>NC_086071.1:11758368-14158368 GCF_948474715.1 Cydia amplana | reverse complement strand
ATTTGACCAAATAAGTTATATGCGAAGTGTAACTTTGCCAAAGGTTCCTTTGGGAAATGAAACTATTGCGATAAGTTTGTTGGGAAGTGAAATTTGGCGAAATGTATTTGGGCCAAACGGAAGTACACCGTGCGCCATCTATCCGAGAATGACATTTTCTTGATTTCCTAGGCACGTTTTTTCCTTAGACTTTATTCATCTTATACGGAGTTACATATGTATTTGATGATACTGACTGAGTAGGCGAGGGTCCATGCCGATCCAGGGCCCGCTAAAAAGGCTGTCGGCGGTTGGCCGCGCATTTGCCTCCGGTTCCATCAGCTGGGTCACTTGCCGCTTGCACTCCTCTGACAGTTGGTTCACTACACTCGAGCGGAACCGCCACTTCTTCGTCACCTACAACACAAGCAACGACAATTCGTTGTTTCTTCATAGCATTGAAAGAAAGAGGAAATATCACAAGGATTTTCAGTTCTCAACTATACACGGGTGTGTACTTTCAACAGAAAAAATATGACATTTATGACGCAAAACCATCCTATACCTACAAGCTTTACATGGCACGGCGAGACGGAATGTTAACATCAACCACTGAATCTGCATCCGAAGTTTTGTGAAACATGTCGCCCAGATGAAATCCCTATAAATAAAAGACGTGACGAGCTTATGCCCTTTAGTTAAATAGAATTTCAAGTTACCTGTTTCTCATACAACTTTCTCGCAGAAGTCTCATTAAATGGTAGGGCTTGGTTTAGCATAGTGTAAAGAATGATCCCCATGGACCACATGTCAGCCAGCTTAGGTAGATACGGGATTCCCTTTAATACTTCTGGCGCGGCGTACGAAAGCGACCCGCAGAATGTCTCCGATAAAACGTCCCGATCCCTGCAGCGAACTCCGCGCGCGAATCCGAAATCTGTTATTTTTACATTGTAATTTGTTGTGATCAATATGTTTTCGCACTTGAGATCTCTGTGTGCGATGTTTAAAGTGTGGATATAGCTGAGACCGCAGCTAATTTGTCGCATCCAGAGCCGGCTCTGGTTTTCGGGCACAGCACCGTTGCTTGTTAGGTAGTTGAGCAGGTCCCCGTTTTCGGCGAATCGCTGGAATATGTAGTATCTGGAGCGGCGCTGGAAGATGTCCGTTACGTGCACGATGTGCGGGTGGTTGAGGCGGATGAGGATGTCCAGCTCGCGCGGCAGGAACTTGGTGAGGTACTCGCGGGGCGCACGCGACGTGTCTATCACTTTACACGCCAACATCGTGTTGTGGGTCTCGTCTATCATATGAACAGCTTTGTACACCTACTAACATTCATTTATTAAGGTATACAGTAATAGGTACCATGTATGGCCTGTAGACTGATGGGCGGCTTATTAGCAGAGCTCGGCGGGGGTGAGCTATTTACCTTATAATTTGACATGTTTCACGTCAAATTATAAGGTAAATAGGTCACCCCCGCCGAGCTCTGCTTATTAGGACTTGGGCGCGAAATTTTGCCGCCACCGTACCTGAAGCACGTACTTTAGCATAAGACCCTTCTCCAATTAGCTTGCCCAGTACGAATCCTTTCTCATGTAACATGGCCAGGTCCGAAGGTGAAGTCAGAAAACATTGGTCGCCTTGAGTCCCCATTTGTATTACTTTTTCCACGCATTACTTAAATTTCTTTTTCCTGCATGGATGATGCATAGTGGTATTGGTTTGCTAGCTAGATATAACTAGCTAGCTTAATTTCATTTATCATTCTGTATTTATCATTTTTTCCGATTAGGTAAATCAATTCACAAACACACTGACAATAAAAAAAATAACGACAATAAGCGTCAGTCAACTTGACATAAATTATACCAATCGGACCTATTTATTAGATAATTGTTTAGATGTAAGTTTTTTTTTCATTTCTCATGCTCTGAAAGAGGGTCATTGTTGTTCTAAAAGGTGTGCAGAAAATGATACGTTTCTGCACTAGAGCATTTTACGTTCCAAGTACGATTTTATGAAGTTTTTTACGATAAGCAACTGAAATTTGGGTTTAAATGGATTTGTTATACAATTTCCATTTTGAAATTTACCTCGTCATTCCATAAATAACGATACTTTTGCCAAAATTGTTAATTGAAAGTACCCTCAAGATTTACTATAAAATGTACCTACTTAAATAATCATGTTTTTAACAAAACGCATGCATTTTACTTTCCTCGTATTCGAAATGAAAAGTAGAGTGTTTAACTCGGGTGAAAGGCATCATTTCAGCCTCGGACTATTACTAAACTACCTCGGCAGAAATAAGTGCCTTTCATCCCTTGGTTAACAATCTACTATTTTGCTATTACAAATTCGATAGGCGCTTAGTATGTAAACAAAAACAGATTTTTGGAAAATATTACAAATCGTAAAAAAACACTGTTCTTTATCTTAAGTTCGTAACCACACAATGCCCCGCTGGATGCCAAACTTCAACTTGCTAGGTCATCTGGAAGTGGGTTAGGTTTATGATGTTAGGTCAGTCAATCAGTGAGAAACATCCCGATTTTTATCTTAATAACCAATTGAGCTATCTAGTTAGCCGTAAAGGGTTTTAATAAATGAACCAAATTTCATATTTATTAGATTTTGAATTACTTGATGTAGCCAGGGGTCAAAAGTCACTCCAAATGGTTCGTGTTAGGTATATAAACACACGGCCGCTGCGTCACTGGTTCCCTTCTTTTGAACTTGGCTTGACACGCCGCGTGTCTAGTTTACATAGACTAGTATCCCGTACTCGGGCAAAAAACTTAAGGTAGTACAACAATACTACCAACTTTCAACTTCTAGCAACTTTTCAAATATCTTTTTTTCCCCAACACCTACCTTTATTTCATGATCGGGTCCTAAAGATCGCAGTTGACCTTCATGATCGAATTGTCCACCTGATTAGGGCTCTTGTTGGCGTGGGCCGTGGTCCTTTTCAATAACTCACTCTTTTCCTCTTGCGCTTTCTTATAAGCTAGAGTTTCTTGCGCTGTCCACTCTGTACATACGTCGGAATTTAAATAGGTAATATGCTATTATACAAGTTTTTATGAAAAAGAATACGATAAGATGGAATAAGCTCATGAATCTGAGCAAAACTAAAATATCTAAAATCTAAAGCGGGGGTTGCTATCTTTATGAACAGCCTACCAAAATAGGCATAACTATCTACATACCTACCGACAATATAAGATAACTCTAACCATAGAGAAATATAAGTAAAGAAAGAGTGGTAACTCCATCCATACATCAGTTTTCTTACTAAAACGCGAGTTATTTCGTAGTCGACATCTAGCGTCTAGTAGCGGACATTATCAGTACTGCTAGTTAGACTATAGATGTCGCAGCAAACAATAACTCTAATGCTCAACTATTTTTCAGCTAATAGTATAACCGGATTCACTGGAACTCTATTTTCAAATTCCTCCGCTTATAATATTAGTTGTAAATTGTTTTAGCAGTATATTTTTCGTCAGTAGCGACATTTGTGACATCTGGTGTCAAGTAGCGGTACTGATAATACCACTACTTGACGTTAGATGTCGACTACGAAATAACTCGCGTTTTGGTAAGAGAACTGATGTATGGAGTTGCCACTCTTTCCTTTACTTATATATCTCTATGCTCTAACCTAGTAGCCTTGAATCCATCGCAACCCATTCACCATTTATAACGTCATCAACTTTGACCCTTTGTTGATAATTCGGCTCTAACATTCGCGCAACTACCCTCTTGCAGTTATCTGACAGGACGTTAAGACACCGCGTACGAAATTTCCAATTCTTATTGACCTGCGCCTGATACAACTGTTTCATATTTTTATCTTCAAATGGCATAGCCCTGTTCAACATTACGTAGAGCACAACTCCCAACGACCACACGTCCGCAGGTTTTGGGTAATAAGGTGTTCCCTGGAGTATTTCAGGAGCCGTGTAGGAAAGTGAGCCGCAAAAAGTCTCGCTTTGAATGTCCCTTAGCTTTCTGTCGATACATAAGCGGGAAAAGCCGAAATCTGTAAGTTTAGCGTTCTGGTTGGCGGTCAACATAACATTCTCACACTTGATGTCTCTGTGCGCCACGCCGAGCTCGTGCATGTATTGGACGGCCAGCGCCAGCTGCCGCGTCCATATCCGCGCCTGATCCTCTAGAATAGCACCCTTCTTTAGTACGAATTCTAGCAGATCCCCGTGTTCCATATAACGCATAAAAATAAAATACTTGTCTCTTCTCTGAAATATACTGTGCGTGTGTACTAGATGGGGGTGATTCAATTTTATTAACATTTCGATTTCTCTAGGTAAAAACTTTTTCACGAAATCTTTCGGCGCTACGCTAGTGTCAATGACCTTGCAAGCCAAAATAGATATGGCATCATGTTTATTGGGATTCTTGTACTCTGCGAGGTAAACCTGAAATAGTTTATTAGCATTAAACCAAGTGTCTACTCTTTTTAGGGTTCCGTAGTCAACTAATAGGAACCCTTAAAGTTTCGCCATGTCCGTCCGTCTGTCCGTCCGCGGCTTCGCTCCGTGATCGTTAGTGCTAGAAAGCTGCAATTTGGCATGGATATATAATAAATCATGCATGGCGACAGAACGGTACAATAAAAACTGCATTTTTTCTATACCTAACGTTTTTCTATTTCGTTTTAACCCAATTGCAATGGTGTGGGGTATCGTTGGGTAGGTCTTTTAAAACGAATAAGGGTCTTCAGCAAAAACTTTTTGATAATGTAAACATTTACGGAAAAAATCGCACCTTGAAAAAAAAATGTCCTCCCTCTAACTTTTGAACCATGGCTCATAATAAAATTTGAAAAAAATCCTAAAAGCTTAACAAATACTTTCAATGAAAACTATAACGAACGTAATCGGTCAACAGTCCATTCCAGCCGTTTTTGAGTTATTGCATAAGTCTTCTCTTCTTAGTAAAATGACGTAGGTACAAAGCGCTGCTAAGGTACTCCCTTATGCTTGTAATGTACATGATAGTTTTATTAATAGCCCCGTTAAGCTTATTCTGTCAGAATAGTACCTACGGAACCCTACACTGAGCATGGCCCGACATGCTCTGGGTAAATTTGTTTTTCCTATTATTATTTATTATATCAAGGAAATAACAACACCTTAGCATATGACCCTTCGTTGAGTTTTTTGATGATCTTGTAGCCGCGATTTACAAGTGTTAATTGCTCGGAACCGGTCAACTTTATTTCTTCTTCTGACTCTATCTACAAACATAATTTCCTTTCATAAATAAATAGGTACCTAACAATTAACTTCTTATAAAGTTATCGATAAAGTTCCATATGGACGCACCGTTGATTGTCCCTCCATTTAATCTCATTAGAATGGCTTCTGTTTTGCGGTTAGATTAGCCAGAGATTTAATCATTTCGCTGGTCTGCAAACGAAAATGAAGTAAATATAATTAACAAATACCTTTTTTTTCCACAGACAGGTTAAAAAAACAAGCACTCACTCTATGTTGAGAGTTTGTAAGTGGGTTGTTTAATATGTCACCCTGCCTTTTGTTAACACTTTTGCGCGGGTCTGACATTCTTCTGTGTTGCTCCTTGGCTCGCTTTAGCGCTGCCGTTTCTACTGCATTCATAGCTAAAACATAGTCGTGTTGCTTTAGGTAAGTAGACTCCTTATTTTTAACTAGTAACAGCTACAAGCTAGTAACTACGAGTATCTCCGCGTTAAACTGCCTCGATTCCACTGCCGCCTTACAACCACCCTAACTTCTAGCCCCAAATGAAGATTAATCAAATGAAATAATATTCTGTCTTATTTCAGTCAGTTTCATTTATAGGTACTCATATACTTTAATATGTACTAGAAATGCCAAATTTCACCCAAACCCCTTCAGCTGTTTTTGGGTGACTGTCCTTATCTTTTATCAAATAGGTATTTTAATTAAATTTATTGGGAAGTGCAAGTCTGTATTTGTATTTACATTACAGGTACCCTTGTGACCACCATACTATTGTAGGTAGCAACTATACATACGAAGTATAGGGTTATTTTAAAAATATTCAAAGCCATTTACTAGTAAGCCTGCTATCCATAGCGATCCATTCGGAATTCAACACTTGCACAGCCGTGTACCGCAGGCCCGGATCCGGTTCCAAGAGACATTTCACTACCGTCTTACACTCGACAGAGAGCAGGGGCGCCACACGCGACCGAAATCGGTATTTCTTGCTTATCTGCTGCTCATAAAGCTTCCGCATTCGCGTGTCGTCGTACGGCATGGCTTTGTTGAGCATCACGAACATCACCACACCCAGCGACCACAAATCCGTTTGCTTTGGCGCGTACGGCTTCCCGCGTAGAATCTCCGGAGCGGCGTACGACATGGACCCACAGTAAGTTTCACTCTGAACTGGCTGATTATCTAAGTCCACACAAAACCTCGAAAACCCAAAGTCGGAAAGCTTCACGTTAAAATTCGCCGTCAATAGGATATTTTCACATTTGATATCTCTATGCGCGATCTCCAGTTCGTGCAAATACTGCAGCCCGAGTGCCAACTGTCGCATCCACACGCGAGATTGATTTTCCGACATACATCCGTTTTTTAAGATATGCCCTAAAAGGTCACCATTTTCACTGAATCGCATGAAAATGTAATATTTGGTCTTCCTCTGAAAGATACTATGAATATGTATGAGATGAGGGTGATTTAAACGTATCAATACGTCAATTTCGCGGGGTAGAAACTTCACGACGAATTCCTTGGGAGCTTTGGAGGTCTCGATTATTTTACAAGCGAGTGTAGTTTTGGCATCACCGTCTTTTGATGAGTACTCTGTTAGAAACACCTGCGGATAAAGGGGGGTACAATATGATAATGATGTATAACTTGAACTTTGCTGCAGCGAGTTTTTACTACTAATTTGTATTAGGCACCTTAGCGTAAGCACCTTCACCTATAAATTTAGTCAATTTGTATCCTTTAGACGACAAAGTATTTTCCTCTGATGGTGTTGTTTTCAATTCGGTCATGATACCATTACCATGCCGTTAAACACGGAGCAGCCAACATCAGCATTCAGTCGACGTCTCTTCATAGCCAGAGGAAAAGTAGGCATTTTGTTATATTTTATTTTGTTATTTAGATTTAAAAATTTAGACTACATTTTGATAACATAACTGACAGAAGTACAATGACACTTATACATGCTTGACATGTGCTTGACGGTGATTGTTCTTCTTTAAAACTCGTAAGGAAAGTACTCTTTGGCTATGGAACCCATGGAACCTACTTACGGCGGCGGCGATAACCATAGGTTGGAGCGAGACACAGCGATTGGACCTTTCGTTGCCACCTATGGTTGTCGCTGCCGCCGTCGCCAGTCGCGTAAAGTCGTGGCCGAGCCGTTACGGTTCAGTGAACGCATATAACGCATATGTGTTCACTGATTTTTAACGACAGACGTAAAATAATTTATAAACAGTTACTTATACTTTAGTTTTAATTGACTACTTACTGTTTACCAAATAAAAATAGTTTTGCTGATTTCCTGAATATTTATTTTTCGATTTTGTTTATTTATTTAATCGTATGGTAACAAGTTGGTCGCTTATACATATACTATTTACTGATTGGAGGAAGTATAATAATTAATTTTGTTTAAGAATAAGTAGATGTTGCCGCTATAACAACAAATAACTTAAAATAACAGAATAAAATGAATGATTTGAAGTGAAAAAATCACGTTTGTTGTATGGGAGCCCCATACAACAAACGTGATTTTTTTTCCGTTTTTGGCGTAATGGTACGGAACCCTTTGCGCACGAGTCCGACTCGCACTTGGCCGTTTTTTTTTAGATCAAATTCAAAGGACGGTATAGTAACTCCAGTCTTTTTAGGGTTCCGTAGCCAAATGGCAAAAAACGGAACCCTTATAGATTCGTCATGTCTGTCTGTCTGTCTGTCTGTCTGTCTGTCCGTCTGTCCGTCTGTCTGTCCGTCCGTATGTCACAGCCACTTTTCTCCGAAACTATAAGAACTATATTGTTGAAACTTGGTAAGTAGATGTATTCTGTGAACCGCATTAAGATTTTCACACAAAAATAGAAAAAAAACAATAAATTTTTGGGGTTCCCCATACTTCGAACTGAAACTCAAAATTTTTTTTTTCATCAAACCCATACGTGTGGGGTATCTATGGATAGGTCTTCAAAAATGATATTGAGGTTTCTAATATCATTTTTTTCTAAACTGAATAGTTTGCGCGAGAGACACTTCCAAAGTGATAAAATGTGTGTCCCCCCCCCCCCTGTAACTTCTAAAATAAGAGAATGATAAAACTAAAAAAAATATATGATGTACATTACCATGCAAACTTCCACCGAAAATTGGTTTGAACGAGATCTAGTAAGTAGTTTTTTTTTATACGTCATAAATCGCCTAAATACGGAACCCTTCATGGGCGAGTCCGACTCGCACTTGGCCGCTTTTTATTATTTAAAAACACTAACATTAGGTAATCATACATTAAAGACAATTTATTCTAATAACCAAAATAATAACTTAATAACATTTAGAACAAAAAAATCATTCACTGACATCTCATTTAAAGGTGGCTTTGTGCAAGCTTGAGCAATAAAATATGTCATGAACTGCGGCCCGTGAACCTGTCACTTGCGGCCCGCGAGCCTCCCTGGCTATTTTGTATGTAATATTGACAAACGACAATGTCTGATAAAATCATAAATATTAACAAAGTGCGGCCCGCGTCAACTTCGTTAACTACTATGTGGCCCTTGGCTGCTAAAAGGTTGCCGACCGCTGACCTATAGGATATTTTAAACGACTGAATTTGAAAATGCTCTACCGACTTTGGGATGCAGGATTTGGGTAGAGCACTTACATGGATCACAATTCCAACTGCTTCTTGTTTAAGAATTCTCCAGCTAAAGATATCCTCTGCAAGAAGGACTGGGCCGGGGTCAACAGAAGCTCATATTTCTCTACATCTGGATGGTCTGGATACTTGTTCTCTCTGCGGATTCTCTCCAAAATGTGCTGCGGTTCACATTTCGGTTTTGATTTCCAATCGCTGTTAAGAAAATCTTGTATTACGGTGGGCAACATCTTGAATGCCTCTTTTGCTTTAGTGCTGCTAGGAGGCTGCAAATTGTCTGCTTCCTGTGGTTGCCCGGGTACTATTATATCGTCCACGTCCACTTCCCCCGCTGGCTCTATTTTCGGAGGCTCATTAGCTTCAGCAGTTTGCTCATCAGTCTCGGACTCTTGAAAGATGCTATTATTGTTCTGGAAATTGACTATCCGTTCTTTGACAGCGTCACGTAAATTAGATTCGTTTTGTACTTTCTCCCTTTCTGTGCCATCCATATTGACATATCCTGTTCTCGTTTCGGTTTTGATTAAAACGTGTTCTTGCTCCATTTTACCATATTTTGATTCTTTGCTCGTTCCGGTAGAGGAGTCAGCTTCAATGTTTTCACTGTCGTGTGTACTTGGAGCAACGTTTGTGGTAGCATCAATCATGGTCATAAAATGAATGTTGTCTTCATCTTCCAGCATTTGATATATCCTATGAACCTCGCTGATGTTAATTCTGGAACCAGAAATAAACAAGAGTAAGAGTGTGAGTACGTAGAATAGGCTACATGACTATTTTTTTATGGTATCAATCGATCGGGTTTGTTTTTAGGATCAAATGTCTATATGGGACCTATTGCATTAAAGTAACACAAAAGTCAGAAATTGTAGTCAAAGTCCGACAGTCGCACTTCACTCGCGAAACGCCCTATACAAAACGGCCAGAGGCCGTGACGTCATCGCCCATCTTGTAGTATGGACAAAACAAGAAAATTGCGTTTTTGTCGGTGAAATATTGCGTTTATGTATATAGTTGCTATACAATATTTTTTTGGATGAAATGTAAGGAATCGAATGGTACCCTTACTTTTATCGTTTTTGGAAGTTAAAAAAAACTGAAATTTTGAAACTTTCAGGTCCTGTAATTTTGTAATTTTTCAATATTTTATTTTAATATCCACATTATTGTGATAAATTGCTCGTTTGCTATCTATTTTACTAGATTTTGTTATAAAATTCAACATGTGTCATCATCCCTATTAGTAACACGTTAGGGCGCGGGCTCGACGTCAGCGATCAGTGGGCCGGCGAGCGTTGGGACAAGTTCACTCGCGCCGCTGACCTCCCCGCTGCTCGCTAGCGTCTAGTCTGCAGCCTAATATAAGCCAAAAGGAGATATAATATTAAGTAATATGAATTAGTAAACGAAGTAAACCCTACCTTTTGGAACTAGCTAACGTAAAAAACTTGGAATACTAGCTTCAAACAAAATTCCGCTAGAAACTGAGAAAATAATTGAAAAAACGCATCCTTATGACAATTCGTCAAATATAAGTCTGTTTTAGTTACCCAAAATACGATTGATCAATTTTAAGTATTTTAACCACCCAAAATACGATTGGTCGACCATAAAATGTTTCCATGTTATTCGCCATAGAGTTGACACTTGAAAATGTCAAGGCGAGTAGTAACATTGGAAACATTGTTAGTGGAGGGTTTTATGAAATAAAGATCAATTTTAATATCATTATATGGGGCATTATCTATGAAAAGGGACCTTATTGTCGATGGCGCTTACGCCGCACATCTTGCGGCAATATATTTATATCGGAGCTTCGTTAATAATGGCGTAAGCGCCATTGACAATAAGGTCCCTTTTCTTAGATAACGTCACATATTTCAAAACATCAATGATTGTTTAAACGTTGGCATAACATCATCCCCATATATCTGTTCTGCACAATAGAAATCAAAATAATATATATTTTTGTTTGTTGCAACGACTAGCAAGCTCATCATAATAAGCATATTTGTTTAGTTAGTGACATTGTCTCAATACTTCTCACTACGGCTATGCAAACGAGCCGCCATTTGCGAACTAAAGACCTCACTTGCTCAATGTTCGTGTGGGGTCATCATTGTCATCAATGTCATCATGCAGAGCTAAGTATTTATAGCTGGTCAACCAAATTTTGTCAGTAAAAAAAGGTATAGGGTGCCTACCGGGCGTTTAAATAATAAGTCCGTTGTAGACACACTATGTATAATTTAACAGTTTAAGTACAGTTACAAGCATGAAGAAAGCACAGGCACAAGAGATAGGAAACACAGATTACAGTCAGAAGAAAGGAACACGAAAGAAAGCGAAATAACATAAAAAATAGGCGTAAGCACTGCACTCGCGTACAAAGCGGATCGGTAGCAAAAGGGACACGCATTCGCCGTCGCGGACGAGATCGCACTGCCGGAGCGGCGCGAGCGCCGGCCGCTGTATAGTCCAAACCGGTCACGTGGTATGTTGTGCAGGTTGTGTTATTCCCAACTGCTCGCGCAGCGAGGCCAGTTAACCGACTGCGGTGGGGAGGTTTATGCGTTGTAAGTTGCATTATAAATATTATGCTGTGTGCAGTGATCGCCACACTACTCCCCCGCCGAGACCGTTGCTTGCTACGGTCGATAGTAATCTGGAAAGCGCACTGATCGACCGCAGCGCGTCTTCCTGGTGGTAGCAGGCTCCACAGGGGCCGGTGTAGCAGTGGTTGGAGTCTGGATTGGGCTGGAACCTTTGGAGTCATCATCTCTGGTCATGTATGCCGGTTTGAGTCGATCTATTGTTACCGTATTCTCTTTACCTCTAAGGTCGATCTTGAAGGTCTTGTCTCCTCGCTGCAGCACCTTATATGGACCTGTGTATGGGGAATCTAAGGATCTCTTGGCAGGTCCCTGACGCAGGAATACGTAGTCTGCAGTACTCAGGTCTTTTGGTACGTAGAATGCCTTCTGAACGTGCCGAGATCCTGGTACTGGTTTCAAACTCGAGATGTGGTTCCGTAGTCTGGATGCAAAGTCAGCGTAGTCCACCGTGATGTCCGACGTAGGCGTGAAGAACTCACCGGGCAGGCGCAGGGGCTCCCCATATACAAGCTCGGCTGCTGAAGACTTCACGTCATCTTTCCAGGCGCTGCGGATGCCCAGCAGCACCAGTGGTAGTACCTCGGTCCAGTGAGTATTGGTGTGGCACATTATGGCCGCCTTAAGCTGGCGGTGCAGGCGCTCCACGATACCGTTGCAGGCCGGATGGTACGAAGTGGTCGGGCGATGCTCGGCACCCAGGATAGCTGACAGGGCACGGAACAGTTCAGATTGGAACTGCGCGCCCCTGTCCGTAGTGATCTTCTGAGGGCAGCCGAACCGGGCCACCCAACCCGCGACAAAGGCGCGGGCGCAGGTCTCTGCCGTGATGTCAGGCAAAGGGTATGCCTCAGGCCAACGAGTGAAGCGATCGATGAGCGTGAGGCAGTACCTGTAACCAGAAGAGTATGGTAATGGCCCTACGATGTCCATGTGGACATGGGAAAATCTTTCAGAAGGAGTAGGGAAAGGAGATATGGGGGAGGTGGTATGGCGCGAGATTTTGTTTCTCTGGCAATCTGCGCATTCTCTCGCCCACTGGCGGCAATCTCTTTTAATTCCTGGCCAAACGAATCTTTGTGTCAACAATCTGGTAGTAGCTTTGACACCTGGATGGCTCAGATTGTGCATAGCGTTGAACACTGGTCGTCGGAAAGCATCAGTGATGTATGGTCTTGCACTTCCTGTCGAGACGTCACAATAGAGCTGTGCATGAGCGCCAGGTAGCTGAATTTTCTTTAAATTGAGTCCTGATCCATTTTGTAGAAGGTCCTTCAATTCAAGGTCATCATCCTGCGCTCGTGATAAGGCTTCGTAATCTATGGGCCCATTGATCTCCTCAACTCTGGAAAGCGCGTCTGCTACCACGTTGTCTTTCCCGGCTACGTAGCGAACGTCAGTACTAAATTGGGAGATGAAATCAAAATAGCGAAACTGCCTGGGGGAACAGTTCTCTCTCGTTGAAGTGAATGCAGACGTCAGTGGCTTATGGTCCGTATAAATGGTAAATGGCCTGGCCTCGACCATGTGACGGAAATGGCGTATCGATTCGTAAATGGCCAGCAGTTCCCTGTCGTACGGACTATACTTTTTCTGTGACGGCTTGAGGTGACGAGAGAAGAATGCGAGAGGTTCCCATGATCCTTGTGACGCGCGTTGCTGCAGCACGCCTCCGATCGAGACATCCGAGGCATCAGTGAAGATGGCCAGCTCGACATCTGTCTGTGGATGAGCTAGAATGGCAGCCTTGGACAAACCTTCTTTGCATGCTGCGAACGCCTCTAACATCTCAGGCGTCATCTCGATTTCTTGGGTCGGCTTCTTCTTCGGCCCACTCAGAACGACGTTCAGCTTTGTTTGCAGCGCTGAAGCACCTGGAACGAACCTTCGATAGAAGTTAATCATCCCGAGAAATCTACGGAGCTCTTTCACGTTTTTGGGGACAGGGTAATCCAAAACCGCCTGAACCTTGGACTGGAGTGGCCGGATGCCTCCTGCAGACACTTCATGGCCAAGGAAGGTGATCGATGACACACCAAACTCGCACTTTGCAGCGTTAATGAGGATTCCATAGTCTGACAGCCGCTGAAACAGCTGACGTAGATGTTCCTGATGCTCCTCCTCGTTTGCAGAAAAGATCAGGATGTCGTCAAGGTATCCGTAACAATAGTCCATGCCTCTAAGTGCCTCGTCAATAAATCGTTGAAACGTTTGTGCAGCGTTTCGTAGGCCAAACGTCATGTATGGAAACGAGAACAATCCGAACGGCGTTATTATGGACGTCTTGGGAATGTCAGGAGGGTAGACCGGAATCTGGTTGTATGCTTTCACCAGGTCAACCTTGGAGAACACCTTGCTGCCAGCCAGTTGTTGAGTGAAGTCCTGGATGTGCCGTACTGGGTACTTATCTGGGATGGTGCGTGCATTCAAGGCACGGTAATCACCGCATGGCCGCCAACCGTCATTCTTTTTAGGAGCTAAATGAAGCGGAGACGACCACGGACTCTCAGACCTTACTGCAGTACCATTCTGAAGCATGGCCTCAAACTCTTTCTGAGCGATCTTGAGACGGTCGGGAGGGAGGCGACGAGGTCTGCTTGACACGGGTGGTCCAGGCGTGGTACGTATATGATGCACAGTATTATGCTTGGGCACTGTAGGCGTACCTGCTGGGCGGGTGATGTCTGGGTATTGACGCAGAATATCTAGGTACCTGGATTCTCCAGCAGTCACCTTTACTGATGATATGGCCATTATGGTCTCTGGTGCTGGCTGAGCGGGGGCCTTCACGGTGAGCGTAGTATAGTTGTCGATTAGGCGCTGGTTTCTGCAATCAACCAAAATATCAAAATGGTACAGAAAGTCAACCCCTATGATCGGCTTAGAAACATCGGCGACCACAAAGCTCCAGCTGAACACCCGGCGCAGTCCTAAATTGAGTTCTAGTTGAATCGAGCCGTACGTGGGTATTATAGTGCTATTTGCTGCAAATAACTCGTAGTTTGTCTTCTTACGCGGTCCTCTAAGAGCTGCGCGCGGGAACACGCACAAATCTGATCCCGTGTCAACTAGGAACATTACCTTAGAGTTTTTGTCCACTACGAAGAGGCGGCTCGGCTTCGATTGGCAGTCGCTAGCCGCTACTTCCGGCTGCCGTCGAAGTTTTCCGAACCCGGATAGTTGCAAGGCCTGGTACACCGCGTCGACTTATCACCAAATCTATTGTGGTACCAGCACACCGATGGATCTCTGCTCTTTGAGGCTGACCGGTCCCTGCGCCGGCCCGTAGATGGCGTACGACTCCTACCACGGTAACTATTTCGCGAACCGGATCTCGATGAGTGCGCTTGGCTTCCAAAATCAGCTTTTAATGACGCTACTTCTCTTGCCAGATTCGCCATCTGCTTTGCCATCTCCATGGCGTAAGGATCTCCGCCTATAGCACATACCTGGGGCGTTTGAGGTGCAATATCATGTACTTTGTCCGCTAAATCGGCCAATTCCTCTAATGTGGCACTTGATTGGGAGGCTATTAACGTTTGTAAGCCACTAGGTAAGCGACTAGACCACACAGTTTTCAAAAAGTCGTCCGTTACAGCTTTACCCGCCAACGTTCTCAAATGTCTCAAAAACTGTGACGGTTTTCTTTCACCCAGCTCTTCGTGCTTCATTAGTTGTAAGACCCGTTTTTCTTGCGACGCCGATAATCTAGATATAAGCTCGGTTTTTAATTTCGTATATCTATTGAGTGCTGGAGGATTTGTTATTATATCTTTAACTTCCAATACGTATTGGTGTTCCAATTGCGACACAATGTAATTATATTTCGTAGATTCGCTCGTTATTCCCGATACCTCGAACTGCGCCTCCATTTGTTTAAACCATAAAGCGGGCTCCGCGGGCCAAAATGGCGGTGCGCGCACGGACACTTTAAACACGGAACCGTTAGAGTCCACGTCATCCGGTTGCGTCCGGGAACCACCAGCCCCGTCGGCACTTTTGTCCTTTTTCTTATCGTCGCCGCACATGCCGTTAACTTCACTTGCGTATATTATAGTTCAAAAAATCGGAGGTCACCAGTATAGGGTGCCTACCGGGCGTTTAAATAATAAGTCCGTTGTAGACACACTATGTATAATTTAACAGTTTAAGTACAGTTACAAGCATGAAGAAAGCACAGGCACAAGAGATAGGAAACACAGATTACAGTCAGAAGAAAGGAACACGAAAGAAAGCGAAATAACATAAAAAATAGGCGTAAGCACTGCACTCGCGTACAAAGCGGATCGGTAGCAAAAGGGACACGCATTCGCCGTCGCGGACGAGATCGCACTGCCGGAGCGGCGCGAGCGCCGGCCGCTGTATAGTCCAAACCGGTCACGTGGTATGTTGTGCAGGTTGTGTTATTCCCAACTGCTCGCGCAGCGAGGCCAGTTAACCGACTGCGGTGGGGAGGTTTATGCGTTGTAAGTTGCATTATAAATATTATGCTGTGTGCAGTGATCGCCACAAAGGCGCGAAATTCAAATTTTCTATGGGACGATATCGTCCCATAGAGATATCCCTTCGCGCCTACATTTTTCAAATTTGCCGCCTTTTTCTACTGTCAAGATCTGGTTGACCAAGTATATTAACAAACACTGTTAGGAACCATGTCGACACACCCTTGTGCGAGAACGCATCCATAGTGAACGCAACCCAATATGCGTTCTCTATCGCACCTCGTTGTCTCGCTCGTTGTTCGCGTCTAGACTTAGAAACTAACGGCCAACTGGATGTAAAGTAAATAAAATCACAATAGGGTTGGCCGGTCGAAGTATTTAGCAGATGGCGCCATACCCGCCCTACCCTGCCCTACGCCTGCTGCGGCTTACCCTGTCAATCCCTAGAATTTTTGTTTTTGCCCTGTATGCCAGCCCTTTAAGGCAAATTTCATACAAAATGGGGCAAGCTATGATGGCGTCATCTATGCAAACCTTTGACAGTTGCCAACACCATTAACCATGAATCTAGTATTTTAACTGGATCAGGCATGAGGGGTGGGGCAAATGACCGAACGGGATAGTCTTATGTATCTTTCAGTAGGAGTAGCAGCGAAAGCGCTATTATTATTTGTCCTTGTCACAGTCTCACTTTTTTTTTTATTCCCCACCATAAATTAGTATGGATTATGGTGGGCAACAAATAAATTCGACCAATTATAGGGCCGGATTGCCTATGTTTTGTCACCCACGGACGCACGCGTATACCACATCTATAAGATCCTACCATCTATGCCATTAACAATCGCTGTTAGGGGCTGTCCATAAATTACGTCATCTAGTTTTGACGATTTTTGACCCCCTCCCCCCTAAAATCATCTAAAATTCATGCTTCGAATGACCCGTTTCCTCCTACGTCAGACCACCATCATCCGATGTCTGGACCAGGGATGTTGCGGATGCCGATTTTTTGACATCCGCGGATGCGGATTTTTAAAGGCTCACATCTGCGGATGCGGATGTCAAGATAGTACCATAAAAAACGTCAAATATTACATTTTAGTAATTTTTATTTCAAAAAACCGGCCAAGTGCGATTCGGACTCGCGTTCCAAGGGTTCCGTACATTAAGTCCCACTCACGCTTGACTGCTCATTTCTAATAGGTTTTTTTGGTTAATGACTAAATTACCTAGCAGTCTAGCACTTACGCCAATGCTAAGACGTTCCTGTACCGACCTGTTCCACATCCGCATTAAATCCGCATCGATTTTATGCGGATGCGGATGTTGAAAATCATGCGGGAGTTCCGCGGTTGCGGATGCGGATATTCGCAACATCCCTGGTCTGGACCCCCCCCTAATTTGAAATGACGTAATTTAGGAATAGCCCCTTAGGAATCACGTCGACTCACCCTTGCCTGGCTTCCTGGCAGCAGTACAGCATGGTGGGGTCGATGGGGTGCGCCTCGGTGTTGAACACGTACCCGCCCACGTCGACGACGCACGCGCCGCCCGGCGTGCCGACCACGCTGCCGTGCCGGCCCGGGTTGTGGATGAAGTTGTCCGGGTCAAACAGCAGGTACAGGTACTTGGTGGTCTCCGCGAGGAAGAACGACTCCATGCGGTCCTCTTTGCGGTGATCGCGGACGTCTTTTATCTGAAGGTGCAACAAATAAGTTGAGAACAGTCATAGAGAAATATAATAAGAATAAGAATGATTTATTGCGGTACTGTGTACATTTGTAGATGGTAATCATGGTATACAATTTGTTACAACAGTTACCCATTTCGGGTATGCAATAATTAATTAACTTATGAACTAGACTCAAATAACATGCAAAGATTTACATAGGTACCAATTAATGTTCAATAGTTATTTGTACAACAAGAGATCAAAGTTTGATATTTCTTCGAGTGCTTATTTTGAGTCCCGTGCAAGCGAAAGATTCTATAATAGATTCACGAGCGTAGCGAGTGAATCTAATTTAGAATCTTGAGCGTAGTAAGGGACTCAAAAGCGCACGAGATGTAAATAACTTTGATCTCGTGTAGTTCACAAAACTTTTCACCTCAGCAGTGAGAACATATTAGAGAACCCGAAAAATGTATTCCTTCTTCATCACTTACCTCTATTCACTCATGTTTTCTTAAGATATGCCAACAATTAAATTTTCACCTCAGCATCTCGAACAAGGGTACTTTGCTACTTAAAAACAGTGAGCAAAATCGAATTTTGCTCACTGAGTGAGCAAAATCGCATTTTGCTCATTTTGTCTCACTCAGTGAGCAAAATGCGATTTTGCTCACTGTTTTTAAGTAGCAAAGTACCCTTGTTCGAGCTGCTGAGGTGAAAAATATTCTTTCAGACTATAAAATGTTTTATCTAGTAGCCAGTTTTTCAACCTTACCCTGAATCGGTATAGTAAGACAAGAGTGCTCACTCCATCAGTTAGACTATTAATTTCAGTGTCTACATCTAGCATCGAGTAGCGGAACTATCAGTACTGCTACTTGACAATAGATGTAGCACCGACCGGAAAATCTTATCTCAACAGCAAAATACTTTCCGATCGGTGCTGCATCTATTGTCAAGTAGCAGTACTGATAGTTCCGCTACTCGATGCTAGATGCTAATAGTTTTTTTGGTACTAAAACTCATGTATGGAGTGAGCAATCTATGTATTTTTTTCTCTATGGAACAGTATATGATAAGTTACTCAATCATTGGCACTGAAAAGTATTTAGTTATGTAGTTATAGATACGCGGCATCGGCAGCGTGTCAAGCCAAGTTCAAAAGAAGAGAACTGGCGACGCAGCAGCCGTGTGTGCTTTTGACCCCTACGTAACTAAAAAACTATTATGAAATTTGGTTCATTTATTAAGACCCTTAAGGCTAACTATATAGAACCTCAAATCGACCTCTGGATCGAAAATAGTTTTTATACCAGCAAACTAAATTTAAGAAAAGTAAGCAAATACAATTAGCTAAGTTTACCCATCTATGTTTTAAGGGAGTTCCCTCTGCCAACAAACTGTCCTGCAGTTTGGCAGAAGAAAAAAATATGTATATTAGGGTTTATTTCATCTGAATAAACGATTTTTTTTTTATTAAACATAGACAAATATAATATAGCGTGTACGTAAAAACTAGCCAAGTCCTAGCCTGAACTTTAATTACATCCCAAACGAACTAGAACTTGACACCCATACCTCCACTGCTTCAAATGCCAGAAGATTGGACGCAGGTATACTGATACAGTCAGCAGCAATAGTAGCTAAGCAGATGAGGTGTTCAAAATGATCTTGACGTGACTTTGTTGTAAAGAGAATAAGAGCGCGTCAAGGTAATTTTGAACACCTCCCACGTTTAGCAACTTTTGCTGCTGACTGTATGGTTAGATTAGTTAGTAAGCGCTCACCGTAGCATACCCGCACGGGGTCCGGGCGCTGTGCTGGATACTGCGGATGATGTCCTCGCCCATCTGCAGCAGGATCGGGTCCCTGGTCTCCCGGTACAGGTACATGATGGACTCGATGAGCTCGGGCCGCAGCGGGTAGCTCACACGACTAACGAGTCCGAGTATATGCCGGGTGATTTGGTGCTGGTATAGTAAGCGCTCACCGTAGCGTACCCGCACGGGGTCCGGGCGCTGTGCTGGATGCTGCGGATGATGTCCTCGCCCATCTGCAGCAGGATCGGGTCCCTGGTCTCCCGGTACAGGTACATGATGGACTCGATGAGCTCGGGCCGCAGCGGGTAGCTCTCGCGGCTGGACGAGGCCGAGCCGGTGCCCAGGTTGTACACTTCGGGCGTGAAGCCGTACTGGCGCCACACGCTGTGGTAGTTGTGGATTATACGCATCGCGGTGTCACTGTCGCCTGTGGGCGTTATAAAAGCAAGTATGAGCGGTAAGTTAAACGTTTTGAAGGACGTGTAGTCAATCTCGCGGGCGAGAGGTTGTCGCGGCGCTTCTGTGCTATGTAAGCCTACAGGTTTCAAGCTTATTTACCAGGGGCTACAGTCTTATTAGCTATTACAGAGACTTGGACGGAAGGGTTTGTTCTATGCCATGATTGCCAGGTTGAGGCATGGTCAGTATGGTTTGATAAACCATTATTATTATTAAGTTGTAATTACAAAAATGTTACATTGGTAATAACTGAAATCCGAGGTATGAAAAGACGCGAAAATGTTGAACAATCGTATATCTTATATTGTATTTGAAGTAACTTGTGGTGAACAAGCACTCACCGAGCAGGCCGAGCAGGCCGGGCCAGTAGGACTCGAGGCTCTGGAACACGGGCAGCGTCACGTGCCCGCGCAGCATGGTCGCCCACACGTACCAGTCGTCCTTCTTCAAGTAGCGGTCGATCACCTGCCGCGCCTCCTTGAACATGGACATCAACTCCGGACGCTCCAGGAGGATCGCTCCTGAAAGATTACTTTTTTATTTAAAAATTCCCGTCTCTTTCTCTTTTAAACAGCGCTAGTCCATCCGTTCAAACCGCTCGTGGTCCGTTCGTCATATTTTCATAGGAAATACAAGTTTAGAGTGGCACTTTCTTTTTGTCAAATCTGTACACTGTCATGTAGCTGGAACTAAAGTAGTGCTTTATGTTAGGCATGACACTAGAGCGGTAAATACAAAGCGTTCGCATTTCCACTATTGACGTCCTTTGTGACTGCAACTACCTTCGACCATGTACTCTCATCCCGTCCTCGCGGTTGCCATCGAGCTTGACCTATTGGTAGCGGTAGACCGTAGAGGCTGATGCCTTGGACCTATGCTTTGACCTTTGACAAGCTACCTTTGACCAAAATAATATTTACACAAATCAATCTGTTTTGACATTTTGCTGGGACATCAGTTAGCCGCGACCACGATCAGTGAAACCTGTGTCGAAACGTCGGTAAATAAAGGTAATAAAATAAATTTCGCGATAGACCCGTCTATAAATGTGAGTTATAGTTTGTCAAAGAACTGTCTCATTTCAAACATAGACAGAGAGAATCATACTATGTTTGTCTTACACTATTACTAGCACCCAAAAGAAAAGGATGAGTACTTATAGTATTTTTGTTCTTATTTACTGACAAATTTGGTTTGACCAACTATAGATAATATACCTTTGACCAAGTACTCGAAGTAGGAGTCCACGCCGCCGCCGATGCCCGCGTCCTGCGCC
The DNA here is from genome assembly GCF_948474715.1 of Cydia amplana. Taxonomy (NCBI): domain Eukaryota; kingdom Metazoa; phylum Arthropoda; class Insecta; order Lepidoptera; family Tortricidae; genus Cydia; species Cydia amplana. The sequence continues at coordinate 14,137,189 of NC_086071.1, read as the reverse complement.
GTCCAGCGGCCGCTCATCACGTCCACGTGGTTGCCGACGAGCCCGATCGGCGACCGGTGGTGGTACAGAGCCTTCAGAGCGTTGTAAGCCAACTACAACAACAAGTACCATTGCATCATACAATAGTACATTCGTGAATGCTTCAGATCGCAGGTGTTTGTATTCGATCTGGGGCTTTACGAATTACCGCCCGTGTTTTGTCTAAAGTTTTACGTCTTGCCTTGGCCAGGAAGTGAGATTTTCACCTCGCGTAGCGGGGAGAAAACCCACTTACGGGCCTAGGATGACGTAAACATATAAAAACCTATTGAATTCTTTTTCTTTATTTCTTTTTTCGTTGTTTATTTTTCTTTTTTTTTTCATGAACTTGGGAATAACCCGGAGATTACAATGGTTCCAACTGGAACCCCATAAACGTCTGTCGTCTTTGATACCTGTTATATCTGGGTATACTCAGCGCCGGCCCGAGTACTCGATCAGGGTAGAGCGAGATTAAGTTTTGGCGCTCCATGCTCAGTATTAGGTTCTGTAGTTACCAGTCAGTTTTTTCTAGATGTTTGTTTTCACAGTATTTGCCATTTTGGCGCCCCCCTACCATTTGGCGCCTAGAGCGGCCGCTCCAGTGGCGTAACTAGGGGGGGGCTGGGGGGGGCACGTGCCCCGGGCGCCGTCCAAGGGGGGGCGCCAAAATGGGCAAAAGACCTCCCATAGAAAATAGACCAGCCAAAATGTAGGAAACAGTCAAATTTTTTTTTCGCGACTTAGGGGTTGGTCTCATAGTAAAAATTGCTCAGTATAATCCCAAAACCTCCCTGGCAACGGAAATGCAGTTATTTTTTAGCCACCCTGTATACAGGGTGGTCCAAAAAATTTTTTTAGAATCCTCGTCGTTGGTTATCAGAATATACCCCATGTATGTTAGCCGATTTTTCGTAGTTTTCGAGTTTAACTTTTAACTTTTGTTAAAAGAAATTCCGGGGTGAAGCTTTGCGTTGCTTTTATTCTAATAATTGTTCGTGGTATTTGCACTGATAACATGAAATAGCGATGATTTTGTAATGAATTACTAATTTGGAAGCTTTCCACCTCAGTTCCTTTGACCGGCGACTCTGACCAATTATGACTATTAAGTATCACTTTTTTGACCTTTTAAAAAAATGTACGGTCTAGCAGTTTCTAAAATAACCAAAAGTCATTGAAATCGCTTGTATTTTTTATTTATTTAGGTAAGGGCAACATCTAAGCTTGCCATGCTTGAACGTAAAACTTTGTCTTTTTTTCCCAACTCAGCCAAGTGAAGATGCTGATTTTTTTTAGCAACTGCGCCGTTTGTGAAGCATTATGTTACAAAAAGAAATATTCAAAAAAGTTCAATAGTTTTTTTTTTAAATAAATAATTGTGTCACCCCGGAATTTCTCAACAAAAGTTAAAAGTAATAAAAATAAAAATCATAATTCGAAAACTACGAAAACTCGGCCTTGGAGGATATAATCAAACGGAGACGCCATGTCTGTAATTTTCTGTACAAAACAGTCTGCCGATTTTTGCGGGGGAGGGGAACGTCAAATGTATGCGTAACGTAAAAATAGCCATGTCAGATAAACGTCAGTCCATACTAGGGTTGCCAACCGTACTGTACTATATTTTGGCTCTCTGTACTATATACTTTTGGAAAAATATATAGTACGCTAAAATACTATATTTCCGATTAAACGTATATTACACTTATGTTTAGTATTTTATCTAAAAGTACTATATTTTTTCGAAATGTACTATATTTTTGATGCCTTATTCTGGAAAATACTATATTCCACCAAAAAATAGTTGGCAACCCTAGTCCATACATTGTGTATGACCGTTGGCCGCCTATTTTCGACAGAGGGGAAAGCCTGTTAATGGCTACTCCGTTTAGTTGTATCCTCCAAGAACTCGGCTAACATACATATTCTGATAGCCCACAGCGTGAGGAATCTAAAAAAAAATTTTGGACGGCAAGGATTGGACCAACCTGTACACATGCCGAGCCAACATCGCTCGTTCTGTGTACTAGAATGCCGTGAAAAACCTGTGTCAGGTATTGAGAACATTCTATCCAGAGTTTTGGTGTGGGATCGGGAGAATTTATTCCAATTCAAGGCTCAATTTTGCGCGTTTACCATTAAGAAAACCTCATTTTTCAAGGCACAACCCTTCCCATGTCAGGGAGTATTGGGAGCCTCGGTGTTGACATCTCCATCAGTGACGTCCAATAATTTCGTAGCCACCTTGCTGGTAGGCTGCGCTCGTATCCAAAAAACTCGGTGTGCTCAATAAAGGGAGGCGATACTTTACTCTGGGGCAGACAGATCCATAGGCGTACCCACGGTGGGGCAAGGTGGGGCAGTTGTTCCACCCTGATCTCTGACCATAAGCTAAGAATCTCTGTTTCAACCGTACCCTGTTACAACGTCCCCAGCCTCCCCTACTTCTGCCCCACCCCTTAAAAAATGCTGCGTGCGTACGACCATGGACAGATCCCATATAATGAGTACTGCTGTCACCTTTGGGCAGGAGCACCTAGATGCCACCTTGGTCCCTTCAAATCATTCCAAAGGCGCGCTATGAATATAATATAGTCTACGATCCCAAACTTACAAGCAATATTGAATCTTCAAGTCTAAGGAGATCTCCAAAAATGAAGTGTATAAGTTTTAAAATGGTCGGCAACGCGCATGTAACGCCCCTGGAATGTAGACGTCCATAGGATGCGGTGACCGCTTACCATCAGGTGAGTCATAAGCTTGTTAGCCACCGATGGACTAAACTAGTGGCTCTGTGAGCTGTAGACCTCGCGAGCATAGCTTATTGGGACCGTGCACGATGACAGCGCCACACAGCGGTTTGATCAATCAACAATAGAAAGATTTTAATTTATTAAAAAACAATACGAAGTTTAAGTGAAAAAAAAATACAAAAAGTTATGTCTTACTGGGGATCGAACCCAGACTTTCTGTGTGCAAACAAAAAAAGCGATTGTTTACAAAATGCGCCATGATAGTTCTTAGCTAAGCTGACGAAATTCGGCTACTCATTCTCGAGTCCAAACTAAATATCTAAATACCGCCTAAACCAGCAATACAATTATTCTGCATTTTTTGCCATTTACTATGCAATACGACTATTTGTTTAAGCGGGAGGTATCACAACTCCTCCATTTTTGAAAATTTCCAAAAACGGGATCGACAAAAAAAAAATATTTACTCATAGAATCTGGTCACAAAATTTCACAAGAATCGGTTGAGAATTGTGACCTGTAGAGGAGAACATCCAGACATACAAAAGCAAAATGCCCGAGTCAAAACGTAGACCTTTGCTACGCTTCGGTCCAAAAACACTTATTTGACTAAATCAAAAATAAACTTAGTAAAAAGTAACCCTTTCGTTAGTTCATTTCGTTTGGGGGGGGGGGGCGCAAATTTGGTGTCTGCCCCGGGCGCCATATCCTCTAGCTACGCCACTGGGCCGCTCCACTCGCTCTACCCTAGATCCGGCCCTGGGTATACTTATATATCTGTAATAAGTGGGTACTTGCCAAGCAACACGTCTTTTATTCAACAGTTGCGACAAGGATGGAATCGGCGGAGAACGATTCTAGTGAGGACAGTGAGGTGGAATCTCTCTTCTATGCCAACCAGTTTTTTGACTAAATCATTTGTAACCTTAATAAATAACTTAAACGAACTAGATAACTTTGAGGAATTTTTATTGCCCTGAGCTAGTTTTTAACTCCATAAATAAATAAAAATCAATTTTTTTTTCAACCATTGCACCAACCAACTCTGCTCTAATTTGGCCCATAGGTATATTAGGTATGTTCTGATTATAATACATTTCGCCATATTTGCGCAAACATATTTCTAGAATCTAATGCTTGTCATCTTACCTCTTCATACAATGGATCTCCTGTGAGCCTACTCAATGTCCCAAACTCCACGATGAACGTTCCAACTCCGGCAGTGCACGTGACAGTGGTTTCTCCCGGCGGGACTCCTCTCTTCAGGTTCACGGTGCCATATGGCATGCCAGTGGTGGTGTCAAAGGCCACAATCAGCCTCTGAGCCACATCCTCTGCTAGACGGAGCAGAGGCCCGTTACAAGGCCACCCAGGCTCAAGTTTCATTCCTGTTCTGAATTTCAAAAGTGAATTAGGTGTTGTTAAGTTAGTTAATTTATTTAAAATCATTAAGTTTGAGTTATTAAGTAATGTTCAAATCAAGTTTTTTTTTAAAATTAATACTACTAGTTGAGCCATTTCCTTATTAAACGACTTACTTGTAAGACAATAAATGAGCACTAAGCAGTCCGCCGATAATCCTAATATTGGTCTCAAAGACCGACACATTAATGTCCGTGTCAAAGTTCTGTTTCTGCAGCAGTATCTCCACCACTCTGTTGAACTCTGTGTAGTTGCCCATGATTGCCAGAGTATCCAGCGCATCTATAAGGGTCAGGGAGTAGCTGCCCCATGTGTCCACGCCGTCACATGACAAGGGACGCAGCTCATCATAAGGATAAGCATACCTCAAGTAACTATCATATGCATGTTGAAACATCTCCCTTGTCTCTTCTCTGAAACAATAACAATGTGATTTCTCTTATTGTATTGTAATTGTAATTATCCTTTGTTATTGAAGTTAGTAGTTACATAGCATTATTATATGAATTTGGTTTAACAAATTTAACTTCAACTCGTCTTTTAACGTAGGGCTCCTCCATAGCTTTCCATTTGATGCTTTCTTTTGTTGTTTGCATCCATTTACCTCCGACGATTCTTGTTTCGACCATCTAAACTTTTTTCGGACCACTCTTTCTTATATTATATCTAGGCTAGGGCATTGTTCTAACTGTATTAAAGATTCATCTGTTCTACATGTTCTCACATTAAAATTTGCAATGTAAATGTTGTGAGGTATTTTACTATCTGGAGGGTTTTGGTCATTTTCTCTTATTAACAACAGGTATTCATTGGCTTAGTTTAAACTCAAATATATTATTGCAAATATTGGTGTGGCAATTCATTTATTCAACGATTGGGCATTACAGTTAATGAATACATGGTGTCATAAACAATTTGGTTATCTGTAATGTCTTGCGAGTGAGTGGTGGTGAGTGTGACGTATTCTGCTCTTGTAAAGAGGTCTATTTAGTTTCTAAAACCAAATATAAAATTACGAATATAAAAAACACAGATTGTATTTGCCCCCTAATATGTTTGCGACAAGGGCATTTAAGAAGCCCAGCCCCAGTTTAGACTACTCAGGGTTTGAGTAAAGTTTACCTCAATTTCAGGATATCTTCTTTGGTGTATTCTCGTATCGCCGAACTAGACCTGATGCCATAAAGGCATACCAGGCATATTATTAATATTCTATCACCCATGTCCAAGAAAAGTTGTTTGTAAAGAGTATGATCACTTTTTAAACATATATTTTATTCACATTTTTATTAACAAATCTTAAAAACAAACTTGTAAACACGTCAGCCCACAGCGACCGGATAAATTGACAGTGACATTGACATAGGTAACAGTTTGAGTCGTTTGAGTCCATTTTGAGTCCTAGTAATGTTTGAGTTAACTGACTGACACTGATAAACTAAAGCTGGTCAACCAAATCTTGTCAGTAAAAAAAGGCGCGAAATTCAAATTGTCTATGGGACGATATCCCTTCGCGCCTACATTTTTCAAATTTGCCGCCTTTTTCTACTGTCAAGATCTGGTTGACCAAGTATAGACCAATAATTATAAGGCTGGCCACGGACGTTCAGGAACGGGACGTCGCTCTACAAATGCATAGCGCTGTCTCGCTTGCACACGTCTGTCATTCCGTACAGAAAATTCCGAACGTGTGGGTTAGGCTTATATGACCTGCGATACGTTTTCTCATTTTAACTATCGCTCCGTCTTACTCTGCGATACATCACAAAGCATCGTAAAGGCCTTTATATTTTGTAAATATATAGGTATTGTTAATAAAATTTTCAGAAACTAATTATTTTTCAAAAAAAAAAGTTATAATTTACAAGAGATCGAATCAGTACGTGTGTGTTGACCTTAAAAGTAGATCAAAATACCATAGACGAGCCTGGCTTTTCCATTGGTCAAAATTTGAAATAACATAGACAATAGAACGTCGTAAACGCAACAGCTGAAACTACCAAAATGTGTGTTGTCCGTTGACGCTGGATAACAATTTCGAGGGTGATTTTGAATTTATACGGCACATTGTCTAGTCTACACGCAATATTTTAATAAATATGTGCCCTTAGAAAAAGGAATTACGTGTTTCCGTTTTACTTGCCATTATTTCCGTTAACGGCTCGCGTTTAGGCGGATCTGATCAATCGTCAAAAGTTGTTTACGGAAGAAGCGGGGACAATGGCATCATTCAGGATTCACGAAGATCAAGAAAATGCTTCTCTGGCGGCCAGAAAAGAAAATGCCGATGTATTTTCGGCTGCTCAGCGGCGCGCTCTCGGCGACCTCAGTCATTTCGCCTGCAATCAGAACCGGAATATCAAATTGGTAAGTATGGTTATCAGTCGTTAAACTGGCCATCGGTGTGATCTTTCTTAAGTATCGTTATTTCAGGCCGGATTGACAAATGGACCTTGCAAAGTCCAAGATGAGACACGGACAGTGCGTCAAATTAAAAATGAAAAGAATATTGTGCCCCCTGTGGCGCAATTTCGCGCCTTCAACGTTTATGAAGACAAACCATCGGAGGTGGAAGTAAAGAAACGCGAGCCTACTTTCAAGCCCTTCGTTGCCAAGGACACTAAAAAAGAGAGCTTCTTCATCAGCGCAGCAGAAAACGTGCGCGCCCTTTGCGCCCAGGTTGAGAAGCAGTCAGATCGGCCTACTGAAGCACCTCCAAAGAGGTAGGGTTTGAAAACATAACCTTATTTTCTTACAAACTTGTATTCCATATTTTAAAAATGACTTAGGTCTGTGGGTCCTCTTCAATATAGACCTAATTGGGGGACTACTTTTGCTAAATTTACCACCTTGGCCATTTCACCTCTGTGGGTGTAAATACCTCTAGATGCAGAACCGATGACCTTGTCAAATCTACTGGCACGTATTTTACTTAATATTAAGTAGTTCACATTAGTACAAAAGTGCTTGAATTGCTTAAATAACTTATATATTCAGCATTACTTAGATAACTGCTGACTCAGGCAACTGTAAATCTTTTTATTGTGTAATTTTCTCTTGAATCATGTGTACTTGTTTAAAGTTAGTAGTAGTAGTTGTTTTATGTTTTAAAAATTTAATAAATGAATAGACTAAAAGGTTATAATGAATTTGGTTCTTCAACTTGTTAGACTGCCGTTGCAAGAGAAGAAAGATGCGGTGGAATCGCCCATGTCTGTTGGTGATGCTAGTATACTTTCATCAATGTCAATCTCCAAGAATGAGAGCAACATTCTTGAAATTACTCTTGAAGATGATGAGGAGGATACAACCACCGCACAGACAGATAGAGAGATGTTCTTCCATGTTGCGGAGTATCGGCGGGATATTTATGAATACATGAGAGAAATTGAGGTAAGTTTAGATGATGTAGGTTAACTAATGTGTAAGTTTATATATGCATATAGCAAAATACGTGTGTTTATAGTAACTTTCTGTAAAATGCTTATTCACTTTGGTCCTTCACTGCTGAGGAATTCTGCCTGTCTCTAATTAGTGTCCAACTTTAAACTGGTTTAATTGAAACCAAAACTGAAGTTTCGGTTTTCATGATTTGGCTCAGGTCAAACTGAAATTTGTAGACATGTTAAAATTGTTGTAAAAGCTGTTGTCAGTATTTTTGGACATTTAAAACACTATTTTTATTTTACTCAGGTAAAGCACAGAGCAAAACCAGGCTACATGCGGAAACAACCAGACATCACCTATGTGATGCGTTCAGTGCTCGTAGACTGGCTTGTGGAAGTGTGTGATGAATACGGTCAGCAGAGCGAGACTCTACACCTTGCGGTTTCCTACGTCGATCGGTTCCTGTCCTACATGAGTGTGGTTCGCACGAAACTGCAACTCGTCGGTACCGCGGCCACTTATATTGCGGCGTAAGTGTTTAGCTCAAGTCGCATCTAACTGTATTAAGTAATAACTAATAAGGTTGGCAAAAGAATTTAGAGCATTAGGTATCAAAGGTTATCTGTATTGCTCATGAAATTCGAATGGAGTAAGCATTTATCTGCGATGGCCTGCATTCTCTATCTAATATTTATGTAAATTCACAAGGAACTTAAATGTTTACTTTTGTTTTTCTTAGCTTAGGTTCTTACCTAGCATTGTTGTCAATAATTATTTTTTTTAATCTTAATTTTTAAAGGGGTTTTGTCACACAGTGACTATGTCACCCCTGTAGTGAGATCAAGTAATAATGTAGTAGTGTAGCATTACTTACACCACTACATTATTTTTAAGTATAGGTTGCACGTCATCCTGGCCTCGTCCGATAGAGGCGATGCCAGGACGACGCTGCAACTCCCTAAGTTAGTAGTTTTGATGAATGTCATGTCACTCCTCAGCGCCTCGTTGCGGACACATTCCATCAACACATGATGGACGTCTTCTATTTTATCACACTCAGAGCAGTTTGGTGTTGCAGCAAGTCTCATCAGGTGCTTGAATTTGTTTCATTCCATCAAACAAATTCATGATGAGATGAATAAAATGTAATCATTTTCACAAAATGAGTTTCAAATGATGAGATGATAGGCGACAGATATATGTCGAACAAAAAGACATTTTGCAAACAAGGGCAAACAAGTTACGTAATTCTACTTAAAATAGTAGGAGAGAGTTGGTCATAATCTTTTTTTTTTGTAATTTTTAGTTGCGCCATTTTAACCTCAAATTGTATCGTTTTAGAAGCTAGATAGAGAAACTGAGATGGTAACTAATTAGGCACACGCACACCTCTGTAAAAGTAATCCCGGTAAGGGCATTTATTTGTGTGAAGAACACAGATAATTTTTCCTGAGTCATGGGAGTTTTCTATTTATATGAAGTATTTATTTATCTATATATTTATGTATATCGTCGCCTAGTACTCATAGTACAAGCTTTGCTTAGTTTGGGGCTAAATCGATTAGATGTAAGATGGTGATTAATATTAGCAAACTTATAACAAAAGATCCACTGTTACTCTTGTCCCATACTCTCCCGAACCTGAAAAACTGTTGGTAGATTTGGTACAGTCGCCATCAGATATATCGGAGCGGCTAAGGCGCTCACAAATATCTGAACACGCCTCTATTGTCACTGCGTTAGAGTGTGTGTTCAGATATTGAGAACACCTTGGCCGCTCCGATATATCTGATGGCGACTGTACAATGCTGTGCCGTTTGTTGAGTATATTGTTGTTGTAGGAAATACGAGGAAGTGTACCCCCCGGAGGTGTCCGAGTTCGTGTACATCACGGACGACACGTACACGAAGCGCGAGGTGCTGCGCATGGAGCACCTCATCCTGAAGGTGCTCTCGTTCGACCTGTCCACGCCCACGGCGCTCGCCTTCCTCTCGCACTACTGCATCTCCAACCAGCTGCCTAAGAAGACCTTCCATCTAGCTGCCGTAAGTCCACATTTGCATCATTTTAATTTCATTGTTTTCATTTCTGATTTATATTTCTTTTAGTATACCCATCATGTTTGAGTCTTGAGTCTGAGTTCGAATATAATATAATCACATATTTAACTGTTAAAAATTTTCTGCTCTTTAATAGTTTTCAGTTTCACATACACTAATATTTTTGGTTAGCTATAAAAACTCCTCATCAACATTTAAGCTAAATTGAAGGACTAATTTAAGGTACTGATTTAAAATTTCACGACTTTTACTCATTCTTATTTACTACAACGGGACTTAATATTGTAGTTAATAATAATAAAAAAAAAAAAAATACAACCAGCAATTGGCACTAGCTTGTGCTTGCAACTTCGTTTGCGCACTCTAATACCTTGATATTAGAGGCATATTCAGATATTTGTGTAACACCGAAGTTCGCAAATTGCGGGCATATTTTTCTTTTAACGCGTAAGAGTGACAGAGAAAGATGCCCACAGTTAGGTAGGCCCTCTGATGGTGACTGTATCCTCGCAGATACTTAACCTTTTGGACGCCAATGACCGATATATCCGCACCGTAGGTTAATCGGTCACAGACCACAGAGCAACATAGACCTACGTGCATATGCATAAAGATCAATTTCAGTTTGGACACTTCGGTGACGTGGCGTCAGCGTGACAGCTTTTGTGTTTGACACGGCGTCGAAAAGGTTAAACTAAGTATTGTTTGCAGTACATAGCGGAGCTGTCGCTGCTGGAGGCGGACCCGTACTTGCAGTACAAGCCGTCCGTGATCGCGGCCGCGGCGCTCGCCACGGCGCGCCACTGCCTGCACTGCCGCCGCTGCGACAAGCCGCACGACGAGAACGACACTATTCACAGCGTGAGTCTATTGTGCATTACTGTCGACCGGCTTGAATAGGATGGCGGGCTAAAATTGCCAAAATAATATCTTACTAACGCTTAAAAGCGCCTTACACTGTGAGTTTCTGGGCGTATAAAGCCGCGTCTCGATATCGCGCGGCAAACTATCGAACATTGGCTCGCGCGGCAAAGGAGTGTTCGCGCGCAGTTGGGACGGATGTGTATTTATTTCAGTTGGGTCGCGCGGCCGCAAACATGGATAATGAAAAGTGACGTTAAACAGTTTCTATGGAACAGTAAATGTAGTGATTATCGCAATAGATCATTTTTCTATTTTGCTATACTTCGTTCGAATAATATATTTTTGTGATATAATGTGGTCGATCGTCGGATCGCCTGCCGCGCTATAGTTCAAGATGGTGCAAAAAATGGCTCGCGAGTCAAAATACAGATTTGCCGCGGTCGAACAATGCTCGCGCTGCCGCCGCGCGATATCGAGACACGCCTTAAAATAACAAAAAAGATTAATGGACTTTTAAAGTCTTTTTGTCGAAGCTGGTTGAAAGTAATACGTTTCGACTCCAGGGACTTTTACTTAGTATATATATTTTTTTAATTTGCAATGAAAATTCCGATGGATTTTTTGTATAGTTTTTTTTCTGATATGTAACCTCCGATTCCATAGGCCCCTTTTACCTCAATTATAAAAATGGTTCAGTGTAAGTTACCTCAAGAAATACTGCAAGCTCATACACTCATGTTTTGTAATATACCCGTGAATTTTGCTTTTATCGTATTCAAAAGATCTAGTCAGAATTGTATGGCTTTCATCCCTTGGTTAACAGTATACTATTTTGTAACGGTATATATTTGGTGGTAGTTATCAATGATTTATAACTCAAGATAGGTTATAGGCGTTCCAAAATTGAATCGTTTACCTTGTGACAAATTGGACAAGTTGCCTTTAGTCGCGGCTGGACAAGCGAGAAATGTGCACGTGCTGACGAGCTCCCGCACACCGAAAGAGAAAGAGACAACCTTATGTTTAACAACGAGTGTGACAAAGATGGATGGAATGAGAAAATTAATCAAAAATAACAGATTTCTTGTAGGCACAGAAATAAATATGGAAGTATTTTTTGTGCTCCTCAAGTATGAGTATAACCTATGGTCATAGAGAAATATAGTAAGACAAGAGTGCTCACTCCATACATCAGTTCAGACTATTAATTTCAGTGTCTACATCTAGCATCGAGTAGCGGAACTATCAGTACTTCTACTTGACAATAGATGTAGCACCGACCGGAAAGTCTTATCTCAACAGCATAAGACTTTCCGGTCGGTGCTACATCTATTGTCAAGTAGCAGTACTGATAGTTCCGCTACTCGATGCTAGATGCTAATAGTCTTTTTGGTACTAAAACTGATGTATGGAGTGAGCACTCTATGTATTTTTTTTCTCTATCTATGGTTATATAATATCATTGGTAGTTATACTTGGTCAACCAGATCTTGACAGTAGAAAAAGGCGGCAAATTTGAAAAATGTAGGCCCGAAGGGATATCATCCCATAGAAAATTTGAATTTCGCGCCTTTTTTTACTGACAAGATTTGGTTGACCAGCTATATATGTGGTGTGTGCGCAGGGGTGCCTCCTGGCGGCGTGGCCGCCGGCGCTGGCGTCGTGCGCCGGCTACAGCGCGGCCGAGCTGGCGCCGTGCCTGCGCGAGCTGGCGCGCACGCACCAGCACGCGCCGCGCCAGCCCTACCAGGCCATCATCGACAAGTACAAGACCAACAAGTCAGTACATGCTACCTACTACACCCCAGCCGAGCTCGCACACATACTTACCCGAGGTTGTTTTAACACATTCACTGCCACCGACGCACATTTGCACGTTTGTTCCTAGGCCACGCCCCCTGGCAGTGAATGCGTTAACCGATATATGGTAGTCTGCGTAAGCCTGTCGATATTATCCTAATACAAACATACTCATGTCCTACGATCGCCTACAGAAAAAAAAATTGAAATAAAGTATCAGCGTTTACGCGATGTCCTCACTCCTAGCCCGGCCTGCCGCGGTGTAGTTTTTGATACCGAGTAGGAACAGACGCCGCGCCGTTACAAATACACGCCATTGACATAAACATATCTCAGACAGTCGTTTGTCTGACTGTCGGCCTTACGGGCAATAAGAATAGGGCCAGTACAGCGGTGTGACACCGCTACAACGCGATTGGTTGATGATTTCGCATCACGCGCGCGATTGGTCGCAACTAGTTGCGTTAGACTGCACGATTGGCTCGAATTCGTGAGTGACACCATCCTGAGATATATGTCAATGATACCCATAATAGGGATGTTGACAATTTTTTGGAACTGGTTTTATTTTGTAGATAGACACGTAATAATTACAGAAAAAAATATTAAAAAAATATATTCATTATTTTGAATAAAAAAAACATGTACAATAAGTTTCGTGTTTAAATTTCGCGCCTAAATGCTCCAAACTGTCACGTGACCTTGATGACGTAACGGCGTTTTAAACAAACTGCTTTCAGTCATTTTTTTAAATTCTTTATATGGCAACTGACAATATTTTTTAAAGCCTTAACACACTGCCGCATCGGACAGCGATCTTCTTTCTCGCTCTAACTTATAGCTGCGTCCTTAACGCACCACCTTACACACTATCGATTCGTGCGCCGCACCGCACCAAGATCGCGTTTCGGTACGATAATCTGTAGACACTTAGGCAGGTTTTATAACTTGTCTTTGGTGATTCCACTGTGATTACGTCACGCGCTCCGATTGGCGTTTGCAGTCACGTGATACTGGGCATTATTTTAAATACTTTTGATTATTTTTAATTAATTTATTACGCATATTTACACTTGCAAAATATGATTTTCCGCGTTCTAATATTCCCTGTTATGGTAAAAACATAACATGTTATATATTCGCGATTCATGTCAACATCCCTAATACCTCGCAGGTACGACGGCGTGTCGTCGATCCCGGCGCGGCCGCTGTGCCCGGTGGCGCCGTACGCGCCGCCCGCCGCCGCCGCTGCCTCCTCGCGAGACAGCTCCCGCTCCAGCTAGCCCGAGTCGCCCCACTTCCACCGGTCTACTTTTTAATTGGAGCAAACTGACGGGTGTAGTTTTTTAGCATTAAAAAAAATACGGTGGCCGCGGGATTTTACCCGATCCGCCGACCGCCGTGCCGGGTCCGTTTTAAAGTGTCTTTCAATAGAACTTGCTAACTATGTAAACAAAAGTTACTAGTAAATTGACATTCAGTGTCAATTTTAGTATGGCGGTTTGTTTACATAGTTAGCAAATTCTATTGAATGACATTTTACCTAAATTAATTTGTTTATAGGTTAATTTTGTTTTGGAAACGGAGACGGACCTCTTGTCCGGCGACAACTGCGGTGCTACATTAGTTCTTCTTATTTTAAACTCGTGTTTATCTAGAGCGGCGTCCGTTTTTGTGCGTTTTGTGGTTCCGTTTTGGAAAACATTTCTTAAAATATCAACATAAAAACGAATATTGAAATAACGTTTTGATATGAGTATTATAATTAAATTCCATCGAGATTTCGCGTCTAGAACGCGCTTGACCCGTGATTAAAGGGTAATCTTCATCGCTTAAAAATATAACACTACGTAGTTTGCTCCAGTTAAAATATGCTTAAGCAAGGTAACATTAGCCACTTTCGACTTACTGCGTTACTGCTACGAAGACACTTTGGACACTTCCTCAGATAATTACGCGCTGTCGTTTTTCCGTTTTGCTTCTTAATTAAACTGCAAACATGGTTTGCATTTCACGTAGATGTAACGAAGAGTCGAAAGGTTTAATTAATAAACTTCGAGAGGGCTAAAATTTCATACAAATCTGGTGTTTCTAAATAGATGTTCATAAATTCATAAGATACTTGCATACGTTGGTACTGTACACTACGGGCATGTAGCTAATCATGTTAATAATCTAATGGTATCAATTCCTATTATGTGAATCTCTGTTTTGTTTTTTATTGTGATGTCTTGCTTTGTCTTCGCCGAGTTTGTATGGAATTGATTGACACTTAGGTATTAGTAGTATAATTTCGTCTGTCCCGGAGTCATTATTGCGCGCACCAATGTTCCCGACACGGACTTTCAGAAAAAGAAAAGCATTTGGGACCAATTTCTACGAAAGTGACAAGCTATAAAGTATTTCATATTCTTCAGTACCTGGCAAGTAACTATATACTAAGATTTCACTTGGAGAGCTGGTTTTGAAATACGCTCTTCGCTATAGATTTAAATAAAATATGACTGACTTGTGACTTGAGAGTGACCCAGTAAACTTGCATTTACAAATATTTTACAGGCAGTAAACTCCTATTGAAACTAAGGTTTCAGTTATTGAATACTGTGTGAATTATTATAGTTTTAGTATTAACAGTTTCCTATGGAAATTTAAATAAAGACTTCTGTTAGTTTGTGCTAAAATGTGGCGTTCCATGCTTAAAGGGTCCTTGTGCACCCTTCTCTGGAAAGCCACATAACATTGAAACAAGGTGCGGAGTGCCCCGCTACCATAGACTAGGAATCCTCTAGACGGAGTTTAGAGCACCAAATGCTGCCAAAAATACTGGGGTGCGGGGGACGAGGTGAGCGAGTCCCGTGCCGTGATTGGTCCGTTCAAAGACACGGACGTCACACAAAGACACTTTGACTCGAAAATGGAGTATAACTACCGTATATTTGTGGCAGAGGGGGTAGCGCTACTATGCTCAGTCTGGAGGATATCTTGTCTGTGCCCGCTACACTATCCAGTCCACCTTTAGATGCACGAAATAGCTAAGATCACATTGTACAGTTTTAATTTTAAGTGTTATAATTTTTATTTTGTAATTTTGTGTTCATCTATTTTACAGTTTTCCCACAATTTTTCCGCGTTGATCATTTATGTATCATTCTTACTTAGATCAGCTACCGTTTATTTACAATTTTATACAATTAATTAAATTCAGTGTTAAGCTCATAAGACACACACACATACTTCTAACTCAACACACATGCGTAAAATATTCAACACTTGCAATCTGAATAATTATACCAAAATACTATGAAAAACGCGCGATACAGTTCAAACCTAATGTTTGTTAGTAAATTATTATTTTTGAGACTTAAGGTATGTTTTAATATTGGTAATTAGTTTATAATGTAATTTAATATAATATAATCGCAATTTTGCTTGAGTTTTACACTATTGAGGGTAAGTACCTATGAGTATATTGATAATATATATTGATATTTTGAAATACTCGAATGTGTTTTTCTTATACAATTTAAATACTGTAAATTAATTTCCCTTCCCAAATTAAAAAAAGTCACGCCACCGTAAGGTGATGCTGCCGATTATTATAGTTTGTCAAAGGACTGTTTCATTTCAAACATAGACAGAAAGTATCATACTATCTTTGTCTTACACTAGTACTTATGAGTATAGTTTTCTTTGGTCTTATTTACTGTGAAATTGGTTTGACCAACTATAAGTAATTTGTTGAAAATCACTTATTTATTAACGTGGTAGCGGTCGTCACGGCCCAGGTGAGCAGCGACGTTGAGGAATCATTTCCTTCCGCAGCTATTTAGCGGCTGTTTACCAATGAATAAATTGTAAGCTGTATTCGACCCGCAGTAGAGTTGTTTATACGTCGCCGGCGTAATGATGTGCTAGACAAGCTACGGTCAAATCTATTTGGAGAGCGCGTGCGCGCGTCCTAGAATGTAACGCGTCATATTTACTTATCGTTTTCTACGCAAATATATTGTGGTATACTTTGTTTTTCTAGCATTAGAAAAATACTACGTGATCTTTATTGAAAAATAAGTCGCAACAAATATGTAACAATTATAGCCATACATCTGGGTTTTCGGTGCGGGAATGATTTCGTGTATGTATAACTTTGTTTATTGTAAAATAATTACCAAACTATGAATTAAACGTAGGTAGTAAGGTCCAAAGTTAAGAAATGTTAAATTAGTATCGTTATTTACAGTTTTTACCTGTTATTTGGCTAGTGTAAAACATTCCCGCGCCAAAAACCCCGATGTATTATTAGCACATCTGTTCATTTATATTATTTTGGTCCCATAAGTAATAGTTCTATTTTTTAAAGCGTGCGAATTCAATGCTTTAAATATTCCATCTTAATGCAATTATTACTCTAATACGACCTTGAGAAAATGGCGTTACTCACATCTTAAAGGCCGGCAACGCACTTACAACCCCTCTGATGTGGCGGGTGTCCATGGGCGACGGCAATCGCTTACCGTCAGGCGTTTCGTCTGCTCGATTGATAAAAAAAATCACTACCAATTCAGTCAGTGCGGCGATTAATAAAACGAAGGCTTAAAAAACTATACTGATTTAATTTAACTGTTAACTTTCAGTTCTATCGAGATTTTCTTATCCCCTAATTGATGTGCGAGGCTCCATGTTGCATGAAAGTGACTTTAGTGTTGTACAATTGTTCATTATCCGTGGGTGGCATCCACGCTAGCGTCTAGACGCTAGTGCTTCTCCTGTGTGTAGACGTTGCTTTTCTTTGTCGACGTCCGACCTGTAACAAAATAAAGATTCTGTCAAAAAAAACACTTGACGATTATATTTGAGCATTTCTCAAAAAAATTGTACATTTCGATCACATCTTAGAAATCTAAGATTGATCGAAATGTACAAATTATTTGAGAAATGCTCATTTACTTGACGCCCCTCAAGGTATCGTTCCAAATTACTGTATTGTCATCTGAATATAGGTTGGTCTAAGGTTCGTATACTAACTACTCTACTAAAGTCAGAAAACTTCATAATTTTATAGAAGTTTGACGATTAGAATTACCTATGTAGGTACTTTTAAAACAAGAGATTTATAATACTTAATCAGTTTGAATTCCAATCTGAGATCTTGAAAATACGCGGTACAAAAAAAGGTGTCCGCGAAGTTAATGCTAATAGCGGTTCGCAGCCATATTAGAATTTACGGCTCTCGCGCGTGCCTCGGAATCCTAAACGACCCAGCTGCGGACTATTCGCTGCAACGAACACGCCAATATGCGGAAATTAAAATTACTGCTTCTATTTATTCTCGGCCCCTGGAACTGTCGAGTTATTTTAGACATTTGACTTTTTATTTCAAATTCTATGCATTCTTAGAATAAGTTCTTTGATGTTACGAGTTAGTATGGTAATAGACGAGTTCATTATGTAACATTGTGTGCAGCAACCGACACACAGTCTAAGCTGCCTTTAAACCCTAGTGTTTTAATAGACAGTTCTGCAAATTTTCTTGGAATTAACTCGCGCCAGCTTCCATAAGTCCATGAAATGTAACTATAAATCACGTATTTGTGTTGCAAAACTGCTTTATTACATTTCCCCAAACTTACTGTAACGCAAATTACGTGGGATCAAGCTTATATAGTTGCTTTTCATCTATCGGAAATGTTAAGCTACATAGAATTCAATTTCCTGCACAAAATCCCATGCGTCTAGCTAGATTTAACCTTCAAAGCTTGCCAATTCTTACGACCCGTCTGAGACAAAACAATTTAAATCTTTTTCGGGAACAGTAGGAGGCACTTGAGACGATGCATAAACATAATAAATCACCCGACTATGCAATGAAATGAGATGTCTGCCGCCACGCAGAGACGTCCTGCATTATTGGTACCGTAACCATTACGTTTTATTAATCATGCTGTTTTGTTGAGAGTTGTTACACTAAACCATACTAAACCCTAGTCGTTAATCAAGAAAACGTTCATACGCAGATACGTTGGGCACTATAAAATAGCCCTAAGATTATGCATGTGTGATTTCTAGGGGCTTTGCTCATCAATTTGCTGGTACCTATATCCTACCTAAAGTTTGATCTTTGAGTTTATGAAGAAATAATGTTGCTGATGTGAAACTTGGCTACGGATCAGATCCGGATGTACACACCGTGTAATGATGGTCATGATACTCATGATCGACGTGTAATGACCGTGGCATTTTATTGGTCCCATCATGGCTTCCTTCTGTTTACTACTGCGACGCTGATTTGCTCGTTACTGCCATAGTACGTACGTAGGTACGTACGTGTCCAGTGAATCAATATATTAAACGAATACTTCGCCTGCAATACGGCCACATCTCAAAATTTATGATTATTGG
Source organism: Cydia amplana (assembly GCF_948474715.1). Lineage (NCBI taxonomy): Eukaryota > Metazoa > Arthropoda > Insecta > Lepidoptera > Tortricidae > Cydia > Cydia amplana. The sequence goes on along the minus strand of NC_086071.1, from coordinate 14,118,485 downwards.
AGATTCAATCTTAGTTAAAAATAATAAGGTTAATGTCCCTTTAATAATTCCGGAAAATACAATAACACTCAAATATAATAGCTAGTGATACATATAGCCGAGGGATCTTATTACCTACGAGCAAATTTTTAAACAGAAGTAGTTTTAGTATTCTTAGTTGGTACCTAATTGAGACGTAAAGGTGAAAACCCGACCGACGACCAAATCTTCCAACGCAATTTTCGCACAGCGCGCCGTATATTTTGTTTCCTTCTAATTTCGTGGGTTTACACCCCCTCTTAATATTAAATTAAATAGGTATACCTACAGTTTGCGTAGCGGTTTTAGGAAAATACTTAGGTACATCGTGATGTTTAATATACTTATAATCTCTTGGGGATATTTTTACTTTTAGCTGCTTTTAGCCAAATAAGGTATTACTTACGCACTAAGTTTCATCGCATTTTTTTAAACAACCTCGGATTGTGTTACTTATCTTCATTCATTACAAGATTAGCTTAGTATGAAAGATTTTGTCCTTGTAGAATGTAGCGTTATTGGATTCATTGATGAATATATTGTTGCTATGACGATTATTTTCAATGTCTCGCGCTGAAGAGTTATTGACATGATGGGACGCCCCGCATGCTAAAGAACGACTCCTTAAGGAGTTACAGCATTGGGGCGACTTCCGCGGCCCCAAAAGGAAATTCATTTTACATTCATAACACGACCGAGAAATTGTCAACTCCCCTGTTCTCATGATATTCCATTGTTTATTATGAAATGCAAATACCTATCGCCAAATTGGGTTTGAGTTGCAGTGAATTTTAAGTTAACGGCGCGGCGGTGGTGGGCGAACAAAATATGGAAAAATCTCAATTCTCTTATTTAATAGTTTGAATAGTCATAATACCTACTCGTAGTCGTAACATTGGAACCATTATGGGTTCGCGAAGTCTAGCTCAAAAGACCAATTACTAAGGTAGACCTACTACTGATGTGATGTTGGAATGTTTCTAAATTTCCTCATGGAATAATTTCGGACTTGACATAGGTATTTTTGTAGTATTTCATTTTCCAAATTAAAAAATTCTTTTGTTTCTTCATTTTCCAAGTTGTACACTTTCTTCAACTTGCACATCTCTAGGTGCGTACCTGTTCGTAAAATACCTATACCGATACTTAGTATTTATCCTGCATGCTCTTTATTTTGTAAATCAGATTGCATAGGTAATTCCTGTTTGCGGTCGAATCGATTTACGTCATGCTACTGAGTAGACGTACGGCTAAGAACATCCTATAAATGAATTTTGGCAAGAGTATAAGGTACCTACGGTTCGGTAAACATAATTGACCTTGTTGAACATCCGTCAATATCCACTCGCTATGTTTAAATCATTTCACGCGTCATCGATGTCTGATGCCGGTTTACACGAGCGATATGTAATCGCGTTTCAGTCGAATTGATGGGATCTATTATTGACTCGCTAACATCGCTGGGAGGAAGCTTTTGTACCATTTCCTGGCTTGGAGAGAAATGGGGCCGTCGTGACGCACGTTTTTACCTTTCTGCATCCGCCCGTAATATCAATAGCGTGAGGATTTTTTTTTATGTATCCTTTCAATTAAATCTGTTTCGAATTAGTGCGAGTTAGAAGCTAAATTCCTTTCTTGCATTTTGCCGAATTTAAATGTGAATTCTAGAATTTTAGATCGTAAACATCAGTTGTTTTAAAGCATCGGTGCATGTGGTTAACTTTGTTGTTAATGTCCGCGCTGCATCGTGAGCATATACTTTCTAAATTTAGAGTAACAAGCAACTCATTTAACTGCAAGCTAATTAGCCGTTTGCATTATACCAACCATGTTTACAAAATAGAATGCGCGTTGGCTATTAAAAGATTAGGATTCAGTACCTACTTATTTTAGCTCGTTCGAAATTATTTATTGACTTTCCTTAGTGCAAGTTCACGCTAGGCTTACAGTAAAATATTGTTATTCAACAGTTAGCGCGCGTTACATAGTTCTTACTTAAAATAATATAAATAAAACGCACGCTAACAAACTTCGAAACTCATGTAAACCTACCCTGAAGTGGGTTTCGTGAAAAAACAAATAAGAAAGTAATTATTGTGGACAACAATGGACCGATCCTACAGAGCTCCGGCTAATCGTTATCACGAGTAAACGTGACTGGGGTAGTTACTATAATACTTTTTATAGAGCTATAAGGGCCGCGTCTCCATTGTAAGGGCCGTTGGATGCATAAGTAATAAACAAGGACCTAGTTGATTCCATAGATACTCTCCGTAACTACCTAAAAAGTTACGGAGAGTACTGGTTAATTTGGGCTTCGAATTAGGGTGATATTGCTATCTACAATTCTGCCGTGCTAACAACATACGCAGTAATCGCAGTTGAAAAGTCATGCAATTGTTTATCTTGTTCTCTTTGAATAAGTTCTTTATTTTCATGCAAGTACTGCACTTACTATTAGCAGAGCAGAATTATAGAGGCGAAATAGTCGAAGCGTTCGTTAAATTAAAATATGAGATACTCATTTTTTGGGGGCTTTCAGAACGATTTCAGACGGAAGTTATTTAATTTTCGGTGAAATCTTTCAAGTTTAAGTTTACCTATTTTCTTAAATATCATGATTTCATGATGTTTGCTACTCTCACTTTTTTGAACCTTCAGTTGCATAAAGACGTACACCCTTAATCATTAGCCACTCGTGTTAACGATCCGAACTAACTTGGTAAGAAATTGCACGTATTTCTTATGTACAAAAACTATGCCTATAAGTAATGGTCTCGGACCTCTGGATCGAGTATTCGACTTATTAACAAAACAAACTCGTTCTGGTAGCATGGAAACAGACAGGACAGTACTGGGAAAGCTATAAAAGTATTCTATCCTAGATCGGACGGCGGACCACCATGCATACATCTCACGAGTTGTTTGCGCTGAATAATGCATTTCAAGTTCAACGCTCACTTGTGCGATACACGAGAAACATGTTAGTATGGGAAAGTCAGTTTTAATTTAAATATTATGTTTTGCTTAAACGTGGTTCTCTACGTAGGTATGTATTTTAAAGTGGTTTCAAGGAATTAAGTACGGACGCGTGAAAGTTCAGCAGCCTGTTTGTCTTAGCTATATTTGGAGTCGGAGTTATAGTTAACTCGTTATCAAAAATCGTTGCGACCAGGGGCCTTATTCGACATGCCACTTTTGACGTCGCATGTTGAAGTTCATTTGAATCTGAACAATCATGGGTTGTCGAATAGGTAAAGTGTGTCACCTGTCAGTGAATCTCATGTAAACAAATCATTTCATCGCTAGACTTGGTTGTCTATTGGTATGGCCGCCATGTTTGGATTTATGACATTTAAAAGGGGATTCTATGGCATAGAGTAAACTGCATTTCTATTTTCTATAGTTTTTTGATTCCCCTACTCGACGCAAGATGGAGTTAACAGTCAAATTTCAATCTTGGCGTTATAAAAATAAACCGCAAGAACATGACATGCAGTTGCGTTGGTGTAGATCTATCATGAAAACGAATATATGACAATTGTCCAGAATTAAAAAAAACTTGACAATAAACATACAGCAATACATATACCACTAAATGTCAAAAAGAAAACAGATTTAGTATAATTACTAGGTAACAAATTATATATAAAGTTTAAATTTTAAACCAATCGTCGTGGGTCCTAACCCCGGCTCTTAGCAATGAACTTCTTGTAACTTGTGTGAAAAATATCATTTGATATTACACCAATTACTTTATGGTGAAGTAAAATATCATGAGTCATGAGGAAGACGGAGTAGCCAGTAGCCACAATAAGCTATATTTTTGTCCTCTGGGTTAGATGGCAGTGAAATAGGGAGAGATAGTGAAGAATGCGGCAAAATAAGCATTTATTGTGTTGTTAGTAGTTAGTAGACTAGTTTTTTTTTCTAAAAATGAAAATTGACGCAACAGCAAGCTCATAGCCCCCTATGAGCCAGTCTGTTAGGTGCAGGCTTAAGGGCTAATCCCGGGGGAAGTGGAGCGTCGGCGACTAGCTGGTGCATCTGCTTATTAACCTCTTCTCACTTTTACCTCAGGTCCTTTGATTAATAAATTAAGGTAAAATTCGTAAGAACTAGTGCCTGTGTCATATTCTAAATTGGACGCTATGCCTAATTAGTTGTTATAAATTAAATACAATAATTATTTATTTAATTAAATTTATAACAACGCAACGTGGGGTTATTCATGATAAATTTTAATGGCTTATATAAGACAGCGGTCGTATATTGCCTCAGAAATTTGGATTTTGTCAGTTTGAATGAACAGCAAACTGGAGACATTGAGATTAATTTTAAACTTATTATTTTAGGTGTTCGTAAGAAATAAGGTATTGACAGACATTGACGGAAAATCGCGCAAACCCGGCCAGGTGCGTCGGACCACGCAAAACGGAGGAGGATTCCATACTTACTTCTTCTACCATGTATCCATATGCCAAAATAGCAACAAAAAAGCCGAACAAAAATACCGTTTCTTCGCAGCACTAGATTTCAGTCCTTTTTTTAGAAAAGTAATATGTTTAGGTACATAATATATATATATATATATATATATATTTTGTTATGTGAAACTTATATGTTGTGTTACGAGACTTACGAGTAGGTAACTTTAAACTTTAACAGCCTAACAGATCCCAATAAGGCCTAGTTTACCCTCTGGGTTGGAAGGTCAGATGGCAGTTGCTTTCGGAAAAACTAGTGCCTACGCCAATCCTTGGGATTAATTGTCAAGCGAACAATAGGTTCTCATGATCCGTGGCAAAATCGAGATAACGCGAGGAAGAATAACCTTGTCACAAGAATATTTGGCCAAATATAAATCCTTACTCTCGTGTATTTGACCTACCTACTCGTATTGAGTCGTATTTTGCCACCTAGTAGCCTCGAATTGGTTGTTATATGTGGCTTTCCATAAATTAAGGGTCCTTATGCTTCAATAAGGACGTTTTCATCTGAAGTTACAATAGAAATTGAAAAAGCCACATTTTTTCAAGCTTTTACTTAGTTTCATCTGTCCCGTTGGTTGTCTGTCTGTTCCAATGTGGTTCCAATAAAATCATGCAAATTAAATCCCAACAAAAACATAAATGTGAAATGAGAACCAAGTTCAATATTGAGAATACGTGTCGTTGTTGACTCGCCGACAAAAGAATTGAGATCTATATGGGTGCCAAGTTCTGTGCTGTGTAGAAAATCCTGAAATTATATAGGATTTGTCTTGGCTAGTTTTTAACAACAAACCAAGTTTTTGAAAAACTAACAGAAAAATATATATTACCTATATGCCTATACGTAAAAACTAGCCAAGACAAATCCTTTATAATTTCAGGATTTTCTACACAGCACAGAACTTGGCACCCATATAGATCTCAATTCTTTTGTCGGCGAGTTAACAACGACACATATTCTCAATATTGAACTTGGCTCTCATTTCACATTTATGTTTTTGTTGGGATATTATTACTTTTTGTACAGAAATTACTATAGTATTCATCATGAAAGTAGTTTGCCTAAGCTGAAAAGGAGACCCTCGCTAACGCGCGGTTAATTGTCAAAAAGTTTCAGTTTCACATTTTTTCTTTTGTATACGCCTTATAGTCTACTTTCATTCCAAATATCAAGTTTCTAAGTAATCTAGAAGTGGGTTAGGTTTTTGGTCTATAAGTATTTTTTTTTTCCATCGATATATCAATAATTTCCAGTTTTCAGATTTTTCCCTCTATATGCACCTAATAGTCTACCTTGATGCCAAATATCAAGTTTCTAAGTCATCTAGAAGTGGGTTAGGTTTTTGGTCTATAAGTATTAATTATTTTTTTTCCATCGAAATATCAATAATTTCCAGTTTTCACATTTTTCCTTCTATATGCACCTAATAGTCTACTTTGATGCCAAATATCAAGTTTCTAAGTGATCTAGAAGTGGGTTAGGTTTTTGGTCTATAAGTATTAATTATTATTTTTTTCCATCAAAATATCAATCATTTCCAATTTTCACATTTTTCCTTCTATATACACCTAATAGTCTACCTTGATGCCAAATTTCAAGTTTCTAGGTCACCTGGAAGTGGGTTAGGTTTTTGATCTATATGTCAGTCAGTCACAAAAATGCCGGTTTTTAAAGGTTAATTTATCAATAACTGTTTGAGCTATGTTTATGAAATAGTGTATTTTGAACAAGCTAAGGGACTTGAATACATGTGCCAAATTTCATGTATGTAGGTTAAGTAGGTTTCAAGTTGTGAAGGGGTCAAAAGTAGCTCGAAATGGTTTGTGTAATATTACACACGGTTGCTGCGTCGCCAGTTCCTTTTTCTTTGAACTTGGCTGGACACGCTACCGCGTGTCTAGATTTGACCCACTTCTCGGGTGTTCAATGAAGCTGAAAATTTACATAAGTACATAATATGTAATATGGGTGACAATACAATATTTTTATGGTTACCATCGAGCTGATCTGATGGTGATGATACAGACAGTGGTCTTTTAAGTCTTTTTAACTTTGTGATAAAACAACGCAACTTAATTATATTTGAAAATATTTAAAGAAAAATACAGTCAGAAATTAGAAATTTTGTTATCTAACCTCTCTATCACTCTTGCATATTCGAGCGATAAAGAGGCAAATAGCTGAGTTTCGATTTTCGCACTTCCCGATAGGCCCCTTTGTAAACAAACCGCCTTGATGTGTCTATGTCAAATTATTAATTGTCTGTGAAAACTTGTTAAAAAAAAGTTTAAAACAAAGGCGTAGGCAAAGAGTAGTATAATATGTATATAGCTGGTCAACCAAATCTTGTCAGTAAAAAAAGGCACGAAATTCAAATCTTCCATGGGACGATATCCCTTCGCGCCTACATTTTTCAAAATTGCCGCCTTTTTCTACTGTCAAGATCTGGTTGACCAAGTATACCTATATAGCGCTGGCGGTACACCGAGAAATTCAGTAAAATGCTGCAAATGATGTTAAAGGTATGAAAATCGGTACGATTGATCTGTAGAACATTTGAAACAATTTGACCCGAAGCACCAACAAATAAAAAAAAAACGAGAGGAGTTATGACGTCATCTTTTTTTGTAAGGAATAAAAAAATATTGTTTAAAAACCTATCGTGTTTGGTATTAAACGAAAGGGCTTTCTGAACCGATTCCAAACATATATCGCATCATTACATTTCAGTATTTTTTTTTAATTATAATATAAATAATTTTCAAAACATACCAATTAAGTTTAGGTTTCTCCAGATACAATACGGTAAATTTTTTTTGTAAAATATACCTCTAATCTTATACCTAATATCCTCATATCTAACCCTAATAAAGCAATTTTGAAATTATATACATTTAGGTTTTTTTTTTTATTTTTCAATTTTACATAGTGTGATCTATGAATCTCTCAATTAAATATTTAAAAAGAAAGCATAAAATTAATATATAACGGTTTTTTTCAGAAAGTCGCTTATATCTCGGAATCTATAAGTCGTAGTAAAAATTGTCTATGTAATAATTAAGAAAGAATTAACCGAAAAAACTCACCTTTAACGTCCCCCCTTTCCCGAGTTCTCCACCCCCCACTCATCAGAACTTTTTCTTACTTAAAGCTTAGATATTACCAAAGGAACATGTAATAGTATTTTATGCAACTGTTGTTTAAGAGAGGTCAAAAAAGGCGAGTGGCGTGAGTAACAATAACAACAAACAACAACCGAAAATTGTTAATAAAGACGCCACTAGTATTTTTTGACTCAGTTAAACAACGTTGCATACAATACTTTTGCTACGACCAAGCACTTACTTTGAAATGCAATGAAATAATAATAAAAATGGATGATGATGATTGTTTCATGTCCTAATGTGATAGGTTGTTCAGTGCGTGGGATTCTTAAGGGGAACGAAAATTTTATTATTTTTGCGCTACGACGCACGGTTTAGGAGATACAGCCCTATAAATATTTTTCTTCCTCTTTTTCTTTTTTTTTCTTTTTTTGTGTTTTTTAAATCTTACTTAGGGGTTTCTTAAAGGGGAACGAAAATTTGATTATTTTTGCGCTACGACGCACGGTTTAGGAGATACAGCATTATAAAGTTTTTTTTTTGTGTTTTTTAATCTCTTTTTTGTGTTTTTTTTTTAAATATTAATTAGGGTTTCTTACAGAGGAATGAACATTTTAATATTTTTGCGCTACGACGCACGGTTTAGAAGATACAACCCTATAAAAAAATCTTTATTTTTTTTGTTTTTCGTGTTTTCTAAATATTACTTAAGAGTTTCAAAGGGGAACGAAAATTTGATTATTTTTGTGCTACGACGCACGGTTTAGGAGATACAGCCCTATAAAGATGAAAATAATCGTACCATTAACCAAAACATGTATATGGTTTACTCATCTGTCAGAAATGACAATTAAAATTAGATTGGAAACAATGTATTCCATACAATATTTTTTAAGTGGTGATTACACGAAGTATCGTAAAAGTGCCAAAAAGATACTGCGTGTATGCACAAATATTTTTTTGGGGAATAGACTAAAGACTTGTGTTGATAACTATAAGTTAGGGGTTTAAAGGTGTGTGCACGACCCTTTAAATGACAAATAAAAGTACGGGAGTAGAAAAAGCAAGTTTCAATACTCTTATTTTACCCGAATGACATTATTACTCGTATTGAGTAATTCGGCAGGGCTATTATTAAACTTTGTAAAATTGAAAAATTAAAAAAAAAACCTAAATGTAAATAATTTCAAAATTGCTTTATTAGGGTTACATATGAGGATATTAGGGATAATTTGAGGTATATTTTACAAAAAAAAAATTATGGTATTGTATCTGGAGAAGCCCAAACTTGGTATGTTTTGAAAACTATTTTTATTATAATTTAAACAAAATGACTGAAATGTAACTATGTGATATATTTTTAGCATTGGCTCAGAAAGCCCTTTCGTTTAATACCATACACGATAGGTTTCTAAACATTTTTTTTTATTTCATACAAAAAAAACATGACATAACTCCTCTCGTTTTTTTTTATTTGTTGGCGCTTCGGGTCAAATTGTTTCAAATGTCCTAAAGATCAATCGTACCGATTTTCAGACCTTTAACACCATTTGCAGCATTTTACTGATTTTCGCGGTGTACCGCCAGCGCTAGAAGTGGGCAGCAAAGAGTCGTATAATATATAGGACAGTCGGCAGTCAACGTTTGTTCCTAATAAATATAACATTGATGAATCAAGGCGGTTTGTTTAAAGAGGGCCTGCCGCGAAACCAATTTCGTTATCTGCCACCATTAAATTTCGCTCGTATATGCAAGAGTGATAGAGAGGCAGATAACGAAATTTCCCCCACCCCCCTTTGGATGGTTCTTGTTTGAGTTATAATGTCACTGTATTGAGGACTCAACCTTTCCATTTTTAAAGTGTTTTTATATCGACATGACACTGGCTACTAATGCCAAAAAAGAAAAAAAAACGCTGTCATAGTAACGAAAATAATAAACACGTCAATCGAAATAAACAACGTAATATCCAAGAAAAATTTGCAAAATAGTATATGATAAATATGTAAAACATCATTAATTATCGAATTAAGATTACATACAACTTTGTGTAAAAAAAATTGAGGCAATTATACAGCCCGATTATACGGGTTACATTTTGAAAAAGATGATTATCTTGGAAAGAAGAGTAAATATATATAGGTGAACATAATGGTGAACAAAGGTATAGTAAAATAGGTAGGGACATAATTCAGGGTTTGCTTGTCTGGTCCACGCATGCTGTACCTATCACGACCACGGCACGGTCGTCTCCTGCTAACTTTTCGCTATAATAGTAAAATCATAGGTCTAATACCTATGATTTTAATATTATAGCGAACAATATTTCATGTTCATGATCTCGAATTTAAGACTTTAGCTTAGATTTATGGCGTGCGGCCTAGCGCGCGTTGCCTCTATGAGGAGCTGTCAAAGCGCTTTATATCTGTATGCTTTTGATGATGCGGATCAGCATTCTTATCCAGCGGGGCAAGCGGCCAGCCTGCAGAAGGGCACCCTACCGCACTTGGTAGGTCACTACACTCACTACCAGGATTTAGGGCTAATAATTTATTTATAAGTTTTTAATACCTTTAAACGAGCAATTCTTGTATATTTATTTATTTATGTATTTATATATTTCGGGAATCTCGGGAACGGCTCTAAACGGATTTAGATGAAATTTGCTATATGGAGGTTTACGGGGGCGCAAAATCGATCTAGCTAGGTTTTATCTCTGGGAAAACGCGCATTTTTGGGTTATTATATGTTTCCAGAGCAAAACTCGGTCTCCCAGACATTAAGTTTTTAATTTAAGTGTTTTTATCATGTTTCATATTTAAACTTACAGATGTGAATCACCAGCAGAGTTTTTGGAGAGGTGTGGTTTTCTTATTTCCTGTTACCAACCTGAAACACCATACCTACCTAAATATCAGAAAATAATAAAGTGAAGAAAATTAAATAAAGTTGAATGCTTAAAAACTTTAATGTTTTATTAAAATTAAACGAAAAAAAATGTGTAAACTGAAATAGATCAAATTTTTTTATTTGTAGTTGAATAACATATATGTATTTAATCTCCTTTAATTAAAAATCATCTCTGAGTAGATACATATTAAACAATAGGTACTTTTAGGTCTTGGTAGTAATGTTAGGTCTTATGACCTACTGTATTTGACTATATTACTTACCAAGACCGGAGCCTGACCTGTCAGTCACCAATTATTTTGATGCTCTTTGTAGGTAGCATCAAAATAGTTGGTGACTGACAAAGTTACCAAGTTACTAAGGTAGTAGGTACCTATATAGTAGGTAGCAGTAGCGCAATATTTAGTCAAAATATTTTGACTAATTTAGATTATTTTTATGCCAAAAAAGTAATACAAGCTATTCATGTTCCACTTAGTAATAAAATACGGACTTTTCTGAATATGTGGTTTACGAAATGTGTTAAGGTACAACTTGTGGTTTATTAACGTGGTTTAGAAATAGGCAGCTTGAGTTGAGAGAGGTGATGAGTAAATTGTTTCATTTTTTACAATTTTGAGCGTTTATAGGAGAATGTGTGGAGCAAGCATTATTTGACGTGTAGGTGTGGGTTCAACAAAAAGATCGCTTGTCAATAAGGCATTCTTGCTGTTAAAATTCAATTATTAATAGCCTTTATCGACCATCAGCAATGTAGTCCCTTTTTGATTGATGGAAATTGTCACGTAAGTTCCACTACTCGCCGCCGCATCGCCTACAGCGCATTCGTTAGTCTATCGCTCACAAGATGTCATTAATTCATGTAAACTTACGTACTGAAAAAAAAAGTTTTACTCTTTGCTATAAATTACCCTTTCGCACGTCAAAAACTCCAAGATGGAGCCGAAGGTCATAGAGAAAAAAGTCTACATTTGGAATCATTACTTGTCAAAATTTGACATTAGCAATCCACAGTTAGGTGACAACCAAACCAAACCATTATAAACCTTAAAGTAATAATAAAACAAAGTTGTTTTTTGTTAAATTATTGTTTGTACCAAATGAACTTCAGCACTTGATGAACTTCAAATGAACTTCAACAGTTGAATTTCAAATGACGCGAAATTTGACAGTTGCACATGTCGAATAGGGGCCCAGGAAGTGCGCTCCCGGCGGCGCGAGTGAAGCCCTCAGGGGCGGAAGCAGAGGCGGGCGCGGACGGGCCGGCATTACAAATGACCCTCTTACGGCACGTGTGCTAGGGCCCGCAGCCCCCACAGGGCCGGTTACCTGCCGCTGGCAACAGCGACACTCAAAATATATAAAGAAGTGTTGTTACAATATATTTTTTATATTACATAATTAAATTAATGAAATATGTTTGAGCACTCTGTATACCACACCGTTACACCCTCAATACCTACGCTGCGCTAATGTCCTACACACTGCAGGATGCGTGTAGTTAGTTAAAAGTAAAACTGCTCGAGTGCTTAGCCAACATGCCAATAGTTACCGCTCCGTAGCGTAGCATAGTTATCTCTCCCTATCACTCTTATGGAAGAGTAGGTCTTATGGAAAGAAACTCCACTGTCACAGTCGCACTAATATGGTTAGTGCGACAGACAGTGGAGTTTCGTTCGCTACGCAGGGTAAACGATTTGCATATTGGCTACGCACCCAGCTCAGCTCACACTAATTAATACGGTCAGTAACATTGCCATCCCCTGGGGCATACTTTAGAGGACGAGGGCTAGACTTTTAAGGCTTGGCCAGACACAGAGCGCGACGCAGCGACGCGTCCGCGCCGCGCGACCGCGGCACATGCTAACAGGTTACCGACGTCAAACAGACTGCGTCCCGCCGGAATCACGCCCCGCTTCTGTCGCGCCCCGCGCCGCGCGGCCCCTTGCGTCCGCGCAGCGCTGCGCCGCGCGGACGCGGCGGGACGCGGCGGGCCGCCGCGTTGCGCTGGCTGGGTCACATCAGTCGGATCGGACGTTAGGCAGCGAGCGGTGGCACGCGGCCGCGCCGCGTTCGCGCGCGCTATGAGGGCGTGTTGAGAGCGCGGTCCGCGCGCGCCCTGTTTGAACACTTTGAACAGTCATCGCGTCGGCATCACGCGGCGCTTCGTCGCGCCAAGTCGCGCCCTGTGTCTGGCCAAGCCTTTATTCCACGGTTAGCGCGTTTAATTGATTATTAGGTAGGCTAGTTTACCCCATGATTTTCGGTAGGTATTTAATTGTTAGTCTTGGTGCATGCTTGGTGCCCGTTATGTATCGCTTGTATGTGCTAATAGACTATACTCTCTATAGCGAAGAATACGTATGAAAGCGACCGTTGCGTGCTGTGGTTGCGTGTGACACAATTCCAATGTTTCGACAGCACCATTAAAATGTAACCGTCGTAATCAAATGGCGTCGTGTAACATACACGACTCGTGTTGGTATTCCATGGGCTCGCCTGTTAGTCGCAACCAGAGCATCAAGCCGGCCTCAGATAAACGTTTGAGATCGGAATGACAATAAGGCAGAGCATATGAGTAATACCCAATAATGATAACTAGTGGCTCTGTAGTAGACCTCGCGAACCCCTATGGCATTGGCACCGCCATTTTTTAAAAACTGGATCGTCAAGAAATCCCAAGTGGAGATTTTTTGTACCTAGTTAAATACTCGAACGTGTCAGAAACTATAACGAAATCCTCAATCTACTTACCTAACGAATTTTTTAACTGCCTACCAATACCAACCCTCCACCATTAATTATCATCTATCGAACCTGTTCACAAAATTTACGAATACCTATCTATCGGTTGTGAAATACGAAAAACAAACCGAAACAAAATGCGAAATCGAAGTGAAATGTGAGGATCGTAGAGGAGAACAGAGGGCTATAACCGCGAAAATCGAAATTCGCAAATTGCTGGCATCTTTCTTTATCACACTAATCACGCCTTCATTGGAGTAAATGAGAAAGATCCCCGCAATTAGCGAATTTCGGTTTTCACGGTAATAAGCCCTCAGGTCATACGAAAGCATTTGTTGCCGAAGATGAAACAGAGATGTTTCGCGCTCGGTCGGTCAAGTACATTTGAAAATATTGTTAGAAAATGGTTAGAAGATATTTTCACGCTCTGAAAATAGTGATCTTTTGCAGCATCCAGCAGTTATCATCTATTCTATCTAATAGACTGCAGTACGCTTGGCTTGATTTTATATATATGTCGTAGTCAGATCGTATAATCCGCCGTATTACATTACGGCTAGCCGTTTTCAAAAACAGGGGCGTTTTGAAATGTGGTAGGTTAGGTTCGTTAGGTAGCTTCAGATGCCCGAAGGGTAAACCGCCCAGAAGTCTATTTAAGCTGTGAAGGAACTGTTTTGGAAAAGAAACACATGTAGTGCGGTGGGACCATGGTAAAAATAAATTAAATTGCAAACATTGTCAACCTCCGGTTACGTAGGCGACCGAAAGAACAGAGGGCCTACCGCGAACCACGTTCGACGTGTTGGCTCTCTGTCGCACTTGTAAATTCGTACGTAAGTGTGACAGGGAGGCAACACGTCGAACGTGGTTCGCGGTAGGCCCTCTGGTCACTCTACAATCTAAATAGTAGTACGATGCGGCTAAACGTAGGCCGCCTTATTCGCGGGGCTCCGTCTAGTTGCGAAAGAAATGTTTTTTGAAAAGAAACAGTCCGACGAACTCCAGATTTGATGGACACCCCAGCGTTTTTAGGGTTCCGTAGCCAAATGGCAAAAAACGGAACCCTTATAGATTCGTCATGTCTGTCCGTCTGTCTGTCCGTCCGTATGTCACAGCCACTTTTCTCCGAAACTATAAGAACTATACTGTTGAAACTTGGTAAGTAGATGTATTCTGTGAACCGCATTAAGATTTTCACACAAAAATAGAAAAAAAACAATAAATTTTTGGGGTTCCCCATACTTCGAACTGAAACTCAAATTTTTTTTTTTTTCATCAAACCCATACGTGTGGGGTATCTATGGATAGGTCTTCAAAAATGATATTGAGGTTTCTAATATCATTTTTTTCTAAACTGAATAGTTTGCGCGAGAGACACTTCCAAAGTGGTAAAATGTGTGTCCCCCCCCCCCCCCCCTAACTTCTAAAATAAGAGAATGATAAAACTAAAAAAAATATATGATGTACATTACCATGTAAACTTCCACCGAAAATTGGTTTGAACGAGATCTAGCAAGTAGTTTTTTTTTAATACGTCATAAATCGCCTAAATACGGAACCCTTCATGGGCGAGTCCGACTCGCACTTGGCCGCTTTTTTTTCATAGTTTGTTGTTGTTATGTCAGGCAGCGCCACGAATATTAAAAAGAAGGGTTCCGTATTTAGGGGATTTATGACGTATTAAAAAAAACTACTTATTTACTAGATTTCGTTCAAACCAATTTTCGGTGGAAGTTTGTATGGTAATGTACATCATATATATTTTTTTATTTTATCATTCTCTTATTTTAGAAGTTACAGGGGGGGGGGGGACACATTTTACCACTTTGGAAGTGTCTCTCGCGCCAACTATTCAGTTTAGAAAAAAATTATATTAGAAACCTCAATATCATTTTTGAACCCCACACAATACCCCACACGTATGGGTTTGATGAAATATTTTTTTTTTAGTTTCAGTTCTAAGTATGGGGAACCCCCAAAATTTATTGTTTGTTTTTCTATTTTTGTGTGAAAATCTTAATGCGGTTCACAGAATACATCTACTTACCAAGTTTCAACAGTATAGTTCTTATAGTTTCGGAAAAAGTAGCTGTGACATACGGACGGACAGACAGACAGACATGACGAATCCATAAGGGTTCCGTTTTTTGCCATTTGGCTACGGAACCCTAAAAAGGGAACTAAAAACTGTCAAAGCGGCGGCTAATGACTCGCTGTATTACATTACAGCTAGCCGTGTTGAAGAACGTATGGCGCCGAATACATTCCGGCGGATTCTCATTCAGCCGCATTCAATCCGGCTAATCGTTAAACCGCCGCATTTCAAAACGCCGCTGTTTCTGAAAACGGCTAGCCGTAATGTAATACGGCGGATTATACGATCCGACTGCGACATATACATACAGTGGAATCCGTTTATTATGACTCCGCCTATACTGACCAACCGCTTACTATGACGTAATTACTGTTGCGAAGTTTGGTTTTCATATACAATTCTTAGTGACAAAGTCGGATAAGATATGACTTCGCTTATAGTGACAAACCGCTTACTATGACCTATACTTAAACTTAAATCCTATTTTCATGAAATTATGCCGGTTATAAATACTGACACGTTCGCTGGTTTTCGTGGCCGTCATCACGTCTTTCCCTGCGAGGACGTATAGTGCGTTCATGGCATGTAAGTTGTTTTAGGTTTGATTCTCAGTGACAAGTTGATAATAGGATTAGAGATTAATTCGAAAAAATTACCAAAAATAAAAAGTTAATCCACAATGCTTTATATGACGTGTTTGCCAGTTCCCTTCGATGTCATTATAAGCGGATTCTACTGTATATGCATACGTGAAATGTATGACCTCCGTTCTGAAACGTCTCAAAATAAATAAAAACTGTAGCGGCGCCAGACGAGCGAGAAGAGCACCCACGCAAGACAGTATTTTAAACTTGACTGGCATGACGCCAGCGAGGATTCTACTCGGCTTGCGTATGGAAGTTATATGGCCGCGCAAAACATAAACATTCCTCTTTTGGGTAAGCTTCGTAAAATTTAAGAAGTGCCTTAGCGAAATGTACAAAATAAAAGTATCACTTTAAAGCAGCGGTCGGCAACCTTTTAGCAGCCAAGGGCCACATGGTAGCATAGCAGCCAAGGGCCAGTAGTTAACGATGTTGACGCGGGCCGCACTTTGTTAATATTTATGACTAGACTAGACTTTGGGCCCGATTCGGATTTTGAAATAGACATCTATAAGATATCTTTTAGTCATCACCAAGATACGATAACGATATGTTTAAGATCTAACCTGTCAAATTTGACATTTGCGCGATTCTGGAGATACTCTTGAACGATTTCCACAAGATATGGCTTAGAGATCTAATTCACATCTATTAGATATCTAACTCCATCTAACGTACAAGTGACATTGGTTGCCCGAATTGCGCTGCAAAAGAGAACTAGTTGAAATCTAAACGATAACGTATCTAGAATAGATCTAGTACGTGTCGTCTCTTGTGAATATCTTGAAGTTCGAATACGGCAGATTGTCGTTTGTCAATATTACATACAAAATAGCCAGGGAGGCTCGCGGGCCACAAGTGACAGGTTCAGGCCGCGGGTTGCCGACCGCTGCTTTAAAGGATCCCAATTGCGGCGTAGCTAAAAAATGAGTTTTAGTAATAAAGAATATCCTAAATATATCTAATCAACTATTTTGTAATTAAGGGTTTTAAAAGATGATTTTAAAAATACATGCAGCTTATCTGTTGACAATGTAATTTGATTTTTTTTAAAGCCGTAAGGTTTAAAGGGAAATGTTTTTTTGTGTGAAGTGCATGAAGACTGTTCCGATTCCGATCGTGCCGGATAATAGGTATGAAGGGGGTAATAATAGATAGTAAGAATAGAAGGGGAGGCATTGATAATAGAGGTATAAGGATAGAGAAGGGTTTATTACCTAGATCTATCCTTTTGCGAAATTTCTGCTATTATTCTTCTAAGAGCTTTCTCTGTCCGTCTCAGCAAAAAGAGTCCGGCGAAAGGATATAAATACGTAAATAACGTGGCATAATTAACCCCTAGTCTTAAATCTTAATAGAACTGAATGTTACCACTTACCAAGTAGAGCGTCCTTCCCAACGTGAATGTTGCAGTAGATGTGGTGGTCCGTGGGCGCGACTGGTTCGACCGCCGCGTCCCCTGCCTCCATTAGCCTCAGCTTAGCGGAAAACTCCTGCATATCTGTAACATTATAGAATCGTGTTACACGGTCAGTTTATATACCTGAATAACCTGGATCGATCGATCGATCAACGAATATTTTAAAATATCAGCAGGAATATAATTATATATAGGTACCTATAAACGAACAGAGAGGGCTCATTTAGACGGCGCGCGAACCCGTATACGATTTTAATTACATAGCGGACCATCAAGTTACATGAATTCAGCCGACCGATCAAATACCGCAATTTTTTTTGAAAGACTAAATTTTAATTGAAAGACAACTCACTAAAATCCATAGTAGGATGATAGTAGGTACATATTGTAAGGCCCGAGATACACTTGTAAGTTTTACTTAAGTAATTAGGGACAAAGCTATTTGTTAGAGTGAGATAACCATATTCATCTCTCATTCTGTAGTATAGCTGTGTCCCTACTTATTACGCAAGTAAAACTTACAAGTGTATCTTGGGCCTAACATAACTGGATCGTTCTACCTTCTAATTTTGGATTTAGCGCTCATAGGAAAATGCAATCAAACTAAAAAAAAACTGTTAGCTATTGTTACTCGGGCGGTCGCGGCCGCAGCGGGTCGAAATTAGTAGCGCACATGTTCAAACAAACGCGCATTGTTTACGTGGCTTTCGCCGCGTATTCCATGGCCCTGAATACCCATTGCGAGCTTTCGCCTCAAGCAGACTAGTATAAACGTGGCTTTGAGGTCCGTATAGTTTGTAATCAAACAACATGCGTGGGTAATCAGAGAGTGCACACTACACTGGTCCACCTCTGTGTGTTTACAATGGGGTTGGTTACTGTCAAAGGTTTGCATGGCGCCATTATAGCTTGCCCCTTTTTTCTATGAGATTTGGCTGGGCTGGCATCCAGGGCATTAAAAAAACAAAAATTTGACACAGTTCTAGGGATTGACAGGGCAAGCTATGATGGCGCCATCTGCTGAATACTTCGACCGGCCAATTAACCCCATTCAGCCTGCGTTTTTAATATTAGCCCCCGTAGGTACCCTATTGCCTTACTTCAGGCAAACAGTGGCTCTGAAGTTCCGCCCGAGCATGAGAACCGTAACAAACGCGCAGCCACTGTAACTCAAACTTGTAATCTGGTTCATTGGAGTCGGTAGGCGGCAAGCGTAGTGAACCCCGCACCGTGGCGTCTGTGGACTAGATTTATGACTTCGCTTTCGGAACGCGATGAAATTAATGTTTAAACTTCCACCATAGGTGGTGTTGCTTGTATCTTTCAACGCTTTTCTGGCAGTTCAATGAGTTTAGATAGGTATGTACATAAGTTATAACATAACCTACCTACAGCTTGGCAAAAAAGAGTTCCGTATTTAGGGGATTTAAGACGTATTAAAAAAAACTACTTACTAGATCTCGTTCAAACCAATTTTCGGTGGAAGTTTGTATGGTAATGTACAACATATATTTTTTTTAGTTTTATCATTCTCTTATTTTAGAAGGTACAGGGGGGGGGGGGTACACACATTTTACCACTTTGTGTGTACCCCCCCCCCCTCTCTCTCTCTGTGTCTCTAGCGCAAACTGTTCAGTTAAGAAAAACCTTAATATCAGTTTTGAAGACCTATCCATAGATACCCCACACGTATGGGTTTGATGAAAAAAAATTTTTTAAGAGTTTTAGTTCTAAGTATGGGGAACCCCCAAAATTTATTGTTTTTTTTTCTATTTTTGTGTGAAAATCTTAATGCGGTTCACAGAATACATCTACTTACCAAGTTTTAACAGTATAGTTCTTATAGTTTCGGAAAAAAGTGGCTGTGACATACTCGGACAGACGGACGGACAGACAGACAGACATGACGAATCCATAAGGGTTCCGTTTTTTGCCATTTGGCTACGGAACCCTAAAAATTGCAACACTGTAGTGTCGTCCCTTTCAAATAAATTTATATAGGAAAACGGGACGACATGGGGACGACTACAGTGTTGCCACTTTTTAACCGATTTCCAAATCTAAAAGGAGGAGGTTATCAATTCGGTTGTATGTTTTTTTTATTTTTTTTTTATTTTTTTTATTTTTTTTTATGTTTGTTACTCCATATCTCCGTCATTACTGGACCGATTTTGAAAATTTTTTTTTTGATTGTATGTATATGCATTCACATTGGTCTCGTTTTTGTCAAAACCCAGTTCTGATGATGGGATCCATGAGGAATCGAGGGAACTCCTCAAATCTTAAAGGCATACATATAGTGATTTTTGTGTTTTTATCAACAAATCAAGCATATACATTTAAAAAAGTGACATTTGATGAAGTGGAACTGCTGATGATGATCAGAACGGAACTCTTCAACGACGCATAGTACACGCTGTACACGTTTGACGATTTGTCCTCTTCGTTATGTTTGTTAAGCAAGTTAAGTTTTTAAGCCACATTTTTGTCAAGCTCGAATTCTGATGATGGGATCCATGAGGAATCGAGGGAACTCCTCAAATCTTAAAGGCATGCATATAGAGATTTTTGTATTTTCATCAAAAAATTAAGCATTTTCATTAAAAACTGTCGCATTAGATGCAGTGGAACTGCTGATGATGATCAGAACAGAACTCTTCAACGACGCACATAGTACACGTTTGACGATTTGTCCTCTTCGTTATGTTTGTTAAGCAAGTTAAGTTTTTAAGCCACATTTTTGTCAAGCTCGAGTTCTGATGATGGGATCCATGAGGAATCGAGGGAACTCCTCAAATCTTAAAGGCATGCATATAGAGATTTTTGTATTTTCATCAAAAATTTAAGCATTTTCATTAAAAACTGTCGCATTTGATGCAGTGGAACTGCTGATGATGATCATAACGGAACTCTTCAACGACGCATAGCTCGCATTTGGCGATTTGTCCTTTTCGTTATGTTTGTTAAGCAAGTTAGGTTTTTAGGCACATTTATGTCAATCTCAAGTCCTGAACATGGGATCCATGAGGAATCGAGGGAACTCCTCAAATCTTAAAGGCATACGTATAGAATTTTATATATTTTCATCAGAAAATCAAGCATTTACATTACAAACTGTGGCATTTGATGAAGCGGAACTGCTGATGATGATCAGAACAGAACTCTTCAACGACGCATAGTACACGTTTTGTGATTCTGAATTTCGATTTTGACTTGGACTGGGCCCCGGACTCCGGACTCGGACCCGTACTCGGACTCGGACCCGTACTCGGACTCGGACCCGTACTCGGACCTTGATCCGGAAAACCACTATGATACCTAAACTAAACAAACCACTATGATTACCATAAAATGTATACATATTACCAAATAAAGTATAAGCGCCGTTAAGTGGGTCCAGGCTAGTAGTTAGAGAAGTCGGTTTTTTTCTATTAAAGATTATTAATTTCTACTCTTTTTTGCCAGGCTGTACTGTACTGTCTACATTTACCTAAATTCACTTCCAATCAACTATTACCTAGCAAAATAATTAGGTACTACGAGTTTAACTATAGGTATGTTACCAAACGTAAAGAAATATGGAATGTAAACAATAGGTTGTAAATGCTTAGGTGGTCTGCACGAGTGACACTCATAGACAAAGTGCCGAACCATTACATAAGAGGTTCGTTCAAAATAGGACGCATACAAGGACAAGCTAACGGAAACACGACTCCGAGGGTACGGTCATGTCATGAGAAGGCCGGAGGACCACATGACTAGAAAGGTGCTAGAGTGTACAAAAGGACCGAAAAAGAGTGGACGACCCCGACTTACATGGATGTCCGTAGTTACGAAAGACCTAGAGAATAAGAATATAGACCGAACGACGACCCGGGACAGATATAACTGGAGAAAATTGATTAGGAGAGCCGACCCCAAAATGGGATAAGGCCGGAAGAAGAAGAAGGTACGGATTTTTTGGCGATTTTCGTAATTTTTGGTGCAAAGCAGAAATAGTTACTTTTCCTATAGGTACCTATATCGTACTACTCTTTGGATCTTACATTCGGGCACATCAGTCGTAGTACCTATTTCATGTAGTACTACTTATTAAGTTTGTTTTTGGTTTTTTGACAGTTCGTTTTGCGATTTTTAGTAGGTGTGAGTATTTTATTTACCTTATAGTTGACCGCTCAACAGCCAATATCTGGGGGAGACCGAGCTTTGCTGAACTTGAACATATAAAAACTCCAAAATGCGCGTTTTCCCAGAGATAAGACCTAGCTAGATCGTTTTTGAAATGAGACAGTCCTACATACCTAGTACAGTATACCTACTTTTAAAGGTCTTATCAGATTCTCAGTACTGCAGGCGTGTCCTTTTCAAAAGATAACATCGTGTAGCACGATTTGTTGGTATTCCACGCTCACCGTCAGTTTGGATAATAATAAGGCAAGACGCGGAGGTCGCGTGATCATCGTCCTGAATAAATAAAACTTGAGAAGGCCGTATTCACAACGCTTACCTGCTGCACCGCCTCAGTATCTACGACGGCGTATTGTTACGGACCCGGGGGTCAAATTAAACTGGAATGACGGTAGAAATGTTGGGAATAACGGAAAAAGTCCGCTACGTGACAACTTGAAAAAAGTCTTGTTTGTATTTGTAGTTTAAATACTTAGGTAGGTACTTTCATTTATTTATTGGCACAGTCAGGCGTGTCTCACTCCGCGATTTCGTCGCTTTGCTACAGGTAGCTAAAAGTACATCCGTTCGGCTCCAATTTTGGGGAAAGCCATAAGCCGCGCTGTGCTGATCGTAACAGATGTGTTTTGTTAGAGAGTGAGTCTTCTGTACTTAGTACTATTATTTATTCTGTGGCACAGTTAACTAACTGTGCTATATAAATACGTGTGTGTGCATCAGATCAAAGAGTAAAGTAAGTATATAGGTAAAGAGAGCCCTCTTGAAGCATTTTATGGAAACTCGTTTGAAAGAGCCATCTCTGAACCTCCGCCGATACTAAGTATGTTTGTGTGCGTGCACAACTACATATGCATCCATACGTGTACTTTCGTTCCACATAATATTAGGTCTACTCGGGCGGTTTACAAGTCCATTTTTTGTTTGGTTTCTTGTAACAAAAACCTTTAATTATTTACAAGAAATCAAACAACAAATGTACTTGTAAACCGCCCAAGTAGACCTAACATTATGTGGAAAAGGTTAATGTTATCAATAATGGAATAAAGAAAAAAACAGAATATTAAATTCAATATGTTTATTGCATACATGTTTTACATCACATTATCGCTAGGAAAGTACAATTTTAGGTAAACAATAGAAAAGAAAGCGAGTGTGGTGAAAAAGCATTCACACACAAGAAAATACATGATTAAGAAAATATGATTAATTTACTACGCACAATACAAGCACATAGTCTAGGCATTGTAGCAGATTTATCGATAGTGGCGTGCCTTATCAAAAGTAGGTACTTATTAGATACCTACCACGAAATAAATTTACTCTAAAATAGCGTCCATATTGCACAAAATAACACAGAACTCAACGCACTTTCTGGAGGTTTTCACAACAGGGCATGGCAGGGCAGGGCAGGCATGTGTTTTCATTCGGGCTATAATCTAATTTCCTCCAGCACCATAACCAAACCATAACGAAGAAAATGGCTCAACCATCACTAAAATATTTTTAATTTACGCTCTTCCAGTGACAGCTAAAAAATTGCATGTCTTGGCCATATACCTAGAATTATATACTTAGATGAGCTATACGCGTGCGCCCGTGAGGGACAGAACATACGTGATGCGACCAAATTAAAAACACTTTTTGACGTTCCTGACAACCTACCAAACATAACCTACGTAATTTGGTCGGGTTATTTCAAAAGCGCTTTCTCTGCTACTCCATACTAAAAGTTCTATAAGTGCATCTCGTTCGGTCAACTGGCTCCTCGCCCATTTCATCTATATCACTTCACTTCACTCTTTTGTCTATGGCTACCGCGCAGTTAAGCACAATTCTGCCAAAATCGAGTAACGAGCTTCGCACGGCTGACAAGAGGGTAGGTTACAAGAGTACCGAAAGACAACATGAAAGTGGGTAATACCTGGAACAAAATACGACATACACAATTTAACATTTACCACCACCAAATTAGAACCAATTTGTCGGAACGTTGAAATAAATGTATAAGTTTCATATGTACATATATATCTCTAACTTGGACATTTATAGATTTATGTTGTTTTTAGCCATGAATTTGCTTACGACGCACATAAGTTTTTTATTATTAGTTAGATATAGAAGGGAAGCCATGTTAGTAGGCAACGGCACATTAAGTTTCGGTAGATTAGAATATAGATCGGGGGGTTTGTTGTTAAGCGGACAATTAAAGAAAATATGGTCGATATTACCAACCTCGTTACCACAATCGCACATGGGAGAATCTTTCTTTTTAAATTCATATAACTGCTCGGACGAACAGACGCGACCTAACCTGAGTCTAATGATAATACTAGTGTGTCTTTTGGAAAGAGATCTATTTTTGAAGAACCATGGACGGGATGGGATAGATGGTTGAATTTCTGAAAAGAAGCATTTCTTAGCCCGGGACCAGCGGAGGGACCACTTTTTCCTCGTGTAGTTAAAAGGGATACTCAGAACATCCGGTGGGTATATTTTGAAGAAGGAGTCATCGCCATCAAGGACAGCCTCTTTGGCTGCTTTGTCCGCCCTCTCATTACCTACTATTCCCGAGTGGCTAGGGATCCAAACAAAAACTACTTCCAATCCCGCTGAATGGCATTTATACGTAAAATTTTTTAGTTGACAAATAAGGTAGTTGCATGCAAATTTTTTAAAAGGGCGAAGCGAAATGGATTGGAGCGCACTGAGGCAGTCTGAGAAAATAGCAGATTTGGGAAGCTTATGTGTAAGGATGTATTCTAGGGCTTTTAAGAGGGCCAAGCATTCACCGGAAAATACAGATGCTTCGGGAGGAAGTTTAAATTTTGCCATGATGTGAGAATTTGCAAGGAGGAAGGCCGCTCCCACGCAGCCCTGGTCCGTTAATTTAGAAGCATCAGTGAAGAAGAGCCGGTAAGCTGGGAAGCGAGTGTGAACAAATTTAGAAAAAATTGAATTAGCCGATGTAGATCCTTTCTCGATGCCAATATTGGTTATCACTGTGGGAGAATGAGTGAGAGCTTCGAAAGGAACGGTGTACATAGGGAGAGAAGAAGATTTCATAATGGGAGGTCTGAGGGCAGTTAGTCTCTCCAGGCTGCGAACTAAGTTAGGCTTTTCTTTATTGTGCCAGTATGCTTTACTAGTACAGTATAATTGAAGAAGACGCAGTTTTGGGAGGAGAGGGTGGGAGGAAAGGGCAGAAATTCCAAATAAAAAGCGGTCTGCGAGGAGTTGTCGTCTTAGATCTAACGGGGGATCCACACATTCAACTTGAACGGCTCTGTTTGGGGATGGTCTCATGGCGCCTGTAACAATTCTAAGAGCCCTCATTTGGATGCGTTCCAATGCGGTAAGCGCTGCCTTATTACACGGTTCGAAAATGAAAGTGCCAAAGTCTAATAGACTGCGGATAAAAGCGTTGTATAAGAGTTTTTGTGAGTATGGGTGGGCTCCCCACCAAGCACCCGAGAGAGCCTTTAGAATATTCAAATTTCTTTCGCACTTTTTAGCGATGTATAAGAGATGAGAAGACCCCACAAATCGGCGATCAAAAAATACCCCAAGAAATTTCACAGAGTCTACTATGGGAATGGGTTCTTCGTTAAAGACTATGCGGCATGGTGGGGTGGTCAGACTTCTGGAGAATACAATGGCCGAGCTTTTAGCAGAGGAAAGGGAGAGACCATGTAGGTTCAACCAAGACCCTAATGATGTTAACGCTCCGTTAACCATATCCGCAGCCCGAAATGGGCTTTTGTCCGTGCAGTAGATTGCCACATCATCCGCATATTGTAGTGCTCTGCAGGCCCAGTTTACGGACTTGTGCAAGTCAAAAGAGTAAATATTGAAAAGGATCGGACTCAAGACTGAACCCTGGGGGAGACCCCTCCAGGTGTGGCGGATGGCCCGTACTTCACCCTGCCATCTCACGCGAATGGTTCTGAACATCAGCAAATTGCAGACGAAGCTAACTGCCTTAGACGAGATACTCAGCTGGGACATTTTGTCTCTGAGCACTGAAAGGAGAACGTTATCGTACGCGGCCGAAATGTCCAGAAAAACTGCAGCCACTGACTCACCCCTAGAGAATGCCAGGCGAATATCGGTAGAAAGGATGCTATGACTATCAGTGACACTTTTCCCCTTCCTAAAGCCAAACTGGAAACGCGGAAGGATACCTCGACTTTCCAAAAACCAATCGAGACGATTTTTCAAGAGGTGCTCCATAACTTTGCAAAGAGTGGACGAGAGGGCTATAGGACGGTACGATGCTCCAAGGTTAGAGTCCTTGCCCGGTTTGGGAATCGGGATAACGAATTGTTCTTTCCAAGAGTCTGGGACCAGTCCAGAGATAAAGAAGGTGTTGATCAGATTCAAGTAGTAAGAGATAGCCGCGGAACTGGATCTGGTTAAAAAGGAGTAGGAGACACCGTCGGGGCCAGGAGAAGAGTCGGAAAGAGAATCCATGACAAGGCGCAGTTCGGAGAGATGGAAAGGAGAAGAAAGGAAGTCGTTATTATCAGGGTGATCAGTATAGTTGGACGGAAGTTCGGACCGATTAGGCACATACGGAGGTGCCAATCTGTCCGAAAATTCGTCCAACCAAGAAGGTGAATTGGAAAAAGATGAGGGCGGAGTAGAAGAAGAACAAGCATTTCGGAAAGTTTTGATATTTCGCCATACGACGGAAGGATGAGTTGTAGGGGAAATAGATTCGCAGAACTTCGTCCAACCATCCCTTTTTTTGGAAAGTAGTATTTTTTTAGTTTTGGCTTGCACCTTTTTTAAATTTAAATAGTTCTGCATGGTCGTTTCAGCCGAAAACGCCCTTTCGGCAGCTTTCCTGTCCTTAACAAGGGAGGTACACTCAGAATCCCACCAGGGTAGAGAGAGACGACGGTTAGCAGAATTTTTTTTAAGAGGGATGGCAACTTCTGCTGATTCCAATAGGGCCTGGCAAAATAGAGTATAACATTGAAGACAGTTGGATTGTGAGACAGGGGGCAAGGAATTAATTTTATTTTCTGTAGTAACAGAGAAAAGCGGCCAATCTGCCTTATTTATCTTAAACTTTTGTAGAGGAGCGGGAGCCGAGCGAGCTTTAAAGCCAGAAGAGTAAGAAATAATGATAGGCAAGTGATCACTGCCAAAACTGTGGGGCAGGACATCCCAGGAAAAAAGAGAAGCCAGAGAAGGAGAGCAAATGGAGATATCAACTGCTGAGGGGTTCTGTGATGGAGCAGAGCGTCGGGTGGGACGGCCATCGTTCAACAAGCACAGATTGAGAGAATCCATTATCTCGAGCATTTTTCGACCTGGAGCACTGCTTTGGTGAGAACCCCATAGAGTGTGATGACAGTTGAAATCACCTAGAATTAGATAAGGGCCGGGGATATTTTCCAAAAAAGACCAAAAGTCTTCGACAATTCTGGTAGAGGGGTGAGGTATATATGCAGATACAACTGTACATTTTAAAATTTGACAAGCAACAATATAAAACGAAGGGTGAGATGAGGTGCTTAAAATGGAATATTCAATATCTTTTCTGATCAAAAGGGCACAGCCATCGTAACCTTTTGGATTGTCTTGTCTCAGACAGATATAATTAGGACAATTGAAATGGGAATCGGGTTTTAGCCAGGATTCTGAAATAGCTATACAGATAGGGTTGTGTTTTTGAATGACATACAGGAGATCAGCCTTATTGCGGCTGATGCTCCTGATGTTCCATTGAATAAACTTGAGAGCCATATTCATAAGGCCCAAAAATAGGGCCACCAGAAAGGAAGGGGGATAAGTTCATTAGAATATTGGCAACGTTGGGCGGTAGAGTGACAGCATTTTGCTGGAGAGTTGACACTAGAGACG
The DNA here is from genome assembly GCF_948474715.1 of Cydia amplana. Lineage (NCBI taxonomy): Eukaryota > Metazoa > Arthropoda > Insecta > Lepidoptera > Tortricidae > Cydia > Cydia amplana. The sequence continues at coordinate 14,090,996 of NC_086071.1, read as the reverse complement.
AGATGAGCGAATTAATCATAGGCAAGAGCTGGAGTAAAGACATCATTTGAGTCTGCGCTGGTGCAACCGGAGAAGAACTAGAGCTGGTTGCAGGATTTCTGAACATTACGCCATTGGCGGGTTGGGGGGCATTATAATCTGCAATTAGCGCTCTGTGGGCTTGCTGGTCATAGCCATGAGGGTTTGATGGAGCAGGGACTTTTTTTTTAGTGTAAACAGTTTTTTTATACGAGGTTGTCGAGGTTGTCTGTGCAGCTTCGTTATAGGGCTTGCGGGCTTTAGGAACCTTTTTCTCTGCCTCTTGGTATGAGATGCTTTCATCGCCCATAATCCTCTTAATTTGCTGTTGCCTAGTGTATTCCGTGCAAACTTTCTCTGTGGCCTTATGATCTCCAGAACAGTTAAGACAAGTAGGAGGATCAATCGAACATTCGTTTCCTTCGTGTGGTTGAGCGCATTTAAAACAGCGAGGGCGGGAGCGGCATTGAGCTCGTACATGGCCGAATCGACAACATTTATAGCACTGTACAGTCGGATAATAATATGGAACCACCTCTAACGCACAATTGAAAAGGAAGACCTTGTCAGGGAGAATTTGACCATCGAATGTCAACACCACCGTCTCTGACGGGGCCCATTGGGTAGTGTTGTCCGCTTGATTTCTTTTTTTGAAGTTTAACCGTCTCGCCTTAACAACCTTGCCGCAGCCATAAGGAGTCCTGATTAAATTTGGAATGTCATCGTTTGAAAAATCTGTGGGGATATTTCTGGCGATTCCAGTCTTCGATATGTGGTAGGAGGGAATAAACTTTTTGCAATTATTGGAGGCCAAAGAGCTGGACAAAAACTGATTAGCACCGGCAGCAGATACAAATTCGATGCTAAGCCTGTTCCGACCTATCTTTTTTATACCGCCGTCCTTCATATTAGTCACGCCATTTGTAAAAAGAAACTGACCAAATTTAACCGGGTGCAAGTAGGCTCCGGAGTCGGCCTCCAAAGCCTCGCGGGCCACGTGTACGATAAAAGGGCCTTTATCTGAGTTTAGGTACTCATTTCGTGTTTGGAACTGGGAGGGGGGGGTCAGAGTGATATTCTGAGAATTTGATTGGGAAGACTGAGATTCATTATTCACCAAACCTGTGTTCGGGGTTCCTTGTGATAGGGGAGGAGATTGACTATCAGGTGGGGCTACACTAAGCGACTGGGAGGGAGCGGTATTCAAAGGTGGGGTGGGTGTCTTAGAAAAAGACGGTAAATGTTGCTCTGTACGGGGGATCTTAGATGTTTCGTCCTGTTTGTCCGAGCCAGAGCCATTAGCAATAATTTCAGCAATTTCTCTTTTTTTGGAGCTTTTGTTGGATTTGGGGTCTTTGGACGGGGTATTTAAAACAACGTCAGATTTAGTAGGGGTAGTTAGAGAGAAAATTTGACCAAGGGAAACCGCAGCCGGTGAATCCTCAACTTCCATGTGGTAAGCGGGTGATGGTGGGTGTTCAATAAATTCAGGGATCCCTGGATCAAATTGGTCGGACTCCATTTTGCGGAGCCAAGGAGAAGGGGGCACCTGGCTCACATGCGAGTAGATGCCGCCTTCTCCCTTAAACGTAAATACTTACAATACGATCACGAAAACAGTCACTAAACGGCACAAAAGGACAAAAACACACACAAATACAGGTATTACGCTCAAAAAAACGACTTTTGAGTCGAAAAACAACGAAAACAATTCCGCGCACGTGCACCACTCGAACGCCCGAAGCAGAATAACATCTATATAATTATGATTGTACCTCTATGGTCTTGGCGGTTATGCAAGTGTTGCCAGCATAAACAAACAGCATAATTAAATCACATTTTAACAAAACTCTTATTTTTTCGCAAAATTAATTGAAAATTATAATAATTAAAAATATTAATTCGTGCTTATTTTAATTTTAATATTAATGCCACCAAAATTATATGAATTTTATAGTGACATCTGGTGACGTAGTTTGTGTAATCGGAAGTCAACTTTACGCAATAGTATGTTGTCGGGAGCAAAATATAGAAATCGCCTGCATCTTTACTGACGTTAACTACATTCCTAGTGTCCCCCCCCTGCATCAGATGATGAAGAAGAGACGTTCCCTGCTAGATAACTATCTCACACAAACAACGTCTCATTCTTCGTCATCTCATCAGCTAAACAACTAAGTTACCTGCGATCTTGAGCAGGTCGGTTCGTCTTGCTGGGGGCCCAGTCACATCCCCAGACTATAGTATTGCCAAGGTGCGAAGTCGGTGGTGGGGAAGTGGCGCTGATCGTCACAAACACAGGTAATCTTATGGAATGTCCGATATTAGTACTAGCGGCAGCCGCTTGAACTAATTTTACTCCATAACATTTAACGTAGAAAGTCCGACAAAATGAGGACAGCACCAGTCGTGCACCTAGCGAATAGGTACCTACGTCTGTTGGTTGTATAACTGTTCAACACAGTAAATATAACAAAATATATAGGATTCTTCACCTGACTCAAGTGCTCGTTTGATGATCCTCATCTGTTTCGCATGATACAGCCACAATGACAGCACCACCACAAAGAACACGACACACCCGCTCACGGCTAGAGCCAACGTCGACGTCTGCAGGTCCCACGGCTCACTCTCACTCACTTCCACGTCCGAATCATAATATTCATAATCACTAGTTTCACTGTCCTGGGTATCATTGTCTATAATGTGTAAAGTTTGGCAGACGGTGTCGCGGTACACCTCGCAGGGGTAGCGGACGACGAGGTTCCTGGCGCGGTCGCAGGGCGTGCAGGGCACGCACTCCTGCCGCTGCCGGTCCCACCAGGTGTGACGGTGCTTGCACACGCCCTCGCCCACCACAGACCCGAGTGCTAGCGTCGCAACTAGCAACACTTTCTGTAGCTCTCCTTGCATTACCTGGATGGTAAAAAGAAGTGTAGGTAAATATTGTGTGGTTTGATACTCGAGTAATAGTACTGCCTGCAGACACGAGCCAATCTAAATGATAAAGGAGAGGAGAATAGAAAGCAGATGTGAATGCTGTGAATCTGAGTAACGAACTTTTTTCAAAATATTTACCTTATCATGTATACCACCAAGTGTACACCAAGGACCACATTTCAATAGCTTAAACTTAAATTAGAAAGTTCACTAAGCACTTTCACATTTATCAATAATATGCACTCAGTAACATAGTTCGTTGTTCGCTTATATATAAATATCTTGCGTTGCGCGTTTCGAAAAAAAAACTCTAGTGCGCTTGTTTAGTTTAAATTAGTGTGGGAAAGAGCACGCATGGTGCGGGCGGCTGCAGAACGCGGTCTGGGTCTGGCGGCGCGAGTGGCGGCCGGGGACTGGGGACTGGGGAGTCGGGGCGCGACGCGACTCTCATTCATAACTGTTTATAGCCCGAGACAGTACTGCAAATGTCTCTACCCATCTGTTCTCTCGGTCTTGTTCCCTTTTTTAGGGTTCCGTACCCAAAGGGTAAAAACGGGACCCTATTACTAAGACTCCGCTGTCCGTCCGTCCGTCCGTCTGTCTGTCACCAGGCTGTATCTCACGAACCGTGATAGCTATACAGTTGAAAAATTCACAGATGTATTTCTGTTGCCGCTATAACAACAAATAGGTACTAAAAACAAAATAAAATAAAGATTTAAGTGGGGCTCCCATACAACAAACGTGATTTTTGACCGAAGTTAAGCAACGTCGGACGGGGTCAGTACTTGGATGGGTGACCGTTTTTTTGCTTGTTTTGCTCTATTTTTTGTTGATGGTGCGGAACCCTCCGTGCACCGCCCGACTCGCACTTGGCCGGATTTTAAGAAAAGAATAAAATTAATCTTGGTTATGTTTTTTATTTCAATTTTAAAATTAATAATAAAAAGAAAAAGAAAATTATCTTTTTTAATTGTATTTTTTTACTTTTTAGTGATAGAAACTTCATTTATTTTAGACTTGATTAATGATAGCCCATACTTTCACTCCACTAGCTACCACTAACTCTTACTATTTCATCTCGGCCGCATTCAAATCGCCCAGCCTACCTCTAGTCTACCTACATTAAATGGGTGCAGAAGTTGCAGTCGTATCTCAGGCTATTAACGTATCCCTCGTCCTGTCGCGGACCGTAGTCTCCGAATGCATGACGACGGCCACGCTACTCTCATAATAACAGCTTTTTTGCTTTTCAGTTTTTTCGGCGGTTTAATTTTTTTGTTAAAAAGTATTTTAATAAATAAATAAGAACCGGCCAAGAGGCCGGCCGGTGGGGGATAGCATACAGCCTTGAGGGACACCACTATTTACAGACATGGAGTCAGAGCATTCAACGTCAACCTTTATGCTTCTGTTTGCAAGAAAGCTGCTGACCCAATCGCATTCCCGGAAAGCCTACAGGATGGAAGCTTCGAAAGAAATGCTGTGCCAAACGCGATCGAAGGCCTTCGCTATATCTAAACTATAGCTGGTCAACCAAATCTTGTCAGTAAAAAAAGGCGCGAAATTCAAATTTTCTATGGGACGATATCCCTTCGCGCCTACATTTTTCAAATTTGCCGCCTTTTTCTACTGTCAAGATCTGGTTGACCAAGTATAACTACCAATGTTTCACCTTTTGTCTCGATCGTTTGAGCCCATCGATGTGTCTTGCCCGTGCGATAGAAATAGGAATAGAACACATGAAGCCGTATGCAGACGAGTTGGGCAAATCGACCGATTTGATCAGGAAAATAATTGGCGCCAATCTCATCTAGCGTCCACACGTACACAATTTAATCACCAATTTGCATTCCATAGATACTAACTTCTAAAATTGGCATTTTTGTGTCCGCATCTGCTGATTTGATCGGGGAATCAAATTGGCGTTTGCGTCTGCACGGCCTGATTCAATCGGACAATTTCTTCAGATTGACGAAAAATTGTCTCGTCTGGGCTCCACGGCACGGCACAACTATAGTTGGTCAAACCAACTTGTCAGTAAATAGGAACAAAAAAAAAACTATACTCATCCTTTTCTTTTGGGTGCTAGTACTAGTGTAAGACAAAGATAGCGTGATTCTCTCTTGTCTATGTTTGAAATGAGACAGTCCCTTGACACACTATATATTCGTGCTCAGTGTCCGTAGAATATTTTAGTTCAGTCTAAACATAATTTTTGGAACGCGTCTGTTTTGGCTGAATGTGCGAAAGCGCCATGGGCCAAGGGGAAAAAAACTTAACGTCATCAGACTGTCATCTGTCAGTGTGTTAGTGTCACTGTCATATGACATGACCACTAAATAAATTTGTTTCAGTTTCAATTTTCAATTCAATACTTTCAATCACATTGATGTTACTAACAGAACTTGCAGTTTTCTTGTTTTATACAACAGTATTTTTGCGTTATATTTAACTAATTTTTATTACATTTTCTTAGAATACTTAAAGTGAAGGCTAGAAAACATGGATAATAATATAACCCATAGGAGAATTAGACGACGAGGTGAATTACCTATGCAAGATCCAAAGGTTTCCTCCACGTCCAATGGGGATCGTCCTTCTGTCCTACGAGCAGAAATACCCAATACCTACGTCTACCGCCTACCCATTCCAAGTACCCAATCCTATTCTGATTTCCATTATACTTCCCTTTAAAAATATTTACTTATGTACTTACCTTGTAATTTTGGACAATGTAAAATTTCACATCTTTTGCAGATTCTGTTCCTGGCACTCACAGTCCTGGTACAAGTGATATATCTACATCTAAAGCTTTAATTTTAGTCTTGATAATTTTTACCTCTTCACTGTTGGCTTTGGGACTTCTATATAGACAATTTCCGGATTTGGAAGAGTGAGTTTACATTGAAATTACGACTATGTGTGTGTACAATATTTGTACACACACATAGTTCACACACAATTCTTCTCACTACCAATTTTTGTGTGAATTATTAGAATTACAATTAGTAAGTTTTTTTTTTTGGATTCCAGAGAAGAAAGACAACATATAAAATTGCCATGGGACCTTGATGATGCCAAGCAGCTCGGATTGGTGTTGGATCGCTACAAGGACAAGTACTTCTATGAAGTAATGAGTGGTGTTTTTCTAATTTACATATTGTATCCTTTAAAAAAATACTATTTGCCTTAGGCATAATTGAATATTATTACCAAGTCTAGTTTTTGTCATTTTCATTATTTAGCTTGGTTTTAAATTATTTTACTCGGGACTGTTTAGTTGTGAATATTTCTGCAATTTACCTTTTACTCTGTGCTTAGCATTGTGCCTTACTTACATTCACCCCGAGTGGCAACCAAATTGCCAATCACTGCTCATAAAAATGAAAATCTGATACGAGACATTTTATGAGGAGTGATTGGCAATTTGGTTGCCACTCGGGGTGAATGTCTTCAATCACTGTTTATTGTATTTATACTTTCACTTAATATCCTGGCCTATTATACCAATTAATAAAAATCCTTAATAACAGATTACAGCTTGCAAACTTTTGCAATACCTGGGTCCATATTCCTCAGTATTCTGTCCGGGTTCCTGTTCCCGTTTTACCTGGCTCTAGTCATGGTGTGCTGCTGCTCTGCAATTGGAGCCAGCCTATGCTTCTTCCTGTCCAATCTTCTCGGGAAAAAGCTGGTGAAGAAGTTCTTTCCAGAGAGAGCTGCGCAATGGTCAAAAGCTGTTGAAAAGCACAAAAACAATCTGCTCAACTACATAATATTCTTGAGAGTGACACCCTTTTTACCCAACTGGTTCATTAACATGACGGCACCCGTTATAGGCGTGCCGCTGGTGCCATTTGCTGTAGGAACTTTTATTGGTGAGTTTAATTTTATACAAACAAACACAAGTGCAAAAATGATTGTTTTCACAAAACATTGTGAGTTCATGTGTCAAGTGTTCAAGTTTAGATTATTTTTGCTCCAAATCAGTGGCAGATTTGCAGGATATTGTTATAAAATAAAATACTAGAAAAAGAAAACTGTAACTTAAAAGTCTGTCTGTCTGCTAACTTCCATAGCTAAACTACTGAAGCCATTTTGATGAAACATATAAAGCTTAACCTTTTAACCGCCGTAGACTGATATATATATAAGACATACAAAATCGTGCTCATTTCACCGCTGTCTGATAAATAAGACAAAACTTCGTGTAACTTCGTACCCCCGGCGACACGAGCACGCTCGGTGACGTATTCTATGGCGGTTAATAGGTTAAAGGGGCCCACTGATTACCAGTCAGCCGGACGGTATCGGCCTGTCAGTTGTTCGGAACCACAGACAAGACATCCTCTAGACTGAGCATAGTAGCGCTACCCCCTCTGCCACAAATATACGGTAGTTTACTCCATCTTCGAGTCAAAGTGTCTTTGTGTGACGTCCGTGTCTTTGAACGGACCAATCACGGCACGGGACTCGCTCACCTCGTCCCCCGCACCCCAGTATTTTTGGCAGCATCGGTTTCATGAAATAATTGCTCTAAACTCCGTCTAGAGGATTCCTAGTCTATGTTCGGAGCTGTCAACTTTTTGTTCTAACTGACAGGCTGATATCGTCCGGCGGACTGGTAATCAGTGGGCCCCTAAAGCCCTGGGGATGCACATTGGCTACTTTATGATATGATACAGCTTGGCCTTGCCACATGCATAGGCTATAAGCTGAAAAAAAAACTTAGTTTCTATGTTAAAATCAGATAGGCCCCATACAGACAGTGCCTTCAACTTCAACATTTATTCAGCAAATAGGCCACAAGGGCACTTTTACACGTCAACATTGAATTTACATACAAGCAAAATAATAATAATTATACATCAACAATTATTAAATACAACTACAACTACCAAATCAAACTAACGTAATACAATTAATTAGAGATGTATAAGGTCTCTTAATGTCGAATTACATAAAAAAACTATAATAATAATATTAAAATAAAAACAAAACAGATACATGGAAAAAAAATCTAAACTTATTTAGAGGTGTAAATGTCTCTAAGTGTCAGAACTAAAAAATAACATAGTTTATCAAATTATCCTTAGAGATGTATTCGCTAGGTGCACGACTGGTGCAGCCCTCATTTTGGCAGACTTTCTACGTTAAATCTTATGGAGTAAAATTAGTTCAAGCGGCTGCCGTTAGTACTAATGGCGGCCATTCCATAAGATTACCTGTGTTTGTGACGATCAGCGCCACTTCCCCCTCCACCGACTTCGCACCTTGCCAATAGGGTCTCCAAGAGTCACAATCCTGTATGATTAACACATTACGAGAAAAAAAAAAACATACGAGAACCGAATGAGGCGTCTCACTGCAATTAAATTAAAAAATAAAGTTACTAAATATATTCGTGTTAGCTTAAACAGACCCGTCTCCACAAACAGCACCCGTTCACGAGTACGACGCGTATCTCAGCCATCGCCTCCCTCAATGCCATTAATTCTTGTTGTTCTTTCAGGTGTTGCTCCTCCATCTTTCGTAGCAATTCAAGCCGGACAGACACTCCACACCCTCACATCCACAAGCGATGCCTGGTCATGGACCTCCATCACTGTCCTGAGCGTATTTGCTCTAGTCTCACTTATACCAGTTCTACTCAAGAATCGTCTACGAGAAAAGTTTGAATAAACTTTATAGAAATGTGATTATAGCAAAGACAGGATGGTTTGTGGTTTGTGTGATTTCAGTGGAACTTAGTGACATACCATTAGTAGTTATTTTTTAATAGTACAGTTTAGCAATTGTTTTTTGCACATTCCTGGTTGAATGTTACTTCCTAAACGGTTAATATTTTTAATTAATTTATTTAGGATGGCTGGTTTAATTTATAAATGTGAATAAATGGACTTTCTTATAATGATTTATTTATTTAACAGTATGATCCCACATGGGCTATCAGAGTGCTGTTTGATAGTGAGGACTGCACCACTGGTCGCCAATACCACCAATTGTACCACACTGTAAAAAATAAAAATAAAAAAAACAACGATGGTATATTGTCTGTCTGCACTAAAATATTGTAAATTTCAAGTTTAAAGCTAAGCAGAGAGGCTCCGCGAAAACCGAAATTCGGAAGTTGCGGGGATCTTTCTCTGTCACTGTAATTACGCCTTCATTGGAGTAAAAGAGAAAGATTTGCGAAATCCGGTTTTCGCGGTAGCCCCTCAGAAGACTCCTTTAATTTTTTTTGTACAGTCAGCCAAAGTGGCCAAACTTACAGCAACACCCCTTTGTTACCAGAGGAATGAGGGTGTGTGATATATTTGGCCAATTAGACTCTCTAACTATACTTGGTCAAGCAGTTCTTGTCAGTAGAAAAAGGCCGCAAATTTGAGAAATGTAGGCGCGAAGGGATATTGTCCCATAGAAAATTTGAATTTCGCGCCTTTTTTTACTGACAAGATTTGCTTGACAAGCTATATTTGAAACATGGTTTGCATATACAAATTGTGCTAATTTGTATATTTTTTAAATTTCAGTAGCAAAATGGGGTAATATATAATTACTCTTACGTAAATATGTTTCTTTCAACTCTACTTTAAGTGATCGGCACTGATGTTTGCACTCCTCAGCTGGTTTCAAATAGACTGTCCGGCTGCCACTTAGCACCATGAGGAATGAGAAACTACATTCTGTGTCAGGCACTGCAAACTGTCCTTGACTATTGTCTATGATTAGAAATCTCTCAGTGCTCTGTCCAAACTTAGGTACTACTTTGGGCCTAGGAATGATTTGTCGGAGTATTCTAGCAACACTCATTGTATTTAATTTCCTGAAACATTAACAAAACATTATACAAAATTTGAAAGTAATTTACAAAAAATACAATAAAATGACTCCATAATTCATAACTTACCAAATGAAGAGATTTTTATCCCCCAGTACTTGTGGTTCATGAAATATCTCGTTCAGTTGTGAATAATATTTATTATTGACTAATATTTTTGGTGCATCCTTGTTAAATACTTCCTCATTCCTATTGTATAACTGTATGAGTTCTTCTAATCTTACATGTTGCTGGTCAGTCTAAAAAACAGGTTTAATTTCAATTTATGTTTAATAATTAAAAAGACTACTAGTAAGGCTTAGTATGTATTACATACCTACCTCATATATAAATGGAGCAGTGTGCTGTTGATTGGTGATTAATTTAGGATCATATATTTCTCTGATATTGGACACACTGCTGCATGGCCAGCAGTCCATATCCACAACCATGAAGAATGGATTTTGTATCAAACATGTTTCATGGTATAAATCTACAAAAAGTAAATAATTTACATTTGTTAATTGTAAAAAAGGACAATAGTTTCTCATATAGGGTCCTAGCTAAATTAGTTGTTCAATACTTGCACTACGGAATATCCAATTTAGCTAGAACCCTAAATGGCTTAACAATCACAGACTGCTACTGTACAAGCTTACCAGTAAGTCCAGGGAATAAGGATATGAAGGGAATTGATATCCGCCTCAGAAGCCTCAAGCCAGGGTAGATATATTCTTGTAGATTACAAATAACTGAGCTGTAAATAGACTTAAAATTATAGACGACACAAATTGTTAAAAACAAGCCAATGAGCACTATTCGATACTTTGTCCTGTGACTATGCGTATGCGTAACCACAGTTCTAGGACTTCGGTTTTCTAGAGCGTCGAGAGATTCAAAGTATAATCGCCGGAATTCATATTCGCTCATGCCAGCGTCCATACACTGCTGTTTTAGTCGCATAACAGAGCTAGAATACTCTTGTAATACTTCATCATTGGCCATAATGCATTTATTTTATTGAATATTATTAATACTGTTAACTGCTTATTAATTACTAGTACTGCAGTTGTATTAGACATGTAAAATCCACCTTTAATTTGTTATTATAAATTATAACAGCGTAAATCTAGATAATCTCAAAACCAAAACATTACATTAACGTTATATATCAGTGTCAGGGTGACAGATGACATTGACATGGGATGTATTTTTCTAATATTTCTGTGTTCCGAATCAAGGGGTCGAATTAATTTAAGACTAAAATAATTTAATTTGAAATATATATAGTTGGTCAAACCAATTTGTCAGTAAACAAGAACAATAAAAACTATATTCATCCTTTTCTTTTGAGTGCTAGTACTAGTGTAAGACAAAGATAGTATGATTCTATGGGTCAGATGCAGTCACTTGTGTAAAAACTATTAGGGTAAGGCCTGAGGGCCTACCGCGAACCACGTTCGAGGTGTTGCCTCTCTGTCGCACTTGTAAATTCGTACGTAAGTGTGACAGGGAGGCAACACGTCGAACGTGGTTCGCGGTAGGCCCTCTGAGTGGACGCTCGAGTTTGGCGTGCATCGGGGCGGGGCGTGCGGAGTGCATGTTAAACAAATGCAAGCGTATAGGAGCGGCTTTAGTGCACGCTGCTCACATCACGCGTGAGCCCGACGCCACGCTGCACGCCCCGCCGAACGCTCCGCTTCGAGCCTCCACTCAGGCCTTACACTTATAGAAGGTAGAGTCTGTGCGGAAAGAGAAGAGTTGTGGCATATAAGGGAACCAATTAATACATTCTGTGACTCTTCTCTTTCCGCAAAGATTCTTTCTGCTCTTATTATTGCGATTAGGTTCCCAAAACCGGACCCGAGCTCCTCTCTGGATGCAACTGTGAAAGCGCTAAGATAAGGAAGCCTATGAATTAATTAGGTCGGACGCGGCTTTAGTAGGCCCTTAATATGGACTAATGGGAACATAAGGAACATTATTATAATAAATTAATAATGCTCATGAATTGATTTAGGAGTTGTCTTTCAATATATCCAACCGCACCATAAAAGAGGTTTCTACGGCATAACTAGGTAGCTCATAACAAAAACAAATGAACATAGGTACAAATCGAAGTAACATCCAGTTCCAGTTTCAAGATAAGATAACTTAAGAAACTACGTACATGTTCGGCATTCCGATAACAGGGCTAGTGTCCTGTCAATACGTCAACATGCTCTCTGCATCATACATTAATTAAATTCCTTATACAAAATAGTGATTGTGATACCATTATGACGTCAAAAAGTATTATAAAGATGCAAGAGGAATAGCTAGATGGAAATTGAAGCAAGATCTCAGGACTCAGTTTGGCGCTGGTCACTTCTGTTTTCCGTTGTGGTGTTAAACGTATGTATTTTGGAAACTTTACCTACTACGAAACTCCGGAGTTAAAAGACAGAAGTTCGCAGCAAAGGAAGGAGTTGGGTTGGTTGGAAAGCAGGCTGATTTTCTAAGCGTGCGAGAAATTATGGTAAACTACGTAGCTTTCAATTTCACCAAAAGGGTAGGCTGGTTTATATGCAAGCGATATGATATAATGAGTCCAGTCCGCAGTGATGATAGTAATGAAACGGTATCTAGATATAGGTAGAGTAATACCGGTACCAAGACAACTCTGCAACGATTTTGACAGCACAGACTGTGCAAGTGTTATTTATTACGTCATAGAAGATTGAAATAACACTTGCACAGTCTGGGCTACCAAAATAGCTGCAGACTTATCCAAGATAGTAAGGTAAGTAACTCTATGCTACATGTAGCTACTTCAAACTTCAATTTCGATTTTCGCGGCTCACTCAGTCTTTATTATTCAAAATGAGCAAGTCGTATTTAGACGTCGTGGGTTGGTGTAAGAATAAAGCCAAAATATTAAGAACCACTCGTATAGTAAGGAACTATGGAATATTGGACATTTAGGACGGGACGGGGATCTCCCCGATTGTACCTACCTATCGAGGTACAATACTTAACTTATGTATGTAGTTATTCTTTGCTTGACACAATTTTGCAAGAAGCATTCTAGCGCCAACATTATAAGGCTTTGTTCTCATGACGCTGTTTGCACAGAATTTATTAATCAGTTCTTGCGATAGGTACTTGTTTGATAATATCATAATATAGGGTCATTGCGCTAGTTTCCGTCCATGCTTTCTAGTTTTCGTCCACTTGACAGATTAGCAAATAATATATAGGTAAGTTATTTAATTTGCTACTTGCGAAATATCATTTTTATGTAGATAGATATATTAATTAGACATTAAAGATTGCAATTAGTCCAAATTTGTGCAGCAACGTATGTTTATATTCAAATTTCGTCAAGTGGACGAAAACTAGAGCTGGACGAAAACTAACGCACCTACCCTATATGTATTGCGCAAAAACCTGTGTAGGTAAGGTATAGTCATATCATAATGTAAAATGTTTGGAGTTTGAAGCTATCGTACCTATTATCACAATGACCGTGACGCCACTATCTAACGTCATGCCGTGATAACTGTACTTATTAGTTCATATTAGGTACAAAGGAGATGACCCTAACTCGTATAATTTTAAAGTCTTATTTCGTCAAATCCCTTCTGCCTTCGTGACATGACATAATTATCTATGCATATCTCAGGAACCAATGTTTACCACAAGTCGGAATAGGTACAAAGCTACAAAGTATTGTATTGACATAGGTAGTAGACATTATATCTTCATGCAAGTAATAATGTATGTAAGTCACTGACTTAATATAAAAGAAACTGTATCAATGATGTAAGTGCTTTAAATGGTCTAGAAGCGTAAACTTGCATATTTGAAAATAAATAAATTAAATTAAGTAAGTAATAGATGCATTTTAGAAATATCTTATAGTTCGGTCATCAGTGGCGTAGCGTGAACTAATCTAGCCGAGGGTGAAATCGCTTCTGCGAGGCCCTTTTCTTTCACTGTGCCCGAAGGGGCCTCGCGCGAGGCTCCCATAGGGGCGAGAGGCCGTGGGCGACGGCCCACTTCGCCCACGCCTAGCTACGCCACTGCCCGGTCATCGGTGGCCGGCTGCATGAAACCCTACCTGATAAAAAAATTGAAAATATACTACTCTGTGATAGCCAATTTAGACTCTCGCGCGAGCCACGAGACGCGAGTCCACCGCTTACACTCGCGTTCGGCTTGTCATTCGGTTATAAACCTTATGCCATGCCGTTAGTGTTTAAATTATATTAGCTCGACGAGCTTGCGAGCCACGAGACGAGCCGCGAGCCCAGCGCTTACACTCTCATCTCGTAGCTCGGCTCGCGGCTCGTCTCGTGGCTCGCGCGAGATTCTAATCCGCTTTTGAGGACAGTAAAAAAAAGTGGTTGGCCAAATCCTGTGTTGGTAGGTTGCTGTGTCCGACCAAATTTGTGGTACCACGCGGCAGCTACATTGTACCTCATCGAAAAATAGTACCTATGGACTATGGATTATAGAACAAACGGATGGTTTTAAAAATATAGTCGTAACCTAACCATAAGTGGACGCCATTACCCCCTGCTGTAAGTACCTACTCGTAATGTAATGTTGTATATTGTGTCCAGGTGTGCTTGCCGAACTTGGTGCTGTCGTACGGAGTGGTGCTGCTGCACGCGGTCCAGTTGGGCGTGCCAACGTGGCTCGGGCTCTCTACCCCTGTTACACATATCCTCACATACGGCTTTACGCGTAAGTTAATAATATGTATATAGCCGGCTAAGACAATTTCGTTAGTTACAGTAGAATAGAAAAACTATACTCATCCCTTTTGCCTATACTCCGCTGACAAGCGAGAGCGAGTCGCCAAAATTACTTAGATATACTTGTTTCATTTAGATTTCTTTTCCACGGGGAGGTCGGATATACGTCCCTTATTCACGACTTTCAGCCGTTGACTGGGTTAATGTGGTTGTTTACTGTTTACCTTTTAACCACTAGATACACAGTATTCAAACAGAACCCAGAACACTATACATACACATCGCTCACCTGCTGTCGTTAATACTTACCTTGGCTGGCTTTACCAACTCTCAACTCCAACCGACAGGTGTCAGTTGACGCACGGAACGAGTTTTAGCCGGAAAGCCAGTTAAAACCATTAGCTTGTTTTAGCTTGTACAAAAGAGGAGTAGCTGATCAGGACTTATTTATAATTTCCAGAATGCTGGTGCCGCGAAGCAGCAGATTCGTGGGGCGGACCGCTGGGGTACCGCGCGATGGCAACGGCGGGGCTTCTGCTGAACGTGGCCGGACTGGTGGCATGCGGCTTCGTGCCGATGTACGTCGTGCCCTTCGTTTACGGTGTCGCAGCAGGTAAAAAGCAAATACAAGGGATGTATACATGAAATTGTCTTAACCTAGACAGGAGAATCAAAGGTTTATTTTATTAAATTGATTTTTGTTTCAGGCCTCGGCTCATCACTAGTATCAGCACAAATAGAAGCTGTTGTATTTGACACCTACGACTCGCATCTTGGAATCGTTCGTGGATTATGTCTCGCAGGGCAGGCAGTCGGGCAGTCGCTCTTTCCTCACATTATAACCGCCTTGATAGATAACTATGGATACTCGTACGCACACATAGTTCTCGGCGGAATAATGCTCCAAACTCTGCCAGCTGTTATGCTACTCAAAGTAAATCCTAATGCTACTAGACCTGTCTCATTCTCTAGATACAGTGATCTCTCCAAAACGTATGCAATCTACAGCAATGAAATCGAAAATGAATGTTACTCAAACGAAATGCAATTGCAAGACATGGGCGGAAAAAGCTGGAAAAGTCCGTCTGACGATAACTTGCATCGGGGGGAGGTGTTGAGGATTGATGCCGGCGAGTCGTACACTACGACCACCATAACACCGCCTAATAGTCCAGAAGACACGAGAAGGAATGTCTTCGGGATAAACGTTCTGCCCGACATTCTGGAAGAAACCGAAGAGAGCGAAGAAGACGAAGATGATGATGACGATGAAGATAATATTAAAGAAGCTGATAAGAATAAGAAGAGATATAGTGCTGCCATTAAGAGACTGAGTACGATAGGCGATAATTTAGACGATTACATAACGAAACAAGGCAGAAGAGATTCTGAAAACCACCGAGAATGTGGGAAAAACAAAGAATATTCGGCAATAGAAGTAACATATGACAATGTTTCACCTATTACAGATATACAAAGGGAAAAAATAATGAAATCATTCAGTTTCCGTTGTGAATCTGCGTACGCTAGAATACGAAGAAGGTTGTGGATGCCCTCGTATAGAATGTACAGACTACGCAGGAAACTGCAATTCACGTTGTACAGTATCAATGACACTTTTATAAAACCTTTGACGAGGTCACTATCCTCGTGGAGATTTTATCCTGCCCTACTTCTTAGCTTTTCTCATTTAAGTTTGTTAGCGATATCACTGGTGCTCCTCCCAATGGTCGCCTCCCGTGTTCGTCCGAAGATCACTATGACAGAGTCAAATTTTTTGATGTCCCTCCACGGGTTTACTTGGCTTTGTTTCCTACTGAGTACGCCATGGCTCACCGAAACGCCTAAAAGGAATTTCAAATACGTCGCAGTGCTCGGGCTTATTATATCTACTCTTGCATGTTTTGGTACGTATGTTAATTACCTACTCCTTTTTACTTTAGGTATTTTGAATTTTTAAGTAAGTTTTACAAGTTTCCTTTTCGTGTTTCACAGTTTTGGCGGCTTCGGACAGCCACGACATGTTTTCGATCGGCTGCGTGGTGGCCGGGCTGGGTTTTGGCGCCATAAGCTCATGTTGGGAGGGCGCCGTACAAGACTTCGTCGGAGTCCGAAAATGGCCAAAACTACGAAGCACTTTGGAAACAGTATCCGCCGTGCTATTAGTTACATTCTTTGTGTCTGTATGTTTATTCGCGGACATGGAAAGTAAATTACAACTGTACATATTCATTTTAGGTATCATACTTTCCGTGGTGACATTAATTTGGACAATCATAGCCGCTGTGTCAATTTATAATACTACGATTAAAATGTGCTTATTCAACAGGTTTAGATAGTTGAATATTGAGTAAAAATAAGTTTTTTTTTATAAATATTATTTAAATGAGAAGTTCCTCTTTGCAATTAATTCTTAAAGTCCCTTAAAGGTTTGAACTTGAACCCGCGGCCTCCGGATTGCAAGTCGAACGCTCTTGCCGCTAGGCCACCAGCGCTTTTTTTAAATTCATTCTTCAAATATGATTTAAAAAAATCTCGTACAAGTGTTAGGTAAGTACATACAATTAATTGAAGCGTTGAGTGTGATATTTTTAGAAATAAATGTATAGGTACCTACTTAGTCATTCTTATTAAATTATTTTCATTAAACAAGGGTTTTTTATTCGTTATCATGAACATTTTAATTCGATTTCGTTTCAGGCGTTTTTATCATTTCGGCTGATTTTATTTTGTTGTGGATTTTTTTTTGTTATAGATTTGGATTAAATTTGGCTCGTTTAAAAAGCTCCTTATTCTGGGCGGAATAACAAAATCACAAGTATCACAACTTGTCCTGCCTCGTAGAGGCGAAACACGTGTCCAGTTGTACTTTTGGTGGTGGGAGATCGTATAAATAGAGTGACTCTACTAGAGTCACTTTACGTAGAGAGTGGAATATTAAAAGCGCGCCCTAAATAAATATATAACCGTTCAAAAGTATGATTATAGTAGAAGCTACGGCAAAAATGGATATGTGTTTAACTCAACCTGTAAACTCGTATGTATAGGTACATTATATAAATGAGCGCACGTCTTATCAACAACATTGTAGAGTATCTAGATCTACCTACCTACTATTATATGTATTACCATCATGATTATCATACAGAAACCAGCTTTTGATCGTCTTATCCTATTAACACGTAAAATACGGCTCTACAAGCTATTACTGTAACTAGCAAATATACAATTATTACATTTACGTATTATATCAGAAGGAAAACGCTAACGCTAATAATAACAAAATCCAAATCTACATATAGTGTTATCTATTTGTTAAGACCTACAGTATTCCCCAGAGGAAATGAGGATAATACCTACGTAATTAGTAAACGAGATAAGATATTATGATGCATACGTAATAAAAATAATTTCAGCTTTGGTTTGCTAATTCTTAGGGTTCCATATTTAAAAAAAGCCGGTTGGGATATTTTTTACCGATTTTAACATTACGAAAACTTTGGAAGAGATCTGTTTTTATGTAGGTACCTAGTTCCCCGATTTCTCGCTAAGGGCTGAATAATGTTATGTATTTATTTGATTCATAATTTGGTTAACTTAATTCATGTAGGTACCACTTCCCGGTGTCTACTTGAATTGAAATTTGGCACAACATTAAGTCTCCTGGAGGAATTCAATCAGGAGGAGGCGCGCATAAAAAAACAATCAACCTAGGTATTATATAATAGAAGATGGTAAAGTTACTGTCAATAATTGTTTTTTATATGAACGCTATTATTGTCTTATTTCCACTCAATCAACTCCTTCTGGACAGCCAACTCGACGTGGTTACATTTGTAAACCTTGAATAAAATAACTATGAGTAAAAGTCATCGAACTATAGCTAGGTATACGGTATACATCTCTACTCTAAAGTATAAACGCGTGTTTAAAATTTATCTACCCTACTTAAATCCATGTATATTGTTAACCAAGGGATGAAAGGCACTCATTTCTGCCGAGGTAGTTTGGTGCTCGAATGCAGTGAGAGCGCCAATAGTCCGAGGCTGAAATTATGCCTTTCACCCGAGTTAAACACTCTACTTTTCATTTCGAATACGAGGAAAGTAAAATGCATTGCGTTTTGTTAAAAACATGACTAAGTATAAAATTTAATAGTAAATCTTGAGGGTACTTTCAATTAAGAATTTAGGCAAAACTATCGTTATTTATGGAATGAGGAGTTAAATATCAGAATGGAAATTGTATAACAAATCCATTTAAAGTGAAATTTCAGTTGCTTATAGTAAAAAATTTCATAAAATCGTATTTGGAACGTAAAATGCTCTAGTGCAGAAACGTATCATTTTCTGCACACCTTTTAGAACAATGACCCTCTTTCAGAGCTTGAGAAATGAAAAACTTTAATATGGATCTCAAGATCGTAAAACAATAATAACTAAGTACACTTTGTTTACCTCCAGTTTGAGGTTGACAGATTTTGACGACATGATTTTCTAGGCGACTCTTAATGAGTCAACTATTTATATGTATAACTACGTAGCAAGCAAGATGTAGCTCGCGACAGTGGAAAACAATTTCACCGCAGGAAACGCGGTGTCACATTTTATTTGTTCAGCGTCTCCGTAATCTGAAGGCAAATGATTCGGGCTAAGCAAATATTACACCTTTCAATTTATCAAGGAGGAGCTCAACGCGCCCATTCGAACAGAAACGACCAAAACGAAAAGTGCTAAACGACGAATGCCAGACATAACCTGAATTTATACAGGATGAGTGTGCCGATGGCATCTAGGAAAAAAAATATGAACGGATTGTTTGGGACACTGCTGGTATGTAATTTTTTTTTGTGTTTATTTAAATCGTAAACGAACAATTATTACAATAATTTGGACGTTGAAACGTTTACTTGGTAGAGCCTGGCTAGGCAAAAATTGTTGACAGATATTTGGTTGTTGATTTAAAAAAAAGCTAAAAGTCAGTTGTCAATTTATGTTATTCATTCAAATTGATTCCGGTTTATAAGGGGTTTATTTTAAATAATATTAGTAATCTATACTGAGTGAGGTCCGCAAAATATTATTTAAGCTCGTAAATAATTACGACAACGTGCGAAGTCGACGTGTAGCGTTGTATAACGAAAAACTGCAATGTTTACAAGTTCTAAACAAATGTAAACAAATTAGGAAATTGGTGCTCTATAAATATTTTGGTACTTAGCATTTAGCATATTTGGCATAGTACTTACTTATGTAATTATTTTGGTGATGGATTAATACAGGGTGGCCAACTTAGAGGTATACAACTTTTTTTTGCCGCCATTTTATTTTGGCGGTAAATATGACAGTTATTGCATGAAAATTAGTTTGTGTAGATACGGCAAATTTATTATGGAGCGTTTTACGACGGAACAACGTGTTTTAATCATTAAAAACAATATAAACATTAAAAATAACGTTTCCCGGTTGATTAATTTCGAGAAACGGTGACATTGACTGGCCCCCAAGATCGCCTGATTTAACAGCTCCTGACTTTTTTCTGTGGGGCTATCTAAAGGGACGTGTCTATGCTAATAGGCCAATGAACCTTCAGCAATTAAAACAAAATATTCGAAACACTGTCGCTGAGATAACGCCAGAAATGTGTGAAAAAGTGATGAAAAACGCGATGAAACGGGTTCGCATCTGCCATGCTGCTAGAGGTGGACATTTGTCTGACATTATTTTCCATGTGTAATTGCTGACCCTACGTATTATATTTAACAAGGAATACTTAATATTTTTTATGTTTTATAAAATAAAATTTCAAAAATAAAGTGTATACCTCTTATTTGGCCACCCTGTATTACGGTATTACCGAGCTAGGTCTTATTTACACTACATTTCATTTTTCGTCTTGTTACAATGGTATATATATGGTGACAAAGTGTAAACATAATTATGTGTTTATCGTTGACTGTACTTTACATAGTGGTAGAAATTTTGTGGGCTGACTTTGAGTGCACGTCGATGTATATTTAATTTATATCCTTAGGTACCATACATGTGCACAGAAGATCAAAAATATTTCCTAGTATCAAAACTATAATTCCTACTACACGAAGTGTGACCAGCCCAAGATTTTTTGAATTTCCCGCTAAAAATTTGTGTAATATTTCAGTAGCCAGACTTTAGCTGTTTCATGCGCATCACATCAGCGGTTGGAGAATGTCTCTAGAACCTACACCTAGTTTTCTATAAATGTAAAGGTTAATTTTGGGGTTGCCGATTTTCGAAACGCTAGTGATAAAATTACCTATTGCACAATTTGCCAATATTACGAATCAAGTATCATTTTTATAAAAGCTCTATTAGCTATCTTTGGACTCGAGTAGTCAGTATGTAATGACTAAAATGACATATACCTTATATGTCTGCGGCCGATCGTAAAGTTCCTGTGTAATGTTTTGAAGATAGTCAGATTAAACCAATAAATTGGTAGGATAGGTTCGTTTGGTTGATTCAGATGCCCGAAGGGCAAACTGTCCAGAAATAGAAGCCCAATTTAGTCAATATGTATAAATTGAAGGCTTATCGCAATGACTGCGTAGTCTATCTAGGTACCTACCCTTGAAATCTCGAATAACATGTTGTGATGATTTTCTGTAGGCGAAATAGGCGAATCTTATGTTTACATTTCGATATGGGCCCTTCAAGTAGAGCACTGTAAATATTGTTTTTTTTAATGCGCAGGTACTGTCCGCATTGTTATCAACGGCGTCAGCAATAGACTGTCATGGGAAATCTTTCCACTGCGTCAACTCCACCCACTTCATGATATGCGTGGACCTAGGGGGCGGAGTCTCACAGGCAATAGACGACTTCTACATAGGCTGCCCTCCTCCGACGGTTTGTCAGGGAACAAACCACTTTGAATGCGAGTTTCCAGCACCAACAACACCTAGCACTATAAGAAGCAACGTCATTAGTGAAACCACACTTCCGTGGGAGATCATAACTTCTTCTTCCTTGGATAACAAAACGAAAGAGTTCTCTGAAAATTACATAAATACAGAGAGGGCTACTACTGTACAATACAGTGTTACTACAGATACGACCGTGGATGTTCCTACAAGAACAGCGTCGAACTTTTATATCAATAATGAATTAAATGTGACAGAAATTGCACCAACTATAGTTGCAGATATTACAACATCTCCTATGGAAACTATATCACAGACTATAAGCGAAGACCGAAGTATAACAGAAACTATATTAACAGCTGAAGGTGTTACAACTAGTGTCATAGAATCTGTAACAGAAACTACAGCCGAAACCAACAATCCAACAAAAACTGATCTAGTAATCGCTGGTGAAGAAAACAATAAAAAGGCTATAAATATGAATACACAAACTACAACCGAAAATATAGTCATTACAGAAACTGAAATAGCAGAATCAGTTCCAATAACTACAGAACAAATAATACAAACAACGACTGACAACCCTCTTGAGGTAGATACGTCTTACCTATACACACAACTACCACAAGTCTTTACTATAATTCAGAACGAAAATGTAACAAACAATACCTTGTCAAAAAAGTCTTCCGCAAAGAAAAATAATTCTCTGGCTATGGAAAATCAAAACATAAATATATCCGATAAACGAGTTGATAAGCATTCGACTGACGTTTATCACGGTTTTACTACAGTTCCGTCAATGGACAATCAATATAATTTATTATTAAGTACAGAGGCTATAAACATACCTTTTTCAAATAGTGATGGTCAACAAGTCACGACTTACGCACCATCATTGACGCAAAGTTTTGCAGACACAACGATTCTAGATGGAGCATTTACTATTGAAACAGTCGAGAATGCACCTAGCTCTGAGCAACCAACAACAGTAAACCTTACAAAAGACTCAGCTCAAAACATTGTAACAGTGAATCTGGACATTGTAACAACAGAGGCTGTGAATATACCTTTTTCAAATAGTGACGTTCAACTAGTCATGCCTCAAGCACCATCATTAACACAAAGTCCTGCAGACACAAAGACTGTAGACGAAGCATCTACTATTGAAACAGCAGAGAAAGTTCCCACTTCTGAGCATCCTACAACAATATACGAAGAAAACTTTACAATGGATACTACTCAAAATATTGGAACAGGAAATCTCGACATTGTAACTACAGAGGCTATAAACATACCTTTATCAAATAGTGATGGTCAACAAGTAACGACTTACGCACCATCATTGACGCAAAGTTTTGCAGACACAACGATTCTAGATGGAGCATTTACTATTGAAACAATCGAGAATGCACCTAGCTCTGAGCAACCAACAACAGTAAATGAAGAAAACCTTACAAAAGACTCAACTCAAAACATTGAAACAGTAAATCTAGACATTGTAACAACCGAGGCTGTGAATATACCTTTTTCAAATAGTGGCGTTCAACTAGTCACAACTCAAGCACCATCATTAACACAAAGTTCTGCAGACACAAATACTGTAGACGAAGCATATACTATTGAAACAGCCGAGAAAGTTCCCACTTCTGAGCATCCTTCAACAATATACGAAGAAAACCTTACAAAAGACTCAACTCAAAACATTGAAACAGTAAATCTGGACATTGTTACAACAGAGGCTGTGAATATACCTTTTTCAAATAGTCACGGTCAACAAGTCACGACTTACGCACCATCATTGACGCAAAGTTCTGCAGGCACAACGATTCTTGACGAAGCATTTACTATCGAATCAGTCGAGAATGCACCTAGCTCTGAGCAACCAACAACAGTAAATGAAGAAAAATTGATAAAAAACTCCACTCAAAACATTGAAACAGTAAATAACGACATTGTAACTACAGAGGCTGCGAATATAGCTTTTTCAAATAGTGATGATAAACTAGTCATGACTCAAGCACCATCATTGTCGCAAAATCTTGCAAACACAACGACTGTAGATGGAGCATATACTACTGAAACAGTCGAAAGCGCTTCAAGTTCTAAACATCCAACTACAATACAAGAAGAAAACTTTACAAAGGATACAACTCAAAATATTGAAACAGTAAATCTCGACATTATAACTACAGAGGCTATAAATATACCTTTTTCAAATAGTGATGGTCAACAAGCCACGACTTACGCACCATCACTGTCGCAAAATTTTGCAGACACAACGACTCTAGACGGAGCATTTACTATTGAAATAGTAGAGAGCGCGTCTAGTTCTGAGCTACCAACAACAGCAAATGAAGAAAAATTTACAAAAGACTCTACTCAAAACATTGAGACAGTAAACCTGGACATTGCAACAACAGAGGCTGTGAATATACCTTTTTCATATAGTGACGTTCAACTAGTCACGACTGAAGCACTATCGTTGGCTCAAAGTTCAGCAGACACAACGACTGTAGATGGAGCATTTACTATTAAAACAGTGGAGAATGCACCCAGTTCTGAGCAACCAACAACATTAAATGTCGACATTGTAATTACAGAGGCTGTGAATATACCTTTTTCAAATGGTGATGACCAACTAGTCATGACTCAAGCACCATCATTGACAAAAAGTCCTGCAGACACAAATCTTGATAGAGTAACTATTGAAACCGTTGAGGATAATTTCATTACTGAACAGCCAAAGCCACAAAATTCAGAATACGTTAAGCACGAAGTAGAAGGTCAAGATCAGACAGCAAATATTAATTGGAATCCTTCCGACAATTATTTGATCGACAAATCTAATCAAAATTCAGAACTTGCAGGAAAGTCTGATGTCACGAACCCAAACATCGAACGAAATGACGTAAACGTGGTCAGTTCTGATACAGAGTTTGTGTCTCAGTCACATATTATATCGGCATTACCTGTAACTAATCCAATTCCCCTCGAAATTAATAATCGCAAACAAAGCTATAACGCTACTACTGTAACCCAGAGCTCAGACGGGTTTCTAATTAAGAATGGACTCCCAGAAACTACAATTAACGTGAACAGCGAACATGAAGTCGCTAGTTTACCTACATCAGAGCCCGTAACCCTGGTTAAAGACAATTCTATTTATTTGAAAACCAACACATTAGCAAGTGGTGTATCAGTTGCCTTGTCTTCGTCAAAGACTGTACCCACTAATAAAAATGTTGCCGGTAATACAGTACCGGATAATAAAGGACATTATGTTGAAACCGTACCTAATTTACTCGGCCCTGGGTCAGAATCTACAGTTGACGAAACGGGCAGCAGCGTTAAGAAGATTGGGAGCAACGTTAACGTTTTCTCGGATACGAAAAAAGTTGACAACTCCAAAAACAGTAAAGATATAACTATTGCTGATACTACAATACTGGATAATACACACATTATTGAAACTACACATACTTTATTTAGCCCTGTGTTAGAATCTACAGTTCACGAAATTGACAGCAACATTAGGGAGATTGGCAGCAACTTTAACGTTTTCTCGCATAAGACTGAACCTGCGAACCCCAAAAACACAGATGCAACTGTTGTTCATACTAAAATACTGGATAATACAAACAATAACGAAATCATACCTATTTTATTGAGTCCTGGGCCAGAATCTACAGTTGATGAAACTGGCAGCAAAGTTAGGCAGATTGAGAGCAACGTCAACGTTTCGTCAGATAATAAAAAAGTTGAGAATCCCAAAAACAGTAAAGGTCCAATAACTGTTGACCTATCGAAAACTAAAAATAATAAATTAAATGCGAAATTAACACCGACTGTACAAAACGATAAAATTGAATTACAAACTAATACGCATGACCTGTCGGAAACGATTAATATGCGAATAACAACTGAAGGGGATCACAAAGGAATGGAGGAGCCTAGTAAGCCAGTCATGTTGGATATATTGCCGTTACCCATCAATAATGTAAAGCTGCGTCCATCAGTTACCAATATACCACTTTTGACGGATGCGACGGCTAAGACGCAAAACGGAAATATTGTCCTTACAACTGAATCATATCAATCAGCAACGTTCTATCCTACTCTAGTTAATACTCCAATACAAGCTAGTGTCAATGGCGTCCATAATACAAATACTCCAACAAACCTACCTACATTCGATATCCAAGCAGAATTTACGGACAAAGTAATTAGTTCAAAAAATTCTACATTTGGTGGTTCGACTACTGTAGCCGATTTCATCAATAGAGCCGATGTTTCTCCACCGCATCCACTTCGAGTTGGGCAGGTATCCATCGGGCAAACAAATATACCCGAAAATGTATATACTATATCAGCTAAGGAACAAAATGTAAATGAAACCAATTACCCTCAGACCTCTAATGCTACTGAGAATGAACCACAAAAAAACAATTCACCTATAAATCTTTCTTTATCTATTTCTACAAAAAAGCCTTATGCAAATACTGTTCAAATACTTTCTCAATCGGTGACCCCAAATCCAATTTCACCGGTCACAAAGCAAGTTGCAAATGAAGTGGCAATGTCCTTTACTTGCGCCAATGGCATAAGGGGTAGATATTCGGACAAGGATGATTGTAGAAAATTTTACATATGTTTTGGTGTTAATCAACCCGTTGTTGGTAACTGTCCCGAAAACACCGTATTTAGTGACATTAATAAACTATGTACTAAAAACTTGTCTCATTGTATAAGACAAGATGAGTTCAAATGCCCATCGGCGGGCAGATTCAGCGACTTTATGAAAGACAATGTTTATTACATTTGCGTCAATCATAAGGACCACTTGTATAGATTCAAATTTCAATGTCAAAATGGCTTCATTTTTAACAAGACAACAGTGAAGTGTATAGAGTCAAAGGAGATAGAGTCCAATGAATCAGCTTCGATCTCTTCAAGCGATAACAGTATCGGTAGCACCAGTACTGCTAGTATAAACAACAACAGTGTCAGCACTAGTAGAATAAGCAATAATAGTAGTAGCGATGATAGTAGCAGTAAAACCGATTCCGTTTCAATTAATAAAAATACCAACGAGGAAGAAGAAACGCGGGAGAAATCGGAAGGAAACGAAGATGACGAGGAAGAAGATGAAGTGTTTAAATGTAAAAAGGAAGGTAAATTCCCGATTCGAAATGAATGCAGGCGATTCTACTTATGCAAGAAGAAACGGAGATCAGAGTACCGGCGGAAGATAAAGAAATGCGGCTCGGGCCGAGTGTTCCACAAGGATAAGAAAAAGTGCGTGGACGCCGACAGCTATGAGTGCTAACACCCTAGAGTCCCTAGACTAGATCTTGAAACAATACTATTGATCTGTCACGTAATATATACTCGTAGATAGTTATAAGTAGACTTTGAGTACAATCGGTACAAAAGTATGTACATATATAGTATTTACCTAATTTATTTTATTAAAACAATGTTGTTTCTATTAATATTATAAATAATTATAAAAATGTTATTTTTACACAGTTGTTATTGTAAGATTTATTACATTACTAATAAAACAAGTTAACAAAGATCTAGTTTTATTTATTACAATATAACACATTTTATTTCTATGAACAGATAACATAATCTGTCAATGGCAGGGCCTGGACAAGAGTCCAGTAACAAAATAATACACAGTTGTATACCTATACTATACCTATTTAAAATGGCTTTTTGATATCATTATCGAGTTCTGTTACGAAATTATTGAACCGCGGTCTTCGGTAAGCAGCTCGTGAGCTTTCAACGAACTGATCCTCATTGTACCTTTCCAACGTGATGCAGAACTGATTGGAAAACACGGTGCAGCGCACGGCGCGCTCGCCCGGCACCGGCCGCGACGGGCAGAAGTACGCCGCCTTCGCCGGACTCTGGTCTTGGGTCACTGTAAACTTATAGTTCTTACACAAAGGCCTCGGGCGAAGTGCTGGCTTATTCTCGAATTCAACATCATGGCGAGTATCGATTCTCCTGTTGCTTTCAATGTAAAAATCTTTCGCTTGAGTAGTATTCGCTATGGGACACTTGTATTTGTCAGGCGCAGAGCACGCTCGCGTGTAACCGTTGAAGATTGTGGTCCCCGAACACTTGAATTTGATGCCTTGGAAACGATTCTTGTTAGGGATGCATAGGATGTAGCCTTTACACCCCGGTACGTTGGGGTCGGCGATCCTTTCGTGTCTGTGGCAGCGTATCGTCTTACCGAAAGACGGTTCGATGTAGTTGTTAGTGTTTTCACAAACATCGCTGGAGTCTTCGTTGCATATTGTGTCCGGGGGGCAGAGAAACGACGGCCCGAACAGATTTAGGCCCTCGCACAGTCTCAGTTTCGCTTGCCCTTCGCACGTGAACCCGTATGGGCCGCAGTCGAAATGCCTATTATTTAAAAACGGGTTATCTACTCTTCTAGAATCGCTCGTTGCGCTGAAAATCTGAAAACAAACACAACCTTGATCTAGATGTCGAACACAATAACATGTAAAATTAAGGACGAATGCGATGTCAATGGGTAACCTGGTTTCACTAGTGTGAATTCCCCACTTTCAAAAAGTCGTACAAGCGGGTTTAGATAACGATACTAGGATGGAAGTTGAGTGCTCATGTTTACTTTTAGAATAGATACAGGAGTTACAGAACCTGTTTATACAAGATTTTCTATTATGTCAGAGGAGTGAATATGTGGGTTATACTGAACAACTTTTAACAAAAACAACCTGAAAATGCTACTTTAAATAATTAGGAATTATAAAAAAAATCGACTTACCACAACCAGCGCAAATATAACGCACACTTTTGATTTAAACATTTTATGAGAAATAAAAACACAGTAGGTATATGCCGCTTTAGCGTTCAGAGCGCAACTAACGGTCGCAAACTCACCAGCTTTCTTGAAAACTCTTCAATGGGTGTCAATTAGCACTGTTAGCGCACAAAGGGAAATGGGTCCGTGTCAGTGGCGCGGTCACCGCTCATTGTTATACTTCCGAAACTTGACAACAAACACACACTTTCATGTAAGCGTTTGAAAGTGAGTCTTATGTGAAGGTAATAATAATATTTTTTTGCGGTTTTGGTAAACTAGGCGACTCCAAATAGTTTTTCAAGGGTAATAAGTGAGTTTTTAGAGATCGGTTTAGGTTTTAACTTTGTGAATATTATCATACTAATATTTTTAGAGTGATTAGTTGATCATGTTCGCAGATAGACAAGTATATGGATAAAAAAGTTTGTCAATCGTGTGTTTTTAGAGGTATAATTTTATTATTAGTTTACTATAATTTGTATATTTCCTCATATCTATTGTCTCTAGATTTTTGCTAAAGGTAAAATAAAAGATAGTGTAATCTATATATTTTATTAAATAAACTACTTAATTATACCTTAATGAGTGGTTATTCGTCGTCGGAGGAAGAGTCGCTGCTGTCCGAGCTGGAGCTCGACCTCGACGCGTCCCTCTCTCTCATAGGTGTTCCAGTCTTAGCCCTGAAATTACGACCCTGATTACTTAAGCCTTTATAAAGCAGATGGAATATTTCCGACATGATTTTGAACTTTTTTTCAAAGTGATACGGTTCAATTTCGCATATTTTCTGACATTCTTATGCCTTATAAAGAACTTTGGAATTGTTTCGGCACTTGGGGAGCCTGGCATCCGCTCGGCTACCTTATCGTCTCAGCAAGTATGTGCATAATTGCATATGCACTAGTTTGTATGAAAGCGACCGCCATCCAGCCCAGAGAAACTAAGGCTTATTGGAACTAGTCCGTTTTTAGGGTTCCGTAGCCAAATGGCAAAAAAACGGAACCCTTATAGATTCGTCATGTCTGTCTGTCTGTCTGTCTGTCCGTCTGTCTGTCCGTCTGTATGTCACAGCCACTTTTCTCCGAAACTATAAGAACTATACTGTTGAAACTTGGTAAGTAGATGTATTCTGTGAACCGCATTAAGATTTTCACACAAAAATAGAAAAAAAAACAATAGATTTTTGGGGTTCCCCATACTTTGAACTGAAACTCAAAAATTTTTTTTTCATCAAACCCATACGTGTGGGGTATCTATGGATAGGTCTTCAAAAATGATATTGAGGTTTCTAATATCATTTTTTTCTAAACTGAATAGTTTGCGCGAGAGACGCTTCCAAAGTGGTAAAATGTGTGTCCCCCCCCCCCTGTAACTTCTAAAATAAGAGAATGATAAAACTAAAAAAAATATATGATGTACATTACCATGTAAACTTCCACCGAAAATTGGTTTGAACGAGATCTAGTAAGTAGTTTTTTTTATACGTCATAAATCGCCTAAATACGGAACCCTTCATGGGCGAGTCCGACTCGTACTTGGCCGCTTTTTATTTCTTAGCGATGTTTTCCTTCACCGTAGATATCAAATGATATCTCGTACGTATGTCAGTTTCAAGAAACTCATTGATACAAGTCGGGGCTGACCCGCGAGTCCCGCGACATTCGGTTTGGAAGCGGCACGCTTATCATTAGGCCACCAACCCTTGTTCAACCAATTTCACCAATGGCCGGCGTGGCTCACTTCGCGATTTCGTCGCGTCACTTCAAGTACCTACAAGTACATGCGGCCCACACCAATTTTGGTGTCTAGCCATAGTAGTTGCCGCGCACCGCTACGGAACGGACGGCTCGCGCTTGCGCCACCTAGCACTCATATCTGTCGTAATAGACGCGTTTTGATAGAATCACTAAATATGTAGTATAAAACAAAAGTCGCTTCCCGGTGTCTGTCTATATGTATGCTTATAACTTTAAAACTACGCAACGGATTTTGATGCGGTTTTTAGGCTTCCGTAGCCAAATGGCAAAAAACGGAACCCTTATAGATTCGTCATGTCTGTCTGTCTGTCTGTCCGTCTGTCCGTCTGTCTGTCCGTCCGTATGTCACAGCCACTTTTCTCCGAAACTATAAGAACTATACTGTTGAAACTTGGTAAGTAGATGTATTCTGTAAACCGCATTAAGATTTTCACACAAAAATAGAAAAAAAAACAATAAATTTTTGGGGTTCCCCATACTTCGAACTGCAACTCAAAAAAATTTTTTTCATCAAACCCATACGTGTGGGGTATCTAGGGATAGGTCTTCAAAAATGATATTGAGGTTTCTAATATCATTTTTTTCTAAACTGAATAGTTTGCGCGAGAGACACTTCCAAAGTGGTAAAATGTGTGTCCCCCCTAGATATGAGCGCCGCGCCGGCGCGCCGCCGCCGCCGACAAAATTTTCGCGCCGCCGCCGCCGACGTTGCGCTATCGGCGTGGCATCGGCGTGACCTTGGTAGTTACTACTACTTTCAGAATCAGATAATATATTTTTAATCGAGTTTAGATCATTAACGGCGCCACTTCGAATAGTTTATAGGCATTGAAAAGGTATTGTAGGCCCATATAATTCAAAAATATCGAAGGCAAATGCAAACTTATCTGTCTAGTAACCGCGCTACTAGTCTTGGGGAAACGAAATTATTAAATATCAATTTTAACATCAATATGCTTGTAATAAACATACTGATTACCTTCCAGTTTTATTGTGGAACGTTCCACATTACAATTTATAGATTGTATATATACACTAGACATGTCAATCACAATGAAAAAATTTACTGTGATCAACTCTGGCTAACGTGAGACTCGAACCCACATCTTTGGATTACCGATCCAATGCATAACTAATTTTGCCAGCTAACCATCCGTCATTTACCGCGAATTTAACCATTGCAAGCATGGTTAAACGTCTTTAAAAGGTATAAAATGGGGTTAATTTTGAGATTTTAAGCGTTTTCACGTCCAAATGTCCGGGCCGTTGGCTTCACACGGAAGGGCGTCGGAATCGGGTCTCAATTAAACTTGGCCACTGTTGAAATTTCAAGTTTTGCTCTCTCGCAGCTCAATGCTCCAGGCGTTCAGCCGTCAGCCAAGCTTACACTTGGCGTTCGATTCTTAGCTGTATGCTTACTTGCAGCTCATCCTCTGGCCTCGCATTGGGAGGCGTCGAAATCAAGTCTTCGGTGTTATATGAAGCTCGGCATTGGGCCTTACTTTTTGACATAAATCGGTTTTGTTTGGTCGATATTGGTTAATGACGGAGCTCGTTTTTTTTTTTACTGTCGACAAGACGTTTCCCTGATACAGTCAATCCGCAATTTTTAACTTAATACAAAAGATAAGGGCCTCGCTAAGATCTTCCGGCCAAAGCCTCGCCATGATTAAGACCGCCTCTGATGCCGCGCGATACCGCTTATCCACAGTTTATACGATATCAATTTTTTTCGTACCATTATTCAATAAATTATCCTTGAAAATAAAAAATGCATTTATTTCGTAACTTTCTTACAGCAAAAACATGTTTTTTCGGTAAAATTTTGGTTTGAATTCTTTTTTCATTAATCGAAGGTATTTCAAGGCCACGCCGCCGATTCGCCGCCGCCGCCGACCAATTTTGACCGGCGCGCCGCCGCCGGCTATATGCCTATCGGCGCTCATATCTAGTCCCCCCCCTGTAACTTCTAAAATAAGAGAATGATAAAACTAAAAAAAATATATGATGTACATTACCATGTAAACTTCCACCGAAAATTGGTTTGAACGAGATCTAGTAAGTAGTTTTTTTTTTATACGTCATAAATCGCCTAAATACGGAACCCTTCATGGGCGAGTCCGACTCGCACTTGGCCGCTTTTTTAAAATAGAGTGATTGAGGAAGGCTTTTGTATAATTGTTAACCCGTGCGAAGCCGGCGCGGGTCGCTAAAGTCTATTTTAGCCTACCGAATAAAAAATAGACTTTAGTAAATAATAATTTATTGTGTGCCAATAGTCGGATACGGGTTAAGTATATTAAGAGGTACTCACAGATGGTAGGCTTCAGCGGCGACTGCGGCGGAGGGGTGCAACGCGGCCAGGCCCTCAGGGTTCTGCAGCAGCAGCACCACGTCCTCCTGCGGCCGGTTCAGCATCACGGCCAACGCCTCCACCGACGCCGGGGCCGCCTCTTCGAACCCGCACTCGGCGAGGTATGTCACCGCCGTCTATGAGGTACTCACAGATGGTAGGCTTCAGCGGCGACCGCGGCGGAGGGGTGCAGCGCGGCCAGGCCCTCAGGGTTCTGCAGCAGCTGCACCACGTCCTCTTGCGGCCGGTTCAGCATCACGGCCAGCGCCTCCACCGACGCCGGGGCCGCCTCTTCGAACCCGCACTCGGCGAGGTATGTCACCGCCGTGTGTAAGAGGTACTCACAGATGGTAGGCTTCAGCGGCGACTGCGGCGGAGGGGTGCAGCGCGGCCAGACCCTCAGGGTTCTGCAGCAGCAGCACCACGTCCTCCTGCGGCCGGTTCAGCATCACGGCCAGCGCCTCCACCGACGCCGGGGCCGCCTCTTCGAACCCGCACTCGGCGAGGTATGTCACCGCCGTCTATAAGTTGCACTAGTTATAGTCTAAACCAATTTTGTTAGTAATAGTAGAACAAAAAAAGAAACTGTCTAATCCCTCTTTTTGGGGTTATATGACTAGCATAAAAAAAAAAACAGTATTTAATGACACTCTCTGGATGCCACTTTCGAAAGATGACATCAACAAAGTCGCTTCCCGCTGTCTGTCCCTATGTATGCTTAGATCTTTAATACTACGCAACAGATTTTGATGCGGTTTTTTTTAAATAGATAGAGTGATTTAAGAGGAAGGTTTATGTATAATTTGTTAACCCGTGCGAAGCCGGGGCGGGTCGCTAGTTTCCAATCGTCACCCAAGTCACATCGGGTCGCGCGGGGACGCCGGGCGCCTCCTCGCGCCGTAAGCTGTCCAGCGTGTCCAGCACCACGTCCCACATCGGGTCCGACTTGTCCGGCTCGTGCGACCACATAGTATAATGTTACTCACAGCAGCAACCGCCGGTTTCCCGACAGCGGCAGCCTTCTTGGCGGTCTCGGCGAAGATCTCGGGGCGCGCGGGGACGCCGGGCGCCTCCTCGCGCCGTAAGCTGTCCAGCGTGTCCAGCACCACGTCCCACATCGGGTCCGACTTGTCCGGCACGTGCGACCACATGGTATAATGTTACTCACAGCAGCAACCGCCGGTTTCCCGACAGCGGCAGCCTTCTTGGCGGTCTCGGCGAAGATCTCGGGGCGCGCGGGGACGCCGGGCGCCTCCTCGCGCCGTAAGCTGTCCAGCGTGTCCAGCACCACGTCCCACATCGTGTCCGACTTGTCCGGCACGTGCGACCACATGGTATAATGTTACTCACAGCAGCAACCGCCGGTTTCCCGACAGCGGCAGCCTTCTTGGCGGTCTCGGCGAAGATCTCGGGGCGCGCGGGGACGCCGGGCGCCTCCTCGCGCCGTAAGCTGTCCAGCGTGTCCAGCACCACGTCCTACATCGGGTCCGACTTGTCCGGCACGTGCGACCACATGGTATAATGTTACTCACAGCAGCAACCGCCGGTTTCCCGACAGCGGCAGCCTTCTTGGCGGTCTCGGCGAAGATCTCGGGGCGCGCGGGGACGCCGGGCGCCTCCTCGCGCCGTAAGCTGTCCAGCGTGTCCAGCACCACGTCCTACATCGGGTCCGACTTGTCCGGCACGTGCGACCACATGGTATAATGTTACTCACAGCAGCAACCGCCGGTTTCCCGACAGCGGCAGCCTTCTTGGCGGTCTCGGCGAAGATCTCGGGGCGCGCGGGGACGCCGGGCGCCTCCTCGCGCCGTAAGCTGTCCAGCGTGTCCAGCACCACGTCCTACATCGGGTCCGACTTGTCCGGCACGTGCGACCACATGGTATAATGTTACTCACAGCAGCAACCGCCGGTTTCCCGACAGCGGCAGCCTTCTTGGCGGTCTCGGCGAAGATCTCGGGGCGCGCGGGGACGCCGGGCGCCTCCTCGCGCCGTAAGCTGTCCAGCGTGTCCAGCACCACGTCCTACATCGGGTCCGACTTGTCCGGCACGTGCGACCACATGGTATAATGTTACTCACAGCAGCAACCGCCGGTTTCCCGACAGCGGCAGCCTTCTTGGCGGTCTCGGCGAAGATCTCGGGGCGCGCGGGGACGCCGGGCGCCTCCTCGCGCCGTAAGCTGTCCAGCGTGTCCAGCACCACGTCCCACATCGGGTCCGACTTGTCCGGCACGTGCGACCACATGGTATAATGTTACTCACAGCAGCAACCGCCGGTTTCCCGACAGCGGCAGCCTTCTTGGCGGTCTCGGCGAAGATCTCGGGGCGCGCGGGGACGCCGGGCGCCTCCTCGCGCCGTAAGCTGTCCAGCGTGTCCAGCACCACGTCCCACATCGGGTCCGACTTGTCCGGCACGTCCGAGCACATCTCGATGATGTTGCTGAGCGCTGTCGCTGACAGCCTGCGGGAAACGGAGATAAGTGTAACCAACAGTTTTTGTTTGAATCAATGAAAGTGACAAAAAAAAATCTACTATATTCTCTTTCAAAAGACAATTTATTTCATTTTTTAGGGTTCCATACCTCAAAAGGAAAAACGGAACTCTTATAGGATCACTCGTGAGTCTTAAAATTTATTAAAATTTTGAAAATAATACTCAAAATAGTTCTTTACCTATAGATGACAGGAAAACCTATTAAAAATGTGCAGTGAAGCGTGAGTCGGACTTAATAGACGGAACCCTTGGAATGCGAGTCCGACTCGCTCTTGACCGGTTTTTTGAGTTAAAACAATTTTATTGAGTTAGTCATACACTGTGTCAATCCGTTGGTTAACGTTTTGTTCTTCAAATTCGTCAATGCAACGCTACTATTTAAAAGGTATGCCCCAGACCCAGCGCGTGTAAAGTCTGTTTAAGAGGGGCTAAACTCAAAATTGTAGATTTTATATTGAAATGTTACATCTTTTTACAAACGCAAATTTTCATGAAAAAATTTACCTACACGGAAAAAGGGGTGTAAATATCCCTTTTTTTACACGACTGCCTAAAAAACGAATGTATTGTTTTCATTTGATTTTCGTAAATGGCTTGTAACGTAACACGGATTATTTCCCCTATTTTGACTCACTTCTGTACAGGCGAGCGCATCTCCCGGCTTTCCTGCTGCTCTTCAGCCAGCTTGCCGAATTTGATCACGTCCGCTGCCGCCGCTCGCATCTGCGCCTTCACCTCGTCTTCTAAACATGTAATATAGCTGGTCAAACCAATTTGTCAGTAAATACGAACAAAAAAACTATACTCATCCTTTTCTTTTAGGTGCTAGTACTAGTGTAAGACAAAGATATTATGATTCTCTCTGTCTATGTTTGAAATGAGACAGTCCTTTGACCACTTTGACACACTATATATACTTTATTATACAGTAACGGCGTTATTCATAAACGTCTGCTAAGTTAATCAGCTGGTGATCATCGTTTGTCCATTTCTATGGCATAACGACAGATAGGGACAAACGACGATCATCAACTGATTAAGGTAGTAGCCGTTTATGAATAACGCCATAGAGTCAGACCGAGAAAAGTCTGCAGCGATTTTGATAGCCCACGCAGTGCAAGTGTCATTTTAAACGTCAAACTTCTATGAATTTATGACGTGTAAATAACACTTGCAGTGCGTGGGCTATCAAAATCGCTGCAGACTTTTCTTGGTCTAACTCTATCAGTTTTCATAGTTATTATTATAATCGGCTGAACGAAGCGAGTTTTATGTGGTGCACTGTCATGGGGGAAGCAACGCTAGGCAGTGAAGAAACAACAAGGTATTTTCCTACTACATAGTCAAATCAGTTTCTTTTTTAGAACTGTCAAAATGATTTGCTAGTATGGAATTTATATGAAACATTACATCGTGACGTTCACTGTCTATTCATCTACTTTTTATATTTCTATCTGCTATCTATGGTTTTCTAATAATTATCTGTTGCTTTATTTCAAGCATGGTGTGAAATAATTTATTTTAAATACAGTCATATACCCTATTAGTTGACCGAGCGAATGCGAAGGTCTCCGTTTCAGCTTCGGCAAATATGCTTTCACATGTCCGGCTGTTTTTCTGTACACGTCGCATTTCTCAATCGATTCTCGTGAAATTTGGTTAGCAGGTTCGATGACTGAGTTTTTGTTGTCGATTCCGTTTTTTTTTTCTAGAGTAAGACCAAAGAAAGTCTGCAGCGCAATAATTTGACAGCGAATTAAAAAACTATATATGGCAATGTTTTTTAGCAGTCAGTAAACGCCATTCACTATGGTATGTGTTTGTCAAAATCGTTTAAATATTCGTTGTGTTTTGTGATGAACGGAAAAAACATGGTGAAACCTTACAAAACCGGCGTGCGGTAGTTATTTTTCCGCATGACGAATAATTTTACACTAGTAAATAATCAGAACGAGGCGATTCAAGCTCAAAAACGACAATGTTTACAAAATTTGGAGTTGATGACGGGTAAGTGGACTGATACATCTTAATACTTACCTACTTGCACCATATGTAGATAATATAATATAGGTTTAGACTAAGGTTTCACAGCAAATTGAACACATCTAATAGGTATAGGCATACTTACCTTATGAACTTCCTCTAACATTTCGAGAAACTCATTGGTACTAGCCGGGTTTCGAGCTAGAACCCACAACCTCCATGCTTATGCTCACGGCATGGGTACCTGCTAGTTAAAGCTTAAATTTATATTTAATATAACGTTTATTGTTTTAATGGTATTTCGTTTTTCCAAAAACCGTAGTTCGCAAACTGCGGGCAATTTTTCTGTCAATCTACCTACGCCTTAATGGGAGTAAAAGAGAAAGATGCCCGCAATTTGCGAACTTCGGTGTTCGCGGTACAATAATTTTGATGAAGCCAAATGTCACAGTCCCCCAACCTACATATTAATTAAAAAAAAAATGGTAAAATATGGTAGAAATTTCACAAGTATCAAGACT
This sequence comes from Cydia amplana, assembly GCF_948474715.1. Taxonomy (NCBI): domain Eukaryota; kingdom Metazoa; phylum Arthropoda; class Insecta; order Lepidoptera; family Tortricidae; genus Cydia; species Cydia amplana. The sequence continues at coordinate 14,053,616 of NC_086071.1, read as the reverse complement.
ATATAATCCATTTTCTGTGGTGTTGTCACATACCGATGTTTAAAAACTACTTTTAATCTAGCGCTGCAGACTTTCTTTGGTCTTACTCTAACTGGCTCCGCCACGGGGGTCTACAGCTCACAGAGTCAACTAGTATTAGCACAGATTATATAATAGTTCTTACGAACAGATACTTATCTCTCGAAGAAAACGCAAACGGTAGGTGTTTTGATACCTACACAAAAATACAATGGAGTGACCTTCAACGTGAAAGTCGTAAAAATACGACGCGGTGACGTGCATGCGTGAGCGCGTGTGGCAACCAACTGGCTGGTCTGGCTTTTGTACCGCCGGCGGGACGAGATTCGTAGGCATAAATCCGAGCTCGCGCGGAGAGTTCCATATGCCTGGTATTAGTATGTTACCCTGGTAGTGGTAGCAGTTGGCCATGGCGTCCAGCAGACGCTCGACTAGGCTGGCGCGCTTGGCCAGCCCGAACACCACGAGCTGCGACCACACGCGCGCCAGCCGCGCGCCCGCGCCACCCACCTCCAGCGTTTTTATTATCTGTTCACAAATTACAACGGTTTAATATAGGGACTCCTTATGCAATAATATTATATACAATGATATTATATAACCATAGATAGGTTATACTCATACTTGAGGAACACAAAAAATACTTCCATACTTATTTATTTCTGTGCCTACGAAGAAATCTGTTATTTTTGATTAATTTTCTCATTCCATCCATCTTTGTCACACTCGTTGTTAAACATAAGGTCGTCTCTTTCTCTTACGGTGTGCGGGAGCTCGTTAGCACGTGCACATTTCTCGCTTGTCCAGCCGCGTCTAAAGGCAACTTGTCCAATTTGTCACAAGTTAAGCGCTTCAATTTTGGCACGCCTATAACCTATCTTGAGTTATAAATCATTGATTATATATAGTCTGTCAAGCTGGATACGTCAGTAGTAATGTAAAGCAAACTTAAGTATGGTATCCCTAGGAAACGAACAAAACATGAACCTAGTATTTTAACTGGACCAGGCATGAGGGGTGGGGGGAAATGACCGAATGGGATAGTCTTATGTATCTTTCAGTAGGACTAGTAGGAGTAACAGTGAAAGCGCTATTATTGTTTGTCCTTGTCATAGTCTCACATTTTATTCCCCACCATAAATTAGTATGGATTATGGTGGGCAACAAATAAATTCGACCAATCATAGTATTGCATTGCGTATGTTTTGTCCCTTACGGAGGCACGCGTATACCACTTCTATAGGGTTCTACCTTCTATGGAACAAAAGCAGCAATGTCGTCGAACAACGATGAAATGTAAACAAAACAGTCCCACAGATAAGATATAAATGACACGCGATTTCCGAACAATTCAAACGTAGTGTTGCTAACCCGCGTTATTTCAAATTTGCCGCCTTTTTCTACTGACATGATTTGCTTGACCAACTATAACTAATAGATAGTTGTACTTTGTACTCATACATGAGGAGCACAAAGATACTTCCATATTTATTTTATTTCCTACGAATGAATGTATTTTTGTTAATTAATTTGAGCATACCATTAATCTTCGTTACACTTGTTGTTGAACATAAGGTTGTCTCTTTCTCTTTCGGTGTGCGGGAGCTTACTAGCACGTGCACAGTTCTAGCTTGCCTAGGCGCTAAACGCTAAAGAGCAACTGTACAATTTGTACAATTTAAGCACCTCAATTTTGGAATGCTTGTAACCTATCTGGACTTATAATATCATTGCCTTTATATATAACCTATCTATAGTTGTATAATATCACTGTTAAAACACATGATAAAATAAGACAAACACACATATTTCTAAACCAACCTCTTCCATAACGGACGGCTCTGGGACGTAGACGTTAGGAACTAACGTGTCTAGTAACGCCGTTGTTCTCTCGAATGGTGCGTGTCTGAGAAAAGGAACATGTTTTAGAAAATTATTAACCAGTAAAACCTAAACAAATCCACAGAAACAGGTTGTAGTCGATGAATTAATTTACATATGTACAGTGGACCAAGAAAGTGGTCTACCAGTTTTGACTTTTTGACAAAAATTTCTGCGAGATCCAACGATCGCTAAGGTTAACTTTTCTAACGGAGTTTAAAGTAAATCTACCTTGTTGTCTCATGACGTTCAAACGAACCTCAACCGTAGGGTGGTAGACCGCATTTTTGGCCGACTGTACCACAGAATAAGTAACATTACTATCGTACAGAAAGGACACTTCCTACCAAACCGAAGATTGACAGCGATTCAGGGTCGAATCAAGATATCCCTTTCTAACAAGGCACTATCCCTTTCGCCTATTTAGGGTTGTCAAACTTCAAGCCATTATCTTATCTGTGGTCGTGCACGCAAAAGGACGTCAAGGTGTGTCAACCCTAATAATTGCTCGGAGCAATGCTGAACCGAACGGAGCCGAGTTTGCCCAAAGTCAGGAGTACACCTCCCCACTGTATGTAATAATAATAATTATAACATGCACTTATAATATTATTAACAATAGGTATTGCAACATTTCCTGTTATAAAAAAAAGAGAAAATGCGACCTTAAACTGAGAGAAAATAACATAAGCGGCAGTAAGGTCCTATTTATCGGACACCGACACACCAGACATGTTGTGACATGTTTACCTGCAGGCTACGGTGACGAAGTGTCTGTAGTAAATGCTCTCTTTGTAAGCGTCGCCGACCAATTTATAGTTGTCTCCCTTCATCAGCAGAGCGTGTACTCTCTCTGCCATATTTATGTCCTAGAATAAATTGTATAATTAATTTAATAATTAAGAAATATCTTGTGATAGGCAGATGCGCGTTTTCAGGGGGAGGCTACGTGTAGATACGCGCATCTGCCTATCACATCTTTAAACCGAATATTATATAATCTACTTTACTTTTCACAACCTTTTAGGCATTTAACTAGGCCTGTAGTTAGTCATGTTACTTTTGGTCAAAGTTGGAAGCGAAATTAGATCCAATTTCTTACATTTGAATGGGTTCATGTATTTGAAAGACTGGTGACAATGCGATATTGACATCGGGATGATCTGATGATGGGGTGTATTCCCATTTGTCCCGCCCGCTGGACACAGATGGAAATAGGTGAAACATATAAATCATTCTCATTTGTCTCCGATGTATGGCGGCGGTCACGAGGGGCCAGGGAGGACAAATGGGAATACACCGATGATGCATGGTGACCGACGGTCGTCATAGCGACTAGGCGATAAAATAAAACTACGGAAGCACGTTGAGTTTGAATTAATTAAAATCGTTTCAATGAGTAGTAGATGACTTTCGAAAGATAAGTACAGGCGGCGATATGCTTGTCTCCAAACTGACATTTATGTTAAAATATACTTAATATTGATTTGTCGATTTTACTTAGATTTTAGATGTACCTGTAAGTGATCGTTGCACACGCCCATAGCCGTTATGAAGAAATTAGTATCTGCGGTTTCTTTGGCATCTAAACTATCCCTCTTTTCCAAATCATTTAGAATCAGCGACAATATATCTGTGCGAGGCCCACCTGTAAACAATATATGTCTTTTACTTTAAGGCTCGCCCATTCGAACAAACATTTTTAGGTATGGGCCACCGTTTACGAGGTTATTTAAGAGAAAGTATAAAAAGGGATCTGTAAATTCCAAAATCTGTAAATGTCAGTATAGTTTGTCAAAGGACTGTCTCATTTCAAACATAGAGATAATCATACTATCTTTGTCTTACACTAGTACTAGCACCCAAAAGAAAAGGATGAGTATAGTTTTCTTGGTTCTTATTTACTGACAAATTGATTTGACCAACTATAGACATTAATTAAAAAGGTAGGTCTTCTATGATGATTCTATTCTATGTTCAATTAAAAAAAACACTATGTATAGTGGTGATAATTCTTACGTTCTTTACAAAACAGGCACAGCAGATAATAGTAGGCCGACAAGCCGGGCTGGATGTCCAGTTTCTGGAACTCTGCGATGACCTGAAGCGCGAGGTGCTGCAGCGCCCGACCCGCGCCCCACGCGGAGATGGACCGCAGGCAGGAGCTCAGGGTCTGCTGGTTTGGGGATATACCCTGCACGACAATAATGGGTAAATCAACTATTTCTTAGACTTATATCGACCGGGATATAAACCGTGATTGCCTTTTGTATTGTCGCGGGTATCTTCAGTTACCCGTGAACAAGATGCATGTAACTGCGTCGAAATATCGGGAGCTCGCAAACAGTACAAAAGGTAATCACGGTTCATATCCCGGTCGATATAAGTCTAGTGGAACTAACCGTGAATCATTAGTCATAAGGTATTATAACATAATTATACAGGGTGTCCCAAGAAGTAGTGATACACTGAAGCTGGGAGGTAGAGGACCTAGAGGGCTATCTGAATCACCCCCATGTATGTTCCGCGATTTTTCGTATTTTCGGAGTTATGATTTTTTTTAATTTTTCACCTATCGCCGAGTACGATGAGATTTTTATTTATGGTGACGTGAATTATTGCGGTAGATGCTTGATTTTTTTTGTGTGCTAAGCTGATAGATAGGCCAATTCAGTATGGTAACCATGGACCTAGAATATTACGGACGGACTGTCACCTAAGACAAACTGTGACACTGCAATGGCGGACGGTTTGAATGTGTGCGTGTAGACGAGTGTTACCATTTAACACAAATTCTCCCCTAATGGTGAAACAATTATTTTTAATATCGTCCTTGTTTTCAAATAAAAAAATTAGGACAGTTTTACCGTAGACAATAAAAAAGGTGTGTACGTATCTGATTTTATAGGTCTTGAAAATGCGCAATATTGCACAATTACTTTGTGCAAACATTATTTTCAATACCTAATGATATTTAGCATCGTAATGAAATCAGTTCGTCATGTTTTTTAATTTATACATTTAACTTGAAACATATCTGGTTTTCAACAAAAAAATTATAATACATAACAAACAAACGTTAAGTATCGCTCCTTAGTATCGGGAAATTACCATACCGACCTAGTTTGAAATGCATAATCAATAATTTAACCATTTACCTAAATGATCTCTTAATACATAATGATTTAATAAAAAGGGTATCAATTACCCTACTTTCGGGAAATTACCCTATTCATGTTACTGGTCACACTCCTGTTTTGCAGTTTGATAATTTATAAACAACAAATTATCGTGATTTTACGTACTAATTGATAAACTTAAGTATGAAAAGTTATTCCGTGACTTTTTTTCTTTCGATCGGTACAATTCTAGCAGGATTTAGCTACGCATGCCGGCATATTTTATATTTTTCTTCGACATGTTTACTTCAATGACGTTTCGATTCATCTGACGGCAAACTGGTGGATGTAGGCTGTCAATGTGTGTGTGTGTCACGCGTAAATACTTAGAAACTGGTGGATGTTGGAATCACAGTTGTGTTGTAAGCGAAACTCTGTCCGTAATATTATAGGTTCATGATGGTAACATTTACTATCGTTAGATCTTTGAATGGAATTAAAAAAAAAAATAATGCCAAGAAAGATAAAATTACCCAGTATGTTCACAACTTTAAGGGCGCTTAAAAAAATAAAACATACTGGGTAATTTTATCTTTTTTGGCATTAAATTTTTTTTAATTCCATTCAAAGATCTAACGATAGTAAATGTTACCATACTGAATTGGCCTATCTATTAGCTTAGCACACATAAAAAATCAAGCATCTACCGCAATAATTCACGTCACCATAAATAAAAATCTCATCGTACTCGGCGATAGGTGAAAAATTAAAAAAAATCATAACTCCGAAAATACGAAAAATCGCGGAACATACATGGGGGTGATTCAGATAGCCCTCTAGGTCCTCTACCTCCCAGCTTCAGTATATCACTACTTCTTGGGACACCCTGTATATAGTAGGTATTTAGAATGTAGATATTTTACTTCGCTCGAAAGTTACGTTTTTTTTCTGTTTATTTCTCACTGCACCCACATGGACGCTTTTCTGTTTCGCCCTATGGTTGACTGGTAGAGAATGCCTATAACGGCATTAAGTCCGCCTGTTGTACTTTTTGTTTGTGCAATAAAGTTTAAAAATAAATAAATAAATCATTCAAAATTGCAACTATTTCTTGTCATTTGTTTTGTTGCTCGCTCCGGGTTACTTATTAAACTCTGTTTTTTAATGAGTGCCATGCCACCCATTTAAATTAACAATGATTTTTATGTGGTATTTATTTATTGATTTTTTTCCATTAAGTTCTTACTGTATTTATCGTCTCCTGGAAGTTCTGGATGACAGAATTTTTTATCATAGTGATGTGCAATACTAGTAAGTGATATAGCCATGGCCTAAATAAATTGTCGAGAAAAGTCAATAGCGACATCGAAAATTCTGTGAATCTGCTTTCATATGACACGCGCAAGTACAGTTTGGATGCGCTTCGCACTTTGTCGAAACGAGGCGGGCGCCATTTTGATGACGTCACTACGCGGGAAACTTTTTTCCCTGCATTTTTGGGGGTTCAATAACATGTTAAAAGTTGTTAAATAGCTCTTGGATGCTTACGGCTCCAGAAATATAAAACTATAGATGCATTTATGTGCTATATGATTAAATTCATTAGTTAGGTGACATAGTGTTACCTGCTCAGCCATTTGCCTCAGCAGATCTTTCAGAGCGTCCATTCGGAGAGCAGCGCCCTCTTTGAGGAATCCGATACAACTCAACAAGGAGTTGAACACCTCCGTCGAAAGTGGGATGCCTTTCTCTAGCGCTTCTTGATATAACATGTGAGCTCTTTCGGCCTACGGAAGAAAATATTAGTTGTTATTTACATACACAGCATACAAAACATATATGTAAATAGATGTCAGAATGTGTGAAAAACAAGCATGGCATCTCTGAGCTATGTCATGTTTGATAACTAATTCTCATCTTCCGGGTTCTGATAGAAGCTCCTCAGTTAAATGAAATTCTAAACCTTAATAGCATGATAGTATAGAGGTCAAGTTCCTGCCAAAAACATCTCAACATGTAAAATCGAAAAAGAAAACTGTACTGGGCTATAACCGCGAAAATCGAAGTTCGCAAATTGCGGGCATTTTTCTCCGTCACTCTAATTACGCCTTCATTGGAGTAAAAGAGAAAGATCCCCGCAATTTGCGAATTTCGGTTTTCGCGGTAGCCCCTCGAATCACATATGAATATAATGTACGTTGTAATAGTACTAATAGACGTACGTACCGAACGACATGGTGTAGTCCGAGGCATGTTCGATCGCGTGGAAGGCGGTTTGCTGTACGTCTGATAAGGACGCAGATATGGGTGAAAGCGCGGAAGAAATATGTGAACCTGACGCAAGTGGCGGTTCGGTACGAAGTACGAACGTCTATTAGTATTTTAAAGCACGCAATAGTGCCTGCGCTAGAGTGATCTATATAAACATATTACAATTGTTTTATAATTGTCATGAATTATCGTTACAAGACTTACAAGTATGAAGGATTACCTGATAGTATTTCGCCATGCCTTGAATGATAGCACAATATGCCTCTGGGCTTTTGGGTTCCATTGATGTAAAAATTTTGTCGGCCAGGCCACCCAATCTATGGTGAAACAAATAGGATATAGTATTGGTATCTTTTTTCATATCCAAAGAATAAATTTATTAGGTAACATACAGCAAAAAATATTGTTGTATACAAGCAAGTGTAGGAGTGATGTGCACTTCCAATGGGTGCCACTCTGGCAACACATTTCTTACTTACCTCCAAGTGGCGGCCTGTCGTTCTCTGGCATTTGCCGAGAACCACCGCTCTTCTAACCACTCAGTAGAATCCAGCTCCTTCTCGTTACAAAAGCAAAGCAACTGCAAGAAGTCCAGTTTTAGCTCCTCATTCACTGCTTCTGATCCCCCAAGCAATTGGAACACTTTCACAGAATCTTCTAAAAGAGCATTGCTTATTGTGTATCTTAAATCTTCTTCTGTTACCTGTAAGTTCATAAAGATCTATTAGTAATTAAACTTGGTCAACCAGATCTTGACAGTAGAAAAAGGCGGCAAATTTGAAAAATGTAGGCGCGAAGGGATATCGTCCCATAGAACATTTGAATTTCGCGCCTTTTTTTACTGACAAGATTTGGTTGACCAGCTATAGGTGATAAACTGGGAGTTAATGGGTAGAATTAGGGCTGATATTCAACTGGATTTCTAGGTTTCATCTGTCCATTTAACCTCAGTTTGAGAGGGAGGAGAGCTCTAAGTCAGGATTTTATAAAACATATGGGGAAAAGCCACACACTTTTTGTGTAAGGGGTATTGCTACAATTTTTTTTAAATGAAAATGATTTTCTATGTCATACCATCCAACACATTGGTTTTGTGCAATAATTATATTTACCTTATTATCATATTTTACACACAAAGTAAGAAACGAAGATATAAGAAAGAGAACCAAACTCACAGATTCCCTTCAACATGCACTGAGACTAAAATGGAAATGGGCAGGCCACATTGCTGGATTTAATGATAAAAGATGGACACTTAAAACAACAACATGGTCAGGGCCTATAGCACAAGGAAAAAGGAAACCAGGCAAGCCACGAAGGCGTTGGGCAGAAGACATTCATAAGGTCGCAGGTGCAAGCTGGATGGAGTCGGCCAAAGACCGAGTAAAATGGCATGGGTTGGAGGAGGCTTTTACCCAAACGGGGTCCATATAAAACTAATTCATGTCAAATAATATACATAAAACTGTTAAAATTATGGAATAAATAAAGCTTTAATAATAATATTATCATATTTTATTATTTGTAAAGCAGGCAGGCATATTTGTTGTCATAAAACTCATAATTTACAACATTTTTAGAATCACAGTTGTTATTAAACTCAAATAGAAATACATTTTGTTGCTCACATACATGTATAATTATGTTTTGTTAGCTTGGAAGTGTAGATAAAAACTTACGCTTCTATTTATTGATTCCTACATGATAAACAATTCTTTTAATTAATATAATACCTTGATCTCATCTGTGTAAATGGGTTTTGGCGCAAAGGCCTCTATTCTCGGATCAGCATTGAAGTATGGAGTGGTCATCTTGCCCGGGGGGTCCCACTGGCGAGTGGAAAACAGGTCTGAGTGCTGGTCCCTGATCCATGCGGCTGCTTTACGGCCAGCTTCCGCTGACAGTGCATAGGCTCGCTTACGGTAGTTTGACAGTGGGATGAGGTAAGGGTCATCATGGTACCTGATTAAATATTACATTGTATATCGTTCCATATGCAAATATTTGTAAATTAGTAAGCATTTATGAAGGGCTTTAATGTTACCCATGTACTGAATTATTGAACAACAGTGTTTGTCAAAGTCTTAGTATAAAAGTTTTTAAAATTTGTAAACAGAATTAGTGAATCTGTTTACATTGTATATTTGCCACAACTTAATAGTGGTGGCATTCAAGGGTATAACCATCATAAAACCTTATTGGAATATATGAATGTTTATATTACACATGTCCTTGAATATCAAAAGGTAGGTAAACAATCATTCACAGGCATTTCGTTTAATTTTGGTAAGGGCATTTGCTATTTGATCGTTTTATAGTTAGTTTTAAATATAAATTGTCACAATACAAGCCTTACTGTGTTACTAGTTTGATCTGAGTAAGATTGTCACATAACAATATTTATTTATAAATTGAAAGTTTTATATATAATAACTTACTTGTAATGAGCGGCTGTGGGGTCTGGTCCAACAGTAGCTGCTAAGGCCTGTAGAATGTCAGTAGGGCCTCTGGGAACACGAGGCGGAGGCGATATCCCGTCATTAGAGGTAGTCTGCGGTGCCCGCTGACCTTCCGCCACCGACGAATAACGGCACAAGCACGCTAACTTTGACCATTGCCTGAAAATGTTCATTCAAAAACATATAAATATACAGTCAATCCATAACCTATAAATGAAAAAGGAATTAGAATATGAGACAAACCTTTGCAGGATTATGTTTGAGTACATTTTGCGTCGATAAAAGTGATTTATTTATACGTTGTTATTACGAGCACTTGAATTATATTAATTTTAACCTCCGTAGATATTCTTTTGAGTAAGTCATAACATAACTTTGCCGGAATTCATGGCCGGAATCGCCGGAGGGAGCTGTCAAAGTTGACAGCCAAGGCATGTGCATTTTTTTAAAGTCGGGGCGTGGGTTCTTGTATTATTTGAGCTTACAATATTATTTGCACGTGGCGCATGTAAACCGTACAACAAAATAAGGCAACAGCAATATAAAGAAGCATTCGAGTCCTGCACATGGAGAGGCGCGGGCTTGTGTTATTAACAAGTAAAATGCACATGCTGTAAGTAACTGGAGCGTGTACTTATTTAGCTTGAGCATTATGTTCACGCATGTAGCCCGGGCCTCAACATTTGCGAGTTAAAGCCATAACAGACTACCGCACCGCACCGCGACCCTGGTGCGGTCAACATATCTCTTTCTCGCTCTAACTTTTAGCTGCGTCCTTAACGCACCACCACACTATTTTATACCCCTCCCTATCCAGGAACAAAAGTCAAAAGTGGACAGATTTCACACTTCTTGCAACTATATATCCGTGGAAAGTCGACTGAAGACGCGGTCTCTGAGCTAACTGGATTTATAACTTGCCAACTAGATGAGAGACGTAGGTGCATGGGTATATTCCTAGACCTCTCCAAGGCATTTGATACTGTGTCAATCCCGATATTATTGCATAAATTGGAAAGCATGGGTGTTCGCGGAACATCGCTAGACTTGTTTAAAGACTACCTGTCTAAACGCTCCCAATCTGTAAAGATCGACAACTACGTCAGTAGAGAAGAAACCATAAGCTATGGAGTCCCGCAGGGTAGCATCTTGGGCCCCACGCTGTTCCAAATTTACATAAACCAATTATGCCAGATGTCCCTCGATAACTGTAAAATTATAGCCTACGCCGATGACACAGCCTTACTCTTCCATGGATCTGATTGGGCTGAAACGAGCATGCATGCAGAAAAAGGCCTACATTCCGTAATGCAATGGCTTAAAGCCAATCAGCTCACTCTGAATCTAGAAAAAACAAAATGTATCCCTTTCGCAATCGCTAGCCCGTCACTACCTCCACCTCCCTTTACCATAAAGAGCCATATTTGCCAGTCTCCCTCACCTAACTGTCTTTGCGTCCCTCTCGCCCAAGCCTCCACTATTAAATACTTAGGTGTAACGATCGATCAAAAATTAGACTGGCACACTCATATCGACTGTTTGACTTCCCGTGTTAGAAAACTCATGTTCGTCTTTAAACAACTACGTAACTCTGCTGATTTCAAGACCTTAATGATGGCGTATACGTCCCTGTGTCAATCACTCCTCACCTACTGTATTCCGGTATGGGGGGCCGCTGGCAAAACGGCTATGCTAAAGTTGGAGCGCGCTCAGCGTGCCGTACTAAAGGTTGCTACGTCAAAACCGTACAGATATCCGACAACACAACTGTACGAGGTATGTAGTGTTCTGTCTGTTAGGCAGCTGTACATCCTTCGTACCATTTTACGTAGACACCGACATCTTCCTTTATCCTCGAAAGCATGTAGCAAGCGCAATAACCAAACTGTATGTCCTCTGGTACTCCATAGGACTACATTCGCGAGCCGTCAGTATGTGGCAATGAGTGCTCGTATTTACAATAAAACAAATAAACATTTAAAGATCTACGCACTAAATAGCTACGACTGTAAGTCCAAATTGCTTACATGGCTAAAATCACAGAACTATCAAGAAACCGAATCACTTTTGAACACTATCAAATAGTCACCTTAATAACTATTCTCCCGGAAAACTAGTGTTAATGCGCAAGTCTTATATAATCACACCCATACACACGGAAATCACCATCCCATCATTTATACTGGCTACTGACTCACCTTATAACACACACACACACACACACACACACACACACACACACACACACACACACGTCAGCCGTTTTTGTTTTTGTTTAGAACATATATTCATCTAGACTCTTTACATTTCCCCTTTCTATCTTAGTAGTATGTTCCTTTAGTACTTAAGTTTATAAAATAACTTGTACCACTTTCCTCGGAGGAATCGCTGAATCCTGAGTCACAGGCTTTGTCCTAGTTCAGGAAACAGAGGCTCAATCCAAAATGAAACTGATACAAACCTAATACTTATAAGTTTTTTTTTTGTTTTGTTTCCTTTTTTTTTGTAATTGTATAAGGCTGTAATACTTACTGTATTAGGTTTCAAGTAAATAAATAAAGATTATTATTATTTGTATGTCTTTACCATATCTCGGGACCATGGGGTCCCGGACCTTTGGGAGGCATGCGTGGGACCGAAGCCAACAGCGCAGAGGCCCTTTAAGACAAGTTTGATGTCATGTAGAACGCCTGCTGGAACCCATTCACGGGTACATCAATAAATACCCGTGAACCGGTCTCAGCAGGCATTGGGGCTATTGTAAGAAAAAAAGAAAGAATTCAGGGCTATGGATGAAGTTTGGCTGGAGCTTAAGATTGGTCTATTGTAAAGAGGTCGGACACCTGCCATAACATTGTGTTATACAGTGTTATCGAGGCAGGCGGTGACTCGCCACTCGCTAGATGGGCACCTGATGCGCCATCGTAAAGACGGCCAGGCGCAACACCGGCATGAGCGGCTCAGGGGTGTCGAGAGGTGTGCTGCGCTTTCTCCGAAGTTACTCGCGGCGTTATGCCCTTTAACACTTCCACCCCTGGAGCATATAGCTCTAACGACTCCTCTCTGGACGGCCAATTAAGGCAAGCCAGAGCCGAGAGTCCTGCGGGTCCCCTTGGGGTCCACTCCGACCGACGAAGACACGCCGGAGACGGAGACCCTGACCGACTCTCTGGAGCACTCGGGTCCGTGGGGTCGTTACTCCCCAACAGCTCGCCACAAGCTGCCCTGCGGGCTTATTATTATTATTATTATTCACATATTCGAAAGACATTGAAAAAGAACATCAGAAATGGCTCTGGACCTTGGACCCTGGGTACTGGTTCCTGGACCCTGGACTCTTGACTCTATAGACTGGTTTCTCAACTCTCAACTGTACACTATCATAGTAGCACATGTGTATGTACCAGTATGTACCTACTAACTTTCAACCTCCTATTACTTTACTACTTAGAATATGAATACCTAATCTACCTAACTAACTAAATAGATTAAGCTTTATTAATTAATTTGAATGGATTTTCTCTGCAATAAGAAGCAAATGTACTCCTTCTCTAGACAAAATTGAATAGTTTAAACATAAATAGTCCTTTTTAATCAACTTTAAATTACACAACAGGGGAGTACCTAAAGCCAATGGTGCTCGCATTGCGAAAATCGGTTAGATTCAAAATATACTCTAAAAAAATTAGATTTAGATTTGAAACGGCGTCAAGAAAAACTGTAGCCAGAGGCTAGGTTGGCTGCGGTTATTATTATTACGACTTGATGAAAATTTTCCAAAGCTGCCTTTATTGTGGACTTAGGTATTCCTTTCATTGTCTCGGGACTCTGAGGTCGTTCGCGCAGAACTAAATTTGTTCTAAATCCGCTGGCGAGGATTCATTGCAGTTGGTCCTCACACAATACCATTAGTATTAAAAGCTTTAAATAACAGTATTTCTTCTACATAGGTCCTACAATATATATAATCGTTTGCCAAATAATTTGAAGTCTGCTGAAGTACCTATCAGATAGGTATCATGTTTATAAGTAGGTAAGCATGGAATATTAAGGCGTTCTACTTATGAATCAAAACAATGTTATGTGATTATTAAAATGTACAATAAAATTGACATGTAACTTACTTACTAGAGGACGGGTTTTTATGCCACCACCCTTCTGGGCACCCTAGGTACCATCCGGCACAGTTATGCTACATATTGTACCATAACTACTCCCACTTTTTCTCCATAAAAAATTTGCCGCTGATAAATCCTCCCCTCTATACAGGAATTACAGGATATAGTCATAAATACATCCAAACCACGTCCAAATCAGTGGGTACATTGCAACGACACATCGAAGCCAAAATTATTACATGTGTAGAGCGCTTAAACCTGATGCTGAATTGCTTTTTCCAAGGGCTCGTCAAATTAAAGGCAGTTTAACTGCGGCGCCAGACTTTCCGAATAGATGTCGTTAAACGCCCCGGGGTCGCAACCCCCAGACGGATTGGCTCCAAAACATTCGTTTGCCATTTTGGCAGATTGTCTCCCTTTTTAGAGATAAATCGCGTTTTTTCATTTTGATCAAAGACATCAATCTAAGTAAAGTAATCACGAAAAATGATGAAGATTATACTTTTATCTTTATCTTTCACATTTTTAGCACTATTTTTGTTGGTTCAGGCGGAGTATGTCACTTTCTTAGGACGTCACATTCTGAGTTCGTCACTTTCTGACTTTGTCACTTTCTGAGATCGTCACATTCTGAGTTCGTCACTTTCTGACTTTGTCACTTTCTGAGATCGTCACATTCTGAGTACGACACTTTCTGAGGACGTCACTTTCTGAGAACGCCACTTTCTGAGAACTTTCTGAGTTCGTCACTTTCTGAGTTCGTCACTTTTTTAGCATAGGTACGATTTAACTGCACGAAAGATGTATACTGCCAGCAACCAGATTAGCTGTTCGACATACGGTCGCTTTTATATCCTACATACCAATACCAATCTTTGTTTGCCTTACGCCTGACTGGTAGAGAATTCCATTTGGCAAAACGCCCTATGTGTCGTGCAATAAAGTGAAAATAGAGAAATAAATAATAATAAAAAACAATCTAATTATGTTTCAATCAGAGTATTTAATTCAGAATAAGTACTTAGAAACTACAAACACCAAAACATTTAGCCACAGATTGGAGTTAGGCCGGCAACAGCTTCGATTCAATACACATAAATGTTTCGCACAGTAGGAACCATGATTTTATCATTCGCCGCTGTGATTAGCTCGTGAAGGTATCACGGCAAGCTCGCTGACACCAGTAGAAGGCCATAATTCCAACATATTTACATTTAAACGGGCTGCCGCTCCTTTCGTGACAACATATTCTTCAGCATACCGCGTCTTCTGTCATGTCTCCATAAACTCCAACGTCTTTTTTCTGATGATAGTGTAAATTTTGGATACCTATCTGCGTATAAAATCAGCATTGCAGTTTTGTTTCAGACAATATTTCTTCTCGTGTCATCTGTGGAGAATAGGCGTCAATGGATTTTTTCTTCAAAGCGTTGCCGAATTTCAGAATATATGTTCAGCCATCAATCACTTCTGCGTATGGAGTGATCCATACTCTCATAGTTCTCATGTTCTTTATTTGTTTGTTTTCTTCCTATATAGGTTACACGATGAATTATTAAATTATTATTACATTATACCATTATACTTTTAGCCTGACAATAAAAATCTAGCATGTCGCCGATTTGACATCGCTGATTTTTTTCTATTTAAAATGCGAAACTACAAAAAGGTTATATATAGTTTGTCAAAGGACTGTCTCATTTCAAACATAGACATAGATAATCATACTATCTTTGTCTTACTCTAGTACTAGCACCCAAAAGAAAAGGATGAGTATAGTTTGTATTGTTCTTATTTAATGACAAATTGGTTTGACCAACTATACTTACAGTCCGTTAAGTTAACTCTCAGAATGAACTTCGTTTTTCGGGTAAAATCGGACGTAATCGCGTAATAGAAAATGACAGCGTCGTACTGCACATTTAGTTGCAATCCAACACTAAAACTATACAGGGTGGTCTATACCACGACATACAATTTTTTTTTAATTCCTCATATCGTGGGCTATTATAATATACCCTATGTACCTATAGTACACCAAACGAACACCAAAAATTGCCAATCGGGGGAAATAATACATGTGTAAGCCAATTTTGGCATAGTTCTAAGGAATGGTGTATTCAGTTTCAGTTTCAGTTTCATTTATTTTGTTAAACATAGGTAACATGAAAGATGGTAGATACATTAATGTATACATTTGATCTCTATGTTTTACCCACTATGCAGGACACAAGACTATTAAACAAGATACTAAAAGTACCCGGGAGTGGGGGTGAAGCTAACGGGTGGGGGGGGGGGGGTTAAGGTCCCTTTTTAGAGTTTTTCGTAAATAACTCTTAAACGGTGGCCCGTAGCAAAAAATGTTCTACTACATAAGTAATCCGTATACAATTTCCTACAAAAAAGGCTCAGTACATTTTTTCGCTAGGATCAATGTTTAAAAATATATTAAAGTGGGAAAGTCACGTATAATTTAAAAGTAGCATACATTTTATAAAAAAATCACAAAAAGATTATTTATGTAAAAGATATTTTTCTGCTGTGGGCTACCGTTTACGAGTTATTTACGAAAAACTAAAAAAACGACCTTAGAACAAATTATAGGTAACTTTCCTACATTAATATATTTTGAAATATTTATCCTAGCGAAAAAGTGTACTGAATCTTTTTTGTAGGAAATTTTATATGGATTACTTATGTAGTAGAACATTTTTTGCTACGGGCCACCGTTCAAGAGTTATTTACGAAAAACTCTAAAAAGGGACCTTAACACCATAATAACATCATAATTTGACAGAGTCGCCGGTCAAAGGAACCGAGGTGGAAAGTTCCCAAATTATAGATGGTCAACCAAATCTTGTCAGTAAAAAAAGGCGCGAAATTCAAATTTTCTATGGGACGATATTCCTTCGCGACTACATTTTTCAAATTTGCCGCGTTTTTCTACTGTCAAGATCTGGTTGACCAAGTATAGTAATCTGATAGCCCACGTAGTGAAGAATCTAAAAAAATTTTTTGGATATCGAGGTTTGTACCACCTTGTATAGAGTAGTTAATACCACCATAACTAGTAGGTAAGTAAATATTTAAATTCATATTAAAATATGTGACTTTTAAGTACTTACTGTATATTTACATATTAAATTTAAAATTATTGTTTTAATTTATTCCTTTATTTTAAAGTAATTTTTTTTTAGTAATTAAAACTTAAATCTATCATTACAGGTTTTACCTAATGCGATAGATAAGCGACACACCAATAATCAAGAGTTATTGACAATATAAATAAAACTTTTAACTTAAAACTTAACTTAATATAAACATAGTGGCCTTAGTAAAGTCATTTAGGGAGCACGTAAATTTTTTTGATTTGAAAAATTTGAATTAAAAGTAGAGATAAAATAAAAAAACACAAATTATAAAATACACTTACTTACCTACAAAAAAAATGTGACTGTTATTTACCACTCTATATAATTTCAGCCAGAAGTAGTAAATGACGGTATGACGTTCTACTTTCAAATTCTGATTCATTTCTGATTCTATTTTATATAGAATATGACAAAAAGTCAAATAGCAATATAGTCATCAACCAAATATTAAGCATAACGTCATTAAATTAGGGCTTATTTTACTTAACTAACTTTAACTTTTTGCGGTAAGTTTAAAACTTTTTGTGAGTGAGTAAGAAAGCAGAACAGCAGTATATCACCTTCGCGTGTTACCGCCGATACCCGATGTAAGTATCTTTCTAAAATCCGAAGGTCATTAGAGTTAATGGACTGCAGATAATATGTTGCGCTAGCTTCGACCCGCGACTTCATCTGCGTGGAAATATAATGATGATGATGATGATTTATAAATAATAATTAGGTCCTTCGCGTCGTAGCGCAAAAATAATCAAATTTTCTTTCCCCTTTGAAACCCCTAAGTAATATTTAAAATACACGAAAAAAAAATGTTTATAGGGTTGTATCTCCTAAACCGAGCGCAAAAATATTAAAATGTTCATTCCTCTGAACAAAAACCCCTAATTAATATTTAAAAAAAAAAACAAACAAGAAATAAAAAAAATAACAAAATAAAACTTTATAATGCTGTATCTCCTAAACCGTGCGTCGTAGCGCAAAAATAATCAAATTTTCGTTCTCCTTTGGAATCCGTAAGTAATATTTAAAAAACACGAAAAAAAAAATTTAAAAAAAGAAAGAAAAATGTTTATGGGTTGTATCTCCTAAACCGTGCGTCGTAGCGCAAAAATAATCAAATATTCGTTCCCCTTTGAAACCGCTAAGTAATGTTTAAAAAACACGAAAAAAATAAAAACAAAAAAAAACTTTATAATTTGTCATTAAATAAGAACAATACAAATTATACTCATCCTTTTCTTTTGACCTTTGGGTGCTAGTACTAGAGTAAGACAAAGATAGTATGATTATCTCTGTCTAGTGTTTGAAATGAGACAGTCCTTTGACAAACTATATATAACCTTTTTGTAGTTTCGCATTTTAAATAGAAAAAAAACAGCGTTGGAAAAACAGCGACATGCTAGATTTTTATTGTCAGGCTAAAAGTATAATGTAATAATAATTTAAAAATTCATCGTGTAACCTATATAGGAAGAAAACAAACAAATAAAGAACATGAGAACTATGAGAGTATGGATCACTCCATACGCAGAAAAAATCCATTGACGCCTATTCTCCACAGATGACACGAGAAGAAATATTGTCTGAAACAAAACTGCAATGCTGATTTTATACGCAGATAGGTATCCAAAATTTACACTATCATCAGAAAAAAGACGTTGGAGGTTATGGAGACATGACAGAAGACGCGGTATGCTGAAGAATATGTTGTCACGAAAGGAGCGGCAGCCCGTTTAAATGTAAATATGTTGGAATTATGGCCTTCTACTGGTGTCAGCGAGCTTGCCGTGATACCTTCACGAGCTAATCACAGCGGCGAATGATAAAATCATGGTTCCTACTGTGCGAAACATTTATGTGTATTGAATCGAAGCTGTTGCCGGCCTAACTCCAATCTGTGGCTAAATGTTTTGGTGTTTGTAGTTTCTAAGTACTTATTCTGAATTAAATACTCTGATTGAAACATAATTAGATTGTTTTTTATTATTATTTATTTCTCTATTTTCACTTTATTGCACGACACATAGGGCGTTTTGCCAAATGGAATTCTCTACCAGTCAGGCGTAAGGCAAACAGAGATTGGTATTGGTATGTAGGATATAAAAGCGACCGTATGTCGAACAGCTAATTTGGTTGCTGGCAGTATACATCTTTCGTGCAGTTAAATCATACCTATGCTAAAAAAGTGACGAACTCAGAAAGTGACGAACTCAGAAAGTGACGTCCTCAGAAAGTGGCGTTCTCAGAAAGTGACGTACTCAGAAAGTGACGTCCTCAGAAAGTGTCGTACTCAGAATGTGACGATCTCAGAAAGTGACAAAGTCAGAAAGTGACGAACTCAGAATGTGACGATCTCAGAAAGTGACAAAGTCAGAAAGTGACGAACTCAGAATGTGACGTCCTAAGAAAGTGACATACTCCGCCTGAACCTTTTTGTTTATTTTATAGGCGATTTAGTGATGTACAAAAAGTTGTTTTTATAATATCCTAAATACGTTCTTACATAAAAAAACATTTATTTCAAGTAACTGTGTGACTCATAAGTACAAAATTTAAATATTAACATTAAACAAACAAACAAACATTTAAAACATAAATCATTAAAATATAAAACATTACAGCAACCGTGGTCGTGGTAGGCACATTGACACCCATCATCTACTTCTCAATGTGTCTACCACAGTGCTCAAGTGCTGCCGGGCGCATGAAGTCCGCAGCAAAATGTGATATACGGACAGAACTTGTCCGGAATCATTTCCAGGACGCTGTTGGAGCTGGCGCGCACGCGTCGCACCAGGGACGCGGCACGCAGGCGCATGGTAGCTTTAAAACACGACACATGCGCCTCCGCAAACATCCCTGACGCGCTGCAATATCGCAGCAGCCCCATCAGTGCCCTAAATGCGTTATTATACTGTACTTGTAGGGCCTTATACGACTTCAAGGTGAACTTTCGCCATAGACTGCAGGTGTAAAATGTTGAACACTTGAACACTTGAAGTTGAATATCAGTATTCAGTTCTTACGGTCACATCCGCTCGGAAAGCCTCTCTTAATCTTTCAAAGGAGGAGAGTTTTTTCAAAAGGGCTTATTTATCTACGAACACCATACAAAAATAAGCCCTTTTGAAAAGATACTCCTCGCTTGACAATGTGTATTTTATCCTCTAGATAGTTTAAATAGACTACTGTGTGAATTTAGTGGAAATTTTGAGTTGTTTCTTCACTAATTTCAATCGGCACCAGTCTGTTTACCTCACGTAGGTACCTTGAAACCCTCGACACGCTCAAGGTTCTACTTTTAGAATTTCAATTTTGGTATATTTCGCTTGTTCAGTTTCAGTATTAGGACGAGGTGTAAGTAAACAGAAAATTTGATCTCTTTTTAAATAAATGACTATTGTACTTAATCAGAATCAGAAAAATATAAATATATTGTCACAGAAAAAAATACCTTATGAGCTAAGTACAAAATATACATCTTAAATACTAAAATAGGTACACATTAATTAGAAATATATATATCTGAATGATTGGGCAATGGGCTCCAATCTTAGCATAATAGCCAAGCACTCCAAGAAGAGGGCCTAGCGCTGGTTTTCAGACTGGACCCTTGAGATCTGTCAGTCGCAGGTTAACAAATTACCGTGCTTTGCTAAGCTTAACTTTACTATTGTGTCTAAAATCCGCGCGTACAAGTAGCTAGTTACACCCTATAAGACTGTTATGAAACAGACAATCTGCCGTATTCGAACTTTAAGATATTCACAAGAGACGACACGTACTAGATCCATTCTAGATACGTTATAGTTTAGATTTCAACTAGTTCTCTTTTGCAGCTCAATTCGGGCAACCAATGTCACTTTTACATTAAAATATCGTATGAACGAACGATTTCCATTAGACATCTATTAGATGTGACTTGGATGAGAATCCCAATGTCAAATTTGAGTAATTTGACAGGCTAGATCTTAAACATATTGTTGTCGTATCTTGGCGATGTCTAAAAGATATCTAATAGATGTCTATTACAAAATCGGAATCGGGCCCATTGGGTATGATTCGCAACCCAATTTAGTAGTTCTGAAAGCTTGAAGCTGAAACGTAGCGCTGCGGCACCTAGCGGTAGCGTAGCGATCAGTCGCTCGCGCTCTTTCAGCGGGGCAGGTTGGCCGTACTATAGGCACGTCCGCCGCCGCTTTCCCGGCAACTTTCCGACACTAACTTTAAACAAGTGAAGTGAACATTTCGATTGCCTTACATATTTTTGATTGTGTTGAATGTTTATATTCAGTTCCTGCTATAACCAACTTCTTAATCGAACGGTATGTTTTTTTGCTATAATTCCCCGATTCACGCGTTTCTCGATTTACGATACCCTTAAACGCTTGCATTACGACACTGATTTATGAGATTGTCTCCGTTAATGTTGAAACTATTTTAATTCGTAGATTAAAGAGTTCGTAGCGGTCGGTTTAGAGTTAAATAATTATGTATTATGTTATAAGGTATTTGTTTTACAAGGGGACATAGTAATTGTTTAACCTCACTAATATTAATACCCGAGCGTAGCGAGTGGTTCGAAAAATTAAATTTTGAGCGTTGCGAGGGTTTCAAGGCACGAGGGTTAAACAAATCTTGCAACCGACTGAAACACAACATTTTTCACCACACCAACACAAGGAAAACACTAACTGTAAAATATCAAACAAAATCAAAGCAAATCAATTCAATAATAATGTTTTTAAATATGTATAATTCAAAATCATCATTTAAAAATCAAATCTACCAGCCAACATAAGGAAACAACTCGACATTTGCATTTAATTACTTTGCGTCACTTCATCATGTGGATAAAATGCAACTTAATTTCCTCATCAGTTTTTGAACAACCAAGAGAGCCTTTACCAGTTGTGCGGTTAAATTTTCACCGCAAAAATAACTATTTATTATACATTTTGTAGTAGGTACCTAGAATTAGACCAAGAAAAGTCAGCAAAGACTTTGATAGCGTACGCAGTGCAAGTGTTATTTAAACGCCATAATTTCATAGAAATTTGTAGTTTAAAAAAACACTTGCATTGCGTGTGCTATCAAAATCGTTGCAGACTTATCTTGGTCGCTCAATTGTTAAACGGTCAGCTTCTAAAATTTCAACTACTTATACGAGCCAGGATTTGAACTCGCGACCTCCGGATTGAAAACAAGACGTCTAATACACTAGGCCACCACTGCTTTGCAGCATAAAGCAGCGTGTATGTAACTGTACCTACCTACATTAAATTCGGTATTAAAATAGTCTTGTGATGGTTTTATGAAACTCTCTTTCAGCTCGTTTCACACACCCACACTCTTTTTTTTTAATTTTTTTCTTTTTATTTATTAAACTTTACACATAAGGGGCTGTCCATAAATTACGTCATCTATTTTTGACACCCCCTCCCCCTAAAATCATCCAAAAATCATGCTTCGAATGACCCCGTTTCCTCCTACGTCTTGCTACCATCATCCGATGTCAAGACCCCCCCCCCCTAATTTGAAATGACGTAATTTATGAATAGCCCCCGAGTTAATTAACAGTATAACACCAAATCACTATTATATTTATTGTATAAACAAAACTTATAAACTATTATTAAAATTAAGTATGTATAAACTAAATTAATTAAAACTAATAAAATAAATAAATAAACCTTACCCACCTATCTTCTTAGGTCCTCCAGATATGTCCCCTGCGGAAGGGTGCCCATAAGGCTGGCAACATTCCCACGCTGAATAGCTATGCCTATTCTTTGTGTAGATAGTGGTATCCTGACACAATACAACCGTCGTGGGGCTATGACGGCTGTCAGTGCCGGATTTAGATATTTTGGTGCCCTAAGCATTTTTAGACCATGGTGCTAGGGTCATCAAGATTATATTGAATTTTCTTGGTAAATTGAGTGACGTTATTTTCAATCCGTCACATAATCCTATCACGGCAATTGATACGCGAGCGTAGCGAGCGCGAAAAATTTTCGATAGAAAAAACGCAATTCGATAGACAATTGTACATTTTTACTGGACGAGGCCGAAGGCCTAGCTCCGCACAAGGCTGGACGTCCGTCCGGAGCCTCCGATCCGTCCGTCATAAGATCGACTTTGGCGTAAGGGAGAAGGTCTCGCATAAGACCTAACGCCAAACTGCAAAAGAGTGGCTTGGAAACGAATCATTCTAATCACACGACTTGATAGGATGCTTTTAGTTTTCGGCTTTCACGGGGCCCCTTATAACACTGACAATTAGGTCGCCGGATCGCAGCTATGCAGCCACTTGGCCTGGCCGACAAATCTGGCGTGCAAGAGAGCATAATTCGCTATAAAATCGGTAAATTATGTCGAAAAAATCGGCTGGCCGCAAGCCTGACGGCAAGATTTTTTGACCATGAGCTTGAGGAGGCCCCCGTGTATGGTTAAATCAAAAGCCTTCGTTGGAGATGTTCTTACGTGCTCTCACTCTTACTCCTACGACCCTTCGTTATTAGATGGGTACTTCTACACGTACAAAAAGTTTCATATTGTAGGTACGTAGGTACATAAATACTCCACCAAGACTGCAATGCTAATGCATTTTGCGTTTTTGGTGCCCCCCTAGACGTGATGCCCTAAGCACGTGCTTGTTTTCCTATAATCCGGCACTGACGGCTGTTCGGCTGCGGCTGATGATCGCCGTTGCAGAGCCGTGCCGCTATCATCCGTGGTAATGGTAACTGACAACTGATAATTTATATATCGGTGCAATCCTTTAGTTTTGTTTTTACGCGTTTTAACGTGTGCCTTAATAGTTGTTAACGCATCCTATTGCACTGCTATACTATCGGCGCGATTGGGGAAATGATTTAGAGATTCACTAGATTGAGACTTCACTGATTCAGAGATATGAAATAGTAAAGATATGTGACGTTCCACGGCAAAAGGTACCATTGCCCCGGCTGAATATTGGAGCGGCGGTAATAATAACGTAAGCGCCAGCCGCCATAGGTACCTTTTTCCGTGGAACGTCACATATCTTTACAATTTCATACCTAGTGAATCTCTATTCATTTCCCGAATCGCGCCGTATACCTTTTGTAAGGCGCATTTAAAATTAAAATTTTAAGTAACGAAATGACTTCAACGAGTTTGTACAGTTCGGTATAATCTTCTAGGTATGCCACTGTTACCCTTAAATACTTTATCGCAGATTAAATAGGTAAAAATAAATTTCCCAATATAGCGCGATTAAAACTCATGAATCATGATGGTTGCTTCATTTTAATTTGTTTCCCACCTACGAATAAGTAGTGACATTTTCCTCCCGTATCGGAATCTCAGAGGTCACCCACGCCACGCGTCGCCCTGTCCTTCCGATGCTCTCCACTGGACTGCAATGCGCCAACCCCAATGGACTCATGAATGAATGAGGAAACAACGGAATTGAAAATTGCCCTATTTATTATCTGTAATTGGTTTTCGTCTGATGTTTTCGCAGTCGCTTTTTCATCTATCAAGTTAAGCAAGATGGAATAATTAGCTATAGAAATAATGATGTTAGAAGGTGTTTTGATTCTATGGTTTGTTATTCTGTAATATTTAATATCACTACATAGTATAAAACAAAGTCGCTTCCCTGTCTGTCTGTCTGTATGTATGCTTAGACCTTTACAACTGGTACGCAACGGATTACGATGCGGTTTTTTTATATACATAGAGTGATTCAAGAGGAGGTTTATGTATAGTGCGATTTACGGCAAATGATGATGATGGAATTTCCTTTTGCAGCGTTGCTCCTTTTGACTCACAGATTGATTTAGGAACGGGAGCCAATCGAATTTTTGATGCAAAATTTTGACTTCAAGGGGTGCCCCCTGAAATTTGTATAAAATAAAGTTTTCCTATTTGGCCAAGTTTAGTATCATTTTCGTGTAACTCAAGGATGCTCAGTTCATTTCTGATATTTAATTTATATGGTTTCATATAAATAATTTGAAAAAAATAAAAAATAAAAATTTGCTATTTTATTTTTTTCCGAATAAATGCCAAAATTTTTCTTATTTTAATATAAACACAAAAAATAAAAATTTCATGAAATAGCCCAACTATTCCTCGTTATAAAAAGTATACACATAGCATATTTATTTCTAAAAAATGTTAAGAAAATAAAATGTAGACCTACTTTCGACCACAAGCTCACCGAATAGTATACAACGATGTGTGTTACAGCTATTAGAATTACGGCGTTTGATGATGATGAGATACCTTTTAGCATAATGAGTCCTTAGATTCTTAGAACATTTTAGGAAGGAGAGCCACCTTGATTTTTGGTGCGGTATGGATGAAAGCGACTGTTTAGGTTTCTGCTTTAAGTTTAATATTGGAATAAGGGCGAAAAAAACTATTGGTTTTGTAAAATATTTTATCTGAACTTCAGTCCGCTAATCGTATCCATCTGTCAACTTTACTTCAAGTTTTGCCTTCAGGGGAGAGAAAGAGAAATTAGGGATGAATTAGCTTACTGACACAGATCGAATTCCACGCGGGCGGAACCGCGAGCACAGCTAGTAATCTATAAAAAAGTATACCGCAGATTGTTTCGAGGCAAGATGCCATCGCGAGACTCGCGAGTTTCGGATGATTCGCGGAAATCGATCGTTCATTAGGTACGTTGTACGACAGTGTACGAGTATATGAGTAGACACGCCTTGACAGATTCGATGGAGAAACTTTCAAAGTCATCTGTCATCCTCCGGCAATATCCGGCATACATATTCGGAGGGTTCCCTTTCCCTAACTACTTGCATAACTTAGGTACGATAAGAGCAAAAACCGTATAACCTACAGAAATCGGTTCAAAAATGACGGAGTTCTTAGGTAGGGTAACAAACAAATCATTTTGAAATATAACACTTTATAAACTCTCGCGTTAAATTAAGGAAAAAACAATGAAACCATATCGCGGTAGACCTGTTCGTGTAATTAAATATGTGTACAAATCATTTTGAAAGGTTAATAACTATAAAGGTTCAGTTTTTGTCAGTTTGGCTGTCGAACCCTAAAAAGTTTCAAACAAAAACATTCCGTTTAACCTAAATACTGTAGGTTAATAACAGTTCCGAATTAGCCGCTGGGATAGCCCTAGTGTAAATTTCATTCGATAGCGTCGTGACGTGACGCACGTTTGCGTTGTCATTTGTATGGAATTTTGAGTTTCCAAAACGTCCCACTTGGCGCGCTGTTAAAAATCCCGTACAAAAATAGACATAATCACGTCACGCTATCGAATGAAATTTGCACTAGGGGTTCTGTTTTAGCTCGAATACAAATAGGTAACATAATTAATTAACCTAATTGGATAAGAATCAATTTACCGGATTATAAGTAAATATAAGGAACTAAGGGATTATTCGAACTTCAACAAGAAACCTTAGTGTCACGGTCTAACCTAATTTGCTGACTGTGTGGCGCCGAGAATAAAAATAGTAGGTAGCCACGTCTGTTGACAAAAATAATCGTATGCGTTATTGAATATTTTAGACACTTGTTATTGTATCATTCAACACTTTTTATGTTAAGTACCTATAAAAACAGTATAATTTTCTGTTTACATTATAAACTGCAACTATTATTAAAACAAACAAAAACCCAACTTTTTACATTTATTTTTGAAATGGTCTTTTCACCTTGATTCATTCATTTGGTACCCATAATATTGCTAACTAAGAAAGAAAAAAACAATACCCCCTTTTTTTCATTTTAAAATTTTTAAATTGAAAAATGATTAAAAGCGAAAATTAGGTTGAAACGTTGGTTCAAAATAAACAATATTTTATCGTTTAAAACCCGTAGGAGTTCAGTTATTTCGAATGTTAAAGTCGTTGAGAGCGTTGACTCAATGAGATTACAATTTAAATATAGGTAAGGGCGCGCTGCCAAATGATTCTCATCGGGAAATGTCCGGCCGGAGCTCGCTTTGAGAGATACGGGTGATTGTCCCACGCGATCTACTCCTAATTAGTTCAGTATAATCCCCTATCTGACAATAAAATCCAACCAACTTTGGTCTTATAAAACAATGCCGAACGGTTTAATTTGAGTTGGGATCTTCCCGAATTTAAGCGGTTAACATTCCTTGAAGTAACTTGCTCTGATTAAATAATCAAACTCAGCAGTAACAGATTACTGTTAAGACTCAAATTATTGTTAAATAACCGTTGTTTAAGAGGGGTCATAAAAAGGCGAGTGGCGTGAGTAACAATTTGAGGCGAAGCCGAAAATTGTTAATAAAGACGCCACGAGTATTTTTTGACTCGGTTAAACAACGTTGCATACAATACTTTTTCTACGACCAAACACTTACTTTGAAATAAAATTGTAAATTTAACAAATATTTTTCATGTCATCTAGTGGACTTCTACCTACCTACGGTATCTACCTGTTTTTAGTGATTCTTGTGCTATTACTGATATTTCTTCAGGCGTGGACACTAAGTTTTTGTCTTCATCCATTTTAACTTGAAAGACACCAGTTTTTAACTCAAAAGTTAAGTTTTCATTCGACAGGCACAATAGTATTCATATTCAAGATTCACAATATTCAAGAAGTAGCAAAGAATGTAGGGTACGAGCGGGAAAAAAACGAATGAAATTAAAAAAAAAACATGTCTAATTGTCTATGGCTCACTTATTTGTCAGATATGACATTCACACCCATAAGCGAGAGCGAGAAAGATATATTTCTTTCTCGCTCTCACTTATGGGTGCGACGAACCAAGGTCGCGTTGCGGTGCGACAGTGTGTTACGACTATAAGGTTGGCAACAATGTATTTTTTAAGTGGCCATTACCCAAAGTATCGTAAAAGAGCCAAAAAGATACTGCGTGTATGCACAAATGCTTTTTTAGGGAATAGACTAAAGACTTGTCTTGACAACTTTGAGATAGGGTTTTAAAGATGTGTGCACGATCCTTTAAATGACAAATAAAAGTACGGGAGTAGAAAAAAAAAATGTATGTACTCGTATATCCATCCGATATCTATACAACCTATAGTAGTTTATGCAACAGTGATATAATAGGGGTTCTTAAAATTCAAGGGTCGAAGTTACAAAACGAGACGTAGTCGAGTTTTGTAAAAAAAGACCCGAGAATTTTAAGAACCAGTTATGAGCTGTTGCATACATTACTTTTTCTATGACAGCTGCAGCAAAAAAAAAGAGTTATTATTAAAAAAAAAGAGTTATTATTTAAAAAAAATTGAGTTATTATTTAAAAAAAAAAGAGTTATTATTGTAAATGAAAACATACCTCTTTCAATCAAGATGATCGGAACTTGTATCTTTAAAAAAATAAAGCAGTTGTATTATACTCATAAGATGACTGCTAGCAGTCATCTTATGAGCCTATAGACAAATCATTCAAATGACATTGCTTTAGATATCACTGTCAGTCATTTAATTGACACATTTAAGTGCTGGAGTAGAAAAAGATATTATTAAGGGCGCGGCGCTCTCATTCTTTGTTCCGTGTTTTATGGCACTACTATGGCTATGGCATAACTACATATGTATTATGGCCTGTAGGTTTTAAGAATAATTTAATTTATTTTACTAACATAGTATTTAAGTTTTAGCTTTAGATTTATTTTTATTTTGTAACTAACACGATATGGATGCTTTATCTGAAATAAAGAGAATTGAATTGAATTGAATTGAATTATAAAACAAAGTCCCCCACCGCGTCTGTCTGTTTGTGTGTATAAACTCGAAAACTACTGAACGGATTTTCATGCGGTTTTCACCTATCAATAGAGTGATTCTTGAGAAGGTATAATTTGTTAAGGTTTTGTGTAACCCGTGCGAAGCCGGGGCGGGTCTCTAGTTAAATTATACTTTCGTATGTTGTTCGCATTGATATTTGTTTGTATTTTTACCGATGACTGTTAACACGGGCGTGAAACGGTAAAACAATTTAAGGTTAGGTCGGTCGGTCTTTGCTGATTTATAAAACAATAGCATTTTTCAGTACAGATCTTTTAGGGTAAAAGTTTTAAAAAAGCGGCCAAGTGCGAGTCGGACTCGCCCATGAAGGGTTCCGTATTTAGGCGATTTATGACGTATAAAAAAAAACTACTTACTAGATCTCGTTCAAACCAATTTTCGGTGGAAGTTTACATGGTAATGTACATCATATATTTTTTTTAGTTTTATCATTCTCTTATTTTAGAAGTTACAGGGGGGGGGGACACACATTTTACCACTTTGGACGTGTCTCTCGCGCAAACTATTCAGTTTAGAAAAAAATGATATTAGAAACCTCAATATCATTTTTGAAGACCTATCCATAAATACCCCACACGGGTTTGATGAAAAAAAAATTTTTAAGTTTCAGTTCGAAGTATGGGGAACCCCAAAAATTTATTGTTTTTTTTCTATTTTTGTGTGAAAATCTTAATGCGGTTTACAGAATACATCTACTTACCAAGTTTCAACAGTATAGTTCTTATAGTTTCGGAGAAAAGTGGCTGTGACATACGGACGGACAGACAGACGGACAGACGGACAGACAGACAGATATGACGAATCTATAAGGGTTCCGTTTTTTGCCATTTGACTACGGAACCCTAAAAACGGCGTAAGCCATCCCATTTATCACGCGAAATCTTCTGCTTGTCGCGGCCCTGAGCGAGTATAATTACGGTTTTAACTTTTTTAAGTTTACCGGCGACATCGGTGACAAACGACATTACAGTTGCTACGATTGCTACGAATTGAGCGACTTCTTTATACTTCTGTGAAACTTTAGATTTGCTAATGAAATCACAGCGCAGTGCGCAGAGCGGTTTTTTATGCCTCGAGTTTACAATTTTAACATGTCCCGTGTTACACACAATGTTCTTCATTACACTTGCGATGAAAAAATACAATTTTAAGTAAATAAGTGGCAGAGACCCATTCGGCACACAGCGATGATTTAAATTTGTGTAAATAGCACATTACTTATTGATCGATTTTGATGGACGATGCGAAGCTAAGTCCGACAAATGCTTTATCTAAACCTAACTGCCTTTTCTTTAAACACCAAATAAGAGTTAAACTTTCACGATTTTTACACATTATCAAATTGTACAACGGGACTTAATCGCGTATGTATGTTTGTGTCTCGGAGAAGACTCCTCCGAAGTCTTCTCCGAGATCACGGGGACAACGCCGTCCTCGAAACGTCGGAGGTAAATCTTAAAACTTACATACGCGATTAAGTCCCGTTGTACAATTTAATAACAAATAAGAATTCTTGAAAATGTTAAACATGTAACGCAAAGTGCTAATTATTATTATTTAAATGACCTATTATATCCTGTAAACATCCACAGAGCATGTAGCAAACCACGACTGTTCTCAAAGCTTCCCTTATAATTAATTAGGTGCGACGCAGTTCTTGTTTGTTCAACATAACTTTGCAAGTTTGCAGTTTAATTACGTGAATTAATTTGTCAATTTCGGTTAAGAACACCTGGGTGCCTAGCCCAAGAGCAAATCGTTAACGCTCCGTGGCGTAGCGTAGTCATTTCTCTCTATCACCACAGGGCGGACACGCCACGCCATACATTAAAAATCATTTGCGTTTATATGTTTGCGCGGCACGTCTGTACACGCGTCATTGTGTATGTGCAGGTAAGTCGCTTTACTGAGAGCACAGAATAACTAATAGTACTACCTGAGAGGACGCCAGGCGGTCTAGCATGAGTTGCGTTCTCGCGCGCGACTCCATACTTGAAGTCGCGCAAGATGTATGGAGTCGCGCGCGAGAACGTAACTCATGCTAGACCGCCAGAAGTCCGCCAGATTCATGTCGCGGTCAGTCGCGGGGCGAGGTAATGCGAGTCGGAGCAGGGCGGTGCGTGGCCGTTCTGTATGATCTGGGGGCACGGCCGTGCCCCCGCCAAGACAAGACAAAGGGCAAAAGGCAGTGCATATCTTTTCTCGGCACGTTTCGTCGTATTTTCGGCTAGGATAATGCTAGAGAGCTGAAATTTTTATTATAATACTATTACGTATTCTGTG
Source organism: Cydia amplana (assembly GCF_948474715.1). Classification (NCBI taxonomy): domain Eukaryota; kingdom Metazoa; phylum Arthropoda; class Insecta; order Lepidoptera; family Tortricidae; genus Cydia; species Cydia amplana. The sequence continues at coordinate 14,022,525 of NC_086071.1, read as the reverse complement.
CTATCACTCGTCCATACAGTTGCGTTTCTTTCGCTACGGAGCGTAAGGTAAGCGAATGCGCGTTGGCTACGCGGCCAAGGCGCTCACAACCTCTATTGCCAAGGCGCTAGAGTGCGTGTTCAGATATTTTTGAGCACTTCGGCCGCTCAGATATGCCTGATGGCGACTGTACCTATTCGTATGATGGTGGCGAATCCTTCCAGAATGACAGCTGCCGTAACACATAATGTATTCTTAAAATGACGATCAAATGGCAACTGCAGCTTCTGCATAACTATTGTGACATTACTGCTACGACATTAACGTGGGTGCAGTCACTGTCAGTCCAATTAAAAGGTTATGGATAAAAGCTATGTCCTTTCCTCTTCTGATTCTATATGTTTGTACATTCCCTACATATAGATAAGAACCATCCACCGTACCTTTCTCCCTCTTTCTAATCGTGGCATGAAATCTAGAAAAGCGCCATCTACAATCAGCGAACGCTTATTCAGCCAATGGTTCATGATGGAGCAAAGTTAGCGCGGGTGGGTCTGAGACTGAACAGACAAGTTAATTTATTAGCTAAATAGCTACCTCATTCATTATTGTGTTACATTTGTTAGCTTAGTTAATTTACTTACCTAACAATATTACAAGATTTACGAGCAATAACAGTCCTAGAACCGTATCTGTTATTTATAGCATGCGTTTTAAACTTAGTATGTACCGTTACCATAAATCTGTCATAATTAGCGTTCCGTAACCAAAGGGTAAAATCGGGACCCTATTAGGTACTAAGACTCCACTGTCCATCTGTCTGTCACCAGGCTCTAGGTATATCATTAACCGTGATAGCTAGACAGTTGAAATTTTCACAGATATGTATTTCTATTGCCGCGATAACAACAAATACTAAAAACATAATAAAATAGATATTTAAGTGGGGCTCCCATACAACAAACGTGATTGCGTTGGCGTTTTTTGCGTAGTTATACGGAACCCTTGGTGCGCGAGTCCGACCGAACTCGAACCGAACTTGGTGCGAGAGCACAGAATAACTAATAGTACTACCTGAGAGGACGCCAGGCGGTCTAGCATGAGTTGCGTTCTCGCGCGCGACTCCATACTTGAAGTCGCGCAAGATGTATGGAGTCGCGCGCGAGAACGTAACTCATGCTAGACCGCCAGAAGTCCGCCAGATTCATGTCGCGGTCAGTCGCGGGGCGAGGTAATGCGAGTCGGAGCAGGGCGGTGCGTGGCCGTTCTGTATGATCTGGGGGCACGGCCGTGCCCCCGCCAAGACAAGACAAAGGGCAAAAGGCAGTGCATATCTTTTCTCGGCACGTTTCGTCGTATTTTCGGCTAGGATAATGCTAGAGAGCTGAAATTTTTATTATAATACTATTACGTATTCTGTGCTATCACTCGTCCATACAGTTGCGTTTCTTTCGCTACGGAGCGTAAGGTAAGCGAATGCGCGTTGGCTACGCGGCCAAGGCGCTCACAACCTCTATTGCCAAGGCGCTAGAGTGCGTGTTCAGATATTTTTGAGCACTTCGGCCGCTCAGATATGCCTGATGGCGACTGTACCTATTCGTATGATGGTGGCGAATCCTTCCAGAATGACAGCTGCCGTAACACATAATGTATTCTTAAAATGACGATCAAATGGCAACTGCAGCTTCTGCATAACTATTGTGACATTACTGCTACGACATTAACGTGGGTGCAGTCACTGTCAGTCCAATTAAAAGGTTATGGATAAAAGCTATGTCCTTTCCTCTTCTGATTCTATATGTTTGTACATTCCCTACATATAGATAAGAACCATCCACCGTACCTTTCTCCCTCTTTCTAATCGTGGCATGAAATCTAGAAAAGCGCCATCTACAATCAGCGAACGCTTATTCAGCCAATGGTTCATGATGGAGCAAAGTTAGCGCGGGTGGGTCTGAGACTGAACAGACAAGTTAATTTATTAGCTAAATAGCTACCTCATTCATTATTGTGTTACATTTGTTAGCTTAGTTAATTTACTTACCTAACAATATTACAAGATTTACGAGCAATAACAGTCCTAGAACCGTATCTGTTATTTATAGCATGCGTTTTAAACTTAGTATGTACCGTTACCATAAATCTGTCATAATTAGCGTTCCGTAACCAAAGGGTAAAATCGGGACCCTATTAGGTACTAAGACTCCACTGTCCATCTGTCTGTCACCAGGCTCTAGGTATATCATTAACCGTGATAGCTAGACAGTTGAAATTTTCACAGATATGTATTTCTATTGCCGCGATAACAACAAATACTAAAAACATAATAAAATAGATATTTAAGTGGGGCTCCCATACAACAAACGTGATTGCGTTGGCGTTTTTTGCGTAGTTATACGGAACCCTTGGTGCGCGAGTCCGACTCGCACTTGGCCGTTTTTATTTAATCAGCACATATTCGATTTAAAAAAACCGCACTAAAGTCGATTCATCCATTGGAAAGGCTTCGATGTTACAAACAGAGGGGCTACAGCGAAAACCGAAATTCGCAAATTGCGGGATCTTTCTCTTTTACGTGTTTTTACTCCATTGAAGGCGTAATTATTTAGAGTGACAGAGAAAAATGCCCGCAATTTGCGAACTTCGATTTTCGCGGTTATAGCCCAGATACACACGTTTAACTTATTATTTCTGTCGGTGGTTAACACGGGTTCTATTAGTTCAACTGTACCCAAAGAGTACAGTTGAACTAGTATTGTCTGTCAAGATACTCCAGTTTGACAACACTAAATCCCTCGAATGCGGCTGACCCTAGGTAATTAACTCATAAATTACACATTGACTTTGTTTAGTGCTTGGGTACCTACACCAACAAAACTTTGCATGCGCGCGGGTCATAGCTACGTAAAACGTATCTTATTTTAGTAAAAGAGACTAACATAATAAGACCCTGGCTATGTTATGAGTACATATTGATGTTTTGTGTGAGAAATTGGCGAAGTTTCGACGAAAGTTGCTACGGTTGAAAACATAAATTAAGAAACTTTCGTTATTAGTCCTGCTGGACTTTGGGATAAGATATTTTCAAGACAGTAAGGCTTGCATAAACCAGTACACTAAACATACTTATAGCTGCTTTATTAGGTATTATTTATCAAAAAATACTAATACTGCTGTTATTAAGGTTTTTTTTCGCATTTGAATCAAATCAGAAATAGATAAACTAATGGGCTAACGGCATTACTTTCTATTTTAATTTGTGTTGAGAACTTTGTTCGATAAATTGCAAATCCACTTGGATTCCGAATTCCAAACTCAATGCCGATATCGGAACATTATTTGTTTGCTCCAGAGTTTTCAATTCTTTTTTGTCGAACTGTAACAATCTAAATTCTAATGAGTTAAATGAGACTGTATGTCTTGCGTCACATTGTAAATTCATGATCATTAAGGTGTGATTCCATTTCCGACTGTAGGCAGCGACCACACTTTCCTCCTCGCTAACAAGTTCTTATTATAACTTTGGTACGATAGTGCCATTACCTACTTTGTGGTTTCACTACATTCCGTACATTTTGTTGTAATTGCTAAAAGCATTCAACAGGAAATACTAAAGTGGGTGCGCCGAGGTGAACCTAGATGTAGTTAGGGTTGCCATATGACAAAATGGAATATCTTGACAAAAGTCCGGCATCATCTTAAAATTCCTGACATTTCCTATACACGCGAACTTAAGAATATAGTAGACGGCCATCTCCAACGCTCCTTTCCATGCCTGTCTTTAAGTAGGTAGACGTCGTTATCTCGAAATGTATGAGCTAGAGGTATGTTGTCGAAGCTTAAATCGGTCCAAATAAATATTGCGGCTTAAATATGGCGGTCCCGTCCGTACTCTCTGATTTAGATAAAAGCTTATCAAGTTTATTTATTTAGATTATTATACCCTTATTCCAAAATCGATCGTGAGCTACAAGCTTCTTAACACGGCTGTGGCTACAGCATGATCTTCTTTTCTTCTGCCAGTCCTGCCCAATGCCAAACTTTTAGATAGCTTCTAGTGTTTATTTGAGGTTTCCAAAAAACCCGGACACTTACCAGAAATTCTGACATGGCAGGTGAAAATCCTGACGTATGGCAACCCTAGATGTAGGTGACGTGAATGTGTGTAGTCAGGCGACGCTAAACAGTGTAAACATGTTTGTTTACACCATGCATATTCAGTTCCAGCCAAGAATCTAAAATACAATGGATATTGCGTTTCTCTTTCATACCTACTACTTATAATGTATAGAATTAGATAGATAGAATTAAGAATAGTTTAATAAATAATAATAGTTTTTCTCAAAATTAGTAAAGTATTATCGATACTATAAAGCGAGGTCGCCTCATCCTGACCTAATAAAGGATGACTCACGATAGACCGGGCCGTGACCGGGCCGTGTCCGGGCCGGAGCTTCCGGCGCTTACTTTTCTAATGACAGATGACAGGTGATCACGTGATGCTTTCCATAGAAAACGAAGCTCCGTAAGCTCCGGCCCGGACACGGCCCGGTCTAACGTGAGTCATCCTTTAAGAGGGCTCACCCTTTAAGTATTGTACTTACCACCTCAGATTGAAATGTAAATTAATATGCATGTATATAATGCATGTATGTACATATTCACACCGACTACGCCATAGGTAAAGGAAAATTCGAAGAGTCGCGCTTCAAATACGAACCCGTGACCCTTGGTTTGAAGTTGCATGTCATGGTAGCATCATCATTATATCATATTATTAAATGCCAACCATGGTGTTACAAGGTGTTAGGTATAACATTATAAAGTAGTAGACGGTAGAAGCAATAATTTATACAGTGTGGAAAGATAAGTCGGGCCCTGGAGGGAAACTACCTTAAATCCTTAAGCTGGCTCATTTTACTTAAAGGAGACATTCCTTTATTTATAAAAAGAAACAAAACTTCATTCAAAGATTTTCTAAAACTCGCTTGCCTCGCCCGGGACTAGAACCGACTAAAAATTCCAAAAAATAAAAACTTGTAATTTTATTCTACTACTAACTTAACTGCAGGGATGTTGCGGATGCAGATTTTTTGACATCCGCGGATGCGGATGCGGATGCGGATTTTTAAAGGCTCACATCCGCGGATGCGGATGCGGATGCGGATGTCAAGATTAGGTACTTAGAAAACGTCAAATATTACAGTTTTAGTATTTTTTTATTAAAAAACCAAACGTTTAGTATTTGAGCAAGAATATAGGTGCGTTATATTTAATAAACAGTAACTTCGCCGACTTTTCTGGATCTAGACGATTTCGTTATAGGTAATGACGAAATTACCTAGCACTTACGCCGCCGCTAAGACGTTCCTGCCGGCCTAGCCAAGCTGACAATCGCTATCGCTCCGACAACGAAACGCTTTGTGTCTCTCTATCACTCTTGCATATAAGTGCGACAGTGACAGTTGCGTTTCGATCGCTACGGAGCGTTAGCGATTGGCACGTTGGCTACGCGGCCTGTACCGACTTGTTCAACATCCGCATCCGCATAAGCTCCGCATCGATTTTATGCGGATGCGGATGCGGATGCGGATGTTGAAAATAACGCGGATGTTCCGCGGTTGCGGATGCGGATGCGGATGTTCGCAACATCCCTGCTTAACTGTATCGTTAATGTTAATGATAACATTTCTCCAAGAAACATTAGATCTTAAACTCGTCTGTCGTACAAAATATCCATAAAATCTAATATTTGGTACTCAAGATTTTTTTAGACAAGCCAAATTGAAGAAAAAAGGAAAAATACTTTGAATGCAGTTTAGTTTTTTTTTAAATAAAGGAATGTCTCCATTAAGTAAAATGAGCCAGCTTAAGGATTTAAGGTAGTTTCCCTCCAGGGCCCGACTTATCTTTCCACACTGTATATGTAGGTAGATACTTTTAATATACAGTCGTACGCACAGCATATTCACTCGATGCAAATGAGTTTTTGCTCTCCGTTTTGCGTTTATACGGCGTGACAGAAGGCATCATCAGATTTCAGACATTAAATGTTGATTTGATACTCACAGAACAAGTAATAAGATCCTAAACCTCTTTAATAATATGTTCTGTGATTACGTTTAGACGGTCCAAGGCCAATCTGATCTTGGTCGGAGTGCAATACAATTTGGTGGCAAACCATGTACAGGTTGCAAACTAGCAACCGGCAAGGTCACCTTGGTCGGAAGCACCGCTGCCGTACATGTAGTAGTAGTACCTAATACTAGTGGGCGCTTTCAATTCACCCTATAAAATAAGTCCCCTGCCATGTCCGTCTGTAAGTATGTATGAATGTTCGCGATAAACTCAAAAACTACTGAACGGATTTTCATACGGTTTTTACCTATCAATAGAGTGATTCTCGAAAATCTTTAGGAAGATTTAAGCCCTTGCTACACGGTCGCCGACAAGCTTTTTAACCGTCTGACCTTGGTCAGTTTTGGTCAAATTTTGTTGGAAACAACTGTCTACACGGTCCGGGACGGACTAAGGCCACGCGGTCTGAAGGCTTGTCGGCGACCGTGTAGCAAGGGCTTTAGGTGTGTAATTTTTGTAGCCCGTGCGAAAGCCTATTACTTATTACATAAACGCCAGAGGGAAACTGTTATTATTATCAAAACAAAATTAAATTCCTGAAATCCGAATGAACCTCAACGACAGAATACATTACCTGAGCTTACAGTATATTTAACATGATGGATTCTCGGTAGGTATATACATAATATTTCTTTCTCGCACGGCGCGATTCATCCTGTAAGCGACTCGAACGATATATTATTCGTTACAGAAGACGGATGAGGCACTTTAATAATAATGACACACAACTTTGGTGCTGCAAGGTGAAGAGCCCTTTTTAGGGTTCCGTACCCAAAGGGTAAAAACGGGACCCTATTACTAAGACTCCGCTGTCCGTCCGTCCGTCTGTCACCAGGCTGTATCTCACGAACCGTGATAGCTAGACAGTTGAAATTTTCACAGATGATGTATTTCTGTTGCCGCTATAACAACAAATACTAAAAACAGAATAAAATAAAGATTTAAGTGGGGCTCCCATACAACAAACGTGATTTTTGACCGAACTTAAGCAACGTCGGGCGGGGTAAGTACTTGGATGGGTGACCGTTTTTTTGGTTGTTTTTTTTTTTGCTTGTTTTGCTCTATTTTTTGTTGATGGTGTGGAACCCTCCGTGCGCGAGTCCGACTCGCACTTGGCCGGTTTTTATTATTTTAACTCGGCTGCTAGTTCGCGTCTTAGTTCAGTTTTGTGTAAATACTTATTTATAATGGACGAGCATCTAGCACAGAGCAATGAACTTTTTTAGACCGGACAATTAAAATTTCACTTCTAAGCGCATATATCACTTACCATTCGCTTATATATCTGTGACCAAGTGAAATATTTACTTACAGTAGCTTGGGTTAGAAATTAAAATGACGTAAGTAAATTCTCGTTCATTACATATGTTGCTATTCCTGTCGTTATATGAATCACTCTCTTCACACAACATTTATGGCGGCTTGCACTACGACTACGATCAATTATTGAGGAACTAGTGAGCGTTAAATATCTACCACTTCCTGCAGGCATAACATAATGATTTTATCCAAGTAGTAAAATAACCGTCACTTTTTAACACCGCGCGATTGAAAGTGACGGACACTGTCTTTATAGCGTGTTCATTAAATTATCACGCTGCTGTCGCGTACGAAAAAACGACCATAATATGCAAGAGCGATGTCGCTATTAGAATATGCAAGAGCGATAGAGAGGCAGATATTCCATTTTTGCAATCATTAGAAATGAGTAGTAGGTAGGTAGGTAGGAATGAATAGTGTAAGAAAAGAAGTACTTAGTTGGCATAAAATTTCATAAAAATACTTTAAAAGTAAAATAATCCTAATAGAAAAGTCTTTAAAATACTTAAATCCTCTTTTACAAGGTATAATGTATAATCCATGTCTTTAGTGAGATTATTCGTGAGAATTATGATAATTACGTTTTCAGTCGTAAAGTTTCAACTTCATTGTATATTTGGCTTGGACTACTGGGTTAGTAGTCTTGGTAGCAATTCATAGTTGGCTACTGAGCAGAATACTTAACTGTAAATAAATTACAACTCAATTTTATTGGTGTACGTGCGGCGAAACCCAATTGCGTTAGCTTACTGCTGCGACTCGCTGTAACCCAGAAATGTTAATTTATTGTTTAACCGGATCTAATTTGCACAAAATAAAAATAATAGATATAAATAACAAGTCGATTAAGAGACGGCTTACATTTAAAGTCAAGATCGAGGGTGGGTTTATAACTAAGTATCTCTATAATCCTTAAGAAGCTAGTGATTCTGAGTGGAAAACTCAACTGATACTGATAGAAAAACCTATGATATTAGTTAAAATATAATTTATTTTAATTTATAACAGGGCATGTAACACATGTAATTATTGTATATATTTGTATGTACTATTTCGTTTATTATTTTAAGTAAGTATAAACCTACATAATTCTAAAATATTTTCAACATAAACATGAAAAAATGCAATCAATTCTATATTTTAGTTCTGGACTGAATCACGACATGAATAATATTATGCAAATCTCCAGTTTAAAGCGGAGATCACCGCCGCAGTCAGACTTAAGAGCCAACAGGAGTGGTCATTTCTCCATACAAACGTACTCGACTGTTTCCTCCGTGGGTTTTGAAGCTAGAGCAATGATTTTTTCAACACAGATTAATATTGTCAATATCTGTGTCGGACCGTTTTGCTTTTTTTGATATTTTTGTTTTTTAAGGCGCTAGAGCCCTTCAAAAATGGCCAAAATGGCCTAATTAACTATGCCGCAATGAGAGGCGTGCTATTCAAAATTGACATCAATTAGTCAAAAAAGCAAAACGGTCCGACACAGGTAATGTCAGAATCATTTAGATTTCCAAATTTGGTTACGATTGGTTAAGTTTTGGAGGAGGAAACAGTCGAGTACGAAACCTCGATTTTTGAGATTTTTACGCAGGATTTTTCGCCTTGTCCTTATCGCACTAGTTTTAGGAGCCGCTTCCGTTAGCGAGACGGGTATATTTACCTAAAATATTTAAATCTTAGCTCCTGTTGGCTCTTAAGTACCTAACTTCGTTTGCGACAGCCACGCGTTGTGATTGGAAAAGCAGCTTTTATCCGTTCGGAAATAGTTTCAAATGAAAAAATGGCGTTAAGGATGACTCGCGTTAGACCGGGCCGGGCCCGGGCCGGAGCTTCCGGCGCTTCGTTTTCTATGGAAAGCATCACGTGATTACCGGTCATCTGTCAAAGAAAAGTACGCGCCGGAAGCCCGGTCTAAGGAGAGTTATCCTTTATTCATAAACGCGCTACTTACAAGCCTTGTATCGTATGTTTAACTAATAGGGATGATGGCACATGTTGAATTTTATAACAAAATCTAGTAAAATAGATAGCAAACGAGCAATTTATCACAATAATGTGGATATTAAAATAAAATGTGGAAATGTTACAAAAATACAGGACCTAATTATAGATAGCAAACGAGCAATTTATCACAATAATGTGGATATTAAAATAAAATATTGAAAAATTACAAAAATCTGACCTGAAAGTTTCAAAATTTAAGTTTTTTTTTTACTTCCAAAAACGATAAAAGTAAGGGTACCATTCGATTCCTTACATTTTATCCAAAAAAATATTGTATAGCAACTATATACACCGCGGGATTTAATAACCCGAAAGATTTAAACCACGTATTTTTGACGACAGTACGAGTAAATGTTATATCAACATGGGTCCAATTATGTGTTTTAATTAAACTACTATTTCAGTACACATTAAATCATATTAATTTACTGCTTCTTTGTGAACAAACCTTTACTTCAGAGAGTGAGCGAGTTTAATTAATCTCAAGTAGAGAAACAGAGAACGAGTATGACATTTCACGAATCACTCCGATATCATACGATGCACGGCGAATGCAGTGACTTGTGTTCCATGACAAGAAGTGTCAAGTTATGTCTAGGATGATGTTTACGTTGAAATTATTTCAATTTTATTGGCACCTCAAAATACCACAAATTGTATCAAAACTTCATTAGTTACTACAACAGTACTACAGTGCAGTTATTATTGTTGAAACTTTGCGATAAAATCTTTTCCTTTGACTGAGGTAACCAAAGCCATTAACTATTATTCTATCCGAAAGAAATCATGCCTCTTATTGTTTTAACTCATACTACAGCTGGAAAGGGATGATTACTTTGTTAAAATCAATGACCTTTTGTTTATGCTTATCACTTAAATTCTTTAAGTTCTCGATGTATTGATTTATACTGAGTAAAGTAAAATAAACAACTATGTTAAACAATTACGCTTTTTTATTAATTTAATGAATTAGGTTTTCGAAGTGTGTACCACCGTTTTCAGCACAAAGATTTAATTTTAACCGGATTTCATTCGTTAGGTTTACAAAAGTGTTCTTTATTTCTTCGAAAGCCGTTCGAATTCTTATTAATAATTCTTCTCCAGAGTTCACTGGTGTTGAGTATTGCTTATCTTTCAGAGTTCCCCATAGAAAAAAAAACCAATGGCAAAGTCGGGTGACCGGACGGGCCAGGTTAGGACGTTGCTTCCACGGCCAATCCACCTCTCAGGGTATTGTTCATCTAGCCAATTTACGAACTAGGCTGAAGTGGGTCCGTCGTGCCGGAACCACATAGTTCTTCGGGTTTCCAAATCCGTACACAATGTGAATATCCGCTAAATGAGCCGGAGGATAATGCGGCATGGCGAATTTTATTTATTACAGACAATCAAATTTTTAAAGATTTTATCTTGCGTGACAATCAATAATAATATGAAATATGTCATTCTATTGACATCAATTTCAAAGATTTCAAACTATCAGCCAGTTATCGTGAAGGTAAATAGTTTGCACTCTCGCGATTGAGTTCAGAACAAAATTTCGGTAGTGAAACCTTTTTGTAGGATAGATACCAAACTTAATTAAGTGAAACTGGCTAATAACCATGCAGTTAGTGCGTCTGCGTGTAAAATTAGTTGGTGGCTACGTCACGCATAAGGGTGTGTTAGAATTGAGATTTTTTAACTTGTGATTTGTTTTAAATAATTAATATCTCTTAAATTATGGGTTTTTGGACTATATGTTATATAACTTTATATACTCTAATTAGGCTCTAAAATAGTTGGTTTAAATCTTTCGGGTTATTAACGCCCACGGTGTATATAAACGCAATATATCACCATTATCACCAACAAAAACGCAATTTTCTTGTTTTGTCCATACTACAAGATGGGCTCTCAGAAACCTTGACGTCACGTTCACTCATAGTTTTGTTAAGGGCGTTTCGCGAGTGCAGTGGGACTGTCGGCCTTTGACTACAATTTCTGACTTTTGTGTTACTTTAATGCAATGGGTCCCATATAGATATTTGATCCTAAAAACAAACCCGATCGATTGATACCATACATGAAAATTAGTCATGTAGCCTATTGAGGCTTGTAAGTGAAGTTTTCAAAGAACTAAGGGGGTTAAGCTTTTTTAAATGACTCGCCTCTGTTCGATAATTGTATAATTTTCTAGGTCATAATTTTATTTATAGTCTTCTAGGAGTCATTATATACACTGTACACGCTAGTGTCTACCATGGGACATGCGTTTATTCATATGAAATAAGTATGACATAATGTGGCCTTTAGTTTATTGCTAACAAATTGTCACAACACTAATTAAATTAATATGACCGGCTAAAACTATTTTGGTGGCAATGTAGAATATTAGTATTAGTAGATACTAATTTTAATTACTGCTGACGTTATCGGTCTAATAATTGCCTACATATAAAACGTTAACGGGGTCTCTATTGTTTCCTAAAAAGTTTTAAGTCATAATGTATTGTTTGTCCGCATTTTCGTTACTCATAATTTATTTGGTTCTGAAACGCGTAACTTTTCAGGATTGCCATAATTGATAACCTAACCTGATCTAACAAAAATCCTGAAAAGTTACCGGTTTCAGTTTTAGGAGTAGGTAATGATAATATGACAAATACATTATGATTTATGACTTAAAACTTTATGTGAAACAAACGTTAAAGTAGAATATAAAAACTACACTACAAAATATCTTATTATACTTAGGTAATATTTGGTGCCTCGAAACCAACAGCCGGCGTCAAATTATAACGATAGTGAGTAAGACATCCCATCGGTAACAATCAATTTTTTTTGCAAATGCAGAGAGATTTGTCGAACACAAATCATTTGAAACCAATGATTTATAACTCAAGATAGGTTATAGGCGTTCCAAAATTGAAGCGCTGACCTTGTGACAAATTGGACAAGTTGCCTTTAGACGCGGCTGGACAAGCGAGAAATGTGCACGTGCTAACGCGCTCCTGCACACCGAAAGAGAATGAGACGACCTTATGTTTAACAACGAGTGTGACAAAGATGGATAGAATTATAAAATTAATCAAAAATAACAGATTTCTTCGTAGGCACAGAAATAAATATTATGGACGTATTTTTTGTTCTCCTCAAGTATGAGTATAACCTATCTATGGTTATATAATATCATTGTTTGAAACTGTATTGTTTTTATTAGTTCAAACATGACTGTTACACAAAAATAATAGTCGCCGCTAAACACCCGCGGTGATGTCAGGGGGGTTCTATTTATGTTCTTAGAAAGAAATAGGTAGACGACACGGAGCAAGATAGAGCTCTGTGTTCTACGCAAAAATTAAAATATGAATTGAACTGGTAATGTGTGTTTTCTTTTTAGGGCTTCGTAGCCAAAATGGCGAAAACGGAAACCTTGTATTTTCTTCATGTCTGTCCGTATGTCACAGCCATTATATGTAAAATCCTAATTCATATCTAACGCTCGTTCTAACTTTTTGCCATAGGTATATGCAAATACAAACATGCTTAAAACAAGCAACAACGGTTGCACTCCGGGAGTGCCGATAGAAGTGAAAACTCACCTCACTATGTTACTGACGCCCGGTAAGTCCGGTAACACGATACATACGTTTAGCGGAGGTATTCTATTTATTTATTATATACATATTATTATCATTTTCAAATAAGATCACACTTTTTCATTGACATGTTTATTTACATACTGCCATGACAACGTCAAATTATTTGAACATAGGTAAAGAGTCTTGAAAAGGAGTCCGCAACATAAATGTCAAATAACATTGAGTTTTTCTTTATTGATTTAAATGCCATTTAAATTATGAGTGGCCACCTTACGGGGCTTACGGTCACGTGATCGCCTTACGCCCCTTACGGTCACGTGATCGCCTTACGCTGTCTCGAGTTTATCATTTTTTCCCCACCTCAAAAAGTGCCCAGCGCCGCTAAAGAAGTTTTCACTTCAAAAATGTCACGCGCCATATGAACTTTAGCATGATCAAAGCTTTTCGGCTAAGAATCCGGTCCCACTATTGAGCTACATTTTACCCAGAAACTATAAGATATACTCGTATTTTAATGAAATTTGGAACGAAGGTGTATTTGGTAAGCCGGTATAATCATTAAGGTGGCTAAGAAATTTTTTTGGCTTAGTGAATATTTTTGGAAATGATCGCTCCAAAATCAAAAATATTATGTCACCCCCCTACACCCCTCAAAATATTGAACCGGGCGTATAAACAATCTAAATAAAGCTTAATAAATACTTTGCTCGACAATTATTTTTAATATGATCGGTTGAGTCATTAATTTTTTTCCAACTTATTTTCTTATTAAAACGACGTATGTAGGTAGCCCGCGAAGCCATAAGTACCACCTACATGGCTTTTGAAATTTATTGAAATTTTCAAATATAAAAACCGGCCCAGTGCCTGTCGTATCCCGAATAATGGAGAGTTCCGTGCCTCCATACAATAGGCTAGATGACAAATTTTCATATATGATATCAATCAATCAGGTTTGTTTTTAGGATCAAATGTCTAATATGGGACCCATTGCATTAAAGCAATACAAAAGTCAGAAAATATGATAGTCAAAGTCCGACAGTCGTATACTTCACTCGCGAAACGCCCCTAACAAATCGCTATGTGAACGTGACGTCAAGGTCACTGAGACCGCTTCTTGAAGTATGAACAAAAGAAGAAAATTGAATTTTTGTCGGTGAAATATTGCGTTTATGTATATAGTTGCTATACAATCTTTTTTTGGATAAAATGTGAGGAATCGAATGGTGTCCTTAATTATTTTGTTATGGAAAGTTAAAAAAAAACTTAAATTCTGAAACTTTCAGGTATTCAGGTACTTTTTGTATTATCTCAATTTTTTTTAATATCCACAATATTGTGATAATTGCTCATTTGCTATCTATTTTACTAGATTTTGTTATAAAATTCAACATGTGTCATCATCCCTATTATGAACTTGGCCAGTTTTTATATTTGTTTCGCCTAAAAGCGAACCTGAAGCGTTGTTAGCAACCCATTTTTCACATTCTATTTTAGCGTTACAGGAATAGAAACTTTGATTGTGTCCAGTGAAGAGAATGGATGCCAGACTGACGGCTGCCAGACTAAACCATAACGCTAATAAATAACATTTTGATTTACTTTATTGACGGACGTCATCGCTGGGTTATCTTACCAGTAAATCAAAACACACTTCATTGATTAACTAAAGCTGCTCACACAGGAAGTCGTTAGTGCGGAGGATAGCGTACTTAATTAACTTTGAGCCAATCAGAATTTAGTTCATTATCGCATGACAAGGTGGCACGGATACAAATAGATTTGAAGTTGTACTAATTTAATCGTCATATTACGTGCTACTGTAATTACAACAGATAAGAAATTGTTTGACACGAGCTGTGTTTATAAACATTATACTTACCTACTCGTACATACCTTACCTAATTTTGTTACCTGTAATCTGTTTGCCTAATTTGATTATATTTCGAATTTAAACTGTCGTGAGTCATCTTACGCTAATTTAATTAAGTTACTACTAACAGTGCATGAAAAAATGAATACCTATTACCTAGAGGCTCTCCGAAACATGTCGCGCGAGTGACAGCTTAGTGTTGATTGTCATTATCTTTCTACTAACTAGACATCAAAATCTGTTAAGCATCAGCATGAAATAGATTAGTGACGGCCAAAGTGGGCAAATATTACGATATATTTGCCTAATAGATAGCTATTTGATACTGCCTGTACTATCATGGCCACAGCAAGTTTCCCTGCGCAGGTTACGGGGCAAAGAGAGACTAATGCCTAATTTAGGATGACTAATAATTTCATTAAACAAACAAAAATAATTACATAAAACACAAAATTACGCGAAGTTTGTAAGATTTATTTAGGTAAGAGAGTAATAAATATTTGTTATCCCTGCAGGAACCTCAGCTCAGAACGAACATTTTATGTGGTCGTAGGTGGCTCGTCTTTAGGACTTGAGATTGCTGTGATGTGACCTCTATTTTCGGGGCCGTAAAATGATATATTATCACCTTCGCCATCAACTGATGGACGATAAAGCAAACCTCCGACACGGTTATTACCTGACTACAGGATGGGTTATGATT
Organism: Cydia amplana; assembly: GCF_948474715.1. Classification (NCBI taxonomy): domain Eukaryota; kingdom Metazoa; phylum Arthropoda; class Insecta; order Lepidoptera; family Tortricidae; genus Cydia; species Cydia amplana. The sequence continues at coordinate 14,006,918 of NC_086071.1, read as the reverse complement.
TTAGCATTATATGTAAGGTATGTATATGTAGAGCGAGCTGCAAAAGCAATTTTGGTGAATGTGGTGTCAAGCCATTTTTATGAGGGGTGATTTCCATTAGCGAAGATTAAAACGCGAAGTTATAGTCCCTCGACTAGGTAGTTTCCCAATGTTTTGTTTGTAACAGATTAAAGAAAGTCATATTGCAGACTTTTGTAAAGACGGTTCTTTTTTGTTAAAGTTTTATAACACAACACGGTAATTATTATGAATATCACGCTTTGCCAACCTCATACTTAATGACTGGTTAGCCGTAGGTTCCTAAATGCTATACGTAACTCATGTATTGGAAATAAAGTAAATTACTGATTTGATCGTGACATAAATTACCTACATACCTACTAGCGACTTCCTCGCACAACGTACCTATCATTGCGATACGAGGAAATGCCGCCAGCATCCTTGGTACAATGCCTTATGGGCCTATTTTAGATTTAAGCTCGTTATTAATTTAGTTTAGTATTTGTACAGTTTTATTGTAATATACTTCTGTATATAGGTATATACAGATAAAATGTAAATAAATTATAAATTTGCCCTTAGTAAAATACTTACTAAATTGTATAGTAGAATCTCAGGTTAAAATAATTTTACGGTTTAGACTCAAGCACTGATTAATTTTAATTTTAGCATGTTTCACGACAGTTTAAATTAGATTCTCAGGTATTCCGATCGTCTTTGAACTTGCTATGTAAACAAACCGCCATACTAAAATTGACACTAAATGTCAATTTACTAGTAACTTTTGTTTACATAGTTAGCAAGTTCTATTGAATGACACTTTAGCTGTACCTACTTAGTGTTCATATTTGGTCAAATCGAAGTACTTTACATATTTAACTACTTTTCCTATCTCTGTTTCCGAGTGAGACGCCTGCAGTCTGGCATCATGCCACGATTTTGCACGTACGTCTGAATATTTTTTTCATTGAAATGTTTTCTTATTTAATTACCAACTGTTCATTTGTTTTGGCAACGAGGCACTTTGCAATCATGGATGTCTATTTGAACGAGCTTTATTGACTCTTCCAGTTTCTTAATTTAATTTAAGAAATAATATTAAGCTTTAGGTATATTCGTCTTTATGTTTGGGCCATATTTTTATTTGTTTTCGTTTATTTTCGATCCTTTTTAGGGTGCCGTAGCCAAATGGCAAAAAACGGAACCCTTATGGATTCGTCATGTCTGTCTGTCTGTCTGTCTGTCTGTCTGTCCGTCCGTCCGTATGTCACAGCCAAATTTTTCCGAAACTATAAGAACTATACTGTTGAAACTTGGTAAGTAGATGTAATCTGTGAACCGCATTAAGATTTTCACACAAAAATAGAAAAAAAAACAATAAATTTTGAGGGTTCCCCATACATAGAACTGAAACTCAAAAAAAAATTTTTTATCAAACCCATACGTGTGGGGTATCTATGGATAGATCTTCAAAAATGATATTGAGGTTTCTAATATCATTTTTTTTCTAAACTGAATAGTTTGCGCGAGAGACACTTCCAAAGTGGTAAAATGTGTTTTCCTGCGTTCTATTTTTTTTCTATTAGGTAAGTTATAAGTCGTATTTCAGTATAAATTTGCAGACAAGGTAAGACGTAATCTTTATCAGAAGGTCACTCTGATAAAGGTTACGTGTGGGTAGGAAATTCTAAGTAGAGCTTAATATAATTAATAATTAAGCCTTGTTTAGTATTTTAGTAACAAATCAATTATAATCACATATTACATAATTTAATTAATAAAAATCAATTTATTTTACATGCAAACATTATAAATAACTAATATATATATATTATTATGGAGAAGAACAGAGAAAACAAGACCGACCTGCATATGATATTCATAGATCTCGAAAAAGCATTCGACCGCGTACCGAGGAAACTGATCTGGCAGTCGCTGAGAGCTCAAAACGTACCAGAATGGTATGTCCACCTGGTGATGGACATGTACAAAGAGGTGAAAACTAAGGTAAGGAGCCCTGCAGGTACCAGTGAACAGTTCGACGTAAAAGTGGGAGTACACCAGGGTTCAGCCCTCAGCCCCCTTATTTTTAACCTGGTCATGAACTACCTCACTGCTGATATCCAAAAAAAGCCACCATGGAACATTCTGTACGCGGATGATATAGTACTTGTTAGTAAAGACCCGAAAGAACTGGAGTCGACACTGGAGCAGTGGCGAGAAGCTCTGGAAAATGCTGGACTGAAAATAAGTAGAAATAAGACGGAGTACATGCACTGTAACTTTTGAAAGTCTCCGAGAAACGCAACAATACATATGCAGGACCCCTCTATCAAAAGTTGCGTCCTTTAAATACCTCGGTTCTATCCTGGCAAGCGATGGAACCATAGAACCCGACGTCTCGAACCGCATCAGAACCGGATGGATAAAGTGGAGAGAACTTACAGGCATATTATGCGACCCCAAGATGCCTATTCCGGTAAAGGGAAAAGTCTACAAGACTGTGGTCAGACCAGCCTTGCTATATGGCGCGGAATGTTGGCCTCTTAAAAAGAAGCAGGAAGATCAACTGCACGTAGCAGAAATGAAAATGCTGCGATGGTCAGGAGGCGTTACTCTGCTCGACAAAGTAAGAAACGAGTACATACGCGGTACCTTCCGAGTAAGACCAATTCCGGAGAAAATATGTGAGTCTACATAGATTGAGGTGGTACGGTCATGTAATGAGACGCGCAAAAGAGCACATGACGAGAACTTCATGCATGGTGTAACATAATTTAATTTAAATACAGTCAAATACCTATTTCGTCACACCATCACTGCGCTTGCCGGTAGAGATTATTATTAGAATGGAATTAGCCCACGAGGAACTTTCGTAAGATTTAAACACTTCCCTTAGGTAGCTGCTAAATCAGACTGTAGTAAAAATACCGCTGTATAGTGTCTCCAAATACGAGCAAAGTCCTCGTTATTGGAACCTCCGCAGATTTAGCTGCGTCTTAAGCTCAGATATGAAATAAAAAAACAACGGGTTGCACTCCGGGAGTGCTGGCAGAAGTGAAAACTCAATCACTATTGCAAAATGTCTGCAGCACTATGTATAATCGAGGTTAACGCCATCTAGCGTTATTTAGTCGCATTACTTGAAACCCCTAAGCACATCACTGTTAGTACTCCAGTTATATTAATACCAGTTAGACCGAAACTCACTAGATGGCATTTAAATCAATAAAGAAAAACTCATGACATTGAAGTAACAGTTTTCGATCAGGTCACGTCTTACGTCTTACGGTCACGTGACACCTCTCGCGAGTTTAACATTTTTTCCCCATCACAAAAAGTGCATAGCGCCGCTAAAGAAGTTTTCACTTCAAAAATTGAATTGTGTAGGTACTATATCTACCTGTCTTCTCCAGACCCTTTCTCAGTTATTTTTATTTATGATTGCCATCTTCGTGTGTAGGTACAATCGCCATCAGATATATCGGAGCAGCCAAGGTGCTCGCAAATATCTGAACACACCTCTATTACCAAGACGTTAAAGTGCGTGTTCAGATATTTTTGAGCAACTCGGGCTGATATATCTAATGGCGACTGTACGTACATGAAAGGTCTTAGTCGAATTTGTTTTAGATATTTACCAAAAATAGTTATTGGAGCTCGTAAAATTTCCTATTATACAGTCACCACACACCACACGGGATTGTTACGTCATTTATACTAAATAGGTTAATAGCTATGGTTGGTGGTTGTTCCATACTTACGCTGTGGAATGTCCAACTTAGCTAGAACCCTAAATGGCGTAACAATTACGGAGCGTGACTGTACATGCGCGTAGATTTATCATATTATCTATTGTCGTTGGTGTCGTGATATCGCGCGACTATGCAGCCATATTCGAACTTTAAGATACGTCAAATACTAGATATTGAAACGATATGCATTGGATATGTCAGTGTCAATAGTGACGTTTCTTCAAACAAACACGTCTTTTTTGACACTTGTTTGACACTGACATTCTTGGTGATGTCTAATAGATATCTAGTTCAAAATCGGAATCGGGCCCCAATTTATATCTAGCGCGACTTCAAGTCTCGACTCGCGCGCGAGAACGCAACTCATGCTAGACCGCCAGGTGATATCGATCTTTTAGAATCCTTTCATGGTTAATGAACTTTCGCCAGAGTGAGGGGTTGCTTTTATAGGTACTATACGTCCGTGGCAACCAACACGTCACGTTTTACCGACACGATAAAACAGAGGTTGTATCAGCCCCAGCATAACAACCGCAACACTCAATAAACAAGTTACCGTCAATAGTTATTTGTACAACAAGAGATCAAAGTTTGATATTTTTTCGAGTGCTTATTTTGAGTCCCGTGCAAGCGAAAGATTCTATTCTTGAGCGTAGTAAGGGACTCAAAAGCGCACGAGATGTAAATAACTTTGATCTCGTGTAGTTCACAAAACTTTTCACCTAAGCAGTGTGAACATATTAGAGAACCCGAAAAATGTATTCCTTCTTCATCACTTACCTATTCAATCATGTTTTCTTAAGATATACTAACAATTAAGTTTTCACCTCAGCAGCTCAAACAAGGGTCCTTTGCTACTTAAAAACAGAGAGTAAAATCGCATTTTGTTCACTGAGTGAGAAAAATTGCATTTTGCTCACTTTGTCTCACTCAGTGAGCAAAATGCGATTTTGCTCACTATTTTTAAGTAGCAAAGTACCCTTGTTTGAGCTGCTGAGGTGAAAAAGATATTTTTTGACATACATTTTTATTGCTAACTTAACTGTACTTTCTCTCCTTTGCGAGCCTATTAAATAGTTCTCGAGACCTTTCTAATAAGCCTCACTTAACTCGATATGCTTTTCCATCGAGGAGTTCCTTTGCCTACTTTCTGACTGCATTATCTTATCTGCATTGTTATCTGAATTATGGAGATGCGTCAAATTTTAGCTCAATCAGACACCAGATTTGAAACTTTCAATTCAGATAACAATGCAGATAAGATAATGCAGTCAGAAAGTAGGCAAAGGAACTCCTCGATTGAAACACTTATAAAAATAAACGCGGTGAAGAAAATGTTTTCACCACACTTGCTCGTAAAAGGCATTATTAGTTACACCTAGGCAATGCAGTTCTTAAATCCTAAATTTCGACTTAGGGATGTACCTAATGTATTTTTTCATCACACTTGCTAGGTGATGCGGACTCCGTAAATCCAAAATTCTGACCCAAACTGTAATGAACTTCCGAAATTAGTCAAAAGCTTTTTTTTTCTCTTTTGTTTTTCACAAGTGTGATGATGGTTCAATTTTCGAATCTTACGCTTGCTCAGATATCAATATTAACACGAGGGGTTAACACATTCACTGCCACCGACGCACATGTGCGTCGACCGTCAAACAAGTTTCTTCCTAGGTCACGCCCCCTGGTAATGAATGCGTTAAACAACAACTTTGCCCCCTTCGTAAAACAAATAACTATAGTCCCCTTTTAATTTCCTGGCTTTATTGTCAAGAAATAAGGTTCACCAATGGTCCGTTAAGAGGGAAGAATAGCTACTGACAATAGGTATTTTTTTCATACAATTTCCATTTCAGGAGAAAACTGTTTCCACAAATCACTTTGATTTTGATGTCAATCGCTTCAGCATAATATATTCTAGGTTTATAGAGTTCGCTTTTAAACAAAAAAAAAATATTTTTTTTGTATTGCAAATTTTGTAAAAAGGAAAACCTATAAACCTAGTTTTTCATTGTGTCAATATATACTTTATCTTCCTCGCGTTGTCCCGGCCATTTTGCCACGGCTCATGGGAGCCTGGGGTCCGCTTGGCAACTAATCCCAGTAATTGGCATGGGCACTAGTTTTTACGGAAGCGACTGCCATCTGACCTTCCAACCCAGAGGGTAAACTAGGGGCTAGCTAGCCCGTATTGGGATTAGTCCGGTTTCCTCACTATGTTTTCCTTCACCGAAAAGCGAACTGGTAAATATCAAATGATATTTCGTACATACATATGTTCCGAAAAACTCATTGGTACGAGCCGGGGTTCGAACCCGCGACCTCCGGATTGCAAGTCGCATGCTCTTACCGCTAGGCCACCAGCGCTTGTTTTTTTTTTTTTTTGTGTCAATAACATATTAAAAACTCATGGAGAGTAGAAAATATTTAGAAGTGGAAAATCATTTTATCTTCTTGTGTGGACGAATATGTGGTATAGTTCCCTCTTAAGTGTTGTACTTATTTTGCATGGTCGCCGCGGGCCAATCTTACCATCTTTACGAGTACGAGCGACTATTCCATTTCCAGCAACAATAAGTGCCTTTCGACGTACATTTAACGCGGACTTCGTTATAAACGTGGTTCTGTTTTATGTATCTTTCGGTGACCTATGGGAATGAAACAATTTTAACATGGAACCTTAGTTTATTTTTGGTTTGTTGAGGACAATTTGATGTATACGTTTAATTAGGTACCTATTTTACAGGTGGATACTTACTAGTTAGTAACATAATTATAACATATGTACATATCGCTGCTTATCTAAAATAACGCATTATTTCAAAAAACGTATTTTTTCAGAAAAATAAACAAAATATCACGCTGTAACTTTCTATTGTAATTTACAAAAAATCAATATTCTTTCTGATAGAATCTGATTCCGATTCTGATTCTGATTCTGTGCGGAAAGATATACATTCCACGACTCTTCTCTTTCGGCACAGACTCTATCGAAAGATATGGCGTTAGGACCGATTCTAGATTAGTCTCTGATAAAAAAAACTACGGTTGCGTGACACATGAAATAAGTTCTCATTTACCGCCATTTGAAGTTCAGTTTATTATGTCGCAAAAATTAGTTTGCTTTGTGGTTTAGAAACTAAATATCCTAACACTTTCGTGTAAAATGAGCGATGAATTATCGCTCTACCAATCAGTGTAAAATGAGATTAATGAGCGAGCGATATAAGTTAAAGATATTGTGAAAAAGCTTATGTCTAAAAAATTCAGCAAGTCATCTGAAATATGATTCCTCGTTCAATTTCATTTCAAATTTCATTCACGATGATACTGGCTTCCTCTTCAGAGAAGTTCTATTGAGTTGATATTAAAACGAACTCTCATTAGGATTCCTGCCTTACCGCCCACATTTCACGTTTTGGAAAAATATCTGCGTAATATTTGTTGCGAGTTCAGGAGCGCTCGTTAAACCAATCTTCTGGCGTGTACAGAATAAGAATGACTCTAGTAACATTTGGTTACTTCAGAGTTCTTACTGAATAATAACTTGCTGATCAGATTCGGGGTGCCACCATACAAAGTTTAATGCGTATAGATAATATCAGTTTCAGACAGGATAATTAACCGCAATCCAAACATGAAACACGCTAAAACTTGTATCTAGGTCGTTGTATGTACATACATAACTAATTACTCACTTGCATTGTTGACCGGCTATCCTGGCTCGCGAACTTTTAACACAGGATTAATGGAGTGGTTTTACAATTTGAAAAGAAAAGACTTTAATTTCCCAACATTTTCCAGCACAGACGCAATTTTCCAACACTCTTATTTGTTTTTTGTTTCCATCCATGCTTGAAATTAATTTTAAAGTATTTTTGTGGTGGATACAGTAGGTATTAAAAACCGGCCGCAGATTTTATATAAGCAGAAGGGCGTATCTTTGCAGCACTTTTTAGAGGACAATTTATTGGATTTTTTATTTTATTTTTTAGACTTAGGTACTACTAGTTAGACTAAGTACTTCATACATATACCTAGTTTAAAATTGAATTAGGACGTGTAATGGACTCGGCTTGGTGTTCTGTTCACTATGCATAACAGCTGTAGCTTGTTATAGCCGTAAACTCAGTTTGAATTTGGAATATATTGCGCGACAATACGGTAACAACTGAATGAGTTTTCCAAAGGCTGTTACGTCTGTGTTCGCGTTTGCATCTAATCTAACTCTTAACTAAGTTACGACTGAGGGCACGGACCGAAAATAGGAGTTCCGAACTTGCGTTAAATTAATCAACAGTACGAGTAAGTATTGTAAGGCCCACCTTACCCCCAAATTATTCCCAAATTTGGAACAATGTAAAATTTTGGTGTGTTCAGGAATGGCGTAAGTAGTTAGATACACACGTACAAAAGGGTATAGCCGGGTAAGCATGGCCAAACTGCCCTGAGCGAAAAAAACAATTTCCTTTTACTGGATTATTAACCTATATATAAGTAGTGCTTTCACCAAATATTAAGCCACAAATGCTTCAGATTTAAAAAAAAATGCAAAAAAAGAAAAATATTTTTTATTTTATTACAGCCAAAGTACTAATCCGATTTCTTTGTAATTTGGGTATGTTGTATATACAATTAAGGTCGCTTTCTGAAAAAAATTATATTGAATTATCTCTTAAAATAATAGTAAAAAATTGAAATGAAAATTTTCAGAAAAATAAAAAAAATACATGCGAGATAGCGACAGTTATTAAATTTACATATTTCATGTAGAATTTAATAATGTTTAACATATATTTTTTTCAAAAATTAAAATCGGGATTAACAGTGTGAAAAACTCGAATTTGTAACATCCCATAATACTCTCTCTACATACAAGCAAAGCTACGTAAGTAGTCATAAACGAATGAAGTATAATATTGTGAACGCAGTCTTTACGAATTTGGCGGGGGCACTGCCGTGCCCCCAGATTAATGTCTATTGTAGTCACGTCAAAACAAATACATAATAGAATTTTCAAGAAGTTTCGTCTCGATTGTTCAAAGTAGGTACACAATGTTTAGTAATACCAGGCGTGGCTCACTCCGGGGTTTCGTCGCGTCGCTACAAGTACATGCGGCCCACACTTTGGTGTCTAGCCATAGTAGTTGCCGCGCACCGCTACGGAACGGACGCCTGCTCGCGCTGGCCTGTCTCCTAGCGGTCATAGCTGTTGTAATAGACGCGTTTTGTTAGAGAGTGAACCTTCTGTACCTAGTACTATTATTTATTCTGTGGTAGGTAATACTCGTATGTCGGAGTTTGCTTTGCCATAACGCGTGTATCCAAGCGCTATTGCTCGAGTTTTGACGAGCTTCTATTTATGATTGGATGTCTGTCGTAAGCATTTACTGAACAACACTGAGAGTATAAAAGTTTATGTTATACGCCGTCCCATTCTAGCCCGGTTTTTAGTGTCCTCGATGCTTTGAACGCCTTTTTAATGTTATTTTTATTACTGAGAGGAGCGGTGTTATTGCAAGTTGTTTCAGTTTCACTTTGTTCGTTTTGCGCCGTAGCACAAAATAAATAATAGTACTAAGTACAGAAGACTCACTCTCTAACAAAACGCGTCTGTTACGATCCAGCCTATTATGATAGCTTTATCCACGTGATAAAATAACTGTCACTGTTTAACACCGTGGGAAAGAAAGTGACGGACACCGTTTTATCACGCTGTCACGTAGACAAGAACGACCATCATATCCGTACAGCGGGCTCAGCACGGTTCCATTTTTTATCCACTATCACTAAGCCCGTCACTTTCGCACTTACATACTTGTTAGAACGTGACAGGCATGGTGATAAATGATAAAAATGCGACCGTGCTACTAGGGCTGCACAGATATGGCCGCGACAGCGCCACGCGCGGCTTATGGCTTTCCTCAAAATTGGGGCCGAACGGATGTACTTTTAGCTACCTGTAGCAAAGCGACGAAATCGCGGACTGAGACTAGGGTTGCCAGATCGAAAGGCGCTATTATCGGGAAAAAATATAAATTTTCCGGGATTTTGAGACTTAAGCCGGGAAAAAGAAAACATTCAAATTAAAGTAATATCGTTGTTTTTAATACAATTATGTATTAACTCGACACGGGTCGCTCGCTCGCTCGACGACAGTTCGGAACTTGAAATTATTGTTTTATAACGTGCAGCTGTTTTTCGGGACATTAATTTCCACCTTGTCGGGAATCGGGAACACATGCTAAAAATCGGGAGAATCCCGCCAAATCCCGACCATCTGGCAACCCTAAGTGAGACACGCTTGGCCGTAGGTACTTAACGGAGGGTCAGACGTAGTATGTTATTGTGTGGTAAAAGACCGACCGTGTTACTCGACTTGAAGTTGCTTATATGAGTTGGCTAAGTGACCTGTCTGCGGCAGACGGGGCTCTTTATGGTACCGTTAGTTCCGTAACTAAAAGCCCTCATAATCATTATGAATCCCGAGTACCTACTAAGACCACCCCACCCGCGCTGTGTAAGTACAGTGTAGACCAAAACCATTGCATTACGCTACTATCGTAATTAAGCTTCGAAATAAATTAAAAGTGGAAAAATTCACTGTCTTGGGTGGGACTTGAACTCACGACTACTGGATCACTAGTACAGTGCTCTGCCATCTGAGCTACCAAGACCGTACCCAATTCAGCGAATATTTCCACCATATATGAGCCCTAGGCCGGCTCATAGCGACATCTACCGTAAGAGTCCTACACTTCTTAAATGGCTACCAGAGTTCCAAATCATATTCGAAATTCACCAACATATAGAGCTTAAGGCCGTGCATCGAAAAATAACAGGATCTTAGAAAGGTGGCAGTGGCTAGCCCCGGAAACAAACAGTAGTGATTTTCGGATATATGTTTCTTGACTATATGATAAGAGATTTCGTAGTAGTCGAAACACGAATGCTTAAAATTTTCTCGATAGAAAATAAATCCAAACTTACGTGTTCATTTTTCGGTTTTAGCTTCGTGCAACTAGAAAACACATCCATATCCAGCACAATCCACCTTACAGCAAAGGTTTTCATCTCGTCTTAACTTTCAAAGAACTAAATATTAACTTATTATCCTTTACCGATGGATTTATTATCGATTTTTGATTTTATGAATTCAACAGCAAACGCCCATTTTACGCAGTTCGGTTTCTCTTTCTGTCATGCGTCAAAGTCATAAATGCATCCTTTATGCCAGTAATGTTAGATGGCCGTCGTGCCTCAAAGAGGTAAGACCTATGTCACTTCGCGCAGCGCTCCGAATTACGTAAAATTTTAATATCCAATAAACGTTGAGTCGTAACTCCATTGAGTAGTAACGGAATCGGAGGTAAACCTATGATGGTGCCTTCTTACAGGCCTATACGTTACGCATGTGTGCGTGTTTGCTTAGCTACGTCATGCTACGTCGAAATCTATACTCTTTGTCAGTTACAACGGGTTAGGAAATTTCGACAGATATTGAAATGTATCGGTAGCTGTTTGGTATTTAGCCATCAGAATCTAACCGTAACTTTTTGCTTTATTTTTGTTTAAAAATAAAAATATCTATAAGAATATCTAGAAAATATTATAACTTTATACCACTCAAATATAATTCAATAAAGCTACATCTTGATGAAATCGCTAATAAAAGTCAACTCTAGTACTGGTGAATAAAACTCAAAATATCATGACCAAATATATTTAGATGCGAGGTCTGCAAGGTAACTTTACAATTTCTATTCGAATTTTAAACAATTAACGCTATAAATTTGAATTTCGAATTTTAAACAAGCTCACTGACCAGCAATTTCGGAACCAAAAGTTTTCAATAGAAAGGAGGATGGGTCAATTATACATAGTACTGCAGACATTTTGGACTAGTCATTGAGTTTTAACTTCTGTCGGCACTCCCGGAATGCAACACGTTGTTTTTTTTAAATTCGCTTAGTCGCGCCCGGGAATCGAACCTACTTTTTCCACACTGTATAAAATAACAAAATGCTTTTCTTCTGGTAACTTAAATGTTCTATCTATCTTGGTGATATGTCAATGCAATCAAATAATCTGAAAAAATAATAATAACCCAATTTATGAATTCCGTTCCTTCAGAAAAATGCGAAATGTACGTACAATTTTTAGGGATATCGTACTTTTCCCAGAGACAAATTTAGTTGGCTAAGAGACATTTTCACTGATCCAAATCTGTACTAAAAATCTAACATACAATGATAAGGACTTAATCGTTTTAAGCTCAAGAGTGAGTTTTCCTAAAGCATTTTCTAAAAATTATGTCTTTATTAACGTTAGGAGTGCACTGCAGCATGTCAAATGTATGCCAAAATGTCAAGGGAGAGAACAATAAATTAAGTTTCAATTCCACTTCCACTCATCAGCAAAGTGATATAAGTATATCAGCAGTTTAAAGTTATTTTAGATAACAAAATTAGCGCATCAAAAAAATCAAAGTGCATAGAAAAAAAGTCTCCTGAGTCATAATAAAATTGATGTCTCTTGGGTCACCAGAAAAGTCACCAGGGAGAACGATGACCCAAATCACATTTAAAAGAAAAGGTAAATTTTGTGTACTACCTACGAACATTTTTCAAAAAACTATGTTTTTATAACATATTAGACCCAGGATAGATCTAATACCTCTTTTCGTACCCCGGATAAAAGTAACTGAAACGTTACGTTATTAGGTTCACGATGCCGCGTTGTGCCCTTGCCTTCGTTGCGATATGTTTGGTAAGTCAGGAGACTTAAAAAATGAGCCATGATTTTGGGACATATTAACAAATATTTTTTTGAATAGGTATATATTAATTTTAGCGGACTTTAATAATTTACCAGTTAAATTAGATGTAAATACCTTTTTAGTTAATCGTTAATATGATATATTAGTAGCAGTAAAACACTTTATTGTACAAAAAGACACATAAAACATGAAAAAACACATCCTTCGTATATGGTAGAATATATTTTTCACACTTATAGGTAAAAACCAAAACCGATACGCGATTGGGATACGCTCTTATCGTATGGGATACAAAAAAAAATTCTCCTGGGTCACCAAGAAAAATCGACATATTAAAATAATTCAGTTCGTTTTTAAGTTCTAGTCAGATTGACTTTTTGGTTATTTGAGATAAATTACAATAACGCTTAGATTTGAAAAACATGATTTTCTATTTTGTTGCGATCGACCCGGGTAATAAAAATACGGCGAATTTGAACTTTTGTTTGTTGTCGTTGTAAAATGTATTAAAAAATAATGTAGGCACCCCTGACAATTGAAATTCAAAATTATCCAGAAAAAGCGGCCAAGTGCGAGTCGGACTCGCCCATGAAGGGTTCCGTATTTAGGGGATTTATGACGTATTAAAAAACAACTACTTACTAGATCTTGTTCAAACCAATTTTCGGTGGAAGTTTGCATGGTAATGTACATCATATATTTTTTTTAGTTTTATCATTCTCTTATTTTAGAAGTTACAGGGGGGGGGGGACACACATTTTACCACTTTGGAAGTGTCTCTCGCGCAAACTATTCAGTTTAGAAAAAAATGATGTTAGAAACCTCAATATCATTTTTAAAGACCTATCCATAGATACCCCACACGTAGGGGTTTGATGAAAAAACATTTTTTGAGTTTCAGTTCTAAGTATGGGGAACCACCAAAAAAAATTTTTTTTTTTTCTATTTTTGTATGAAAATCTTAATGCGGTTCACAGAATACATCTACTTACCAAGTTTCAACAGTATAGTTCTTATAGTTTCGGAAAAAAGTGGCTGTGACATACGGACGGACAGACGGACAGACAGACAGACATGACGAATCTATAAGGGTTCCGTTTTTTGCCATTTGGCTACGGAACCCTAAAAATGAGTGTTTCAAAAAGGCACCCTGTATTCCTTACATACCTAAATAATCTCTTATTCAATAAAACATATAATTACTAAACACTGTGATTTATTTCAAATAAATGCAAATCGATCGGATAAAAGATATTAATACCTACCTATACAACAATGAATACGAGTACAGTCAGCTGCAATAATATGTTACACACCGAAGGCCGTTTTGCGGTAGATAGATGTTAGATCTTATTTGTAGAGCCATAAGAGCGTGTCAAATATTTTTGCGGCCGTCGAAGAGTAACATATTATTGCAGTACCTATGAAAAATTCGAGGGTTAAAAAGCATTTCAACCAAAGCATTTATAATAATAACGACTATGGACGCCTGCAACCCCAGGGGTATTGTAACCCCATAACAATAAGGTTGAAATTTGCATTTAGTGACCGCAAAGTCAGGTGAGCGTAATCAAGTAAATCTCTTTTCATCATATTTTATCAAAAATAATCTCTTTTCTGTTCTTGTGCTATTTTCTTATTATCAATACTCTTAACTTATATGCTATATACGCTGCTGCTTCTATGCTGTTAACATCTTCCAAAACAACAATAAATATTCAGGTTTATTAATTAATTATTTTATTGTTTGCTATTATGAACAAGTAACAACGCCATCTGTTTCAATTTTTTCCGAATTTAAGTTTATGGCCGACCGCAGCGACCGCGTATAATGGTAGTTAACTTCTGTAACGTTAGATGGTGCTAAAAGGTCACACAAACTTCACGTGCGGCGCGAAGCGTTTCCATGTGTGTGTGTTAGCGGGGAGGGAAGAACTAGCGGGCGTGGTTTACGAAGCGCCAGACGCGGCTGCAGTAGGCCCTTAATAGCATCGTTCGCAGACGTTTCTGCTGAATACAAAATTAATTTTTATGTACCTATTACTCAAACTCTTACCAGGAACACACATGCCCGTATATAGGGATGCCAAATTATTCATGCTGATAGGACAAATAAGATTGACGCAGCTCGCAGCCAAAAAACGCGACTTTTTATGGTTTTCTAGGGTTTTCGTGACGTTTTTAAACTGTTCCTATTTAATAACAAAGTAAAATACTCAAAAACCTGATTGATACCTTTTTCAAAGAATATGTACTGTAGGGTCCGAATTTAAACGCACTGCATCCAGAGTTATAATAAAATAGTAGAGAATACCCCAGAATTCGTGTCAACTCTTGTGCATTGACCTGTACTGTACCGCTTAGCGATGGTCTCACATTTTGAACTGCACCCTTGTCTATTGTATATTTTAAATGGACTATATTTAGAAGAGAATGCTAATACGAAACCTTTAGAGTGCGACGTTCAGTAGTAGGGCTGCCAGTACATAATTTTTGATTATACGATCCAGTGCCTGGAATTATACGAAATTCGAGAGATTATACGAGAACACAATAAAAAAAAACGATTAATATTAAATCGATATTTTTAAAACTGGGGTCTTACCGCGAAAATCGAAATCGGAAATTCGCAAATTGCGGGCGTCTTTCTCTTTTACTCCAATGAAGGCGTACTAAAAGTGACAGAGAGAACGCCCGCAATTTGCGATCTTCGAATTTTGCAATTATAGCCCTGACGTTAACGTACGGTTCCATTAAATTGTATAACAGTATTGGCACACTGTTTTATGAAATATTGTCAGTAGTTTGACAACGATGTTTTTTTTCGTATCCAATTATACCGATTGACCACCTATACGTAATAGATACGAAAAAAAATCCATTATACGAATTTCGTATCCAATTCTACGATCTGGCAGCCCTGGTCGCACTTGACCTTTCCTTTAAAGTTACGTGTATTTTATGTCAGACGAAGGCTTACCCTTGTGACCCGGAAATTCCCTTTTCGTAGTCGGCATGAAATCCCGGCGCATGACCGGAATAATCAAACAGTGATATGAGCCATAAAGGGAATATAGGACAACGGGAAAAAAATGAAAATTTAAAAAAGTCCAGAAGTGATGAGGTTTTAACATGTCATTTTTAGGGTTCCGTACCCAAAGGGTAAACACGGGACCCTATTACTAAGACTCCACTGACCGTCTGTCTGTTACCAGGCTGTATCTCATGTAGTTTTCACAGACGATGTATTTTTGTTGCTGCTGCTATACAACAAACGTGTTTTTTTCCGTTTGTGCGTAATGGTACGTGCGCGAATTCGACTCGCACTTGGCCAGTTTTTCCAAGTAACACAGAGTTATATTTGTATGTTGCTAGTTTTGTACATAGTAATCTTCACAGTGGGCGTCAGTCTCCCGTTAGTTACGAAACGCTGTAAAGGGTTTGAAAAGTCTGGATGAATATTAAATTCATTATATAAGCGATATAACCCGTTTATATAGCTTACAAGTACATGGTAATCTGAAAAATGCACGTCATGTTTGTCAAAGGACTGTGTCATTTCAAACATACACAGAGAGAATCATATTATCTTTGTCTTACACTAGTACTAGTACCCAAAAGAAAAGGATGAGTATAGTTTTTTTTGTTCTTATTTACTGACAATTTGGTTTGACCAACTATTATAGAATTCTATGTTACAACTTTTTACTAAAACGGAGATAAAATGATACTACCGATTTTATTACAACTATTGTAAGTAACGACTTTCACTAAACGTACTACTGGTCGTATAAAAGTTTGATAATAATATTTTTATAACGATTTCAACATTTTGCTTTATTCTAAGAAATTCTAAGCTAAATCATACTTAGAGCGGTTTCGCACTACGTCCGATCCGAATCCGATTCGAACCCGTGAAAATATGGTCCGAAGTAGCCATACAACTATTTCTATGGTAATTTACGCACTAGATCCGATCTCCGAGAAACCGCTCTTACTACGAACTCGATGCCAGCTTTATGGTTATAGCAGACACCTGAGACCGCAGACAAAATAATTTATATCTGTAATAGTTCCTTGGAAACTTGTGCGACGGCATAAAACCGTAAAATACAGTTTATTTCAGATGGCAATCGTTCAAGAGGTACGAAGAAGAATACCATTAGGCAGTGCTATAGGCAGTGCATTGTAATAAAATATTTAGTAACTTTAATCCAAGTAAGTTTTCGGCAAAAAATTTCGGCTCAATCGGAAATCGGGAAGTGGGACAAATTTAGCTTCCGAGATTTGACCCACATTAACAAATTAATATAGGTACCTTCACCAGGGCAAGTTACATAAAGGTTTGTAAAAATCTGTGGACTTTAATTACAGCATTATACAGGTTTAATAGGTCATTGAACCGTAGAATATACATTTTTCCACAATTATAAAAAAAAACCTTAGCAGAGGTGGTATTCTGTAACGTGTGACGTAGGTTAGTCTATTCAAATTCATAACACTCGATCATTTTCGTTTTGACAAAGTCACACAGACACTATGATATTGAAGTCGAGACTAAGATCTTATTTCGTAAACTAAATTTTATCACTTCTTATCTCTTATTAATAGCTTTCAATAGTCCTTTATCAAGTTACGGAAGCACTATCGCAGTAATAAAGTCGGATAGCGTTTATTTGATTTTATTATAGGCTCCTTTGATCTCTGGCAACAATCAGATTTTATATTATCTTTCGGCTACTGAACTACGCCGGTTTGATTTTGACTTTAAATGTTAAACTTTTTATTTTAATAACAAAACTTCCGTGAGACACAGACATATATAATATAATAAAAACGGGTCACTCACGTATTTTAAGTCGAAAACGCTCGACATGGTTTCATTCCGTACCGAAGAGTGTCATCAGGAGCTTGCGTTAACGGTGACGAGAAACTACCCTCGTTTACGGCATTATTGTCAAATTATGGGTTGCACACAACACTCATTTTCGGTAATATATCTACGCACATAGTCTAACTTATATTCAAACTTGGCGCTCGAAACCCACCACAACAACGACATAAAGTTAATAACTAGTTTTACAAGTATTTATGGGCTAGTGATTAGAACTATAAACCCGTTTATAAACTTTATTTTTTACCCAGTATTCAAAATGCAAAAAACTCAAAAGACAAGTTTCGTTAAGGCGGCCATCAAGCTATAAAAAACAAAGAAAAATTACGCCCCAGTAATTTAATTTGTGTTCAAAGGAACAAGATTTTGGTTTGATTTATTTTGCATTTCAGGAATTACCTACTTTAAAAGTTAGGAAGTTTAGGGAAAACAGTGTGGTTTGAGACAAAGTAAAACGGATTAAAGGAAACGCGGGGTAACTTATTTTCGATCAATAATCTCTGGCAAAAGTGAATTTTTGATACACACTTTTATTACCCACTGTACTTTACGCCCCCGAAGTATTTGAGCTGTCAAAACGAATTACATGAGACCGAAACCAGATCAAACCTATATTAGTATTAATGCAACATCTAGTGAGGTCTAGATTTAAAGAGGGGTTTAAAGAGGTGAAAAGTAAAAACTATAGCTGGTCAACCAAATCTTGTCATTAAAAAAGGCGCGAAATTCAAATTTTCTATGGGACGATATCCCTTCGCGCCTACATTTTTCAAATTTGCCGCCTTTTTCTACTGTCAAGATCTGGTTTACCAAGTATATTAAATAAATTGCCTAAGATATACAAGTAGGGTTTGCACGACGGATCCAAAATGTATGGGAAGATCCGCGGATTCGGATCCAGACATCAGACATCAAACATCAATATTTATTCAGCAAATAGGCCACAAGGGCACTTATACACGTCAACGTCGGATACATTCATACATTCCGGATCCGGATTGCAAACCCTATGTACAAGCGTACAAGTCATGACTCATGATGTATGGACCATGTACGTATTGCCTTTTAGCAAACGACAATACATGGAGGTATAAAACCATAACACATATAAATACTACTTTCTACTTGGGGATTTGACTTATAATAATAAAAGATTAAAAAAAACATATAGGGGCATAGCTGTGGTTGATATGTACAACAGACTGTGTCAAAAATGCCTCCTCGTCACTGTTAGTGGCACTCCGGAACCGCCTTACATTAAAACTTGAAATCTATTAAATCGGAGGCACGTGGGCCTGTCCTCGCCGAGACAAGCCAAAGAATGAAACTGTTAGCTATCCACCCTTTCTGGAAGTTTTTAAATCAATGTAAAAACTTTACCGTCGCTCTCTTTCAAACGTTATATTGTATCATTTCTTTGCAGATTTCAACCAGTCTTCACCACTGGGCCATGCCAGCAAGCTTCCACCTACACCGCTAAAACACCGGTCAAGATTCCCAAGTCCCGCCAGAAAGCGCCGAGATGCAACCGAAAACGAAGAGATAAGAAATATAAGGACGAGAGCCCCACGATGTTCTCATTGTCGGAGGGGTGCGGGTGCGTGAGCTTCCGCGGGGGGAGGAGGAACCGGTCCCTCGGCGATGACTCATCCTCCTGCCGGAGCTCCGAGATTGAACAAGAAGTTCCTAAGAAGTTGGGGCGGAGGCTCCTCGACGGACAATGCAACGTGAGAGCTCTTGTGCCTTTCTTGAAGTTCTGGAAGAGGGATGACGTCAGTATGACGAAGGCTGAAAGAAGTAAGTACTTACATTGACGTTATCTTACATTTTCTTCGACATCTCATTTATCTTGCAAAAAACAATTTTAAGGAACTTGCTCGTAGAAACTTTTTGATTTTATTTAACGTGCCATTTAATGGCTTAAAAAACTATAGATTGTCCTTTATTTAACATATAAGTAGGTACATTTAGGTATGTCTTCGTTTGTTTAGTAGTGTACCTACATAATTTAAATGTTTGCAATTTTCCGAATCGGTTCATTAATGATAGAGTCCTGAGGTTGCAAACACAAAAAACACGGTCGAATTGCATTAATTGCCGAAGGCTTTGCTATACGCCAAAATGTCAACAAGCAATTGCATTTTGTTATTGCTTAATCGGCTTAAGGGCATAACCCCTTGATCCTTAAAAAATACAACGCCTGCAACTACACTGCTATTACTTACTTTTATGTTAATTAGCTAAATTAATAAATTTACTAAAGTTATCGCGGAACAAACTCCGGGACGTGCCTCTGGGTCAGGCCAGCCGCGTGTTACAAGTTGAATGTGAAATTCGCTTCGATTTCCTCGCTTATCAATAAATTCGAATTCATAATGGATGTTGAAAATAATAATTGTTCGGATTGCGCAGAATGTTTTCTAAACGGCTGTTTCAGAACAACAATGTTCATGGAATACTTTTCTTTACAAGTATATCATGTTTCTTTTGCCCGCTCTATTCAATTTTATTTCGTAGGTTGCTTTTGTATATGTAAGTTCTTGCAAGTATTTTATTAAGGGATCCTTTTACAAACTCTACAGACCGAACCAATTGAAGTAGGGTTATGCCATTATGAAGAAGAGGTGAAGCAAATTTTAATATTTTATTTAAAAATATTTTTGAACGTTCAGAGACCCTTGGTTGTCTTGGTTCTATATCATGGTTATATAATATAATTAAGGCTATCCGTGGTGATCCAGCGTGGCAATGCTGCGAGCATCATGGGCACCTTTGCGCCAGGAACGACTTTAAGCGTTATGTCTTTTTTTAATTTATAATTTTAATTTTAATTTGTAATTTTAGATATTATTATCATTGCTTATTAATAATGCATTAAATAAATTATTATTAATAAAATTTTACTTAGTTTAAACTGTTTGTTAAATCATGATAATAAATTCACATAGGTAATTAATAAATATTTTGCTCACTGCACACCACCACCTCCAAAAGTTGTGTATGGTCAATAGATCACACCCACACCACAAGATTAGTTTACACGCATAATATATTTTACAGTACATATGGGGCTACTTTTCCGCACTAGTGCGTAAAATAGCACTTTTCGTGCGTATGTCGAAACTTTAAAGTGCCATATGTACCTACTGTAAAACGTTGTTCGATACACGTGCGAATAGGTAATTCGCAACTCGTGTCGCGTTTTAATTTATCGCCACTCGTTTCGAATTTCCTCTTTTTCGCACTTGTATCGAAAATAACTATTCCTGCCATGGCAGTTAATTGTTACAAACACGTACCTAAGTATTTACCTACGTAATCCATGGATTACGTTTTTGTAACAATTACCATCAATGCGCTTAGCAACACGTTTATATTACAGTGAAAAGGCCCTTTTGAACGATATAAGAGCAGCCCTAATAGCACGGTCGCATTTTTATCGTTTATCACCATGCCTGTCACGTTCTAACAAGTATGTAAGTGCGAAAGTGACGGCCATAGTGATAGTCGATAAAAATGGAACCGTGCTGAGCCCGCAGGAATATAAATATGTATGTAGCAGTATTTAGGCGCTTTTACTGGAATCGAAGGTAGCGGAGGAGGATAAGCCGCTTGGTTATTTATTACGCCAGAGGTTGTATAAAAATAAATATGTTCGTTGTAAACATCAGTCTTGATCGGGTTTATTTAATGGCGCTCCCACACTGGCTGTTATATAAAGTTATAAAACATACAACGACATTTTTGCCTAAATTCAGTGAAAAGAAAAATTTAATAATGTATATATACTGGGTCAACCAAATCTTGTCAGTAAATAGGAACAAAAAAAACTATACTCATCGTTTTCTTTTGGGTGCTAGTACTAGTGTAAGACAAAGATAGTATGATTCTCTCTGTCTATGCTTGAAATCAAACAGACCTTTGACACACTATACATGTCAAGCCATTACATCTACAAATGTACAGACTATTATTCATAATCTGTGGTTCGTAAACGATTGTTTTGTTTAACTTTGCATTTTAATTTAATAATGACGAAGCCTGTTGCGGATATCAGCATTGGTTTGTTTTGGACGAAGCATGTTGCTGATTTGCATTTGTGGTCGCCTGACGAAACCTGCGTTGCGGATATTTTGTACACAAACTGGATAATTTTAAGGTTTTATTTGATCATTGAGTCTGTTTGCAAACATATATTTTAGGTTAATACTTAAATGATTTTTTGTGATTTTTGGTTGTGTGTAATATTTTATGATTATATCAAATATCGTCGTCTATTATATCCACTAAACAAGCCCTATTGAGCTTACTACGGGACTAGGTCGTTGAATTTCGTCGTTTAAAAATGTTTAACAATATTAAATTTATTTAAAGACTACTCTTATTTTAATGCTTTTCATTATTTAGCAATCACATTGGGGGCATCAACTTTTAGAACACTTCATTTCGTGTCCCTAGACTTCCTACCAAAGAAAAATTGATTTTTCAAAAACCATGTCGATATTTTTACTTTTTTGTTTACACGGGCGTTATTAGATCCATAAGTATTTAAGAACACATTATAATTAACAACTTGATCAGATAAACGTTACATTTTGTACGGTAACGCAGGAGAAAAAAGTTATCTCCCATACAAAAATCAGGGACACACCATTTTTGCCTTTTTCTTTTGCGTTACCGTACAAAATGTAACTTTTATCTGATCAAGTTGTTAATTTATTGTATTAATTAAATATTTACGTATCTAATAATGCCCGCGTAAACAAAAAAGTAAAAAAATGAATTAAATTAAATCTTTTTTTTTGCTAGGAAGTCTAGGGACACGAAATCAGTGATTAATGGTCAAAGAACTATAAATTTTTTGGTGGTTATTTACTCAATATTCTTTTTTACCCCACAAATTATTATCGAGAGATTTTGTACTGACAGCGCATACCAGATCGCAATTATAAATGAATATTTGCTAAAATTCAGTAAATTTCACTTTCAAATTCAATATTGCGAATTCACGCGAGTGCACAATACGTGAGCGGCTCTCACAACATCTATTTGAGCAGTTGGTTTGTTGTTTTAGCCATGAAAGCGGCCATTTTAATCCAGCAGTGGTACCGGCGGTACCTGGCGCGGATGGAAGTACGGAGACGGTACACATGGACCATATTCCAGAGCATCGAGTACGCCGGAGAGCAGGATCAAGTCAAAGTAAGTGTTTAAGTTATATTACTTCAATAAAAATACATATTCATTGGTTTTGTTAGGGCCACCACACACTAGCGTCTCCCGAGCAACTCTATGGCTGCCGCTCGACGCAATGCCCAGCGACGCCATTTTCCAAAGCGCTGACTAAACGCCGACGCTCAAAAGACGCTAGTGTGGGATGGCCTTTAAATAAGTAATTAATGAATGTACCTACTTAGGTTTAATTAGTACTAAATAGGGTTTGCACGACGGATCCGAAATGTATGGGAATATCCGCGAATCCGCATCCAGATCCGGATAATTGCATACATTTCGGATCCGGATTGCAAACCCTAGTACTAAATTAATATTTAGTAAATACATTGAAACCTATTCTAAAGGAGCCTGTGGAGGGAAACAATATTAAGTGAGAGAACAGAATACTCTAATCGATCGGTAAGTATTGCGTATTATGAGCAAAATCATATTACACGTTAATTAAGCGATGATGAGGAGATGTCAAACTTCCATTGATAATACGTGATAAGTATGTAAATGTTCCATTCTCTCCGTTAACGCTCTTAAACAGTAGGTAAAAGTTTTTGGCAAAAATTTCATTTTTGTTACACGCTTTTATCGCTGACTGTACTTTTCTTACGACAGACAACTAATACTCATCGAGACAATTCTAAAAATCCCTAACACAATTAGGTTGCGTTGTTTCATCACAGAGTTCCTATGGCCACCTCCTGTCTCCATCATCAGATCAGCTCGATGGTACCATAATATTGCATTGTCACCCGACTTACATGTGTATGCAAAATTTCAGCTCAATCGGAAACCGGGAAGTGGATCAAATTTAACTTGCAAGATTCCATTACATGTTAGTTACATACAGGTCGACCTAATAAAAGCGTGTTAAGAAATGGAATGGCTCGGGAGCACACGGTGCCCGATTATAATATACGACGGTGTAATTAATTTTCGTCACCAAGGTTCTAAAATGTAAATTACTTAAAGTGGGCCGAATTCGGTAATTATTCGGTATTCGGCATATTCGGCAAGTATTCCAATGTTCGTGTTCGGCCGAACTATTCGGTTAAAAGTGCCGAATATTAGGCAAATACTGATTGAGAAAGGAGACCTAGGCTCTCCGAAACATGTCGCGCGAGTGACTTAAAACAAGTGAGTCTAAACCGTAAAATTATTCAATGTTACTAATGTTAGTATGTCTCACAACAGTTTAAATTCGATTAGGCAAATACTTTTTATTAGGTATGTCTGTCTTGTTACAGCACTGTACAAAATGTACTTCTCCAGAACTTTTCAAGTACTTTCTTCCATCAGGTAACGTTTTCGGGCTGTCATGAAAACACAATATGATGAAACATGTTGAATCCTTACAATGTTTTGATTATTTGGAGGGTGTTACAACTTTTTTGCGTGTCCCTTAATTTTGCCTTTTGACCAATTTGGTTCTAAGGAAAAACCTAATAGAAAGCAATTTTTCTTTAGGTGCGAATGTAATTCATGCATTTTTAAATGTCTTAGAATGATACCGATGAACCGAATAATTCGGCCGAATATTCAGTTCGGTAAGATCTGAGCCGAACCTTCGGCCGAATATTCGTATTCGGCGAACTCCATTTTCAGCCCATCTCTACTTATTACTTACTCAAAACGCCACTTTGCATGACGAGATTTGCATTTCATTTTGATGTTCGTTAGGATTTATTTGTGACAAGGATTCTTAACAAAATAAAAGAGCGCTGTGTTTGTGTTTGGTTACATGTTTGACGTGATATGAATGTTGTCAGAGGACCGTAAAATACGAACAATATATATGATTAACCTATGTAAATTATTTTAGGAGATGGCGTATAATTCTGGGTACGAGTATGTGGTGTGTGTGCGGGTTAGCGTTTATGGAGCTGTATTTATTTACTTATGAGAGAATTTTACGCGTTGGTAGAACGTATGAGCGTGGCAGGAGAAATGTAAATAATACCGTAAACCGAGATTACTTTGATAAATTTTTGAGTTTGGCATCATTTTTTGACGATCCTAATATGCGTAAAAATATGAAAAAAAAATATAATAATCGGTTTTTTCTCTTCTCTCAGCCTGCCAAATAAAAAAATATTAGGACTTATAACTATAAATTATTGTCAGTGAAAAAAAAACTTCATCAAAAATAAATAAAAACAACGCGATCAAAGTTATATTAAGAATGGGGTTACTTTGAAACCACTCTTACTTTTTTCACTGACAATCTAATAAAGTAAACCCGCTAAAAAGGCCGTAAAAAATTAAACAATAAAAATCCTATAAGTACTTTTTAAGTTATATGTCTTTTTAAGGTGTGGGTGTGGGTGTGGTACTTTGATCACATACAAATGCTACAAATTGATAATTTTAAGCGCTTTATTCGATTATTTACTTATTATAACGTAAGAACTTGACTTATCATCGCACTTAGCAAGAGATTTTCGAATTGTAAGTTTTTCAGTTTCAGTAAATTTGGTCCGTGCGCGGGTTTTTGATATATTATGTTGCCCTTTACTTTATACTTATTGTATAATGTTCTATAAGGAACCTTATATGCTTGCGATGCAGCAGCAATAGATTTTGTGCTTACCATTATATCTGCGAGTGCATCATTGAGTAGTTCTTTTTGATCAATTTCACCACATATAGGTGATCAAAGACACCCCGAGCCATGGATTCCTCGACTACGTGCGCATGTATAGATTGTCGAATTTTGGATAATTTTTTTCAAACTCACGAATAAATACTGATTAACGTAAGATACCATAAAATAACTTTGTAATAATTATTGACACAAGTACAGTCAAAGTTTTTCAGCTAATAAAATCAGGTAGAAAAGCGTACTTATTTTTATGATTTTTTTTTCTAAACAATATACCTAATATATATAATCATTTATTTACAAACAAGATATATACAGTGTATTACTAAAAGAAATTAAAAACTAGCTTAAATCTAAAATAGGCCCTTGAGGCATTGTACCAAGGATGCTGGCGACATTTCCTCGCTGTATCGCAATGCTGATACGTTGTGCGAGGTAGCCGCCAGCTCTTCGGTCACCAGTTACGTCAACCAGACGCTTCGCGATTTCTGCGAACAACTTATGCGCTTACCTAATCCTAATAGTAATACACGCACATCCCGTCACTATGCGGTGAAGCAACTATCAGTGTTGCCAATAAAGAAAAAATAACTGCTAAGGTGTTTTTCAACTCGTTAAAACAAGCACTTTAGTAACGATTGAAAATTGTTATCAAAGTCGACCCGCAAATCAAAGTAAGCCCGGTTTACGGTAATGTCTTCAATTCGTTCCCCGTGTTTGTATTTATGAAAAGCCCGTAGCTTGATTGAAGTACCTACGTTTTGTGAATTAGCGTAGCGTGCGTGCTTTTAGATCTTAAAGAAAATTAGACTGAACTCGGCATGGTGATTTTTTATTTAAGTAGGTAGGCAGTCGATACTTACTTTACTCTTTGGGCAGTCCTACCCAATTGTAAGGACAACTAGAAATTAAAATGCTACTTACAGATTATATGCGTTTTATAAACATGCGTTTCAATAGCAACGGTCACGACTTCACCCGACTTAAGGGTCACCCGAACCCCCCTCCCAAACAATCGAAGTTATGCTCTCATAGAGTATTCGCATTAATGAGGAATAAGAAAGGACTTGTTGATGCGATCGTAGAAAAATATACGCACATTTATTGTCATTTATTTTTAATTTCCTCGAAACTGAAGCTCAACTGCCCACTAAGACTATAAAATAATGGCAAACACTTTTGCAAAGTCGTTTATTTATGCTATGTACCTATTAGTAACATCAACTCTCTAATATTAAGTTGCTACCTGTGAATCTGTTAATGAGAAGTGTAAAGCAGATATAGGTAACTAGACGGGACACGGGGAGGCTCGCCGTCCGGGCGGCCACGGCGCTGCCTTATCGCTGCCCAGTGCCCAGCCAGTCGCGTGAACACATAAGTATATAATAGGTACATGAAACACACTCACCGAATTGAGCACACCTCAGCTCATTATGCGAAATTTTTCACAGTTACCTATAGGAATCTTTTAGTCATTATTATCTGATGAGTATGCGGTTTAGGGTGTTATAAAATGTTATTGATAAATAATTTAATGGTAAATGTATAAGCGACGTGGAACTCCTGATGAATCGTAAACGACATCCAGTTTTTAAACATTAGCAGTATTTTACCATAAGCATGAGCTATCTGCTAACAATCGATGCTGACTATACATTTGTTTTTAGGGTTCCGTACCTCAAAAGGAAAAAACTGAACCCTTATAGGATCACTTTGTTGTCCGTCCGTTCGTCAGTTCGTCCGTCTGTCTGTCTGTCAAGACCTTTTATCTCTGAAAGGCGTGAAGATATCCTGTTGAAATTAAAACCATATACTTACTCAGGTCTACGGTCCATTAAAACTGTGAAAAAATCAAACTTCTAAGTTAACGTAAAACGAAAAGTTATATACGGCCATTTATTTCGAAAAAAAATAACGTATATTTCGACTCTGTTGGCAAGTAATATCTCCTTACATTACAAGTACTTATAGGGGAAATCTTGCAAACTATAAGTTTGTAAAAAAAGCTTGATCGTTTTATACACACATGCCAAATTGCATTAAGTGCATTATTTATTTCTTTATAATATACTTAATATAGGTAATTTCTGTACAACCATTCTGACTATTGCCTAAGTGGTTTTCTAAATAGTACAAAAATTACAACAACAGAAAATAAGGGTTGTGTCAGAATAACAGTTCCCTTTATGTATCTAGTGTAACATAGTATCATCAGCCCCACGTCCAAGCATTTGTCAATATTGTCCCTCACGGCCCGACCCATTTTATAAAATACTTTATCCGTTAGCTACACAAGTATTCGGTGCTACGAGTATTTTGCTCGGATCTTTTATTAATTTTGACTCCATTTTCGACCAATATTGAAACATAAACGATTATAATTCCAAACAGGCTGCCTTTTTGCGAGCTAAACAAAGGGATTTAGCCTCAAACGCCGCGTTTTAGAATTATCTTGTAATGGTTATAAATGACTTTACAGCCAAACAGTAGGTACCAGACTCATAAATATTGCCCACTGAACAGATTACAGAATAAGGGTTCGAAATATAGCGCATTCGTTTTGTGGTTTTGTTTCATTGAGAACATATTTATAGGCCCTCATCACGCTACATGTTTGCTCGATAGTCCGCGCCCCACATGCCCCCGCCGCAGCGTACCCTGAATTTTTTAGATCATTGAAAATGATCGACTACCCCAGTTTTTACTCCGACACGTCCCCTTATTCCCTACGACTGTCTAATAATACTAAACGATAAATTAATTAGAGGACCTACAGTTCATCCCCGGTAAATAAGTAGGTACAGTCAAGTGTAAAAATATGGGTGCACTCATCATGTCAGCGAATTAAGAACTACTTATGGCAAATATTTTTGAGCAAGTTGTATGCACCCATATTTTTCCACTTGACTGTACTAATATCATCAAATGTTCTTTCTTAAATGAATACATTGAATAGATTTATTATTTCATTTCGAACTTACAAATATTTATTTCTGTACTTCGTAAGGTTAATGGTATATACAGGCTGCTTCCTGTAACAGGAGCAATAAATAAACTAAAGGCTGTTCTCCACAAACTGACCAACATTTGTTCAGCAACTTTTGAAAATAACTCATGTTTTGATTTTTATTACACTTTAAAGTTTATTCTAAGACGCAATGTATTGCAAATTTTGTTATGTTTAAAGCGTGACAAGCAACGTGAAGAAATGTCGGTCAGTTTGAGGAGTACAGCCTTTAGTTTAATT
The DNA here is from genome assembly GCF_948474715.1 of Cydia amplana. Lineage (NCBI taxonomy): Eukaryota > Metazoa > Arthropoda > Insecta > Lepidoptera > Tortricidae > Cydia > Cydia amplana. The sequence continues at coordinate 13,978,415 of NC_086071.1, read as the reverse complement.
TATTGCTCCTGTTACAGGAAGCACCCTGTAGATAATATACAATCATGCAAAAAATTACTTAGGTAAATATATCTAAAATTAATTAAATAACTACAAAGCTAAATAAAATATTTTTAGAATAAAAGACCTCCGCGAGCTGTACCGGGTGCAAAGGTGTCCATCACAATTTAATGTTTGATTTCGATAATCTCAGGTAGGTAGTGAAAATGAAAGTGTCTTATTTTATGATCGAAAAAAGATCTCGTCTGAGCTCGTTCTGGGGCTTAGATTTAGAGATTTAGAATTGCAGACATGAAAAGGAGATTAAGTACTGATATTTAATGGACAGACGTTGTTGTGCCTTTGTCTTTAGGCAGGCCTAATGGGCGATTAATTGGTACGTAACGATGTATTATTGATTAAGAAGAAAACCGGCCAAGTGCGTTCGGATCACGCATAATGGAGCAGGGATGTTGCGAACATCCGCATCCGCATCCGCAACCGCGGAACTTCCGCATTATTTTCAACATCCGCATCTGCATCCGCATCCGCATAAAATCGATGCGGAGCTTATGCGGATGCAGATGTCGAACAAGTGGGTACAGGAACGTCTTAGCGGCGACGTAAGTGCTAGGTAATTTCGTCATTACCTATAACGAAATCGTCTAGATCCAGAAAAGTCGGCCAAGTTACTGTTTATTAAATATAACGCACCTATATTCTTGCTCAAATACTAAACGTTTCGTTTTTTTTAATAAAAAAATACTAAAAATGTAATATTTGACGTTTTCTAAGTACCTAATCTTGACATCCGCATCCGCATCCGCATCCGCGGATGTGAGCCTTAAAATATCCGCATCCGCATCCGCATCCGCGGATGTCAAAAAATCAGCATCCGCAACATCCCTGTAATGGAGGGTTCCGTAAATTCATACAATACAAATAGTTATACAAATAGTTATAGTTATGAAGCGCTGGTGGCCTAATAGCGGTAAGAGCGTGCGACTTGCAATCCGGAGGTCACGGGTTCGAACCCCGGCTCGTACCAATGAGTTTTTCGGAACTTATGTACGAAATATCATTTGATATTTACCAGTCGCTTTTCGGTGAAGGAAAACATCGTGAGGAAATCGGACTAATCCCAATACGGGCTTAGTTTACCCTCTGGGTTGGAAGGTCAGATGACAGTCGCTTTCGTAAAAACTAGTGCCCACGTCAATTACTGGGATTAGTTGCCAAGCGGACCCCAGGCTCCCATGAGCCGTGACAAAATGCCGGGACAACGCGAGGAAGATGATGAAATAGTTATACAGGCATTTACGACGTTTATATTAGAAAACTTATCTTCTATTAGTCTAAAATGGGTGGTCTGGTATGTGTGTCTTTCTGATATGTATACATTTTCACAGATTAGCACAGCCAGCAACCCGTTTAGCGGGTCCTCGGTTCGTAGACTTCTTAGCACGTTATAGGCTGCAAGCGTAGCTTGTAGCTCGAGCAATACTATTACTTATTCTATGCTCGAGCTGGCAGTGAATACGTTACTTTAATCTCGATACAACCTGGTGTTTCTAAAAAGGAAACCCTTGCCATCACTTTAAACGTTTCCGTTACATAAGATAACAGGAAAATGCTTGGTAACTTGGTTAGCTCAGAAACCATTGCAATTTCGCACTGAACAAAATTTCACCTGCCTCAATTTCTGTATCCAGTAACAGCAATATTACCCTGCAGTATCAGGTAGCCGGCCGCGGAATAAACAGGACTTGATACCCTTCGGCCAATACTCTTGGCTTGATGGCATAGTTAGCTCGGTCCGACTCTGTAGTTTCTTACACACTTACGAGTATGTCGAGTATAATAGGGATGATCACACATGTTGAATTTTATAACAAAATCTAGTAAAATGAGCAATTTATCACAATAATGGGGATATTAAAATAAAATACGGAAATGTTAAAGAAATACAGGAGCTGAAAGTTTCAAAATTTAAGTTTTTTTTTAACGATAAAAGTAAGGGTACCATTCGATTCCTTACATTTTATTCAAAAAAATATTTTATAGCAACTATATACATAAACGCAATATTTCACAGACAAAAACGCAATTTTCTTGTTTTGTCCATACCACAAGATGGGATCTCATCAGTGACCTTGACGTCACGTTCACTTATCCTTTTATGAGGGGCGTTTCGTGACTGAAGTGCGACGCGACTGTCGGAATTTAACTATAATTTCTGACTTTTGTGTTGCTTTATTGCAATGGGTCCCATATAGACATTTGATCCTAAAAATAAACCCGATCGATTGATACCTATGAAAATTAGTCATGTATTAAGTATTTAACGCTGGTGTCTGTTTCAGCTGTACAACTTCTTCAACGCCCTTCTGAGTCACATGAGGGACAGCAGTGGCCGGGTCTCGTCGGAGCGTACGTCGCGGACTGCTTCCGTGTGTATGTTAATTAAATTTATGACTGTATCTGTATATCCGACTCAAAGACCTTAAAGTACAGTCCCATCACATACAACTTGGTATGTAGCTTGCCTATTCCACATGCCAGGCAGAAAATAATTAATGAATGAATAATAGTTTAATGAAGTGTACGTGAGTTAAAGTTTTGGGTTTCGATTCTAAGAAGTATCTTTCGGGGATTTTTTATTTCGTTAGTATTTTAACAATAATATACCTAAGCATGTTTTTCTACACGGGTGATCTGTTCCTCTCACAAAAAGTGTTTTATAGCATGTACAGCAAGCTGTAAATTGCATGGGCACGTTATGAATGAAATTCATTTATAAAGTGGCCATGCAATTTTGCGGCTGGGTGGTCATTTCTAGAGTGAGAAAATAGTCTATATCAAGTCACTTTCTCGCCACTGGACGCCACATAAAGTTATCATAATACTTTTCAAATCCACACTCTCTGAGCCTGTAAATCTGAATATTATATTATTCAGCGACTTTTTGCCTGAAGGTTTTATTCGGATCCTCACTTGCGACGTCACGTATTGGCAGGAGAGCTGCTGCTAAAAGGCGAAGTACCTAAAAATAAAAAAATAACAGACGTAACACGGGACAAAACACGGGATAAAATCTTGTAATTTTTTTTTTAACAGAGCTAACCACAACCATAAACTACCATTGTAGTTTTCTAAAAAATTGCCTAAAAATCTGTTACTTATTTATTGTTTCATTTCACTGCCAAATCTCAGTCATCTATCGAAAACTTATTGGAATGCTATTCAGATTTTACATTTTGTTACTTACTTATACTGTACCTACTCGAGTAACCTGATTTTATCTGTATTTTTTACCTTTGTTATTTGAATAAACTAATATTTAGAGTACATACCTCATTGTTCGGTGTTTTTAAGGGGTACAATTCCATACACGATTGTTTGTTATTCATAAACAAGTATCGAAACGAAAGCACTAAAATAATCCGAATACCGTCATTGTTACTCGCTCCGTAGCTTAATTAGTAAAACAATTATGCTACGGTAAGGCCTATTGAATATTGGTGTATCAATGATGGTTCAAGTCCCTCTGTGGTCGCTTCATTTTCAATGCTTCCATTTTTTGTTTGATAAATAACAAATTTCCTTTGAAGTTTGCAACTTGTTTTTCCAAATCTCCTTGAAATAAAATGCTCAACGATAAACCAACTTTTTGCAACGTGAATGTTGCTTCCACAGCGTTCTTTATTACACCGCAAGGTTCACATGGAGACTGAACTTTTTAATTATGCTTGCGAGACACAGTTAACACGCGATGTTGCGGTATCGTTCATTCTGCACACACGACGTGTGTTATGCAAGCGTACGAATTGCAATGACCTTTGATAATGCAGATAAAACTAGGTCCCGGCTATTTCTAAAATGGTGTCACACTAAATCCACGGTTTAAATGCCACTTATTAAAACGACCGTCACAATTTTAGTTTGCATCCATCCATTCAGTTTCTTTTGTAGTCGTTGTTACAATCAATTTCCGATGAACCGCACAGTAAACCATTGTATAAATAGTTTTTAAATCGATACTGATAACATTAGTCAGTCAGCGACGAAGCCACGAAATCTTTAATTGATTATACTTGACTCACGCGAAGCCAAAAAAATGTGTGATAATTATGAAAATAATGTTATTATTTGTATTTGTAGCTGTAGGTACATAAATGTATGTTACATATAAGATTCAAATTTTGGCAGCAGCTTACCAACTAGTGATGGGGACAATGATTTTTCAGGTCTACTAGTATTGTTTGTTTGGTAAGCCCTCAACCCCAAACGGCTTAAGGTATTTGAACGGTTCTATAGTATGAAGTAAATTACCATATTAGTCGCTTATGGGAGCGAGTTGGTAGTTATAGGATAAACAATTAAGGCCAGGTCACATCGGATGCGTTTGTGGCACTACATAGGTTCTTTGCCTTTTTAAAATTTCAACTAACTTGTCTAAGTATGTAACTATAATATTTTTTATTCAGAATATATAACTATAATATATTTTATTCAGGATAAAAGTTATAAATGACAAGACCAGTCATAAAATTTGGTACATAAATGTTTGTTAATTACATAGATTCCCCATTTCCATGTCCAGACATACATGACTATGGACAACATTTTCATTAGATATATGTTTTATAATCTTGTGAGGAGTTATTTGAGCGTTTCTTTAATTTTTTGCCATTTTTATTATATTATGACCTTTTAAACCACTTTTGTGTTATTTCTAGTCAGGATCAGGATCGCGAGCCCTTTTCATCCTTAGGTTGTTATTGGAGAAAAAAAGTGTCCTAAAATTTCCATACATTTTTCAAACAAAGTATATCGGGAAATGGTAACACAATAGGAAAAAAACTCTGGGTCATTTTTTTATCCCATTAGGATCGAAAGAGCTCGTGATTCTGAGTAGATATAACACAAAAGTGGCAAACGGGTCACAGTACATAAAAATGGCAAATAAAAGAAACGCTTATTTCCAAAAATTAAAGCGAGTTCCAATCTTTGAAAATATCTTGATTTGGCATTAAATTATGCAAGGAATTCCAATAATGTTCGTACTGAATGTATTAAAGGGTTTCTTTATAGTTCGTTTTTTTAGCATTAGAAAGAACTTGAAAGAAGGTAAGCGATTTTGACATGTCTATTAATTGAAAAACAATTTTTAAAAATCAATAACTATTACTTATGAAAGCAGAAGACTATAAAAGATCGTATTAGATTCATAATTGTTACATATATTTACCGTAACTTATTTTTAAAATGTGTTTTTCAATTAAAAGACACATCAAGATTGTTTACCTTATTTCTAATGCTAAAAAAAACGAACTATGTTGTAGTGGAGCAAGTATTCTCGGAAGAGTCCGACGAGGGTGGGGGCGTGGACGAGACGGCGCCGCCGAAGCCGTCGCGCGGGCCCGACATCGAGTTCCCACTGCAGAGGAAGGATGTCGACCTACTGATTGAGGCCTTTAGGAAAAAAAAGGTACACAATTATTTCCCTTTCCCTTTGATCGATTGTTGAGCTTTTGTTGGCACGATTTCAGGTTGCTTTGTAGTCATACCCATATGATTAAAGCTTAACATACGAATTTTATGTGACTGCTACATAATGGAAGGCATTAAAATGCGGGTGTGGGTTTATGAAAGGAGTTGAGAGTGTTTTAATGACTAATTATGCACAGTTACATAAACTGCTTGATCTACAGACGTATTATACTCTCTATGTGTTCACGAACCGCATGTTACAACCGTCATTGTGGGATATGAACAATAAAACATCATCTCTACTGATACTAGCTACAAATAAGGTTTAATCAAATTCCTTTGTTTTCCAGAGATGTTCGACATTTGTATGTCATTATTTGTTGCAACAAAATATTTTATATTTATACTGGCCGTAATGTGGTATTTTTGAACGCATAATAGAGGGTTTAAGTGTGTGTAGATAGAATAATATACCCATGTTTTATCATCTTTACTGCATGTTTATATTATTCGCGCGTATTATTATGTAGTTTATGGTACATGGTGAGACAGCTTGACGCGTATGCGTATTACAGTTTTAGAATATGGTAATAATACCTACTAATAATATGACTAAACCAAAACCAAAAACTTTTCGATATATAATATCAAGTAAATATTATAGGTACTTATTTCTAAATCTGAATACACCTCCTCTCTAGTAGTCCAAGAGTATAAGTATCCAATATCCATACGTCCACGACCATGCATGGCAAATGTTATGCCATTTACTGTTTGTTGGGACCCTGAAACACAAAAATGTACCTAAATGAAGTAAAAAAAAAACAATTTCTGAGCTTCAATTTATGTGGAATAAAAAAAGGATTTAATTTAATTTTGTATCAAGAAGCAGAGCTCAGCCAGCCTATTATGGATAGCTTTATCCATCTTTATCCACGTGATAAAATAACTGTCACTGTTTAACACCGTGGGAAAGAAAGTGACGGACACCGTTTTATCACGCTGTCACGTAGACAAGAACGACCATCATATCCGTACAGGAAGTTTATGTAAAGGATTTGTTGGAAATAATAAATCCGTTTCAGTTATCCAGGGAAAGGGCATGCTGCTTATCTTGCTTCACCGTGAATTTTAATATCCTGTTCAGATTTATAATATCACTTTCCTTCATTTTCCTTTTTTGTGAATGTTTTTTTTTGTTAATAGTTTGTTATAGATACCTACTCAAATGTTACCTAATCAAGACGTACTTATCTTTTATGGTTTATTTGATTTCACACAAATTGAACTACAGAATTACATGTACAATCAACCTCTAAACGTATATGGATGGTTTAAAATGCGTGTATAAAATTTGTAAACATCAATAATAGTTAATTTTGTATTAAGCAGAAACGTCTGCGAACGATGCTATTAAGCTTCGAAATAAATTAAATTAAAAGTAAAAAGCGGCCAAGTGCGAGTCGGACTCGCCCATGAAGGGTTCCGTATTTAGGCGATTTATGACGTATAAAAAAAAAACTACTTACTAGATCTCGTTCAAACCAATTTTCGGTGGAAGTTTACATGGTAATGTACATCATATATTTTTTTTAGTTTTATCATTCTCTTATTTTAGAAGTTACAGGGGGGAGGGGACACACATTTTACCACTTTGGAAGTGTCTCTCGCGCAAACTATTCAGTTTAGAAAAAAATGATATTAGAAACCTCAATATAATTTTTGAAGACCTATCCGATACCCCACATGTATGGGTTTGATGAAAAAAAAAATTTTGAGTTTCAGTTCGAAGTATGGGGAACCCCAAAAATTTATTGTTTTTTTTTTCTATTTTTGTGTGAAAATCTTAATGCGGTTCACAGAATACAACTACTTACCAAGTTTCAACAGTATAGTTCTTATAGTTTCGGAGAAAAGTGGCTGTGACATACGGACGGACAGACAGACGGACACACGGACAGACGGACAGACAGACAGACAGACATGACGAATCTATAAGGGTTCCGTTTTTTGCCATTTGGCTACGGAACCCTAAAAAACACAAAATACAAAATTAATTTAGTATGGGATAGCGCATCGTTACTGGTGAACTCTGGTAGCCGTTTCAGAAGTGTAGGACTCTTACGGTAGATGTCGCTATGAGCCTCCCTAGGGCTCATATATGGTGGAAATATTCACAGAATTGGGTACGGTCTTGGTAGCTCAGATGGCAGAGCACTGTACTAGTGATCCAGTGGTCGTGGGTTCAAGTCCCACACAAGACAGTGAATTTTTCCACTTTTAATTTAATTTATCTATAGTTATTGAAAAGGGCCATCCTACTTTGTGTTAACTACTCAGTTACGACAATTTGTCACCAACACGTAGGGTGGTTCCATTGTGCTTGACTTCAGAGTCGAAGTTAGGCGGAATCGTAAACTTTTCTGTAGATCTAGAAATTGGATTACTTTGTTGGACCGCCTGACATAGTTACAAACTTCTATAACACGTACTGGTTTTACTTTACGATAGAAAAGTTACTATTCCTTTGGAATAAGGCGTACGATACATGAGTTTTATGTCATAATAAAAATTTATGTCATGCATGATTTAGAAATAGAGATAAAACATCTTGATTTGACGTAGGTACCTAAAACATTACGCATGTACCTAAGTAATATCTATTAATTTTCATGAAGTTTTAATTGTACCTTATATAAACATACTTAAATATCAATTTCTTTGCATGTCAATGTCAGTTCCTACTACTACTATTGTCTCAGTTACGCACCTAAATATTCTATCCTTCTTTTTTATTTGTGTTTTGTTGCAGCTTTGTGTCCTTATGTATTGTCTGCATTGTTTTTTTCTATCGTTTTAGAATCGATTTGAACTATACTCGACATTCCAGCACCGTCTACATGCGAGGTATGTGGCCCAGATTCTGAAAGAGGCCACCCAACTACTGAAGAGACTCCCTAACATCAACGTGGCCACTACTTCGATCTCAAGCCAAATTACTGTCTGCGGCGACCTGCACGGGAAACTCGATGACTTGCTCGTCATATTTCACAAGGTGAGACCCTTCAAATTAAGGTCGAGGGTGGCGTTCGTTTATTTTCTTTTTTTAGAATGCTGCGTTGAACGTAAATTCACATCAAAGGGATTTTTATCACCAAATAACCCAATACTGCTTTTTTTTCTTCATATGTGGAAATTAATTTATTTGGTCGTTTGATTTATTAGAAAAATAAAGGGATAAAAATACATATAATGCTTAATGGAAAAAAATGGTTTATCTTTAGCGGGATCTTAACTTGCGACCTACTACAGACATGCCGGTAAATTTCGTTACTTTGTTCGTTGTACTCGTAGTTATTGAATGGATTAGCCTTTGCTGAAACTACATAAGTTTATGTTTGAGTGAGTAGGCAGTGCCGTCTATTCGCTCTATTAATACACACCTCCAAACGTAACGACGTCTATTCGAATTAATTCTGCATCACTGATACTCATCGTAATCGGATATAGGTATATAATAATAACGCGTTTATCACACTAATGCTGATTCGCGCCCCGCTCGGGTGTGTGTGCGAGATAGCGTACTATGCACGTAAATAGTGTTGACTCGCTCGCACACCGTAGCGGCCTGAGGATCCGCATCCAACGTGAAAACTGCCTAAGAGAACAACAACACTTAGCATTTGAATGGGTTATTCCCACTAGTTGCCACCAAGTTGTTACCAGTGGTAACTACTGGGATTTTTTTCCCACCTTTTACCACTGGTAACTACTGGGAAAAATTATTCCCAGTAGTTACCACCAACTCGGTTTAGTGGTAACTACTGGGAATTTTTATTCCCAGTAGTTACCACCAAAATATTGTTAGAGTTAAATACTAAATAAAACAGTATAAATAGTATAGTATAAATATAGAGTGATTTAATAAATAATTATTAGTGTTTTAGTAAACTGCCTTAAAAGTTAAAAGTGACCAAAAATATTGAAACAGTTAAACCGGTACTAGTACAAAAACTATAATATATGTAAGAATAAATATAATAATCCATTTAGATTATTTTTCAAGTGATTTTATTAGGTAGTTCAAAATCACTCTATATTTATACTATACTATTTATACTGTTTTTATTAGTATTTAACTCTAACAATTTTTTTAGTGTTAACACCGAACCGAGTTAGTGGTAACTTCTGGGAATTATGTTTCCCAGTAGTTACCAGTGGTAAAAGGTGGGAAAAAAATTCCCAGTAGTTACCACTGGTAACAACTTGGTGGTAACTAGTGGGAATAACCCCATTTGAATAAATCTTTCACTTTGCACCACTCAGGGTTGTTTGGTCCTACAGTAATAAACTAAACTTAAGGCAGAGGTACAAACTAATTCAATAGCTTTTAGGCTTCTGGAAACTTAATAATGTAAAGTACCTATTCCATAATGGAGGTAGTTGCTTAACTCAGTAGGTACCGTAAAATGGGGTGAGTAGGGTCAAAACTGAAATTCAAACCTCGATAATATTTTATTTTTACATATGAAAACTGAATGGTGTATATGGCCGTTTGTATTTTAGTTTTTATTTTATTTTGGGTAGTTCCATTTCATAACTTTGACGATAAAGAGGAAAACCCACCTCACCCCGTAGTGCCTCGTATTTGGGGTGAGAGGGGTTTTCATACAAAGGTGATTTTGGAAGATTGTTGCATTGTTTTTTTTATTATGCGTATTACTATAGCTCCATTTTAAATTGGAATACATTATTTTTGTAGCAGTAGCCTTAAAATCCCTTCTCACCCCCCTCTCAAACCTTCTCTCCCCATTCATAACCCACTTCTCCCCGCGAAACCTACTCACCCCGTTTTACGGTACCTATATGTATGTGTTTGAACTGACTTTATTAAGAACAGGTTCTACGATTTTGATTAAAAATAAGTGCAAAACTAAATGAGTGCAATTAGGACTCGCGGGCCGAGGGTTAACTTGGAATACAATATAATTATGAAACAAATCAAATACTTGATTTGTGTTATTTTAAGACAGAACACTCAAATAAATAAATTATAAACATAATACTATTTAAATAAAGTGCACACAAAATGTTTTCAATAAATTATTCATGAAAAATGTTCCCTGCATGAAAGTCTGATATGATATGTGAGCGCTCAGAGCCGGTATGCCGATGCCGCTCGAATTAAGGCTTCGTATTTTCGCTCTGCCGCGAATTTTTGGGGTAATAAATTGACTCGATCGTACATCATAAACATCATGTTAATTATGCTTTTATATTTAGCTGCTGGGTTTTTTGTAAAGCTACCCCTCAGTAAGTATAAGTAAATATCGGATCTTAAATAACCTGAAAATTTAGAAACAATTGCATTTTAATATTTAATATTATATGAAAATATGTCCGCTGCATTAAAAAGAAATACTTTTTACCTATAATTTTTTATAATTTTTACCTATAGTTTTTTTTTTAGAATTTTATGGTAAGTAGGTGTATGTAGGTGTAGATGTAACTTCACTTCATAGGTCTATTCACACCTTTCTCGTTAAATGCTAAGTGACGTTACACGGGAAAAGGTACCTTATGGCGGCTGGCTCTTACGTCACTTAGCACCGCAATAGTATTGGGGCGGCGTTTAAATGTTACCAGAGCGAAAATCAATTCCTTGAACTCTTTAGACGCATTCACTCTGGAACATCACAAAGAAAATCAAAAAAGAAAAGCAAAAGACAATCGTTGTTTTATCTTATATTATCTTTGCGACTGAGGATTCTTTGGTACCTACATCATTTTCTTTCAAAGACTTTTATAAGGTTTGTAGTCAACGTACCCTTATAATTTATCCGTGCCTGTCTGTCTTTTTGTCTATCCGTTCAGTGCTTAGCTCAGTATTTTATAAGTAGTGGGAAGCTGCCGCATTTAACAAAGTGTGGAAATAGGTATTTACCTACCTTATCAAAAGTAAATTAAAAAAACTTATAACTATAATACGTACACCTACAACTTAAACATAAAATGGTGGTGATTTTATTTCTTTTATCCCTGTGGTGTCGTTGAATCGGTCTTTAAAAAAGCGGCCAAGTGCGAGTCGGACTCGCCCATGAAGGGTTCCGTATTTAAGGGATTTATGACGTATTAAAAAAAAAACTACATACTAGATCTCGTTCAAACCAATTTTCGGTGGAAGTTTGCATGGTAATGTACATCATATATTTTTTTAGTTTTATCATTCTCTTATTTTTGATGTGGGTTTGATGAAAAAAAAAATTTGAGTTTCAGTTCTAATCTAAGTATGGGGAACCCCCAAAATTTATTGTTTTTTTTTCTATGTTTGTGTGAAAATCTTAATGCGGTTCACAGAATACATCTACTTACCAAGTTTCAACAGTATAGTTCTTATAGTTTCGGAGAAAAGTGGCTGTGACATACGGACGGACAGACAGACAGACAGACAGACATGACGAATCCATAAGGGTTCCGTTTTTTGCCATTTGGCTACGGAACCCTAAAAAGGAATATATAGATATAGAAGGAACTCGGAAAAAACATGAAATAAAGGAAAGTAAAGACTTACACAAATAGTACAGACATAGTAAAGACTTTTGACAAAATTTTTTTTGGAGATGATCGGTAAATTTTGAGCTTTGCTCATACTATCCCTTATTAGTAGAAGGAGGTAAGTGCTGCGAAGATAATGAATAATGATTTATTGGTAAACCGTAATATCGTTTGATTGTTTATTTTATTTGTCCATAGCATCTACAAAGATCCCTTAGGTTTTATTATGACGGACGGGCAACTACCTACTGAACCGTACACTGATTATGTGGCCTGTTTTTTATTAAACAGTAAATGCCCTTATAACCATCCGTAGAGAATATTAATACTGTCTGTAGGGAATAATGAGTCTCGGCCCGTCAACACAGTGTTCATTAAGTTACTCCGACATCCAGGCGCGTTATGCCTGCGCGTCACGTCACCACATTAACTAATGCTCAACATAAGTAGTTTTGTACACTCGGGTGTCTAGTAAGGTTTCCTCCGCGATGTTTTCCGCTGTCGCTCATTAAGGGTAGTTTTGACGTCGAGGGGCCTGCGGACTGTGGCGTGCTACGGCAAACAATCATAGGGAGCGGCACACGCGTCATCTAATTTGTGCTGTGACCGCTGTTTGATTGATAGACCGCCTGTTACGCCGGACGACCTCGTTTATTCGCCAGACATTGTTTTTCCTGTTATTATTTGCCTCTCTAAACGGTAATGAAAGTTGACATTTCACTTATCTGTCGAGGGTTGCGACGGGTGACCTTTATCGGTTGTTTACTACAAGCTTAAGTCACAAGGCGCCACGCCGAGCCGCACTTTTATGCAAAATACCTCTATAGAAACGATTATCGACAGATATTATTATACGCGTTTTATAAAAGTGCTAAGCAATCGTGCTTTTATACGATTTATAAGTGTTATGTAGGTATTGCCAGAGGAAGTTGATTCGAACATACAAAAGATGTAAAAAGTTCATTTTGACTTTCGCTTCACGTCGATGAAAATGTATGCAGTTTGTTAAGACTACCTTTTCACTCAATTTGGTGTATACTTAAGTTAGTTTTTATTTACGTAACTGTCACAAGTGAGTAATTTTTATCTTAATTACCATACTCGTACTTGACAGCAAATTTATAATCTCCTGTCTGCCTTTTACGCACAGACAATATGAAAGAATATTTTTGTTTCTCGTCGGGCACGCCATACAAATGAGTCCCCCAACTGCGCAATCTTTACGACACCGTCCAGTGGTTGTATCGCTCCGAACGACTTCCTCTGGGATTACTTTTGCCCGCCAATACCGATTTGTTATCTATCCTATCCGTCTTTTACTGTAATCGAATTTGGTCAATGAACAGTGTAACTAATTAGTCGGTTTGTGTTTGAGCAGTTATTTTATTAGCTTGCTTTAGCTTCCTGACCTCGGTTTAAAGATTCTTTATTCTCATAAGAATTTGTACAATTCACTTAAAATGAGAACTTAAATACATATATACATTTTATTTACATACTTTGTCACAAAAGGAGCGACAGACATTGATTAAAATTAGGTACATTTTACATTTAAAATTACACAAGCATTTTATTATATTGCCGGTAAGTATGATTACGTATTTGTATTAGGGGGTAGGCTGGTGGACCTTTTTATTAAACCCTTGTGAGTTGTGACGTATTAGGAAACTGATAATAACTCTCTATTTAAAATAATTTCAAGTAAACAATCAAAACAAATAAATACATAGATAATCTTATGTCTAGACGTAGTATCTGTGCCTAGGAAAATAGAGATTATATATATAGTCTACAATTAAATCGTCTAAGATTTTCTGAAAAGTACCTACTTACCTATTCAGATCCATATTATGTTACGAGTATATGATTTGCGATGTTGAGGTGTCCGAAAAATTTCCTTCAGTCTCATATATTTATCAACGTAGTGAGATGGTGGCCTGTTAACCACTAGGCACACAGTACCTACAATTATGCCAATACGCGCCGACTGCGTTTTGTTGGAAGAAGCCTTTGTAATCGGGTCAGACAGTGGATCCTGTCCCTATTAAGCGAGACAGTTGACATGTAATGCGATAGGATAACACGCATAGTGCCTCTGCCTTTCAGGAGTGATTGCGTAACCTAGTATCGATTTTGCGTCACATTGCGTAAGCGTCCTTAGCTGCGGACGCCGCTGCAGATGTAGGGATTCGCGAAACGCCCGCTGATTGCTCTTAGCAGCGACCCAGTAACTCGACAAGATAATTGCCTGGCAAGAGTGGCAAGATAAAGTAATTACTTGTTAATAACATCTTATAAGAGCGCACCTGCACGGAAACATGAGCGCGAATTTCGATTTTCTCTTGCCTGTTTTTGCCTTACCTACGAGAGTAAATTAATTTTCCTCGTTTAAACATCTACTAAATTTGTGTGTATTATTGTTTAAGATACACGCCACAGTATCTTCAATTTATATCTTTAGGAGGAGATTCTATTCACAAATACCACATATTCACCTAAAATAAACCTTTATTTAATTTACTTTTGTGAGTATAAATATTAGAATGATAATTGGATCTAAAGTTACCTAATTCATTCTTGTCGAAACATATACATATCAGCAATTACTTATCTGTTGAAAAATTGAGTGATCTACAGAACTCGACGACTTTTATGAGACTACAATTAAGTAGGTATGAAAAGACCAAGCCATAGTTTTTAAACCAAGGTGTAGGATTAGTAAAGACAGGGCTTAGGGGCTTGGCTTTTGCTGAGATCTGATAACTTTTTACAATAAATGCTAATGAGTCTTGGCCGCCAACTTTACGTCATAAGTTCACGCGAGATGTACTAGCGAATAGTAATGTCACTAATGTCAAAATGAGTTCAAACTGATATCGATTTGTAAGTTGGGATCGAGCTCCGGGTTGGCCTGTTCCCACTTCCCTCTCGTCACTTCCCTCTCATCCCTTGTCTTATCATGAAGGCTGTAAATCCATTGTACAGCGGTCTCTTCCGTGCTGTTTTTGTTGGAAAATAATTGCAATAATAAATAAAAAGTTTTACCGTCCAATGAATATTAACTGAGAAATTTAAAAATATTGATTGCCACTTGACTAAATTTGCTTGTTTATACAGTAGATAAATAGTGTGAATTTCATTATACAGAATGGATTGCCGTCGCCGGAGAATCCTTATATATTCAACGGGGACTTTGTAGACCGAGGAAAGAAGGGCTTGGAGGTGTTCCTGTTGCTGCTGACCTGCATGCTGGCGTTTCCTGGAGGGGTCTACCTCAACCGCGGCAACCACGAAGACCTGATTATGAACCAAAGGTGATACCCTCTATAGCCGCCCGGAGACCTATAAAAAGGTCTCCTGTTCCATTCTAATTTGAACTTTGTGTTGAAAAAGTAAAATTTCATTTTGCTTGGCAAGGTTTGACGTATGGGCGGCTAGAGGATACTAGTAATGCGCTAACTTCTTCTAGTAATGAGATCCACCATTTAACGGTTTTCGGATTTGTAGAGGCTTATAACCTGATGCAATCGCTGTTTATTGCTGTAAACGGACAGCAAATAGCAATTATAGGTTCCAAGCTATGGTTCCAAGCCGTTTATTTAAATTAGTCTGCCTATGTCAATGTTGTTTTTATGTAGGTATGACATAACTGTCATAAGTAAGTAATTTCATTTCATAACCGATAGTTTTTGAATGGTTTATACGGATATACAGTGTGTAAATCCAATACGGGCGATAAATTAAACCAGATATGGAATTTATCCATGTAATCATTAATTAAGAAGCAATGTACTGCAAACATTACGAGACATGACATGACATGACATTACGAAATACGAGCTTTTTAAAGTAACTGCCAACAAGCGTTGACAGCTACTTTAAAAAGCATGTAGAGTCAGACCAAGAAAAGTCTGCAGCGGATTTGACAGCCCTCGCAGTGCCAGTGTTATTATAAACGTCAAACTTCTATGAAATTATGACGTGTAAATAACACTTTCACTGCGTGGGCTATCAAATCCGCTGCAGACTTTTCTTGGTCTGACTCTACCTGTCTCGTAACTTGTGCGTTGCTTTACATTGCGAGCCGAATGTACTCGTATGGTTAAAATTTTCATTGTATTTTATAAGCAACATTTATTTGACATATATTATACTTCTTATGCTAATCCTATGCTAATCACCGTTTAAATATTCGCCCTTATTGAATTTACACACTGTATACACAGGTTATTAAGTAACGTTTAATATATATTTCGCAGGTATGGTTTCTTAAAAGAGGTGCATCAGAAATATCGGGTGAGTAATATTATATACCTACCTGAATTATCTGTATAAATGTCTAAAACAAACATGAGCAAATGTCATGAACAATTTTTACAGTTTTTACAGACAACTTGAATAATATAATATTTCATTCTATAATTAATAATATTATTCAAGCTTTCCTCATGGACCATTGCCATTAGGAATACATATTTTTGATGGCACAACTAGTTGTGCATACGTAGTTGGTCCATGAGGAAAGCTTGATACTATTTACTTAAATGGGATGTTGATAATGTTGAGTATAAAATATGATTTGTGTCTAAAATATTTGAGTGTAATACAATTTAAACAGTAACTGAAATCGTTTTGTTTGGATAAGCACTCGAGTTGGTCCCATAGAACTTATAAATTGAATACGTGACCAAAGCAATTGTTCGCAACAGGAACGCTACAGCAAACTATTAAACGCGCCTTTATTTCCATTTTCACACACTCCGTGCGACTACAGCGTTGTAAAATGCAATGTATTTACGTATTTACGCGCTGTTCTGAACGGTCCATTTGTAAATTAGTATTCGCAGCTGCTGAAAACACTAAATAAGTAAGCAAACTAACTAGCCACAAAAGAACAATGCACTCGAACGTGGGAGGTTAAATTGAGTTGCCGCAATATCTCCAGACGGTTTTTAGTTTGCCAAGCACTTTGGTAATCCAGTTTAAAGGTTAACTACAGACCTTTCATAAGAAAAACACTTTAAAGTACTTATAGGTTTTCGAGATTTACTCACGCCACTGGGTTTTTTAATTACTTAACAACCAGTACTAGACCCTAATCTCATCGCAAGTCAAGCTCAACAACTGACATCGTGCTTAAAGACGCTTTAGAAATATACTACAGGGGTGACATAGTCACTGTGTGACAAAACCCGTTTAAAAATTAAGATTAAAAAAAAAGAAGAATTCGAATCGAGCTCTATTTGCCATATAACTACATGAATTTAAATTTTAACTCGTGTGTCATGTATTAGAGTCAATCGTTGCAGTGACCATGCGCTTTTATCTTAGGTGACGTCGCTCGGATCGAATTAATCTGATTTAGCGCCATAGTCACGCGATATACTGTTTCCAAAAAGGAAGGGGAAAATACTTCTATTTAAAATGCAAATACAAAATGCAAAATACCTATTTTGTATTTTGCATTTAAATGCCTTTTAGTAAAAAACATTTTGTATTTTATTTGAAATACTTTTCGAGATGTATTTTGCATTTTTAATATTCATTTCAAAATGCAAAATACTTTGCGATTAAAATTAGCCAACATTACCAGTCAAACGAAATGAAATGAACGAATGACGCTTGTATTGCCGAATTTGACCGATAGAGGCGCCTGCTAGCCATGCGCGCCCTTTTTAGGGTTCCGTACCCAAAGGGTAAAAACGGGACCCTATTACTAAGACTCCGCTGTCCGTCCGTCCGTCTGTCCGTCTGTCACCAGGCAGACAGTTGAAATTTTCACAGATGATGTATTTCTGTTGCCGCTATAACAACAAATACTAAAAACAGAATAAAATAAAGATTTAAGTGGGGCTCCCATACAACAAACGTGATTTTTGACCGAAGTTAAGCAACGTCGGGCGGGGACAGTACTTGGATGGGTGACCGTTTTTTTGCTTGTTTTGCTCTATTTTTTGTTGATGGTGCGGAACCCTCCGTGCGCGAGTTCGACTCGCACTTGGCCGGTTTTCTTTCTTCTTTGGTCAGAGTGCGCGCCTGCGCCTTATAGCCGTTTAGATTTAGACTCGCGGCTCGGCTCGCGGCGCGTCTCGTGGCTCGCCTCGACACACTCGGCTTCGGCTTGTCAATTGGTTATAAACCTTATGCCGTGCCGTTAGTGTTTAAATTATATTAGCTCGACGAGCTTGCGAGCCACGAGACGAGTCGCGAGCCCACCGCTTACACTCGCGTCTCGTGGCGCGGTTCGCGGCTCGTCTCGTGGCTCGCGCGAGAGTCTAAACCGGTTATTATGACCAAAATGTCATGCATAAGGTGCCATGTTATTAGACGTTTTTGTTCGGCTCGGCATTGTGTCTCTATTTCTCATGATAAATACCTAAAATACATAAATATATCCGAGATTTGGTCAAAAGGTATTTTATTTAGAAAAAGTATTTCGAAAATACCTATTTTGCATTTAGCATTTGAAATACAAAACGCAAAACTATTTGGTATTTTGCATTTGAAATAGTAAATCTGAAAAGTATTTTGCATTTTGTATTTAAATGCTTTTTTAAAACCATTTTGTACATCTCTGGGGAAAAGGCAGGTATATTGGATCGCCTTAGACAAAAAAGCAGGCTGCACCATATTACACTGTCAGTATTAATTTAAACTTTCACGATTTTTACAGATTATTAAATTGTACAACGGGACTTAACCGCGTATAAGATTATTAACCTCCAACGGGGTCTTTTCGGGGTTTTAAGATTTATCTCCGATATTTCGAGGACGGCGTTGTCCCCGGGGTCTCGGAGAAGACTGGCTAATAAAGTTGAAATCAACATATTGTAGCCGCGCGAGATCACAACGCCGTCCTCGAAACGTCTCCGACGTAAATCTTAAAACTTAAATAAGCGATTAAATCCCATTGCACAATTTAATATTGTCAGTATTTTCATCACTACAACTGATTATATCATACGCAGCACAACGCTGAGCGGCTGCTGAAGCTGATAGAGGGTGTGTACCGCTGGCTGCCGCTAGGCACCATCATCAACAACCGCGTGTTCGTGGTGCACGGCGGCATTTCCGACACCACTGACCTCGACATGATCCGCAGCTTGGAGAGAGACAAAGTACGTATTCAAGATCATGGCCCCGACGGAAGACCAGCGTTAGCCTAGCCAGGCTAGCACCATGCTGAGACGGGACCATTTCGTGACTATTACGAGTATGTTGTTGTGTTACTTGTTGTTTTCTTTTATTAACAAGCTTTTATTAGGTCGACCTGTATGTAACTAACTGTGTAATGGAATCTAAGGTAACTAATTTAACCATCTTCCAAGGATAGCGTCATGAAAATTGGCAGCTGTATGTAGTTCTGATCACAATACAGTAATATGGTACTGTCGAACTGATCTGATGACGGAGACAGGAGATGGCCATAGGAACTATGTGATGAAACAACGCAACCTAATTGTGTTAGGGGTTTTTAGAATTGTCTCGATGAGTATTAGTTGTCTGTCGTAAGAAAAGTACAATCAGCGATAAAAGCTTGTATCAAAAATGAAATTTTTGCCAAAAACGTATTATTATTTTTTTGTCACGAATAAACGCTCTCTATTTTATTCTATTCTGGAGAGGAACAATTCGGAGATGATGAACTTCTTCCTGGCGGGTATGTTATGATATATTGTATTTAGACAATGCTAATGTTGGATAGGCTTTATAGCAGTTGTCTCGGTATAAGTGACGTCGTTTCTGAAGAGGTAAATATGATGGACGATATATACTTGGTCAACCAGATCTTGACGGTAGAAAAAGGCGCCAAATTTGAAAAATGTAGGCGCGAAGGGATATCGTCCCATAGAAAATTTGAATTTCGCGCCTTTTTTTACTAAATAGGTTTGGTTGACCAGCTATACCTATTAGGTACGTAGGTATTTATGTATATTATATTTGGGAATTCTTGTCATGTACAAGCAGTAGGGCTCAGACTCGCACAGAACACGGCAAGGTTAGATCTATATCACCAGACACACACACTGGGACCATGTGTCACTTATATTATATTTTTGTGACCTCTAGACGGAGAGCTAGTCTCGGAAAATACTCAACGGTTTTAAGAGCAACGAAATTGGACAGTTCGTTTCCTATTACTACAGCTGCCAGAAGCCCGGATCTAGTAATAAATATAGCCTAGCAAAATAACTAGACAGGTTTTGTTGCATTCAAAAGGTTAGTCTACAATTCTTCATTTGACATACTTAAAATAGGGGTGGTAGTTAGTTCAAACATCTTCTGCTCTCAAGTAGGTAAGTAGTGCAATGATTCTGGCCAAGAGAGGGTTTAATGTGATATACATAGGTATATAAAAGGTGAAGGGCGGTTTCAGACTAGCGTTTTATACGTGTCTATAAGCTCGTTTTAGATAGCGGGCGTGTAAGCGCATAACGGCCATAACGCCGAAACGACCGTACTTCACGCGCAGAAAAAAGCGCTAGTCTGAAACCGCCCTAAACCATCATCATCATCGAAATTTCTAAACGGTTCATTCATTCAAACTTTGGGTCAAGTAAGATTGTTGGATACAAAACGAGCGACGGTTACCTATTTGCGTGTTTTGTTTTCAACAAAGATCTCTTTCTTTCCGGCCCAAAGCAGTCAAACGTCGATACCTACTTGTATAGACGTGATATTGCTATGAGGGACTTTGGTGACCCAATTTTATTACACTAAATATCCAGCAAAGTAAATTATCCTCTTAAATTCCGGAGAGGTATATTGGGAAGGCTTTAATATGTCCGTTTTATTGCAGTACGTGTCGCTGCTGCGGCCACCGGTCACGGAGAATTGCGCACCAGGCTCGGAGGTCATCGACAAGGTGGAATGGAAACAGGTAAGCCTTTCGTACACCATCTATTATTCAGCAGTCTACTTTGGTGGTATCGATCTGACGAATGCTCACGCTTGCTGTTCAGGTGCTCAGTATGATAGAAGGAACATACATTCATGTGATGAATTTGTGCATCTATCTACTTAAATACGTGTACTTAAACTTGGCTATAGCTGAGAATGGCTCCCGTAGTCAAATAGGTACCCTTATAGTTTCGGCATGTCCGTCTGTCAGTCTATCAGCGGCTTAGCGTAGTAGTTATATTCAGATAAATAAAACTTGATAAAAGAATTATGAAATTTATGAACAAATAGCCATATTCGAACTTTAAGATACGTTTCTTCAAACAAATACGTCACTTTTGACACATTGTTTGACACTGACATATCTTGGTGATATATAATATAGATATCTAGTTCAAAATCCGAATCGGGCCCTTAGTGTATAAACTAACACCAGCTTTCAACTGCAAATGCAATTTGATGCACTTGATTGCAGCTTTGAAGTTTATTTAGTTGGCGAAATATATGATGCAATATTCTGCGCTCGGCCAATATAAAGCTAGTGCTTAAATGGCTCACCAACAGCTTTCATGCATTATATATACACGAGAGCTATACGAACATATATACGAATATATATGTTCGGGACCTGACAATTATTGTACCCTTCTTTTTTAGGATTCCGTACCCAAAGGGCAAAAACGGGATCCTATTACTATGACTCCTTTTGAAATTTTCACAGATGATGTATTTCTGCCGCTATAACAACAAATACTAAAACACAGAATATAATAAATATTCAAGTGGGGGTCCCATACAACAAGCGTGATTATTTTGCCATTTTTAGGGTTCCGTACCCAAAGGGTAAAAACGGGACCCTATTACTAAGACTCCGCTGTCCGTCCGTCCGTCCGTCCGTCCGTCCGTCCGTCCGTCCGTCCGTCTGTCACCAGGCTGTATCTCACGAACCGTGATAGCTGTCTAGTTGAAATTTTCACAGATGATGTATTTCTGTTGCCGCTATAACAACAAATACTAAAAACAGAATAAAATAAAGATTTAAGTGGGGCTCCCATACAACAAACGTGATTTTTGACCGAAGTTAAGCAACGTCGGGCGGGGTCAGTACTTGGATGGGTGACCGTTTTTTTGCTTGTTTTGCTTTATTTTTTGTTGATGGTGCGGAACCCTGTGTGCGCGAGTCCGACTCGCACTTGGCCTGTTTTTTGCGTAATGGTACGGAACCCTTCGTGCGCGAGTCCGACTCGCACTTGGCCGGTTTTTGTAGTCTGTTAATAGGAAAAAATCTGGGTGTCTGTAACTTTTGTACTCCGCGATAGTCGTCGAATACCTACTATATGTAGTAGTTTTCCTTCCAACTGTCAATTAAGAACTTAAACTAACGGTTGACGTCAGCTGTGCTAAAACTTATCTATGACAGTTCATGGTCCAAACGTCCATAGCAAACTTTATCTTGTTAAATCCAGAACAAAAAGTTATAACAATGTCTGATTTGAAATAATGAGAGTGTAGTTCTAAGATTACAAAAAAAACTCGCGCACCGAGAATTCCTGATACTTAACTATAGTTAACGCTACCTACTGAAGTTATACATGGTATGATAAGTGTCCAACTACCGAAAAGATAAATTGGATTGAGGTACAAAGATAACTTTTGCCATTGTTCACATATAACGACACAAGCCATCAGCTGCAAATATAAGTTTGTCACCGAAGAGTTTTACGATTTATTAACTTTCTGACTTCTCCTTTACTAATGCTAAAAGATAATTGCTTCTTACCAAATTTTGTATTCTTTAAGTATCAACACTGAAACAGGTACCTTGTTAGTCGCCCTATACAATTTTTAAATTCTGTTTTTTCTATAAAATCGTAGTAAAACCTTCCAACTCTATAGTTGATAGTTGGACTATTCCAATACTGCAACTATGGTACACAAGTTCAAAAGTAAATTAACTACTTAATGTTTTTTTGGTTTACTCCGAGTTTTTTCTTCCATCACACAAAAAATTGTTTGTGTGAGTCCAACTCGCAATTATCAATTTTGTTTACTTATTAATTAATAGAATTGACAGTAAATCTAGTTATCCACTCAAGTAAAACCGGAACAAATTTTAGGGATAAAGCTATTATATCTACGTTTAATAATTTTGTTTTGCGCAAATCATTAACTCGGCCTTTAAGAACATTAAGTCCTTTCCGGTGGTTGTTGGTAATTCAATCACGCTTCGGCAAATGAATAGATTAGACTGAAACTTTGTTTTCGAGCAACAAATTAAGATTTGAAAACGGTGAAATTTAGAATACAGATTCTATTCTACCGTACTCTTCATTTAGTATTCCTACTCTGTAGTAATAAATAAATAAATATTATAAGACATTATTAGGTACCCAAATTGGCTAAGCCCTACAGTAAGCTCAATAAGACTTGTGTTCTGGGTACTTAGACAACCAAGACACAACAACACAACGCAACACCACAACAAAGTATAGGTACTCAATGTCGTTGCTTTTTGGTATTGTATTCATTTCATTTTATTTGAGTCGGGAGCGTTATTGAGTTTCTAGTTACGCGAAACGAGCTTATCTCATTTCTTAGGGTCAAAGCAATTTCAGCAACTGCCACTCTCGTCGGCCAGTGAGATCGGCATCCCGCGGCGTTTGGTGATGTGCCGTTACAAGAAGGGTCATTTCATTTCCTAGTAACGTGCGTGAATGTATTTTTAACCGACTTCACGATTTCAAAAGGAGGAGGTTTTCAATTCCCGTTTCGCGTTCCGTACCTCAAAACGAAAAAACGGAACCCTTGTAGGATCACTCTGTCTCTCGTCTCTCCGTCTGTCACAGCCTATATTCTCCGAAACTACTGGATCAATTGAGTTATTTGATATTTCACACATATGTAAGTTTGTGACCCAAAGACGGTCATGTAACGTAAGCAAATGAATTTTAAATATGGGGGCCACTTTTGGGGGGTAATTGCGCAAATTAATAAATAAAGTTTTTCAAACTATATCGTGTTACATATCAAATGAAAGAGATTATTGTAAGAATCTCAAATATATTTGTTTTATAATTTTAAGATAAATAATTTAGCAGTTATTCAAGAAAATAGGCAAAAAATGACCCCCCCCCCTTTATCTCCAAAACTACTGGGTCTAAAATAAAAAAAAAATACGTAAAATTGTTATTTACCTATAGATGACAGGAAAACTTATTAGAAATGTGCAGTCAAGCGTGAGTCGGACTTAATTATGTACTTAGTTTTTGATCCGACCCCTACGGGTTTTTAATAGACATTTCACTTACGTTTCACATAAAACATACATTGTTAAAAATTGTGTAATGTACGGAACCATTGGAACACGAGTCCGACTTGGTCGGTTTTTTTATGTTTGTTATTCCATAAGGGCTCGTGTACACGGTGCCTAACTCCGTCATTTCTGGACCGATTTTGAAAATTATTTTATTGATTGTATGTGTAAGTATACATACTGATTGGTCCGGTTGAAGTACCGTGGGTACGCACGACTACCTCAAAGGTCCTATAATGCATTTCTATTTAGTTTCCTACATAGATTCACAATATACATTTTGGTGATGACTTGAGTTTACAGGAATTTAACTTTGATAACCATAGAAACTTTCTGAATTAGACGCGGAACTGTTATTTTAAGCGGTTGTTTGCGTGTTAGTAAGCAATTCGCTAAGATAGGCTACGAAGTTCATGAAGGGTTCTGGAGTAAGCAGCGTTACAAGCATCCTGTAACGTTACACAAAAACACAGTGTACAAATTAATAAAATAAAAAGTCTTGTCATATTGGTAGAAATTAATTTTATGTAAAACATATATAAATAAGCATAATCCCTTAATAAGGGATAAGTTCGCCTTTGTACCGTAATTTCTATAAATTTTATTTAACCCGTGAGTAATCACTATAACTAAAATCCTTACTCGTAGCTGTCGCATAAACTCTACAGACGGAAAGTTGTAGGATAAACTTTTACTTTGAATGTTATAGGTGAAGTTGGGCGATCAGTAACTTTCGAGGATTTCAGCGGTATCTATAAACAAATTTCTCCTTACCTGCTACTCTCCTACTACCTACCTCAATAATGTTGCCCGCGTGGCATCACGTGTGTGTCATACACCGAGCTTTTTTTGAACTTCTACGCATTTAAACAAAAAAAGCGGCCAAGTGCGAGTCGGACTCGCCCATGAAGGGTTCCGTATTTAGGCGATTTATGACGTATAAAAAAAAACTACTTACTAGATCTCGTTCAAACCAATTTTCGGTGGAAGTTTATATGGTAATGTAGGTACATCATAAATTTTTTTTTGTTTTATCATTCTCTTATTATAGAAGTTACAAGGGGGGGGGGGGGGGACATTTTACCACTTTGGAAGTGTCTCTCGCGCAAACTATTCAGTTTAGAAAAAAATGATATTAGAAACCTCAATATCATTTTTAAAGACCTATCCATAGATACTCCACACGTATGGGTTTGATGAAAAAAATTTTTTTGAGTTTCAGTTACCTATATTTAGTAGATTAAGTATGGGGAACCCCCAAAATTTATTGTTTTTTTTCTAGTTTTGTATGAAAATCTTAATGCGGTTCACAGAATACATCTACTTACCAAGTTTCAACAGTATAGTTCTTATAGTTTCGGAGAAAAGTGGCTGTGACATACGGACGGACAGACAGACAGACAGACAGACAGACATGACGAATCTATAAGGGTTCCGTTTTTTGCCATTTGGCTACGGAACCCTAAAAATTAAGCTGTAAAGCACTGTGGGTCACTAAGTGGGCACTAAGTTATTAAATACCGTCCTTTTTTGTGGCGAAAATCTTGCGAGAGTTTAAGTGTCGATGGCATTTTCATTGGTATTCATAAGTGCATTACTTTTATTTTGGTGTGTCCTTTGCATTGTATTGTATTGCAAGAAGCCTTGACGCCCTTTGACTACTGGCCCTGCATCTTTGAAACTAAATTAACTATTACTTACAAGACTTCCTTGTGTTACTAAGTGCCCTCGCTTCGCTCTTACTTTTATGTCGCAACTCGCACACCATCAACATCGCTATCGATTCCCCGTATTCTGTTCTTTATAGTAATGTAATTAATAAAAAACTTACAATAAAAAGTAACCTAGAATTAAAACTACCTACAAAACTAAAACTAATACCTAAAAAATTAATAAAAATAATGTGGGTGACCTAGCCCAATATGTATATAGTAATGTCCTATTATAAGAATTCAAGTCTGCTAGAAGCATCTCTGTGCTTAATACTCTTACCTCCGTCAATGTCACAGTCGTATTGAGTGCTCCAATTGTACCCTTGTAGGTTACATTTATATACCGTAGCCGTGTTATAGATTACAGCACCCCAAATAAAAGGTTCTATTGTGTGTCACGCCACAATTTACTGGTTGACTCAATAGATAAAGAAAACTAAACCGTGTGTGCTGTCTCTTTCTGTAGCATGCCTTAGTATAAGGGAGCATGATTTAAGCAAGGTTTGGTGTACCTGAGGCGTAGAATTGCCAGACTATCAATATAAGCTATCCAGACGAATTCACCAGTGTAACTGTGTCCTCGCTGACCGTAAATGAGCGTTTTCCAAAAAAAAAAAAAATACATTTCATTAATGTCTTCAAAATATTGACTTCTTAGCATTGATATAGTATAAAGAACTGGATACCCAATCAGCCGCCAAAAATGGCCCCACAAAAGTGATGTCAAAACAGATCATGCATTACTTTTTCGTTTAGTCTTGTTTGAAACGCTCAAATGTGAAGTTGTCAACAATTACGAAATGTGCCGTTAAAATATGTAAAAATAACAATGATAAAGCAAGGAAAAAGGATGGAATGTATTTCTTTCGTTAGTTCTTTGGATAGCATTACATAATTTATGTAATCTGGTGGTAATTTTATGGTTTTTAATAAATTAATTTGTTAGTACCAAAGAAGGGATGTCAAGGAACAAAATTCTAATGAGTCGATGTGAGGTCAATATTTTTTTTATTTTTATATGGAATTCATAAGAAATAAATAATATTATGTTTAAATTGAAGATTTCCAAGAAAACCTATGCGACGTGCAAAGTGGACTGCTATTTAATTATAGCAAGAGATAGGGGTGATGCAGTTTTAAACAAGGCAAAACGGCACTTGTGTGTTCGGTCCATTTCCCTGTTTCCGACATATACACCACCAATAAGGGCTTATATCGACTAACTGTAAATGCTAAACCTGTCGGAACACAGTGACAACCACAGGATTTTTTTTATAAAGTATAGGTAGACTTTATAAAAAAAATCCAATCAGTATCTAAATTTCCCCGTGCATCCGTGCTATGAGTAAATGTAGATCTTAAATACACAGTTATTTAATAAGTAGAATTTATTTCAAGGAAATTAGTATTTAAAGACGTATACTTACGAATTAAAAATTTAATTTGTTTGAATTTGAACCACGAATTAATTTTATTTGAGCTCCCGATTAAATTAAATTTGTTTTATTTATTACTTCAATTGGTTTTCCTGTACTACTGTACAGGAAAACCAATTGAAGTAATAAATAAAACAAATTTACACCCGCACATACGGATATACTTTGGTACACTTTAATATGTATTACTATACATATTAAAGTGTACCAAAGTGACTCCATTCGTTCATTATTCTCGTTTGACGTTGTTTGACGTAAATACGTTACGTTTAGTGCCATCGGACTAATTTTTTTAACAGTGTTGGTACTTATGTTTGCAAATTTGACACTTAATGCTTACGACATTAAGCTCTTTTCTGTACGAAACATTTATCTTGACTCAAAATTTACGTAAGCGTTTTTATCATCAATGCAAATGGTGCGAAACGTCATTGGGATCCACATTTCTTGACGTTTTTGTTCTGCTTTGTGTGTCTATTTCTTTTATATTAAGTCAGTGCTTCTTAGGCTCATTTTACTCACGGCCCGATTCGGGAAATGAATTAGTGATTCACTAGATATGAAATAGTAAAGATATATGACGTTCCACGGCAAAAGGTACCTTATGGCGGCTGGGGTTTACGCTGTTATTAACTCCAATATTCAGCCCGGGCAATGGTACCTTTTGCCGTGGAACGTCACATATCTTTACTATTTCATATCTAGTGAATCTCTTATTAATTTTCCGAATCGCACCGTCAGAATCATTTGTACATTCACGCCTCATACATGAAAAAATGTGTCCCAAAATGTTGTATGTAAATATATTTTTCCAGTACGTCACGTTCATACAAATAAAAAAAAATTACATACAAAAATGTGACGATCTGGAAAGGAAATCTTGGGGCACATTTTCTCATGTATGAGGCGTGAATGTAGGTACAAATGATTCTGAGTAAAATGAGCCCAAGAAGTCAGTATTTTGAAGACATGAATGAAATGTACATTTTTTTGGAAACCGCTCAACTATAGATAGATAGATAGTGGCAAGCTAATAAACCATTTATTAGCTTGCCACAATACACACATTGTATGTATGTTTATTCGGTTCTACTTTTCTGTTTCGTCTGAGCGATCTATTCGCCTCCTATTCAAGTATTCAATAAGGGATTGAAATGACACCCCGTGACTGAACCACCCGCCCGCGCCCGCCCGCCTGACCTGTCTCAGAACAAATGGCTTCCCAACCCTGCTCTACATTTGCATATAGAACTGTTATTTGGATGTCTCTCGCTTTTGAACATATAACATTCAAGTGCTCTCTACGACAAAAGCTTTAAAGCTTTTGATTCGATTTTGGGAATAAGTCCCATACCTTACCTACCAACTACCAAGTATTTGAAAGTTATTTATTATCTTAACATAAAATTACAATATAAATTATGATAAACTAATCTACATGAATTTATATTATGATTTTTATGACTAAATTAATTAATAAAAACCAAGATACAAAAAACGTCTAAAATAATTAATCACATGTCAAAAAAATTATCCATTCATGTCAAAACCAAATGCAGGAATTACGAGTTAAGTAGTTTCTTTTAATATCAATATTGTAAAATAAAAACTTTATTACATATTACATTAAAAATAAATAAATGAGAATTATACAATTCAATTTACTATGTCAAATGTCGACGTCGAGGTCATTTACTGAACAAAGTGGATTATCCAATAAACTCTCCGTAATGTTGACGTTCAAATGTTTCGTATGTTTCCGTACGTAATTCAGCGGGTAGACGCTCGCTCGTAGTATAAATATATCACTCGTGGTGTATTATTCCTTTTATTGGGGTAGAGTTCTTTCCCTCGGCATACAATTCCAGCCCGACCAGATCAAGTTTACGGGTGGAATGGTATGCTTATAGTATGTATTAAAGTGTCATTCAATAGAACTTGCTAACTATGTAAACAAAAGTTACTAGTAAATTGACATTCAGTGTCAAATGTAGTATGCCGTTTTGTTTACATAGTTAGCAAGTTCTATTAAATCTAGTGAAATAGATAGAAAATGAGCAATTTATCACAATTTGTACATTGGAAACAAATAATGTAATGGTTAATGTTATTCGATTCCTTACATTTTATTAAAAAAATATTGTATAGCAACAATATATATAAACGCAATATTTCACCGACAAAATCGCAATTTCCTTGTTTTCCATACATCGAAACGGCTTCTAACGTTACAAGGTGACGTCACGATATATTGCCATTTTGTTAGAAGCGTCCTGTCAGTAAAGGTGACAGTCCATTTCCAACCGCAGCTGCACTACTGTTCATTTTACTATGGAAATTGACAGTAACAGCGACGCATTCAGTACCAGTAGTGCAGCTGCGGTCAGAAATGGAATGTTACCCTAAAGTGCGGGTGCCAGACTTTGACCATCATTTGTGACTTTTGTGTTGCTTTAAGACAATGGGTCCCATACAGGCATTTGATCCTCAAAACAAACCTGATCGACTGATACCATTCATAAGAATTTTTAAGTACCCTATTATTATTTAATGAGTAAATTTAAACAACGAAAGCGTGCTCTCGAAAGTGTAGTATAGGTTGGGACCCATCAGTTTGGTTCTGACTCAGAATGCGAGAAGCGAGCTTTTTAGGGTTCCGTAGCCAAATGGCAAAAAACGGAACCCTTATAGATTCGTCATGTCTGTCTGTCTGTCCGTCTGTCAGTCCGTCCGTATGTCACAGCCACTTTTCTCCGAAACTATAAGAACTATACTGTTGAAACTTGGTAAGTAGATGTATTCTGTGAACCGCATTAAGATTTTCATACAAAAATAAAAAAAAACAATAAATTTTTGGGGTTCCCCATACTTCGAACTGAAACTCAAACATTTTTTTTTCATCAAACCCATACGTGTGGGGTATCTATGGATAGGTCTTCAAAAATGATATTGAGGTTTCTAATATCATTTTTTTCTAAACTGAATAGTTTGCGCGAGAGACACTTCCAAAGTGGTAAAATGTGTGTCCCCCCCCTGTAACTTCTAAAATAAGAGAATGAAAAAACTAAAAAAAATATATGATGTACATTACCATGTAAACTTCCACCGAAAATTGGTTTGAACGAGATCTAGTAAGTAGTTTTTTTTTATACGTCATAAATCGCCTAAATACGGAACCCTTGATGGGCGAGTCTGACTCGCACTTGGCCGCTTTTTTAATTTATTGAATAATAACAAGATACATGCATGTTAATATTACAAGACCCATCGTGGGCAAAACCTGGAGGAGGTTTCTTCAAACAAACGCGTCACTTTTGACACTTGTTTGACACTGACATATCCAATCCATATCGTTTCAATCTCTAGTATTTGACGTATCTTAAAGTTCGAATATGGCTGTAAGTCCCGTAGTACAATTTAATAATGTGTAAAAATCGTGAAAGTTTAAATCAGTGTACTGCTGTTGTACACATACCTTGAATATACTAGTTTGTTATTATTATTAAGTTCAAAGATAGGAACGCTGGTTCGCCTGAGATGAAACTCTATGCATAATAAAAAATTGATTTCTATTCTATTTTATTTTATTTTTGACATTTTGTTTGTATACACTTGACGATCTTTTTGTGAATTTGTGCTATTTTTAAGGAAGAATAACATGTAAATTTTCAATCAGAAATAAATATTATCTATCTGTCTATCTATCTATGCGATGGTATGAAATAGCCGAGCCGGGACGATATTCACGTTTTATAAATCACAACTTGATTTTATTATTGATATTACACGAGCTTCGCTTGCTTCAATAAGCACGAGCGACATGCACTGTGCGAATCATATCAAAGTTGAACCATATCAATAACAAACCATGTTGGGGCTTTTAAAGCTCGGGTAGGCCTCGCGGTCTCCCCCCTCCCCTTATCCATAGTGGGATTAAAAATTCCTGCCTTTGACAGCAACTGCAATGTGACCGTGGTCACAAGGAAATTACTTTTCTCCAATATGTTTGGAATTGTTCAGGTTAAGTATAGTAGCAAAAACAGTACCTACGGGAAGTCCATAAGTAGCAGCTATATTATTATATTTATTATTTCATTTTTTATTATGTCAAATTCTCGAATCAAACTGTGGCAATTATTGCAATATCGTGTTATGCAGCAAACTAGCTTTTAATTCGAATAGTTGAATGTTAAATTTAATGTGGTTTGAAAATTCATTATTAATGCGGTTTATCCTGCTGCATGGATTCTATTAACATTAGATTATGTATAATGGGGTAAAATGCTACGATAATTGATATTTAACTCATAGTTCCAGATTAACCTTAAAACATTTTCAAAACCAGGTCTATAACGACTTTATTGTTACCTTCATTTCCGACATTACGACGCAGGTTCGCTCGAAGATATTACTTTTACAAATTTACTGTAACTATACAAGTTTCATACATTCCACTTGCCCCGGAATCGTATCAGCCTTGTGCAGATACCCTGTGGGATAGTGTGAATGGTCGCTACAGCTTGCCATATAGTTCTTTGAACTACTCCGTCCCATTGAGCCACGCACCTAAGGTTCAAATGAACGATTCAATAGAGAGCCCAGCTCACTTACTGGCAACGAGCATTTTTCCTTCTCCCCATTAATTACATTACTGTCTGACACGCACAGCAGACGTAACAACCATGGAAAATCAGTACGAATTTAGCATTTGTTGCGCGAGAATACAGTAAACAATTGAATGAGTTTCCAACGGCTGATACATCTTTTATGCGTTCTGGGGAAGAATATTACACCTCCTAGGCCCAAAAATACAATTTTCCTTCGAATAGGCGCTGATGAATAGCGTTAGTCAGCGATAAATTGTCAGATTCAATCTTTTTTGCCTTCCTTAATTTGTATACGATAATTTTCTTGCTAAGAAAAAAATCTACGATGGGGCAGTATACTAGTAATTTGATATTAACTGCTTTTATAATTGGCTTCATTCATTTAAACAAACCTATAGGTACATATTAAATAACCTAATATGTAATTAAATTTACCTACTGTTGTAATAATTTGAAATCTTAACTTATTTTTAACCGACTTCAAAATTCCAACAGGAGTTCTATTTCTCTCTCTTCTTCTTTTGAGGATTCTATTTTGTTACACAGTATATAGTTTCAATAATAACAAAAAATTACACATCGGCAAAATCGAGGGAACTCCTCAAATGATGATGAAGTGGAACCGTTGATGACCAGGACGGAACATCTCAATGACACGTAATTCACCTCTTCAAGTCTTCGTATTCTAAAAACCGGCCAAGTGCGAGTCGGACTCGCGCACGGAGGGTTCCGCACCATCAACAAAAAATAGAGCAAAACAAGCAAAAAACCGGTCACCCATCCAAGTACTGACCCCGCCCGACGTTGCTTAACTACGGTCAAAAATCACGTTTGTTGTATGGGAGCCCCACTTAAATCTTTATTTTATTCTGTTTTTAGTATTTGTTGTTATAGCGGCAACAGAAATACATCACCTGTGAAAATTTCAACTGTCTAGCTATCACGGTTCGTGAGATACAGCCTGGTGACAGACGGACGGACGGACGGACGGACAGCGGAGTCTTAGTAATAGGGTCCCGTTTTTACCCTTTGGGTACGGAACCCTAAAAACAAGCATTTATATTTAAACAGTGCTATTTTGTTTGGTGAAATAAAACTGCTCATGAAGATCAGAATGAAACTTCTCCGCGATAAGCATTTTACGTCTTGGGGCTAATTGTAATTATTGATATTGTAAGAAAATAATTTAAATGGCATTTCAAACTGTTATGTGAATTCGGTTTTTTTCTATTAAAGATTTCAAGCTGTCAATCATGTGACCTCGCTACCTGTAGCCTTAAATTTTTTTCAAGTCTCAAGTTGATATTCTTCTCTTCTGGTGCATCTCTACTAGTACATATTGCATGCAAATTTTAAATCTCAACTTGAATTGATATGGATTTGATAGTATCTGTATTCTACGCATGTAGTTGCAAGAGCAAGCACAAGCAATAAATTTAAAATCAATATCAAGTTACTCTCAAGGTTTTATTCAATAAGAGTTATTTAACAATTTTTCATTATGCCAACGCGAGGAAATTACTAGCTATAAAATATTACAAATCAAAGCCAAATTATGTTGCCACTCTTAGAGAATAAAATGCAACTTTGCTATCTGTTTTAGAAAAATCAAGTGTGCCTTTCCGAGTATTGAAAAATATTGTCTTCGGATCCGATACAGTTATAATAAGAGACTGTGACTGTTACACGATGAAAGGCGTTTAAATAAGAGAGTGGGTTTGATAATAGGATCACACGAGTATTTTAATGCCTAATTATGTCCAGTTACATACACTGCTTTAACACAGATATTATAAACTTTCTGTGGTACAGAAGCTTCTGTTATGCGTGTCGGGTTTATTAATTCAAATAGATCTCTAGTTTTCATAATATGACTCCAAAAAGTTTCCGAATGTATTATAAAAATGTTATTTACAATGTCCGATTGATAACGTGATAAATTTCCCAGGTATTCGACATCCTCTGGTCAGACCCCCAGGCCGTTGGCGGGTGCGTGGCGAACGCGCTGCGCGGCGCGGGCACCTACTTCGGCCCTGACGTGACCACTTCGTTCCTGCAGAAGAACAAGCTCAGCTTCCTGATACGCAGCCACGAGTGCAAGCCGGGCGGGTACGAGCTATTGCATAACGGAAACGTAAGTTTTATCAAATTATAAAATTCCTTTTAGGACTCAAGGATTTCTGAAAATACACAAAGTCCCTAAGGCAATAGCTCTGCTACCCCTGTGGCCACGTAGTCCGACTGCTTTGTCCTACTAGTCGGACGACGTGGATTTATTTTTCCCGTTGGTTCGTCTATCAGACTGCATGGAATCGCAATTCGAGTGAGTTTCTTGTCCGATTAGTCGATATCAGGAATTAAAAAGGCCAGGTAGACCAATCACTCGGGCGACATGGAGTTGCGATTCCATGCAGTCTGATAGACGAACCAACGGGAAAAATAAATCCTCGTCGTCCGACTAGTAGGACAAAGCAGTCGGACTACGTGGCCACAGGGTCTGCTACTTACTCTGTAAGTATGTAGTGTTGTACATATTATTTTATACATAGTATAGGCTCTTATATTGACACACCTCAGTAAATGATACAACTAGGAAAAAACAATTGATGAAAGATAGAGGCAGACAACAGGTGGTCTTGTATATGCTGCGGTGACTGCTTAACATCAGGTGGGCCGTAATCTTGTTTGTCACCTTTCTGATATGAAAAAAACATAAGGAATCAGTAATATGACACTAAGGAGATGCTAAACATGAACCAATTATTATATCTTGAGTATCTTTATGTAATAAGCGACGTAAGTAATACAGATAAGCTTGTTATTTTCAAGAGGTTCTACAATCTCCAAGAAGCCCTTCAGCGAGATAAATCCAATCACTATCCGAGCATTCGCCTCTGACTTTCCTGTATAGAGGGACCTCTGAATACCCATTGTTACCTGCGGATTCCAGTCACACTAATATTGGTTTGTCGTAGGCGGGTGCTTTGCAAGCGATGTTAGTAATAGCCTGAGAAAGTACGCTATGTAACTTTCATTTTCTTTTGAATAGCTAATTCCACTGTAAGGGAAGGCCCATATTTTCTAATGCTCCTCGCAAAATCTACAGCTCACACAGCCAATAATATAATAGTCTTCGCATTATGACGCATATGTACATGAGACGAAAAGACGCCTGTGCCTATACTTGTATTGGGAAAGTGCGAAGTCGGTGGACGGGGAAGTGGTGCTGATCGTCACAAACACAGGTAATCTTATGGAATGTCCGACATTAGTACTAGCGGCAGCCGGCAACTAATTTTACTCCATAAGATTTAACGTAGAAAGTCCGACAAAATGAGGGCAGCACCAGTCGTGCACATAGCGAATAGTCGGTACTATTACGCCGTGGGTCCTGCAATTAATCGCATCTCACTACCGTCAGTTTTTGCACCAACAATTCAGACGAGTCGCTGTTTCTAATTATCGTGTTGCTGCATCGGGAAACGGACGGCATGCGGTTAATTTCCTTGATGAATTGCGTTGCTGTTGATGCTGCATTGCTCTGTAGCGATTAGTCGTAATCAATCTGTCACTCATTTTAAAAGGAGTTTGATGATGACATCGCCCGTTTCTTGCAGCTGCATTAACACTGCAATAGCAATACTGCTGTAGTCGCAATCACAATGCAACCATTAAGGTGAGCTCTGTTACTGTCAATTACCTTGATTAATAAAATGAGTAACGGTGCAAACGGTGCGGATTAAACGCGGCAACGAACGTCTATAATTTCATCAAGGAAAGTGACGGCGACAGCGCCCGCATTAACGCCGCAGCAGTAATTCAGCTGCAGTTGCTATCTGAATATCACCTATAGGTCGTATGTCGTATTACCGTACTAGTCGACGCAGTTATGGAATGGTAAGGAATATTTTGAGAAATGGAAACGTGCGCGCGTCGTCTTGTGAGCCGTCTAATGGGTTATTTATTTAGGACTCCCACTTTACCAACCATCATTCATTATCATTGTGTCCTTATTTTCTTGTCTGTTTTTGACGTCATCATTAATTATCTTTATGTGTCTTGATTTTCTATCGGTTTTTAGGGTTCGGTAGTCAAGGAATTGTTATGCCAGTTATACATTGGATACGAGTTCGAGTCGTTTCAGACCAAAAGTAGGTTTAAGGTCCAGGACGTACGAATAGAGTGCTGCATGCTGTGATCTGAGGCTGTGAATGATGTGATGCATCACAAACATATACTTTAATGGTATGGCTAAAGTTAAATGTTTCAATTTAAACATGACTAAGTACACATATTGCTTTTAAAAGCACTAACAGTAACGCATTAAGATATATACAAATACCTATTTGCAGTGTTTGTACCACAAAACAAATGGCGCCCGCGCTTTCTTTGTTCCGTGGTTTGTACGTATGTCGAAAGGTGTCCATATTTTTTCTCTAGCATGTCATGCATGGTATAACCAACCGACCTTTATTGAATTTCCCTTCAATCCCAGTATATTCCGATCCGGATTCTATGTAGATATCAGCATCGTGACATCCGCTCAGGAAGTGTACAATAACACTATCACTTCTATTCAATCAACTCCTACTGTACGTTTGTCGCCAGGTCATCACAATCTTCTCCGCATCCAACTACTACGAGCTGGGCTCCAACAAGGGCGCATATTTGAAGCTGTGCGGCAACTCGCTTGAGCGGCAGTTCGTGCAGTACACGGCGGCGGTCTCGCGCACTAGACGGCTCACGTTCCGGCAACGTGTCGGCCTCGTCGAGTCCTCGGCGATGCGCGAGCTGCACAACCTCATCATGTCGGCGCGGAGGCCGCTCGAGGCCTACTTCCGCAGTATGGACGTGGAGCAAAGCGGTAAATTAATTGAGTCACTTGTTCGCGCCATTATAGCTTCGTTAGTAGTTAATTGTATAGACATACTAGTAAGTAAAAAAACCGGTCAAGTGCGAGTCGGACAGACAGACGCACGGGGGTACGGAACCCTATAAACGCACGTAGGTACGTTTTTTACCTCCGTACACACAGAAAACTGTGTGAATTTTCTACGTATCTGCAAAATATATTACAACCTTTTCAATGGAGTGATATCGAGGTGCTCAGGTAGGTATGTGCGGCTTTAATTGATTAGGCGTGTTATCATACCACGGGCACACGCGACCGACCTACGAAATAAGGCAATTTCGGCGTTGATAGGCTTTCACGGTTCACGCGTTGCTCGATCGACCGCAGCGTTGCGGATGTTATCGCCTAAAGCCAGATCTTTCATACGTCTGCAGAAACAAAAATGTTCAGAGCTGGTAAGGTCTCAATTTTTATGAATTCAAATTATACTCGCAAATTAAACTCGCGGCGGACGAGTTGACAAATTAAAACAAAAAAATAAATTAAGTTGGCCAGCCGACTTGGAGGAACCGGGGAGCCACCGCCATCAAACCTTGAAGTCAATTAATAAAGAACACTGGATTGCCTTCAATGCGGCAAATACATTTTCACTTCTCATGCTCTGAAAAAGGGTCATTGTTGTTTCAAAAGGTGTGCAAAAAGTAATACGTTTCTGCACTAGATCATGTAACTTTCC
The DNA here is from genome assembly GCF_948474715.1 of Cydia amplana. Classification (NCBI taxonomy): domain Eukaryota; kingdom Metazoa; phylum Arthropoda; class Insecta; order Lepidoptera; family Tortricidae; genus Cydia; species Cydia amplana. Next base: position 13,940,831 of record NC_086071.1, on the reverse strand, counting down.
AAGTACGATTTTTTCATTTTTTTAAGATAAACAATTGAAATTTGGTTTTAAATCGATTTGTTATACAATTTCAATTCTGATTTTTAACTCCCCATTCCATAAATAACGATTCTTTTACCTAAATTGTTAATTGAAAGTACCCTCGAGAAACAGTATAAAAATGTATACTCTCATAAACTACTAACCTAACCTACCACAAGGGGTTAAACAACAACTTTGCCCGCTTGTAAAACAAATACCCGTAACTATTACCAGTAATTAAATAGGTAGTTCGGTCTGTGCACAAAGCGACATGTTAAAGGGGGGCTTGCAACATTCACCTCTATAGTAACGAGTCTAGACTAAGGTGTGACAAAGCTAGCTTGTGTTTAGTGTTCAAACAGAAGGCACGACACAGGCAATTATTTGTCGAGACAAGTTAATTTAATTCAGACCAGATTTCTAGCACATTGCATTGTCAGGAACTTCCGTGGAGGGAATCTCAAATAGGTACAGCCCATGCAACTAGTGTTGGTAGGAAAACTCCATTCCTTTAAGTCTGAATTTGAAGAACTCAGCTCGTTTTTACGAGACTCTGCACTTAAAAAACTTCTGAATGTTTTAAGTCCCGATTCGAGCCTTCGTTGAGCCTTTTTTAAAAGCAACTCTAAAGGACTCGAGCCTCCGAATGAAGACTCCGTGAACAATTTTATAGGTGTTTCCAAAATAACAGTAAAGAAATTAGGCGTTATTACAATATGATGTATGCACCTAATCCACAAACTGTACATAAAGACAATACATTTCGAAATTATTTATAAAAATCGAGAGTTCTCTGAAAAGGACTCAAGTCTCTACTAGAGACTCGGGCCTCAAATGTCTCAATCAATTTGAAAAGAACTTGAGTTTAGACTTAATTAATAAGAGTCTGAAAAACTGAGTAGTCTTGAGGCAGAGGATTCAAAGGACTCGAGTCCTATCCATAACTACTTGCAACGCAATCCATTTTTGAAATTTTTGTCGAGATAATTATCATCTTAGCAGTTTATATTGTTATAACCACGAGTAATTGATATACTCGTAGTAGTCGTAGTTACATCCGGCTAAAATACCTTCATTTTTTCAGTAGATATCCTAATGAAATACTGGTTAGACAAAATTGGAGTTGACAACATGTTAAATATTTATCCGGTAATGTAAACTGAAATTCACATCAAAGTCAAAGTCTGTGCTCAGCAAAATTAGTTTCGACAAGGAAACGAGTGAAATTTATATTAGGTTTTTATTTGACTGCCAGGTTTTTGGGGGAATGGCTGAATTTTTATAAATCTTTCCATGAACACCCTCATTCGTCAAGATCGTTGTTGGTTTATTTGTGGGCACGACGCATGCACGAATGCGCAGAAATAATGAAGGGTTTTAATTATTAACATTCTTTAGCCTGCCTCTGCGACGGGCATCACTATTGTATGTTTGTAATTGCTCTGCGCCGGCTGAGGTAATTAAACTTATTTCTCCTTGCCTTCATAGTTTCTAATCGTTTTAGTCGCTAATAGCATCAACGACTATCCCAACCACTTAACTTTATTAAAACACATTTTTTTATATTTCAGCTTAATATAAGTCCACTGAATTTTTCTTAACAATCGATTATCTTTCAGTAAGTACGTATTAATTGCTGAAGATTATATCAATTCGATTATAGTTGTTCTGTACAATTACAAAGGTGGCTAAATAGGCTCTCTTTGCTTTAGCGATTTTACAGGAACTTCAGAGAGAGGAAAGGTTCAAAGTTACACAAAGAAAGTACATAAAGACTGTGGAAATAACCTCATTAGTCATCGGCCTCGCAATTTTTTCGGATAGCTTCTCTTGTTAGTCACGAAAAGTACCAACTACACAAAAACTTATTAGAAGTTAATTGGCTAGTAAGTACTTTAGGGTACACATTACGGTTAAGTGCTAACAAAATAGTTAAGTTTGGTACTAAAAGCCTATAACAAGGTATAGTTTGTAGCTTTCTAATAGAGTAATAGAGCCCGACGGCCAATCCTATTGTCTATTGTTAAGTAAAACCGCACGTGCTACTTACCTGCAAAAAAGGGTCTTAAATATTCTATTTGGCACCTGAGCGCGGGCTGGTCCAACGCTCTAAAAACCAGTGTAGGTGCGCTCTCCGATAACGCGCCTTTGTTACGCATCTCGATGACACATTTTAGACTGGTTCTGTAGCGTTCGACTCGCCAACACTCAGTAACCGAAGTACTGAAGTGCCGGCGAGTTGAACGGACCACACACATCCTAACAAAATATTTTTCACCTCAGCAGCTCGAACAAGTTTTAAGTAGCAAAGTACCCTTGTTCGAGCGTCTGAGGTGAAAACTTAATTGTTGGTATATTTTAAGAAAACATGATTGAATAGGTAAGTGATGAAGAAGGAATACATTTTTCGGGTTCACTAATATGTTCTCACTGCTGAGGTGAAAAGTTTTGTGAACTACACGAGATCAAAGTTATTTACATCTCGTGCGCTTTTGAGTCCCTTACTACGCTCAAGATTCTAAATTAGATTCACTCGCTACGCTCGTGAATCTAGTATAGAATCTTTCGCTTGCACGGGACTCAAAATAAGCACTCGAAGAAATATCAAACTTTGATCTCTTGTTGTACAAATAACTATATCCATTAGTTCATTTTGAATCTTATTGCACTCACTTTTATGTTCTCACTGCTGAGGTGAAAAGTTTTGTGAACTACACGAGATCAAAGTTATTTACATCTCGTGCGCTTTTGAGTCCCTTACTACGCTCAAGATTCTAAATTAGATTCACTCGCTACGCTCGTGAATCTAGTATAGAATCTTTCGCTTGCACGGGACTCAAAATAAGCACTCGAAGAAATATCAAACTTTGATCTCTTGTTGTACAAATAACTATATCCATTAGTTCATTTTGAATCTTATTGCAATTTCCATAGGAGTTGTAATTCAATTACCTGGGTAAAGTGAACGAACGATTTTTTTATGCAGGTGGTTGTGGCACGTGGTACGAGTGGACAATAGGATTAGCCGTCGGGCTCTATTAGAAAGCTACAACTATATATAATATTCATTCGACATGGGTAACCCCAAACCTATTAATAGGTGAAATATGGGTCAGTTAATAAGCCCATTCAAATTAAAACCTCCGCCCAACGCTCTACAACAATTGTATCGGTTCTCATCAAATCAAGTGTTATCGACATTAATATTCTTCTTGATTAAGTTTAAGTTAAGGCGCTCTTCACAATGGACAGCCATTCTCCGAACGCCGCTCCGAAATGCGAGCACGACCGCTAATGGGTACTTAAGTACTGGTAGAAGAGCCGACTGCAAAATTTCGGACCGACTTGATACCGCGATGTAATGCACAATGGTTTCCCACAAAAGTGATGCTAAGTCGGAATTTGATAGTCTGCCACGGCAGAACTTGCCGAAGGTACGAAAAAGAAGGCCACTTCCGGTGCGAAAAAGGGACTGATTTAACCCATTCTGATACCGAAATAATAGTTATGGCAACAGTTAGAAATTTACATGTATTGTAGGTAGACGTAGACAGAAAAGCGAAATCTGTCAGTATTTTTTGCTGGAAGTGCTTGCTTGTGGCCTTCTTTTTCCTACGTTTGGCAAGTTCCGCCATGGCAGACTATCAAATTTGGACTTAGCATCACTCTTATGGGAAACCATTGTGAATTTCATCGCGGTATCAAGTCGGTTCGAGATTTGGCAGTCGGCTCTTCTGCCATACGCACTTAGCGTTCGGCGCTGTCACACTGACACTGGAGCGGCGTAACGATCCGTAATATCCGTATCCGTGTGATAACCGCGTAAGTATTATAAAATATCGGGCGCTTCTGTTATTTGAAAACAAGGTATCTAGGTACCTACTTAAGAGCCCATCAACGTGCACACTAGCGCCACTGCTAAATAATCGTGATTATTATAGATTGACGAATCCAGTAACATAGAAACTAGTTTGATGTATTCAAAAGGTACTTTTAATACAAGATACAGTACGTAGCGGCCCCCTTTTTTAAATGTATTTCGTAAAATTTAAATAATCACGATTAGCAGTAGCGCTAGTGTGCACGTTGATGGGCTCTTAATACAACTATAAGTAGGTTCCCTGATTTCTCGTAGATGGCTGGATCGATTTAGGTTTGGTCAGATTTTACATGTATGAATATACTTAAAATTTGATTGATATGTAAATCTTCTAAAGTCCATCTAAGCTAACTCTGCACGAAGTGCCAAAGTGCGGAAGTGGCCACAATTACACAAATTAAAAGTTAAAAATATGACGTTCAAAGTGTGAACGTCATGTTTTCATGGGAATTTGAAAGTTAGCTTCCGGTTTAAAAAAAACATGCTGTCGAGTCAAAATAGCTCACTGTTGGTTCTCAGGATACATACCCATCAGCGACTGGTGCGCGGCCATGGAAGAGACCACGCACCTCGGGCTGCCGTGGCGCATGCTCAAGGACAAACTCGTGCGCACGGACCCCGACACGCGCAGGGTGCGCTACATGGATACCTTTGAGTTCACTGCTAATGTACGTATTTAATATATGCAGGTGTAGGTATTTTTTTTTATATTATAAATGGGCTTACTCATGGCCACAGACTAGCAGAGGCGAAGTCGTGGCCTACGATGGAGCGAGCCTGCACAGAAGGTGCCTGGAGGTGAAGGTGGTGGTATTTTCGAGAGTTGCAAATGCTTCATCGCGTGTCAGCATTCAGTATCTAATGTATTTTAGAACTTTTGGGCCGGTTCTTATATTCTAATTATAAAATAAAAATATGTTCGTAAAGTGGAACTTGATTCGAAATGCTCAAGAATGATCTTAAATGTAAAAAAAATGATTAGACAAAGAACCGTCTTTTGGTAGCACAATATCATCATCTCGATCAGAAACTAGTTATTGTATAATGTTGTGTTATTTTCCATGGGTATGTATATATATATATATATACATACCTATGTATTAGGGTACCTCACTATTGTTTTTTTTTTCTGTATTAACTATTGTTGTTATTGCCTCGTGCTTTTCACACTTCAAGATTATTAAAAATGGCAAAAAATACATATATTTACTAAATTATATATCTTGTTTCAGAAACTGGCCCGTAAAGCAGACACGCAGACTGTCGTGGACACTCTTTACAGAAACAAGACTAGTTTAGAAGCTATTTTTAAAATCTTAGACAAGGATAACTCAGGTTTGTATTCCGTCACTCTGCACCAATCAATCAAAGTTGACCTACAAGCCCACTTACTTCTGAACACGTCTATTTATATTGTTTCATCAATCGAAAGTACAAAAATATTTGTTGGCAGTTGCTGGCGAACTCATATAGGCCCCATTCGCACGAGCGCTTTTACAACGTGCGTTAAAAAAGATTTTGAATCTGCTCGCACGCTAAATTCGGTTTAAAGACTTAAAGTTGAAAATCCAACAATGCTTTATAAAAAGCGCTACCGCCACCGTGTAAATAAATACACATGTTTCCATTTGTGTCATTCAAATGCTTTTTTAATTCGCGTTGTAAAAGCGCTCGTGAAAATGAGACCATAAGGTTCGCGCTTCGCGCAAAGAGTCCGATGAGTTTTTTAGGGAAGGAAGCAGGAGCGTAAGCTTAAGCGTAAGCGTATCAAATGCAAAAATGATAATTTTTATTGTTCCATCGACAGGCTACATAACTCTCGAGGAGTTCTCGGAAGCGTGTCAGCTCCTTGGTAAATACATGCCGAACCCGATGACGCAAGAGCAGCTGGTGGACATCTGCCGCCTGATGGACATTAACAAAGACGGACTCGTCGACCTTAACGAGTTCCTTGAAAGCTTCCGGCTCGCGGAGAAGAGCCTCGAGGGCGACGACGAGGAGGACACTTGACAGGAGCCCTGCCGCCGCCCCTGCCGGACGGCGGTCGATCGCGACGAGACTGGCGTCACCGTTGAGGTACTCAAACTCGACGAAGACCCTAAAATCAGCAAGAAACCCAACAAAAACGGACTGGCCCATCTCTTGGGCGAGAGCGTTCCCAGCGTATCCCGTTCCCAACAGATCGAAGAGATAGAGTTGATAGATTGTGACGACACGCCGCGTAGACCTGGCCTGCTCGAAAGCGACATGTAACGCCGCTGTCTCAAACCCAGACCCAGACTTTTTGGACGCCAATGACCGATATATCCGCACCGTAGGTTCAACGCCAAAGAGCGATTAATCGGTCACAGACCACAGAGCAACATCGACCTACGTGCATACATACAGAGTGATTCCTGTAACAGGAGAAATAAATTAAACTGTAGGCTGTACTCCTCAAACTGACCAACATTTGTTCAGCAACTTTTGAAAATAACTCAGGTTTTGATTTTTATTACACTTTAAAGTTTATTCTAAGACGCAATGTATTGCAAATTTTGTTATGTTTAAAGCGTGACAAGCAACGTCAAACACACTGATGTCAGCGTACATTGAAGGCAATATTTATTTTGTATGAAAAAGAGGAAGTCTAAAGGATTCATAATTTTTAAAAGTTGCTGAACAAATGTTGGTCAGTTTGAGGAGTACAGCCTACAGTTTAATTTATTGCTCCTGTTACAGGAAGCACCCTGTATACATAAAGTACAATTTCAGTTTTGACACTTCAATGATGTGGCGTGGCGTCTGAGTGACAGCTTTTGTTTTTGACACGGCGTGGAAAAGGTTAACAGAGGCATATACTTGCGATTCTAAACATCCGTCTTTTCCTGCTAAAAGCAAGTGGAAGTGACAAGTTTTACAAAGCGGTGATAAACTCCCACTGTGCCGCATGTTTGTGGGTATTCTCTATTTTGATATCAATGTCGGTTGTATGCATTTTTGTTGCAAAGTTTTGCTTAGATGTTTATAAGATGAGAATATTTTATATAAGCAGACATAGGAATCCGTGGGGCAAATTTTCTTGACAGGTAGGGACTTCCTATATCGATAAACTCAATTATCGATGCTCGTTCTATATACTAGTGATCACTCAATGGTTTGCTTGTAAAAATATGTTTTTCTTAAAATTGTAAAAATCAAATAAAATAATAACTCAAAACGCTTTGATTGATAATCAATCAATAAAGAGGTTGAGAATATTGACTATTTCATAGTGCAATAAGTATTAAGCCCTACCTTTATATAACCTAGCGATTATTTAAAATATGCTATGTGTGAATTTCATACTTGTCTTCAAAACAATAGTTACAAAAAACACACAATGGTGGGGGCGATCACTAGTATATAGAACGAGCATAGATAATCGAGTTTATCGATATAGGAAGTCCCTACATGTCAAGAAAATTTGCCCCACGGATTCCTATGTCTGTATATAAGTATGCGCTGTTACATTAAATTGAAGCTTTATCCGTGATAAACTTTTGTAAATTTATTTCTACTCGTCTAAGTTCATTGTAAGCACGACAGCGTTTATCGTCAGCATAATTTTTAGGGTTCCATACCCAAAGGGTAAAAACGGGACCCTATTACTAAGACTCCGCTGTCCGTCCGTCCGTCCGTCCGTCACCAGGCTGATATCACAAACCGTGATAGCTAGACAGTTGAAATTTTCACAGATGATGTATTTCTGTTGCCGCTATAACAACAAATACTAAAAACAGAATAAAATAAAGATTTAAGTGGGGCTCCCATACAACAAACGTGATTTTTGACCGAAGTTAAGCAACGTCGGGCGGGGTCAGTACTTGGATGGGTGACCGTTTTTTTGCTTGTTTTGCTCTATTTTTTGTTGATGGTGCGGAACCCTCCGTGCGCGAGTCCGACTCGCACTTGGCCGGTTTTTTAGTCTCATAAATGACATGGTACTTGGCTATGGATATTTCAAAGGGCCTTAATGTCGTCGATGACCGCTGGCGTGCTGGATCTTTGTCGTAAGCGAATTATTACTCATTTTGATCAATACTCTTATCATAAGTACTAGTGTTAAAATATTAATCAATCTGATAGAAAAAAATACCTAAAACTAAACAGAAACAGTCCATTTAGTCTGAATTTGCCCATTGAGAATACATGGAAAATGATTCCTATTTATGTGATAAAATGGTCAGTTTAATTATATTACTTATTGTAGTTCGTGGTTTGAGTTCCTACTATTTACTAACGTTTCATACAGTACTATTTTCCCACGAGTACTATTTTCTCGCTGAAATTGGACCTCTAGCGAAAAGTGGGCGGTTTCATGTTACGTATATTCCTCAAATGTTCTTCCTTGTGTAACAACTAATAAAATTCAATTCTAAACTTTGTGCTTTCAAAATTTCTCTATTAGTAAAAAATCGTAAGACATTAGACCAATAATTTAATATGATGAAAATTAACTTACTTAATCTATAAAATAAATAACTTTTCTGGTTTTAACATTTTGTTTCATGAATCGGTGCCAATTATTGAGCAAATTAGGTATATTGTATTCGTATGTTCAGTATAAAAAAACAAATTAATAATTGATAAATTTAAAACTAACGAATGGGAACAATGTCATTAAATTCTTTACTCAATTTTAACGATACTTTGTATTTTTATAGGACCTACTGTAATAATAATAATTTGTATTTATTCACGAAAACTGCACCGGAAATATTTTTCCAATTTTAACTATGTACCTACCTATTAGCCAATATAAACCGGTGCAGTTCCAATGATGTTGTAGAAAAAATATTTACTTAGGTATACTTGAAATAAAAATCAAGTGAACATTTATAAACAATTTTAAATATAAGGTATATGCCTATATATGAAGATAAACATTTTGGCGTGTCTAGTAAGAGTACATAGTACATTTTCATATACATATCTCTATATTCAATTATTAAGCATTCCAATGCAGTAGGGTAATGACATACGCAATTTTAGCCAAAGGCAAGTAATTACCTATGCATTTCGGGGACCTTTCTCTGTAGCCTGAATTGTTGTATAGTTTGTAGCTTTCTAATAGAGCCCGACGGCTAATCCTATTGTCTATTGTTAAGTAAAACCGCTCGGGCCACGTGCCACAACCACCTGCATAAAAAATCGTTCGTTCACTTTACCCATGCAGGTAATGGAATTACAACTCCTATGGAAATTGCAATAAGATTCAAAATGAACTAATGGATAAACATTTTGTTAGGACGTGTGTGGTCCGTTCAACTCCGTAACCGAAGTACTGAGTGCCGGCGAGTCGAACGCTACAGAACCAGTCTAAAATGTGTCATCGAGATGCGTAACAAAGGCGCGTTATCGAAGAGCGCACCTACACTGTTTTTTTGAGCATTGGACTAGCCCGCGCTCAGGTGCCAAATAGAATAATTAAGACCCTTTTTTGCAGGTAAGTAGCACGTGCGGTTTTACTGAACAATAGACAATAAGATTAGCCGTCGGGCTCTATTAGAAAGCTACAAACTATACCTACCTATTTGTGTATTTTCACTATTTTATGTCTTTAAAATACACTCTTTATTATCTCTATTCTAATGTAAGTAGGTAGTCGTACAATAACTGTAATCCACTACTTGTACAATTTTAAAACATTCTTCTTCAACGATTATTCTTGCATTACGGAATTGTAGCCAATATGCCGATTTCTTCATAATTGTCCATTAAAATGTGATATTGCTCATGAAAATTTTATTCCAGTGTTTTGTGGATCCCTGCCTGACGTTAATTTAAGAGATGGAAATTAGAAGAGATGACGCGAGGAAGTTTGTGTGAGGAAATTTCAATATTGGATTTTAGGGATCGGGACCTCTGTCTGAAGCGTTTTGTTTGTCATCTTTCTAATTTTGACGCACTTTGATCGATCTCTCCTGTACCTAAGTAAGTAACAATGTAATAGAATCTGAAATGGCGTTTTTTGAAATGCCACCATAATAAACGTCAATGAAAATGTGAGATTTATATTGGCACCGCCACACTTAATCAATGCAAAGTCTGTGCAGAGTTAGCTAAGATGGACTCTAAGCTACTTTAAATAGTCGTAATTCAAAACGACACGGTATAATTTGGAACCATCGTGCTGATGAACCAGGAGATGGATAGAGGAATACGATTAGCTACTACGTATATAATTAAATAAATAAATATTATAGGACATTCTTACACAGATTGACTAAGTCCCACAGTAAGCTCAAGAAGGCTTGTGTTGTGGGTACTCAGACAACGATATATATAATATACAAATACATAAATACATAGAAAACACCCAAGACTCAGGAACAAATATCTGTGCTCATCACACAAATAAATGCCCTTACCGGGATTCTAACCCAGGACCGCGGCTTCACAGGCAGGGTCACTACCCACTAGGCCCTAAATATGAAAAATACATATATACCTACGTAGAATTTTGCCGATTTAATAGCCAATACTTTATATTTACTAAAATACTTCGATGAAAGAGCGAGATGCAGGCACCAGGATAAAGGAGCATAAAGCATAAAGATATAGAGATGGAATAGAAAGTTCAGGGAAATATGTGAACTTCGGCATTTGATAAAGAAGAAAAATCTCGATGGAATTTCAATATTTCAATATTAACCATAAGTATTAAACCATTTAAGTTATCATGTTTTGGGGTATGCGTGCCTGTTACCCCATTTATGTAGGTAACTTTTATTAGGGGAAAACTAATATACTTAAGTAGGTAAGCATAACATTGTTCACATTATGCAAACTACCTAGGTACTCAAGAAGAAGAATATATCGACGATGACCGGGATATGAACCGTGATTAGTTGATTACCTTTTGTATTGTTTTCGAGCTCCCGGAGTTTTGTTGTAAGTATTCCGGTCGATATAAGTCTAGTGAAACTAACCGTGAACTGTGCCAATCAAAACTGTTAAACTACTCAAGCTTCTAAATCAGCTTATCTGAATATCTACATTATCTACAGAACCATAGAGATAAAAATACATAGAGTGCTCACTCCATACATCAGTTTTAGTACCAAAAAAGACTATTAGCAATTTATCATCTAGCATCGAGTAGCGGAACTATCAGTACTGCTACTTGACAATAGATGTAGCAGTACTGATAGTTCCGCTACTCGATGCTAGATGTAAACACTGAAATTAATAGTCTGAACTGATGTATGGAGTGAGCACTCTTGTCTTATTTTATTTCTCTATGACAGAACTTGACACTCATTAAGATCGTAATTATTTTGTCGGTGAAGTAATATTGAACTTGGCTCCAGTATTACTGCTGAATGCTTTGCTGCAGGAAATGTCAAAATCAATGTCGATATCCTGCTTAGGTAACTGACATTTACTGCAGCAGTGTCGCAATTGGGATTTTATCTTTAGACTAGGCAGTCGAAGTAGTCGAGATTTAAAGAAGACTTCCACCGAAAATTAAAATCTGCCTGTAATGAGCAGGAAAGTGGAATGAAGGAGCCTGGTTTTGATAGAGCCACTCGTATTATTGTGGCAGTTTTGGAACGATTTTGTGAGAGCTATTGTTTGGTGAGAACACTAACTTCTCATTACCTGCAATAAATAAATATTATAGGACATTATTACACAATATATGACAAATATGTCAATTGTCACCGGACAATGACAATGCGCCGTACATTGCTAGTCCGTAAGTAAATTATCAATTGAAACTACATTTTACAGCACCCCTAGCACATGATTGGCGCGACAGTATCTCGCGGCGAGATAGACTACCCGTCTTTTTTTAACTGTGTTAATAAAAGAGGGACGGGTAGTCTTTCTCGCCGCGAGATACTGTCGCGCCAATCATGTGCTAGCCCGGCAGAAAATTATCAGTGTCAAGTGTAAGTTGTCAGCGAGCGAGCTATTGTTTGGTGAAACAATTCCCATTACCTGCAATTTGCAGGCGTTGCACCCAGGGCCGGATTAAGCATGTCGGGGCCCCTAGGCAGTGCAATGCTCGGGCCCCCTTACAGTTAATTCTGCATACATAAGTTCAGTTGTTCAGTACAGGGAAGTAAGTTTGCGGTTTTAATTTCAACCTTCAGGTGTCGGTTGAGCCGATCCGAACATGCCGAACGATGTCTTTTTCGCTCTTGCGTGGACATAAAGGTTTTTTATATTAGTTTTTGCTGATTCCTCCTTGCGTCCAGTGTGGGGAGAGCTCTTTTTTTCTCAATAAATAGTTAAATATTTTGCGAGGCTGAACAGCGGTTGTCCAACCATACCAGCCACATAATTAAAATTAACCTAATAATATAAATATTTTACATGTGTTTAAATGATTATTAATTAATCAGTTAAACTAGTATGTAAGTACAGGGTAAATCGGAAAAGCAATAATAATCGCGAGCGCAGCGAGCGCGAAATTTTTTGTGAAAAAATTGTGAAAGCGTGTTAAAAAAGCCTAAAAATCCGAAGTTACCCAGTGAGGCGAGCTTTCATGCGAGGTAAAAGCCGTGCTTCAGGGTAAGCTCAGCTAGATCACAGACGCCAACCAATGTCCATTGTATTAAAAAGCGAGACCGCAGGCCAAGCTTGGCGCAGCGAGGCCAAAGGCTAAGCTGAAAAAGAGATTTGGTAGACGAACCAAAAATTGAGGTAAAAAGTGAGGCTGAAGGTCGAGCTCAGCAATCTCCACATTACTGAACAAGCCCGAAACGTACTTATAACCAGCGAGGTGAGCTTTCATGCGAAGCAAAAGGCTAAGCTTCTGAAATCAATGTTTATAAATTGATACGAACCAATCGTCAAATGTTACTCAACAATAATATATTATATGTGTCATACAAGAGTTACTCGGAGGGCCGAAGTTTCATTAATGAGGTTTTAGGCGCTCGGGAGCCTGAAATTCGAGCTCGACTTACAGACTTTAAAAGCGATAAAATAACATAATTTACATAATCATTTGATGATTGTGTGTCTGAGAAACTGATATTGGACATTAGGTATAAGTAGGTACCATAAAAAAATATTTATGAATTTTGGCCATATGAAGCACATTTTCTTTTGGCGCGCGCGGGGCCGCCGGGGCCCCCTAGCAGAGGCGGGCCCCCTAGCCGAGGCGGGGCCCATAGGCAGTTGCCTACTCTGCCTTAGGGTTAATCCGGCCCTGCCTGCACCCCTAGCACATGATTGGCGCGACAGTATCTCGCGGCGAGATAGACAACCCGTCTTTTTCTAACTATGTTAATAAAAGAGGAACGGGTAGTCTATCTCGCCCCGAGATACTGTCGCGCCAATCATGTGCTAGCCCGGCTGAAAACATTAGACGCATAGCTACAAGATTCCGAAGTTTCGCTCCAAAACTACCGAAATAATGCAAGTGGCTCTTTGAAAATCTGGCTCTTTCCTTCTACTTATTCTGTTTACTAAATTTATTCCATCTAAAGCTTAGTGCTCGAGATGGAATTAATGCTCTTTGAGTTCAAACTTCGTAGTCAGGATGGGGTAAGTTCAGTGCCACGAATAAATTATGCGAATAATTCATAAAGCTTGTCAAGTCGGTGAATAAACTATTTTCTTCAATTATACACTAGGTGTACTGGGGTTATTACAAAAGGTTCATGCGGAAGTTGGGAGTAATGTTCATGATTAGACTCGAGATTTTTCTCTAAGTGAGACCGTTATTGTTTAATACCAGTGTTGGCCGAAACGTTAATGCAATGGACTATTTTTAACCATGAACCATTATAAATTGAACCGTAAACTGTAACCGTCCATTACGGTTAACGGTTCAATTTGTACTGGTTAATGGTCAATTGCAATTAACGCTCGGTCAACACTGTCTAATACCCAATTAAATTAAGGCCCCCTTAAGGCCCCGTGGGTTCGTATTCTTCTATCAATTTCACTGAGCGTAAGCGTGATCGACATGGATGTGCGTGCTCGGGTCCGGGGATTTCATGTTTTTGAATGTTAGTTTGTGGTAAGTCTTAACAAAAAAAAGTTATCAATGAGTTCCCTAAAAATAAAATTGCGAATTTTTAGAAGCAATTTTCATAATTATTTTTAGCTTTTGTGCATAAATTGTTACAAATGTTACAAAATTTTAAAGTGAGTTTAGTTTAGATCTAAGTATGTTAGTGATTTCATGATCTATCGAGCGAAAGACAAAAAATAAGAATTTGAATCGCTGAAGTCAATAACGAACAAATGGCAGACATACATATATTTATTATATTATTTATTATATAATTTATTATATAATAACTATTTAATTGCAATTTTACGTACCTACTGCACCTGAAAACTTCCAATAAAAACGGGCGTTTGCATCCACAGTTTTATATTACTTATTTAATCACTACATAGTATAAAACAAAGTCGCTTCCCGCTGTCTGTCTGTCTGTATGCTTAGATCTTTAAAACTACGCAACGGATTTTGATGCGTTTTTTTTTAATAAATAGATAGAGTGATTCAAGAGGAAGGTTTATGTATAATTTGTTAACCTGTGCGAACCCGGGGCGGGTCGCTAGTAAATAATATAATATTAAAGTGATCTGGGTATAAAATAAATAACCAACTAATCTCTATCTATGCTCGTTTCTCGTGTCTATTACTCTGCTTTCTTCAGTCTGTATATTCGGACTGAACAAAGCAAACCCAACTAACATTAGGCGCTAAATATAAGAGGTAAAAGAGATCTATATAACCGTTCGATCGCTCCTTTGGTTCTATTGATGTTCTAAATAAAAAATAATGAAAAAATTAAAAATAAACAAAAATAAAACCAAAATAAAATAACTTAATATAATATCTTTTTTAAAAAAAGGGAACCGCCTTCAAAAAACTAACCCACTGAAAAGTACAAAATAATTTTTATATGGCACCCCTTTACGTGTCCAATCCCTATCCCGTCGTAAAGCAAATTTTTGCCAAAAAGTAATTAATACCTAATAATAAGAAAATTAATAATCATCCGGGTAATTACTTAGTTTTTGAAGTCGGTGCCAAACCAAAATTAACGAAGAACGCTGCACTTACTTGCATTATAAAGACATACTTAGTTTACTCATTAATTTAGTTCTTGTAGGTACTACGTACTCGTATTTTTTTCTGATTGGTAGTAAAGACTGTTTTTGTTGGTTTGGCACCGCCTTCAAAAACTAAGTAATTACCCGGATGATTATTAATTTTCTTATTATTAGGTATTAATTACTTTTTGGCAAAAATTTGCTTTACGACGGGATAGGGATTGGACACGTAAAGGGGTGCCATATAAAAATTATTTTGTACTTTTCAGTGGGTTAGTTTTTTGAAGGCGGTTCCCTTTTTTAAAAAAAAGATATTATATTAAGTTATTTTATTTTGGTTTTATTTTTGTTTATTTTTAATTTTTTAATTATTTTTTATTTATTTTATTTTATTTTTTACTTTTTAGTGATAGGTAGGTACTTCATTTATTTTAGGTTTTGGGCTAAAATACTAGTTTGTTAGGCTCTCCATTTAGTTTTGGGCTAGTAACTACCTACTACCTACCTACTAATGTTGGTGATGGCCTAACTCGATGATAATCGCGACATAACATAATATGACGTTTTGGTGCTAAACGATTTGTATGTATGTATATTGCTCCCACTTCCACTCCCATTCCCAGTCCCAGTCCGAGTTCGACTCCCACTCCCACTATTTTATCTAAATCGGTTTCAGCAACATAAATTTGTTGGTAGGTATACCGATACCACCTACCTGGTCCAATTGGTTTTTCAAACCATCCATGTACTGTACACTAAAACCTTCTCCAGAATGTAACAAACACTTTTCTGAAAACCGCATCAAAATCGGTTCAGCCAAACGCGAGATAATCACGAACAAACATACACACATACATACGTACATACATACGTACATACATACGTACATACATACGTACATACATACATACGAGTCAAACTGAGAACGTCCTTTTTTTAAAGGCAGTTAGAAAAAAGTTCATCGACCCACCTAGTGGAACTCTGCAACATAGGCACACGACGACAAGTCGGTTAACCAAAACAAAGTGTGCCTATGTTGCACAAAACCTAAGTTCCACTAGGTACAGCAAGGGTTCAGCATCAGCTCTATCTTGGGTACTGCTCTCCCAAGTGCTCGTCAAGATGTGACAGATTACCAAAATAGCGTGGACCTATGTTGCACCAAACCTGAGTTCCACTAGGTACAGCAAGGGTTCAGCATCAGCTCTATCTTGGGTACTGCTCTCCCAAGTGCTCATTAAGATGTGACGGATGACCAAATTAGCGTGGGCCTATGTTGCACCAAACCTGAGTTCCACTAGGTACAGCCAGGGTTCAGCATCAGCTCTATCTTGGGTACTGCTCTCCCAAGTGCTCATCAAGATGTGACGGATGGCCAAAATAGCGTTGGCCTATGTTGCACCAAACCTGAGTTCCACTAGGTACAGCCAGGGTTCAGCATCAGCTCAATCTTGGGTACTGCTCTCCCAAGTGCTGATCATGATGTGATGGATGATCAAAATAGCGTGGGCCTATGTTGCACCAAACCTGAGTTCCACTAGGTACAGCCAGGGTTCAGCATCAGCTCTATCTTGGGTACTGCTCTCCCAAGTGCTCATCAAGATGTGACGGATGGCCAAAATAGCGTTGGCCTATGTTGCACCAAACCTGAGTTCCACTAGGTACAGCCAGGGTTCAGCATCAGCTCAATCTTGGGTACTGCTCTCCCAAGTGCTGATCATGATGTCATGGATGATCAAAATAGCGTGGGCCTATGTTGCACCAAACCTGAGTTCCACTAAGTACAGCCAGGGTTCAGCATCAGCTCTATCTTGGGTACTGCTCTCCCAAGTGCTCATCAAGATGTGACGGTTGACCAAAATAGCGTGGGCCTATGTTGCACCAAACCTGAGTTCCACTAGGTACAGCCAGGGTGAACCCTGCCAGCCAGGGTGGTTTGGTGCATCAGCTCTATCTTGGGTACTGCTCTCCCAAGTGCTCATCAAGATGTGACGGATGGCCAAAATAGCGTTGGCCTATGTTGCACCAAACCTGAGTTCCACTAGGTACAGCCAGGGTTCAGCATCAGCTGTATCTTGGGTACTGCTCTCCCAAGTGCTCATCAAGATGAGACGGATGACCAAAATAGCGTGGGCCTATGTTGCACCAAACCTGAGTTCCACTAGGTACATCCAGGGTTCAGCATCAGCTCTACCTTGGGTACTGCTCTCCCAAGTGCTCATCAAGGCGTGTCGGATGACCAAAACAGCGTGAGCCTATGTTGCACCAAACCTGAGTTCCACTAGGTACAGCCAGGGTTCAGCATCAGCTCAGATCTATGTATACTAAAACCTTCTCCAGAATGTAAGAAACACTTTTCTGAAAACCGCATCAAAATCGGTTCAGCCAAACGCGAGACAATCGCGAACAAATATACATACATACATACATACATACATACATACATACATACCTACATACATACATACGGGTCAAACTGAGAACCTCCTTTTTTTTGAAGGCGGTTAAAAATAGGAGTTATAGCCGGCTATAACCCCGTAATATCCCCGGATTGGGCACAAATTTTAACACCTGGGTTGCAAAACGGCGCTACAATAGAGAAGAGAGGTAGAAGAGCGCTAAAGTAGTGCTGTAATAGCGTTGATTAAAAGGGGGGGGGGGGGGGTAGGGTTTAAAAGGGTGACAAATAAGCGACTACTAACTATTTGAGTAGTAGTGTAGGGCCATATCGCATATCGATGATATTTTCAGCTTTAGATGGTATATTAGCATTCAAAGTCAATATTTGTAACACCCAAGAAGGTAATTGCGCATTTTTTCCTTAGCCCATATCTGCTTTGGTTGCAATGTTTCCATTTTGTATTATTATTCGTAAGCTTGCACTGTGACAGCTGAAAATGTAATGGCGGATAAATAAAAGCAAATAATTATTTTCAATTTCAATTTCAATTTCAAAAACTTTAATGTCTAAACAACACATGTCAAAATTACAATAACATAAAAATAAAATCACAAAATATACAACTAACACTAAAATAGACACAGTTTTAGTTCACTGATTCGATAGCCGGCTTTATCTGCGGATTTATGATGGCGAATTTAATTACACTCTCAATAACTATATGTATTGCTAACAAAATTTTAAAGGGCCTCTGATCCTTTGCATATTTATCATAATATAATATTTTTTTATTTGTGGTCCACCGTATTTAATTTTCGAAAAATTACACAATATACGTGAAGTCCGGTTTTAAATATAACATTAGGTCAATATTGAGTAAAAGTATCGATTTTTATTAAGTATTTAAGTTCTAATGTTTTGCTTATTGATTCATCGGTCATCTTAACATGGCGCTATAGCCTTAGGTTGTAAGTAAGACTCTAATAACAGTATAAGATATACTAAGGTATTGAATAACGCTCGTCTGCGACTACATGACCTATATTAGTGACTCATAATTTCTCTTTTCGACTGTAAGTGATACAAGAGAGTTAAGTAGCGATTGCGATACACGGAGCTATAAAAGACTTTTTATCGCATGTTTAGAACCTTAAGTGAAATTTGCAGCTGCTTATTACTCATATAGATATTAAGATGGTAGAATTCACTTTGAGCTTTAACACTAGTTGCTTAAGATGCATTATAGCGGCCAAAACGGCTACTGTGGATCTTAAAGCTATACATGGACCTCTTAAAGACCTTAATGTCACCAGAGCCTATAAGCTTAGAATATGTAGCTATTCTACAGCCGTTTTATGTCTTTAGGTGATAAAATAAGTGCTAAGTGTCGCCTTCACCCTAAGAGGGGTCCTTACATAATTTAGATTAATAGATAATAGTAAATAAATTTTTAATTTAATTTTCATTATATTAACAAATGATATACCTAAGTGATAATTTAACTGTTGATAAAATAACTAATAATGAATGCATGCAAAATTATGTACTTCAAATAAGGAATTAAAAGGCTTTTTATTTTATTTTATTTTATAAGTGTCGCCTAATTGTTTGTTGGGAAGTAATTATCATTCCGTAGTTCCAGGGTAGGTACTATTTGGAGCTCGCAAATTGCTTTGGCGACTTTATTGTTCCAATGCAGTTGAAAGGAATAAGTCCAAATTGATCTGCCTTTTGAAATCGGTAGCAGAGTATCTGGTATTTAAATTTGGCAAACGAGGCATCAAACACCCTGTTTTCACGATGTGCTTATAACGTAACGTCACAGAATAAGTAATGTAACGTTTAAAACACTTCGTGACCCTTATTTTCTTACGAGTACGTAGTATACAGGGTGGAACATTTCTATTTTGACGAAGAGGAAGAATCGTGCCATTAAAGTGCTTCGTGTGAAGGAAGGACTCTCTTGCGATTAGATCAACACATAACCGGACAAATGCGAGCGGCACGGGTGCATACGAGTTAATCATTCATAGTTTAAAGTTATTAGGATAATATATATACCTTTTTCTGACCTAAAGGAACAATCATGCCAAGCGGCATCGCCTGACACAAAAATGCATACTTACTGCTTACTGCACTTACTTACATCAGACACCCTATAAGACAACCTCAGATATACGTTTAGCGAACATGAATGGTTTAGGAGAACTTCTAAACATAGATTAGTATATGTTATTGCTTCTAAACGCGTCCTAATGCGTCATCTTACGGCGGCCATTGAAAATACAGTCATAGCTGTTTCGTTACCTGGATCAGCCTGGATAACACTTGCGGTGCCACCTGACATGTGACAATAACTTTCAAAACTTCCATGTTGAGTTAGTTTCATTTTAAACGCACAGATGGCAGCTCACTCGACTGAGCCACCCGGTTCTCGACGTTTTGTTGCGTGATGGTTTGGCTTGGTGTTGACGCCCATCGAACATAGATGGCGTTAGTTACATAAAAGATAAAACAGCGTTGTTGTACAATGCACAGTTGAGTTCATAAATAAGTATACATGTTAAAAAAACTACTTACTAGATCTCGTTCAAACCAATTTTCGATTGAAGTTTGCATGGTAATGTACATTATATATATTTTTTAGATTTGTCATTCTCTTATTTTGGATTACGGGCGGGGGGGGGGGGGGGGGCGGCACACATTTTACCACTTTGGAAGTGTCTCTCGCGCAAACTATTCAGTTTAGAAAAATAAAAATAGAAACCTCAATATCATTTTTGAAGACCTATCCAAAGATACCCCACACGTATGGGTTTGATGAAAAAAAAAGTTTTTTAATTTCATTTCTAAGTATGGGGATCCCCCAAAATATTGTTTCTTTTTCTATTTTTGTGTGAAAATCTTAATGCGGTTCACAGAATACATCTACTTACCAAGTTTCAACAGTATAGTTCTTATAGTTTTGGAAAAAAGTGGCTGTAATATACGGACGGACACACAGACAGACATGACGAATCCATAAGGGTTCCGTTTTTTGCCATTTGGCTACGGAACCCTAAAAAAAAACTCCACTACAAGGATCAGAAATCAAACTTATTTTCAGTTTCTTACAATTATTTTGAGATGAAAGTAGTAACTTTATACTTATAGGATAAATAGCGTGTAATAAAAATAGGCATTATAATAACCCAGCCTTAATTACTTTTCTACTACCGAATAATATCTAATACTTATGTAATAATTAAATTTTGTTTAAAAGTCGTTAGTAGATTAATTATATAGGTATCTATAACCTTAGGTTTACCGAGAATTATCCCACCCACAACACCACAAAATCTCTCCAAGGACGATCGTTTAAGCAATCCGCTATTTTTGGGAAACTGTGGCATACTTCTAAAACGGGCCCCATTATGTCTTTACCTTAATTACGGTTACAGTTTGCTCTGGAACCGCAATAATTTGCGTTTCGGTCAAAATATCTCGCTATTTCTGCTCTTTGGCGGTCACTCGGAGACACCCTTCAAAGACGTGTTCTTAACCGTGTTTTCACTTCTTGACCGCAAGCGAGACGAACGCTTTGCCAACCAATGTAAGCGTGACTTCAGTGTCTGTAATAACTATATGTAATCGGAGCGCGGAGTTACTGGACTACTGAACGTTCGACTCTCTTGCGATTAAATCAACACATAACCGGACAAAAGCTTTAAATGACTAGTTGTTAGAGCGGCACGGGAGCATACGAGTTAATCATAGTTTAAAGTTATTAGGATAATTTATAGCCGTTTAATATTGACCGAATCTTGAGGATTTGATTATTGATGTAACATTTTTTGTCCTCGGCAAGACGCCACGGATCGCGTGTCGCGTGCTTCTGACGTCTTTTTTTCGGTTTTTTCGGTTTTTGGGGGCTCAGCAAAAAATATTAAGTTTGTTAGGCACCTAACTACTGGCCAGTGACTACCGGAATATAATTTCTGATAATTTAATAAATTATACGGACTTTAAAAATGAATAGCTGCGGGCATTTCTTAGGTGTATTTCTATTGTTAGCAATACAAGGTTTTTGTCCAAACCGTGGGTCTGATGTGGTCAAAATAAGTATTTCATGTGGATTATTTTTGCCGTTTTTATATGGTTAATAGCTTCTACCCGCGACTTTGTCTGAAATTAATTCCTTGCCCCTAATTTAGCTAGAGGTACGTAGAAATACGCTATCTGCACCGCCGGGACCGACTACCTTCTCAGGTACTTACCTCCTTCCCTATTTATATAAACAGTCAATCAAACGTTCAGATTCAGATGTTATTAGCAACGTTACCCTTTAATGTAAGGCCTGAGTGGACGCTCGAAGCGGAGCGTTCGGCGGGGCATGCAGCGTGGCGTCGGGCTCACAAGTGATTTGAGCAGCGTGCACTAAGGCCGCTCCTAATATACGTTTGCATTTGTTTAACATGCACGCCGCACGCCCCGCCCCGCTGCACGCCCAACTCGAGCGTCCACTCAGGCCTTACACTAATGGAAACATTCTGATGGCAATGTCCCTTAACCGAATGCCGTAAACCGTGATGGTCCGTGATGGAGTGTTTAGTAGAAAGCCCAGTGACGCCGGCCATGTTTGCAAGCGCAGCGCTGAAGGCTGATTCTGGCCACTTGCCGAAGTCTCGTGCTAAACGAACCATTTTATGTAAATATACTATTAGACATAGTCGTTACAGTTCATGAGCACACTTAAGCTGGTTTACTCACGCCAATGGTTGGTGCAAGAGTGAGATAAAGCCAGGAACGGCGTCAAGTTTCGCGGTGCGGACCGCGCGCGATTTCCCGCCGCAGACTCAGCGATTACATACGAGTATGAGGTGTCGACTAACATGGGTTACATTATCGCGAAAATCGTAATTCCAAAATCGTCTTACGCTCTTCTATCGCTCTTGTTAATTCAAGCTATAGGTATTATGCATACAGAAGGACGAACTAAGTATGTAATGAAGAAGTGGGCGCTTATAGCCTACTTCTCCAAAGTCTTTATTTAGAAATATGTATTTGGAATATAAAACACGGATAAACAAACCCTTAAGGGTAAATAAATATAGGTACCCAGGCCGAAATATTAGTAAGATATGTTTAGTAAGAAATCATAAAATATAAAATTATAAGTAAATCCTTTAAACTTTAGTTCCTAAATTAAGTTTTCCGTAAAGGTACATAATATTCATCAATTTCTGTATTTTTTTTTACTTTTATTGACAAACTTAACTTTTTCAAGTCCAAATATTAGAATTAGTATATATTAGCCAAGCTATCCCTCAGCTCTGGTCACAATAGGCCACAATCAGACGAGCTGGCAAATCTTTATATAAGTATTAGGTATAGGTAAAGACAACGCGCACTAAGCAGTGTCATTAAGCCACACTCGTGCGCGGATCGCGGCGCGATTCACGCACATCTTAGTCTGGAGGGGGCTTTAGGTAATAAGTGACCGCACTTGGAAGCTACCCCAAATGTAGTGACGTGATCACGTTACGGGGCGCCCGACGGTAGCCTCGTCAATGTTTTTTGTCTCATCTCCGACAGATCGAATTAAAATAAACGCTCCGTCAAGACTCGAGACGTCCTTCCTGTATTCGGTTACGTGCAGGTCGTGTGTTCCCATAGCTAGCCGTGATTATGTGAGCCGAATACAAGCACATATCATTGTAACTGTGACAGAACTGTAGGGCTAGTATTAGGACTAATAGGTGGCACAGCGGCCCCAAGGATATCAATTTCGCACGATTCACATTATTGGCAAGAACTATGAATCCTTTACACTCTTTACAGCCACAACTAGTCGTAGTTTAGGCGCTTGTTTGATAGAAACTGAGAAAATCGATTTGCAATAAATATAAATAAATATTAAAATATTATGGGACAATCTTCTGCTCCTTACGAGGCACACGGCACACGGCATAGTAAATTTATGGCGAACTTCATCTTATGGCTCCTCTACTCGATGGGCCAACGCCGGCCACTCCAAGGGACGCATTTATGCGTTAGAGGGAGCAAGTGATATTGCTATCTCATTCTACCGCATGGCTGCGTCCCTTGGAGTGGCCGGCGTTGGCCCATCGTGTAGAGGAGCCATTAGAAATCAGACAGGCATTGACTTTGTCAATTATCAATGCAATTCAAATACGTCACGTTACGAATAAACATTGCTCGTTGTGTGGTCCTCTATAAGTCTATACTGTTTAGAGCTCTTTCCCACTTACGTCCAGTTTTTTGCAGGTTCCAGATTTCTGTAGTATGCGTGCAGTACCCCGCAAACAGAATGTTCGTATAAACGTTACTATATTAGCAGGTAATATACTACTAAAACGGATCCTGCAAAAAACCGTACCTGCGATAAAATCGTACCCGCAAAAAACTGGACGTAAGTGGGAAAGAGCTCTTACTGCTTGGCCACGACATTGCGCGACAGCTTCGACTAAGGCGACAACCATGGGTTGGAGCGAGACACAGCGATCGGACCCTTCGTTCCCATCTATGGTTTTCGCCTTAGCCGAAGCCAGTCGCGCAATGTCGTGGCTAGGCCGTCACCCGTAGAACTCGCCTGCGCTCGCTGAGCGATGGTAGCAACATGACAATGCAGTGGGAACAGCATTGGCGGGAGAGAAATGTATACCTTTTTTTATTAAGATTAGAGATATAATTCTGATAAACATGAGTTGGATCAAAAGGGCTATTATGATTTGATTGTTATTCTCTTTTTAATTCTTGGTTGTTTTTTATTAGAATCATAACTCTATTGGGCAAATATTTATAATATATCCTATAGGTATTGGCCTAATATCTATCCTATATTTTTTTCTATTATTATTCAACCTTAAAATATATAAAAGTAGACGATTTAAAAAAATATTTAGTCCTATTAATTACGAGTAAATTGCCCTAAAATTATTATATAAATAAAGTTACATTGATACAACCTATAATCCCTTGTTAACAATTTTTAGCCTCTTTTCGCTAAACACAGTAGTTAAAACAAAGGAACTAACTCAAGCGTAGAAGCTACTGAATTCAACGAAACGGCCTTTTTTCTTAGCAACCGTTACAAATTGCCAGATGGTCTATTTTTTGTTTCAACACATCCATATAATTATAGTTGACACGTTCGATGCATGCTTCGGAGGAAATTCGGAATTTTGATGGAATTTTAACTGAATGCGAAAAACGTTTTATATTTCAACCCGTGAAATAGAAGCTATGTCAGGCATTTTTTTTTCAAATACCTGTTAAATTAGTATCGGGATTACTTTTTTCAACTACATAGTTTTATATTAATTATATCTAGGTGTCAAAGTAGGGCAGGAAATATACCTTCATAATAATTTTGATACCTACCTACTTATTCTCATGGTTTGGTAGTGATAGAATTTTATTATAACCGATACATATCTAACTTTCTACGAGAAACTTGGGAAATAGATTTATTTAGGGGTTTAATTGTAGACCTATTAAATCCAAATTAGTAGAGTGATTTTCAAGGTCTGATTTATAAAAATATGTATTATTAAAAATATACATATAAGTATCTCCATTAAAGTATTGAATTTAAGGTAGCCAGAAGGCAGCCTCAAACTGATGATTATTTGTACCACTCAATGCAAGCCACATAGCTTAGTTATGTGTACAGTCACCTTACTAGAAAGTAAAGCCCAGTAGCACCAGGTTAAATAATAACTTAGACTAGTAAGGCAAGCTTGTGGCTTTGCTCGCGGTCGCTGTCTCGACACGCAGGTATCTATATCTCACGGCTGTCTATATTTATAGGTCTACTTATTCGAAATGAAAAGTAGAGTGTTTAATTCGGGTGAATGGTATCATTACAGCCTCGGACTATTGGCGCTCGAAGGACGTATCCATGGGGTTAAACATTGAGATATACAAGAGCCGACATCTCGAACAAAATGTTTCCGCACCTCAGAGAAGTGCATGCACTTCTTTGCTTTTAGTACGTCACCGACCATTGACTAGATGCCACACATGTACAGAAAATTACAAAAAAAATATAAATTAAAAATGTCTTCGTGCGTGTTAAAAAGTTGCAACAATAGCACAAGAAAATATAATAAAAGGGATGGAATAACATTTCACCGGTAAGCAATGGAATAACTATTGATTTACTTTTATTTAGTTTTCAAAGTAAATGTTTGGTCGTAGAAAAAGTATTGTATGCAACGTTGTTTAACTAAGTCAAAAAATACTCGTGGCGTCTTTATTAACAATTTTCGGCTTCGCATGCATGCATGCACTTCTCTGAGGTGCGGAAACATTTTGTTTGAGATGTCGTCTGTTGTTTATAATATACCTCAATGGGGTTAAAGGAATGTTTATTAAAAAAAATTATTAAAGTTCAAGAATTGCAGCCTCAGTCTAATTATAACTTACTATCAATAATCTGATCGGCTGGATCCCTAGCCTCACATCATCAACTTTTTATTTTGGTAATATTTATAACACTGTATAAACAAATGCGTTGATTCAAATAACCTTACTTATCTGTTGCAGCCATAGAGAAAAAAATACATAGAGTGCTCACTCCATACATCAGTTTTAGTATCAAAAAGACTATTAGCATCTAGCATCGAGTAGCGGAACTATCAGTACTGCTACTTGACAATAGATGTAGTCACCGACCGGAAAGTCTTATGCTGTTGAGATAAGACTTTCCGGTCGGTGCTACATCTATTGTCAAGTAGCAGTACTGATAGTTCCGCTACTCGATGCTAGATGTAGACACTGAAATTAATAGTCTGAACTGATGTATGGAGTGAGCACTCTATGTATTTTTTTCTCTATGCCTATACATACTCCTTCATCTTTCTCATGCGTTGCTGCATGAGAAAGATGTGCACTTTAATGTTGGCTGATGAGGCTTTTATATGTTCCACACATTACGTAATCAACCACATACCGAGGCGCCACGCTTCCGAGCACAAGCGCATGAACTCTCAGTTCAGAGTAAAATATACGGCCAGCGCTAAAAATACTAAAACAAAAGCAATTTCATCTTAATCGTACCGAATACTTGAGCGGAGGCAGAGCGATATCCACATTATCGAGTTACCTAGGCTACTGGGCATCTCACTTCGATTACCGAAACGCACTAACCGAATTAGATATCAACAAACTTTAAACTCTAACAATCAATCAAAAGATCCACTTTAAACTGCAAGACTCGAGGGAGATATAACGAAGTGTGAAAGTAAAATAATAGTCGCTTCGGTGATTTTATGGAAACATGATACCGTGTTGGCCTCTCACAAAAAGAATAAAGCTAAACCCGACCGAAATTGTTTTAATCGTTGGAAGCCGCACGACATACAGCTATATACGCTATAGATACGGTAGCTATGTTCTTGATTGCATGCAAATTAATTACCCGCTAGGAGCACTTATTGGCCACGCTTTAACTGGATAAATGCATGAGAAGATTTGCTATGGCTTCCTATATTGCAAAGAAATGGCCTATTGGCTATCAAGCTAAGCACAAGTCGGCACACTAGTTAACTTGTCACTAATGGTTTAGAACGATTACTTAGTTGAGTTATATAAGTAATCAAGCATTACATGCATCATTTTTCGAATTATTGTACATAAGTACTTATAGTTTTTCAAAGATTAAGAATTTTAAGATAGGTTACGCCTTTGTACCATATGAAAGTACCTGTAGCATTAAATCGATGATATTAAGACGTAAATAATCTATTCGTCGAGTCTGTTATCTCTGAGGTTTAATTCGGGTCACGAGCACTGGAGCGAAAGCGTTGATGTGATACGAAAGGACACCGTACGATTTGTTTGAACTAACTTGCGCATGAAATATCGGTCGGAGTCAGCTACCGATGGTTCGCTGGGTTACCTACCGCGGTTTCACTGTTGGAAAAAAATCTTATAGCTCTGTCTCGAGGCATTCGAATTCCATCGAGTCAAATACGTGGATGTAATCACACGTTACAATTTATTCTACGCGGCGAAGGTAAGACCGCAGAACAAATAATCTAGCAAACAGTAGCTCAACTTCTTTATGTTTCTAAAACTATAACAGGTGATTTGTTTACATATCTGTATTATAACTACTGTATTTAAGTTCTACACTAAATCTCCGCATGGCATAAGTTACCGTGGTTAGTCTTTGATTACTTACTAACCTTAGTAACCTAAGTTGTTATATCCACTTCATTAAAGAATTTAAATAATTTGATGTAGATCTACAGACATAAACAGAGGGTCAGTAGCAGATCGCCCGGGGCGACGGCTTGCTTGTTGCCTAGGTTTCCGTGAAGCCATCGTCGGCATCGCGTGTCCGCACCGCGCCTAGCATCCACGAACATTTTTAATGAGCCACAAAATAGTGGCATTACTGAACGAACCATTCCATATTTACCTTATTAGCACAAAGCCACGCTATAAAGAATTTTGTTGCAAAACCTCTGTTAAATTAGGTATACGAAGAGAGCAGTTAAAACTTTCATTTATAATTCAAGCATGTGACAAACTCCCCCAGGACGCGTGGCAGGTGACGCAGGGACAATGCTTTAATAGATTGCTTAAGTTGACATTAAAAGATCCGAAAATGTTTTTGCATTTTAGCGAGCTAACCGCTTTATAAACTGCACTATAGAAATAAGTATGTAGTAGGTATGCAAGCCATCTGTGGTCCGAAATGCCTTGAATGGCGCATGTAATTTGGAACTTTTACCAAATTACGTCGCAAAACCTGATTAAACTGTGCGGTTTGCGGTTCGGTTAGCTTGCTAAAATGAAAAACCATATTTGGTTGTATTGATATTTATTGAAATAAAATTTTACAGCATTACAGCTAAGGCTGTAAAATTAAGTAAGTAATAAAGCTTAAAATTACAAGATAAATATGACAGTAATTAATAAGCTAAATATGTTGATTCGCAAACACGTAAAAAATCTTTAAAAAGTTTGACTAAGGCCCACTTGCACCATCCCGCTAACCCGAGGTTAAGCGGTTAAACCGATAACCCAGTGTCAAATTGTCCTGGTAACCATGGTAACTCCAGGTTTAACTGGTTAACCCTGGGTTAGTGGAATGGTGCAAGTGAGCCTAAGACTTTGGTCGGAAAACAAGTCGCAGTCCGGTGCAGAAGATAAAAAAATATTGAGGAGTGTCCGGGAACGGACAATTGGAGAGGGTGTGCAGTCGTGCGAAAGTCTCCGTTTTCTATATCCATTATTGTATGAAAATAATAAGATTTTCTAAGACGTTGACTATAAATACCTACGTGAGGATTTATAATAAAAAAAACTGTTAACATGTTTTAGAGCAATAAACCATGTTGTAGGATTTATCATATAGAAGGGAGCGATGTAGTAAATTAAGAACCAATTTATATCGGCCATAAACTCGTCACCTCTTCACCCCATAATGAGACTTCATTATCGACCTTTGTAAAATTTTACAACATAATAGTCTAACAAATTATGTGGTTCGGTCACATTTCTATCATGGTATTGTAATTTTTTATTTATATACGTTTAATTAAAGGTTGGGGATGATGGTTTTTTATCTGACCCCTTTATCATGGATTGGACAACCTACTTACTTAATAGATACAAAGTGTCTGAATATATCTGAATATAATGTAGGTACCAGTTCATGAATGTTATAAAAAACGAACAATTAAATATTTACAATAATAAAAAAAAACACAAAAACATAACTATTTGAAAATGTAACTAGTTTTTATATCAGAAACGAATTCTACGTTATAATTTAGAATCATTTAATTACAAACAAGATAAAAGCGGGCGGGGCGGCGGAAAGCGCCGAAATTTTAGAACGTAACAAATATAAGAGCCTTGGTAGAGAGTACCATTTTGTACCATTTGGAGTTGAAACTCTAGGTCCATGGGGTCCCGCGCATTTATTAAGTTGAAGAGCTGGCGGCTACCTCGCACAACGTATCAGCATTGCGATACAGCGAGGAAATGTCGCCAGCATCCTTGGTACAATGCCTCAAGGGCCTATTTTAGATTTAAGCTAGTTTTTAATTCTACGTTATTGATTTATCCAAAGGACTGTTGGAATTTTTAGAATAAAGCCGGTCTTAGCGATCTTAGTCGGCTTATTTTGACATCAGGAGCAATAGTGCCAAGTTTCATACTTGAAAAAGGAAAGTAATCTTTTGCACCAACTCTAGAACACCTGTAAGGAATTGGAACATACCCGTAGACGGCATTTGTTCCAGTCCAGTTATAGAAAAAATGTTCGTAAGAGACCAAATTAAATGTTTACGTGTAAAATTAGATTTAAGAGACATTTTAATTGACTACTTAAACGGTCTTAAGACGTACGTAGGCCTTCATATGCAGGTCTAATTACAAACTCCATACTAACGAGGTACTTTCAGCTGTAATAATATGTTACTCTTCGAAGGCCGCAAAAATATCTGAAACGATCTTAATATTGTAGAACCATAAGAGCATGTCACATATTTTTGCGGCCTTCGAAGAGTAACATATTATTGCAGGTGACAGTACTGAATCGTTTTAATAAAAATAATTAATTTGACTTGTAACTCCGATTCCATAATTATGGAAAGAAAGCTCTTGTTCTATGGCACAGAATGTCGTCTGAAGCTGTAGATAATTTAAAACCCTGAAAATAGAATGTTTATCAAAGTAAGTAAAATTCGTAAAACGTGTCAACAATTAAAAAAATCAAAATGCAAATATCAAAATCACTCTGTATTTATCGTTCCGTATTAATCGATCGCTTAAAATGTTTAAATCGTACGTTCACATTGTAATAAAAAGAGCCGATAATTTTAGTGTTTGTTTACACTAATATTCGTTGAAGGGGTTGCGCGCGCGCACCTGCGCGATGTTATCCGGCGCGAGACCCGCTGTAAAGCGCTATTTATATTATGATCGATCGCCCGCTTAGCGGAACCTCCAAATTTATAGTTTGGAGTGCTTATTATTTAGCTCCTACCTATGTTGTAGGGGCGATTGGGAATATTGAAATTGAGGCATACACTTTTGTGGAGGGGTATGTAACAGTAAAAGTTAATTATTTGTCAATAAAATAAATTTTAGTTAGAACTTTGCTAGAGCTAGAGAGATTTTTTTAGCTAGAGCCTTGTAATTATTGTTTTTAATGTTTGATAAAAACATTTATTTACAAATAAGATATATACAGTGGTATTACTAAAATAAATTAATAACTAGCTTAAATCTAAAATAGGTCCTTGAGGCATTGTACCAAGGATGCTGGCGACATTTCCTCGCTGTATCGCAATGCTGATACGTTGTGCGAGGTAGCCGCCAGCTTTCGGTCACTAGTTACGTCAACCAGACGCTTCGCGATTTCCGCGAAAAACTTATGCGCGTTGTTTTTACATTATACACAGTACATCTGTTTAACTAAAAAAATTTTTTTTAAGGAAACGGCTAAGAATACGACTTATTTAAGAACCTGTATCGATTGTAAATTAAGTTAAATTAGATTACTCTCAACTTATATAACTACCTGTTTATTTTTTGATAATCCAGAGGAGGATAATGCATCAATTGCTCACCGTGAGGGGCCGCGAGCCCGCGCCCGCCGGACAGCGGGGCAGAAGCATAGAACTGTTTATCGATATCACAGAATAAGTAATAGTGTTATCATACTAAATGGACACGCACGCTCTAAATGGAATGATTTACTTGAACCCGCGGCAGCAGATTGACAGTTTATTGACAGAAACTCAGTTCGGTTAGCAACGCGATGATGGAAAATAAAGTTCAAAATGCCGATGTATTGTGCCAAGTATGTGTGCTTGTCAGTTTCAAATAAAGAAAAACTTTCTTATACCACGTTGCCATGGTTATGCCGAAATGCTGCCCCAAGGGACTTACACACATTGATGCGTATAAGTACAGACAATACATGTCGTACGCATATAGATGAATACTGAAACGATTTCCGTACATTGGCGGGTCCGCCGTGTCGATATTTTGTGTTATAGCCTTTTGCATTGTAAGAATAAATATTCAGACTTCAACAGAAAGAAGCGATTGTCAATGACATAGCGAAATGATTAATCGGTGGCGTCAAACAAAATTTCTGCAATCTTCGTCAATCACGTGCGATTGTCAATCAGGTAGTAAAAGGTTATAGATATAGATTAAGGATTTCTATTATTAATTATTATGTATGACAAATGTAAGCACTCGTTTTATCGATGAAGGCTCAACATTAGTCGAAGCACTGCTACCCATCAGCCCATCACTTGGCACGCTGACTGACACTGGAAGGATTCTTTTAAACACTTCGGCCTTCGGGGAAGTCCGTCGGACGTCGCATTCCGGGCCGACTCGCGCATGCGCGAAACACCGCCGACGTCGATCG
Organism: Cydia amplana; assembly: GCF_948474715.1. Lineage (NCBI taxonomy): Eukaryota > Metazoa > Arthropoda > Insecta > Lepidoptera > Tortricidae > Cydia > Cydia amplana. The sequence continues at coordinate 13,909,067 of NC_086071.1, read as the reverse complement.
TAGATAATGACCACTTATGACATGAACCATGCTCTTATTCCAACAAATTGATTTCGAACAAAGATCGGATCTCCGATAGCTAGCTGTTTGAAGTTGGGGGTAATGCCATCGTTTAGAAATTGACATGTAGCTTACTGACGCAACTTCAAATAGTGTGGTGATCGATTAGAGTATGATGCCGTTTGAGATAAACATCGCTAATAGCCTGTATTACATATGTTTTTAGTTTTAGAATGTGCGGCTTCATATAGCCTTTGGCGTTGATGGTTTCAAAATTAAATTGTAATAATTACTCATAGAAGCATAGAGCGATTACTGCAACACCGGCTGATCAAGATAACCGATTATTAATCGCCGCTAATTACTGCTGGTGTTAGTTCGACCTTTATCTGGACACCATTTACCTACGCCTAGCAACAAAAAATACTTGTAAAAAGCGTGAAGAAAGGTAGATTCGGTTGGGCTGTTAATGGAATCGCTTACCGACACGGTGCGAGGGTTCTGCTCAGACAAACCAGTACATTTGTGATCTCTGATCATGCATAGCTGTTACGGAACAAGAGCTCACACTTATTCTGGCAAGTTAGATGATTTACTACGATCACGCGGCCGTCCCGCTGCTCGCATTCACCTGTTCAATGTTTGGCTGGCGGCTGCAAACAAAAGGGTTCAAATATCACAGTTTTTGGAGATAATAGCTGTCAGTGCAATAAATTTAACAGATAATAACTGCACTTGCGGAGCGTTAGATTATCGTCCTAATTCTTGGGTTCTTTGATTTATCTACAGGCTTTTTAGTATGCCAAATAATAAACCTACTATATACCGAAAGAATTGGAGAAAGAGTGGTCAATAAGTGCAGCGATTAAATTAGACGTTCGTTTAGTGACTTCATAAACGGGAGATATTTATACTTATACACTTTTATGACTATTTATCATGAAAGAACTGGATCGGGTCGGGTCGTGAATTTTAGAGTACAGTTGCGTAGGTATTAGGAGTCTTTATTTTTTTAAGTTCATCTGATTTCTTGTGTATGTGTTTTTATATGAATGTTATCTTTATCTACTTAAGTACCTATACATACCTATTGTGTATAGGTACTTAGTGTAGATATAAAGAAGTGTGTGCAATTAAAGCACCTATTTCATTTTGTTACTAAAATATGATGTTGAACCGCCGACCACTTATCTGCTTTGCCCGATGGTTGACTGGTAGAGAGTAGATAATGCTTTATAGCATTAAGTCCGTCTGTGTACGATTGTGTTTTCTTTTGTGCAATAAAGATTAAATTAATAAATTTGCCAAATTATTGGGTTTTTAACCTCAATATCGTCTAATTTCCGCCATTGGCAAGTATGAGCAATGGTAGGTAGGTACAAGTTAGTGTGTGTAGCCGAGGAGCGGATGCGGTCCCGGCGATAAATCCGCGGAGCGCCGGCGGCGCGGGCGCTGGTTTCGGGACCTATCAATCATGCAGCGACGTCGCTGGTGGTTGCGCGGTGCGCCGTAGAGCACTGTAACGTGCAGAGGTTTTATTTATAGTGCGACATATAATAGTAGAAACTCGGAATAATAAACCAATAGGAACCGCCATTAACAGGCGTTCCCCTCTGCCAAAAGTCGGCGGCCGCCGGTCAAGGAGGTTATATAAAACTAGTTGCCATACGTCATACGCCATTCAGCAAACGTCAGTCTAAGCGGAATGTTAGGAGCAAAAATGCCGAATTGTAGCGTTTTCTCCTGTAAAAACCGATCGGAAACATCTAGCGTACTTAAAGAACACGTTTCTTTTCATATGTAAGTACAATTTACATGTAAATATTATCAAATAGTGCACTAATTTAGCAAAAAACTAAAAAACATTGTCAATCTGAAAGTGATACCACTTCATGGTACTAGATCTAATTTAGGGTAATATTTAAAGAAGACTTTCTAAATATTCATTAGGTATACCTAACTTCTATTTTGCGTGGCTTATTATTATATAATTTATATAACACATTATTTTTATATAACACCTTATTTTTATATTAACATAATCCTTTCAATGAAATAAATAGTATAAATCATAAATAACGTGATATTACCGATATAGGGTCATTGTGCTAGTTTCCGTCCATGCTCTAGTCTCTAGTTTTCGTCCACATAACAGATTAGCAAATAACATATTTGATATTTAATTTGCTACTTGCCAAATACATTTTTTATGTAGATAGATATATTGTCTCGACATTAAGGATTGCATTAAGTCCAAATTTGTGCAGCAATGTAGATTTATATTCAATTTCGTCAAGTGGACGAAAACTAGAGCTGGACGAAAACTAATGCACCTACCCTACTACTGTTTGAAAATTCATTTTTCTCTTATTTATTTATTTATTTCATTAGACACACCAACAGTACATAAACAGAGCAAGTAAAGTTACATAAGTACAGTAGACACGTATAATATTTATGCACCAATAACAGGTGTGCAACAACATTCAAGCAGTTTGAGGCTTTTACACTACTTTACTACTCCTAACTAGATATAACTATACATTAATAGATTAAGTAAATAAAACATGCAATAAAAAACTATAACTACCTTCATACTATAAGCATTAAGTTTGTTTGAGCATTCTGCGCTTCAAATTTTGCATAGAAATACTAACTCTTATTCTTATTTGACATGTCCAATATTTGTATTGTATTTTATTTATTTTAAGGTATTTACTGCCGTCATTTTCCATAAATAGGCACTTTTAATTTATTACTCTGGTATCACTCTACCATAGTTAGCGATGGGACACCATAAAAACCAATACCGATAAAATCTATATGAACATTATAAATATATTGTTATTTTGATTTATTTTTTTAGATTTCCAAAAGATGCAATAAATTTTAAACATAAGTAGTTTTCAGCTTATCAAGCCATCGAAAACCTAAAACTATTGCAATATCAGTCACGTTTTAAAGATCTAAGAACTGCATAAGTAATTTTGTAATTCCATATAAATATATGCTATTACAAAGTTACTGTTGCAGTTCCTAGTAGGTAAAGTAAAGGTAAGTACACTACGATGTATGTACGATGTGAGTATGAATAAAGATGTGTTTAGTTATGATATGTGTATACATAGTATGGGTATGAGTACCCTAAAAGAAGGATTGTCTACAAAAAGAGATGAGATCCCATCAAAAACATTACATGTAAAAAGGTGCAAGTCTCGCAACGCTTTTATTACAAAAAGTTTTGAGATGTAACGTGAAACCAAGTCGGTTATTTTAATCAGTGCCAGGGGGTGTTAAAACCGTATCAATAAGATATCTTTAATTTGTAATACATATAATGACTTGGCAATCGCACATAATGCTTTACTCGTACCGTACTCGTAAATATGTGTAATGATCAAACTGCAATTAGTGCTAGCGTTATGTTCAATTAGAATTATTTTTAATAGGTGACATGATCCTTATGTCATTATGCAGCCTTGCGATGGCCAAGTCATTATACGTATTACAAATTAAAGATATCTTATTGATATGGTTTTAACACCCCCTGGCACTAATTAAAATAACCGACTTGTTTTCACATTAGCATTACATCTCAAAACTTTTTTGTAGTAGAAGCGTTGCGAGACTTGCACCTTTTTACATGTAATGTTTTTGATGGTTATAATTGACTAAAACAGACAGTTAAAATTCAGTCAATAAAATATCGACAATATTATCGACAAGTCCCTCGCACTTCTACGTTTACTTAGAACTGACATCATCTCGTTCACGGACAGGGTTGTCTGTGTTTGTTCTTGTATTTGTGTGAATATAGTTAATGCTAGTGTTTGATAATTTTGTTGTGTGCGTGTGTAGCGACGCATGCAAAAAATGCATTAGTGTTTACATTATTTGTGTGCGTTCCTCGCCCCCCGCGCCGAAAACGGCAGAATTTTTCACATAGAAATTAGTGCGTGTCACCACTCCATATGATTATTCCTCCGAGAGTAGAAATTATATAAAATTGAACTAAAAAAAATTTCATAGGTACACTTGGTCAAGCAGATCTAGTCAGTAGAAATAGGCGGCAAATTTGAAAAATGTAGGCGCGAAGGGATATCGTCCCATAGAAATTTGAATTTCGCGTCTTTTTTTACTGACAAGATTTGCTTGACCAGCTATAGGTACTAAATTGTTGCCATGTTTAAGCAATTTATACGTCAAACATGTGACAACTACGTAAAAAGTGACGCCCTCAATAATTTTCTATAATTTCTTCTCAGACTAGGTATACTGGCTTCTAAGACTCTACCCTATTACTAAGACTCCGCTGTCCGTCTGTCCGTCCGTCTGTCACCAGGCTGTATCTCACGAACCGTGATAGCTAGACAGTTGAAATTTTCACAGATGATGTATTTATGTTGCCGCTATAACAACAAATACTAAAAACGGAATAAAATAAAGATTTAAGTGGGGCTCCCATACAACAAACATGATTTTTGACCGAAGTTAAGCAACGTCGGGCGGGGTCAGTACTTGGATGGGTGACCGTTTTTTTGCTTGTTTTGCTCTATTTTTTGTTGATGGTGCGGAACCCTCCGTGCGCGAGTCCGACTCGCACTTGGCCGGTTTTTTTCTTCTTATTAACTGACAATTTGGTTTGACTAACTTTACTATATGGTCAAGCAAATCTTGTCAGTAGAAAAAGGCGCGAAATTCAAATTTTCTATGGGTCGATATCCCCTCGCGCCTACATTTTTCAAATTTGCCGCCTTTTTCTACTGACAAGATCTGCTGGACCAGCTTTAGCATGCCAAACCTGCTGCAGGTGCATAAACCACGCGCACTGGCCGGTGATAAAAAAAAGTATAACATTGTCACTCGTCTTTTGTTTTTGTTTTTGGTGAATTTGGTGAAACACGCGACTTTTCATCAACTTTTAAAGATAGAGTAGAAAATATCAATACATTTTTGTTTGTTTATTATATGTATGTAAGTGGGCTAATTCTTGAATTTTGTCTCACATGGTACACTGTTACTAGCGTACTCTGTAGCTAATATTCTAACGACCCCTTATTAAAAGAAGAACCGCCACGGAGGATGTCAGACATAATCTGTGATACATGATAACTAGAGGCAAGTCACATTAAATCAGGGTGCTCGCGCGCGGTATTCACTTACGCGGTTAAATTGGCGTAATGCCGCCATTAGGGTGTATAAATATAATTCAATTGTCGCGGTTACTCGGTGATGGACGGTCGTAAAACAGGTATAAAAATAATGGGAACCAGCAGTGTTTCCCGCCAGCAGAATACTGTTTCTTTCCAGCATCACTTTGAAACGGATGGATATTTAAGTAATTAACCTTTTCGACGCCGTGTCAAACACAAAAGCTGTCACTCAGACGCCACGTCATTGTGAAATGTCAAAACTGAAATTAAACTTTATGCGTATGCACGTAGGTCTATGTTGCTCTGTGATCTGTGACCGATTAATCGGTCTTGGGCGTTGAACCTACGGTGCGGATATATCGGTCATTGGCGTCCAAAAGGTTAAATAAACTAAACCCTGGTTAGAATGGTTAGGCAAGTTAAAATTACACAATTTCTAGTTCTAGGTTTTTTAATATAACCGTGAAATCATACACTATTTTATTTATAAATCCTTTCTCTCGGCAGATTATGTGATTATTAATAATCATCGAAGATGTAACAATGGCGGGTCATTACGGTCCCCTGAAGAATGCGATTTGTAAGCGCGCCTCGAAACAACCATTTTGGCGTGTGCTGGTGATTGATCTTGGGATAATACTCACCCTGAGGATATGAGGACATATCACACGGTCACTGAAAAATCAACTGTATTTCCAAGTCCAGTGAGTCCTAATTTTCATTTATTATAGTAGTTGTAATTAATCAATAATGTTGATAAGTAAAGTGTATCTTAGTGGCCATAAAGATAAGGTCGAGTCTTGGTTGATACTGTAACGTAGATGGTGAAATCAGCACACGGCTGTAACGCTTGCCGCGAGCTGGCGATTAGGGTGAGAAACACTGTTTTAGTAGATAGACTTTGCAATGGTCTAGAGTCGATTATTCTTGGCATGGTTTTGAGTGTCACACCGTCTTTCGGAATTTTTTCAAACTGTACGAGTAGGTATGAATGTTGACTTACACAAGTATGAGTAAGACCTTATTGTTAGGATCAGGATCCTCATTAAGAAACGCTTGCTGTTTTTTCTGTTCACATTTAATGTGGACGGAAAGTGGACTAAAAACATAATGTAAATAATATACCCCAGGGCTGCAGGGCCAAAGGAATGGATTAAGGCTTCAAATGTTTTTATTTATATATCACAAAGTTTATTGTGTTTCGACCAGTCCTATATGGTTCGATCTCTCCACACGTGACTTTGGTTTTGTGTACGTCATTTCTAAAAGTTTGTAAGCTACAGCGAGTAGGAACTATAGTATTATGAGCCTAAATGTGTTTGTTATTTTGTCCTACAGGCAAGTATTAAGCCTTTGTCGGTTCGGCCCTCGCCCATCGCTTACCTACTGCTCTTTATCATAGTGATTTGTGGGGTGATTGTGCGCAGGATTGTTCCTAATTGCTCGAAGCTTACAAAATAGGCTTCTACTACAATACTACAATAGTTGTCTCTATGTGATACAGTGATAGGGATACTTAATTTAAAATAACCTTAGCCCTTATTTTGTGAAACTCGTGCGGTTTTATTATTTATAGCGGGGTCATCTATCGCACTTCGCAATGTTTTGTTAGAGCTCTGTGTTTGCCGAGGAATCATATACAATGTTGGATCCGAAAGTTTTTGTGGGAAATTGTACCAGTTTTGTACTCGTAAGACTCGTAATAACCTACTTATTATGGGTAGGTAATAAGTAGGTTATTACGAGTCTTACAAGTACAAAACTTGTACAATTTCCTCCATATCTACTAGTGTTTCGTTGATTTTAACGAGCAGGGTTTACAAAGTTTCTGACATTTATTAAGTGCCTACAAGTATAAAGGCTGACATTACACTGCACGGAGCTAACAGATCGGTGCAATTGGCTTTTGAACCCGATGAGTGAGCCTTCCTCGGGACGATCTAACTTGCCGATACGACCGCCGTACAATTTAGGATACTCGTGAGGAAATGGAGAAGAATGGTTTCTGGTTCAAAAAGCGGCCAAGTGCGAGTCGGACTCGCCCATGAAGGGTTGCGTATTTAGGGAATTTATGACGTATTAAAAAAAAAACTACTTACTAGATCTCGTTCAAACCAATTTTCGGTGGAAGTTTGCATGGTACATGTACATCATAATTTTTTTTTTAGTTTTATCATTCCCTTATTTTAGAAGTTACAGGGGGGGGGACAATGGGGACATACATTTTACCACTTACTTGGAAGTGTCTCTCGCGCAAACTATTCAGTTTAGAAAAAAATGATATTAGAAACCTCAATATAATTTTTGAAGACCTATCCATAGATACCCCACACGTATGGGTTTGATGAAAAAAAATTTGAGTTTCAGTTCTAATCTAAGTATGGGGAACCCCCAAAATTTATTGTTTTTTTTTTTTTCTATTTTTGTGTGAAAATCTTAATGCAGTTCACAATATACATCTACTTACCAAGTTTCAACAGTATAGTTCTTATAGTTTCGGAGAAAAGTGGCTGTGACATACGGACGGACAGACAGACGGACAGACGGACAGACGGACAGACAGACAGACAGACAGACAGACATGACGAATCCATAAGGGTTCCGTTTTTTGCCATTTGGCTACGGAACCCTAAAAAGGAGGGGTGTGGCCTAGCTAAATAGACTCGCCGTTTCTATTTTTTTTTTCTCGATGGGACTCGATAGAAATGATAAGTACGATTAATATCATTTATAAAGCAAACGTCGCAGGCGGGAGGTGAGGGCACATATAAATCCTAGGCGCGATTAGAGCTTGCCCATTATCCTGTCGATACTCCTATTCGTGCGCACGAACATGGCTGAATTACACCTCTACTTACTGTCAAACTTAATTCATACCCTCTGTTACGAAACCGCATGTTTAGGAAGTACTGTTGACGATCTCTAGATGGTAAAACTGCATCTGATGGCTACTGATTTGATGGCCTTTGAGAAGAAACGTCTTTAAAATCGGTCCGTATGGGGTCACTTGAAAAAACCAAATGTAACGAAAAGTTTTATGGCGCTTTCACCAATATTTATGCACTTGCGTTATTTTAACATCGATGTTTAGAGGAAAAAAAAGCAACGGATTGCACTCAGGGAGTGCCGACAGAAGTGAAAACAATCACTATTGCAAAATGTCTGCAGCTCTTATGTATAATTGAGGTTTACGCCATCTAGCGTTATTTCGTCGCATTGCTTGAAACCCCTAAGCACATCACTGTTAGTACTCGAGTTATATTAATACCAGTTAGAGCGAAACTCACTAGATGGCATTTAAATCAATAAAGAAAAACTCAATGACATTGAAGTTACAGTTCTTCGATTAGGTCATGTGTCCGTCTTACGTCTTACGGTCACGTGACACCTGTTACGAGTTTAATATTTTTTCCCCATCACAAAAAGTGCACAGCGCCGCTAAAGAAGTTTTCACTTCAAAATCGTAGTTGTACACACATTTGAATTCACGCACGCTATGATTGATTTACCTCTTGATATTCGTCGATTACGTCGGTGTGTACTGTGTAAGATTATTCTAGAAATGTGTTTTCTACAGTGTAAGTTCGTGATCGTGACCCTCTGCTGCTGTCACTTTCCCTTGCTTGATGAGCTCTCAGTCTGTGTCTTTAGTGACATGAGCAGCCCCGCAAATAAATTCAACTTATTTAGCATTCGTCATTATAGTCGTTTAGTAACATTTGTTTACGATTTTTTATATGTACAGGATAAGAGCAAGGAGACATTTTTTGATCTTGAAATTATCTGTGCCGTAAAATACCTATTAATAAATGTAGTAATGCTATGAAAAGTGATCTATTTCCATGTAAATATGCTCGTAACTGGTCGAATATTATCTCCTAACCATCCATGCGTAATAAACTTCTTAGTAATCCAGTTGGTATTCTATTCAAGCTTACGCAAACCAGTATTTGAGTTATGAACGGATGAATAGAAAGCCGATGTTGTTAACACCTAGAGGCATCGATGCGCTTTCAATGCTCGGAATATTTACGGTATTGTATGACGAGCGGTGATTAGTGGAGGCTGTTATAATTTAGGCTTAGCGTAATTCTCGCGGTGTTGTTCGCTTGTTAAGCTCACTTGTTGTGCGCGCGCTCACAAACTCACAGATTACGCTGGCTCGACGCTGCGTGGTATTGAGTCAGCTTATTTATATTGTTATTGACCTTTAAGCATGCACGAAAAATATTAGGATCAAAATATAAGAGAGTAACTAGAAAAAAAAACACTCACTGACTCACGCTTACCCGGTTTGCTCTTTCAGATCTACACAAAATAAGACCTTACCAATTCCTGTAAGTACCTGTAGTCCTGTAAGTATTTTACTGTCTATGCATCTCGCTCGTACTCGCATATTAGTGCAAGCGAGATGTATAGAAAGTAGATTACGTTCTCGAAAGCGTTTATGTCAGTTTTGACACTGTCAGTGACTCATGGTACGGGCTCTTGAATGAGTTGTTTAACTTAACGGCCATCGTAGACTAGTCGGTTCGAATTGCGGTAAGTGCATTTATTTGTGTGTTATCATATCGCAAATTTGTGTTCCTGAGTCATGAATTTATTATATGTAAGTATTTAAGTATTTCTATCTAGTACTCACAACACAAGCCTTATTAAGCTTACTGAGGGACTATTTTTGTAAGATATTTTTTATAAGGTACTTAACTGAGCAAAGTAGATCACATTTCATTTAAGTCGTCTTCATAAATTATATACCTTCTTCATTAAATTTGTGAAATCAATACATATTTAGAGGGAAAAAAATCATTTGATGTAACATCAGCCATTGTGCTTAAATTAAAACATAGTAAGTACGTATTTATAAAGCCGATTCCTCTATATGTTACCGGTACGCGGACGTTAATATATCGCTGACCATTTATTTACATTAGCACCGTTTCATTATCAGTTTATCACTGATTGCCTCGAACGCTATTGATGTACGCGTTGTATTGATAAATAGGCGATGACTAAATGTAAATACGATTGAGCTTTTGTTGTGGCGAGGCTTCGCGCGTGAGTACGATGGGCGCGAGGATCAATTGAAAGAGTTATTCACCGTTGGGATACAGTATCAGCCCTGACAAGCCGGATAAATACTCATTTTTATTGATGATCATTACAAAAGCAACTAAAAATATAATATTATAGTAAACCGATTGAAACGCTTTTTAAACTTAAACGTTATTGCAAAAAATAACACTTACAATTTGTATCCATGCAACATGCTTCAGATCATCGATTTCGATGGTTATTTCTATCCTACTTGTTTGTATAGTGGCTGGCTGGCTCGTCTTATAGGTACAAATATCTAACAGCTAACAGACTCACAAATAAATACTTAAATAATGTTTATTTTTGAATTAGGTTACTATAATCTAATAAATCCATTATTTATTTTCAATTGTGAATCAGTACCGAATATGTAAGTCATGAAATAAAGAAAATGGCGGACCTATTTGTTCAGTTTCGTTATAACAATCACTTTATTAGACTCCGTTTCTTGCTCTTACCCTCCACAATGCACAGTATTATACTATTAATACTATTATTCCAGCCCTCGTCAACCTTTTTTGTCGCGCAGTTTTTATATCGCTACGATGACATGATTATGAAATGCGAAGAGGAATCTCGATAAAGAACCCTTTGACCGCGACACACCACATAAATTATGAATTAGTCAGTTGACTTCATTGAAGAGCTGTGCCACCGCTGGGCTCCTTTGTGCAGGGTCCCTATTAACTGCTTAAGAAGTTCATAGCATTTTGATACATCGACTAAGAAGTGGGTCCCTTATTATGAACGTTCTCACTGGCCTTTTAAAGGTACCTGTATTATTGTGAGAATATTTTGACACATTGCCGTGCATTGTGTGAGGTTTTTTGGTGCAATAAATTATTTTTTCACGCTGCATCATTGTGGCCGAAGATGAGTGACACTGATTTATGAGCAACTGAAATTATACGCAAGGTGATGTTATTATTTATTCGATTTTTTTTTGTATTATCAAACGCGAACAACCTACTAGCTATGAAAATCTAAGCGAAGATTCAGAAGAAACATATTTCTATGTCAGTTTGCTAATTTGTTCGATCCTATCGAGATTTAATTAAATTAGGCTTGGTATCACATGTTTGCTCGCATTAAAGTGACAGTCCATTTCCAACCGCAGCTGCACTACTGTTAATTTTACTATGGAAATTAACAGTAACAGCGACGCCTTTAGTACCAGTAGTGCAGCTGCGGTCAGAAATGGAATGTTACTCTTAGTCATTATGTTACACATAATTGGATTGCGCTGAATACCCTTATGTACACCCTGTGTGTGTGTACTGTGTGTGTATAGAAAAAATAATTTCACACATCTTATTATTTAATATATAGACAAGTATTACTTTCTAATTTATTAGGAGTCATCGTCTGCGTCGGCATAACGCCGCTTGTGCGTGTGTGGACAGGTGACAATAGGGCCTTTCGGCGCGACCGCGACGAACAAGTGTGATAACCGATTGAGGAGTGCCGCTGTCACAATGAGCTCGCACAGTAGCTGCTTCCGTGTCTCTGTCGCTCCTGCTAGAATTACAAACGGTTACAGAATTGGGCTATCGAGTTACAATTGTTACAAGATATACCTACATACATAAGGTCCATTGGTTTGCAAGCTCTTTAAATTGTACTGATCTGTAAACTTTCGAACAATTCGAACAACAACAATGTCTTCACTAGGTATAGGCAACCACTAGACCAGCCAGCCTATATGTTACGTCCGAATTTGTTGAGTGCCTACTTACATCGGTACCTATCTAAGAAAAAGGAGCTGGAAATAGAACAATTGATTGAATTAATTGACTAATTTGACGTCATGATGACTAACGAATACAACAAATTTAAGTCATCTAGATATTTTTAGGTCTGTGGGCACGTACGTCTACGTTTCGACACAATAACATGCAGCGAGGTGCACATACGCCACGGTAAACAATTAACATAATACTTATACCACTGCCTTTTCTTTGAAATATGCCGCCGCGCCGCTCTCGGCGCTTCGACCCGCCTATTTGTCACTCTATACATGAGTGTGTTACAAAATTTTGATTGTCTTCATATAATGGCATGTTTTCGCACCCGAGTAGGTAACAGCACGGCTAGCACATGATTACCCGCGGGATAGCTCGCGCCGCGAGAGACGGCAGTCGCCCGTCACAAATTTCTATCTCTATCTGTCAATTCCTCGATTTTGGCAGCATGAGTTCGCACATCGAGAAAAGAGTTCCACGAGAGAGAGCCATCCCGCGCGCGACTTAGCCAATGTGGCCATTTATACATGGAACAAACTTTTCATTCGTGGCAACACTGAATCGGTAAAATAATAATCGGATAAGTAATGAATAGTCAGCCTTAGAAACGGAGCGTCCCTAGTCACGATAACTTTGTCTCTTTCTCGCAGTATGAAGAATAAGAAATAGCAAATATTATTTTTAAGTCGAAAATGTCAGTGTCAATACTGTCAATCAAAATTTGATTCGCTTTGTCGTTACAAGTTGGGATATATTATTATAATTATCTAAAGATTACCTACCTAATCATTAAAATAAAATACAACTCCTTACGAATAATTGGCGTTTTGTTAAAAGTTTTGGCTAACAAAATACCATCTTTACGAAGAAGTCAAGTTGCAAGTACGTACACAATTCAATCTTCATAAAGCTCTTTTCCGTTGTCTTTTGCAAAAAAATTACATTCCTTTTAAATCTTATTTACAGACTAAATATCTTATGCTAATCCCCGACATATCTCCCTTATGGCTTCGAAGATAGATTGAATGATAATCATGCACAAGCCTGTCATCAAACACGGAGGTATTCTCTACACCTAAGCATGCTGCTGCTAACCGCAGCCCTCCTGCCATCACGGAGGACATAGAAGGGCTCAAGTTGGGAACCTACTCCGTGCAAGGACAGTCGAGTGTTGATAACACTTCTCAAATAATGTGACTTAAATAAATACTACCAAAAACTTTAAATGATTTTATTTACTTTGACCTTTTTGAGATAGGTACTCAGATTTAAGTACGATTCGTCGGAGTCGGAGCGCATTTCACATTTGTATGCCCAAAGCCGGTCGGCTGCTTGCGGATCGGATGGCTCCGGACGGATTCTATCGCTTCTGCCACACATTATGTAATAGGTACACTGAAAAAGCACTCCGGCGCGGCCCAACTCTAGCCGGTCGGTGGGAATCGTAACTTAAGGATTAGGCTAGTACCAACTCGTACACTACAAAGTAAGTATTACGGCTGTGGTCTTCTGTGAGGTGGAGGTTGAGTTGAGCTGCCAGATTCATTATTTGCATTCTTTGTGGAATGATGTTTCACAAAATTTCGTCTAAATCGGTTCGGCGGATTAAGCGTCAAGAGGTAGCATATAGTCAGCAGCAATAGTTGCTAAGCGGGCGAGGTGTTCAAAATTACCTTGACGCGCTCTTATTCTCTTAACAATAAAGTCGCGTCAAGATCATTTTGAACACCTCGCCCGCTTAGCAACTATTGCTGCTGACTGTACATAGGTACATATTTACTTTTGCATTTACTTATTATAAGTAAGGTTGATCGCAATATTCAGGTCGGGATTGTGTTGTTTATATCCCGCAATGAATGGAAACACCAAAGGAGCGACATAATATAGGTTGTCAACAATAATTGCATGTAAAAATACGCGTGTAAGTAAATATAACGGGTTAGCACTGATTGATAGCACGTAATTGTTTCGCGGATTAGCAATGTACTATTTTTGTATCAATTATTTATGTTTCTATTAATTATCCCCCAGTCAATTCGCCACCAAAGGTTTGCTTTGTTGATGTGGTCGTGATCGTACAATCTTAGGCTTAGATTTTTTTCTGTCGGATTTTCGTTTAACTTAAGAGAACAAACAAGTCATTGTGAAAAAATATAATCATTTTGATATTAATGGCATGATCATGAAACTCAAGATTCAAATTATACTTAAACAAAAAAGTGTTGTAGTATGAAATAAATATAAAATATGGAAAATTATCTTTCTTTTAGAACAAAAGTCAACAAAACTTCGACCAAATGCGCTTGTCGCGACCCTCTAGCCTCGAAGACAATTTCTCTCATTTTGACGTTCAAACGCGGGACATTTTGTCTCCCATAGTACACTCGTGCTACGATTTTCGAGAGTATCCCGCGTGGAACTGTCAAACGACAAAATTATGTCGCTTTGACATTTGTCCGCGAGACAGCGGGTTGTCGCGCGGTTCTTATGCTACCGATTCGCGAGAGAGCTCTATGTCGCGGCATTTTCTCGCCTGTCGACTGTCGCGCCCATCATGTGCTAGCCGTGCAGCTTAATTAGCGATAAAGCCAATACTTATATAAAAAAAATATTAAGTTAATAAGATTTATTTATTTGTGATCTCTATACTTAAAAGTAGCGGCTTTTTTAACAACAAACGAAATGGTGCTCTATATTTCATCATAATGCAACCGACTAACTAAAAACGATATGGTTGAAATTGTTTCAAAATTGCAACCATTAATTAGTAGATATGATTAAGGATAAAAACATAGTGTACATGTATATGTTTCTTTTACCAATAAATATCTGTATCTGTATAGTGCGGCGTCACGGGAGATCTCGAATGGAAATGGCGGTATGATCTTGACATGTTCCAACGATATTGTTCGTCTAATATTGCCAAGAGCAGAGGTGCATTTTACCCGGTGTAATGCGACATTACAAGCCAATAAATAAATAAAGAAAATAGAGTTAAGGTAAAATATGGTAGAGGTAAATATCTGTAGGTACCTAGGCGATAAAAGATACCTCTTTTATCGCCTAGGTACTCGTACCTATAATAGACGTCACAAATGCCTTTGATGGGTGCTCTTTAAAGTGTGTTCTTTATAGGGCTCTTACGAATATTTTTTCAACTTAGGTACCTAATTCATTAGGTATCTAGTCTTAAATAATGCTAGCAATTTACATTATATTTTTTGATAAGATCCGTCTCTCCTACTTATAGTTGTTATTAATTATATGAAGTTTAGTGGATGTCGTTCGGCACCCTTTTGAGGGGGTGCGAGTGGCCTCTTCCGCCTTCCGGCTGCGGAGGCTGCTTCGGATCGCGCCCCACCTTGTGGGGCGGATTATATGAAGTTTATTAAACAAATTATCTAGAATAGGTATCATTTCTTTCGTAAATAATGGGTTACGTAAACAGGGAATGGCAAACATAAATTCACCAGTAGTAATAAACCGTAGGTAACCTAATAAAATGTAAACCCCTTTCTTGTATATTATGGTTTTGAACCACGCGCGTCGATAATTACCTACCTACCTACTACTTATAGGTAGGTGGACAGGAAACGAGCCATGAAATTAAATACATATTTCTACCACATTTTAAATGGATCGCAAATTATATACAGACTTAAACTATAGTATAGATACAATACCTTAGTGAAAATGAATTAAACCCTTGAACTATACCTATTTTAGCACCTACCCAGACAGGCCTTTTTATCTAATAAGTAGGTAACGGTACTCTTTTTTATATGATTTTTCTGAAATCATTGATTTCAGAAGATCATTGAGATTCGCTGAACGTGCATGTGGGTCAAATCGGTAGCTTTTAAGGTTCCGTATCATTGGTCTTCTTTGGATTCATACTACCTAATTAAGTCGTCAACAACATAACTATAATTTGAATAATCAATTTTTACTATTTCGCTGTTGTGATTTAGTCAAGGATTCAAAAGTTAAAATTGTCACATTTCTATAATATTAGCTCCAAGCGAAGGTGTTAAAAAGTATTGGTTTACGACGCCTCGACTGCAGACCATGTAAATAAGGGAGATTTACATGGTCTGCAGTCGAGGCGTCGTACACGAGTACCGCTATATACCGTTATGTAATCGGCCCCTAATGCTCACTCATTGGCGAGCTTGCCCCCGTCTGCGCTGCAATTAGCTGTTTACAGCTTGCCCCTATTGGCTGCGCCTGACAATAGTGTTGTAGAATGTAAGAATAGGACAATGAATCGCAGGTAGAAGCTTATTGAGCATTTTAGCGTTCATTGTTCATTATTATTATTACGTGTACCTACACTTAGAAAAGTCGTATATAGGTATACCTACAGAACAGGTAAACCTTTACGATGGTGACACTATAGGTAAGTAAGTACGAGTATGTCTTCCAAGCCAAGCCAAGCCAACCATGGATTTTTGTCCCTGACGTGGTACAACAGTCGTCCTTATCACCAGTTTTATTAATATTAATTAGCAAAAAGTGTATTTTGCTGGGTAACAGTAAAAGGTTCGTGTCTAATATTTGAATCGAAACTGGTGAGAGTTCTGACGAGTTGTTGAGAATTAGGGTTTTCGTAACGTCCCGCCATTTGCATTCTAGCATCTATCTCGACATGATCTGTGATCTCGACCATAAGTGGTTAACATTTATTAATTTACCTACCTATGTATATACTACGTACTAGGTATTAATACCTAAATATAGTTAGTTAATATATCGGGTAGAGATAAGTATATCTTTAAAAAATTTCACGGTTTCAATATTTAGTAATTACGATTTCAGAAATTAGACGACCCTGAAAATATCTCACGTTTAAGAAACATATAATGATTTCTCATTGTTCCAACTTCCATTGAAAGAGTTATTACAAATTCATTTAGCGTACCGTAATTTACTAATTAAAAACAAATTACACATACCGTCAAATTTGAGGGACCGAATTCTCACATATGTTAAAACAATGGCTACTGGCCGTTGCGCGCTATCTGCTATCTTACATCAATAAATGCCTTTCTTTAGAACGTTATATACAATTTTAATTACGTTTATCCGTCCGGAATTATAAAAGCTTGCTAGTGGAGGTGTCGTCCCGGGTGTAGAGGTCATGGTGGAGTGGTGTAAAAGTTTGAAGTAACGCATGGAGAATGTTTGTGGGTTAAGTATTAGATGTGGAAGGTGATTGTCACGGGGCGGGCGCCTGCACAGTGGGCCAGTAATGGTCGTTTAATTGCATCGGGGCAAACACTCCACCCTTCTATCCACTGCATGATATTTGGTTTAACCCGTTACATGTTGTAATGGTATTTTTATTGTTCATTAATTTAATATTGTTTAACACTGTCGAGGCAAACAATCTGACGAACGGAATCGGTAGTAGTTGTTTTTAACTCTAGGAGTTACTATACTTGAACGTACCTTCATGCAATACAAATATAAATAAATAATTATAAATATAAATAAAAAGCCATACAAACAAAAAGGTGTACATCTTTTTATATTTGAATTACGGAGCGATTATTTCCAATATTCCTTAATGTTATTTTTAAAGACCTATACAAAAATTACTAGTATGTAATGCCTCGCTAAAATATATGATACATTTAAACTTCTAAACTAAGTAAGTCGCTGCACACTCAATATCAGACAGACGGACATGGCGAAACTATAAGGGTTCCATTTTAGCCATGTTGGCTACGGAACACTAATAAATAGCCCTAAAAACCTTAGTAAAAATTAATCGTTAGTGAATAGTGATAGACTCGTCGTCTAAAAAAGTACTTTTAATTTTAACTGTAGTGTGTCGAGTTGCATTATAGGTAAGAAGTTGGTTTTTGAACTTAAGAATTTATTGATGTGATTGCCAATCTTAACAGAAATACATACCTACTAAATGAATGTGTTCTGGAACAATTCCTTTTAGCATAACTGAAAATCCATGATTAGTGTTACGTCGCAAACAGATTTTTGCGGCACTCAAAATTTTATAATACAGTGTACAGTCTAATTAAGTAGGTGAAGAAATTTGAAGAAAAAAATTGAATTCTTACGTCACGTCACTTCGTAAGTACTACATACATTGTCACTGTGGCGATCAATATCAAAGCCGCTGGGATCTCAGATTATTGTCTTTCAAATAAAGTTCTTTGACCGTACAGTTAGATTTTGAACGCCGGACTACGTAAGGTATATGTGCAGTGATGTTTTGTATGTCAAGGAAGACGTTTGAATACCTTTTCCACTAGGCATACGTTACTTTAACCCCAGTAATCAATTACCCACGCCACGGCATCACGGACACCTGTCGGTATTGTTTTAGTCAGATTGTTTTTAATCCGCGGCCCTTCAAATTATCATGTGCCTTGGGAGTAGATGATTTAAAATTCTAACTACCCGTCGCAAGGTGCGCTCTGATATGATTAGCAGCTTGTCAGAACCGAGTTAGACTCCCGATGTATTCAAATTTAATCGGGAAAGGGTTGAACTTATAAATTGTATTATAATTAATGGGCCCTTTTTACGGTTTTGTACTATTTTGCTTTAGGACGGGCAACTTTAACTCAACATTAAAAATATAACTGTTACAAATTTGCTTTCATATTTGCAGAGATGCGATTTATTTGAAATACTTCTATTTAAAATGCAAATACAAAATGCAAAATACCTATTTTGTATTTTGCATTTAAATGCCTTTTAGTAAAAAGCATTTTGTATTTTATTTGAAATACTTTTCGAGATGTATTTTGCATTTTTAATATTCATTTCAAAATGCAAAATACTTTGTGATTAAGTTTAGCCAACATTACCAGTCAAACAAAATGAAATGAACGAATGACGCTTGTATTGCCGAATTTGACCGATAGAGGCGTCTGCTAGCCATGCGCGCCCTTTTTAGGGTTCCGTAGCCAAATGGCAAAAAACGGAACCCTTATAGATTCGTCATGTCTGTCTGTCAGTCTGTCTGTCTGTCTGTCTGTCCGTCTGTCTATCCGTCCGTATGTCACAGCCACTTTTCTCCGAAACTATAAGAACTATACTGTTGAAACTTGGTAAGTAGATGTATTCTGTGAACCGCATTAAGATTTTCACACAAAAATAGAAAAAAAAAACAATACATTTTTGGGGTTCCCCATACTTCGAACTGAAACTCAAAAAATTATTTTTCATCAAACCCATACGTGTGGGGTATCTATGGATAGGTCTTCAAAAATGATATTGAGGTTTCTAATATCATTCTTTTCTAAACTGAATAGTTTGCGCGAGAGACACTTCCAAAGTGGTAAAATGTGTGTCCCCCCCCCCCTGTAACTTCTAAAATAAGAGAATGATAAAACTAAAAAAAATATATGATGTACATTGCTATGTAAACTTCCACCGAAAATTGGTTTGAACGAGATCTAGTAAGTAGTTTTTTTTTACACGTCATAAATCGCCTAAATACGGAACCCTTCATGGGTGAGTCCGACTCGCACTTGGCCGCTTTTTTTTTTCTTTGGTTAGAGTGCGCGCCTTATAGCCGTTTAGACTCGCAGCTCGGCTCGCGGCGCGTCTCGTGGCTCGCCTCGACACACTCGCATTCGGCTTGTCATTCGGTTATAATGTTATAAACCTTATGCCGTGCCGTTAGTGTTTAAATTATATTAGCTCGACGAGCTTGCGAGCCACGAGAGTCTAAACCGACTATTATGTCTGACTAGTGTCAATGTGAAACGAAAATGACAAACATTATCTATTCTATGGCTATTCTCATGATAAATACCTAAAATAAACAAAAATATCTGAGATTTGGTCAAAAGTAGGGCTTCCAAATACCGGACTTCTCACAATACCGGTATTAATACCGAAACTGTCTTCATCAATACCGGGATCCCGGCATCCCGGTATTGGATATGAATCGCTTAAAAAATTATAGTTTTATTGAAAAGGGGAATAAAAAAGGCTCACCGGAATACCAGATATGTCCAAAAAGCTATTACAACAATAAACAATCAATGCCGCCATCTGCAATAATTTTATTTCACACTCCAGGTTGGCAATAATTTTATCCAATTTGTTGACTTCACCTCACCACTCTCACCAGTCACATTTTTAGTCAAACTTAACCAACCAGACAACTTTTTTCAAATTTCCGTCAAAATTGGTTTGCCATTATTACAGTTATCCTTGCTCTTTCGATTTATTTTCGGATAAAATTATAAGCTTAATGTCCACTATCATCAAATATGATATGAATACATCACTCACATAACTTCAGGATTCATCCACCACCAACCACCAAATATTTACCTGACGCATAGGCAAATCTTGTTTCAATAATAAAATGAGGGCTAGAGGCCAGTTAGAGTTAGACCAAGTAAAGTCTGCAACGATTTTGATAGCATACGTAGTACGCAGTGCAAGTGTTATTTGTACGTCATAATTTCATAGAAGTTTGACGTTTAAAATAACACTTTCATTGCGCGTGCTATCAAAATCGTTGCAGACGTTTCTTGTTCTAACTCTAGATGCATCTGACGTTTAGTAAGCTTTTTGATACACTGAGTATAATGGATTTAAAGGGTTTATACTGCACATTTCCCTCGTTTTTTAAAATACCGGGATCCCGGTATTGTGTTTAAAAATACCGGTATTGAAAAATGAGTTTAAAAAGACGGAATCCCGGTATTTCGGTATCCCGGGATCCCGGTATTGGAAGCCCTAGTCAAAAGGTATTTTATTTTGAAAAAGCATTTTGAAAATACCTATTTTGCATTTAGCATTTGAAATACAAAACGCAAAACTATTTGGTATTTTGCATTTGAAATAGTAAATCTGAAAAGTATTTTGCATTTTGTATTTAAATGCTTTTTTAAAACCATTTTGTACATCTCTGCATATTTGTCTCCAAAGAAACATACAGAAAATATATACACGCAACATATTATATTATTAGACCTACAAGATTTAATTCAATTTGTATTTCGGAATAATTACAAATGCTAATTTCAAGATAATGCTTGCTAAGTACTGCTAAGTAGTACATTAAATTAGTAGCTAATTTATGGAATCGTTTTGCACGAGGGGACTTTTTGTTGGCACTATCATCGATCGAACAAATTCCGATAGTCGCCGGCGATACGATAAAAAAGTTAAGTAACCCTTCGCTAACTAGGGGAAGAGTCCCTTTTAATCGCCTTGGTGATTAATTTACATAATATCTTGCAGTTACATTGCCTGTACAGATGTTGGTGATGAGTGTTGATACAAATCATCAAATTATCGATAATATTTTAAATAAAGTTTTGTTAGTAGTAACGGTTTTCAATCCTCCTGAATCCCCAAGTCATTATCGCGGTTTTGAATTTGGAACCTTTTTGTATTCCATTTTAATTCGAAATTCTATTTGAATTAAATCCTTTATAAAGGCCTCTATAGCGATGATTCGACGGGACCGTCAAAAAATTAGGAGCTCGATTCTGATTTTATAACTGATTTAATAAAACTTCCATTGGAATTGCCGACAATTAAGCAATTTTTATCGCCATTTAACTTGTTATCCTCACTAATCGTAATAAAAACAATGATCAATTACTTACCACGCTCGTACTGCCTATAATAACATTATTATTTAAATAATATATGTCCTACAAGTAGGTAGGCACTAGTACGGTAACAACCTCGTGATAAGGCGGTCTTCACGCCAGAAGCGTACATGTACCGCTTCGAGACAACACTATATACGTGCATAGCGCTGTCTCGCTCACACACCGGACCGGCGTGCGGATCCTCATCAGTGCGATAACCGCGTACAGGATGACTCACGTTAGATCGGGCCGACCGGACCGTGTCCGGGCCGGAGCTTCCGGCGCTTACTTTTCTATGACAGCTCACGTGATGCTTTCCATAGAAAACGAAACTGGAAGCTTCGGCCCGGACACGGCCCGGTATAACGTGAGTCATCCTTTAAGCTTCGTGTCGGCATCTGATAGTGTTGAAGTCAATTGCCCGTAGTGCACTTCGTTGTCACTGTCGCTATCGTCACACAATTAGCTATGACGGAGACACGAAGGAAAATTATACTTGCACAGTCACAGTACCTTAAGTTAATGCAATTGGTTTAATAAATGTTGCATTATTTTTCTATTTAACGTTGGATATCGAACTTGCGAATTTCGTCAGCAAGTTTTCACTGACTGCACTTTTTCCAGCACTTATCGATAAGATTCTAACAAACCCAAATTCAATAAGGATTCGTTGTTTTATCACAAAGTTTCTATGGTCAGCAGGTCAGCTCGATGTCATCATAATATTGCATTATCACCAGAGATCGGACAAATTTGCGTCAATGCCCGCAAGAATGTGGACATGACTCCAAAACTGATTAAATAATTAATCATTTAATTAATTTTTTACCTGAGGTTTAATTTTGATTCCTAATCAATAAATAACACTAAGATTTCTTATAATGTAAATTTATTTAAAAAAATAATCAGTATGTTTTCCAAATTTTCTGAAGGTACTCATTTTTTTATATCAAAAATATATTTAAGTGCTATTTATTGACTAGGCAACAAAATTAAATCTCAGGTAAAAAAATGTATTAAAATTATTTTATGATTAATTATTTAATCAAATTTGGAGTCATGTCCACATTATTGCGAGCAATGACGCCAATCTGTCCGATCTCTGATTATTACCGAGATTATATTGAAGTGTAAACAAAGACTAATTATTATTCCGTACTAGTTCGTATATATGTATGTATACGTATGCTTTTATACAATTGTGCTATCTTAAATTACATTTTTTAATCTACGGCGATACGAACATTATATTAAATGGATCAGCGCGTGCGCTAACTTCTGTCTAGTTATCGTTACGCCCTGATTATAGTGCCAGTCATGGCAAACTGAGTAACAGACTCCTTTAGGATGCAACCGAGAAAACGAAAAAATGAGGAAGAGTATATAAACATATTATAATATACTCACGTTTATAAATAAATATCTGGGAGACCAAGCAAAGCTCGGTAAACATAACATAAAAACTAAAAAATGCACGTTTTCCCAGGGATAAGACCTAGCTAGATCGATTTTTCGCCACTAAAAACCCCCATATAGCAATTTTCATCGAAATCGTTAGAGCCGTTTCTGAGATCCCCGAAATATAAATATAAATAAATATATATATAAATAAATATATAAGAATTGCTCGTTTAAAGGTATTAGATAGATAGATTAGATAAGTTATAATGCCCTATTTATGTGTCGGAGGCTAACCAGTCCATTATTATGACAATCTCAGAACATATCCACAAAACCTTTTAAGGGACACTGTTAACACATTTATGTGCAATGTCAATAGTCTTGTCTGGTCATAAAACCGTTTTAGAAACCATTAATTATATCCAAGATAGACATATCATGTTTGAGACGTTATCTTGTATCAACGGCTATCAGCGATCGCCCATTGTATACGAAACTGAATTAATAGCTGACTGAATAGTTTCGTCATATGCAAATCCATTTCCCCTCAATTTAGTATATTCGCCCACGATTTCCAGACGCAAAGACAAAGGGGGCGAACATGTTTAATTCACGTATTTTTATCATAATCGTTCATTCAGACAAAGATTACTTCACACTATAGCAGATATGCCACTACCAAAAATATAACAATGATTTTAATTGAACAAAGTGATTTTAGCTCTGAACATACTCTCCGAAATATGTATGTAATGTACCTGTAAGGTAAATGTGGCTAATTCCGTCATAGAGACTTTTCCGTCCACGTGCGTATATTTCTTTGATTTTTAATCGTAGAAAAAAACCACATGCTTTTGATTGCTGAAACTAAAAGCAATCGCTGCTTTGTCGATAAAATTAGCAATTTTGTTAGTTGTTCGAGAAAAACGCTAGTAGACGGAATAGTCCCTATGACGGAATTGGCCACATTGACCTTAACTGACGTTCATGTTTGTTTGCAAGCTTTAAGCTTTATTTCTAGTATTGGAAAGTGAGTATCTGCTATAGGATTATTTTATATTAAAATATAATAAATTTATTTACAAACAAGATATATACAGTGGTAGGTATTACTAAAAGAAATGAAAAACTAGCTTAAATCTAAAATAGGCCCTTGAGGCATTGTACCAAGGATGCTGGCGACATTTCCTCGTTGTATCGCAATGCTGACAATAGGTAGGTAGGTTGTGCGAGGTAGCCGCCAGCTCTTCGGTCACCAGTTACGTCAACCAGACGCTTCGCGATTTCTGCGAACAACTATATTTATATTTAGTTCAATTCTCTAGAGTTCGTTGTCTGTATTTTAGCGCACTACGGCTGCCATCGTTCGTCTTGTTTAAAATTCGTCCCTCCGCAACTCCGATATGCAAATTCCAAGCGACATTCGCATACAAAAAGCTCGAACGCGGTGGCAACGAGTAAATCAATCGATCAACGCCGGATATACTCGTGGGATGTCTTCTATATGTCTTCATTGTGTTCATTAGCGTCGGGACCGGGTCGCGGATCGACCACACCTGCCTTCGGAATATGTCCGGCATTCCGCAAAAACCTAAATGAACGCCCCTGGTTTTGAATGCGCTTACGTTGTGCTTCTGTTTAAGTTTACGGTTTTTTTCTATTATAAATTTTAAATTACTTACTATAGTTCGCATTAGAAAGAACTTGCAAGAAGGTAAGCGATCTTGACGTCTTTTAATTGAAAGACGCTTTTTAAAAATAAAAAACTATTACTTATGAAAGCAGAAGAATATAAATGATCGTATTAGATTCATAATTGTTACATATTTGCCGTAACTTATTTTTAAAATGTGTTTTTCAATTAAAAGACACATCAACATTGTTTACCTTATTTCAAAACGTACATAGACAGATATTTGATAGACAATATTCAAATGTAGGATCCTTGGAGGATACAACTAAACGGAGTAGCCATTAACAGGCTTTCCCCTCTGTCGAAAATAGGCGGCCAACGGTCATACACAATGTATGGACTGACGTTTATCTGACATGGCTATTTTTACGTTACGCATACATTTGACGTTCCCCTCCCCCGCAGAAATCGGCAGACTGTTTTGTACAGAAAATTACAGACATGGCGTCTCCGTTTGATTATATCCTCCAAGGTAGGATCTGACGGCATAATTATGATATAAGTAAGTTGTTTTTTCTAACTTTTTAATAATACGTTTTTAATTCATAGATAAATAAAAAAATTGGTTCCCATTTAATTAACATCTTACTTATCTCCATCGATTGAAAGTAATATGACACAGTATTGTCCATTAAAATGACTCGCTCATTAGTGATTCGTCTTCAATACGAAACCGAGGCGTATAGGTAAGCGTCTTATAAAAACACAATAGCGCCGAATTGGGACCGTTACGCGCGGCTATTACGCTATTAAATACCCTAATTACAGATCAAACTCCGTAACCACAAAGGCTTCATCTCGCACCGTTTTTAGACTTTTGTGTCGTAAAAAAGTTTATTATGGGAGCGGCTGATTAGCGGTTTTAAAATAACACAGGGGTTCCGCATAACACCGCTCGGCAACACAATGGAGGAAACCTCTATTGTCTGAGACGGAGCCGTGTTTTAGATTAGGATTATACTCGAATTAATTAGTAACGTAGAACTAGCTCAACACACAATACGCGATGGTTGTATATGGATAATATCACAGAATGCAATTTCAACAATACAATTGCAACTTCAAAATGATTCAGTTCAATTGGATTCACATGAACGCGGTGAAAGGTAGCTTGAATGCTTTTGCGATGTTACATGAAGGTTAAATCAATCTGAGTCTTTTAAAATATGTTCTTTGCCTTTGCCTTTTAAAAATAACGATGGAGTCATAAAAGAACGTAAGATGGAAACAATTGAAATCACAACTAACCTACGGAAGTCACGCGTGCATGAGGTTTGCGGTTTTTAGGTTTCAAGTGAGTAAATTACATGATAGGGACACCATTGTATAATATATTCCTTTGAGTGTGCTTTGTACGATGTAGCAAGGTCAGTATTCTTCGTCATATTAACCAAAAGGTACTGACAATCATGAATATCTACAGATGTGTAATAATCGTTCCCGTCCTGTGGTAAAGAAGCCTTCATGATGACGGATAACGCGTGGGAAAATTATATAGTTTACTTTTCCTTACAAATATGTATTTTATACATTTAATACTTATAGATACGTAGCTAGAGTAAGTAGTACTTATACCTACTGGACACTGACTTAATATAAAAGAAATAGACACACAAAGCAGAACAAAAACGTCAAGAAATGTGGATCCCAATGACGTTTCGCACCATTTGCATTGATGATAAAAACGCTTACGTAAAATTTGAGTCAAGATAAATGTTTCGTACAGAAAAGAGCTTAATGTCGTAAGCATTAAGTGTCAAATTTGCAAACATAAGTACCAACACTGTTAAAAAATTTAGTCCGATGGCACTACGTAACGTATGTACGTCAAACAACGTCAAACGAGAATAATGAACGAATGGAGTCACTTTGGTACACTTTAATATGTATTACTGTACAGGAAAACCAATTGAAGTAATAAATAAAACAAATTTAATTTAATCGGGAGCTCAAATAAAATTAATTCGTGGTTCAAATTCAAACAAATCTAATTTTTAATTCGTAAGTATACGTCTTTAAATACTAATTTCCTTGAAATAAATTCTACTTATTAAATAACTGTGTATTTAAGATCTACATTTACTCATAGCGCGGGTGCACGGGGACATTTAGATACTGATTGGATTTTTTTTATAAAGTCTACCTATACTTTATAAAAAAAATCCTGTGGTTGTCACTGTGTTCCGACAGGTTTAGCATTTACAGTTAGTCGATATAAGCCCTTATTGGTGGTGTATATGTCGGAAACAGGGAAATGGGCCGAACACACAAGTGCCGTTTTGCCTTGTTTAAAACTGCATCACCCCTATCTCTTGCTATAATTAAATAGCAGTCCACTTTGCACGTCGCATAGGTTTTCTTGGAAATCTTGAATTTAAACATAATATTATTTCTTATGAATTCCATATAAAAATATAAAAAAATATTGACCTCACATCGACTCATTAGATTTTTGTTCCTTAACATCCCTTCTTTGGTACTAACAAATTAATTTATTCAAATCCATAAAATTACCACCAGATTACATAAATTATGTAATGCTATCCAAAGAACTAACCGAAAGAAATACATTCCATCCTTTTTCCTTGTTTTATCATTGTTATTTTTACATATTTTAACGGCACATTTCGTAATTGTTGACAACTTCACATTTGAGCGTTTCAAACAAGACTAAACGAAAAAGTAATGCATGATCTGTTTTGACATCACTTTTGTGGGGCCATTTTTGGCGGCTGATTGGGTATCCAGTTCTTTATACTATATCAATGCTACTGGAAAATTAATCAAGGCGTTTATTAATTTGCCTATTGGCAGTATCTGCGCCACAAATCAGCGATGATTATAACTAAATGTTTATCCGGTTTCATAAATCCTCAATTGATTTTAGTACCAAAACATCCACCGGCCGATCGGTTGAGTTGGGCCTGTAGTGGCAATGACGTTGTAATATTGTCTCAGGTCCCAAAAACTTCACACAAGACGTTAAACTTGCAAAGCAGTACTCACAAATAATTAAAGGAGGTCAAACATTGGTAACGAGGTACCCTAACTAGATTGGCAGAGGCAACACCAGGATTCACGACATTAAATCTAACCCGTGTTGCTAAGAAAATCACCGGCGGTTTGTTATCAGGGGCAGTATTTACGAGGGCAACTATTTACCTTAACTATAAGCACCAGCGGGTAAGCCATAAACGTAGTCAACCGTCCATTTTCCCGATATCGCGACTACGGGCAGACACGCAGGCCTTTCCAGCTAATACACTGTGAAAAGATTTAAAGAGCTCAATTGATTTGATCTAAATTCATCCTTAAGTTCTCCCAGTTAGGTTTAGTTTTGTTTGAATAGAGGGGTTAGTTAATGAGGCTTGGTCGGACGGGCATGTATTAGCATAACGACCCGCGCGCCCCTTAACGCAGCATGCTTGGTCACGCTGACCCCCGACGTTGCTCGCAATTTCCCCGCTTTCGTGAAAAGTGTTGCGACTATGTAAAAATTTACGTGATATTTAAATACATTGAAGTAATTTGAAAAGAAATACGAGTAGAACATTGTAACTTTGAAGGTGTACTACCAACTTAGGTAAGTTGTTATTTTATAACTCAATAATATATTAAGTTTATTATCTTATTTTCGAGAATTTGGGTTATCTATACTTGACCGTCGTAGAATGTCTCTGGTTTATATGCATTCTTAAGGTGACAGTCCATTTCCAACCGCAGCTGCACCACTGTTCATTTTACTATGGAAATTGACAGTAACAGCGACGCGTTCAGTACCAGTAGTGCAGCTGCGGTCAGAAATGGAATATTACCCTTAAAGAGACAGTTCTAACAAAATAATCAACTGATATTTAGGTATAAGCAGATAGTGTGTCCAATATCTTTAGTTTAGTTTTTTTAGATTATTCGAAAATTTCATCTAACTTTAAAAACAAGTTACCTATCATAGCGTTATCGCACATTGCAAGAAAGACAGTCATGAATTGGAATAATTGATATAATTTACTTATTGTTACCTTTTCGTTTCAAACAAATCAAAACGTTTAGTGTCCCTATTAGGATAGAAAGTCAGGTGGATGTGGTGTATTGGGGTTATAATTATAATTTATAATTACCTATATAAATATGTATTATATATAGGTACCTATAATACCTACTTGTATTTTATTAAAGATATTAGTTTTTTCTACAAATCAGAGAACATTATTCATTTATGTAATACGAATAAGACAAAAACATCAAAAACCTGTTGGCGCTGAAAAGTTCTTAAAACTCAAGTACACGTAACTTTGCTGGCAACCGGAGCGAACGGCAGATGGAGGTAAAACAAGCATGGCGTCTAAACTAATGTTGCCAGTGTATATCACTATCGCATAATTTAGGACATTTCTTGAAATTACCCTGAACTCCGGTCGATATTGCCTAACCCGCGCGTAGGGTTTGCACGACGGATCCGAAATGTATGGGAATATCCGCGGATCCGGATCCAGATCCGGATAATTTCTTACATTTCAGATCCGGATTGCAAACCCTACCCGCGCAGTCTATGTGCTCTATCCACGAAACCTCGAGCACACCGCTATTCACAGCGCAGTAAGCCAGCTTATCATCTAGATCGAACAAAGGCTACTTACAACTGTTCTTAATCGTCATTTCACATACGGTCTCTACTGACGCATGCATCACGTTCGTCTTGCCTGAAAGTATATGCGTTACCATACGGTACGGTTTGCAAAATAAACTAAGTTTTAAGTACCACAGAATAAATAATAGTACTAAGTACAGAAGACTCACTCTCTAACAAAACACGTCTGTTACGATCAGCACAGATATGGCCGCTAGGTGGTGACAGCGCCACGCGCGGCTTATGGCTTTCCCCAAAATTGGGGCCGGAATGGATGTACTTTTATCTACCTGTAGCAAAGCGATGAAATCGCGGAGTGAGACACGCCTGGTTTTACCTCATATAAGTAATAATTACTGATGTGACGTCGGAAAGTTTCCAAACTTGCAAAATTTC
Source organism: Cydia amplana (assembly GCF_948474715.1). NCBI lineage: Eukaryota > Metazoa > Arthropoda > Insecta > Lepidoptera > Tortricidae > Cydia > Cydia amplana. The sequence goes on along the minus strand of NC_086071.1, from coordinate 13,879,362 downwards.
CACATGGGAAAGTTACGGAAACTTCTCATAATTGTGTATGGGAATCGAAATCTTCAAAATGAAAGCTGTGTTTCTCGTGAAATGTTACCTGCTGAAATTTTCGAGAACTATTCCAACGTTTTAGAAACTTTCCGCGACGTCAACAACTGTCTTTATTTGCATATGAGCTATTATAACTTTCGTCAATATAAGTGAAACTTTGAGTGCCCCTTTGCACTTCGAATAAGAAAAGTGCGATGAACGATTGAGCGACAGATCGCTATTGCGATAAACTTGACAGAACAGATCCTCGACGAACGTTTGTTCGAAAGATCAGTATTGCTGTATCACTGCTACTCGAGTCTCGATGAAATGCTTGTACTTACATACAACACAGCTTGAGTGCGACAATTTATAGATCGTCTGATCGATTTTGCGACAAATAGGTACTTGTACTAAACAACAACTTAAGTGCGTCAAATTATAGATTATTTATTTTTCATTTTACAAAATTTTATACAATAAAAAATACTTTTTTTTTTAAATATATTTTATAATTCAGACTACCTAATTGTTTAGTCTATCGCTCCTGCATTTTGCAAATAATGGGGGCGATTTTGCTCGCTTCGCGGTCTGCACTGGCCACAATGGGTTTCGAGCGATATGCATAGATATGCGTTAAACGATGCAGCCCATGCAAATGTGTTGCGCTCGTGAAAGGCTTCACTCCCACGCCGCTTTCCAATAACTGTGCTGCTACCCTCGGTGTGAAAATCTTATGAATGTTAAGACGATTCTCCTGAAAGAATAGGTGAATGAGGAAAATCTTTAGCTAAGAACGTAACACCAGAATAAGATATTAGTATTCCATTAAAGAACGCACGTTTTACCCTGATTTATGAAATAACTTCAACCCGAGGCGGTAAATGATTGAAAACTGATTGAATCTCAGTTTGAAGTACAACCGGAAATCTCTACTCATTTTAATTCTTATATGATTTTATTTTCTCGTTCTAATAGCTGTCAAACGTTATATTTCTGGACCAGAAATGTCATTGTGACAGATAGATCAAATCCATAACAGTTTTAGAACAAGAAATTAAAATAAGGGCCCATTTAGACGGCGTGCGAACTCGTATACGATTTCAGTTAGGTACATAGCGGACCATTGAAGTTACATGAATTCAGCCGACCGATCAAACGACGCAATGTAATCAAACTCGCATGCGAGTTCTCGCCCCGTCTAAATGAGCCCTAAGAATCGGGCTTAATTAATCCACTATGAATAGAAAGCTAGGTAGGTACTAAGCAAGTAACGAAGCCAAGAAAAAATCACATAGCATCTTAGGTAGCTTATATTTTAATAAGTGGCCGCTTTTCCATAGGCCGGCTCCGATCTTGATAGTATGTGTTCGTGTGAATGGCCTACGTCGGCTTATTGTTGCCTCACGCATCGGGGACCGCGATTATATGCAAATGAGATGTCATAACACGTGAATAATTACCAGCGGCCACGAGTCGCCCTTTCGGGCCGCCCGCACTAAATTGGATTTACGTGAAATGCAAGTTTTGCCGCCGAGACATGACGTTGATGTATGAATTTGCCTTTATTATTTAGAACGCTAGGTAGTTAATATTAGCTTATAGTATATAGTCTGCAATCGAATGTTTATTCCGATTATTTTGGTCTTATAATGTAAGTATTCGGTGTGCCTTATAGTGTAAGTTCGGATGACAATTACAGCACCATTACTGTGGCAAGTTGCAACATTAGAGTCCGTCTATCTATGATAACTCTTCGCCGACTTTAAAAAAACAAAATGTGGAAGTGTAATGAAAAACGTCATATTTTCATAGAAATTTTACATGTTGTACCTTTATGTTGTATGCGGTTGCCATGCATAGTTAAATAGTTAGCTTGGTCACACTCTTCTGTTGCGGCGTCGACGCTGGAGTTGTCCTATCAGTTTCCTTTATCCTTTAATGTGTGACGTTATCATTATGTTTTCGAAAGAACCTCTACGTGTTAGCATAGGTTTGTCTTAATGATTTGGATTGTCATTTCCTGCAACAATGCTGCCGCTATTGGAATATAGCCTTTAGTAACTATACCAGTATGTAAAGCAACGTATAAAGTGTCACAATCTTCTGTACATTAATAGTTAGTTCCTCATTGGTTCGTCATAATAAAGTTGTGACTGAATGTGCCGTAGAAAAATACTATTCCCGGTCACTTATTTTGAGTTATAATATAATATAGATAATATTTAAACGAAGGTACCTAAACAATAGTAGTTTATGCAACAGTGATATAATAAGGGTTCTTAAAATTCAAGGGTCGAAGTTACAAAACGAGACGTAGTCGAGTTTTGTAAAAAAAGACCCGAGAATTTTAAGAACCAATTATGAGCTGTTGCATACATTACTTTTTCTATGACAGCTGCAAAAAAAAAAAAAAAAAGTTATTATTAAAAAAAAAAGAGTTATTATTTAAAAAAAATTGAGTTATTATTTAAAAAAAATTGAGTTATTATTTAAAAAAAAGAGTTATTATTTAAAAAAAAAGAGTTATTATTGTAAATGAAAACATACCTCTTTCAATCAAGATGATCGGAACTTGTATCTTTAAAAAAAATAAAGCAGTTGTATTATACTCATAAGATGACTGCTAGCAGTCATCTTATGAGCCTATAGACAAAGCATTCAAATGACATTGCTTTAGATATCACTGTCAGTCATTTAATTGACACATTTAAGTGCTGGAGTAGAAAAAGTCTATTGTGATATTATGTACAGAAGTAAAAAAAACCTAGTTCTTTATGGTATACATCTGAAAATGTAGGTATTAGGTAGGTACTATTAGTTTTGACAGACGTGGATATTGCTATCAAAGATAGCTGTTGCTATAGATGCACCATTGTTAGTTTTTGGTTCGCACCGTTAAATAATTACTAACTGTTTCCCAATTATTGCTCCTTAATTGTATGGGAATGGATAATGAGCGCTGGTTATACAAGTGGCTACAATAGTACAGTAAGTAGGTATCTGTATAAATAATACATAGCAATGTTAGTATGTACCTATAACTAGTTAAAATTTCGTTTTAGCTTTATTGACCAAGCGTTAGTGAGGGTCTCCGTGTCACCTCGTATGTCCGGATGTTCTCGTTTAACCTTTTGGACGCCAATGACCGATATATACGCCCCGCAGGTTCAACGCCAAAGACCGATTAATCGGTCACAGACCACAGAGCAACATAGACTTACGTGCATATGCATAAAGTTCAATTTCAGTTTTGACACATCGGTGACGTGGCGTCAGCGTGACAGCTTTTGTGTTTGACACGGCGTCGAAAAGGTTAAAGAACCCGTACCATGAGTCACTGACAGTGTCAAAACTGACATATACGCTATCGAGAACGTAATTTACTTTCTATACATCTCGTTCGCACTAATATGCGAGTACGAGCGAGATTTATAGAAAGTAAATTACGTTCTTGATAGCGTTTATGTCAGTGCCAAACGGATGCTAGCCGTACAGGTCGCAATTCTCAACCAATTTTCGTAAAATTTTGTGATCAGGTTCAAGCACAAACTCTACATGTCGCTTTTGTCAACCAATTGTCGTAAAATTTTGTGAACAGGTTTTATATATTTTTTTTGTCGATTTAGTTTTTGGAATTTTATCAAATATGTGGAGCGATGGGGATTCGCGAGGTCTACAGCTCACACAGGCACTATTCTAAATATTTTAAGAACTAGGTTGATCTAAAACTGATGCTTCTTAGCAGAACACGTAAGTTATACCTATTATAGCATTTTTTCATTCTACTGTTTAAGGCGGTTGCGCATAACAATCTATAATATAATATTCATCACTGGCTCAGTGACCCAAAAAGGATCTTGGCTTCTAACACAAGAGAGCGCCACTCTGCTCTATCCTGCGCCACTCCACGCCTGGTTGGGTATTCCGAGGGCGGTGAGTTCTACAGGACAGGCATCTATATAATACATAATTTTTGCTAAAAACTGTAATGTTTTATATTTTTGTCTTAAGTTATGTCGATTCTGGTTATGTTAATGCAACTGAATAGTACTTATTCTCTAAAAGGTTAAGTAGTCGACGGATCTATTATTAAATTCCAGTGTCCGCATTAATTACTGCAGACTTTTCGTAAGTCTCATTGCACACATAAAGCCTTACGATAGTATATAAATAATAAAATAATAATAAATAAAATATCATTTATTTCAGGCTTTTCACCCATAAAACACAGAGACAAATCACACAATACATAACACAAGTGCTTAAACGACACAATAACAAACCATATATATACTGACAGAACAAATACAAAAGTATATGTTAAAAGTATTATTACCTACTACTACTAGTAACTACCAAAGAAATAAATTTAAGAAAAACCGGCCAAGTGCGAGTCGGACTCGCGCACGGAGGGTTCCGCACCATCAACAAAAAATAAAGCATAAAAATCGTTTTTGTTGTATGGGAGCCCCCCATAAATATTTATTTTATTTTATTTTTAGTATTTGTTGTTATAGCGGCAACACATCATTTGTGAAAATTTCAACTGTCTAGCTATCGCGGTTCATGAGATACAGCCTGGTGACGGACGGACGGACGGACAGCGAAGTCTTAGTAATAGGGTCCCGTTTTTTACCCTTTGGGTACGGAACCCTAAAAATGATATTCGAGTGCTCCAATGTAAACCTTTCAGTTCCTTTCCCATGAACGTAATATAACGAGTTAGTAATTAAAACCGATAAATGATATCCGTCAGTAAAATTTGTAATTTCGAAATTGGCGTGTCCGATGAGCGGGTGCCGCCCTAATGGGGGCCTGCGCCATATAAGCTCGTACTTATATTTACATACAGAGCCGAGCGTCAGTTGCTCGGGTCTTTTTCTGTTAATGTATGTAAATGGGAAACAATTAGGCGAGTTAAAACACGGGGCAGGCAGTCTAGGCAAGAGCGAGCGCCCCTTCCGCCGAGACGCCATATGTTAGTGGGCGGGCGGGCGTTTGCCGCGCGAGGCATGTTATCAGGGTTTTTGTGAAGGGTAGTCCGCTTGATAAAAATATACACGTGAATTTAAGACACGAACGGCGGTTCCTAACTTCCTGCTTGTATGTATTTAAAAAAAATCGTAATAGGTAAATCAATTTGAGCTGCCATAGTTTTAACGTTGTATGCAATGATGGTTTGGTTGAGGGAAAAATTGTCGTACGTAGTATGTATTAATATTACCCTGTCCTGTGTTGGATATTGTGTTACCTACCTAGAAATCCATATATCGCAATAGGATATAGTATGATAAGTATGATAACGGAATTCTAGAGAATCCGTTGGTTCAATCTAGTTAAGTTTGTATGTAGGTAGGTACGCAAGCAAGATCTCTCATGAGGTATTTAAAACATTTTGAGTACGCACAGTTTACTAACTGTGCGTACCTGCGGTATACTACCTAGTTTCCTACATACTTAACCCTTTTCCAGGCATAGTAATTTATCGACCACATATTACGCGCCAGAAGAATTTCAATTTTAGCAAATCCGATTAAAGGTTCAAATTAGATCTCACATTAAAGAAATGTGATTTGTCTTCAAATGAATCATCAAAACTGGATTAATTGGAATATGTTTAGATTTTTTTGGAAAGTTTATAGATTTGCGCGGCTTGAAAAGGTTTAAGACAACTAAGAAACAAATATTTTAGTAACATACAATCAAATAAAAAGCCTTACCGGGAGATCCAGCATCTTAGTCAGGGCATAGAGAAAAAAGTAAGATAAGAGTGCTCACTTCATACATCAGACTATTAATTTCAGTGTCTACATCTAGCATCGAGTAGCGGAACTATCAGTACTGCTACTTGACAATAGATGTAGTACTGATAGTTCCGCTACTCGATGCTAGATGCTAATAGTATTTTTGGTACTAAAACTCATGTATGGAGTGAGCACTCTATGTATTTTTTTCTCTATGGTCAGGGCACTGACCATCCAGCCTCTAGACTCAACTTAGGCCAATTCTTTCATGAAACCGATGCTGCCAAAAATACAGGGGTGCGGGGGACGAGGTGAGCGAGTCCCGTGCCATGATTGGTCCGTTCAAACACACGTGGGCGTCAGACAGAAATATCTACCGGGCGCTAGTGATGTGACACGTTGAATAATAACATTGTCAATCACGGTCAATAATGTAATAACAGTAATAATATGCAAGCATGTTTCGAATGCTATGTTGATTCGTTCGTTCGAAAACATTAACCCATAACGTTGTGGTTTCGTTAGCAGGTGTATCTGCTTTATATAATTAATTTAAAAATAAACTATTGGTAAAAAGGCGTCTTATGGGATTTAGAGAAGCGCGAGACGAGACGAGATACGGATGCGGATATTCGCAACATCCCTGCTTGGAAGCACTTCATTCACGCAGCTCGCCCTTCGGCCTCGCTTTAAATTACTGAGGGTTGCACGCTTGGGAGTCGGGGTGAAGGCTTCGGGCCTTCGGCGGGCCAGCCTTCGGCCTCCCAGCCTGATATTCGCCCTTCGGGTTCGCTTAACCTACTTGGAAATTTTCCTTTGCCCGTGTCCGCCGTCATTTTGAGTGTTAATAAAAAATAATTCACATACTAATCTTGGGCCCCCAAGCTCGCCGCATGCCAAATCTCAACGCGCTCAGACCAACTTGAAAAAAAAAGACGGCCATTTTCATAATCATAATTCTTTATTGCAACCATGGTATTACAAGGTGTTCTTATGTTAGTTAGTACATTTTGAAACTTTTTAAATGCAATTTGTGTTGTCTCGGGCCCTCTATGGCATTTGGTCGAGCACCCCCCACCTATCTCTCACCTTTGAAGCTTTTCATAAAAAATAAGTGGCCATTTTTACCGCCATATTGGTTTTATTAAAAAAAAATCCATAGGAATACAGCTAGGTGACCCCGAGTTTTCGTGACCAAAATTTTAGCGCGCTGGGAGCATTTTGAAAAATGATCGCCATTTTGAATCCGCCATTTTGAAAAAATAATGGCGGCTTCAGAAACTGTCAGCGTCCCTCTATGACATTTGGTCGAGCATCTCCCACGTATCTGTCACCGTTTAGTAACCAAAAGTCGGATAATCTGGTAGACCAAAAGTCGGATTTTTCTGGAAGTCACCAAACCACACCCTCTATACGACCGTATCAAAGTCAAATACCCCAGGAACCCCCTTCTGGGAGAGCAATTATGTCAATTAATCAGTCGGGTTGCGGCTTTATATACAGGGTGGATTTTCTTTTTGGCTCAGTGAGGGCAGCTACCAGATCCCGTACTGCTACGAGAAAACGGTCTTAGGAGACCTTCCCTCGATTTCAAATTAGATCCCATTCCTATTGAGGATCAAAAGCTTGTATGGAAGCAAAAAAAAAATTCCGGCTAGAAAAGCCACAAATCGAGGAAAACTTTTCCCATAATATTTGAATGAAAATGAAAACTTTTATTTTTCACATGCTACTTTTGTATGCCAATCGATTCCATTCCTATACAGTATCAATAGTTTCCTAGGGGTCGACTTACGGTAATGTACTAAAAAGCCACAAATTAATAAAAACTTTTTCCATACATTTACTATGGAGAAAATGTGAAATTTTATTCACAATTTTCTACCTCGCCCATCATTCGTACAGCAATGTCTTCATACAGTATTATGGTTCTTAAATTTAACAGGACTGGACTGATTGGCCAGATAGAAAACTGTGAATTAAATTTCACGTTTTCTCCATAGTAAATGTATGGATAAGTTTTCTTCAATTTGTGGCTTTTTAGTACATTACCGTAAGTCGACCCCTAGGAAACTATTGATACTGGATAGGAATGGAATCGATTGGCATACAAAAGTAGCATTTGAAAAATAAAAGTTATCATTTTCATTCAAATATTATGGGAAAAGTTTTCCTCGATTTGTGGCTTTTCTAGGCGGAAATTTTTTTTTAGCTTTTGATCCTAAATAGGAATGGGATCGATTGGCGTAAAAAAAAAAGTTTGTCAAAAATGACCTTTTCTCGTATCCTGTATGTTTTTTCCAAAATCTGTAAATGCCAATCTTCATTAATTTGAAATCGAGGGAAGGTCTCTTAAGACCGTTTTCTCGTAGCAGTACGGGATCTGGTAGCTGCCCTCACTGAGCCAAAAAGAAAATCCACCCTGTATTCGCGGTATCCTACTATACCCACCCATTAAAAACATCCTGTATAATTCTATTAAGAGTTATTACATGGTTTAAATCAAATATTTATTTGTTATTATGTAAATGAAATGTTATTTAACACAATCTAACTGAATGAGGTTTAAATTATTTGGCCGAATGTTCAAGTATCATTGCCATGTTGGCAGTCGTACACAGAATAAAATTGGTCTTGTGATTAATCTTTGCAATGTTTTTATAATAGCTAAAAGTAATACGAGTACCTATGTAGTGCTGAATTGACAATATCGTTTATGTTCAAGGGAAAATTGGTACCTGACCGTAAGTGTAAATCTCATATTATTTATTTGTTTTATAGTGAATTTTTCGCAAATACCTATGCGATTTGAATTGAATTACCTTGTCAATAGTAAACAATCACATTCTATGGATATGGACATCACTAGTTTGGGCTTAGGAATGTCACGTAATAAAAGACAAGAAAGGATGTATACGGATGCAGCGCGATAGAAAGAGACTTTCTTAAAAGACGTCATCGAGTTTCAAGCGCTGTCAAATTTGATGAGCCGCTTAAATTAAAATATTTTTTTATCCAAATCTCTAAAAAATCGGCTTACCTGTGAAATGAAATGCCATTTTTTTGTACACCAGAGTTTTTAGTGTTCTTGCCACACAATTTGACACAACAATAATGCATTTTTGATAGCAAAAACTTCTTCGAGCTACCGAAGTTTCTAGACCGAGCCCGGTCCGCCGACTGAAGTAAGCGGTGTAGGCGTGACTCGAAGATGGAGTAACGCTACCGTATGTGTGGCAGAGGGGGTAGCGCGACTATGCTATGTCTAGAGGCTGGATGGTCAGTGGGTCAGGGTCACTAAACGGCCTAGGCTAAACGGCCATTAAAATAACTAAACATACTCGTTCGTAGCTATCCTCTACTAAAAACTCACCGTGCAACTTCCTTACTAGAGCTGAATCATTATTATATGACTGACCGAAAATATCGAAAATTAACGTTTTATCTTTATATTTTCAAACCCTTTCGGAAGTTTCCTCATAGCTGCCGGTGCTATACCTACCTACATAATCTGCCCAATAAAAGATGGTTCATGCAATGCACCCTAAATCATACACTTATAGATAACAAGTTCTTGATCATTGTTAAAAAAAAATTCCTACGCGTCGACTTGAGAACCTCCTCCGTTTTTTTCGTCGGTTGAAAATATACAACAAACTAGTTTCTTATTTTTATTTTGGTTCATTTCGAATATTCTCGGGTAGACTATTTAGGAAATAGGTACCTACGGAAGTATTTTCCTTAGAGTTCTGTCACCAAAATAGTTACTAACCCGAGGAACTTCAAATTTTCGCGCGGTTACTTCTAATTTTTTTATGTTTATGTTCTATTAATATTGAAGTATGTTCTTCATTGTCATGGTTGTTAACTGCTAAAAGGAATTTATGGTTTAAAAACTAACTGGGGCCCGTTTCTCAAAAACTTGTAGGTAACTTGTAACACATAAGCGGATGTCACTTTTTGACAGCTTTTGTTAGAAAGGGACTTCCACTTGTATTACAAGTTACAAGCTTTTGAGAAACGGGCCCCTGGTAGTAAGTATTTTACAAATTTTGAATAATTTGGTATAATCGTTTTTACAACCGTTCCTTGTTTTCTTATTTACTAGTTATCGTGTGCTAGATCCAATCAGTCTATGCATTCGTGATACTTACATTATTACATTGATTCTCCCCCGAGGCTATTCTCACATGAGGGTGATGGGCGTCAATCTTGAATAGGTATGTTAATGTGGGTAGGTATTGGTATTAAATTGAATTTGTAATTTTTTGTGCGGAATCCGCTTCCATTAAAGACATCACAAACAGTTGAGCTTACTGCGGGACTTAGGTCTATTTAAGCTTTGTTTTTATATCCCACGGCAAACCTACAAAAAAAAATTACCTACAGACTATTCGACCAATCTAATTCCACGATCCAATTTGAATGATTTTGTGCCTAATCTAATACCTTTAAACGAGCAATTCTTGTTTATTTATATATATATATATATATATATATATATATATATATATATATTTCGGCGATCTCGGAAACGGCTCTAACGATTTCGATGAAATTTGCTATATGGAGGTTTTCGGGGGCGAAAAATAGATCTAGGTCTTATCTCTGGGAAAACGCGCATTTTCGAGTTTTTATATGTTTTCCGAGCGAAGCTCGGTCACCCAGATATTATACCTAAACACAGTTGAATTGGGCAGTTAGGTTGTAGGTTAGCCAATCAAACTGCCATTTTAGAATCTTGAATTAAAAACTAGGGATAAGTTAGGAAACATCATCCCATAAGATTTAACTCTCATCATAAGCTTATCTTTAAGTGAAGAATGACATTCTCCTTTAATTTACTCGATTATTTCAGATAAAAATCAGTTTGGGATTAAAACAACATTGACACCTTTACGTTGTTCTTATTTTAGTAATTTATCTTTCACAGCTCCAGTGCTAAAAAAGTTAACTTTTTTGAATAGGTAATTAGAATTTGCGTTAGCGCTTAGCGTCGGCGGGAGGAGCCTGCGCGGCGCCGCCCCGTAGCGCCCAGTGGGCGGGCTCGGTCCGAGCAGCGCGGTCACCGGTCGCGGACATCCCGGTAATCGATAATTTTCTCTGACTTCTGGAATGTAAGACTTGAGCGATCATTGAAATCTAATGTTTTAGAGATTAGCTGTTTAATAAGTTATTTAACGTTACTTGAAATGTATATTTCTTAATAATTTATGGTGTTTTTTGTAATTTATTATTTTCAGGACCTTTGTATATGTCGGCCCTATCAATAATGTATTATAATATTCACAAAATAATTAAAAATTATTTATTAAGTATAACTTCAGCCAATCTATAAGTAGGTAGTACATCATATGTACCGTCGTGTCTGATGTTTGATCGGTTGATTACTAAGAATGTGAATTAAAAAAAAACCGGCCAAGTGCGAGTCGGACTCGCGCACGGAGGGTTCCGCACCATCAACAAAAAATAGAGCAAAACAAGCAAAAAACGGTCACCCATCCAAGTACTGACCCCGCCCGACGTTGCTTAACTTCGGTCAAAAATCACGTTTGTTGTATGGGAGCCCCACTTAAATCTTTATTTTATTCTGTTTTTAGTATTTGTTGTTATAGCGGCAACAGAAATACATCATCTGTGAAAATTTCAACAGTCTAGCTATCACGGTTCGTGAGATACAGCCTGGTGACAGACGGACGGACGGACGGACGGACAGCGGAGTCTTAGTAATAGGGTCCCGTTTTTACCCTTTGGGTACGGAACCCTAAAAACCTTTGATTGGCTGATGATAAGGGCGTGATTTCTACTACACTACCAGAATGTGGTAAACATCTGATGTAACAATGCTTTTTCATTTAATTTTATTCATTCATAATTGTTACTTATAACAAAACAATATATTATTGTCATTCATTGTACGTTTCAAATGAATAAATCCTTATGAAACGAAAACAAAATACCTTACAAAATCAAATTAAGGGATCCGACCCGAAGTAGTCAATCGTGTAGAACATGGGGCTGAATGAGAATAGGTCTTTGTTCTACAGGTAGGTGTCAGATCGTATGTCGCCGCTTGGGTGGTCCAAGACAGATAGCACAAATATTTTGAGCACATTATGATTTAAATGGGCACTGTGCGGGCCGGCGCGGCGCGGCATTGTACTATTTGTATTTTGAAGCACGACGAATGTCACTTGTTTGAGCCGCCATCTTGACCTGACCCCGCTGCGGGGTGACCTGGTCTTTGCTACTATCCATTTCCCCTTTCTAACCTTTGCGGGCGGGGAGACCGGTAGGCCAAGACGGCGAGGTTTTTGTGTATTTTGCGCGTCGTTTAGAATCCCGGCCGCAGTGGCAATGGGCGAGGCGCTATTGTGTTCGTAGGGTGACACCTTACTCTTTTGTTGATGGAGGCGCGCTGTGAAGCGAGTGTTAATGAGAATAGCATATACTAAATATGTTTTTGTTTACTATTTTAATTTGAGACTGATTCATCACAACATTTTTTGGTATCTTTTTTTTTTAGAAAATAGAATCTAAGAACTTACATAAACCAACTTTTGCCTGTGACTGCCGTGAGTTTCGAGCTAATGTTTTATTTAAAAATACACTGTTTGATTCAAACCCTTCAGCTGTTTTTGTGTGAGAGTAAGTGAAAGAGTAAATAAACATGCATAGTGTACCTACATCCATTAATTACAAAGCTTAACGTTCATAACATTCATAGGATGCATAAGTATAGCTAATTATAATTATGTAGGTACAAACAAATCGTTTAACTAAACGAGTACTACCTACGTAATATGTGAATCCATACTAATATTATAAATGCGAAAGTGTGTCTGTCTGTTACCTCTTAACGCTTAAACCGCTGAACCGATTTAGTTTGAAATTTGGTATAGGTACCTAGAGATAGTTTGAGTCCCGGGCAAGGGACTCAAACATAGGGTAGTTTTTATCCCAGAAATCATCCTTTAAGGGGGTGAAAAAGGGGGTGGAAGTTTGTACGGGGAATCTATAAAAATCTGCATTGGATCAAAAATAAGCTACCCAAATTACTAACACCACGCGGACGAAGTCCCGGGCTAAAGCTAGTAAGAAAAAAACGGACGAGATGACGAGCAGATATAGGTAATGTAACAGAGAAATAGTTCTGAGAATCAACGGTCGTATCATAACAAAATCAGAACTTCGACAAATTGTTACATCAGAATGGGCTATCAAGTAAGTAAATGTTGGAAAAGGTCAAGTGATATTCGTCAAGATTGCCTATTTCGCTTAACATTGCCTGGTTTGGAAAAAAGTTGTGATTTACCAATCTGCACCTCTAGCCGCCCAGAGGCCTATAAAAAGTTCTCCCGTTCCATTCTACTTAATTTGAATCTTTATTTTGACAAATCAGAATTTATTTTTTATTGGCAAGGTTTGACGTCTGGGTGGCTAGGGGTCTTCGATCAACACGGAAGGGATGCGGCATTTGCACTATTTCCCCTCTGCCTAGGTACAAGATCAACTGATCTAGCGCGGGTAATAAAACTAGTTGCGCTCGGATTTTTAACTAGACCGAGTCCAGACGCGCGAGTGAACACAGCAGCAGAAAAAATGCCTAATTGCTCGGTTTTTTGTCGTAAAAAGAGGCCGAGGACATGAAATTTACAAAAAGAAGGTGTTACATTTCACTGTAATATTTTTTTTACATGTCATACGTTTAATTACATTTAAACACAATTATTATATTTTAGGCTCATGTAATTGCTGGATTTATCGATTTTACTCGCCCAGGACAAATTGCGGATCGGTCGAGCGACAAATCCGACTTATCATCTCTCAGAAAACAATAAAATTCTTTGACGAAAATGTGTTAGTGTGCGTGTTGTGACACTTGTGATTCGTCCGTACACAAAAACAGATCGAGGTGTGCAAGATTTCTCTGTGTAGGGTGTCATTTTCTATGTATTTGTGTCGTCATTACAGATTGGATTTTGTATGTAAGTGTGTGCGAAGTGCGACTGTTTGCACGTTCCCCCCCCCCCTGCGAAAAATGGCAGAATTATTTGAATGTCAAGATATCGCTTGGGCCTATCCCTTCCGACGTGTCGGAAGCCCGTGTTGATCGAAGCTAGGGGTTAATTATTTTCTAACAATAGGAGAAAGAGTGATACCATTTTGACATGGTAGTCAACATTTATAGAAACGTTTCCTGGAAACCGCGGTCTAAACTCCCCGAAATAATAATCTAACCAACCTATTAATAAATAAAGTCGTTTCCTGTTCCAATAAGTAAGTAATTTCACATCCAGATACAGTAATTAGGAATACTAAGTTTTAACTAGATATCTAGGTACATAACTTGCTTCGGTCGAACTGCATAATAACTAACTAAGTATCTACTTAATTAATAGGTTGGTACTTAATAGTGCTATTACATAACAATGGCGGGGCAATTAAAGCTCTCTTTGTCAAAAATGTATGCCTTCCTATAAATAGGTAATTATGTCTATAAAAACTACGTCTAAAACTTACCTCAATTCCTCATGTTGAAGAATAGAGATGCAATTTTGACATATTTCTCATTTGTAATATGAATAAATAAGGAATGGCCCGTGATTTCGTAATCGCAGTGCTGATTGTAACACTGTTCCAAAATAATGTATTTTTAATAAGTAGTGAATAATTTTTCCCGCCCCCCTTAATAAAAACAGTTTAAAAGCTCTGATGGATGGTGCGAGTACATGGTCAACAACTCAGGTATGACCAATAGTCGATCGATCAAATACAGCATCTAACGAAACTCGCATGCGTTCTCGAACTGTCTAAATGAGCCTCTTATGGTTACGACGGGGAAAAATGGGTTAGTTATATCCTTTCGCCGGACATATTTTGCTCTTGATGCTAAGAAGTTCAAGGAAACGATATATACCTTTCTCTATCTCTCATAGCAGAACCTGTCATAAAAAAGGATGGATGTGTCTTAGAGTGTCTTAGAGACACTGCTTATGCTGAGCGGCATCGTGGTGTACCTTTCTTTATTTAATTTTCTGTTGTACCTAATGTATTTTTTTTACGCCAAATAAATATTTTCTATTCTATTCTATTCTAGATGTAATAACCCCTATGCATACGGCACTTATTACTAATAAGCCACATATCGCGCGACGCTTGCAACTTTAAGTACGATTGTCTATTAATAGTCGTTCGTCCATTCGTATTGCTAAGACATAAGGTCCACCAACGGTCAGTTAAGAAAGTTGCTACTAGTACGACTGGTATGCCTGCGTAGCCTGCCACTTGATGTATCAATAACGATATGTAATTACGCCGGCTAGAACCACACACGTTACAATTAATGGTACGAGTAACACACGTTGCATTTCACACGCAGTGAATTGCAATAAATAGGTACGTAAGTATTCTGTATTATACTTACGTAACTTTACAACATAAACATATATAAACATATAAAAACAGAAATAATACCACAATATTAAAATTAATTAAAACTATCTACCTATACAGGGTGATTCAGGAGACGTGAGCAGGATTAAGCACTGCATACGCATACAGTAAGTTATAAACAACTGTTTCGTACCAGTATTTGTGAGATTAACTTTAATTTAATTTATATTGTTTTAAAAATAAAGTTTTAATTTATTTACGACATTTATGGTCACCCTCTTTGTTTTATCCATAACAAGTGCCAAATTGAATGTCATCGGAGTCTGGTTACTTTTGAAATATCGTATCTCACTCAAGTGTGACATTTTATTTTCTTCATACTCAAAGTGCCGTCATAACGGTAAAAAAAGTTTTATCTTTGTTAATTAAATGTTGTAGGGTATCCATGATTGTAGATAATTAAATTTGTCCTTATCAAAAAGTATAACAACAGACAAAAGCGTGACTGTTTTACTTAAATATTGTGGTCAACGATTCTTTTACATTTACTGATTGGGTAGGCTTAGTCCTGCTCACGTCTCATGAATCACCCTGTATACACATATTTACGTATGTGCCGATTATTTATCGGTTATAAAATTTACATTAAAAATTAACTGATAAATCTTAACAATGTAATGTGTTTGTCTTAAATTGCGTATCTTTATTATTTAGGTAGGTACATGCGTCTGAACTAGAATAATATTGAGGCACTAGAATAATATTAATTTAATTGTTTTTTATTTTATTTATTATGTTAATATTAAATGATTATAGTATTAAAATATTGTATGTACCTACTGACTCTCTTCGTGCATGTATAATATTTTAGCGTGTCAGGAATCAGGATTGTTTTTTTTATGATAAGTATTTCATAACAAGTTACCCTAAAAGTTAGGCTTTTTCCCCGTATAAATAAATGAAATTGTTACTGGGTGAATGTAACATGTTATTCAAGGGGAAGAACAATGAGAAATATTTTTTGGCATTCTATGATTTTCAAATTAAAATAAGGATGAAATCTATAATAAAATGAAAAGTATAAAAAAATTGGATTTATCATAGCTGATACAGCTGGGTTGCGTAATGCATCGCAGCCATAGTGTGTGTTTTAGTTTGAATGTACGAGATGTTGTATAATATGTATGCTTAGTTTTTAAGGTATATCTATGGGTCAATAGTTGCCTGAAAATAAATATTTTCATTCAGTCATTCATTCATTCATAGCTAGTTGTGATTGTGACATCACATCAATGCTTCTTGCTTACTCACTTCAAAATATTGAAATAGCAAAAGATTTATTTGATTTGACTTTTGCCCTTACAGAAGACATTTTTTACTACGTTGTTAAAAAAAATCTGTGATTTGTACCTAAGTAGATATAGACATAATATTGTGATGTGGATATAGTTATACAGTGTGTGGCCTATAACGCGGGCGAAAAATTAAAACGTAGATTCTACTCCTGTGTGGCCTATACACACTGTATATACAAACAGCGTGTGCATCAGGTATAGGTGGCTTTTTAAGCACGCTGTATGTATAGTTAGTTACACGGCAAGATAGGTACACTGTAACATGTCCTTCGGCAAGGCGGTGTCAGATAAAAGTCGGCGAGTGTCCGAGGTATAAATAAATATATTCATTAGGCGACACCCACGCTGTACCGTGGCACTAAATCGTACGTGTATCGCCCCTGTCCCGGCGCTACAAGGCGATGCGGCCACTTTCAAGCGGCCGAGAAAAAAAAACATCGGGTCTGCCTTCTTATCCTTTACTAATATGAATGGGAAGAGTATTGGTAGGTACGCACACTTGAAAGTTCTTAAGTAAGTTTTAAACGTATCTCATACTTATTTCGAAATACGCACATAATCATTGTAAATTAATCGGCAGTTATATAATATATTTTTCACAATAACAGCTCAGAAAGGCTTACTTTGCACAAAACTGATAGCAAAGTTGCATTCTATTCACACGTGAGGCAAAGTAAGGATGATAAATATTTAATAACATTCATTTGGATTTGATTTGGTTTGATTTTGTTTGATATTTTACATTTAATATTTGCTTCGGGTTGGTGTGGTGAAAAATTTTGTGTTTTACTCGGGGGCAAATTGTGTTTAACCCTCGTTCTTTGAAACCCTCGCAACGCTCAAGATTGCATTTTTTGAACCACGAGCGTAGCGAGTATTTTGGAATCTTTCGCTTGCTCGGGTATCAATATTAGCACGAGCGGTAAAACAACAACCTTGCCCCCTTGTAAAACAAATAACTATGTACTCGTATTTCCTTCACATTCACCTGAGGAGGGGTTCGTGCATAACAATAAACGTAAAACTACATAAATAATTAATAATACAATACAATATAGAGTAACAGGCCTCCATAGAGGTGTTAGTTACATACTTAAGCCTAGGTTATAAACAATATATGTAAAAATAAAAATTTATCCTAAATATGTGCTAAAAAAATTACACTTAATCTAAGAAATAGGTACGCTCCCATTTGACTTAAATAATACACCACTCAATATACCTATAATATTACATTATTTTTGTCTTATGTTTCCAAAACTGTGTAACTTTTATTACTTGCATGAAATAAAATACTTTTTATTTATATTTTAATACTTTATTCACTAGGTGCACGACTGGTGCTGCCCTCATTTTGTCGGACTTTCTACGTTAAATCTTATGGAGTAAAATTAGTTCAGCGGCTGCCGCTAGTACTAATGTCGGACATTTCATAAGATTACCTGTGTTTGTGACGATCAGCGCCACTTCCCCCTCCACCGACTTCGCACCTTGCCAATATCAATCATCAATCAAGCATGGAGCCATGTAAACAGAAAGTAAATAAGAGTTCCTTTTCTTAGCTTAGCTTTCCTAAAAATTGTCATTGTCATATTTGTCATCATTGGATTCTTGTGCGGAAAGAGAAGAGTCAATGTATTGGCTCCTTGGCTCTCATACATTCCACGAATCTTCTCTTTCCGCACAAACTCTATAAATGTTTTGATGTATGTGTTTATTTGAATTTTTGATATAATAAAAAAGTCTATTATTTCCTCTATACTTCGTTTTTTTAGCATTAGAAATTTGGTAAACAATCTTGATGTGTCTTTTAATTGAAAAACACATTTTAAAAATAAGTTACGGTAAATATGTAACAATTATGAATCTAATACGATCTTTTATAGTCTTCTGCTTTCATAAGTAATAGTTATTGATTTTTAAAAAGTGTTATTCAATTAAAAGACATGTCAAAATCGCTTACCTTCTTTCAAGTTATTTCTAATGCTAAAAAAACGAACTATAGTTCTCTAACCCTCTATGTACAATACTTCTTCTAGTTCTAACCCTCTATGTAAAAATTTTCAACAGAAGCATTTATATTTTGTTTTACGGTGGTTCCAATGCAACACTGCACATCTCATCAAAAATCCATTCTATTCAACGCAACAACATTAAATTTATTGTACCTATCTATAAAATTATCATACCATTGGTCAATCGAATTTTGTGTTCTACATTATTTACATATAAATTCAAATGATATTGACTATAAAAATTTTGTTGATTAGCGTAGGTTTTAAATCCAGATCCAACAACCAACTAGTATGTCGGCTCTTCCGCACGCGTGCATTTTAAGAGTGGATTTACATTCTTGATATTGTTGTTATAAAAATAGTATTTGTGGTAAAAAAATATTGGTTTTTAAACCGATACAAAGCCACAAAATATTGAGTCCATGTGACACGACCATTAAAATTCAAAATTTAGTTGTAGGCTTAATTATTGGGATTTAGTCTGCATAATCTGACGTGTGTTTTATAAAAGCAGTACAAAGTCCCATTTGAAGTATCAAATGGGACTTTGTACTGCTTTTATAAAATAAATAAGAATAGGTAGGGCAAATGTCTTTAGATACCTACACTGACCAGTTAAATAATTAGACAAAGTTAATTTTAGAAGAAGTAACATGCCAGTATGTACTACTTCAATGAAAAGCGATCAAAGACATATGTCTATTAAAAAAGTGGATAGTGGATAATTCGCGGCTTAAAAGAATTGCAAGTAATTAGTTGCAATCAATATTTAATACTACGAGCAGTACGAGCTAGCACGCTATAGTAAACTCTATTACATTTGTTTAAGTGTCAAAGTAGTATGTATTTATAAACAGGCAGATTTGTATTAAAGAGTTCATCAAAAGGTTTCCATACTATCATTACAAGCCACTTTCCTGTAAGTAATTAGTGTATTCAAAATAAATCCTTGCAAGTCCAGACAACATATGCATTCAATAGTACCTAGGTACCACATGGCGTTCTACTTAAAGACAGTGATTTTATTCCACATATGGACATATGGACACAATGGGAATCCTTAATTATATCTGCACTATTTTTATGTATTTTACTTCTTTTGTTCTTGTATTAATAAAACATGACTTATTTTTTTAAACCAATCTACCGCAATTGAAAAAAAAAAAAAACGGTTATTACTAATTACCTACCGATTTTATTACCGTGCTTAGAATCAATTAGTTTGACTCAACTTATTAATTATTTTCGAACGGTTTAAATAAAGTCTTGGCTAAAGTAAAAATCCGAATTACGAACTTACTCTTCTAATTAATTAAATATGAAAGTAACCTTAGCACGCACCGCGTTTATTAGAACGGATGTTAAGCATGGTTAACTCGAACCACTTCTAATTAAAAAGCATACATTACACTGTATCTGTCTCTCAATATAGCTGTTATCTATTGCGTGCCAGAGAGGGATAGGCTTACATTAACACCTTCGCTAAAGAGTGGTAAAAGATCACCTGTGCTCACTACCGTAATTCTACCGGCGGCGGTAGTGCACCTGTCCCTTTCATGCGATTCAAGCTTAAGCTGAACCAAACGAGTGCGAGTAGGAGTAGTTCCGTTTGCTCTCGATTCCAATACGTCCGTAGTGCAACGTTTTTGTAACTGTGAAATGAACCTTAACCATAGAAACTTTATGATTCTAAATCGCGTTCGGGAAAGTAAACCGTTCGAATTTAAAAAGCCAAGAACGGGACGGAAGGTTACAATCGAATCGAGCGCTGCCGTAATTTTTGACGCGTTCGGAAATCGAATTAAGAGCGTTAGAGTGAGAGGTGCGCGGAGGCCCGAGTCCGTGAAGGCAGTTCTTGTTATTGTTTGGAGCGGTGATTTTTTCCGAGGCGTGCGAATGGGAGTGGGTGCCGGTGGGCGCGTCGGGCACCCAGCGCGCTCTTCAGTGTTCTGGCTGAGCTTCGAGCGAGCGCGTGCTTGCTTAGTGCGTCCGTGCCGAAGGTTCTAGGTCTCGGTTCCAGTGTCGGACTGATAAGGTCTGAGTGTCGTGGTCTGGCCGCATGTTATCATGTTGATATCGGCGGGCAGCGGCCCCACGCCCGAGTTCTCCCCCGCCTCGTGCTGCGCGCCCTGGAAGATGGAGCCGGCGCCACCCGCGCCCGCTACCATGCCACAACCCCTCAACATATCACCCAATGGTGAGTGATTTTCGTTTCCTTGTTAGATAAGTACAAATTTTGGAGTTCCTTACCTATCTTAATCAGCTTGTTACCAATGTTCAGGATCAATTTAGACATTTGTGTGGTTTTTAAATTATAATACTTACATGTAGGTACATTTATTTACTAATATAAATGGCGTACACATTTATATAAAAATATAGTATAAGATTGACTCATGAAAATAAAATTATATTAACCTCATGCTAGAGGTAGGTAATGTAAATATAAAATATTGTCTTCATTATTATTTTTTATATTATTTCCATTGAATTCTGTTCAGTACACATAAATAAATACATTGTTTAAACGTATAACATAATGAAACAATATTACCAAACATAAAATTAGCTAACTCCATGTGCCGTCGATAAAGGGGCCCACTGATTAACAGTCCGCCGGACGGTATCGGCCTGCCAGTTAGAACAAAAAGTTGACAGTTCCGAACAACTGACACGCCAATACCGTCCGGTGGACTTTTAATCAGTGGGCCCCTTAAGAGTCGCGAGCCGGCCGAATTTCACCTTCCCATA
This sequence comes from Cydia amplana, assembly GCF_948474715.1. Lineage (NCBI taxonomy): Eukaryota > Metazoa > Arthropoda > Insecta > Lepidoptera > Tortricidae > Cydia > Cydia amplana. Next base: position 13,858,077 of record NC_086071.1, on the reverse strand, counting down.
CAAACGGAGTTTCGTTCTCATTTTAAAACTGCATGTTGGATTGTAATGAAACTTTGCACACACAATGACATAAGGTATCGTCAGGTGACAAGCAAAAGTAAGTACCTGCACAAGTTCATAGCCATAGTGAACCACATTAGTACGAAAAGAAGGTTGATTTTTGTTTAAATATTTTATAGTAATTAGTGACTTTTGCTTGTCACCTGACGGTATATACTTACATCTAGTTCTGTAATTAGTTTATATAGCTCCAGTATATAAAACAAACACAATAGAGCAAAAACAAGTTTTGTATGAAAAAATTAAATTCGCTGTATTTTTTAGGGTTCCGTACCCAAAGGGTAAAAACGGGACCTTATTACTAAGACTCCGCTGTCCGTCCGTCCGTCCGTCCGTCTGTCACCAGGCTGTATCTCACGAACCGTGATAGCTAGACAGTTGACATTTTCACAGATGATGTATTTCTGTTGCCGCTATAACAACAAATTTATACTAAAAACAGAATAAAATAAAGATTTGAGTGGGGCTCCCATACAACAAACGTGATTTTTGACCGAAGTTAAGCAACGTCGGGCGGGGTCAGTACTTGGATGGGTGTCCGTTTTTTTGCTTGTTTTGCTCTATTTTTTGTTGATGGTGCGGAACCCTCCGTGCGCGAGTCCGACTCGCACTTGGCCGGTTTTTTATGTATCATCAACGTCCTCAACATTATCTACCATGTCCCAACATTTCCCAATAATGGGAGACTAATACTTAACGGGACTGATGTAGTTAAATAATGTTTTATCTCTTTCTTACAAATACATAAGTCAAAATGACAGGTACAGACAAACGAATTATTCAGCTAATTCAGGCCAGTAACGCGTTTATGAATAATGACCAACAGAAGTCTGCAACGATTTTGATAGCACGCTCAGTGCGAGTGTCATTTATATGTCATAATTTCATAAAAGGTTGACGTTTAAAATAACACTTGCATGTTGCACTGCATGTGCTATCAAAATCGTTGCAGACTTCTCTTGGTTCAACTCTAATCTAATGCATACGATGAAATAGGCTCATTTTTAGGGTTCCGTAGCCAAATGGCAAAAAACGGAACCCTTATAGATTCGTCATGTCTGTCTGTCTGTCTGTCTGTCTGTCTGTCCGTCTGTCCGTCCGTATGTCACAGTCACTTTTCTCCGAAACTATAAGAACTGTACTGTTGAAACTTGGTAAGTAGATGTATTCTGTGAACCGCATTAAGATTTTCACACAAAAATAGAAAAAAAACAATACATTTTTGGGGTTCCCCATACTTAGAACTGAAACTCAATTTTTTTTTTCATCAAACCCATACGTGTGGGGTATCTATGGATAGGTCTTCAAAAATGATATTGACGTTTCTAATATCATTTTTTTCTAAACTAAATAGTTTGCGCGAGAGACACTTCCAAAGTGGTAAAATGTGTCCCCCCCCCCTGTAACTTCTAAAATAACAGAATGATAAAACTAAAAAAAATATATGATGTACATTACCATGTAAACTTCCACCGAAAATTGGTTTGAACGAGATCTTGAAAGTAGTTTTTTTTAATACGTCATAAATCGCCTAAATACGGAACCCTTCATGGGCGAGTCCGACTCGCACTTGGCCGCTTTTTAATTGATTTATGTTTGGTCAAGGAATTTTAACAAATCAGTTTCACATATACAAACCTTACACCACACCACGACCGGCAGTGCGAGTAATATAACCTCGCATTAACCGGCAGTATTAACAGGAAAACCAAATAAAAACAATTAAAGCCTGGCCAGGAATATAATGATTATTGTCAAGAGGGCGCTGTTATTCTCATGTATAGAGTGACAGTTTAGTACTTATAGACCATAGAATTAGATGACAAAGACCAACTGTCAATCTTCAAAAGTGCGACCAAAAATGAAATGCAAGTGTGTGCGTAAATTGTCTGTGTGAGATCAAAAATAGTGATGTCATGTTACAACATATTAATAATCTGTCGATGTTTGATTGCTTTATCGACTATTTTTTCAAATGTGTTATTTAAAACGTTAAAATTCTACGACAATATGACGTATAAACAATGATCGGAATAGGTAGTGCCATTTGGGGTGAATGACCTCAAACATTGTACTTAACATGGATAAGACTCGGGATTCCAAGACTCTTATTTTTAGGGTTCCGTACCTCAAAAGGAAAAAACGGAACCCTAATAGGATCACTCGTGCGTCTGTCTGTCCGTCCGTCTGTCACAGCCTATTTTCTCCGAAACGACTGGACCAATTAAGTTGAAATTTGGCACACATATGTAAGTTTGTAACCCAAAGATGGACGTGTAACGTAAATAAATGAATTTTAAATATGGAGGCCATTTTTGGGGGGTAAATGAGAAAATTGTAAAATAAAGTTTTTCAAACTAAGTATATTACATATCAAATGAAAGATCTCATTGTAAGGATTTCAAATATATATTTTTTATAATTTTAGGATTAATAGTTTAGCAGTTATTCAAGAAAATAGGCAAAAAATGACCATTCCCCCCTTATCTCCGAAACTACAGGGTCTAAAATTTTGAAAAAAATACACAAAATAGTTCTTTACCTATAGATGACAGTAAAACCTATTAGAAATGTGCAGTCAAGCGTGAGTCGGACTTAATGTACGGAACCCTTGGAACGCGAGTCCGACTCGCACTTGGCCGGTTTTCTTCCCAAAAATATTTCTTGGCATGTCTTTAATTGAAGTAGGTAATATGAGATCCCGGGGTGAAAAGGTATATCCATACTAAGCTTACGCACCAAAGTCCCGTGAAATGGCACTACCAATTCCGATCACTGCGTATAAATAACACCTACACTGCGTGTGCTATCAAAATTGTTGCAGACTTATCTTAATGTAACTCTTACTGTGTTGGAAAGTGAAGTTTAAATTTACCGCTAAACATGAGCACCTTCAAAAAGGTATAACAATCGTTATTATTTGAAGTCGGTTATAAAAGCTAATATCTTAATGATGTTTTGTAAAGAAATAATTACATAGCTATTATTAATATGCCGACAAGTTATCGATACTGTCATATGAACAGTTTGTCAAGCCCTAGCGTAAAGTAACAGGATATGTTTTTACACAAAATATTTTAAATTATAGACTAATATGGTAAAATATTAGCACGCAAAGGAAGAAAAACTTATAATTAACTGTATAAACCGGCTTCTTACACTTTTTACGCTGTTAATTTGACAAAATATCGTTATGAAAATTTCGCTCGGAATAATATCATAAATCCTCTGAAATGAGTATTTGCTTGGATTATTTGGCCCTGTGACACTGAAATCCGGCACACTACAAGACACCATCTTCACTGAATTACTTTATTTAATACTTTTCGTCCTAATCCATGTATATTTTTCAATTTGAAAATTACCGTGATACGCTCTTGGCCGTCCGCGGCCGTCGTCAAACTCAAAAGTGGTTACGTTTTCCTATTGGTAGTCTAACTCTTTCGCACTCATGGGATGTTCATATACGTGATGGCTTCCCTTTCGCACACTTAAGCTGTCTGTCAAGCGCGAGCGCGGATTCTATGTCTGTGTTATAGACAAAGATAATTTGAAATAGAGGCGTATTGTCAAAGTAAATTATGTAGCCACAGTAAATTTAATGCCATCTTTCGACGGAAGATTAAAACTGTTAGAACGCCATTTGATTTTGATCCTTAATTCTTTCACTGATATGTGTTAATTTGTTAAATATTAAAAATAACGCCATCTACTCGACAGTATAGGCATAAGGCATGATGCAATCTTTTCGTGCGTTAAATAACGCCATAACCTTTTGTATAGTACATATATGAACAAATTAGTTCCAGTGAAATTCCGCAACATTGCGCGTGATCATATTATATTCCTGGTCAGGCTTTAAGAGCCAACAGGAGTGGTCATTTCTCCATACAAACGTACTCGACTGTTTCCTCCGTGGTTTTGAAGCTAGAGCAATGATTTTTTAAGACAGATTAATATTATCAATATCTGTGTCGGACCGTTTTGTTTTTTTTGATATTTTTGTTTTTTAAGGCGCTAGAGCCCTTCAAAAATGGCCAAAATGGCATAATTGACTATGCCGCAATGAGAGGCGTGGTATTGTATTGTAAAACTGATATCAATTAGCCAAAAAAGCAAAACGGTCCGACACAGATAATTTCAAAATCATTTAGATTTCCAAATTTGGTTACGATTGGTTAAGTTTTGGAATAGGAAACAGTCGAGTACGAAACCTCGATATTTGAGATTTTTTACGGAGGATTTTTCGCCTTGTCTTTATCGCACTAGTTTTAGGAGCCGCTTCCGTTAGCGAGACGGGTATATTTACCTAAAATATTTAAATCTCAGCTCCTGTTGGCTCTTAAGTTCTAAATAAATCGAAATCCTTCTAGTACCTACATACTCATAACTTGATAGGCAATGTGTCACTACTTAAATACTACTACTTAAATCGAACAACTACTTAACACTTCAATGTTATATTTTGGGGGTGCAAAGCGTGACTGTTTAAAACAGCCAAACAGGCATACATACATTCTACCCTCATGGGACCCTACCATCTACATCTGGAAATGTATAAGCCTTGCACGAGGGTCAAACTGAAAGTTTTTAGAATAGAGAAAACTATAATAATTACAAAACTGAAAGTAGTTATTTGATATCTTTGTTGTAACGCGTGCTTATAGTCGTTCTAATCACGCATAAATATATGTATATTTTTACAGTACAATGATGCTATTTTCCCGTCCCAGTGCCGGAATAATCACTTTCCGTGCCTATGTCGAAAATTTAAAGGTTAATATCGTAAATAACTATTTAATTTGGGTGGAACCGCCCCAAAATGTACACGGCTCCTTCTTATAACGCCCTCTTCGTATGGCGATTTTTGGTTCTCATAGATTTTGTATGGAAATCATGAGGTACTTATCGAGATTAAAGTTATTTTATGTAGGTACGCAAAAATATTCATGCATTTTTTTACTGGTGTCATAATGAATAGTTAGAATCTGCTGATATGCAATTTTATTGTCGGTCCGCACAGCTACGATATTAAACTATAGGTACCTCAATAAAACTATAAACAAATATATTTTCATAAATAATGTGCTCGTTCCTGTTATACTTACCTATTTAATGTAGTTACATCTCTAAATGGCCCATTCTAAAAACGATCAGTCTTACCTAAGATGCACATTTCATAGTGTATTTTTAATTTTTTATGTTTTATTTATTTATTTAAACTTTACTGCATGATATAATTGTACAAATGGCAGACTTAATGCCTTAAGGCATTCTCTGCCAGTCAACCAATTGGGTCAAACAGAAACTTGTAGGTACTGAAATCATATACAAACTAAAAATACGCGTTTCCCCAGAAATAAGACCTAGCTAGGTCAATTTTTCGCCCCCGGAAACCCCAAAATCAAAATTTCATCGAAATCGTTAGAGCCGTTTCCGAGATCCCCAAAATATATACAAGAATTGCTCGTTTAAAGGAACTGAACGTAGACTTTCCAGAAAGTAATCCTAATCGTAGATAATGTTCAAATACCCTTTCATCAGTCAAGAGCCTTAGCGAGCGTAAGGAGTATCGTCATTTGTCATCGGCGCCCGCCGCGCCCGCGCACCCAGCTGCCGCGATGAGTGAGCGAAAACCACTGCCATCGGGACATTGTTCGCATCGTGCCGCCGATCGAACTAATTAATCGGTAGATCGGCCGCTAGATTGCCCGGTAGCGTTTCCGGCGGTTGCTCAATATTCACCCGGTATTAGATCGGAGCGTAGCGCCGGTGACAGGCGAAAGAAGTCGGTTTTCATATACATAGTATGATTCGAAATGTAAATAAAGGTACAGTCCAAACTTAAACTAATTAAAAACTATAATACCTAAGGGCCACCCCACATCTAGCGTGTTTCGAGCGTCGGCGTCTCGTCGGCGTCTACAACTCTATGGCCCTGCTCGACGCAACGTCGACGCGACGTCGACGCAACTGCGCAGTTGCGTCATTTTCCATAGCGCTGACCGACGCCGACGCTCGAAAGACGCCAGATGTGGGGTGGCCCTAAAGAGGGCATAGTGCCAAAGATTACTGGCAGCATTTCATCGCTGAATCGCAACGCTTATTCGTTGAGCGAGGAAACTGCCAGCTCTTTAGTCCCCAGATACATCAACGCAAACAAGCTCTGAGCTCCCGGGCCCCACGGACCGAGGTCTCGACACCGAAAGGAACAATATTTTATGTTATATTTTAGTAGGTATGTCGATGAGGACACGAGTGAAACGCCACGGCAACGGCAGTAGTGCCATGGCCGTATCCTGAGTACGCGTTTCAAAGGTTACATATCGATTTTCTCGGCCCAATAAATAATCACTCATATTTGGTTATAGTGGATGCTTACAGTAAATGGGTCGAGTGCTTCGATATGAAGTCAAACACAACGACGCATAGTGTTATTGAGAAGCTCTGCGAAGTTATGTCTCGATTCGGTACCCCTCAATGTATAGTGAGTGACAATGGCACGGCGTTTACGTCAGACGATTTTAAACAATTCTGTTCGCTAAACAAAATAACACATTTAACGAGCGCGCCGTACCACCCAGCTAGCAACGGCCAGGCCGAAACCTATGTAAAAGTAATTAAAAAAGGTATAAAATCTGTACTGATGTCAAATATTACTAATGCTAAAATTAACACTAAATTAATGAAGTATTTATTTGACTAGAAATTCAATTCATTCGACCACTGGTACTTCACCAGCGCAGTTAGTTTTTGGTAAAAAGTTAAAGTCCAGATTAGACTTATTAACCAATGTAAACTCACCGCCGTCTTCGTCCACCAACTTCGCCTCGTCGGTTAAAGAAAAACAGTCCTCACAGGTTAATTATCACGGCGGCGCAGAAAGAACCGATTTTAATATCGAGGACCAGATATTATATAAGAAATATATTAATAAAAACAAATTTATCTGGGTAAGAGGAAAAATAACAAATAAACTAGGTCAACGGTTGTATTTAATAGAAGACCAAGAAACATGTAACGTTATAAAAAAACATATCAACCAAATTGTTTTATACAAAGGGAAAGAAACCAATTCACCCACTACGGAATGTATGGTGCCCACTACACACATGACGCCGAGCACACAGGAGCCAACCGTATTCCTGCCCGTGCCTGGTCCCGTCGCCTCCACAAGCGTCAGCCAGCCAGTCGTAAGGCCGACCTTGCCGGCGCTTCCAGAGGAACCCAAACACTTGGACACTTTTCATCCGGCTGAGGGAGAAGAGGGTAATAATATATCCACGGAGGGTCAGCGCTCTGTCCAATCCGAGAACGCGGATGACCAACGTGTCTACGCCACCCCGGAAGACCAGTCCCCTCAACAACCCGGGAACTCAGACCCTCAAGACACGAATGCCCTAAAACCCTTGCCACCGCGGCAAGCTAGACTTAATTTAGATTTTAAGAAATACTTTTAAGGTACTTATTGTTAAATAAAGGTGGAGGGATAGTATGTATGGTTAGCAGCGGCTGCGCCCGCGCATCCCGCGGTAGGCCTATTATTGTTAATAAATCAGTGTGCAAATAGCTACGGCGCGTTTCACTTCCGCTTTATCTGTGTCGTCATTAATATCGTTGGCTATGAACCACTGAGTCAGCCGATTCTTGTAGGTTCTCCACTCCTGGGTTTCATGATTAAAAACCGAAATTAACCCAAAAGTACCAGCCATCGCCGCCACTTAGTAGGTATGTCGATGAGGACACGAGTGAAACGCGCCGTAGCTATTTGCACACTGATTTATTAACAATAATAGGCCTACCGCGGGATGCGCGGGCGCAGCCGCTGCTAACCATACATACTATATTTATAATTTGTCAATGTTACAGAAATAACCCAGTAGACACAGTTTCGTATAACATTAAACTATATAGTGCAACCTCGCTAATTCGTACCTCGATAAAGAAAAATCCTCGTTAGCACGAAATAAAACGCTAAGTATTCCCTTCCCGTCAAAGCCTAAAAGCTCCATAACGTACATATGTTTAATATTTAACCTCATTAAGATGAAGTAACCCGTTGGTTCTCTTCATGGCTATCCAGTACAAATTTTACCTCCATAAATCGAAAGCTGAAATTTACCTTTCTGTATGTACCTAATTCGAAAAAAAAGATAATAATACGTATCTTTTTTTGTCACCTCTATATCACGAAATTATTTGTAATCAAACCTCAAACTCGAAGAACCGTTATAACTCTTTATCTCTCTAATACGAATTTTTCATGAATTGTACCTCTGTAACTCGAAATAAACTATTTAAGACGAAGAAAAACCTGTAAGAACCTTTCTAAGTCGATAACCTCTACGTAAACTCGTTAACATGAATTTTTGGCGTGTCCGAAAGGATCTCTTCTAGCATGAATCTGAAAAGATTCATGCTATCGAGGTTCCACTGTAGTAATAGTTTATTTTTTATTTCATTCTAATTCGATATTTTTAGAATTTATATGCAAAAATCCTACATACCGTTCATCCAAATAAGCGCTAAGTTTTATCATCTAGCCGCCCAGAGACCTATAAAAAGGTTTCCTGTTCCATTCTAATTTGCACTTTGTGTTGACAAAATAAAATTTCATTTTGCTTGGCAAGGTTTGACATATGGGCGGCTAAATGTTATAGATGTTTAACCAGGGCCATAAAATAAACAAAGTTTATGATGTCCTAAAATGATACAAAATACAAACAAATAAATGGTAAGTAGTTATTTGATTAGATGCTCATTCAAGTATAGTTTCATTTTGCTTGGCAAGGTTTGACATATGGGCGGCTAAATGTTATAGATGTTTAACCAGGGCCATAAAATAAACAAAGTTTATGATGTCCTAAAATTATACAAAATACAAACAAATAAATGGTAAGTAGTTATTTGATTAGATGCTCATTCAAGTATAGGTAGTTAGAAATATTTGATAAGTTTTGATTAACGATTTCAAACATACCGACAGCAGCAGACGGAATTTATGGCCGTAGAGTCGTCGTTGACTATTTAATCCGATCGAAGATAGTATTTGTAATAGTTAATAGTCGAGAATGCAAACTCAGTAGTAGAATCTGGTATAATAGCTCAGATAACCATCTAAATGTGAATCGTAAACTTGTATAAATGCTGAGAATAATTTAATTACTAATTTATGTAGTTAATAATTAGCAGCGACATTATATTTGCTAAAACATACATGTTTGCGGTCTGTGTGAGTCACAATACATTTGCTAGGTGAGTGCTGGCAACAGGCATTGTATTCTAAACGTAGGCGAACGGTTGACTAAGGTAAAATAGTATGGGTATACCCTCGAGGACGTAATGACTACGCGTTGTAAGATCCCATTTTATACTGGGCTGCCTGAGCTAAAATGCTCTGGTAGTCCGCGATAGGAATTCGCTGTAGTCTGTTTTTCACGTCAACGTTTATATTGAGGCAGGTTTGATCAGGTGCGCTAATAAATCTAATTAACATTTAAATGGTGATCACGCATAATAATCAGCTGCCTTGGTAAACTGAGGCGATGCTGCTTAATTAGTAGACAATTATGACTATGTGTTGGGGCGTTACACATTCAGCCGCTCTTTGTGAACACTTGTACAAACCAAACGGCAGTATTTGACGCAAGAATGACGCCGGCATTTCGTTAATCCCAAAAACGTTGTATTCAATAATTTGATTTAATTAGTAACCGAGTGACATTATCAAAAACAAAAGCAATTTTATTGATTGCTTACGGCTTAGTTTGATTTGACTTTACAAGTATAATCAGTATTGTTACCTACTATAAAAGTACGCACAGTCGCTATCAGATACCTATATCGGAGCAACCAAGGCGCTCACAAATATCTGAACACGCCTATTGTCAAGGCGCTAGAGTGCGTGTTCAGATATTTTTGGCTACTCTGATATATCTGATGGCGACTGTACGTAAATACATATATATGTCGCAGCCGACTAGTTTAATTAGCCAGCTAATTAGTCGCCTAGCCCGTTCACTAAACGTCGGCAGGCAGGCGTAAGGCAGGCAAAGTAGCACAGTAGCCTGACTCGGTATATTTACTAAAAGCTCACTTCCGTTCTTGATGCACTTCCCGCGAAGGGTACTAAATCTCTCGATCATCCTCACTGAATATGCAATGAGTTGATTTGCGAGCTTAAACTTATGCGATGGGGAGATGAGTATGTAGGATGTGTGTAATGCTTAATATTTTTTACAACGCAAGATAATGTCGTGTATACAGTCTTAATGGATAATTTCTTGAGTAAAGATCCAACTATGTCCGTTACCCCTGGGCTTTCACATATGGCAAAAAGGCTGGTTGCCTGCTAAGCTCCGGATGTCTTTCTTTCGTCCTAGCTGTGCGCGGGATTTTCTGCATGTACTTACTCATTTTTCCTCAGCACCTCCTCTCAGAAAAAAGGTAAAACAATGAAATTTAATCCCGTTAACGTTATTAATTTTATTTAACTTTCCCTGTAATTTTGTTGGTTTGTGTTAGTGTACGTCAAATCTTGGACAAACTTTGACCCACTTACCGATTTCCGATTGAGCTGAAAATTTGCATACATATTTTGAAAATTTGTAAGTCGGGTGACAATGCAATATTATAGTACCATCGAGCTGATCTAATGATGAACACAGGAGGTGGCCACATAGGAACTCTGTGATAAAACAACAGAACCTAATTGTGTTTGGGGTTTTTAGAATTGTCTCTCTGAGTAGGTACTAGTTGCCTGTGAAAAGTATAGTGAGCGAGAAAAGCTTTTACCATGAATGTCATGTTTGCCTAAAACTTATTTATAATATGATAATGAGAGGCAAATTGAAATTCCCTTATGTGATCTGATTGATGTTTTCGATTCCTATTTTACTAATTTATAATTCGTGTAAGTACCTAAATCAATGGTTATCCTAATTCCATAGGATTTTTTTTTTCGCAAAGAAAACATCACTTTATCAATTTTTTATTGAACTCGATAGGATATAAATGTGTATCATCATCAGCAGCATAAATCCAGACATTATCCGAATACCTATTTTTCGAAGCAAGACCCTAACCTAATCTCATGGGCAATTTAACACGAATCATTCGAATATATATTTTATTATCGGACCGAGTATACGCTTTTTAACTCTGAACTCATCAACATAATACATGCGAATCTTTAAAAACAATTCTAACGAATTTTAGTTGAACGTGGGTTTCTTGCAACCATAAAAGGGGCCCGCGTGTACACTTTCGATTTCATATTAAAATTTACACGAAAGGTGGTAATTTTCCGGCTGCGCGATGACATTAATAGCTGCGAGTGTGCTCGGTAAACAGTATTTTTAGGGTTCCGTACCCAAAGGGTAAAAAACGGGACCCTATTACTAAGACTTCGCTGTTCGTCCGTCCGTCTGTCATCAGGCTGTATCTCATGAACCGCGATAGCTAGACAGTTGAAATTTTCACAAATGATGTACCTATCTCTGTTGCCGCTATAACAACAAATACTAAATATAAAATAAAATAAATATTTAAGGGGGGCTCCCATACAACAAACACGATTTTTTTGCTCTATTTTTTATTGATGGTACGGAACCCTCCGTGCGCGAGTCCGACGCGCACTTGGCGGGTTTTTTTTGTATAAAACTGTTTCACATTCGGACGATCTTGCAAGAAGTGCAAGCTCCCCTCGCTCCGTTTTGCATGTTTAACGCGGTGTGCAGGTGCCCGTATCGCAAGCATCTACGTTTATAAGTATAGTTTGTCCATAGCAAGAACTAATTGTGTAAACTTACATCCCGCAAATGTCTTAAAAGCGTCATTAAATGCTAACACATTTCAAAGCTGCGTCGCAGAGCTTATCTTTTACGAAGATAGTTTAACCTGTACACTTAGGTTAATAACTAGGTACTATTTCTAGCGCTTATCAGACATAGGTACATTGCTGCTTCATTATTAGACACCTGAGAGGACACTTGATAATAAAAAAAAGGATTAAGGTCGTGTTTGTTTTCTAATTACGTTGACATACCTCTGCTGTTTACATGTAGGAAAGATTCAATTTAAATTCACAACATTGTAAACACATTACACTAGTATGAAGATTGGACTTGTTAAACAAACCACATCAAATGATAGCCATGAACCGAACCGGTCAAATAAAGTAATAAAAACTAGTGGTCGATAAATAGGAGCCACGACTGCAGTCAACGTCGAGTCAATACATTCTAATCAGTGATTTATTGGCCCTAATCCTCAGCTCAGCACAAATAAGCTATCTTGTCGGCTTAATGTTGTATCAGCTCAGGCGTGAACTCCCGCGTACCACTAAGTGGTCCTTCCAGTTTCCACTCGAAATATTTTAATAAGACCTTACTGCTCACGCACCCAAATAAAGACACACACACGCACGCACCTCGGCACTACATTAAAACATGGAGCGTTCGAACTCACTTTATTTATAATAGTAGCGACACTAAGGATCTACATTTTTGCTCTAAACGGCGTTAATTTATTGACCGTGGGCAGATAATATCATTTTTTTTCTTCCATTATTAAAGCGATTACACGAGAAATTATACGTCGATGTCCAGTTCTTCGTGCCCGATCAAAAAGTAAACCAATCCAAATAAGACCTTATTCAGCCTGTGTTGAAAGCAGTTTTTGCTTGTTCAGAGTGGAAAGGCGTGATAATACTTTTCTCGACAGAATCGTCTTGTAGACTCGCTAATAAAAAGTGTAAAGTTATGGACAAGTTATGCCACTTGCATTAATTTCGATGCTTAACCTGATAAACAAATTATGGTGTATTAAGTTAATAGCTTAATTTATAATTGAATATTTTACGATGTATTCGCATATATCCATAATGGTATCACGTTGTTTAACATAATTATCTGATGCGTTTGAAGACAAATTAGGCAAAATTGGAGGCGTTGCTCCTTAGCTAAATATGGCCGAGCACATACCTAAACTTAGGATCCATTAGGCTAATCAAAGCAGAGTGGTCAGATTTCGCACTTAATAAGTTTACTCAGAGGACAGTTTATTGAATTTAGTGACAGTTAAGGAAGTGAAATCTCGATAATCCGGCAATTCGATGGCCCGATACATCCAGTAATCCGGCCCTAAAAAGGGGTGGAAATGATCATTTTAGATATCCAGTTTTACTAACTGTGCTTATTAGATTATCGCACTATTTAGGGGTAAATGGATATTATATTACATAACAAACAATTTTATTTTTATTTTATGAATGTATTTCTACAACATAGGGTCATTGTGCTAGTTTCCGTCCATGCTCTAGTTTTCGTCCACATGACAGATTAGCAAATAACATATTTGATATTAAATTTGTTACTTGCCAAATACATTTTTTATGTAGATAGATATATTGTCTCGACGTTAAGGATTGGATTAAGTCCAAATTTATGCAGCAATGCAGATTTATATTCAATTTCGTCAAGTGGACGAAAACTAGAGCTGGACGAAAACTAACGCACCTACCCTACCTACTTATAAACGTATCAAAATATTCATTATGCAGATTTGTCTCTAACTTCCAGTAATCTTAATTTTTGACTAATGCATCACTACCATATCAGCAATAGTGCCGGATTAGCGAGATATACAATTTTTTTATAAAGCTTTAATGCTACCTTCTAAATTACTAGAGTATTGTTTATCTTTAACAACTTCAATAACAGATAATCTCAGGACATCAAATTGATGTCCACTGAAGCCTTTTTCTTTTTTATTATCGCTTTTTTAACAATGTTCCTTTGAAATTATACTTTATGGGGTGATTTCAAGATTAAAGAGCCTAAGTGTCGAAGCTTGTCATCATGGAATAACAGGGAGCTTCATAATTCATAATGCAACGAATGCACACCGCTGACTCTTGAATCACAATGGCTGCAATGTCTTAAGTGACGTGAACTGTACCAAACGGTGCGTAGGAAATAAAACATACCGCGGTATTCGGAAAACAAGATCTGTTCTAGAGAAGAGAACGACACGATATGTACTAGATGCCAGGTAGTTTAGATTTCAACTAGATATCTTTTGCAGCTCAATTCGGGCAACCAATGTCACTTTTACGTTAAATTATCGTATTAAGATCGTTTCAAAATTGTTTTGGGATCTAAAAATATATAACGAGACGTTTTAGACATTGTGGTAATCGTTCAAGAGTAACTCCAGAATCGCGGAAATGTCAAATTTGACAGGCTAGATCTTAAAAATATCGTTGTCGTATCTTGGTGATGTCTAATCGATATCTAGTTCAAAATCCGAATCGGGCCCATAGATATTGCAGCGGTGCTTAAAGTGTTTTAGGCTTAACTGCTACCCATATGTAGATATTGGCCACTCCTTATAATAAATTTTCTATTGGCTTGTTTCTTTCTGATTTACAAATATGTACAAATATTTATTGATAACTCCAATGTTACATGTCAAAATAATTATACATTGTATAACTATAAATGTTGTTACATAATATAAAATTAATTATTAATTATCAGATATGTAATTAATATGTATGTCAATAGCAATTTATCACATATAAACATGATTTTATGTGCATGGTAACTCAAATTTTATTTGTTAGGAGACTGGCTAATTAGTATCGAGTGGCCAATAACTATATCAAGGAGATTGTATAATTGCCAAATAAATACCTAAGTATGCCCGGGCACTTATGTGAGAACTCTGACTGTACATAACTAGATACACAGATGAAAAATATACGAAAGTACCTAATCATAGATTATTTATTTTATTTTATTGTATTCTTTCAATCAGCTTATTATTTTTGGGACTATAAAACAGATAATATTTGTTGTAACTAGATTTTATTTATTTCGTAAATGAATTTTACCTAATAAGTAATCTATGTCGGTCGCATACATCATTTTGGCCTTCAAGCTTCAACCGCTTGGAGGAGACCCATGATTGCATAGCTGTGACTCAAGTCATAAACCTTTTATTGTCGCATAATGACGCGAGTAATGACTGAGCAATGTAATCCGTGGTCATAGAAATGTTACCCCGAGGCGCCCTCATTATGGAAACATAAAAAATTAATGCATTTCCAACGAGACTCGTCCAAGGCAAATCAGTGGGATAATTTTCTGTATGACTTAATTTATGGGACTAATCTTGACTATAGTATTTTTCAAACACCTTCCGTACGGTGGTACGGTGACAGATGTCATCTCAAAATAATTTTGCGAGATTTTGAGTTTAACTGTTATAAACTGTATGGAGATAACATCTGTCACCGTACCCAAGCGGTTTGAAAAATACTATAGTATACAGGCGGGTTTAAAATAAATAGTTTCATGACAATGCCTTATCATTATCTTGATAATAAGTACCGATTACGTTGGAATTAAATGCATTTTAAATAAGTAGGTACCTACCTACTTCTGAGGATCACTATTGACCCAAAACATGTAATGTGGCCTAAATTGGAAACCATTTTGGTAAAATATTTAATATACCTACTACCTACCTGTACGACGAAAGTTTTGGACTAACAAAACACAACTATCATTAGAAAACGTTACGATTCGAGTTTAAAATACGTTAGGATTGTATTAAGGCCGTGCATCGAAAAATAACAGGATCTTAGAAAGGTGGCAGTGGCTAGCCCCGGAAACAAACAGTAGTGATTTTCGGATATATGTTTCTTGACTATATGATAAGACATTTCGTAGTAGTCGAAACACGAATGCTTAAAATTTTCTCGATAGAAAATAAATCCAAACTTACGTGTTCATTTTTCGGTTTTAGCTTCGTGCAACTAGAAAACACATCCATATCCAGCACAACCCACCTTACAGCAAAGGTTTTCATCTCGTCTTAACTTTCAAAGAACTAAATATTAACTTATTATCCTTTACCGATGGATTTATTATCGATTTTTGATTTTATGAATTCAACAGCAAACGCCCATTTTACGCAGTTCCGTTTCTCTTTCTGTCATGCGTCAAAGTCATAAATGCATCCTTTATGCCAGTAATGTTAGATGGCCGTCGTGCCTCAAAGAGGTAAGACCTATGTCACTTCGCGCAGCGCTCCGAATTACGTAAAATTTTAATATCCAATAAACGTTGAGTCGTAACTCCATTGAGTAGTAACGGAATCGGAGGTAAACCTATGATGGTGCCTTCTTACAGGCCTATACGTTACGCATGTGTGCGTGTTTGCTTAGCTACGTCATGCTACGTCGAAATCTATACT
Source organism: Cydia amplana (assembly GCF_948474715.1). NCBI lineage: Eukaryota > Metazoa > Arthropoda > Insecta > Lepidoptera > Tortricidae > Cydia > Cydia amplana. The sequence goes on along the minus strand of NC_086071.1, from coordinate 13,841,754 downwards.
CTTTGTCAGTTACAACGGGTTAGGAAATTTCGACAGATATTGAAATGTATCGGTAGCTGTTTGGTATTTAGCCATCAGAATCTAACCGTAACTTTTTGCTTTATTTTTGTTTGAAAATAAAATATCTATAAGAATATATTTTTTGCTTTTTTTCTATTGTAATGATAAAAATAAATCTAGTATGTTTCATGCTCAAATAATTTAAAATAATTGAATAAATATTAAAAACTAATTGATATTACTCGTTTTAATTATTATATTATTAAGTTTGTTTGAATAAAATATTTTATTTCAATAATACGAAAAGTTATTATATTTAAGTACCACTAAAAAAGGTCTCTACTTACAAAAACTCACTTGCACGGGCCAGGGTTCGAACCCGTGACCTCCGGTTTGAAAGTCGCACGCCACTACAATTTCACATAAGTAATTTACAATGACATGATACCGTGGAAAAAGTGAATATTACAATGTACTGTGTTACTATCATTTTATAGTTTATTTTGGCTTGACAAGGAGGAATGAGAAAAACGTGCAGAGCGAGAGGATTAAATCTCTCTGTCCCTTTCTTAAAGTAGCCAATCCTAATTATGACATCTGTTTTGATATTAATTCTTTGAACATAATTTGTCGATGTTCTTTTTTATATCATCGAGAAAGATTTTTATTAAAAAAATGTGTTGAATTTATATGTTTTATTTATGTTTTTTTGGCATAAATTTCATTACTTTTGACAAATTTTGATTGTGATGACAAACGATTTGATGTGATGTGTGAAACGAACCATGTGATCAACGATTTATCTAATAAAACTTCATTTAGTCGAAAAAAATAGTTGTCTACTACCGGGTGGAAAAAAATTATGGGCCCTGGAGGGAAAGTGCCTTAAAACCTTAAGTTTGCTCATTTTACTTAAATGAAACATTATTGTTTTTTAAAGAAACAACTGCATTCAAAGATTTTTGAAGTGAAAACTTCTTTAGCGGCGCTAGGCACTTTATGAGGTGGGGAAAAAATGATAAACTCGAGACAGCGTAAGGCGATCATGTGACCGTAAGGTTTAGATGGCATTTAAATCAATAAAGAAAAACTCAATGACATTACATGAAAAAGGTTATAATCTTGTACGGGCTGAAATACGAGGATCTCACAGTATTATAACTTTATATCACTCAAATATAATTCAATAAAGCTACATCTTGATGAAATCGCTAATAAAAGTGAACTCTAGTACTGGTGAATAAAACTCAAAATATCATGACCAAATAAATAAATTATTATAATTAATAAATTTGATTTTCGAATTTTAAACAAGCTCACTGACCAGCAATTTCGGAACCAAAAGTTTTCAATAGAAAGGAGGATGGGTCAATTATACATAGTGCTGCAGACATTTTGGACTAGTCATTGAGTTTTCACTTCTGTCGGCACTCCCGGAATGCAACACGTTGTTTTTTTTAAAATTCGCTTAATCGCGCCCGGGAATCGAACCTACTTTTTCCACACTATTAAAGAACACAAATGCTTTTCTTCTGGTAACTTAAATGTTCTATCTATCTTGGTGATATGTCAATGCAATCAAATAATCTGAAAAAATAATAATAACCCAATTTATGAATTCCGTTCCTTCAGAAAAATGCGAAATGTACGTACAATTTTTAGGGATATCGTACTTTTCCCAGAGACAAATTTAGTTGGCTAAGACACATTTTCACTGATTTGGGGTCTGTACTAAAAATCTAACATAATATGATAAGGACTTAATCGTTTTAAGCTCAAGAGTGAGTTTTCCTAAAGCTTTTTCTAAAAATTATGTCTTTATTAACGTTAGGAGTGCACTGCAGCATGTCAAATGTATGCCAAAATGTCAAGGGAGAGAACAATAAATTAAGTTTAAATTCCACTTCCACTCATCAGCAAAGTGATATAAGTATATCAGCAGTTTAAAGTTATTTTAGATTACAAAATTAGCGCATCAAAAAAATCAAAGTGCATAGAAAAAAAGTCTCCTGAGTCATAATAAAATTGATGTCTCTTGGGTCACCAGAAAAGTCACCAGGGAGAACGATGACCCAAATCACATTTAAAAGAAAATGTAAATTTTGTGTACTACCTACGAACATTTTTCAAAAAACTATGTTTTTATAACATATTAGACCCAGGATAGATCTAATACCTCTTTTCGTACCCCGGATAAAATGGTCGGCGACTAAAAAAGTAACTGAAACGTTACGTTATTAGGTTCACGATGCCGCGTTGTACCCTTGCCTTCGTTGCGATATGTTTGGTAAGTCAGGAGACTTAAAAAATGAGCCATGATTTTGGGACATATTAACAAATATTTTTTTGAATATATATTAATTTTAGCGGACTGTAATAATTTACCAGTTAAATTAGATGTAAATACCTTTTTAGTTAATCGTTAATATGATATATTAGTAGCAGTAAAACACTTTATTGTACAAAAAGACATATAAAACATGAAAAAACACACATCCTTCGTATATGGTAGAATATATTTTTCACACTTATAAGTAAAAACCAAAACCGATACGCGATTGGGATACGCTCTTTTTGTATGGGATAAAAAAAAATTCTCCTGGGTCACCAAGAAAAATCGACATATTAAAATAATTCAGTTCGTTTTTAAGTTCTAGTCAGATTGACTTTTTGGTTATTTGAGATAAATTACAATAACGCTTAGATTTGAAAAACATGATTTTCTATTTTGTTGCGATCGACCCGGGTAATAAAAATACGGCGAATTTGAACTTTTGTTTGTTGTCGTTGTAAAATGTATTAAAAAATAATGTAGGCACCCCTGACAATTGAAATTCAAAATTATCCAGAAAAAGCGGCCAAGTGCGAGTCGGACTCGCCCATGAAGGGTTCCGTATTTAGGGGATTTATGACGTATTAAAAAAAAACTACTTACTAGATCTTGTTCAAACCAATTTTCGGTGGAAGTTTGCATGGTAATGTACATCATATATTTTTTTTAGTTTTATCATTCTCTTATTTTAGAAGTTACAGGGGGGGGGGACACACACATTTTACCACTTTGGAAGTGTCTCTCGCGCAAACTATTCAGTTTAGAAAAAAATTATGTTAGAAACCTCAATATCATTTTTGAAGACCTATCCATAGATACCCCATTTTTTTTTCTATTTTTGTGTGAAAATATAATGCGGTTCACAGAATACATCTACTTACCAAGTTTCAACAGTATAGTTCTTATAGTTTCGGAAAAAAGTGACTGTGACATACGGACGGACAGACGGACAGACAGACAGACAGACATGACGAATCTATAAGGGTTCCGTTTTTTGCCATTTGGCTACGGAACCCTAAAAATGAGTGTTTCAAAAAGGCACCCTGTATTCCTTACATACCTAAATAATCTCTTATTCAATAAAACATATAATTACTAAACACTGTGATTTATTTCAAATAAATGCAAATCGATCGGATAAAAGATATTAATACCTACCTATACAACAATGAATACGAGTACAGGCAGCTGCAATAATATGTTACACACCGAAGGCCGTTTTGCGGTAGATCATGTTAGATCTTATTTGTAGAGCCATAAGAGCGTGTCACATATTTTTGCGGCCGTCGAAGAGTAACATATTATTGCAGGTGACTGTACCTATGAAAAATTCGAGGGTTAATAAAAAGCATTTCAACCAAAGCATTTATAATAATAACGACCATGGACGCCTGCAACCCCAGGGTTATTGTAACCCCATAACAATAAGGTTGAAATTTGCATTTAGTGACCGCAAAGTCAGGTGAGCGTAATCAAGTAAATCTGTTTTCATCATATTTTATCAAAAATAATCTCTTTTCTGTTCTTGTGCTATTTTCTTATTATCAATACTCTTAACTTATATGCTATATACGCTGCTGCTTCTATGATGTTAACATCTTCCAAAACAACAATAAATATGCAGGTTTATGAATTAATTATTTTATTGTTTGCTATTATGAACAAGTAACAACGCCATCTGTTTCAATTTTTTCCGAATTTAAGTTTCTGGCCGACCGCAGCGACCACGTATAATGGTAGTTAACTTCTGTAACGTTAGATGGTGCTAAAAGGTCACACAAACTTCACGTGCGGCGCGAAGCGTTTCCATGTGTGCGTGTTAGCGGGGAGGGAAGAACTAGCGGGCGTGGTTTACGAAGCGCCAGACGCGGCTGCAGTAGGCCCTTAAATGTACTCATTTCTCACATCCCAACTTACCCGGAAAGTACCATATAACAGCTATGTTTCATTTATTCCAGTACCAGTGTCCCCATCGTCGTCGGGAGGCACCGGGGGCTCCGGGACCCCGCTGTACCCGCCGTCGCACCCCCTCTCCTCCCTGCTGTCGCAACAGCGCCTGCTCGAGCTGTCGCGCTTCGGCCTGCGACACTACGACATCGCGCATCACGTCCTGTCACAGCAAGGTGCTGTTACCAAGTTGCTTGGTAAGCAAGTTCTCTTGCTCAGGTTTCCCATAAAGTTTTAAGTCATAATGTATTGTTTTTCATATTATCATCACTACATCGGAAGACCAGCGCTGGAAGCCACCAGCAACATGCTGAGATGAGGCCATTTCGTGGCACTTTAATCTTATTTTGTGTTTTCTTTCATATTATGTATTGTCTGTGCTTACGAATAAATTCTATTCTATTCTATTCTACATAGTATAAACAAAGTCGCTTCCCTATATGTCTGTCTGTCTGTCTGTATGTATGCTTAGATCTTTAAAACTTCGCAACGGATTTTGATGTGTTTTTTTTTTCATAGAGTGATTCAAGAGGAAGGTTATGTATAATTTGTTAACCCGTGCGAAGCCGGGGCGGTTCGCTAGTTAGTCATAAAACTGAACCGTTAACTTTTCAGGATTTTCGTAAGGATATCCTATAGATAGGTTAGGTTAGGTTTATTTTATGACAAATAATTAATAATTATTATTAATTTTTAAATATTATATTTTATGGCAATCCTGAAAAGTGACGCGTTTCTGAACCAAATGAATTATGCCCAACTAAAATGCGGGCAAACAATACATTATGACTTAAAACTATTTGGGAAACAATAGAGATCCGTATACTCCATATGGATCTTAAAAGGGTGAAAACAAGAATCGAAAGTAATTATTATTATTTACAATATTGTACCTACTGTTGTAAAGATATCAAACTGAATACTTAATAAGAATAATATTTGGGAGACCGAGCTTTGATCGGAAAACATATAAAAACTCAAAATTAAGCGCGTTTTCCTAGAGATAAGACCTAGCTAGATCGATTTTCGCCCCCGAAAACCTCCATATAGCAAATTTCATCGAAATCGTTAAAGCCGTTTCCGAGATCCCCGAAATATATATAAATAAATATACATATAAATAAATAAATAAACAAGAATTGCTCGTTTAAACGTATTAGGTAGATAGATAGATTACCATTAGACCGTCAAGCATAAAAATACTAGCATACAATTCTGACGTAGTTATCCTAGCCTCCTGGTCCTGTTACTAAACGAAATATTTTACGGGGGAACGACCTGTAACGCATCAGCGACTTTCTGTACGCAACTTTACTATAGTGCATGGTGACGATAATTAGGCACTTGTATTTTATTGCGTGTACTGAATAGGTACACTCAATGGTCAGGATTGGCAGGAACAAAAATATTACTTATTTGCACTAGAAATTACTTACTCGTGAGAGACATATTAAAATACATTTTACCTTGTCTTCTTTCTGAGGCCCAAAGAGGCTTTTCATCGTTGAGAATTTTAATTCACTACATAGTATAAAACAAAGTCTCTTCCCGCTGTCTGTCTGTCCCTATGTGTGCTTAGATTTTTAAAACTACGCAACGGATTTTGATGCAGTTTTAATAGATAGAGTGATTCAAGAGGAAGGTTCATGTATAATTTGTTAACCCGTGCAAAGTCGGGGCGGGTCGCTATATCAATTATAGTATGTAGGTACTAACCGTACGATAATTGATAAGTAAAATTCAGCCTCGCGGCTTAGACTACTACAATTAATGCATATATTATTTATAGGAAGGTGGTCGAACAGTCTTTGGACTGTTCAGCCATCTACACATTGATTTATTCAACCGAGCCATACAGCCTGGGGCCCATTATAGCCTGCAACTAAGTTATTTGCAATAATTACCCCGCCCGCTTAGAATGATCAATACGTAACCGACAACTTGCGAGTTGCGACTGATTGCAGAGATATTACTAAGAAGCGAAGACTTTACCCACACGTATAGTCACGTCAATCGCTGTAGATAAACATAAGTAAATAAAAATTTAGAAATAGCATTGATAATAAAATTACGAGAAATTTAATGAAAGCTAGTTGAAATTATTTTATACACTATTTTTAATTCGTGGATATTTATGTAATACGAATGGGTACTTATGCAATGTACGAGTACATAGTACTAAAATGTTTGTTATTGTAGTTATTATTCAAATATTCAGTTTGGCTTAAAATTAATTAATTTTTCTCGCAAGTATGATGACTTTTGTGGTTACACAACCCTCCCATGTCGAAATCGGGTTAGACCCTTATTTACCTTTAAGAATACTTTAACTAAGCTTAAAGCTAGTTTCATAATATCTGTTAGTATAAAAATATACAAATATGCAGTAAAAAACGTTATCAATTACATTAAAATATAAAAGCAAAACGAATACCTTGACAATTCACATAGCAGAGGGTGCAAATAGAAAGGTAGCGGAAACTAAGGATGCTTTCATAATATATGTAGTTGTCGTCATTATCTTATAAACCATGAGCATTTTAACAAACACCGTTTTCTCATTCATATATTTTCATCCTTATACTCGAAGTAGCGCGCAGTGAATGCTTTCGACATTCGATTTTTACTCCTCGACACGACACACTTTGTATTGCGCGTAGGTAACGAAATAAACGATAAATTTGCATATTTACCAACAACTAAGCTTTCAGAAATTTAAAAAATAACAAAACCGATAGCTGTTGGCGCGATAGGAACAACCAATTATTAAATAAATATAAATGATATGAAAACATTCATGACAAGTCCGCAATTTGTCGACAGAGAGCGGGCCGGGCCTGTGGTTTGCCGTGCTCTAATAACACGGTTGCAGTAAAAATCTCAATCGCTATTAATCAACGATAAGGCATCGCCGGAGCCTGCCGCGACGAAAGCTGCCATTGACGAAAGCTTAGATTCTAATCGATTCATAAAACTTGCTGCGTGTTAATTATAAGCCACTGGGCTGCGTCTGCGCCGCCACCGCTCTTCTGCCCGCAGGCCGCCGCGCCGCCCAATCCGTCGCGATCCCACTTCTGATGTGAGAACCATCTTATCGGTGATCCCCTGTAGCAATTACCATTTATTTGACTATGCTGTTTATCACTGTAGTGCTGCCGTCTGTATTTAAGTTTGTCAATAAATCGTCATTCAGCACTTGCCTATCCACTCTATGACACCTTCAAATTGCGATTAATCGTCGCCATGGTATCATTATGTCGGATCAGTTTGAAATGAACGAAAAAGTTATCACATTTAAATAAAACTGTGGGAACAACTATTTTGTTTACGACGTCGTCTATTGTGTATAAATTTAATGGTTTTACATGTCTTCACGTTGCAAATCGAGAGAACAATTCGCTCACTAACCGTCCTTTGTCATTTCGAAACAATTAGATATCAATTGAAGGCCAATTGTTAATACTTCGCAGGAAGAAACTACACGAGTAGCGTGTAATTAAAGCCGAGACATTGTGTATGTGCACTGCTCCTAGTCATTTTAATGCTCTTTCACGAAGCGGAGAGTTCAATTAGTGTTCTATAATGTTAGGTTTGAGTGCAAACGAAGGATGGCCACCACAACGTTGTGGTGTCACTTGTGCGCAGTCTTTTAATTTGATGCTTTTTATCCGTACGCTGTGTAATTAGAACACATGGTCGCTTTGTATTTGCTCGGGAGTCGTGAACGGATTATTTGTGGCAAGGCAACCATGGGCGTTAAAATAGTCGCCTAGAATAGTGTTTAGATACTGTACCTTTTTTCATCGAATACAACATAACTAGGATCCATTTCTTATTAGTTAGCATTAAAATGTTAAGAATAATGTCATTTATGGTTACTTTTAAGAAACTAATACTACTTTTTGCACATTGTTTTGACTTACACTTTACATACTTATTATGTTTTCTCAGCCTACCCGTGACCAACGAGTACTAATAATGGGCTCTTTACGTCGTTATTTTAAATTAATTATATGCGACATAATGAAAATGTAGGTACTTATTTATGTAGGTACTAATTACATCCTAATGTTCACCTCATATAACGTAATTTATCAAAATCTTCTGAACGGTCCGTTACGTCAAACAAATTTGTTTTAACAAACACATGTATTTTTGGTTGTTTAAAAAAAAATGTATTCTTTAACTGACACATTAACAAGGTTTTTTAAAATATATTTATTATGTTTATCCATAATTATCAATGACCTGACCTATTATTACAATAGCCATAGGACGCTAAACAAGAAATTCTAACATTTAAGAACAGAAACTAAGCAAAATTAAAGTGATTATCTTAAACTATGGTTACGTTACCTACATTCAAAGTGTCGTGTCAATCAATTTCCGCCTCTGGGGGTTTCGTAACGTCACGTGTCTGTTCCCACGGAAGCCTGGCCTACGTTCCGCCCAGGGCCGTCATGTCCATCCACTTAAGTATTTAACATACATGAAGCCTTAGCTCAAAACTATCTAGCCCAAACATTTTCTAAGCTGAAGGCAGGAAAATGGGCACGCACTAATTTCGCTACGTAGTCGATTCCGAATATTTCAATCGTTGTGGTTAGGTACAGATAGACGAATGAAAATGTCATATCATAATTAATGCTCGATTATTACTAAACGTAATTGATTCGTAAAAGTTTGTTTCATTTGTTACTACTAAGCGAGCATGAGAATCGCAGTTAATGTATATCTACTGAACATGTCATTATACCAGTCCAATAAATGCCATAATGATTCCGATTCCGCTTTGTTGAATAGATGCGTAAGTAATAGTAAGTAGTAGTATAGTAATAGAAGACGAACGTCGAAATCACGACTAGACTAATTTCATATTAAACCGGTAATTTTATTTGAGGTAAATTTGGTAGGGTAATGATACCTACTCGGAAAAATTGTCCGCGGATCGCCGCGGCTGGTAATGAAGCCGTATTTAGGCTTTGGTCCTATAATCAAAATTGAATTAGGTACCGTGGATGACATTCTTACTTTGTGGACAAAGCTTTTTCCTTTTCTGCTCCAGTTCTCGACGTCAATATGAATTTATAATGGCCGCGGCCTCTGCTATTCGTGAAACGTTATTACTCTGATCTATCAATTTCCTACCTGCTAGTGCATATTGAGTACCTATTAAACATTAAAGCCATACGTTTAATGTTTATACAGGGTGTTGCCTGTAACATGAGCAAATAATTAAACCATATATTATACTCCTCAAACTATACAACATTTTTTAAACAACTTTCAAAAATTATGAATCCTTTAGACTTGCTCTTTTTCATACAAAATCAATATTGCCTTCAATGTACGCTGACATTAGTGTGTTTGATGTTGCTTGTCACGCTTTAAACATAACAAAATTTGCAATAAGTACATTGCGTCTTAGAATAAACTTAGTGTAATAAAAATCAAAACATAAGTTATTTTTAAAAGTTGTTGAACAAATGTTGGTCAGTATGAAGAGTATAGCCTACTGTTTAATTTATTGCTCCTGTTACAGTAAACACCCTGTATGTATGTTTATTTAGTCATTTTGAATGACGTATGCATATTAAAGTCATTGTGATAAATGGCCAATAAAACATCTAATCTTAGTTTAAAACCTGCGTGAAATTTACAATAACTTAAGTGCTTGTTCTTAGACGACATAGTTAAATGAAGACTTTGTCGCCCTTTGGACATTGTTTTTACAGGTTTGATGAGTGATAAACACTAAAAGGTGTTAAAAGTACCTGTATGGGCAACTTATAAAACTCATAAACAATGTCCAAGAACGCGTATTAAAAAATACTTTTAATAATTATTAACTACATATAGAAAGACTTAAATATAAAACTGGCTTGCAAAATTTCAATTGCATGAAATTTACTCGGTCACAAATACTAAGTAGGTATTAGGGGATCTCACAAAAATAATGACTAGTTTTTATTTGTCACAAATACTTTAAATGCTAGAGACTTCAAAAGGATAAGTTCGCCTTTGTACTTCTTACTAATTGTATGTTATTTTTAATATGTCTTTTTGTACAATAAAGAGTTTACTACTACTACTACTATTTTAAATTCTGACATTAAATGAAAACACTTTTTTACTCTCCGTCATGGATTTACCCTTTTAATCAAATCGTCCGATAAATCAGGCGTCAATGAGAAAGCCACGTGGATCACACCATTCTAACTTTCTTACCAGGACCTATCGTGTAGGGTTAGGCTATAAAAGTAATCAGTCAGTCATCGTTTACTCCCGATGCATTGTTAAATTAATAAGGGCCTACATTCCACAACTATCATTTCAATTATGGTTTTGAATTGTAGTGTTACTTATATGTTGATTATCAATGCGTTATGAAATAAAAGATATGGCCAATTTAAATCGTGTTTAGGCGTCAAAAAATCCAAATTCAATTGATGCACTCGTCAGCACAAGGAAACCAATGTTTGTCCCATTCAATCTCTGTACAATATTAGTTAGATTAATGAGATTACCACCTACGGTCGAGAGGCCGATTCCGATTTAACTATTTGTTATTTATATCATATCGTCTCACGCGCATCAATGAGTGCGAGCGGGATGCCTAATGACACAACTCTGATGGAATTTCGCGCACACCAATCAGCGTAACCAACCGCCAAGCTCGTATCATAACATCAGAAAACCCTTAACAATGTTTTAAACGGCGTCTCAGCCACTTTGCTGAAATATTTTGATCTATTAGCGCCGTGACGCGGCAAAACGCGCTAGCGCCAGTTAAGGGGCCACTTTTTAATACAAATTTAATTACCTGCATTCGGGCCCTTTCTGTCACTCACAATCATCTTGTCCTTTATGGGGCACCGTGTAATGACTTCGGGCGCCCATAAACGACTCTTGTGTGGAAATTTATTAAGCGTTTTGGGAGTGTATTGTGCCCTTTAAGACTCTCACTTCCTTTACCGGTACGGTGATGATTAATTGTTCGGCTTTGTTTGGCAGCAAAAAGGCTTTTAAGCCGATAATAACCACGGAGTTTTGTTTTGACACCTCGTTAATGTGTTGTTTTATGGGCGTAAGTACGCAATGATATCCATTACGTAGTAATATGGTTTCAATTATTACACAAAAAATCCGCGGTGTACTAATTAGTAAGTAGTAAAAACACCGTGTTTATATCGGGATATCGGTGACCGTGAGAATTCAGACGGGACCTGTATTCCGCTTAGCGCGAGGCTAAAAATGCTGAACACACATTAGACTTTTTAATGCCTCGTGAGGTCTGATGAGGACTTCAGGGATAATTTGCAAAAAGAAGAGTCAATTTAGTCAACTTCTGTGTGTAGGTATGTAAATTAAATGCTATGAGAAAAGTAAAATACATAATATATACAGATGTGGTGCATAATTGTGTTTTCCATCGTATTTTCTCGGAATTTTACTTTCATTATAGTAAAACTTATGAAGTTAAAAAGGTAAAAAGGATGTTCATTAATAAAATCAGGAGTAGGAGTTAAGTTACATAATTGAAAACGCTAGAATACCTAATCTATTATTATACATATAAAAAGTGAACTTTATGAAGGAGACATAGAGAGAGAAACGACTTACGGCCCGATTCGAACTTTAAGATACGTCAAAAATTTACTAAAGATACGACATGGATCGAATATGTCAAGTGTCGAGAGGAAAACGCCACTTTTGACACATATCCGAATTTTAATCAGGCAGCTGTTCGTAGTAACATAATTTCTTCCATAATATAACTAAATCGCAGTAATAAATTTACATCATGCAATGTACAGATATCTATCGAGAAAAGTATTTGTTTTCATCATTACCGGCCAGTGTTCGGAGACTATAAATACAAGACACTAGGCAACATATTGTTAGGCAATAATCGAATCTAACCGAAAAATATTTTTTTACAATACATATGGTGCTACTTTCCCGAACTATATAGTGCGGGAATAGTAGATTGTTAACCAGGGATGAAAGGCACTCATTTCTGCCGAGGTAGTTTGGTGCTCGAACGCAGTGAGAGCGCCAATAGTCAGAGGCTGAAATGATGCCTTGTACCCGAGTTAAACACTCTACTTTTCATTTCGAATACGAGGAAAGTAAAATGCGTGTGTTTTTTTAAAAACATGACTAAGTATAGAATTTTATAGTAAATCTTGAGGGTACTTTCAATTAACAATTTAGGCAAAAGTATCGTTGTTTATGGAATGGGGAGTTAAATATCCCAATGGGAATTGTACAACAAATCCATTTAAACCCAAATTTTAGTTGGTTATCATAAAAAAATCATAAAATCATACTTGGAACGTAAAATGCTCTAGTGCAAAAACGTATCATTTTCTGTACACCTTTTAGAACAAAAATGACCCTCTTTCAGAGCATGAGAAATGAAAATAACACTTTCCGTGCGTATGTCGAAAGTTTAAGTAAAACGTTGTCGCACATGTATGCGAATAGGTAATTCGCAACTCGTGTCGATTTAAAACACTCCCTTCGGTCGTGTTTTAATGTATCGCCACTCGTTTCGAATTTCCTCTTTTCCGCACTTGTATCGTAAATAACTATTTTGTGATAGGTATTCGAATAATATCATTGTTATGTTAAACTAATTTTATAATTAGTATATAGAGACTCGATAAAGTTTGCTTTATGAGGGTTAACGGGGATAAAACTCATTAACTATTTATGACCTTTTCCTGTCTTTGTATAGCAAGTTTTGTCTGTCGGGAACTACGCTTTTTCGGCCAAAAAACACTTACATTTTTCCATAACCATGATACTTAAACTGTTTAACTATAATTTTTTTGAATTCCTGTTCATGATAACTTAATACTCGCTTATTAGTGCGAGTTGTGTACCTACTACTATTAAAGCAGGTAATTATGATAAGCGCAAGATCGCTCTACACACGCGCACGCATTTCACGCAAATAATATACATTTACAACAGTTTCAGGGCTGTATTCCAAACGAGTTCTATGATATGGTTGCATTATTTCATATGCTGTGCTATAAATAATACTAATCTTTAAAAAAAAATAACTTTAATATTTTCATATTCAAAAAAGTACCTACATCTTTTCTTTAAAAAGTTTTTACCAAGGTATACAGTTACTGTGAGAAGTAACGGCGATAGTTTCCGGATATATTGTACATATAATAAAAACATATTAATATGTTTAAAAATTTACATTTAAAACTCGAAACGAATAAGTAGGTAGGCACTGAATGGGAATTGAAGGCAGGTTTGCAGGATTGGCACGCATCAGGATAATCACGAGTAACTCGCCCATTAGGTTTATTAAAAAGGGTTAAACAATTCAGTTAAAATGAACGTCCGCTGCTTGTAACTGCATTTTAAAATAATAGTACATTACTGCAGACGCCGGGAAAGAAGGGCTTGCCGGGTGAGTAGGTATAGCCGGCCGACCGTAGGGAGGCCGGATAGTGATACGAAGCCGGCAAGACCTTTTCACGGCTAGGCATGTATAGTGCTTTTCTCAAACATGCAATGAAATAAAAAAATACACCACTCATTTACAGTTGGCTTTACTTTCAAACTTTAACTGACGAACTGAACAAAAAATGCTGCTGCACCCTGCTGAATTATTAACTGGATAGCATGATTTGTTTCGAAATAAATTAAAAGTGGAAAATTCACTGTCTTGGGTGGGACTTGAACCCACGACCACTGGATCACTAGTACAGTGCTCTGCCATCTGAGATACCAAGACCGTACCCAATTCAGAGCATTGAATTTAGATGGCAGAGCACTGTACTAGTGATCCAGTGGTCGTGGGTTCAAGTCCCACCCAAGACGGTGAATTTTTCCACTTTTAATTTATTTCGAAGCTTAATAGCATCGTTCGCAGGCGTTTCTGCTTAATATAAAAATAATTTAGCATGATTTGTGTTGTGGCGCGCAAGTCCACATTTGGAGTTGAGTGTGCGCCACACATCATCTACCATTATTTTCGGGTACATATTGTCAGCAATATCCCAATCGTCCAACTTTGCATCATTGGAATAGAGCTGCGGGTGCCTCACACGATCCGCCTCTGGACCCGATTCGGATTTTGAACTAGATATCTACTTAATAGATATCTATTAGACATCACCAATATACGACAACGATATTTTTAAGATCTACCCTGTCAAATTTGACATTCCGCGATTCTGGAGATACTCCGATTTCCACAATGTCTAAAACGTCTCGATACGTATTTTTAGATTTCAAAACGATTTTGAAACGATCTTACTACGATAATTTAACGTAGAAGTGACATTGGTTGCCCGAATTGAGCTGCATAAGATATCTAGATGAAATCTAAACTACCACGTATATCTAGTACATCTTGTATCGTTCTCTTCTCTAGAACGGATCGTGTTTTCCGTATACTGCGGATATTGTGAACAATATCCTAACTGTTCAACTTCGCATCATTGGAATAGAGCTGCGGTACAGTGGGCCAAGAAAGTGGTCTACCACCCTACGGTTGAGGTTCGTCTGAACGTCATGAGACAACAAGGTCGACACACGTACGTCAACTGTACGTCATTGTCAACCTTAGCGATCGTTAGATCTCGCAGAAACTTTTGTCAAAACTGGTAGACCACTTTCTTGGTCCACTGTACCTCACACGATCCGCCTCTGTCTAGGCAGCGCGTAATTGCCCTCGGTCATGCGATTACGTTCCTGGCCGATTTAATTATCGCGAAATGATCAGTGTGCCGGCCTCCCGCAATTTACCTATCAATCAACAGAGGTTGTTGGCTGCGGGTGGCGATGGCTTTCAGGCCCTGTATTCCTCACGCATATTGAGCTGGGCTAGCGAGCGACAAGTGTAACAACTACAGGTGTAACAACTCTCCCAATTATCTCAGGTGGTTTGTAAAGAAGTTACGCAGTAATTTTCTAATAAACGGTAGCAGACTAAAACTAGTTTCTAAGACATTTTTACTAACTTAACAAAATAAAAATCAGCCTCCAAGCCTTCAACAAGTCCGTAGACCATTATATTATAACTACTTACGAACCACCTTAGTTAAACGTGTGACATATAGTTATGATAACACTGATTTAAACTTTCACGATTTTTACACATTATTAAATTGTACAACGGGTCTTCTTCGAGACCACGGGGACAACGCCGTCCTCGAAACGTTGGAGGTAAATCTTAAAAACGTAGATACGCGATTAAGTCCCGTTGTAAAATTTAATAATATAGTTATGATCTTATGATAATAAGAGAACGTGTTTGTACAGTCCGCTGCAGAGAAAAAGTAGCCCCTCTGCATAGAAGTTTGTATGGTACTTTTTCTCTACAGGTGACCGTACTAGTACATATATCTCAAACGAAAGCTCGCCAGTGGTCACGGCAGCATGATGGATAAAACTTAGAATACGGGATGGTGAAAGGTCTCCCAGACAGGCTAGTGGCTTTTGCTGGAATGTAATACAACTATTATGTATAAAGTACATTTACATTACGTATTTTGAAGTGGCACAGAATGCGCAGGGAAACATTATAATGCCATTATAAACAGTGGAAAAAATATCAACCAAAATGCCGGGACCGACCTACCATTAACGACCAAATATTCGATATAAAAATCTAGAATAATTAACAAAATTGTTTCACATATGCGATCTACATAATAATGAAGTTATGAATATATTACAGGCTGTTCTAAATCTTGACTGAAATAATTAAGCAAACACGTTTTCTCTATTTAATCTTAACGTTACACGCGATTTTTGTAAATGATTTACACATGAATAGCACCCTAACGTGACCCTGACGTCCACTTACAACGGTCTAAATGAGAGGTACGGCATATATTATATGATCGATATGTAGGCATAAAAGTTTTTGTACCACAATATGGTTATGCACTTAAATAAATGTAATTGCGTCAACGCAAGCACTTACGGTGTTAACTTGGCGCGTTGTTTCTTGCATCGCGATCCCATTTTTGGTCGTAAGCTTTAGTTTTATCAAGACATAAAGACCCGAATGAATTTATCGCGAATGGCGTTGGCAAAAATGTGAATATAATAAATGCAATGAATAATTCAGCGTGTATCGGTAATTCGGTATGGACGGCGGCGGCGAAGGCGCGGGCGCTAGTAAAAACGCAGCGCTAACGCTCGCCCGGCCGGAATGCCTCGCCAGCGTTTTTACCTAATTGTTCTGGAGCACGCACTCATCCATTATCTAACTGATTTAGGCTTTGTTACTTTTTTGCCTAGGCCTTCGCGTCATATCACAATCGTTGTCCTCTGAATTTTGAACGGGCGAAACAATTGGATTTTCTAAATTTAATTTCACAAATTCGTTTTTTCCATTCCTTAACAGGATAAAATATTTTTCATGCACAACGCTAATATATTATCGGGTGTTAATATCACACCAACACATTTCTTTTTATTACCGCGCCTGAGGCATTTAAAAAGACCTTAATTAATTCATTAATCGCATTGTATTCAATTTGTTAGGATGCTGTTGAAGTCCGAATTTCGTTGGCAGTGTTAGTTTAGCATAAATTATTGAGTATGTTTGGTATAAGATATTAACGAACATTAAATAAATTTTGCGGTTCCAATTTGTACAAAAATAGATTTAACATGTTAACTGTTAAATAAAGTCCCATTAGTTCTCGAACAGTCTCGTACCAATGAGTTTTTTGGAACTTATGTACGAAAATATCATTTGATATTTACGATTTGCTTTTCGGTGAAGAAAAACATCGTGAGGAAACCGGACTAATCCCAATAAGGCCTAGTTTCCCCTATGGGTTGGAAGATCAGATGGCAGTCGCTTTGGTAAAAACTAGAGCCTACGTCAATTCTAGATATTTGTCAAGCGGACCCCAGGCTCTCATGAGCCGTGGCAAAATGCAGGGATAACGCGAGGAAGAAGAAGTTCTCGAACAGTCTAAATGGGGCTTAAGAAAACATTCTCCGGGACGATTTTTTTGTAATTGTGCTGTCTGTACAAATGAGTGGCGACAAACTATAAAATAAGAACTCACGTGCGCTTGCGTGGATGTCAATGATTCTGTAATTAATATTAATTTGATGGTTAGTTGTTATTCCACGGCGTTGCCAACGTGCTCGATTATCCATGTTTTTAACAACCGACCACCTTCCTTTTGAACATAATAGCGCAAATATTAATGTCAACAGTAAACAGAATTTTGACCCATATTCCTGAGCAATATGGCTGATTTTTAAAGCATTGTATTTGCGTTGTAATTGAGTAGGAATGGTCGTACTGCCGAGAGTCGCGTTTCCTCACGTTTGGCGCTCAATGCAATTGCCTCTATAGGCATCGTGCTGATATTTTCGGTATTTTCATTTGTGCAACGCTTGTTTATT
The DNA here is from genome assembly GCF_948474715.1 of Cydia amplana. Taxonomy (NCBI): domain Eukaryota; kingdom Metazoa; phylum Arthropoda; class Insecta; order Lepidoptera; family Tortricidae; genus Cydia; species Cydia amplana. Next base: position 13,824,062 of record NC_086071.1, on the reverse strand, counting down.
TTCCGCTCGTCAAGTACAGGTGACGGTGTTCAATGAATCGATTAAATGCCGCCACTTAATTGTAATCTCCGACTGAAATCAGATTTGTTTTAAAATCCCTACAAGTCATGCAACCGACTCGTTGATAATATATTTTATTGAATTCTTATTTAAGTTTAGAGTAAAGTATGTTTTAATTACACATTGTCCCAGTATTCTCAACTGGAGTAAAAAATATACAGTTATTAAGTGTTAAGCATTAGAAAAAAGATCAAACGAAGCAAAGAAAACAATCTTGACGTGTCTTTTAATTGAAAAAGCCTTTTTCACCCTGAGGTGAGCTGCTGACAGCTCGAACAAGGGTAGTTTGCTACTTAAAAACAGTGAGCATGATCGCATTTTGCTCACTGTTTTTAAGTCATGGAAAATAAATTCATCCAGATATCCAAGTGTCAAAACTATTCGTGTAAAATTTAATCCAAATTCCCTAATTAGTTTAGCAGTTTTTGTGTAATAGTGGAGTACCTACCTAACAAATATTAAACAAACATCCAAATATATTTAAGTACTAAGAAAATTAACAAATTTACATTAAAAATACATTAAACTAAATTAAAACTAAACTCAACAAGGCCATAACTCAGTCAAACAACTCTCAGCCTCTGCATCAGGAAAGACCCGGAACGAGGGTCATGAGGGTTTTTAAGTAGCAAAGTACCCTTGTTCGAGCTGCTGAGGTGAAAACTTAATTGTTGGTATATCTTAATAAAAAATGAGTGAATAGAGGTAAGTGATGAAGAAGGAATACATTTTTCGGGTTCTCTAATATGATCTCACTGCTGAGGTGAAACGTTTTGTGAACTACACGAGATCAAAGTTATTTACATCTCGTGCGCTTTTGAGTCCCTTACTACGCTCAAGATTCTAAATTAGTTAGTATAGAATCTTTCGCTTGCACGGGACTCAAAATAAGCACTCGAAGAAATATCAAACTTTGATCTCTTGTTGTACAAATAATTATTGTTGGAAAATAAGTCACGGCAAATATTTAAAAAGCGTTTTTCAATAAATGGGCACGACAAGATCGCGTAGTCTTTTTCTAAAGCTAAAAAAAACGAACTATAGGTACATAGATAGTAGTAGGTATTTGAAGAGATTTATTTACCATACTGCTCTGTTCCTTCCACTATTGTACTATTTTTGTGTTCTGGTAATAAACGTATTTTTTTTTGTATAAATTACACATTGTTTTTCCTGTTTTAGGAACCCTTCGACCGCCGGGGCTCATCGGGGGAAGCAAGCCTAAGGTGGCCACGCCGGCCGTAGTCTCTAAGATAGAACAGTACAAGCGGGAAAACCCCACCATCTTCGCTTGGGAGATTCGGGAGCGACTCATCTCTGAAGGTAAGATTTTTTGATAATAAGTGCTGTGCTAGGTACTAGCTTGATATTTCTCAAAACATTTCCTTTTGAAGTTTTTGTAATATTGACAGGTATTTGCAGCATTTATTATTAATTAAGAATATGCAATTAAATATGTATTTATAATTTTATAATATTTTATTTTATTATATTTTATGTAATTAAAACATAAAAAATATGTATTTTAGTAATATAAAATACTAAGTATTAATGCAAATCAACTTGTGAATTGTGAAGAAAAGATATCAACGCGCATCGGACGGATCAGAATAACACCACAATATTTCATTGCAGCAAACGTTGCATTTTACGTTTACTTCAACGTAATAATTAAAAGACACAATGCAGACGAAGACTATATGACAAATGTAATATTCACGCCCAATCTTTTGCTCACTCATAAGCGGTAAACACTTGTTTTGTATTACAGCTTGAACATATAGGTAGTATCGCGTATACGCTAATGATCAAATGTAGTTAATGAGTTTAAATTATTGAAGAGAAAACTTCTTTAGCGGCGCTGTGCACTTTTTGTCATGGGGAAAAATATTAAACTCGCGAGAGCCTAAGACGTAAGACATAAGACGGACACGTGACCTGATCGAAAAACTGTTATTTATTGATTTAAATGCCATCTAGTGAGTTTCCCTCTAACTGGTACTTATATAACTCGAGTACTAACAGTGATGTGCTTAGAGGTTTCAAGTAATGCGACGAAATAACGCTAGATGGCGTTAACCTCAATTATACATAGTGCTGCAGACATTTTGCACTAGTAATTGAGTTTTCACTTCTGCCGGCACTCCCGGAGTGCAATCCGTTTTTTTTTTCTTTATTTACCAACAGTTTGGCTGGTTACAGTACTTATAATCTCTATATTAATCACTAATGCGAAAATGGTGAGTCGAAAGTTGTTGTTAATGATTTTAGCAGCCGACACTTTTACTTACACAACCATTTTATGCTAAAACTGATTACATATAACAACAACAAGAGTAAAATTAGGTAACTAAATAACACTGGAACCAACTTAAGATTGCTTGGGATAATCTCTAACTTCCCGCACGCAGTATGCGATTGTTAAGTCAAACGCAATGATAAGTTCTAGTAAGTGTAAGGCCTGAGTGGACGCTCATGTTGGGCGTGCAGCGGGGAGGGGCATGCGGCGTGCATTTTAAACAAATGCAAGCGTATAGGAGCGGCCTTAGTGCACGCTGCTCAAATTACTTGTGAGCCCGGCGCCACGCTGCACGCCCCGCCGAACGCTCCGCTTTGAGCGTCCACTCAGGCTTTACACTAACAAATGACGATGATTTGGCACTGGCAAGGAATTCCCGTGCACATTATGAACGCCGGGAGCGATCACGCGTCTGCGTCTGCGCTGCATTCAGCACATACCTACTTGCATTATTTCTTACTGCGAATTTTCAATATTACGCATTTTTAAAACTTAAACAGGAGCCGAATTTTTGTACAAAAAAGAATTCATTTAGCTACAAATGAGACTTTTTTTGTTATTTCCACTCAGAATCAAAAGCTCATTCCATCCCAATATTAGGAGATATTTAAGTGTCCTAAAATTTCCATACATTTTTCGTTCCTTCCGTTTTGCTACCTTTATACAAATTCTATGAAATGGTAATGGATTGGGATAAAACATTGGGACATTTTTTTCTTCTATTAGGATAGAAAGAGCAGAAGTTCCCTTGATCATTAAGATCATTTTGATGTTATTTCAATGGCCCGAACTATTTTTTATTATTACAATGAATGAATATTATGGTAACTTACGTAATTTAAACACTCGCATGGCATGTTTTGGAGAGCATAGATCTCGGTTAGTACAGAATGGGTAGGAATGAAATACGCCTGAATAAATTACTCATACCTCAAATTGTCTGAATTTCAGTCAAATTAACGCCATGACAGAACGTTCATAATCATAATATGACTGCTTGTTTTCAGCAAATAATTACAATTCTTAGCAAAACAGTTCGATTCCCATGTACCTTTACCAAATACAAATTATAGTCTATTTATTTAATCTTAAACAATGTTTACTGCCTATTAAGTTGTTTAAAAAATCATTAGTTACTATCATTGTGGCAGTTACAAAGACAACACGTGAACTTTATTGCAACAAGTTAAGGTCTACCAATGGTCAATGTGAGTTTCCATTCATACAGTATGCAACGCAAGTCGCTCGTTTGCGTTCATGCGTTTATTATAAGTACAGTCACCTGCAATAATATGTTACACAACGAAGGCCGAAAGAATATCTCACACGTTCTTATTTGTAGAGCCATAAGAGCGTGTCACAGATTTTTGCGGCCTCCGAAGAGTAACATATTATTGCAGGTGACTGTACGTAATACCCGTTGGGTGGAGAGCAGCTGCTCGTTGCGTGCGCGAGCTTCTGCGCAGTAGTCCGAGTATCGATACATTAAAAGATCCATGGAATCAACATAGACTATTTCATATCTATTTTGTATGATCCCATGCCTGCGACGATGCTTATGTTTTAGTAACCCTTAAGCGCCACTTGCACCATCCTACTAACCCGGGTTTAACGGGTTAAACCGGCAGCCGGTCAAATTGTACTGGTGACCATGGTAACTACAGGTTTAACCGGTTAACCCCGGGTTAGTGAAGTGTACAAGTTGACAACGGGACACAGGTGGCTACATTAATACCTTTGACAGTCTTCTTGCATTTTTTTTCTGAAACAGGATCATTAGTACTATTGGGCTTCGAGGAGGCTTGAACTCACGATCCTCTACGTTTTTTGGCAAATTAGGGTTAAAGTGTGGTGCACAATACAGCTTAGGCAGAAAATAATAACTAACCGAAAGAAGTAAATAATTACGAGGGCGTACTTACGCTCGCTAATCGCTTAGGTTGTAAATCTAATTGGACAAAACGGCACACTGGGCATATAGTTGTATCAGTAAAAGTTAAGCCGGTGTAAAGGTCGACCGCCGCCATTAGGTAGGAAGCACAGAACCTCTTACGCAGTAACTTTATATCCGATTAACGGATCTGCTTATTTGAGTAATGATTAATGAACTTTAGTAGATTCATGACAACGTTTTTGGGGGTGAATAAGTGAAGCCATTGAAGTGAAACCCCCAAGTCGGACAGTTTCGTGAATGGCTTATGGGTAACGGATAGTATGTCGGTAACACGATATGTGTTGGATTTACGCATCTATGTGCACATAGACTTGGTTGTTGTCGTTACATAAGTAAGGTTAGGTAATTTAATCATTCATCATAACACAAAAAAATAAAGGTATTGTAAGTAGGAACACAAAACTTGGTAGTTATACACAAAACTGTAAAACTGACTTGACTGTATGTTATATGACTTACATATTGGGAAGTAGGTAAAGTACTGATTAACTATTTATCTTCTGAAAATTTAACTTAATTGCTAGTACAGGTAAATTACGATTAGGAAAAAAGTTAAATATAATTTATGTAGTAGGTACAGAGTTACATATGTAATTTTTAGAATAACTATTTCTAAAATAAAACACACGTGAATGGTTCCGCAATGGACTCACAAGTCTCACAACTTATTGCGCAAAGAAAAACGCAACCAGAATTAATTGTATTTAATGTATCAACATTACAATTACCATAAATAGATGCGCAGATTGGTATTGCAGCGAGCGATGGGCGTCTCTGCTTGGAGGCCAACGAGCCAATTGCGATAATTACTCCCGCGACACCTTCGCGCCATGCGTGACGTGGAACGCGAGCAATTCTACAACGCCCTATATGCTCACCCCTGACAATCAATATTTAGTCGTATGCCATCCTTTTTAAAGTTAAATATGGCTTGTTAGCTGAAGCGCTAAAGAGTACCTCTTGCAACTCGAACGTTTCGCCTTCGTGTTTTGCCTAGCACTGCATAGAATCGCAAAATGCATCCAGTTTAAAGCAACTCGACTAAATTCAAATTAATACGCACTTATAGCCTTTTAAATTAGCAAGAGTGAGTGCGAGTGCGTGATCGGCTGTGAAACGGGTTTCGCTTACAAGACCACTTCTGGTTTACGATATCACTGGGGACCGGATTAGGCGACGATAACGCTCTCGATGGGAAACACTGTGCTCAACCAACTTGTTAAATTGGTTCACAGTCATTAAATCTACAGGGGGTGCCGTAACTTGGGGCCATGATCAGGTAAACATCGATATAAAACCAACTTTATTTACAAGAGTTTTATATACAATATCGATTTCGAAAGGACTGTTTGCACATTCAATTTTATTACTTAATTCACCGAAGTATGCTACAGGAAGGCAGATATTTATATTTGAGTTGATTATGATTATTCATATATGGGAATGTTATTGAAGTCGATCGATGAAAGACCGTTTTAAATGAAATAATACTAACATTGAAACTACTTTAAACTGTAAAAATATACAGTAAGTTTTATACAGAATCCTTAGAGTAAATAATAAACACGTATCCAGTTAATGATCGGTTGAAAAATGTGAACAAGTTGTTATGGACAGGGCGAACAATTGTTCAGCGAGTGCTTTTATTCTCCATGTTTTTGTTCTTATCTTTGTGGTCGGCAGAGACATTATCGTCATTTGTTGAAATGTATTTAAAATAATTGGTCAGTGCGGTGAGCAGTGTGCCCTTGCGTTGCCTGCCAAGCTCACGCGATCTCGTGGGCAGTTTTGCTTAAATGCTCACATATTTGCTGTAAACGTCCGAATATTTAGTGAAAAACGTCCGCTTTTAGTTGGTTTACAGTTATATTTTAAATGTAGGCCATATATCTGACAGGTGTCGTCACTTTCGTGAACCTAACAGATAATCATTATACGTATCAATATCGTTGTCTTTAAACGCGTTACGATAAAATAATACCTATATACCTCCCTAAATAAAAGTACCGATATCAATTGAACATAATAAATTTGAATGTAATGCCTGATATGACACATTCATTTTCTAAACTATGTACTCGTAGCTTAGTCATTTGTGAATGTTATTGTGTTGCCGATGGGCTAGTCGAGAATAAAAAAAACTTTGTTGTCGCTTTTATTGTACAAAAAAGTGGATTATTTTAAGGGTGTATAAGCCCCGAGAGCCTACGTCTAGTGCAATAATGTATTACAAAAAATAATTATATGAAATAAGACGCTTATTATGTACCTACGAAGTAGTGAACAAAACTAACATTTTGTACCTACTGATACTTTATTTCAGTGGGGTACTTATATACGTATTTTTAAAAGTGTTCTAGAGATATATAATTTTTTACAATTTTATGCTCATTATTTTAACCATTGGCCTAAAAAGAAAGAAAACATCTTACGAATAAAAAAATTGTAAAACACAAAAAAAACACGGGAAAACTGTCGTCCTTTGGGTAGTGATCCCTAAAATATACCTCCGTTTTCTTTAGCAGTATACCTGTAGGTTTGCGATTGGTGCACAATATATTTATTTCTAAAAAGAAACAACTAGAAAATTTTCATTGCATCTACAAGTCGCGCTCACGCTTGCCAGTGGCCGCGATGTAGTTATGATTGATTCCATTATATCCGACTACGGTTTCGGTGTATCAAAGCGTGTTGACCGGGCGGACCACCTGCTGCTGCTTAGCCGTAAACTCTCATTGAATTAAGAAGATGCACAGAATAGAAGTGATATTAAACATTTGATAGTTTTATTGAAGTGAAAACTGCGCTGTGCACTTTTTGTGATGGGGAAAAAATGTTCAACTCGTAACAGGTGTCACGTGAGACGTAAGACGGACCCGTGACCTGATCTAAAAACTGTTACTTGAGTTTTTCTTTATTGAATTAAATGCCATCTAGTGAGTTTCCCTCCAACTGGTATTAATATAACTCGAGTACTAACAGTGATATGCTTAGGGGTTTCAAGTAATGCGACGAAATAACGCTAGATGGCTTTAACCTCAATTACATAGTGCTGCAGACATTTTGCAATAGTTGTGTTTTCACTTCAGCCGGCACTCCCTGAGTGCAACCCGTGGTTATTATTTTTAATTATTATTTTAGTACTTAAGTACTTACCTTGGTTACAGTAACTGTTATCATCCTTGTTTTTTTTTATACCACATCGGTGGCAAACAAGCATACGGGCCGCCTGATGGTACAGTTAATTTTCAAGTTTCAGAGTTTCTTTAAAAATTTAGCAGTCTCTATTTTGTAAGTAAAGCTGTAGGTAAGCAATATAGTTACTGTAGCACTGTTAAAATATATTAAAATGATTTTAAACGCGTCATTCACGTATTATTAAGTCAAATAGAGGCTCGACATAATAATATCTCGAATATTTAAATAATGTGTGTATGTGTATGTATGTGTCTTAATATGTTCGAGTCTTACAGGAGTTTTATAGTTAATATTGTAGCAATGTTACTGTTAGCGTTGACAGCGGCGACGTTACTGTCAATATCCTTGATAAAATGAGAGAAGGATTATACGTTCTAGTCGTGACAGTAATTATATAATATACGGCAAGGACATCAACGCAATGTATCTAGGAAATTATTGACAGTGGCATCGCTCGAGTTAATGCAACAGGCCGCGTAGCCAACATGCCAATCGCTTACGCTCCGTAGCGATCGAAACGCAACTGTCACTGTCGCACTAATATAGAAGAGTGATAGTGATAGGGAGACACAAAATGATTCAATGGAGAAGCGATAGCGATTGTCACCTTGGCTAGGCCGCCAGTAACGTTGCAACAGTACCTAATCCTGTTGCAGTCGCCATCCGAATGTAATATATCAAGTTAATACTTTATATAGTTTCGTTAAATCCGTTATTAAATCTGGCCTTAATCTTATAAAATAATCTGCATTATTTATTAAAAAATAATTAAGGGCCGTTAATATTTCGCTTTTAGATTTTATAACAAATTACTTCTCTGCAATCTGCTTAAAATAGATTAGAAGAAAAAAATAAACAATAATTTGCACCAAAGCCTATCTAAATAATAGATATTGTCATAAGTCTATGGTATGGAATACTTTTAAAATAAGATCGAAATAGAATTTCAATTAAATTTATATCATAATGGCCTGACGTACAATGCGGGTTTTTGATAAGAGCTCGTGCCCAGCCGTGTTTATGAAACGAGCCAAAATTGATTAATTTCATTTCATAACTGTAGCGGCACGGTAGCCACCCAATTTTTTTTTCGACTACATCTTCATAACAAGTGCTATTATTAAGAATTATAGATGTACCTATCTATAATTACTCGACCCAAGAAAAATATTAAAAGGTAACATTCAAAAATCCTTTTTTTCCTTCTTCAGAAGTCCACTTTAACACCAAACTAATATTTAGAAATGCCAATATATAATAGGATTCTGTTAAAAACGAGGCATCCACTTAAGACAGACGCGCCCGATGAGCGGTTATCAAAACAGAGCGGCTCATCGCAACCGTCTAAATTTTAATAAGTTGCCCACTACCGCCTTTGTTAACCGTGACGAGGCAGTTTTGGACAATGGCTTGCGCAACTTATCGACTAAATAAATCGATATCGGTTTACGAGGCGTTACGAGGCTCTAGCTACTGACCGCAGTTTGATTAATTGCATTCTTGGGTGTAGGCCAGCGGCTAAGGGGTTCGATTCCCGAATCGAACGTTGGCGCCGATTAATTAGCGAATCGATGCCGAGACTTTTACGACTCTCATGCTGGGGATCTTTTTGTGGGTGTACAAAAAGGTTTTGTTTTTTATTTAACGACTAATTTTATTTTAATATCGAGTTTTTAAAATAAACAAAAAATCTTAGGACTATAAACAGAATCGATTAAATTGTGCCCAGAATCTCAGACCTCCTATTGGTGTGTCTAATGGGATGGAGTACTTTTTCACGCGCTTTTTGACATTTACTAACAAGGTCTTGCCTCGTTCGCTTCCATTGTGCGGTCCAAAAATCAAATCGATGGCCTCACAGCTTCTAATAAATCGATACATTTATTGATTTGTTACAGCTTTAAATTGGTTCCCAGCAGTGCACCGCAACGTTGCGCCCGAGCCGCGTTGCTCTCGCTCTTGGCTTTTGGGACTTTTACAACGCGCTTTATTTGATCTACTTTTAATGTATGAATAAACAAGGCTTTATCTGCCAAAATACCCCCGTAACTCGCGGTGTACGTTTTACGTATATTTGGCATACCGACAAGATATTATACCTTTACTAGCGACCCGCCCCGGCTTTGCACGGGTTAACAAATTATACATAAACCTTTCTCTTGAATCACTATATAAGTATATTAATCATAGGATCATAGCTATGACATTTTGTTTGACTTTTTTTTGATTTATTGATTATTAATGATAAGAGTTAGCACTCGAAGAACAATTTAAAAATCTAAAAAGTGAAACGTAACGAAATGTGAAAAAAAATCTATGATATTAATATCCAGACAGGAAAATAGAGGACTACGTTAATACGGAGGTGTACCTAAGTCTTTCGCAAATATTATAACATTGATTACATTTTAACAAAAAAATATTCACGGTAGCGTGTGCCACTTCCGCACGATACAGTCCTAGTAAAAGTGCTATTTATCAGACGTCGTAACGTTATCTAGCCATTGCTAATTGAAATTTGTAGGAAAGCGGGTGTAGGCGTTTAGCGCAACGGTTGCTGCAAGCGGCCCCCTGCTGGCGTGGACACCTTTTTACTTGGGCCACGCCGCGGGTGCCGCTTGATTGCCTCCGATCTCATCGTTTTATGCTCCCCATAAAGCCAACAATAATTCATTTAGACGACGTGACGCCACTCACTCGTTAACTGGTGGTGTTGTTCGACGCGGACGTGATTCCAGGGCGGCCAGACAGTTCCGCCTTGGATAATATCACTCGCGCATTTCAAATCTCTCACAGTCAATTATTCGATACATTTCTAATCGAATCACTTCAAATCGTAAAGAAAGCACCCATTAATCGAACGCTACCATCAATACATAAAATCAAAATTTAATGATCTTGAATAGCCAGTTCACGACTCATCACAAGAAAACTAATAAAACGTCAAATTCACTGTGCTTTATAGATATTTGAGGCTAATTAACTTGATCAGGTTAAGCCGTCCACATTTTTTCCATTTCTTTAATTTAGTTGGACGAACCGTCTCTATTTAAAAACCGGTCTAAGTAAAACAAACAAACAAATTCATTCCAAACCATTAGGCACGAGATCCGACTGTTAATGTCTCAATTTAGAAACGGGCGTAAATCTTTTAAGGCGTGACAATTACTGTTGCTTTCCGGCAATACAAATAAAAAGGCTTTCCGTCAATTATCGATAAATTAACCCGATTAAACACTCCACGGCCGACGGCGCCGGAGCGTCTTATCTCGGGACATGTCACGCTTTTAGGCAGGTAACACTGCGCCTCAGAAACATTTACAATTTTAAACTAATTTTCTTTCTTCCATATACAGTACTCACTGAATCAAAAGTGAAAAACTTTAAACCGACCGGTCTGGCCCAGGGATGTTGCGAACATCCGCATCCGCATCCGCAACCGCGGAACTTCCGCATTATTTTCAAATCCTCCGCATCCGCATAAAATCGATGCGGAGCTTATGCGGATGCGGATGTCGAACAAGTCGGTACAGGAACGTCTTAGCGGCGGCGTAAGTGCTAGGTAATTTCGTCATTACCTATAACGAAATCGTCTAGATCCAGAAAAGTCGGCCAAGTTACTGTTTATTAAATATAACGCACCTATATTCTTGCTCAAATACTAAACGTTTCGTTTGTTTTTAAATAAAAAAATACTAAAAATGTAATATTTGACGTTTTCTAAGTACCTAATCTTGACATCCGCATCCGCATCCGCATCCGCGGATGTGAGCCTTTAAATATCCGCATCCGCGGATGTCAAAAAATCGGCATCCGCAACATCCCTGGTCTGGCCTAGCGGGTAGTGACCCTGCCTGGGAAGCCGCGGTCCTGGGTTCGAATCCCAGTAAGGGCATTTATTTGTGTGATGAGCACAGATATTTGTTCCTGAGTCATGGTTGTTTTCTATGTATTTAAGTATTTGTATATTATATCTATCGTTGTCTGAGTACCCACAACAGAAGCCTTCTTGAGCTTACCGTGGGGCTTAGTCAATTTGTGTAAAAATGTCCTATAATATTTATTTATTTATTTATTATTAAAATATGTAAACACATACACCATTGTGTCATCTAATCATTGCCGCCGATGTTGATATTTATTATAAAGTGTACAGTCAATAATGTGTACGAACATTATCACGTTATTAGATCTGATACGTACAAAAAGTCAACGTTGTAAGAATTTAAACGCTGAACATAACTAGCTCCTTCTATTGAAAATAACTAAACCTTTTAATAGAAGCGGGGCCCATTGTGACTAATCATGATTAAACGACTTTAGACAAATTGCATGACCGTGACTGGGCATGTAGGCAACAGGGCTCGAGCTCAAATCATTAAAAGAACAATTATAGATATCGCATTCATTCCCACCTGCAACCGTTGACTCCGTTAATGATCTCGATCTAAACAAATACCAAATCTGACCGCTCGCCGATCATTCTATAACCGATTGCCATTTACAATTTAATATAGGTACATTGCCAATCATGTTTGATTTACACTGACAGGATTTGGAACATAATTCAGAATAGTATTTTTTATTTCAATTGATTAGAGTCAGAATTTTACTTATTGATAAGTTTTACGAACTAGTTACGGTAATATCCAATTGATTACTGTTCTTGATCATACTCATAAAGGCTTTTTGTGAGTCAAAAGAAAACTAAATCGAACTAGATTAAAAGAGGCGGCGCGTCGCTGAGCTCCCACAAAACCTTAACGGATTTTCAACGGTTCGTTTTCTTTTTACAAAACGCTTCTCCCAACATAATTAAAGATCTCGGTTGGTAAGTGATGACTGGTCACCATTAGATGTATTCTCAGCCACATCAGGTTTCTGACGTCTAAGGGCGGCGGCTGACGCCGCGCTGCCTCGCCGCGCCGATTACGGACCAAACAAATTGTGTGGAGGGCACCTCTTTGTGCTTCAGACGTGTTAACAATGAGAGAAGCCCCGCAACTGATCATTACTATTATACCTCCTATGCAAGGCTTTGTATTTTGAGTAAATTATAACAGCTCGCTTGTATCATCTACGCCCGCCAACTCTCAGACAGCACGTCATTACCAACAGTGACAGCATTAAATCGATTTGTTTCATCGCGTTGTTGTAGACCACCAATCATTGTATTAATATTGTCCATATCTAGAAGCTATAATTTTTTCTATTTATTCTCCGTGACAAGCATTTGACAAGGCGTATAATTTTTAGTTACCGATAGATAGATAATTTCCTTTAACTAGCGTTGTCTTTAAAACGTTTCACATGTGACATGTTAAGAGCGTCCATTAAGAAATTATTTACAATTATTCTTCGTGGACGTAATTGTTCAAAGTATGGACAATTTATGACTGCAATAATGAGTAAGCGGAAAAGTTTAACTTCAAGGAAACAATTAGGTACCTACCTACACCAAACAGACTGTGCGCACAGTTACTAAAGATAACGCCTGAAATTATCATTTGATTATTAGTCGATGGATGGCTGTTATTTAATCGATATCAACACAAAAATCATAATAAAAAAACACATTCACACACTCACGTCATTAAATTAATGTTTCTCATGACATAATGGCAGCGTTTAACATAAGATGCCTGCAGGTACATTAAACGAAACATGGTACCTATCGGAACTAAAATGAAATTGAGTAGTACCTACTCGTAATCTCTTTTAATGCATTGTAAATGGAATAGTTGATGGACACTGGCCCACGAAATAAAAAATAAACCTTCAATACAGGTTTCCAATAATTGTAATAAATTGCGCCAGCAAGACTACTGGACTCAATTGTTCAGTAGCTGAACAACAAATTCTACGACAATTATTGTTGGCCAGGCTATGATTAAATTATGGCACTTATTCGAAGTGTTTCCTGAAAATTACATGGGATGGCTCTCGCAAGGCTGCGCGCGCACGCGATCCGAGCACGCATTAAACTCTATAATGGCCAACCATTCTGCGGTACTAGTCAGGAACAACATAAGCGTACTTGGCGTACAACATACTTACGACATTCTATGCTGGCAGGCTGACCGTTTTAAACGCGACCAATGACGCATCGGTTTTAACGCTCCCAGTCACTCTTGTAATTAACAATGCGTTCTTCCAACCTGACGTCGTTCAAACCTGGCACGACGACGCCGATGGCGGTGTTGAATTATAGCAATACTTTTTCATCTTACGTATATATATATATATTACGTTGCGCTAAATGTCTATTTATAGGATAGTGTATGTTAAATATTGTGTATGGCTTGTCTAAGTAAAACAATTTTGATATCTTCATCGCGCATTGCCGTAACAGTCGATATAAAAAAAAACATATTTATTGAAAGAAAATGGAGTATGTACCTACCTATCTGGGTAATCCGCTAGATATGATCACTATTAGCTTTAAGTTCAAACTTGTAAATAGTCATGGAACATTTTGTGACCAATCAATCTTTCATTTCGAGTACATGGTTTCGCCATTGCCGTTGTATTTTCAGGTATACTAACAGTTTAGAGCTGAATTTTATAATTTTAATTATTTTCGCAGGTGTATGCACCAACGCAACTGCTCCAAGCGTGTCCTCGATCAACAGGATACTGAGGAACCGGGCCGCGGAGCGTGCGGCGGCGGAGTTCGCTCGGGCCGCTGGCTACGGGCTGTACGCCGCACCGCCACCCTATGGCGCCTTCCCCTGGGCTGGCAGCGGCGGCGTGTGGCCCCCGGGCTCGCTGCCGCTACCCCCCGGCGTGCCGCCGCCTTCAGGGGTACCGCATCATGACATGCAACAGGGCTTCTTGTCTTCATCCGGGCGAGGACTAATAGGTAATTTCTTAATAAGGAAGTACCGGGCGATAAAAACAAGCAATCTTATTTCTGTTAATTTGATGTGGCAATCAATACTCAACATTCTTATCTTTCTCGTAGATGTCGACGGCGATGACTCCGGTTCGCTTGACGGAGAACAACCAAAGTTTAGAAGAAATCGCACCACCTTCAGTCCTGACCAGCTTGAAGAACTAGAAAAAGAATTCGAGAAATCTCATTACCCGTGCGTCTCGACGAGGGAACGCCTCGCTTCCAAGACGTCATTGTCGGAGGCGCGAGTCCAGGTAACAAGACCGCTATACCTAAGCCACAAATTAAATTCCTCAATCATAAACCAAGCAGCGAATTAATAATTTATAGTAATAATGTCGAGCTAGAGATATCTTAATCAAATCAGAGCTATCATTTTACATCGATTTACATTCATGAATATTTGTTAAATCAGTGAGAACAGAATACTAATCATGTTTATTTACCGTTACTGACAGGTTTGGTTTTCCAACAGACGAGCCAAGTGGAGACGCCATCAGCGCATGAATCTCCTCAAGCGCGGTGGCGGCTCGCCCGCACACCGCCTGCCCCACTCCCCGTCCCCCTCCCGCTCCCGTTCGCGTTCTTTGTCCCCCGCGCGCGCGTATCACACGCCCCAGATGGGCGGCGAGAATAGTGCTTTCAAGTCACTCTCCCATCAAGATACGGCTCTGAAGGCTCTGTCTCACCAGGCTCAGTTCGATAGCAACGCACTGAAAGCGCTGTCGCAGCATACGTACGAGAGCGGTGCGTTCAAACCGCATCCTGGGCTAGAGAGTAGCGCGTTCAAAGCGCTCGTCCCGCATTCGGCGGCGGCTGCGTTACTGGCGGCGCAGTCGATACACCTAGCTCGCGGGTACGAGTCGCATTCGGACACGGACGAGGAGATCAATGTGCACGACGAGAGTGAAAATGAGGCTGACAGACGCAACAGCAGGGCGCGGTCGCGCTCGCGGAGCCCCGCGCGGCCGCGCCCGCCGCCGCCCAGCGATCTGCCTCTGCAACTCACCAAGCACGACCGTTGACGACTCATTATTCAGTATTACAGGGTTCCAATTGAAGATATCAACAAATAAGCTTTATACGTAAGCAACGCCACTGATTAACGGAAAAAATTAAAAGATAACATTTTAACGGCTTTTAAAGATTTGAATGTGACCTGTAAACATTGTTATAATAGTCTTTATCATTCTTTATAAATGTACATTCCATGTGAATTAAGATGTAAATATTTGTTGTAGGTAGCCAAGTAAGCTCGAAAGTAATTATTACTTAGATACCTATATACAAGTGAATGACTGTGCACAAAAAGTAGATCTTTTATCCACAATAGGAATGTTGACATGATGCTATATATCATCAGATTGTTATGAATACTTACCAAAGCAGCCATTTGGATTGTAAAGGCACGGTTTTAGGCAAACCAAAGTTCCTAATATATTCCTACTCGAAATGATCAATGTATCATAACTTGTATATTGTTATAAAAAAATGTACATTTAATACGTTGTCTGTTGAATTGTAGTTGTAACGGAACCTGATGCTGAAATGGCAGCAACACACTTGGTTATTTTATTTGCGCTAATATAGCCTGGTCACTTCCGTTTTAAAAGATACAACACGAATATTTGGGCAAATGCGGCCAGGTATGTTTGCGGCCGAAGTGAAATGGGTGTTGTTTTGTAAATATTGTACCTAATCATTTCGGGCACTATATGTAAATTATTTATTTCTTAGAAAATTAATATTTGTACAGTATGAGAAGTAGCAAATTACATACGTAAGTACGAGAAATCGAATAAAAAAGTTGAAGTATATTGTTTTTTATTCGTAAGACCTTTCTGTATACAAAACAATGTTCCGGTGATTAAATTTGGAAGCATCCCAAGCTGGCATCGTGGAGCTGAAACCAACGCGTAGATGCCCTTACGACTATTTAATGAAATATAGGTAAGTGGTAAGTATACCGAGGGAATAACAATTATTGAGAAAATTAGTCCCTATCTAAAATTTACTAGGCTACAGGGATGTTGCGGATGCCAATTTTTTGACCGATATATCCGCACCATAGGTTCAACGCCAAAGACCGATTAATCGGTCACAGACCACAGAGCAACATAGACCTACGTGCATATGCATAAAGTTCAATTTCAGTTTTGACACTTCGGTGACGTGGCGTCGGCGTGACAGTTTTTGTGTTTGACACAGCGTCGAAAAGGTTAAGGCAAAGTAGAGGGCCTTATCCCACCCCTTCTGTTGGGCTCCTCCAAGTAATGTCTACGTTGACTGACGGCACTGGTAATATCAGCGGCTGATGGAATCGTTACATGAACCTAGTTAGATTAATTTAGGACTAGTTATAGCACTAAAAATAGAATTGCAGTATTGAAAGCCGATGTAAATGCACTGTAAATAAGTTCAACATTGCCAGCTGTGCCAAACATTGCTTTGCTTGATAAAACAGTTATCAATCAACTATCTATGTCTTTAAATTTAAAACTAGCTTGTTTTGAATTACCTACTTTTACTGCTGCGCATGGTTGCCGACTGCATTGCTCCCGCAAATGAGGGATGTCTGATTATTGGTGGCAGTAATGCAGTCTGCAGTAATGTCGCGCCATAAAGCTGCAGCAGTAACGCTAGTTCAATCTGAATCCGAACGGTACCTTAAAGGTGACAGTCCATTTCCAACCGCAGCTGCACTACTGTTCATTTTACTATGGAAATTGACAGTAACAGCGAAGCGTTCAGTACCAGTAGTGCAGCTGCGGTCGGTAATGGAATGTTACCCTTACTGTTGCAGCGGTGCCGAAGCAGTAAACGAGCGACATCACTATCAATATCTCTGATAAAATGGATAAACGGAATGAAGGTTCTAATTGTGACGGTAATGCGGAAACGACACGACAGCAACCTGAGAAACTTCATCCCCGCTCCTTCGTCAATTTCCCGCTGCTGCATCACTGCAGCAGGAACGCGGCAGCAGCGACACTGCTGCAGATGCGATATGATTTCCACCTGTAATATAATATCGAAGTCATGTGATAAACAAATAATTTTTAAGAAAAAAAAACCGACTTCTATGCGGCCCGGTGAAAGATTATTGTAGATGGTGCGCTATGTAGAAAAGGAGGTAAAACCACCCACTTTTCTAGTAGCATTTCGTTTCTGTAAGGCTCGCAGTTCTAACCTAACCTAACCTACTTTTGTTCGGTTCTGTGAGGATAGTAGTTCAAACCTAACCTAACCCACTTAACAGCGCATATGCGGTGCGGTGTACGGGGGTTTGAGAAGGAGGGGTTTGGCCTCATCATACTTTATACCTACATTTTATGGTAGGTAAGCATAGTGGTTAATTTAGTTTAGGTATCATAGTGGTTTTCCGGGTCAAGGTCCGGGTCTGTGTCCGAGTCCGAGTCCGGGTCTAGTCCAGGTCCGAGTTCAGGTCCGGGTCCGGGTCCGAACCGGATCCGGGTACGAGTCCGGATCTGGATCCGAGTCCGGGTCCCAGTCCAAGTCAAAGTCGAAATTCGAAATCACCAAACGTGTACTATGCGTCGTTGAAGAGTTCTGTTCTGATCATCATCAGCAGTTCCAGTTCATCAAATGCGACAGTTTTTAATGTTAATGCTTTATTTTATGATGAAAATACAGAAAATTCTATACGTGTGCCTTTAAGATTTGAGGAGTTCCCTCGATTCCCCATGGATCCCATGTTCAGAACTAGAGCTTGACATAAATATGGCTTAAAAACCTAACTTGCTTAACAAACATAACGAAGAGGAATAATCGCCAAACGCGAGCTATGCGTCGTTAAAGAGTTTCGTTCTGGTCATCATCAGCAGTTACACTTCCTCAAATATTACTTTTTTGAATGTATATGCTTGATTTGTTGATAAAAACACAACAATCACTATATGTATGCCTTTGAAATTTGAGGAGTTCCCTCGATTCCTTATGGATCCCATCATCAGAACTCGAGCTTGACAAAGATGTGGCTTAAAAACTTAACTTGCTTAACAAACATAACGAAGAGGACAAATCGCCAAACGTGAACTATGCGTCGTTGAAGAGTTTTGTTCTGATCATCATCAGCAGTTCCGCTGCATCAAATGCGATAGTTTTTAATGAAAATGCTCGATTTTCTGATGAAAATACAAAAATCTCTATATGCATGCCTTTAAGATTTGAGGAGTTCCCTCGATTCCTCATGGATCCCATCTTCAGAACTCGAGCTTGACAAAAATGTGGCTTAAAAACTTAACTTGCTTAACAAACATAACGAAGAGGACAAATCGTCAAACGTGTACTATGCGTCGTTGAAGAGTTCCGTTCTGATCATCATCAGCAGTTCCACTTCATCAAATGTCACTTTTTTGAATGTATATGCTTGATTTGTTGATAAAAATACAAAAATCACTATATGTATGCCTTTAAGATTTGAGGAGTTCCCTCGATTCCTCATGGATCCCATCATCAGAACTGGGTTTTGATAAAAACGGGACCAATCTGTAAGCATATACATGCAATCAAAAAAAAAATTTCAAAATCGGTCCAGCAATGACGGAGATATGGAGTAACAAACATAAAAAAATAAAAAACATACAACCGAATTGATAACCTCCTCCTTTTAGATTTGGAAGTCGGTTAAAAAATAGGTACTGAGATAGTTATTTGTACAACAAGAGATCAAAGTTTGATATTTCTTCGAGTTCTTATTTTGAGTCCCGTGCAAGCGAAAGATTCTATACTAGTATCTAATTTAGAATCTTGAGCGTAGTAAGGGACTCAAAAGCGCACGAGATGTAAATAACTTTGATCTCGTGTAGTTCACAAAACTTTTCACCTCAGCAGTGAGAACATATTAGAGAACCCGAAAAATGTATTCCTTCATCACTTACTTACCTCTATTCACTCATGTTTTCTTAAGATATACCAACAATTAAGTTTTCACCTCAGCAGCTCGAACAAGGGTACTTTGTTACTTAAAAACATTGAGCAAAATCGCATTTTGTTCATTTTGTCTCACTCAGTGAGCAAAATGCGATTTTACTCACTGTTTTTAAGTAGCAAAGTACCCTTGTTCGAGTTGCTGAGGTGAAAAAATAATTGCATCAGAGATTATATTAATATTTGGACAACCCTTAGTAAATAGGTACCCGTATGCCAAAAATTTCACAAAAATGCATCTTTAAAACACTCTAATCTCGAGGATCTAGGAGTCAACATTTTCATACATAGGTAATTTATTTAGTTCTGCGCTTTTCAGGTTAATTTCACTACTGGGTTGAATTTATTGATTTATAATTTGATGAAGTTATCTGTCAATCCAGAAGAATACCACTAATATTTCTTACCTTGCTTTTTATAAAAGTTAGAAGCGGAAACAATTAATTGAAATGAAATCACTGGCAATCTATTTTTCCTTTTAAACATTCCGTATTGACCTGAATTCTCAGCCGTCGGCGGTAACAAAAGGTGAGCACCTTATAATTTTAACTCTTTTACAGTCATATCATGCACGACAATTATCCTTTTTTCCCCATTGTTATTAACAAAAGTCCCGATTTGTTCCATCCCGGATATCGGCAATCAGGCCGTGAAAGCTGGCTAAAGAGCAAAAACATGATCGGAGGACAAAGCCTCATTAACAGGATTCACTGCTGATATAGCTACGCAATACCTTATACCCGACTGCATGTATTATGGGTACATTGCAGTACAAAGATATTAACTAAGTACTTTTTGTGTAATAATTAGAGTAATATGTAGGTTTCATTGATTTGTAACTTAAATTTGATCCACTTCTCGACGTCTAAGTGAGCTGAAATTTGGCGTGCTTCCGTAGTTCCGATGGCAATGCAATGATATATAATTAATATTATTATGCTAACATATAGCTGATCTGATGGTGCAGTCTAATGGCTCCTTTACGCGATGGGCCAGCGCCGGCCACTCCAAGGGACGCAGCCATGCGGTAGAATGAGATAGCAATATCACTTGCTCCCTCTAACGCATAAATGCGTCCCTTGGAGTGGCCGACGCTGGCCCGTCGTGTAGAGGAGCCATAAAGGTAGGTAGGTAAAGGAAAACACAAACACATGATTTTAGGTTCATTATCATTAAATTTCAAAAGTACATGATAGAGGTGCGAATGAGAGGAAGTCAGTCATATTTAAAGTGATATTCGGATGTCAATTACAGCTGCATTACTGTTGCGACATTACTGCTGCGGCATTGATGTCGCCGCTGTACCTACCAGTCAATTTCCTTGATAAAATGAGTGACGTTCGCCGGCGCATTACTGCCGCGACTATGACGTTCGATCCGATACTCATTTTATCAAGGAAAGTGACAGATACAGCTACGTTGCATCAACGCTGCCGCAGTAATGTAGCAACAGTAACGCAGCTGGATTTGACATCCGAATGTAACCTAAGATGAATATGTAAATTTTCGTCACTTTAATTCTAATAAATGACAATGTAAGTATTTCACCTTTATTATTGCTATAAAGGTTCAATGAATACGCTGTGTCGAGTTCTAGAACATTCACGGGCCTTACTTGCCCGAATCACTCAAGTTTATAGTTCGTTTTTTTAGCATTAGAAAGAACTTGAAAGAAGGTAAGCGATCTCGACATGTCTTTTAATTGAAAAACGCTTTTTAAAAATCAGTAACTATTACTTATGAAAGCAGAAGAATATAAATGATCGTATTAGATTCATAATTGTTAAATATTTGCCGTAACTTATTTTAAAAATGTGTTTTTCAATTAAAAGACGCATTAAGATTGTTTACCTTATTTCTAATGCTAAAAAAACGAACTATAGAAATTTGGCGAATTAATTAACTATGCAATGAAAAGGCTTGGCAGAGGCCCGATAGGAATGTTACTAATAGATAAGTAGATAACACATACTAATAATGCAACAAGCAAAACGCTTGTATGTCACATGGATGTTACATACATACGAGCGCTTGTGTATAGGTACTATAAAAATGTAACAGTGTCATATTTTCTGTGGCGTTAATTTAAAACAACCACTTTGAATTTTATTAGAATCGTTATTGTAAAGTTTAAAAGATCGCGAGTTCACGCTGTAAAAGCGTTAACTTTCTGGTTTTGGTAAATCACAAAGCAGAAAGTGTAGTAGAGTTTGTCTGTAGGCCGGTGTCCGCTCGGCGCTTCAATCCGCGCTGGATATTTATTGTTATTGGATCGGCGCGCGGACATGCATCCACACTTCGCGGCTATCACGAGGGAACAACTTTATCGGCCGCGCCACTATTCTGGAGCAGCATTCAGATTTTTTTGTGTTGTAGTTTTGTTATTGGTAGGTATGTTACTCACAGTACTGTGTCGCATCGATACTATAAGTAGAGGAGGAGACCGAAAGACTTGCCTAGGTGAGAGAATTGCCTATTGATTAATTTAATAAAAAATAATATATTACAAAAATAATACTTATCAAAATAAGTACCTACTTATATATATTTTTAGCAAGCATACGTCATGCCCGAATTAATATCGATGTTAGGCTATATTATTATTCGAGTGATAAATTGATCGTAAAACCGGTAAATATTTTCATTTCGGCACATTTTTATTAAATAAAATTGTTCAAGTCCAGTCAAGTCAAGATTTTATCCAGGCGCAAGCATAGTGCCTGGATAAAATCTAAATAGCAATAATTTTGAGCATAATATGCTTAATTGCTTACACCAATTAGCAGACAATTCATTAATTTTCTCATTTCTCTAACTGCTGGACTATCACGCAGACGAAGTCGCGGGCAAAAGCTAATTAGATATATAGCGAACTACCATTATAAATATTACGACGTGTTTTAAAAATAATCATTAAATGAGATTTATTCTATGCCAAATAGTTTGCTTGCAAACTCTTTACTCAGAATACTCCCGCGCCTGCATTTCGCACGTACGATCCCATAAACTTTCCTCACCATCGGTAATTTGTTAAATGATAGGCCGCATCTACATAATATGAACATTCGCTGACACTACCAGCCGTAAGTAGTTCTATGCTCAAATATATTAACACCCATCCTACGCGCGTCTTGGTGTGATATCGCCAAATTAAATTATAAGTAAAGAAGGTATTGATCAGATACGTGTGGGTATGGACATGAACAGAATGTGTAATAAAGTTTCACATGTATATTATGTAGTATATGATTGATAGTAAATTCTACCCTATTTTTTTTTTTTGCATTTGCGGTTTACTTTGACGTTCTAATCGCACTGAATATCCTAAATACCTTTGGAGACTTATTTTAAGCTTTATTCAAATAAATTGGTCATACGAGGTGAAAGCTTGTAATTTAATAAAATATAAAAATTTGTTTTGAGGTTTTTGAAACTTTTTACAATTCCAAAAAATGAGGTGGTTAATACTGTGTGACGCCGACAATAACAATTATGCCACTTTACAGTAAAGCCATAAAAAATCCAAAAAAATATACTCTCAATTACATTAAAAGCACATAATAAATTGAGCAAAAACAACCATAAGCTACCTCTCTAAATGTTTTCACACATTTCTTAACGAAACACTAAAGGATATGACATCATTGGCGCGTAAAATTCACAAATTATTTATATGCAAATTGGCTGAGCAATCATAACATAAATTCTTTATAATCTCGCTAACCTTACAGAGGCCAGTAAAATTATCTGCGGGGCGAAAAAGTGTTTCGATATTGGTTCCCACTGACATTCAAACTTAGCCTTTCCGTATGCAACTGCTAAAAGGTAAGGCTGTCGATACACCGAGAGCGACAGCTGCTTAGTGCTCTTAACGTGACAGTCGCCAACCGCAGCTGCACTACTGTTCATTTTACTAAGGAAATTGACAGTAACAGCGACGCGTTCAGTACCAGTAGTGCAGCTGCGGTCAGAAATGGAATGTTACCCTTAAGGTGACGTTCAGATTTCAACTGCAGCTGTTGCGGCGTCGTTTTAGCCGCCGCTGTAGACAATAACAGCCATATTCGAACTTTAAGATAGGTACGTCAAATACCTATTAGATAGGTATCTATTAGACATCATCAAGATATGTCAGTGTCAAACAAGTGTCAAAAGTGACGTTTCTTCAAACAAAAACGTCACTTTTGACACTTGTTTGACACTGACATATCTTGGTGATGTCTAATAGATATCTAGTTCAAAATCCGAATCGGGACCTAAGTGACGTTTACCACCGCTTTACTGCCGCGATTATGACGTTCATTCCGCCACTCATTTTAACAAGGAAGTTGACAGATACTGCAGCGGCTACAACGACGCAACAGAAATGCTACTTGACATCTAAACGTCACCTTTAAATTACAATTGTTTAAGACTATATCGTATTTATTAGAATAATACTAATGTACATACCATTTAGGGCCACTTGCACCATCCCATTAACCCAAGGTTACGCGGTTAAACCGTTAACTCAGTATAAAATTGTACTGGTAACCATGGTAACTCCAGGGTAAACTCTGCTAACCCACCAGGGTTAATGGAATGGTGCAAGTGGCACTTAAGGGTTAATAAAACGAAATCCGGGGCAATGCTTTATAATTAACAAAATGATAGGTATGTACTTAATTGTTTAGCTAGCCAAAACTACCTGCTTTGCGTCTTAGCCTTTTAAAGAAATAAAACATTTCAGTTGATCTGTGTATGTGTAATACAGTGAAAGCATATAACTGGAAACCGCCTTTGGGAACATTACCGTTCAAATTCTCGGGCCAAATTAGCACACATACACAATTACGCCTTTTAAATAAGACGATACGTTTACAGAGCCTGTCTCTATTACACTAACGTACACAGCTAAGTGTAGATGAAATGCATATAATGTCAATTACTACCAATCAGCGACATTAATCCGCTAATAACCTTCTTGCTGTACGTACTGGCCGCTGAGAGTTCGCGGTTCATATTTGATTAGAATATGACTTGGACAAGGATAGGTTTATGCCATACATTGAAGAACCAGTCAAATAATTCACGTATAATAATTTAATACAGATTAAAACATAACTAGTTAAAATGTTGTTATGAAATTAAATGACAGACTAACTCAACATAATTAAATATTCATTGTTGTATAAATGTATTCCGCTATAATAAGTATTTTGTATATTTTATTATCAATCTGTATGGCAGTGCGAAGACACGTTCAGAGCCCGTACCATGAGTCACTGACAGAGTCAAAACTGACATTTACGCTATCGAGAACGTAATTTACTTTCTATACATCTCGTTTACACTAATATGCGAGTACGAGCGAGATGTATAGAAAGTAAATTACGTTCTCGACGGCGTTTATGTCAGTGCCAAACTGATAGTAGCCGTACTGGTATAGGCTGTCCGTTTTTCTAAGATCAAGTACTATGTAAATGTATGGCGAACTTGATCTTAGAAATCGGACAGGCTATACAGCCTGCAAAATTTACATGGGTACACGAATCGGGTCAAAAACATTTAAACAGGCGGAGTCACAATAAATCCCCACTTTCAGTTCCAATGGAAATATTTTATTATGTATATAGCCGGTCAAGCAAGTTTGTCAGTAGAAAAAGGCGCAAAATTTTGTATGGGACCATAACCGTTCGCGCGCTTACATTTTCTAAATTTGCTGCTCTTTTCTACTGACGGAAATGGCTTGAGAGAAAACCTACTGTGACAGTAGAGGGTGGATTCAAATGATCAACATTTTCAGATAATGTGTGTATTTGTTAAATTAATTCAGTGAAAGCGTGATAGAAAAAAATGTATCTACATATAGGAGACCGGGTATGATTATCTCACGGGTTATCTCATGAATAGAACATAATATTCTAGATATCTTGCCAGACATCCACTCAATTTCATGTCTCTCTAATTGGACAGTTTTTTTCCATAGTTCTCTGCGAATAGCATCTTGTGGGAATCTGAATGGAAAGTAATGTAAAATGACAATAATAAATTTGATTATTAATTTGAAATAACTAGGTAGTTTTTTTATAGCTCCATCACATGAAATAAAAAAGGAAAATACAAATCTGTAAGAAGGAATTTATTACTACATTTATAATTATATAGAAAACACCTAAACCAAACATAAGTTAATAAAATAGTCTACTTCATTTGGCATAAAACCATCCCTATTATTCTCGCAATTTAAAAAGTCGTATGTTGTTATGAAAGTCGTATGCAGTTATTACGTTTTAGCTTAGCACGATAGTATTGAAAAAATGTCGTCATGTTTATTCCAAATTTTACTGAAGTTATCTGTTTACTACAAGTGAAAAGTGATTCCACTGTCCTTGATATGAACTAAAATAACTTCTGCACCACTTCACGACACATGAAGACATTTTTAATTACAAAAAAACGTAGTTTTTATAAACCAATTTAGCCATCCGTCACTGACTGTCATCTCGGCCGAACTGAAGTTGCAAATCGAACAGTCTGTAAGCACCGCCTACAATCGAATACTTTACGTTGGGTCATAATTGAGCGGACAGAATACTTCCATGGTTTATATGCGTTCACTGGTGTAATATCTAAATGCAAAACACCTAAACTATTCCAAGCATTCGTTGACATGGATTGTGTCAAATATATTAATTAAATTTAAATGATTATCTCTAATTGTCAGGCATTAAGTTTTCGCGCCTACTTAAGCCGTGGTAATACGAAACAATTGAGCCATTAGCGTGTTATTTACGATCGGACGTGAAACCGTTAAGTGACAAACCGGCTCTATAAAAATCATCCCATTAACCGACCCGGACAAATCACAGGGAAAAAATCTATCTTAGTTTTCCATAAAACCATGAGCAGATTCGAAATGTAAGCACATTAAGTTATCGGTGGAATTATCTCGTACGTGTTACAATATTTATTTGTTTCTCGCTCGGACGGACGGTGTGATTGTGGCGGAGTGTTCTCTGATTCTCTCCCAATTAGGTGGTTATTGACATTTTACTTTTATCGGGGCAATCTTGGGATGACCTCTCCGATTCATAGTGCTGCACTTTGGGGTCCCTTTGTTTCCCATAAAGTTTTAAGTCATAATTTATTCACAACTTTGGGAACAAATCAAATTATTTTATTAAATATTTTGATTTGTGTTTTTTAAGTAGTCACACTACTATATATAAATTATAAACTGAAATAAATGTCATATATTAAAGAAAAAGTGACGAAGCCCACCAGTGCCAGTGCTTTAGCGCGGATTGCTAAAGACGCCGGTTCGAATCCGGCCTTCACCACTAGAGGGAGGGCTTCGTCACTTTTTCTTTAATATATGACATCTATTTCAGTTCATAATGTATTGTTTGTCCTATAATTATTAGTCCTAAAACTGAAACCGTTATCTTTTCAGGATTTTCGTAAGGTTAACCTATAATTAGGTTAGATTAGGTTTGGTTTGTTTTATGGCAATCCTGAAAAGTGACGCGTTTATGAATCAAATAAATTATGACTAACGAAAATGCGGCAAACAATTATACATTAGGACTTAAAACTTTTTGGGAAACAATAGCAGCGCTTTGTTCAAAGGTTGACAGATGTTAAAAGTTTGTATTGGCTTAATTCAATTAAATAAGGTAATATGACATATTATCGTGTGAATAAAATGAGGTAATATTTATGATCCGAGTTTTAGATCTAAAAAAAAACACGCATTTGATCTCACCACTAAGAGAGCTTTAAAATGTGGTAAACATTGACTTTTTTGTTACCAAATTTACGAGAAATAAAAAAAAGACAATAATATTCGAAAAAGAAATATTTTCACGTCAGCTTGTAATTAATTGTGAGTAATTATATTTTTGTTTTTAATTACTGTACACGTACTGTACCTTCCTCACTCTAGCAATAATCAGCTGAACAACAAAATGATTGCCTCCAAATAAGGCCCGCACTATAGATAGGACAAGTTGTGACAGCGCCTAACGTCGAAATTTATCCCAAAAAGGGAAGCTGTTAATAGAGTCATTCAACGTTACCGGTGGAATTATCTACAAAGAAGTCTCAGAGTCTGTTGGGCTGTCGGTCGGAAATATAAATTTATTCAGTGGTTGTCGCTGCGACACGGGCGCCCGGCTGTATCTCGCCGAGTAATCTTGAACATTGGCGTTAAAGAATTTAAATTATATGCCGATACAAATGAACGGTCGAACCCATCTCATTTATTGCTCTAATCCGAATTATATTGACTAGATATTTGGGATTCTGAACGCATTGTCACGTTATTTTGTAGTGTAATATCGATTCTGGTAATTTATAGCGCTATTATACGCCTAAGCGGCATCTCAGAACAGTAACAAGAGTATAGTAAACCACAATACTGATCGGGATTCGAAAGTCGTGCGTCGTCAATACCGGTAGATGTAATAGTTTTGAGCAACTAGGCACACACTAAGTTTTAAATTTACATCACAAAAGAGATTTATTGTTTATTCACTTTCAACAATACACTGATGGACAGTGCCTCAGTGCATTTTACTTGTAATGTAAAACGAGTAAAATGTAGGTATATTTATTACATTTTATTTGAAACTAAAGTTATATGACGAAAATTAAGTACAATAAAATGATTATGTAGATTTGAAATTTAAGTTAAAAAAAGTTGGTCGCAAATCAATGACCCTGTATTATACCTACGTAAAATTATTACAATTTAAATAAGTTATAGAACTAGATATGATGTAATGGAATGTGCATCGAAGGCATCGGACTCATATATCAAGCCGTTGCTTATCTTATAGCGCAGCGAATCAAACACGCATGCAAACCAGTGTTACTGTGGTTTCTAGATCTGTAATAGCTATGCGTATTCGGAAAGCGCATTTGGTGGTTCACCTGAGCTTGCTTGCTTGGTAAGCAAATGTAATAGTGCTCCGGGCCAAGCGTTAGCGCTGACTATAAATTCCGATTACTATTAGGTATTTCATTACTCCCGCTAATTAAGCGCAGCAACCAATTCGCGCGCGTTTGCGCATCCATCGGTGCTCGCCCGGAGACACCATTACTCTTGCTACTACCATTTTTACATGTGTAGAGTTATTGATGTCACAGACCCTCTCTATATTGTCGCTCTTTCGTAAGAATGAACCAGGGATGTTGCGAACATCCGCATCCGCATCCGCAACCGCGGAACTTCCGCATTATTTTCAACATCCGCATCCGCATCCGCATCCGCATAAAATCGATGCGGAGCTTATGCGGATGCGGATGTCGAACAAGTCGGTATAGGAACGTCTTAGCGGCGGCGTAAGTGCTAGGTAATTTCGTCATTACCTATAAGGAAATCGTCTAGCTAGATCCAGAAAAGTCGGCGAAGTTGCTGTTTATCTATCTATCTAATACCTTTAAACGAGCAATTCTTGTTTATTTATATATACATTTCGGGGATCTCGGAAACGGCTCTAACGATTTCGATGAAATTTGCTATATGGGGGTTTTCGGGGGCGAAAAATCGATCTAGCTAGGTCTTATCTCAGGGAAAACGCGCATTTTCGAGTTTTTATATGTTTTCCGAGCGAAGCTCGGTCACCCAGATATTTAAATATAACGCACCTGAGCGTTTTCCAAAAAAAGTGGACATTTCATTCATGTCTTCAAAATATTGACTTCTTGGGCTCATTTTACTCAGAATCATTTGTACATTCACGCCTCATACATAAAAAAATGTGTCCAAAAATTTCCTTTCCTGATCGTCACATTCTTGTATGAAATTGTTTTTATTTGTATGAACGTGACGTACTGGAAAAAATTTTTTTCATACAACATTTTGGGACACTTTTTTTCATGTATGAGGCGTGAATGTACAAATGATTCTGAGTAAAATGAGCCCAAGAAGTCAATATTTTGAAGACATGAATGACATGTACACTTTTTTTGGAAAACGCTCACCTATATTCTTGCTCAAATACTAAACGTTTCGGTTTTTTTAATTAAAAAATACTAAAAATGTAATATTTGACGTTTTCTAAGTACCTAATCTTGACATCCGCATCCGCATCCGCATCCGCGGATGTGAGCCTTTAAATATCCGCATCCGCATCCGCATCCGCGGATGTCAAAAAATCTGCATCCGCAACATCCCTGGAATGAACGTATAATAACGGTAGTAATACTCCCTGGTGATAGTTGCCCTTTGCCCCATCTAGGGGACATAGGACATGTACAGATGTAGTGCATAATTATTTTCCATCGTATTTTCACGGAAACGTATGAACATGTCTTGCTATTTCAGTCAGTCTCGGTAGAAAAAGTACTGAGTTCGACTGAAGTAGCATGACAGGTACGAACGTTTTCGCGAAAATACGATGGAAAACGATTAGGTATGCACTACATCCGTACGTCACCCTTTTATTAATAAATATTTTTGGTACAACTAAACGGCGTAGGAAAACCTCGTTTCTCGTTTTAAAATCTAGCATTCAACATAGTGTTGTGAATAATGCTTATTTCGAGGCTTAAAGACTTGAACCCTTAATACTCTCGAGGCTTAACGTCTCGAAGGCGGCAAAGACGATTTCTTACATCCATACGCGTAAAATAAATAAATACAATTCTCAAATATAGTCGAGTCTTCAAGACTTACGAGTCTTGAAGGCTCGAGTCTTTAAGCCTAAAAATAAGCGTTGTGACAAACTACAGTGACTGGCAAGCCAATTCAAATGTAGGTACACTGATATCAGACTGACATCATTTATATGTCATTCTCATGTCCGTGTTCGTTCGAATTGGCCCGTGTATTTTAACGAATCACGATGGTGGATAAGGAAAAGATCATCTTATCCCTTTAAACGATCAATTATTGTATATTTATTTATTTATTTATATGTATATGTACCTATATTTTGGAGGATATAATCAAACGGAGACGCCATGTCTGTAATTTTCTGTACAAAACAGTCTGCCGATTTTTGCGGGGGAGGGGAACGTCAAATGTATGCGTAACGTAAAAATAGCCATGTCAGATAAACGTCAGTCCATACATTGTGTATGACCGTTGGCCGCCTATTTTCGACAGAGGGGAAAGCCTGTCAATGGCTACTCCGTTTAGTTGTATCCTCCAAGACCTATATAGTTTCAGGATCTCGGAAACGTCTCTAACGATTTCGATGAAATTTGCTATATGGAGGTTATTGGAGGCGAAAAGTCGATTTAGGTAAGTCTTATCTCTGGGAAAACGCGAATTTTTGAGTTTATTATGTTTTCCGAGCAAAGCTCGGTCTCCCAGATATTGATATTAATACCTACAAAGAAGAGGTGAAAACAAAATTAATTTTCAACAGTATCAAGCGTACCTCCAATCCGAATCAACTCTATTTGTGTCTAGATCTACCGGGGATTGTAAATTTATTACAGGACATCTCCATCTCAAAGCACTATATGCTAATACGAACAGAGTAATCAACTTTATTAAGTCGATGCCCTTAGGTGCCCCGTTTCATTTAAGTTGATTTCTTGTATGGGGTATAGAGTTCTTGCATTTGATTCTGCCATGATTGATATCTACATGGATGGTCTAGGTACGAGTATGTAGACGTCAATCATGTCACTTTGCCTCATAGTCAGTATTGTGAATAACGCTTAAAGACTCGAGCCCTCAATAAGTCAGTAACTCAGTAAGTCTTAAAGACTCGACTATATTTGAGAATTGTATTTATTTATTTTACGCATATGGATGTAAGAAATCGTCTTTGCCGCCTTTGAGGCGTTAAGCCTCGAGAGTCTTAAGGGTTCGAGTCTTTAAGCCTCGAAATGACCGTTATTCACAACACCACTCATACTAAAATTAGTTCAGTATGACCTACATATTCACCCTTCAGAGTTTGACCAGAGATAACATAATCATTCTGTAACTGTATATTGTTAATAAAAACCAAGTAATTAGCAGAGACATATGATCATCATACTCATAAAAACTATTTATTTCATACATAATACATAAAAATCCGTTTGGCAGTTGAGTATTTTCGAATTGAATAACTTGAATATGTTATTAATATATTACGTATAAATAAGTAAACAGACACTCGTGTCTATATTCATTAAAATAAAATTATTATAAAAATAACTCACACATCCGCACTAGACGCACAAGAACGTTGCTTAGACATTTTCATTCTTAATTTCCGTTTTTCCATTAGAGTTTTTTGTAAATCGTCTATTTCCTTTGAAGACGCATTTTGAATACTAGAAGTGTTCTTTCTGATTTGTTTTCTCAGTGTAGCTTTTTCATTCATGTAAAACTCGATGGATTTTTTCGTTTCTTTTAACTCTTCTTTTTTCTCTTCATTCACTGCTTTTATAGTATTTCTTTTTCGTTCTAGCTCATCATGTAAACCTATTTTCATTGCATTTACTCTTTCTTTAAGTTCTGCCATTGACATCTCACACAGTAAACCTAAGCCAGATGTTTCTGTCAAGTCTATAATTTTTGGTACTTTTGCTTTTTTCGCTATTATAGCAAGAATTTTGAACTCCTTTATCATTTTAACTCTGCGGTCTAACTCATTCTGTTTATCTTTTAAAGCTTTTTCTAACAATCTTTCATTCCGTCTCTTAAAAATTTCGGCAGCTTCTTTATTTTTCAATGCAATATTGTGTTTAGCTTGCAATACATTTAATTCTAACATAGACAATTTTTCCATTTGCTTGCGTTTTTTTATTATTTCGTTTTTTCTCCAATTATCTAGTTCTTCATTCCACATTTCTTTCTCTTTCAGGAACTGTTCATATTTCTTTTTATTTTCAACAACGACTCTTTGTTTAGCCAATAATGCTTCTTCATATGAAATTTGGCCCAATAAATGTTTCTTTTCTATGTCAAGTAATCGTTCTCTTTCGTTCTCTTGGCGGTCAAATTCTTGTAATTCCTCTATTTTTGCAGTATTTTTGCTGTTTAAAGCATTTTTAAACCATTGAACTTCTTCTTGTTCAGCTAATTGAATTCTTTTATTCATCCGCTTGATGGTGACTGCAGTTTCTTTAACTGGTTGGCATATTTTTTTTATTGAGTATGTGTTTTGAATTTTCGGTAATGGTTTTATTGAGTTTTCTATTTCTTCTTTAATACTATGAAGTTTTTGAAAATATGCTTTTGATTTAACCATAGCATAATGACAGTCTATATTTTTAACATCGTTTAATAAGTGGTTGGCTTTCTGCTTATTTTTCTCATAGCTTTTTTTTAATTTTTCGTCTATATCATTTCTGGATACAATCCGTTTTGGTTTTGATACATGAGGTAATGAGACTGGCGATGAAGGTAAAGGATGAGTTGCGCGACTGGCTGAATGTAGTCCTTGTCTATTCAACAGACTAGGTGCTATTGGCACAGTTAGCGGCTTTGTCCTACGGATTCTAATCTTTTTAACATATTCTGCATAAGTATTAGCCATTTCACTTATGTAAGGTTGCCACGTATATAAAGGACATGTAATATTTTCGGTAATATACTTTGCATCATAATAATCTTCACCAACGTGTTCCAAGAAAGTCAACACTTCGTCGTTACTCAAGAAGGATGTAAACGTACTCAACAAAGGCTTGCTTAAATTAAACAGACATTTGTACAGAAGATGCACGTCTTTAGGTTTGATTTGAAAGATTAGAGCGTGGAACAAAATCATGAAGAAGTCTTTATCTTCATCTGAAAGTTTCTCGGGCAAGTGAAAAGCTATGTCTTTTAAGAATTGATCGTGCTTCTGAATGCCTAGAAACGTTTTGGCCACCCAGCCTAGTTTGGAATCTTCCGTGTCTTTCGGACACTTATCGATGTATGACTTCATGTATTCGTGGGGAGCGACTGCGACTGCAGAGCTATAATCAATTAATAGATTTCTTACCATTTTGACATTTGCTGATGTGTAATAGTAAACCATTCTATTATTTTATGGTTTACTATCTTCTAATATCACATACGACTTAAATATATAACGTACAATTCATATTTTACAAATTCATATTATACAATCACAACAAATATTTATTTGACGCTGTCCGAAATGTTGACGCTTGACATTAGCACATTTGATTTATTAGGTTAGTGGAGGTTTGATTACACCGGGTTTACAACCTGTCGATTTATTTAATACTATAGATAAAATACACTAATTATAGTTGGTCAAACCAAATTGTCAGTAAATAAGAACAAAAAAACTATACTCATCCTTTTCTTTTGGGTGCTAGTACTAGTGTAAGACAAAGCTAGTATGATTATATCTGTCTTTGTTTGAAATAAGACAGTCCTTTGACAAACTATAAGCACATAAATAATTAATGAATTTTATGTGAATTTTGCTTAAACCATATTCACTTCACTCTTTGGTCTTCACCCATGGCACTCGCGCGAGCCATGTTAGAGTCTGTGCGGAAAGAGAAGAGTCGTGGATTGTATTGGGCCCCATACATTCCACGACTCTTCTCTTTCCGCACAGACTCTATGTACGGCGAGAGGCTACGTTGCCACCCTACGCCGACAAGTAGGGTTACAACATGATCCTACATAATTAAATTACCACTAATCGAAATAGAACAAAAATCTCTAGAACAGTCCTGACAATTGGTATGGTATAAAAGGTATTTGGTAATAATAGTAAGGTCCTGTTTTTATGTATGTACAGATCATCTAACGTTTGGGGACCTCGAGGATCCTCCGCCATCTTGGAAAATATGTCTCATCCTTTAGAAAAAAATGCCTTTTTCTCTGATCTACGCACTCTTTGAAAATAGGGCAACATATTAGGTACCTAAAGCTTATTTATCTTATTAAATTCTACACAAAAATAATAGTTTGTGTTACAAGGGATCAAAATGATATAGGTATTTCCGTCAAGGGCGTACATTGAATCCTGAATGAAGCGATGGATTCTACAATAGAATCACGAACGTAGTGAGGACACATACTGCTTTTCACATCAACTATGAGGAAAATAAAAAAAATCTTAGTGTTGACATAATCTGATGCTTAAACAGATTATTTAAGCTAAAAAATAATGTGCAAAAAAATGTTAAAATAGTGTGCTAGAACAGAAAAGTGCCACTTTGATTCCTCCTAGCAGGGAAGAAAAAGCTCTTTTCCGAATAGGTGGTGTGAAAATACTATTTGTGTTAAACTAACTTTCATCGAGATAACGCTGTAACAAACGAGGTTTTTAGTTAGTCTCTTTCCAGGGCAGATTCTCTTAAGGTGCAGTGAGTTCAGAGGGCCTAGCCAACTTGCCAAACGTTTGCGTCGTAGGGAAGGAAACGGTTATCTCTCTTTATCACTCTTCCATATTAGTGCGACTGAGAGAGTGAGAGACATTAGCGTATCGCTGAGCACTGGACAGAGGCATGCGTACGCGGATATCATTGTTATTGAATTGTTAGTTTAAGTTATTTAAAAAAAAAGTAGTCGATGGTTTGATCAAAACTATCATCACGCATTTAAAAAATGGGTGCGTTTTAGACCTATGTTCGTGTTCTTTTTTTCTATCGAACGACGGTGCTTGCATCGATGAACTTAGAACTTACTAAAGAAAGGTCTCAAGATTGCTATTCATATTTTTGGCAACCGTATTATGATCTTATAAAGCGCTACGATCTTTCAAAAATTCTGTTGGCTGAACCCACTGCATTTGAATATGATAAATATTCAAAACCCGCTTTGCAGAGTATGATCCCTGAACCCCTAGTCATAGCTGTATGCTGATGCAGCCATATTCGGACTTTAAGATAGCGTTTCTTCAAACAAAAACGTCTGGACACTTGCTTGACACTGGCATATCCGATCCATATCGTTTCTATATATGTATAACATTTGACGTATCTTAAAGTTAGAATATGGCTGTAAATTTCATTCGATAGCGTGAAAATTATTTCAATTTTATATACAGTAGGGCCTCGATAATACGAACTTCAAAAAAATACCCCCTGTACGGACTGGCGAAGCGTTCGGATACTTCGGATTATAGTATGTTATAAAGAAAATAATGGTATATTAAAAAAAAAAAAATTAATGAGACTCCAAAGTAACAAAGACAAAGAAATTAATCAAGAAAATACCTTAACACAAAATAATCGCGAACAAATCATTTTAAGAACTCGTCTAATGTAGTCTGCCGGGTTATATTTATTGACAGAGCAAAGGCTTTGTCTCTCAAATTACGTAGCATTATTCATCAGCCCAGTCCAAACAAGTAGTCAATGCCGATATAGCTTGCGAGTAGGGAATTTCTTTGACATTAAGAGCCGAAGAATCGTCAATAAAAGACTCGTCACATCCAGAATTGTCAGTATCTTGCGAAAGTTGGGCTATGATCTCATCGTCAGTTCAGAGAAAGGGGTCATTCGGCAGTTCGGATTACAGCGACTTTCAGATTAGCCTATGTACGGATTATCAAGGCCCTACTGTACATGTCGCCCGTCATGCACACACCCTAATAAAAGCAAAGTATTACTTTAGCCGTATGTGATACCTACTATAGAATTATTGTAGTTTATTGAAAGGATAATGAATTTTAATTACCTACTACAAAACTCACGTATACAATTCTATGCGCTCGCTGCTCTTTTCGTATCTAGTATTTAATTAGGTAGCCGACCTGTTTTCGCCGGAACTGTCATTAATCAATCACTCAGCCAAGAAGCCATTATTCGACACCTCGGGCGGGGCCCGGTAAAGTGCAAGTCACATGGGGCCTCTTAAAATATAATAATCGTGTTAAACGCGATCATAAAAGCCATGTTCGATTAGTGAACTTCAAATGGGTCTGTGTTCGTAGCTCGTTATCTCGTTGGCACCTATTGTGCTCCAGTAGGTAATATTGGGTGTTGAAGAGTGATGAGTTTTGTTAACTATTTTTAATTAGTTTTATACGGACGGTATGATTGCTACCACTGTGATTTGTTCTTTATATTTTGATATTTTTTTTAAATTTTAAGTCGTTATTAGAATAGATACAAAGGTATATTCTCTACGCGTAATTACAGTGGAGAACTATCTAAAAAATAATAAACGCAATAAGGTGCAGGAGGACCATTTCGACTGCGGGGAAATTTCAACTTATCGAAATATCTTCCATGTTTTACATTATTAACTATATAGTGCCATATATGTCCAGATAGCGAAACACGTCTTTTTCGCTATCTGGTTCTCGCACCAGTTAATAATGTAAAACATGCAAGATATATCGAATAAGGTCAAGCGAGGTAAATGCAACTATGGGATTATTGCGTCTCTCCGTTCTTTCTCGAATACGATTGGTCGAAACGCCCTCTACTATGCAACGTTTCATTTCCAAGTAGTTCAGGCATGAAACCTTGCATAGTAGAGGCGTTTCGACCAATCGTATTCGAGAAAGAACGGAGAGACGCAATAACCCCATAGTCGCATTTACCTCGCTTGACCTTAGTTGAAATTTACCCGCAGTCGACTTTGCCCCCCTGCACCTTACACTAACATTGCGTATGCGTAGCATTTCTATAGCGCTAACTAACCAATAATTACTGCTTCTATTCCTTGAATGTGTATCATGATCAAAGAGGTACTTATCCCTAATTATGTAAATTCTTATCCACTTAAGTATGTAACTGGATGAGAAAGCAGTGGCTTATTGACTCTGTCACAATTAATTTGACAATGATTGAAAATCAATCTCGGGATAATATTAGCTGTCAGAGTCTGTCAAATTATCGTTCGTAATTAACGACCGGCTCGACTTTTTGACTAACACTCCTTTGGTGAGAACTCATTGTTACCTTGTTCAAAGTACTAGCCACTTATTCCTTATAGATCGTTAATTGGTCTTTATGTCGTTAAAGAATTGAACGGCAAAAGTAATTGTATATGATTTGAGTTGAATTTATTTGTGTGTGATTTGACAAGAGTGGTATTTTTTGACTCAGTTAAACAACGTTGCATACAATACTTTTTCTACGACCAGCACTTACTTTGAAATAAAATTGTAAATTTAACAAATATTTTTCATTCAAGAAGTAGCAAATAACGGGCGGGAAAAGAATGTATGAAATAAAATAAAAACATGTCTATGGTTCACTCATCTGTCAGAGATGACAATTAAAATTAGGTTGGCAACAATGTATTTCATTCAATATTTTTTAAGTAATGATTACACGAAGTATCGTAAAAGTGCCAAAAAGATACTGCGTGTATGCACAAATTCTTTTTTGGGGAATAGACTAAAGACTTGTCTTGACAACTATAGGGGTTTAAATGTGTGTGCACGACCCTTTAAATGACAAATAAAAGTACGGGAGTAGAAAAAACTACATATTCGTAAAGTTTTCTTTTGTTGATTTTATTACCTGTTCTCTTTATTTGTACATTGATTTAAATTGATATTTTTATATTTCTGGTAAGGAGATAAGAATCGTATTTTTTCGCCCGGAAAACTGCATTTCCGTTCTATGTAAGTATCTGTTATTTATGCATTATTTAATATAATTCGGTAACAGCGAACGCATCCGTCGGAAACAATTAGCAAGCTGGGAAGAACATGGCGGCGATTTTTCTTCATTATTGCTTTGCCCACGCCTTGTTTCTGCAGGTGTTTTTGAATATGTGTAATGTACAATATATTTGGCTCTGAAGCCTATAAAGTCTATACTCATATATAAAAAAATATTGTTTATAGAAAAAAATATAACTTATCGTATTAGTTCTAATATCTAGGAGACAAGCTTCGCTCGGAAAATATATAAAAACTCTAATATGCGAGTTACCCCAGAGAAAAGACCTAGCTAGATCGATTTTTCGCCCCTGAAAATCCCCAAACAGCAAATTTCATCGAAATAGTTAGAGCCGTTTCCGAGATCCCCGAAATATATTAAAAAAGAATTTCTCGTTTAAAGGTATAAGATACACAACTATATAAAAGTAGGACATTCCCATAACTATTTTCAATATAAGTGATACTTTGATCCAGACCGGCGTAAACTATAAATCTAAACATCTCATTGATTTTATGGCTAAACTCGGATCGAGCTACTTACTCTACTCTACTCGGGGATCTTTCTCTTTTACCTACTCTAATGAAGGCGTAATGAGAGTGACAGAGAAAAATGCCCGCAATTTGCGAAATTGGGTTTTCGCGGTAGCCCCGCTGCATGGCATTTGCTATGGCTAAGTGTGGCTATGTCATCATTGATGCCAATTTTTTAAGAAAATATGACGTGTATAATGCCAGTCCCTCACTTTGTAATGTTCAAGTCGGTGC
Organism: Cydia amplana; assembly: GCF_948474715.1. Taxonomy (NCBI): domain Eukaryota; kingdom Metazoa; phylum Arthropoda; class Insecta; order Lepidoptera; family Tortricidae; genus Cydia; species Cydia amplana. The sequence continues at coordinate 13,785,414 of NC_086071.1, read as the reverse complement.
ACAGTTAGCTTAAACAGAATTTATTTAGGTCAAAAAATCAGTACTTTAAATAAGCTTGATGTACGAGTGGATATTGTTATTATTTAGCAACTTTAGGCCTTGTACCAGTCCACTACCCATTAACCGGTTAAACATGGAGTTACCATGGATACCAGTACAATTTGACACTAGGTTAACGGTTTAACGGTTTAACCGCTTAACACCGGGTTAGTGGGATGGTGCAAGTGGGCCTTATTGGCACGTGCACTTAACCGTGTTAAGTGCACGTTAACCGTATTGCGTGATGTTAGATAAAGATATTCCCAATGGATAGGTTTAATTACCTATCCATTGGGAATATCTTTAGGTAATTAAATTCAAGCTGGCTAAATATTGCAGCGCCATACAATATGCAGCAGATGCAAAATTGTCATTTGTCTAAGAAAAGTGATTTGAAAGAGTTTTTTAAAGTTGTATTTTTTGGATGTTTCTGAGCAAATTGAGTAGGTAGGCAAGTAGGTACACCCAGCCGCAAAATTGCATCCACTTTAAGAATGAATTTCACCAATGTCCTTGCAATTTTGCAGCTAACTGTACATGTTTCTACGGGACAGTGTACTGGTATCCGATGTGCGTTTCACATAATATGTATATAAAAATGGAAGCCGAAACTGATTGCCTATAGCACAAGATAAACGCTAAGTGGTACGTTAGTCTGACCGCTCGTCACGAAAGGTTATGCCTGTTATTTATTGAATCCTGCGTCACGACTTTGGAACGTACGGCCTAAGATGTGGCTCTAAGGATACCTTTACAAGTCCCATATTTTCCTTATATCTATTACGTAATAGAGGCATTGGTTTAAGTCTAATGACTTGCTCTTCGTCTATTATTACTTAGGCAATATAAACATGGCGTGTTTCCATTCCGCTCAATTATTATAGGTATATATATATATATACCTATAATAATTGAGCGGAACATATATATATATATATATTATATATATTTTATATATTATATATATTTATATATATTAATCGGTTCATTATGAAATATTATAGTAATAAAACATGATAAGGTAAACGTACTGGTGCTCGACGCGGTCCCAGTTCATGTCATCTTGAAACTTAAGTCATTGTCAATAGAGGTGACAGCAGGGTGTCATCTATTGGGCATTAGCATGTCGAGCACTAGTACGTTTACCTTATGTCTACTTGATTCATACTGAAATTTCCTATATTCACGTGGATTGCATTACTGTTTTTTACATAAAATTCACCAGTGTGGCAGTGTACGGCTACCAACAGTTTGGCACTGACATAAACGCTATCGAGAACGTAACTTACTTTCTATGCATCTCACTCGTACTCGCATATTAGTGCGAGCGAGATGCATATAGGGAATGCAAATCGGTTATTTTCGGTTATTTTGTATGGAAATAATCGGTTATTAACCGAAACCGCGGTTATTTCCATACAAAAAATAACCGATTTGCATTCCCTAGATGCATAGAAAGTAAATTACGTAATTATTATAATTAATTGTAATTATGTCAGTTTTGACGCTGTCAGTGACTCATGGTACGGGTACAGCAAGACGATTTTACATTTCATGCATGAATTGGCCGAAATTAGAATGGGCTACAGAACATCTGTCAATTCATTTTGATATTGACGCAAGGAAGTTTGTGGTGACTCTGTCAATTAGTCTTATTCCGATAGAGAGATAGTAATGGAAAGATAATGGATTCCTGCTTCTGCTTGAAACAAAACATTAAAATATTTACTTGCTCATTCAGTAGGTGAAAGTTTATTAAGCCCACCGAAGGAGAAAATCCATCAGTCTTGGTCAGCCACAAAGGATCTCAGTAGAGAATTATGACTCCTAAGGCGCGGAACACACGGAGAAGTGCTGCAGCGTTGCGCGATTAAGCGTGAAACGTCGAGTGTATCAAAATAGCGCGACCTCACCCTTAGAGGGGCTACCGCGAAAACCGAAAATCGCAAATTGCGGGGATCTTTCTAACCGACTAAAAAGTCCAATGCATGCGTAATTAGAGTGACAGAGAAAAATGCCCGCAATTTGCGAAACTCGATTTTCGCGGTTATAGCCCAGAAGCGGTAAGTGATTTACAGCGGAGCAAGCGTGTAAAAAGCGCGCTGTTGTGCAAACGTTGTGTCGACGCCACTCGAACGCTCAGATGACGCTATCTATTAATAAAATACATATAATACTCTAAGACCCCCACACTAGCGTCTTTTTGAGCGTCAATCTAGTCAGCGCTATGGAAAATGACGTCGCTGCGCAGTTGCGCCAACGTTGCGTCGCGTCGGGCAGCAGCCATAAGGTTGACTAGACGCCGACGCTCGGATGACGCTAGCGTGGGATGGCTAATAATGTTGTCCCTTAGGGCCACCCCACATCTAGCGTCTTTCGAGCGTCGGCGTTTCGTCGGCGTCTACAACTCTATGGCCCTGCTCGACGCAACGTCGACGCAACTGCGCAGCGACGTCATTTTCCATAGCGCTGACCGACGCCGATGCTCGAAAGACGCTAGATGTGGGGTGGCCCTTACCTACAATGTAACACGAAAATTCGATCGCGCTTCGCCGCGCTTTAGCACTCTGTGTGTTCTGTGCTCTATACAAGGTCGCTACTATGTAGAAGGTTTTAATTATTGCCTACTCGAATTTAATGACCTCAACGTGATTAGACAGTGCCTCTCTATGGCTTTATTTAGTACATAAATCTCGGCTGAAGATGGCGAAGGCAATAACAATAAGAATGTCTAGGCCAGCCATACTCTAAGTGTGTTCCGCGGAACTCTAGGGTTCCGCGACACCCCTGCAGGGGTTCCGCAAGAATTTAGAACACTATGCTTTAGTCGCCTCGAAAATTTTTACTATACCGCCACCGTATTGTAGGGTTCCATCAAGTATTTCGTTTTCTAAAAGGGTTCCGTCAAAAAAAAGATTGAGAACCGCTGGTCTAGGTGTTATCGATGTCGGTAAAGGCAACTGAAAGTTAATGCTATAGGGATGTATTGCCTACGTTATATTTTATGTCCATGCAGGTATTTTTAAATTAACTAAAATATCTAAGATATATTTTTTTCTTTATATTTATCTCCATACCAAATTTCATCAAAATCGGTTCTGCGGTTTACGAGTGAAGAGATAACAAATAGACAGGCAGACAGGTTATCTAGTATCACATTTAAAGTACTAGAACGGATAGTAGGATATTACGGCATAAATTATTTTTGATTTATATTATGACCGTGGTCCTGCCATAGTAGCACGGTCGCATTTCTATCGTTTATCACCATGCCTGTCACGTTCTAACAAGTATGTAAGTGCGAAAGTGACGGGCATAGTGACAGTCGATAAAAATGGAATCGTGCTGAGCCCGCTGGTCTTTACAGTGGGATATATCTGAAGCATAAAGGATGACTCACGCTAGACCGGGCCGTGGCCGGGCCGAGGCAGCCGACATATCATTTTCTATGACGGCTCATCGGTGATCACGCGGTGCTTTCCATAGAAAACGAAGCGCCGGAAGCTCCGGCCCGGCCCCGGACCGGTCTAGCGTGAGTCATCCTTTCGGCTACACCTAACAATGCAGGCCTCTGACTAAAAGTGTCAAGTCAAAAAAGCTTTTACGGCACTCCCCAGCATAATAATGCTCTCAACATTTGATGGCCAGTTTTGCAGCAATTAAAACTATTTTTGCCCGTAGAGAAAGATTTATTTATTTCATTAAGTATAATCAGAGTGGAACAAGACAATGTTAAATCCCGACGCTGGGCAATCTCCGACCAAGATAAAGTTTGATGACCACGAATGTTATTTATTTGTTTAGTAATTTATATAAGGTTAGTTACTGTTTTATTGGCCGTATTAAATCAAGCCCCAATAAGGCAGCCATTCATGTTTATTTTTACGAAGTTTGTGCTCGGTATGTCCAATAAATTATTAACTTGGTCACTTTTATCACGAGGCTACGGTAACATTTATCGAACGTCTATACATAACATGGATCTGGTACTCATTTATCTCACTTATCTTTTAATTAAATAGACTCCTTCGTTTTGAGTAAATATCACTTCTAAAGTAGTAGGTAGTAGGTAGTGGCATTACTAACTAGCTATATAAGAAACCTCCTATATATTCCGTACACGGCGGGAAGAGGTTGATAACTCGCGGGAAAAAATGGAAGAAATTAGAACCTTATGCAATTTAATTTTAAGTTCAAATTTCTTCAATAAAATATCTCGAGTTATCAACTTCTTCTCGCCGTGTACCGTATGTCTCTGACATAGCTTCTTAGAACTGTTTCGTAGGGAGGTCGGTCGGTCGGTCCGTTCGTTCATAACAGTTGAGTCGATATCCAAAAACTGGATCTGAATTACTAGGGCTTCTTTATCCGTGCCTTAAACTAAACTACTTACACGGAAAAAAATGTTTTAGTAGCTTCCTACAGACACCACTTTCAACAAAATAAGCGATGTATGTCTGAGGAAATCTAAATTCGCAAATTGCGGGGATCTTTCTCTTTTACTCCAATGAAGGCGTAATTAGAGTGACAGAGAACACTGAACACTGCCCGCAATTTGCGAACTTCGATTTTCGCGGTTATAGCACGGAAAAGAATCCAACTCTCAATATTCACACCAGCAAACTTAACTATGTATGTCGAAAAAGGTCCTGTCCATGCAAATCTTGTGTCACAGGCCACAGTACAAAGTGGTCCAACTCACACCTATGTGAACTTGGCACCCGACCTTGACCAATTTTTTATTTATATTTTTTTTCTTATAGTATTTTGTTTGTAGTTGATTGTAGTTAAAAGGATTTTATTTGTAGTTGCCCCAAAAAAAAGTTATGGGGGTGAGAAAAATACCAGCACCCCACTTTTGAAATCTTATGCTTTAATTGTTGATCCTGGCTTAGAATCGTTTGTAGTTGATTGTAGTTCTTTTATTTTTATTTGTAGTAGCCAATTATCTCCAAAAAATAAAAAAAATAAAAAAAAGCCTTATGAGCCCGTTGATGTCTTTTCCCGATAAAGAGCTTTTTGGTGAAATTAAACACGAGAGCGCGTTTATGTCTTTTACAAGAAAAGGACAAACGGTCCGTTGTACCAAACCATCAGTCACCCTTAAAGTGTTCTCTTAAAGTTATAATATAATGGTAATTACACACCATCACTACTAAGTGACGTTGAACAGTCTGTCAAGTGTGAATGCTGCAACTGACCCTAAGTATGATAAAACTTGATAAATCCCACACTGTGTTGATTGATTATGGGTAAAATCGTTTATACTGTTTGTAGTTATTTGTAAATCTTTTAATTTCATTAGTTGTTGCCAAATTAAACGACTAAACTTTGTTTTAATTTCACTATGAGAGCTTTTTCAGGACAATTTAATAATATAGGAAAAACTTGGAAAATCGTAAACGTTTATGATGGATTCTGGTTCAGAATCGTTTGTAGTTATTTGTAGTTCTTTTTATTTCATTTGTAGTTGCCAAACAACCCCACAAAAATCGATTCGATTTCACTATGAGAGCTCTTCTCATGACAATTCAATAATATTTGAATAACTTGGAAAATCGTACACGTTTATGATTAATTCTTGTTCACAATCGTTTGTAGTTATTTGTAGTTCTTTTCATTTCATTTGTAGTCGCCAAATAACCCCACAAAATTCAATTCGATTTCACTATGAGAGCTTTTCTCATGACAATTCAATAATATGTGAAAAACATGGAAAATCGTAAACGTTTATGATGGATTCCGGTTCAGAATAGTGTGTAGTTATTTGTAGTTCTTTTCATTTCATTTGTAGTTGCGAAACAACCCCACAAAAATTGATTCGATTTCACTACGATAGTTTTCTCATGACAATTCAATAATATTTGAAAAACTTGGAAAATCGTTGACGTTTATGATGTATTCCGGTTCAGAATCGTTTGTAGTTATTTGTAGTTCTTTTCATTTCATTTGTAGTCGCCAAACAACCCCACAAAATTCGATTCGATTTCACTATGAGAGCTTTTCTCATGACAATTCAATAATATGTGAAAAACTTGGAAAATCGTAAACGTTTATGATGGATTCTGGTTCAGAATCGTTTGTAGTTATTTGTAGTTCTTTTCATTTCATTTGTAGTTGCTAAACAACCCCACAAAAATTGATTCGATTTCACTACAATAGTTTTCTCATGACAATTCAATAATATGTGAAAAATTTGGCAAATCGTAAATGTTTATGATGGATTCTGGTTCAGAATCGTGTGTAGTTATTTGTAGTTCTTTTCATTTCATTTGTAGTTGCCAAACAACCCCACAAAAATCGATTCGATTTTACTATGAGAGCTTTTCTCATGACAATTCAATAATATTTGAAAAACTTGGAAAATCGTAAACTTTTATGATGGATTCTGGTTCAGAATCGTTTGTAGTTATTTGTAGTTCTTTTCATTTCATTTGTAGTTGCCAAACAACCCCACAAAAATTGATTCGATTTCACTACAATAGTTTTCTCATGACAATTCAATAATATGTGAAAAATTTGGAAAATCGTAAATGTTTATGATGGATTCTGGTTCAGAATAGTTTGTAGTTATTTGTAGTTCTTTTCATTTCATTTGTAGTTGCCAAACAACCCCACAAAAATCGATTCGATTTCACTACGATAGTTTTCTCATGACAATTCTATAATACGTGAAAATTTTGATAAATCGTAAATGTTTATGATGGATTCTGGTTCAGAATCGTTTGTAGTTATTTGTAGTTCTTTTCATTTCATTTGTAGTTGCCAAACAACCCCAAAAAAATCGATTCGATTTCACTACGACAGCTTTTCTCATGACAATTCAATAATATTTGAAAAACTTAGAAAATCGTTGACGTTTATGATGTATTCCGGTTCAGAATCGTTTGTAGTTATTTGTAGTTCTTTTCATTTCATTTGTAGTCGCCAAACAACCCCACAAAATTCGATTCGATTTCACTATGAGAGCTTTTCTCATGACAATTCAATAATATGTGAAAAACTTGGAAAATCGTAAACGTTTATGATGGATTCTGGTTCAGAATCGTTTGTAGTTATTTGTAGTTCTTTTCATTTCATTTGTAGTTGCCAAACAACCCCACAAAAATTGATTCGATTTCACTACGATAGTTTTCTTATGACAATTCGATAATATGTGAAAAATTTGGAAAATCGTAAATGTTTATGATGGATTCTGGTTCAGAATCGTTTGTAGTTATTTGTAGTTCTTTTCGTTTCAATTGTAGTTGCCAAACAACCCCACAAATTTGAATTTTCTAGTGCCAAAGCTTTCTTATGACAATTCAATAATATTAGAAAAATTTGGAAACTTCGTCACTTTTATGATTGATTCTGGTATAGAATCGTTTGTTAATGAATTTAGTATTTTCTTTTCCTTTATAAAAGCAAAATAACGGGAGAAAAAATAATTTCACTACGAGAGCGCGTTGATGTCTTTCACAAGGAATTGGCTAAGTTAGGAAAAAACTTGATCAATCCTACAATTTCCTCGTTGATTATTGTTCAGAATCGTTTGTAGTTATTTGTAGTTCTTTTCATTTCATTTGTAGTTGCCAAACAACCCCAAAAAAATCGATTCGATTTCACTACGAGAGCTTTTCTCATGACAATTCAATAATATTTGAAAAACTTGGAAAATCATTGACGTTTATGATGTATTCCGGTTCAGAATTGTTTGTAGTTATTTGTAGTTCTTTTCATTTCATTTATAGTTGCCAAACAACCCCACAAAAATCAATTCGATTTCACTATGAGAGCTTTTCTCATGACAATTTAATAATATGTGAAAAACTTGGAAAATCGTAAACGTTTATGACGGATTCTGGTTCAGAATCGTTTGTAGTTATTTGTAGTTCTTTTCATTTCATTTGTACTTGCCAAACAACCCCACAAAAATTGATTCGATTTCACTACGATAGTTTTCTTATGACAATTCGATAATATGTGAAAAATTTGGAAAATCGTAAATGTTTATGATGGATTCTGGTTCAGAATCGTTTGTAGTTATTTGTAGTTCTTTTCGTTTCAATTGTAGTTGCCAAACAACCCCACAAATTTGAATTGTATTCTAGTGCCAAAGCATTCTTATGACAATTCAATAATATTAGAAAAATTTGGAAACTTCGTCACTTTTATGATTGATTCTGGTATAGAATCGTTTGTTAATGAATTTAGTATTTTCTTTTCCTTTATAAAAGCAAAATAACGGGAGAAAAAATAATTTCACTACGAGAGCGCGTTGATGTCTTTCACAAGGAATTGGCTAAGTTAGGAAAAAACTTGATCAATCCTACAATTTCCTCGTTGATTATTGTTCAGAATCGTTTGTAGTTATTTGTAGTTCTTTTCATTTCATTTGTAGTTGCCAAACTACCCCACAAAAATCGATGCGATTTTACTACGAGAGCTTTTCTCATGACACTTCAATAATATTTGAAAAACTTGGAAAATCGTAAACGTTTATGATGGATTCAGGTTCAGAATCGCTTGTAGTTATTTGTAGTTCTTTTCATTTCATTTGTAGTTACCAAACAACGCCACAAAATTCGTTTCGATTTCACTATGAGAGCTTTTCCCATGACAATTCAATAATATTTTAAAAACTTGGAAAATCGTAAACGTTTATGATGGATTCTGGTTCAGAATAGTTTGTAGTTATTTGTAGTTCTTTTCTTTTCATTTGTAGTTGCCTAACAACCCCACAAAAATCGATTCGAGTTTACCACGAGAGCTTTTCTCATGACAATTCAATAATATTTGAAAAACTTGGAAAATCGTTAACGTTTATGATGTATTCCGGTTCAGAATCGTTTGTTGTTATTTGTAGTTCATTTCATTTCATTTGTAGTTACCAAACAACGCCACAAAATTCAATTCGATTTCACTAAGAGAGCTTTTCTCATGACAATTCAATAATATGTGAAAAACTTGGAAAATCATAAACGTTTATGATGGATTCTGGTTCAGAATAGTTTGTAGTTATTTGTAGTTCTTTTCATTTCATTTGTAGTTGCCAAACAACCCCACAAAAATCGATTCGATTTCACTACGATAGTTTTCTCATGACAATTCTATAATACGTGAAAATTTTGATAAATCGTAAATGTTTATGATGGATTCTGGTTCAGAATCGTTTGTAGTTATTTGTAGTTCTTTTCATTTCATTTGTAGTTGCCAAACAACCCCAAAAAAATCGATTCGATTTCACTACGACAGCTTTTCTCATGACAATTCAATAATATTTGAAAAACTTAGAAAATCGTTGACGTTTATGATGTATTCCGGTTCAGAATCGTTTGTAGTTATTTGTAGTTCTTTTCATTTCATTTGTAGTCGCCAAACAACCCCACAAAATTCGATTCGATTTCACTATGAGAGCTTTTCTCATGACAATTCAATAATATGTGAAAAACTTGGAAAATCGTAAACGTTTATGATGGATTCTGGTTCAGAATCGTTTGTAGTTATTTGTAGTTCTTTTCATTTCATTTGTAGTTGCCAAACAACCCCACAAAAATTGATTCGATTTCACTACGATAGTTTTCTTATGACAATTCGATAATATGTGAAAAATTTGGAAAATCGTAAATGTTTATGATGGATTCTGGTTCAGAATCGTTTGTAGTTATTTGTAGTTCTTTTCGTTTCAATTGTAGTTGCCAAACAACCCCACAAATTTGAATTTTCTAGTGCCAAAGCTTTCTTATGACAATTCAATAATATTAGAAAAATTTGGAAACTTCGTCACTTTTATGATTGATTCTGGTATAGAATCGTTTGTTAATGAATTTAGTATTTTCTTTTCCTTTATGAAAGCAAAATAACGGGAGAAAAAATAATTTCACTACGAGAGCGCGTTGATGTCTTTCACAAGGAATTGGCTAAGTTAGGAAAAAACTTGATCAATCCTACAATTTCCTCGTTGATTATTGTTCAGAATCGTTTGTAGTTATTTGTAGTTCTTTTCATTTCATTTGTAGTTGCCAAACAACCCCAAAAAAGTCGATTCGATTTCACTACGAGAGCTTTTCTCATGACAATTCAATAATATTTGAAAAACTTGGAAAATCATTGACGTTTATGATGTATTCCGGTTCAGAATTGTTTGTAGTTATTTGTAGTTCTTTTTATTTCATTTATAGTTGCCAAACAACCCCACAAAAATCGATTCGATTTCACTATGAGAGCTTTTCTCATGACAATTTAATAATATGTGAAAAACTTGGAAAATCGTAAACGTTTATTACGGATTCTGGTTCAGAATCGTTTGTAGTTATTTGTAGTTCTTTTCAAATCATTTGTAGTTGCCAAACAACCCCACAAAAATTGATTCGATTTCACTACGATAGTTTTCTTATGACAATTCGATAATATGTGAAAAATTTGGAAAATCGTAAATGTTTATGATGGATTCTGGTTCAGAATCGTTTGTAGTTATTTGTAGTTCTTTTCGTTTCAATTGTAGTTGCCAAACAACCCCACAAATTTGAATTGTATTCTAGTGCCAAAGCATTCTTATGATAATTCAATAATATTAGAAAAATTTGGAAACTTCGTCACTTTTATGATTGATTCTGGTATAGAATCGTTTGTTAATGAATTTAGTATTTTCTTTTCCTTTATAAAAGCAAAATAACGGGAGAAAAAATAATTTCACTACGAGAGCGCGTTGATGTCTTTCACAAGGAATTGGCTAAGTTAGGAAAAAACTTGATCAATCCTACAATTTCCTCGTTGATTATTGTTCAGAATCGTTTGTAGTTATTTGTAGTTCTTTTCATTTCATTTGTAGTTGCCAAACTACCCCACAAAAATCGATGCGATTTTACTACGAGAGCTTTTCTCATGACACTTCAATAATATTTGAAAAACTTGGAAAATCGTAAACGTTTATGATGGATTCAGGTTCAGAATCGTTTGTAGTTATTTGTAGTTCTTTTCATTTCATTTGTAGTTACCAAACAACGCCACAAAATTCGATTCGATTTCACTATGAGAGCTTTTCCCATGACAATTCAATAATATTTGAAAAACTTGGAAAATCGTAAACGTTTATGATGGATTCTGGTTCAGAATAGTTTGTAGTTATTTGTAGTTCTTTTCATTTCATTTGTAGTTGCCAAACAACCCCACAAAAATCGATTCGATTTCACTACGATAGTTTTCTCATGACAATTCTATAATATGTGAAAATTTTGATAAATCGTAAATGTTTATGATGGATTCTGGTTCAGAATCGTTTGTAGTTATTTGTAGTTCTTTTCATTTCATTTGTAGTTGCCAAACAACCCCAAAAAAATCGATTCGATTTCACTACGTGAGCTTTTCTCATGACAATTCAATAATATTTGAAAAACTTAGAAAATCGTTGACGTTTATGATGTATTCCGGTTCAGAATCGTTTGTAGTTATTTGTAGTTCTTTTCATTTCATTTGTAGTCGCCAAAAAACCCCACACAATTCGATTCGATTTCACTATAAGAGCTTTTCTCATGACAATTCAATAATATGTGAAAAACTTGGAAAATCGTAAACGTTTATGATGGATTCTGGTTCAGAATCCTTTGTAGTTATTTGTAGTTCTTTTCATTTCATTTGTACTTGCCAAACAACCCCACAAAAATTGATTCGATTTCACTACGATAGTTTTCTTATGACAATTCGATAATATGTGAAAAATTTGGAAATTCGTAAATGTTTATGATGGATTCTGGTTCAGAATCGTTTGTAGTTATTTGTAGTTCTTTTCGTTTCAATTGTAGTTGCCAAACAACCCCACAAATTTGAATTGTATTCTAGTGCCAAAGCTTTATATGTGTGAAAAATTTGGAAAATCGTAAACGTTTATGATGGGTTCTGGTTCAGAATCGTTTGTAGTTATTTGTAGTTCTTTTCATTTCATTTGTAGTTGCCAAAAAACCCTACAAAAATCGATTCGATTGCACTACGAGAGCTTTTCTCATGACACTTCAATAATATTTGAAAAACTTGGAAAATCGTAAACGTTTATGATGGATTCAGGTTCAGAATCGTTTGTAGTTATTTGTAGTTCTTTTCATTTCATTTGTAGTTGCCAAACAACGCCACAAAAATTGATTCGATTTCACTACAATAGTTTTCTCATGACAATTCAATAATATGTGAAAAATTTGGAAAATCGTAAATGTTTATGATGGATTCTGGTTCAGAATCGTTTGTAGTTATTTGTAGTTCTTTTCATTTCATTTGTAGTTGCCAAACAACCCCAAAAAAATCGATTCGATTTCACTACGAGAGCTTTTCTCATGACAATTCAATAATATTTGAAAAACTTGGAAAATCATTGACGTTTATGATGTATTCCGGTTCAGAATTGTTTGTAGTTATTTGTAGTTCTTTTCATTTCATTTGTAGTCGCCAAACAACCCCACAAAATTCGATTCGATTTCACTATGAGAGCTTTTCTCATGACAATTCAATAATATGTGAAAAACTTGGAAAATCGTAAACGTTTATGATGGATTCTGGTTCAGAATCGTTTGTAGTTATTTGTAGTTCTTTTCATTTCATTTGTAGTTGCCAAACAACCCCACAAAAATTGATTCGATTTCACTACAATAGTTTTCTCATGACAATTCAATAATATGTGAAAAATTTGGAAAATCGTAAATGTTTATGATGGATTCTGGTTCACAATCGTGTGTAGTTATTTGTAGTTCTTTTCATTTCATTTGTAGTTGCCAAACAACCCCAAAAAAATCGATTCGATTTTACTATGAGAGCTTTTCTCATGACAATTCAATAATATTTGAAAAACTTGGAAAATCGTAAACTTTTATGATGGATTCTGGTTCAGAATCGTTTGTAGTTATTTGTAGTTCTTTTCATTTCATTTGTAGTTGCCAAACAACCCCACAAAAATTGATTCGATTTCACTACAATAGTTTTCTCATGACAATTCAATAATATGTGAAAAATTTGGAAAATCGTAAATGTTTATGATGGATTCTGGTTCAGAATCGTTTGTAGTTATTTGTAGTTGTTTTCATTTCATTTGTAGTTGCCAAACAACCCAAAAAAAATCGATTCGATTTCACTACGAGAGCTTTTCTCATGACAATTCAATAATATTTGAAAAACTTGGAAAATCGTAAACGTTTATGATGGATTCAGGTTCAGAATAATTTGTAGTTATTTGTAGTTCTTTTCATTTCATTTGTAGTTACCAAACAACGCCACAAAATTCGTTTCGATTTCACTATGAGAGATTTTCACATGACAATTCAATAATATTTGAAAAACTTGGAAAATCGTAAACGTTTATGATGGATTCTGGTTCAGAATAGTTTGTAGTTATTTGTAGTTCTTTTCATTTCATTTGTAGTTGCCAAACAACCCCACAAAAATCGATTCGATTTCACTACAATAGTTTTCTCATGACAATTCTATAATATGTGAAAATTTTGATAAATCGTAAATGTTTATGATGGATTCTGGTTCAGAATCGTTTGTAGTTATTTGTAGTTCTTTTCATTTCATTTGTAGTTGCCAAACAACCCCAAAAAAATCGATTCGATTTCACTACGAGAGCTTTTCTCATGACAATTCAATAATATTTGAAAAACTTAGAAAATCGTTGACGTTTATGATGTATTCCGGTTCAGAATCGTTTGTAGTTATTTGTAGTTCTTTTCATTTCATTTGTAGTCGCCAAACAACCCCACAAAATTCGATTCGATTTCACTATAAGAGCTTTTCTCATGACAATTCAATAATATGTGAAAAACTTGGAAAATCGTAAACGTTTATGATGGATTCTGGTTCAGAATCGTTTGTAGTTATTTGTAGTACTTTTCATTTCATTTGTACTTGCCAAACAACCCCACAAAAATTGATTCGATTTCACTACGATAGTTTTCTTATGACAATTCGATAATATGTGAAAAATTTGGAAAATCGTAAATATTTATGATGGATTCTGGTTCAGCATCGTTTGTAGTTATTTGTAGTTCTTTTCGTTTCAATTGTAGTTGCCAAACAACCCCACAAATTTGAATAGTGCCAAAGCTTTCTTATGACAATTCAATAATATTAGAAAAATTTGGAAACTTCGTCACTTTTATGATTGATTCTGGTATAGAATCGTTTGTTAATGAATTTAGTATTTTCTTTTCCTTTATAAAAGCAAAATAACGGGAGAAAAAATAATTTCACTACGAGAGCGCGTTGATGTCTTTCACAAGGAATTGGCTAAGTTAGGAAAAAACTTGATCAATCCTACAATTGCCTCGTTGATTATTGTTCAGAATCGTTTGTAGTTATTTGTAGTTCTTTTCATTTCATTTGTAGTTGCCAAACTACCCCACAAAAATCGATGCGATTTTACTACGAGAGCTTTTCTCATGACACTTCAATAATATTTGAAAAACTTGGAAAATCGTAAACGTTTATGATGGATTCAGGTTCAGAATCGTTTGTAGTTATTTGTAGTTCTTTTCATTTCATTTGTAGTTACCAAACAACGCCACAAAATTCGTTTCGATTTTACTATGAGAGCTTTTCCCATGACAATTCAATAATATTTGAAAAAACTTGGAAAATCGTAAACGTTTATGATGGATTCTGGTTCAGAATCGTTTGTAGTTATTTGTAGTTCTTTTCATTTCATTTGTAGTTTCCAAACAACCCCACAAAAATCGATTCGATTTCACTACGATAGTTTTCTCATGACAATTCAATAATATGTGAAAAATTTGGAAAATCGTAAACGTTTATGATGGGTTCTGGTTCAGAATCGTTTGTAGTTATTTTTAGTTCTTTTCATTTCATTTGTAGTTGCCAAAAAACCCTACAAAAATCGATTCGATTGCACTACGAGAGCTTTTCTCATGACAATTCTATAATATGTAAAAATTTTGATAAATCGTAAATGTTTATGACGAATTCTGGTTCAGAATTGTTTGTAATTATTTGTAGTTCTTTTCATTTCATTTGTAGTTGCCAAACAACCCCACAAAAATTGATTCGATTTCACTACAATAGTTTTCTCATGACAATTCAATAATATGTGAAAAATTTGGAAAATCGTAAATGTTTATGATGGATTCTGGTTCACAATCGTGTGTAGTTATTTGTAGTTCTTTTCATTTCATTTGTAGTTGCCAAACAACCCCAAAAAAATCGATTCGATTTTACTATGAGAGCTTTTCTCATGACAATTCAATAATATTTGAAAAACTTGGAAAATCGTAAACTTTTATGATGGATTCTGGTTCAGAATCGTTTGTAGTTATTTGTAGTTCTTTTCATTTCATTTGTAGTTGCCAAACAACCCCACAAAAATTGATTCGATTTCACTACAATAGTTTTCTCATGACAATTCAATAATATGTGAAAAATTTGGAAAATCGTAAATGTTTATGATGGATTCTGGTTCAGAATCGTTTGTAGTTATTTGTAGTTGTTTTCATTTCATTTGTAGTTGCCAAACAACCCAAAAAAAATCGATTCGATTTCACTACGAGAGCTTTTCTCATGACAATTCAATAATATTTGAAAAACTTGGAAAATCGTAAACGTTTATGATGGATTCAGGTTCAGAATAATTTGTAGTTCTTTTCATTTCATTTGTAGTTACCAAACAACGCCACAAAATTCGTTTCGATTTCACTATGAGAGCTTTTCACATGACAATTCAATAATATTTGAAAAACTTGGAAAATCGTAAACGTTTATGATGGATTCTGGTTCAGAATAGTTTGTAGTTATTTGTAGTTCTTTTCATTTCATTTGTAGTTGCCAAACAACCCCACAAAAATCGATTCGATTTCACTACAATAGTTTTCTCATGACAATTCTATAATATGTGAAAATTTTGATAAATCGTAAATGTTTATGATGGATTCTGGTTCAGAATCGTTTGTAGTTATTTGTAGTTCTTTTCATTTCATTTGTAGTTGCCAAACAACCCCAAAAAAATCGATTCGATTTCACTACGAGAGCTTTTCTCATGACAATTCAATAATATTTGAAAAACTTAGAAAATCGTTGACGTTTATGATGTATTCCGGTTCAGAATCGTTTGTAGTTATTTGTAGTTCTTTTCATTTCATTTGTAGTCGCCAAACAACCCCACAAAATTCGATTCGATTTCACTATAAGAGCTTTTCTCATGACAATTCAATAATATGTGAAAAACTTGGAAAATCGTAAACGTTTATGATGGATTCTGGTTCAGAATCGTTTGTAGTTATTTGTAGTACTTTTCATTTCATTTGTACTTGCCAAACAACCCCACAAAAATTGATTCGATTTCACTACGATAGTTTTCTTATGACAATTCGATAATATGTGAAAAATTTGGAAAATCGTAAATATTTATGATGGATTCTGGTTCAGCATCGTTTGTAGTTATTTGTAGTTCTTTTCGTTTCAATTGTAGTTGCCAAACAACCCCACAAATTTGAATAGTGCCAAAGCTTTCTTATGACAATTCAATAATATTAGAAAAATTTGGAAACTTCGTCACTTTTATGATTGATTCTGGTATAGAATCGTTTGTTAATGAATTTAGTATTTTCTTTTCCTTTATAAAAGCAAAATAACGGGAGAAAAAATAATTTCACTACGAGAGCGCGTTGATGTCTTTCACAAGGAATTGGCTAAGTTAGGAAAAAACTTGATCAATCCTACAATTGCCTCGTTGATTATTGTTCAGAATCGTTTGTAGTTATTTGTAGTTCTTTTCATTTCATTTGTAGTTGCCAAACTACCCCACAAAAATCGATGCGATTTTACTACGAGAGCTTTTCTCATGACACTTCAATAATATTTGAAAAACTTGGAAAATCGTAAACGTTTATGATGGATTCAGGTTCAGAATCGTTTGTAGTTATTTGTAGTTCTTTTCATTTCATTTGTAGTTACCAAACAACGCCACAAAATTCGTTTCGATTTTACTATGAGAGCTTTTCCCATGACAATTCAATAATATTTGAAAAAACTTGGAAAATCGTAAACGTTTATGATGGATTCTGGTTCAGAATCGTTTGTAGTTATTTGTAGTTCTTTTCATTTCATTTGTAGTTTCCAAACAACCCCACAAAAATCGATTCGATTTCACTACGATAGTTTTCTCATGACAATTCAATAATATGTGAAAAATTTGGAAAATCGTAAACGTTTATGATGGGTTCTGGTTCAGAATCGTTTGTAGTTATTTTTAGTTCTTTTCATTTCATTTGTAGTTGCCAAAAAACCCTACAAAAATCGATTCGATTGCACTACGAGAGCTTTTCTCATGACAATTCTATAATATGTAAAAATTTTGATAAATCGTAAATGTTTATGACGAATTCTGGTTCAGAATTGTTTGTAATTATTTGTAGTTCTTTTCATTTCATTTGTAGTTGCCAAACAACCCCACAAAAATTGATTCGATTTCACTACAATAGTTTTCTCATGACAATTCAATAATATTTGAAAAACTTGGAAAATCATTGACGTTTATGATGTATTCCGGTTCAGAATTGTTTGTAGTTATTTGTAGTTCTTTTCATTTCATTTGTAGTCGCCAAACAACCCCACAAAATTCGATTCGATTTCACTATGAGAGCTTTTCTCATGACAATTCAATAATATGTGAAAAACTTGGAAAATCGTAAACGTTTATGATGGATTCTGGTTCAGAATCGTTTGTAGTTATTTGTAGTTCTTTTCATTTCATTTGTAGTTGCTAAACAACCCCACAAAAATTGATTCGATTTCACTACAATAGTTTTCTCATGACAATTCAATAATATGTGAAAAATTTGGCAAATCGTAAATGTTTATGATGGATTCTGGTTCAGAATCGTGTGTAGTTATTTGTAGTTCTTTTCATTTCATTTGTAGTTGCCAAACAACCCCACAAAAATCGATTCGATTTTACTATGAGAGCTTTTCTCATGACAATTCAATAATATTTGAAAAACTTGGAAAATCGTAAACTTTTATGATGGATTCTGGTTCAGAATCGTTTGTAGTTATTTGTAGTTCTTTTCATTTCATTTGTAGTTGCCAAACAACCCCACAAAAATTGATTCGATTTCACTACAATAGTTTTCTCATGACAATTCAATAATATGTGAAAAATTTGGAAAATCGTAAATGTTTATGATGGATTCTGGTTCAGAATCGTTTGTAGTTATTTGTAGTTCTTTTCATTTCATTTGTACTTGCCAAACAACCCCACAAAAATTGATTCGATTTCACTACGATAGTTTTCTTATGACATTTATCAAAATTTTCACATATTATGGAATTGTCATGAGAAAAGCTCTCGTAGTGCAATCGAATCGATTTTTGTAGGGTTTTTTGGCAACTACAAATGAAATGAAAAGAACTACAAATAACTACAAACGATTCTGAACCAAAACCCATCATAAACGTTTACGATTTTCCAAATTTTTCACATATTATTGAATTGTCATGAAAAAACTATCGTAGTGAAATCGAATCGATTTTTGTGGGGTTGTTTGGCAACTACAAATGAAATGAAAAGAACTACAAATAACTACAAACGATTCTGAACCAGAATCCATCATAAACGTTTACGATTTTCCAAGTTTTTCAAATATTATTGAATTGTCATGGGAAAAGCTCTCATAGTGAAATCGAAACGAATTTTGTGGCGTTGTTTGGTAACTACAAATGAAATGAAAAGAACTACAAATAACTACAAACGATTCTGAACCTGAATCCATCATAAACGTTTACGATTTTCCAAGTTTTTCAAATATTATTGAAGTGTCATGAGAAAAGCTCTCGTAGTAAAATCGCATCGATTTTTGTGGGGTAGTTTGGCAACTACAAATGAAATGAAAAGAACTACAAATAACTACAAACGATTCTGAACAATAATCAACGAGGAAATTGTAGGATTGATCAAGTTTTTTCCTAACTTAGCCAATTCCTTGTGAAAGACATCAACGCGCTCTCGTAGTGAAATTATTTTTTCTCCCGTTATTTTGCTTTTATAAAGGAAAAGAAAATACTAAATTCATTAACAAACGATTCTATACCAGAATCAATCATAAAAGTGACGAAGTTTCCAAATTTTTCTAATATTATTGAATTGTCATAAGAAAGCTTTGGCACTAGAATACAATTCAAATTTGTGGGGTTGTTTGGCAACTACAATTGAAACGAAAAGAACTACAAATAACTACAAACGATTCTGAACCAGAATCCATCATAAACATTTACGATTTTCCAAATTTTTCACATATTATCGAATTGTCATGAGAAAAGCTCTCGTAGTGCAATCGAATCGATTTTTGTAGGTTTTTTTGGCAACTACAAATGAAATGAAAAGAACTACAAATAACTACAAACGATTCTGAACCAGAACCCATCATAAACGTTTACGATTTTCCAAATTTTTCACATATTATTGAATTGTCATGAGAAAACTATCGTAGTGAAATCGAATCGATTTTTGTGGGTTTGTTTGGCAAGTACAAATGAAATGAAAAGAACTACAAATAACTACAAACGATTGTGAACCAGAATCCATCATAAACGTTTACGATTTTCCATGTTTTTCAAATATTATTGAATTGTCATGGGAAAAGCTCTCATAGTGAAATCGAAACGAATTTTGTGGCGTTGTTTGGTAACTACAAATGAAATGAAAAGAACTACAAATAACTACAAACGATTCTGAACCTGAATCCATCATAAACGTTTACGATTTTCCAAGTTTTTCACATATTATTGAATTGTCATGAGAAAACTATTGTAGTGAAATCGAATCAATTTTTGTGGGGTTGTTTGGCAACTACAAATGAAATGAAAAGAACTACAAGTAACTACAAACGATTCTGAACCAGAATCCATCATAAACGTTTACGATTTTCCAAGTTTTTCAAATATTATTGAATTGTCATGGGAAAAGCTCTCATAGTGAAATCGAAACGAATTTTGTGGCGTTGTTTGGTAACTACAAATGAAATGAAAAGAACTACAAATAACTACAAACGATTCTGAACCAGAATCCATCATAAACGTTTACGATTTTCCAAGTTTTTCAAATATTATTGAATTGTCATGGGAAAAGCTCTCATAGTGAAATCGAAACGAATTTTGTGGCGTTGTTTGGTAACTACAAATGAAATGAAAAGAACTACAAATAACTACAAACGATTCTGAACCAGAACCCATCATAAACGTTTACGATTTTCCAAATTTTTCACATATTATTGAATTGTCATGAGAAAACTATCGTAGTGAAATCGAATCGATTTTTGTGGGGTTGTTTGGCAAGTACAAATGAAATGAAAAGAACTACAAATAACTACAAACGATTGTGAACCAGAATCCATCATAAACGTTTACGATTTTCCATGTTTTTCAAATATTATTGAATTGTCATGAGAAAAGCTCTCGTAGTGAAATCGAATCGATTTTTTTTGGGTTGTTTGGCAACTACAAATGAAATGAAAAGAACTACAAATAACTACAAACGATTCTGAACCAGAATCCATCATAAACATTTACGATTTTCCAAATTTTTCACATATTATTGAATTGTCATGAGAAAACTATTGTAGTGAAATCGAATCGAATTTTGTGGGGTTGTTTGGCGACTACAAATGAAATGAAAATAACTACAAATAACTACAAACAATTCTGAACCGGAATACATCATAAACGTCAATGATTTTCCAAGTTTTTCAAATATTATTGAATTGTCATGAGAAAAGCTCTCGTAGTGAAATCGAATCGATTTTTTTTGGGTTGTTTGGCAACTACAAATGAAATGAAAAGAACTACAAATAACTACAAACGATTCTGAACCAGAATCCATCATAAACATTTACGATTTTCCAAATTTTTCACATATTATTGAATTGTCATGAGAAAACTATTGTAGTGAAATCGAATCAATTTTTGTGGGGTTGTTTGGCAACTACAAATGAAATGAAAAGAACTACAAATAATTACAAACGATTCTGAACCAGAATTCGTCATAAACATTTACGATTTATCAAAATTTTCACATATTATAGAATTGTCATGAGAAAAGCTCTCGTAGTGCAATCGAATCGATTTTTGTAGGGTTTTTTGGCAACTACAAATGAAATGAAAAGAACTACAAATAACTACAAACGATTCTGAACCAGAACCCATCATAAACGTTTACGATTTTCCAAATTTTTCACATATTATTGAATTGTCATGAGAAAACTATCGTAGTGAAATCGAATCGATTTTTGTGGGGTTGTTTGGCAAGTACAAATGAAATGAAAAGAACTACAAATAACTACAAACGATTGTGAACCAGACTCCATCATAAACGTTTACGATTTTCCATGTTTTTCAAATATTATTGAATTGTCATGGGAAAAGCTCTCATAGTGAAATCGAAACGAATTTTGTGGCGTTGTTTGGTAACTACAAATGAAATGAAAAGAACTACAAATAACTACAAACGATTCTGAACCTGAATCCATCATAAACGTTTACGATTTTCCAAGTTTTTCAAATATTATTGAACTGTCATGGGAAAAGCTCTCATAGTGAAATCGAAACGAATTTTGTGGCGTTGTTTGGTAACTACAAATGAAATGAAAAGAACTACAAATAACTACAAACGATTCTGAACCTGAATCCATCATAAACGTTTACGATTTTCCAAGTTTTTCAAATATTATTGAAGTGTCATGAGAAAAGCTCTCATAGTGAAATCGAATCGAATTTTGTGGGGTTGTTTGGCGACTACAAATGAAATGAAAAGAACTACAAATAACTACAAACAATTCTGAACCGGAATACATCATAAACGTCAATGATTTTTCAAGTTTTTCAAATATTATTGAATTGTCATGAGAAAAGCTCTCGTAGTGAAATCGAATCGATTTTTTTGGGGTTGTTTGGCAACTACAAATGAAATGAAAAGAACTACAAATAACTACAAACGATTCTGAACCAGAATCCATCATAAACGTTTACGATTTTCCAAGTTTTTCGCATATTATTGAATTGTCATGAGAAAACTCTCATAGTGAAATCGAATCGAATTTTGTGGGGTTGTTTGGCGACTACAAATGAAATGAAAAGAACTACAAATAACTACAAACGATTCTGAACCTGAATCCATCATAAACGTTTACGATTTTCCAAGTTTTTCAAATATTATTGAACTGTCATGGGAAAAGCTCTCATAGTGAAATCGAAACGAATTTTGTGGCGTTGTTTGGTAACTACAAATGAAATGAAAAGAACTACAAATAACTACAAACGATTCTGAACCTGAATCCATCATAAACGTTTACGATTTTCCAAGTTTTTCAAATATTATTGAACTGTCATGGGAAAAGCTCTCATAGTGAAATCGAAACGAATTTTGTGGCGTTGTTTGGTAACTACAAATGAAATGAAAAGAACTACAAATAACTACAAACGATTCTGAACCTGAATCCATCATAAACGTTTACGATTTTCCAAGTTTTTCAAATATTATTGAAGTGTCATGAGAAAAGCTCTCATAGTGAAATCGAATCGAATTTTGTGGGGTTGTTTGGCGACTACAAATGAAATGAAAAGAACTACAAATAACTACAAACAATTCTGAACCGGAATACATCATAAACGTCAATGATTTTTCAAGTTTTTCAAATATTATTGAATTGTCATGAGAAAAGCTCTCGTAGTGAAATCGAATCGATTTTTTTGGGGTTGTTTGGCAACTACAAATGAAATGAAAAGAACTACAAATAACTACAAACGATTCTGAACCAGAATCCATCATAAACGTTTACGATTTTCCAAGTTTTTCACATATTATTGAATTGTCATGAGAAAACTCTCATAGTGAAATCGAATCGAATTTTGTGGGGTTGTTTGGCGACTACAAATGAAATGAAAAGAACTACAAATAACTACAAACGATTCTGAACAATAATCAACGAGGAAATTGTAGGATTGATCAAGTTTTTTCCTAACTTAGCCAATTCCTTGTGAAAGACATCAACGCGCTCTCGTAGTGAAATTATTTTTTCTCCCGTTATTTTGCTTTCATAAAGGAAAAGAAAATACTAAATTCATTAACAAACGATTCTATACCAGAATCAATCATAAAAGTGACGAAGTTTGCAAATTTTTCTAATATTATTGAATTGTCATAAGAAAGCTTTGGCACTAGAATACAATTCAAATTTGTGGGGTTGTTTGGCAACTACAATTGAAACGAAAAGAACTACAAATAACTACAAACGATTCTGAACCAGAATCCATCATAAACATTTACGATTTTCCAAATTTTTCACATATTATCGAATTGTCATAAGAAAACTATCGTAGTGAAATCGAATCAATTTTTATGGGGTTGTTTGGCAAGTACAAATGAAATGAAAAGAACTACAAATAACTACAAACGATTCTGAACCAGAATCCGTCATAAACGTTTACGATTTTCCAAGTTTTTCACATATTATTAAATTGTCATGAGAAAAGCTCTCATAGTGAAATCGAATCGATTTTTGTGGGGTTGTTGGGCAACTATAAATAAAATGAAAAGAACTACAAATAACTACAAACAATTCTGAACCGGAATACATCATAAACGTCAATGATTTTCCAAGTTTTTCAAATATTATTGAATTGTCATGAGAAAAGCTCTCGTAGTGAAATCGAATCGATTTTTTTGGGGTTGTTTGGCAACTACAAATGAAATGAAAAGAACTACAAATAACTACAAACTATTCTGAACCAGAATCCATCATAAACATTTACGATTTTCCAAATTTTTCACATATTATTGAATTGTCATGAGAAAACTATTGTAGTTAAATCGAATCAATTTTTGTGGGGTTGTTTGGCAACTACAAATGAAATGAAAAGAACTACAAATAACTACAAACGATTCTGAACCAGAATTCGTCATAAACATTTACGATTTATCAAAATTTTCACATATTATAGAATTGTCATGAGAAAAGCTCTCGTAGTGCAATCGAATCGATTTTTGTAGGGTTTTTAGGCAACTACAAATGAAATGAAAAGAACTACAAATAACTACAAAGGATTCTGAACCAGAACCCATCATAAACGTTTACGATTTTCCAAATTTTTCACATATTATTGAATTGTCATGAGAAAACTATCGTAGTGAAATCGAATCGATTTTTGTGGGGTTGTTTAACAAGTACAAATGAAATGAAAAGAACTACAAATAACTACAAACGATTCTGAACCAGAATCCATCATAAACGTTTACGATTTTCCAAGTTTTTCAAATATTATTGAATTGTCATGAGAAAACTATCGTAGTGAAATCGAATCGATTTTTGTGGGGTTGTTTGGCAACTATAAATGAAATAAAAAGAACTACAAATAACTACAAACAATTCTGAACCGGAATACATCATAAACGTCAATGATTTTCCAAGTTTTTCAAATATTATTGAATTGTCATGAGAAAAGCTCTCGTAGTGAAATCGAATCGACTTTTTTGGGGTTGTTTGGCAACTACAAATGAAATGAAAAGAACTACAAATAACTACAAACGATTCTGAACAATAATCAACGAGGAAATTGTAGGATTGATCAAGTTTTTTCCTAACTTAGCCAATTCCTTGTGAAAGACATCAACGCGCTCTCGTAGTGAAATTATTTTTTCTCCCGTTATTTTGCTTTCATAAAGGAAAAGAAAATACTAAATTCATTAACAAACGATTCTATACCAGAATCAATCATAAAAGTGACGAAGTTTCCAAATTTTTCTAATATTATTGAATTGTCATAAGAAAGCTTTGGCACTAGAATACAATTCAAATTTGTGGGGTTGTTTGGCAACTACAATTGAAACGAAAAGAACTACAAATAACTACAAACGATTCTGAACCAGAATCCATCATAAACATTTACGATTTTCCAAATTTTTCACATATTATCGAATTGTCATAAGAAAACTATCGTAGTGAAATCGAATCAATTTTTGTGGGGTTGTTTGGCAAGTACAAATGAAATGAAAAGAACTACAAATAACTACAAACGATTCTGAACCAGAATCCGTCATAAACGTTTACGATTTTCCAAGTTTTTCACATATTATTAAATTGTCATGAGAAAAGCTCTCATAGTGAAATCGAATCGATTTTTGTGGGGTTGTTTGGCAACTATAAATAAAATGAAAAGAACTACAAATAACTACAAACAATTCTGAACCGGAATACATCATAAACGTCAATCATTTTCCAAGTTTTTCAAATATTATTGAATTGTCATGAGAAAAGCTCTCGTAGTGAAATCGAATCGATTTTTTTGGGGTTGTTTGGCAACTACAAATGAAATGAAAAGAACTACAAATAACTACAAACTATTCTGAACCAGAATCCATCATAAACATTTACGATTTTCCAAATTTTTCACATATTATTGAATTGTCATGAGAAAACTATTGTAGTTAAATCGAATCAATTTTTGTGGGGTTGTTTGGCAACTACAAATGAAATGAAAAGAACTACAAATAACTACAAACGATTCTGAACCAGAATTCGTCATAAACATTTACGATTTATCAAAATTTTCACATATTATAGAATTGTCATGAGAAAAGCTCTCGTAGTGCAATCGAATCGATTTTTGTAGGGTTTTTTGGCAACTACAAATGAAACGAAAAGAACTACAAATAACTACAAACGATTCTGAACCAGAATCCATCATAAACATTTACGATTTTCCAAATTTTTCACATAATATTGAAGTGTCATGAGAAAACTATCGTAGTGAAATCGAATCGATTTTTGTGGGGTTGTTTGGCAAGTACAAATGAAATGAAAAGAACTACAAATAACTACAAACGATTCTGAACCAGAATCCATCATAAACGTTTACGATTTTCCAAGTTTTTCAAATATTATTGAACTGTCATGGGAAAAGCTCTCATAGTGAAATCGAAACGAATTTTGTGGCGTTGTTTGGTAACTACAAATGAAATGAAAAGAACTACAAATAACTACAAACGATTCTGAACCTGAATCCATCATAAACGTTTACGATTTTCCAAGTTTTTCAAATATTATTGAAGTGTCATGAGAAAAGCTCTCGTAGTGAAATCGAATCGATTTTTTTGGGGTTGTTTGGCAACTACAAATGAAATGAAAAGAACTACAAATAACTACAAACGATTCTGAACCAGAATCCATCATAAACGTTTACGATTTTCCAAGTTTTTCACATATTATTGAATTGTCATGAGAAAACTCTCATAGTGAAATCGAATCGAATTTTGTGGGGTTGTTTGGCGACTACAAATGAAATGAAAAGAACTACAAATAACTACAAACGATTCTGAACCGGAATACATCATAAACGTCAACGATTTTCTAAGTTTTTCAAATATTATTGAATTGTCATGAGAAAAGCTCTCGTAGTGAAATCGAATCGATTTTTTTGGGGTTGTTTGGCAACTACAAATGAAATGAAAAGAACTGCAAATAACTACAATCGATTCTGAACCAGAATCCATCATAAACATTTACGATTTATCAAAATTTTCACGTATTATAGAATTGTCATGAGAAAACTATCGTAGTGAAATCGAATCGATTTTTGTGGGGTTGTTTGGCAACTACAAATGAAATGAAAAGAACTACAAATAACTACAAACGATTCTGAACCAGAATTCGTCATAAACATTTACGATTTATCAAAATTTTCACATATTATAGAATTGTCATGAGAAAAGCTCTCGTAGTGCAATCGAATCGATTTTTGTAGGGTTTTTTGGCAACTACAAATGAAACGAAAAGAACTACAAATAACTACAAACGATTCTGAACCAGAATCCATCATAAACATTTACGATTTTCCAAATTTTTCACATAATATTGAAGTGTCATGAGAAAACTATCGTAGTGAAATCGAATCGATTTTTGTGGGGTTGTTTGGCAAGTACAAATGAAATGAAAAGAACTACAAATAACTACAAACGATTCTGAACCAGAATCCATCATAAACGTTTACGATTTTCCAAGTTTTTCAAATATTATTGAATTGTCATGGGAAAAGCTCTCATAGTGAAATCGAAACGAATTTTGTGGCGTGTTTTGGTAACTACAAATGAAATGAAAAGAACTACAAATAACTACAAACGATTCTGAACCTGAATCCATCATAACCGTTTACGATTTTCCAAGTTTTTCAAATATTATTGAAGTGTCATGAGAAAAGCTCTCGTAGTAAAATCGAATCGATTTTTGTGGGGTAGTTTGGCAACTACAAATGAAATGAAAAGAACTACAAATAACTACAAACGATTCTGAACAATAATCAACGAGGAAATTGTAGGATTGATCAAGTTTTCTCCTAACTTAGCCAATTCCTTGTGAAAGACATCAACGCGCTCTCGTAGTGAAATTATTTTTTCTCCCGTTATTTTGCTTTTATAAAGGAAAAGAAAATACTAAATTCATTAACAAACGATTCTATACCAGAATCAATCATAAAAGTGACGAAGTTTCCAAGTTTTTCTAATATTATTGAATTGTCATAAGAAAGCTTTGGCACTAGAATACAATTCAAATTTGTGGGGTTGTTTGGCAACTACAATTGAAACGAAAAGAACTACAAATAACTACAAACGATTCTGAACCAGAATCCATCATAAACATTTACGATTTTCCAAATTTTTCACATATTATCGAATTGTCATAAGAAAACTATCGTAGTGAAATCGAATCAATTTTTGTGGGGTTGTTTGGCAACTACAAATGAAATGAAAAGAACTACAAATAACTACAAACGATTCTGAACCAGAATCCATCATAAACGTTTACAATTTTCCAAGTTTTTCACATATTATTGAATTGTCATGAGAAAAGCTCTCATAGTGAAATCGAATCGAATTTTGTGGGGTTGTTTGGCGACTACAAATGAAATGAAAAGAACTACAAATAACTGCAAACGATTCTGAACCGGAATACATCATATCGTCAACGATTTTCTAAGTTTTTCAAATATTATTGAATTGTCATAAAAAGAGCTCTCGTATTGAAATCGTATCGTTTTTTTTGGGTTTTTTGACAACTACAAATGAAACGAAAAGAACTACAAATAACTACAAACGATTCTGAACCAGAATCCATCATAAACATTTACGATTTTCCAAATTTTTCACATATTATTGAATTGTCATGAGAAAACTATCGTAGTGAAATCGAATCAATTTTTGTGGGGTTGTTAGGCAACTACAAATGAAATGAAAAGAACTACAAATAACTACAAACGATTCTGAACCAGAATCCATCATAAACGTTTACGATTTTCCAAGTTTTTCACATATTATTAAATTGTCATGAGAAAAGCTCTCATAGTGAAATCGAATCGATTTTTGTGGGGTTGTTTGGCAACTATAAATGAAATGAAAAGAACTACAAATAACTACAAACGATTCTGAACCAGAATCCATCATAAACGTTAACGATTTTCCAAGTTTTTTAAATATTATTGAATTGTCACGAGTAAAGCTCTCGTAGTGAAATCTAATCGATTTTTTTTGGGTTGTTTGACAACTACAAATGAAACGAAAAGAACTACAAATAACTACAAACGATTCCGAACCAGAATCCATCATAAACGTTAACGATTTTCCAAGTTTTTCAAATATTATTGAATTGTCATGAGAAAAGCTCTCATAGTAAAATCGAATCGATTTTTGTGGGGTTGTTTGGCAACTACAAATGAAATGAAAGGAACTACAAATAACTACAAACGATTCTGAACCAGAATCCATCATAAACATTTACGATATTCCAAAATTTTCACATATTATTGAATTGTCATGAGAAAACTATCGTAGTGAAATCGAATCAATTTTTTTGGGGTTGTTTGGCAACTACAAATGAAATGAAAACAACTACAAATAACTACACACTATTCTGAACCAGAATCCATCATAAACGTTTATGATTTTCCAAGTTTTTCACATATTATTGAATTGTCATGAGAAAAGCTCTCATAGTTAAATCGAATTGAATTTTGTGGTTTTGTTTGGCAACTACAAATGAAATGAAATGAACTACAAATAACTACAAACGATTCTGAACCGGAATTCATCATAAACGTTAACGATTTTCCAAGTTTTTCAAATATTATTGAATTGTCATGAGAAAAGCTCTCGTGGTAAAATCGAATCGATTTTTGTGGGGTTGTTTGGCAGCTACAAATGAAATGAAAAGAACTACAAATAACTACAAACGATTCTGAACCAGAATCCATCATTAACGTTTACGATTTTCCATGATTTTCTAATATTATTGAATTGTCATGGGAAAAGCTCTCATAGTGAAATCGAATCGAATTTTGTGGGGTTGTTTGGCAGCTACAAATGAAATAAAAAGAACTACAAATAACTACAAACGATTCTGAACCTGAATCCATCATAAACGTTTACGGTTTTCTCAGTTTTTCAAATATTATTGAATTGTCATGAGAAAACCTCTCGTAGTAAAATCGAATCGATTTTTGTGGGGTTGTTTGGCAACTACAAACGAAATGAAAAGAACTACAAATAACTACAAACGATTCTGAACCAGAATCCATCATAAACGTTTACGATTTTCCAAGTTTTTCAAATATTATTAAATTGTCCTGAAAAAGCTCTCATAGTGAAATTAAAACAAAGTTTAGTCGTTTAGTTTGGCAACAACTAATGAAATTAAAAGATTTACAAATAACTACAAACAGTATAAACGATTTTACCCATAATCAATCAACACAGTGTGGGATTTATCAAGTTTTATCATACTTAGGGTCAGTTGCAGCATTCACACTTGACAGACTGTTCAACGTCACTTAGTAGTGATGGTGTGTAATTACCATTATATTATAACTTTAAGAGAATACTTTAAGGGTGACTGACGGTTTGGTACAACGGACCGTTTGTCCTTTCCTTGTAAAAGACATAAACGCGCTCTCGTGTTTAATTTCACCAAAAAGCTCTTTATCGGGAAAAGACATCAACGGGCTCATAAGGCTTTTTTTTATTTTTTTATTTTTTGGAGATAATTGGCTACTACAAATAAAAATAAAAGAACTACAATCAACTACAAACGATTCTAAGCCAGGATCAACAATTAAAGCATAAGATTTCAAAAGTGGGGTGCTGGGATTTTTCTCACCCCCATAACTTTTTTTTGGGGCAACTACAAATAAAATCCTTTTAACTACAATCAACTACAAACAAAATACTATAAGAAAAAAAATATAAATAAAAAATTGGTCAAGGTCGGGTGCCAAGTTCACATAGGTCCAACTCACTCTGCCTTTATTGATTGACAAGCGCAGACTTCGATTAAATTCTCGCGACTTGATCCAAAGCATTAGCTTTACACCAGTTCCCTAAGAGATCTCAAATTATACCTTTAGGTATCTGTCGAATAATTATTGGGGTAAATAATTTTAATTACCAACCAGTAATGGCTGCCGTCACGCCAAGTTAAGCGCTGTGTAAGTCGACCCTATCAAAAGTGGTAGGTGTGTATCAAAAGTGGTGGTTAGATATCAAATGAACTCAATTTCAAGTCTTGTCAGAATATGGGCAGTCATGCTCATGTCATAGAAAGGTATAAATCTTCTAAAGGTTTTTATTGAACCCCAAAATCTGATCACGAGGAACCATTCACGTGTAATTGGGCTGTGAACCTCGTAAAATATGAGTTCTGCCTCGAGAAGGGTTTATAGAGAACATAAACACTTTATTGTGTTTTTGTCCGGATTCCATCATGCACCGTGTATGTTTAAAGTCCTAATTATAATTAATTAAATGAATTGAAAGCATTTATCGTTCTTAATAACCTCCTGAGTCCCCCGGTACATATTTTTGTACATATTCCAAAATCTATTTTGAACTCTTATACAGTCATTAAGAGTTCCAAATTCAAAAACAAAACAAATGCTTCTGGGTCTCAGGAGGATTGCATTTTGCAGAGTTTCTGTATAAGAAACAACTGAACATCGATTAGATAAAAATATCTAATCTATCTATCTATCTAATCTAATACCTTTAAACGAGCAATTCTTGTTTATTTATATATTTATTTATTTATATATATATATATATATTTCGGGGATCTCGGAAACGGTTCTAACGATTTCGATGAAATTTACTATATGAGGGTTTTTGGGGGCGAAAAATCGATCTAGCTAGGTCTTATCTCCGGGAAAACGCGCATTTTCGAGTTTTTACATATTTTCCGAGCGAAGCTCGGTCACCCAGATATTATTCTTTTATTTATGGTAATGCTTCTGGATTACTTACCTAATGTAACGTTTTGTAGGATCTAATTTATCTGTGATAATAATAAAGTTATTGACTTGTACAATGATTAAGGTAGGTACCTTTTATCAATTTTTAACATCTAAATCTAAATCTGTCAGATTGTCTGTCGATCTCAAATTTTGTATGATTCAATTTCTCAGGTAAGTATCACATCTATCAATCATAATGGCAGGAGGCTTTAAAAATGTGTTAGTGTTTTGATACTTTTGATATAGGTACTCGTAATATAATAGTAGTTTATGCAACAGTGATATAATAAGGGTTCTTAAAATTCAAGGGTCGAAGTTACAAAACGAGACGTAGTCGAGTTTTGTAAAAAAAGACCCGAGAATTTTAAGAACCAATTATGAGCTGTTGCATACATTACTTTTTCTATGACAGCTGCAGCAAAAAAAAAAAAAAAAGAGTTATTATTAAAAAAAAAGAGTTATTATTTAAAAAAAATTGAGTTATTATTTAAAAAAAAAAAGAGTTATTATTGTAAATGAAAACATACCTCTTTCAATCAAGATGATCGGAACTTGTATCTTTAAAAAAAATAAAGCAGTTGTATTATACTCATAAGATGACTGCTAGCAGTCATCTTATGAGCCTATAGACAAATCATTCAAATGACATTGCTTTAGATATCACTGTCAGTCATTTAATTGACACATTTAAGTGCTGGAGTAGAAAAACTTATAAAGAATCTATTATACGATCAAGAAATTATTTTTTAAATTGAATTATCTTTGAATTTATCGCATAGCTATTCAATAAGACGTGGATCCACTTTTCGCTCCGGTGTGCAAGCGAGGAATCGCTATATACGTGCATAACCCTGTCCCGCTCACACACCGGAGCGGTGTACGGATCCGCATCAGTGTGACTATAACGCCAGTTTTAATAGAGGCGCCTCGCTGACATTTACGATGTCTACCAAGGGTTATAATTACAAAATACTCAAGTTTAAAAGATGTTTGGTAACACTGCCATTTCCTTTCTATTCATAAATTACAAGATACAAGCTAGAATATGCGGAAATGTTAAAACTTCTTGTTAATTATCAAATATTGATTTTATCATTTTAATTACTTTCTAGATTAGCTAATTATGCGTTTGGCTTTAACTCTGAGATTAAAACAGACTATAGATTAATAATTAATGTGACGTTATCTATCAAAAGGAACCTTATTGTCGATGGCGCTTACATACTTAAATACAATACCGTGCGACGCTGTGCGGCGTAAGCGCCATCGACACTAAGGTCCCTTTTCATAGATAATGCCCCATTTTATGTGTATGTTATTCAATTCATACAAATACATAGCATAAATTAATTAGCATTTTGTTAGGAATTCGCACCAATTAGGTAGTAAATTCATTAGCAATATAGTGAGTGCCAAAATACGCTAATATCATTAGATCTTAATCCAACCAAACCATTTAGGTATTAAAATTAAGGTATCACCTTAATTTTAATACCCAAATGGTTTGGAATTTTATTTTTGCTTTAAAAAGCTGTGTGTAGTTTGGAATTTTAAAACTGAACTTCGAGCGTAGAGAGTTCGAAAAATATAATCTTGAGCATTGCAAGGGTTTCTAGGTACGAGGGTTAATTAAACAAACTTTGCTACCGCGTGGAACACAAAATTTTTCGTCACGCGAAAATAATAATAACTGTAAAATATTACAGTCAAATCCAAATGAATGCTGTTAAATGTTTGCCATTCAAAATCATCTTAAAAGCTAATTCCACAAGCCAACATGAGGAAACAAGTCAAAATTGTACTGGTAACCGCGATAACCCTAGGTTTAACTGGTTAACCCCGGGTTAGTGACTGGTTATGTGGTTAATTCAATATTCGACAATATAGTTAAAGGTGACTCTATACGATTTTTTTTTGATTTTTTACGATTTTGTGTTTACGAGCGGCAGTTTCACAGTAGTATCGTTAAGAATCAGTTATAGGTTTTTTTATCTCGTACCGCGAATCATCAAAGAAGTTTCTGCAATAAAATTGTCTCTAACTAATTAACATTCAAATTACTTGACACATCTCAATTAAAAGTTAATTCATTTTAGACAAATGATTCAGAACAAAACAGTCAATAAATGAGCAGAGATGTATTTGCATCAAAAAGTTATAGTTTAATGCGTTTAATGAAATAATATCTGGGGTACCGAGCTTTGCTCGGAAAACATTAAAAACTCAAAAATCCGCGTTTTCCCGAAGATAAGACCTAAGTACCTAGATCAACTTTTTATCGAAATTGTTAGAGCCGATTCCGAGATCCTCGAAATATACAAAGTGCTTCCTGTAACAGGAGCAATAAATCAAACTGAGCAACATTTGTTCAGAAACTTTTGAAAATAACTCAGGTTTTGATTTATTACACTTTAAAGTTTATTCTAAGACGCAATGTATTGCAAATTTTGTTATGTTTAAAGCGTGACAAGCAACGTCAAATACACTGATGAAGGCAATATTTATTTTGTATGAAAAAGGGGAAGTCTAAAGGATTCATAATTTTTAAAAGTTGCTGAACAAATGTTGGTCAGTTTGAGGAGTACAGCCTACAGTTTAATTTATTGCTCCTGTTACAGGAAGCCTCCTGTATATACATATTATAAATAAATAAATATACACGAATTGCTCGTTTAAAGGTATAAGACAAAATATATTAGGTTGCATTAATCGCATATTTAAATTAAAAAAATATATACCTATTTCTCTCATACAATTAAAAGTAGTACATAATCATACCCCACACGCCGCACCCTCACGCCAAACCACTAGAGATGTAAAATAAGGCAAATATTTTAACACTGCAGGTACATTACTTATATTATATTCATTTTAATTTATTAGTTTCCAGTATGCAATTATTCGAGTTAGTCGAACCATAACAGAAATAAACACGTAGGCACAGAATAAGTAATATACTGCCGTATTCGAACTTCAAGATATTTACAAGAGACGACACGTACTAGATCCATTCTAGATACGTTATAGTTTAGATTTCAACTAGTTCTCATTTGCAGCGCAATTCGGGCAACCAATGTCACTTTTACGATAGATCGTGTTAGATATCTATTAGATGTGAATGTTAGATATGTATATAGAGATCTATCTCTAAGTAATATCTTGTGGAAATCGTTCAAGAGTATCGTCAGAATCGCGGAAATGTTAAATTTGATAGGTTAGATCTTAAACATATCGTTATCGTATCTTGTCGTATCTTGGCGATGTCTAAAAGATATCTAATAGATGTCTATTACAAGATCCGAATCGGGCCCATAGTATTATCATACAGAACGGCCACGC
The DNA here is from genome assembly GCF_948474715.1 of Cydia amplana. Lineage (NCBI taxonomy): Eukaryota > Metazoa > Arthropoda > Insecta > Lepidoptera > Tortricidae > Cydia > Cydia amplana. The sequence goes on along the minus strand of NC_086071.1, from coordinate 13,750,743 downwards.
ACCGCCCCGCCCCGACTCGCATTACCTCGCCCCGCGACTGGCCGCGACATGAATCTGGCGGACTTCTGACGTCCTCTCAGTAAAGCGACATACCCACACATACACAATGACGCGTGTACAGACGTGCCGCGCACACATATAAACGCAAATCTTTTTTTATGTATGGCGTGTCCGCCCTGTGACGTAGGTGACAACAAACGTCGTTACCCTTCCTTCCTGTTTGTCGAGTAAAAAATTAAAAATGTTATAAGATTTGATATCTCTACAGATTTTTGTCCATTCCTTAGAGATGCATCCACAGCCGTTTCGGCACATGCTAATGAGTCGATAACGCTCCAAATCACTTTATTTAATTCTCTTGCACAATTAGCAACAGGGTACTTACGCGGTGGCGACAAATAGCTTTAATGACTACTTTATATTCTCAATATTTTAATTGCGATCACCAAAATTAAGGCACCTATAAAATTAAAATACCTTCTTTAATTGTTACTGGCCGTCGCTAATGATTTGCATTGAATTTGCATAATCAAAACATAGTTATTCTATTAAGTATGTACTACCAAAGACATACATATATGTATATAATTCTGTATAAGATAAGGTAGTCTAAGAAATAAACGTGAATCGGAAAATCAAGAAATAATTGTGTGTAGATGGCGCCACCCTTTGATAATTAACAATTTTAACACATCAGATATGAAAATATATAAAAAAATCAAAGAATGAAGAAGAATCTTTGATATTTTTATGCATTTTTCATTTTTGGTTTTAATCCGGTGGCAGTAAAATTGTGACTACAAAATTTACCATGATAATTAGCCTCTATTATATTTGGTATTACTCAAATAATGATTATAATAAATTTAACTTTACACTTTACTTTGTTTTATATATGTAAAGATATAGGTACTTACTTTAATAAAATATCCTCAATGCATCTTCATTTATTAGTTACTCTTTTGAAAGTTAAGGATTAAGAGGTTATTACAAGACGTATTTGAAACAGTTTCTTTTTCATTCAAACGAGCACATCATTGGAAAGCTGTTGTTACGCTTCTGTTGTTATATAAAGCATAACTGCAATTCACGCCAGGAACAAAAGTGTGAGACCACGCCACGCCACCAAAATTGCCATTGAAAATTTAGTGAACGGGCTCTAAATACTTTAGGCGAGGTTCATTTAAGCATAAAATTACCTACATTGTCTTCCTCACTTTGTTGAGTGGCATTGAACTGCACTTTGACATAAAATCGGTTTAGAAGTTATAAATCTATTTCATTACCTTAATAAACAACGAGACGCTGTTGCGATAGGTGAGTCATCATTATCATGGCCTGTCTTTAAGGGATGAGGTTTATCAAAGCCTTTCCTTTAACTTTATTAATTTGGAAAAAAGCGGTTTTTTTAGCAATTTAGCTTTTGGTATAAATGGATTCAATCATACAGAGCTAATTAGGCTAGAATCTGAATTTCTTGTAATTTCTTATCCCTCCAAAACCGGTCTGAATGTAGTTTTAGGGAATATTGTATCACCAATTATTACTGCAATCTGCCGTAATAATTCTGCCGCTAGAGTGCAGCACTAGGACATCGTAAACATTCGTAAACCATAGAGTTACTTATACAAGTTTTCACAGACAATAAAATATGACATTGATACATCCAGGAGGTTTGTTTACAAAGGGCCTCCTACCGGAATACGTGGAAATCGAAAGTCAGCTATCTGCCTCTTTATCGCTCGAATATGCAAGAGTGATAGAGAGGTTAGAGAACAAAATTTCGACTCTCTCGTTTGCGGTAGACCCTCGGATTGTGATGGACTGTGGTAGTGGCGCACGTACGCAGTTTCGCGTAATATTCCCTATTATAAGCGGAAAGGTGGTAAGTTCTTAACAAAGTGGCACGGCGCTAATTTCTAAAATTACTGTGGTCTTGGGTAAGATGCACGAAAGGCAATAACGAATAAATTAGACGTTAAATTGTTAACAATCGCTAACAAGGTGAAAATAATTATGCGAACAGTTTTACTCGGGAAAAAACTTATTTCATAAAGGTAATCCTTTATTATATTCTGGGTTGCAGTTGTCAATCACATGCGGTTAAGTAACTTCACATTTTGGTGAAATAATAGCCCTCGTTAGCTTCAACAAAGACATGGGATATATGTAAATTCGAGAAAGGTCCGACAAAAAATCCAGGCTCATGCGTGTAACAGGTGCGTTCCTGATTTCTAATAGCAGGATTCGTATCATAATTATTGTGATGAATGTTGTACTACATTTTACTTTTTAATGTTCCTTGGCTGTCAGGTCACCGCAAACTTTCGATTTTACCCTTTGAAAAATAAAATTGGAACTATTATTTTGATTTCGGGTCGGGTGATCTTTATTGGGCCCACAATTATAGGTGGAACAGAAGTTTCACTCTTAGTTGTATTTGGTTTCACTTACTTTGAATGGTTATTTCAGATCAGCCTGGGTAAAGTTATGAGAAAAAAAAAGGACTCAATTACCGAATCAATTTAAGAAATACTTTTTATTATTTTGGTCGTGTTCTGTATGTTATGATGTAAAAAAGAGGTACGAGTTTAAAAAAAACTGTACTGGCTGAGCGCACTGCATCTTAACAGAATAAGTTTTGAAGAAGTCTTAGATAAAAGTATGTCTGACGGAAATCAAAATATGTAAATATTTTACAGGTAGTAGTACCATTAGGTAACTATAAAAGCGGCCGAGTGCGTGTCAAGACACGCATATTGGAGGTTTCCGTTTCCGTACGACGTATACGTTACGAAAAAGCCTATACAACCAAACTGGCGTACATTTGCGGCACTTACTTAGGTACCTCCTTATAATAAAAAGGCAAGTTTTTAGCAAAAAACTAATAAATGACTCAACCAATCACGAAATTCTGAATCACAAATTGGAAGTATTTTTTGTCAGTTTAACCAGTAAGTACCGTAAAATTGTGCACCATTCTAACTCAACAGTATCAAAACCAGTATTATTGCAATATTTAATATGAATGGATATAATAGGCGTGCGTTATTATCAGCAGCTCCTGAGATGCGCGGCGTGGGCGCCGATCCACGCAGATTTATGGAGCAGGGAACCACTTCGCGCCTGCGTCGCAGGGCCCTTGTTTTTAATGTCCTTTAAATGGACCACGATTATATAAAAAATGTATTTGTTACGTTTAGTCGTCCTCTCTAGAGCACGCGCTACATAAGTGCGTGCGCAACTATCTGTTCTCGATGTTGAATTGGTATTATATTGCCATTGAAGTTTCAGTCTTGAGTGTATTAAGACTCAGATCGGCGCTCAGGCTGTAGAGAGATTCGCCTTTCAAAAACGAAAGGACTCGCTAATATTTCCTGTTAATATAAGCTCTTTTAGCCATTTAATAGTACTGGGTTATTTCTTATTATACTATTATTGGGTATTAACGTGCTTAAGAATAGAAAACGAGGATACCAAACGAGATAATGTTGTAGGTACTTGTTGATTGATTATTATGACCCTTATGTGGTAACGATCTGGCTTGTAAAACACAGATTTAATTTTAAACTAGCTTTACAGCTAGATTACAATTTTTATGTATTATAAATAAAAAACCAGACGTAAAAAACTTGTCATGGAAGAGTTGGAAATTGGAATGGATTTTGGTCTTCATCAGCACATATTGCGAAATAACACACACTCTCACTCTTTCTCTCTCTCTCTTTCTCTCTTTCTCTCTCTATTATTTCCATTTCAACAAATAGCAGCCTTTAATCTTTATGCAACTGCATGTTTTTGTAATGTGTTAGGTACCTACATTGTCCAGGGTCATGTTTTTTTTTCGATAAAAAGTCGCAACACAGTTAGGTACGTTCTGTCTTCCTTTATGAAATATATTTAGTGAATTTGGGTAGAAGATATTTGAAATAAGCGCCGAAAAAATATAGATACTTACGAATATCTTTTTAATACCTATTTTACGAATACGAATTTTCGTAAAAACGCTGATTATCGCCAATAACTGCAACATATTATCCTTGTAAATAAATCGTTTTGTATCAGCGCCATCTAACTGACATAGTGGTGAAATTCGAAGCACGTATTTGTCTTGGGGCCCACTGATTACCAGTCCGCCGGACGGTATCGGCCTGTCAGTTGTTCGGAACTGTCAACTTTTTGTTCTAACTGACAGGCCGATACCGTCCGGCGGACTGTTAATCAGTGGGCCCCTTTAGACTACCTTACACGTCCATGACAATGAATCTCTGCTGTCAGGTAATCATTAAATCAAGCGATCGTTTCGCTGATTGCCACATTGTCGAGTGCCGTCGCCGCGCTTTCATGCCACGTAACACGCAGCTAGTATCCAAGTGAAGCGAAATGCTACAATCATATTTCATTCAGCAGATAGCCGCTATGATTTATTCGCCACGCCGCAATTACACTATTTGTGCGTGTCCGAGTATCAACTCGACCACTTACCTCTATGTGATTTTATTATCGCGTCTTAAAGTGAATATATTATACGTCAATAAGTGCTTTTAGTTGTACCATGAGTTTGAGTGTGATGTAGGAATTTGTTTGTTGCCCGAATAAAAAGTGCAAGTGCAGCGAAGCAAAAGTTAAACAACGAACCTAGTTTGGGTTTGTTAGAATTGTCCCGATGAGTATTAGTAGCCTGTTAAATGAAAAGTATATACTGTCTTGAAAAGTATATTCTGCGATGAAAGCTTGTATTAAAAATGTTTTTGACAAAAAAACTTCACCTTCTGTTAGAGTCTGTGCGGAAAGAGAAGAGTCGTGAAATGTGTGGGATTCAATACATTCTACGACTTTTATTTTTCCGTACGACTCTAACGATGTTCCATAGCATAGGTATGCCATCATATTTGTAAGAAAGTAATGTCGATTAGTGAGAAAAATATATCAGACGGGTAGTAGTGAACCTACATAAAACAATCTATATGCAAAATAGAATAAATCTTCAAACAAAACGAATAGATTCTCGAATCAGATCAGATCACAAAGCTTACGTTCTTGTATTGAGTCGTCGCGATTCGGCAGTGACCTCTGTGTGACGGTTCCCACCGCGGCCGTGTGCGGTCCGTGTGTCGCGCCTGATCGATGGTTACGGCTTCATTCAGGGCTGTCATTCTTACCCATCACGGGCAATCGTTCGTCTCAGTCGAAAAATCGACTGCCTAATAAGTTGCTCTCAAGAAGTGACTAACTATAACTTTTTTGTACCTACCTTGCTACGCAAAGCTTTGTAATTACAAATAGAGGGATCAAATAAGATTATTTTATACATACTAGCTATTATATACCCGCGATTTCGTCTGCGTGTAATTAATACCAGCAGTTAGAGTAAGTACAGCGCCTGGATAAAATCTAAAATTTAAATATTTTACAGTAGATATGGCGCTAATTAAACGACCTAGTGCGGTAACTGGCACTATACGTGCGTATGTCGAAAATGTAATACCTAGACTTTATTTTAACACATTCACTGCCAAGAACCCGCTAGATGGGTTCAGTTTTTGTATTAGAAATGGGGCGCTTGGCACTGAAACTGTTAACTTAGTGTTAGTTAGGGTAGTTTTCTTTAGTAAGGTACAAGGTTAAAATATGTTCAATATTTTTAAACCGGTCTCATATAAAGAACTTCTATAACTTCGTTGTTACGTATTTATACTTACTTACTAACTAAATAAGCATTTAACTTTGTTTATGAGGAAGGTAACCTTATTCATGCCTAACTGTTAATTCCAATAAATAGGACTACAGGTGCGTAGATTTTTATGAATGATAGAAATTGATCAAAACCGTCCGTCCACGTAGCATCCCTTTTCGTTCCGTCTGTGTCGTTCACCGTGTCGTTACATGTTCCATCGCCGCACAAAAAAGCCTTTCAAATGTAAATCAGCACGAACCGACAAAGCAAATTGTCACAAATAAACACTGATACGTTTGAGTTTTTTGTGAACTCCTGCTCGGTAAAGGGTCAGACTGAACCAATCAATCTGAGATAAAAATGTCTTTTTATTGTTTTTTTCTGCCCTATTTTTAACTGCCTGCGAAAGATGCAACTCTGAACTTTTGATTGTTATCTGCGTTATCGTCTTTGGGATTGATTACGGACAGGTAGGGTGCCGTTGTGCAAGTGTATCACTATTTTAAATGTCTAAAGTAGCCCGGTTTTTTCAATTTTGACACGGTGAGCCATTTTTCTCACGGTTTTTGAGACGACAGATGTAGAGTTAATATGTATATGGAAACAATGCTTGATACTAAGTTTATTCCATCCCGTTTTACCAGCACCTATTTATGTATGATGTATCGTCGTCATACGTCATACATAGGTACTGGTAAAACGCAATGGAATAAACTTTTAACCGTTTGTAAACGGCGAATTCTTACAAAATGCCTGCGACATAGTATACATATGCACCCTAGGAGCTAATGTTTTGACCTACATACATTTCTGCTTCATTCTGGTTGAAAATCTGTCTTGTTTTTTCATACCGCTCTAATGTGAGATTGATTAGGTACGTAATTAAATTAAGTATTTTAATAATAAGTAATAAGTGATCAAACACCCATAAACGGCATAAACTGCTGAATATAATTAAGAGTATTAAGATCTTTTAAATTAAAAGGTGTCTAGTTTTACTAAACTACGAAAGATGTCTAGGTCACTACATAAAAACGTAGCCAGTAATTTCTATCAGTCAATAAAACAAGAAGAAAGTGATTGAAAAACGTTAGTCCAAATATTGATTTAACCCTCTCCGCGACGGAAGCAGGTGCCTGCGCACGCGTCGCTCACAATCGGTGATCCTCTAACTATGAAATTAAATGATAATCACGTCTTTTTTCATATTTATATAAAGAGTTTTTAAAGTACATTTGGACTGTGGAGCAGGGATGCGCAACATTGTAGGTAAATTGAAAGTTAACAAAATAGTTTACTAAACCTAAATAATACTAATAAGTACTTTAGCAAGTGTATTCGATTGGGTTTTTCGAGTTAACTGATAGATTTATATTAGCATAGCATTGGTAAACAGAAATAATAAATAGAAAATAGCGTTCACTGCTGGTTAAAACCTAACGCTTATTTGCAATATTAATATTATATGCATATTTTTTTGTATCAAGTAAGGGAACCTTTTTGACAAAATAATGATGAAAAAAATTCTAGGCCCTCAAAACCACGACTTTTACTAAACCTTGTGTTTATATATCAGATACTTAAAAGTTTAGTTGCCCCAAGTTGTTCAAACGATCTGTCATTTAGGTATGTACAAAATTAGTACAGGAACTGAATAATAAGGTTTTGAATGATTCACGGTTAGTTTCACTAGACTTATATCGACCGGGATATAAACCGTGATTACCTTTTGTATTATAAACTGAAATACATATTAGAACAAATTAAATTATTTTCAGAAAATATTTTAATTTGTTGTTATTTCAAGTCATTTTCATTTTCTGAAAATAAATTAATTTGTTCTAATATGTACCTACCTTTTGTATTGTTTTCGAGCTCCCGATATTTTGATGCAGTTACATTCATCTTAGTTCACGGGTTACTGAAAATAGCGGGTAGGTTTCAAAGTTGTGTACCTAGAATATTGGAAGCTCTAAAATAATATAAACGGTAATCACGGTTCATATCCCGGTCAATATAAGTCTAGTGAAATTGAACTTTCATTGAGAAAAACAGAGCTTAAAATGAAAATTTTCTTTAAAAAGTTGACGATCTCTTCTAACGCCACAATCACTCATTTTAACGGTTCGGGAGGGCGCGTCACGGCTCCGATGCCACGCTAGATACGTAAGCCTTTCGGGCAGATGCGTGCTACAATTAGAGCGTATCAAAACATTAGTGTGGGACAGCGGGGTCTTCGAGCTATCCTTGCTTTTTTTGTAGATGGCCAGAGGTCTGTGTCGGCTTTGGTATATGCTGGTACATCATGCCTCTTTAGACTATACTTTGATTCGTCCTAAACGCATGCAAAAATTTAATAGCCTTATTTTGCAAGCAGTCATTGCTGTGTATTTTTGACTACGTTGTAGTTGGTACCCCTAAGTACCTTCTCATTCTTTCTCATCGCTGTTCGTCTAGGTATGTTTAATATTGTTGAACCAAATTAGAAGAAGTCTTATGGACGTCTGGCTTTAAGAACTTCTTAACTACTAAGGTACTGCCTGAAATAAAAGCTTTTTATTTTATGATTTATTTATTATTAAAATTATTATTTATTATTATTATTAACAGCAAGGTACGTACAGTTTTACATATTCCCGCGGGGTTAGAGGTTTACTTAAATTCTTGGGAAAGATAGTCGACCAGTTTCCAGGTCTTGATCCAGCCGGAAAAGCACTTAGGCACCTACTTCTTAGATAATATATTATGAGTAGGTACTTAATAAACATATAAAGCCAAAATTCAGCCTGGGCACTATGAAAATTAAGTGATGAGATGCGGATGATGTGATGGCTGAGAAGAAATGTTTGAAATACCTATGTACGTAGCACATAACTTTGTATAAGTAGGTAATACCTACTCGTATCTACTAAGGATGTGTCATTAACAGTTCTGCAATCATTGCGAATTTATTTGAATTGCAACAACGTGCTACGGAAAAATATCTAAATTATGATATCGATTAACCAATAATATACCTTATCTCCAATAAAAAAATCATAACCGCCGGGAAAAATAATACGCGACTACCGGTAGCCGGTATCTGGGCCGAAGGATATAGACAATTATGTGCGGCCTGTAATTTACTTGCCAGTGCGACAACCGGACAACCTACCTATGAAATATGAATGGGATTTTTTTTCGTCTTAGGTATATTTTGTGTTTTCTGTTACGTCACAATATTGATATAAAATTTGTTCAATATTCGAGCTTTTCATTGGGATATTTGTGGGGAACATCGGAAGCGAAAATGTAGATACAGTAAAGTCTCGCTAATGCGAACTGAAATCCCTGAAATCCGGACGGGTTTCGGTCTGTGGGTTTCGGGCTTAGTTACGCAAAATTGTACCTAATTTCGTCCCCGACTAAGATTGCCTTCGAAATTTGCGTTCGAAGCAGCCACGGTCGTATGGTCAGCATTAGGATAACATTATTTTCGAAATAATTTTCCATTTTGTATTCTAATAATCAGCAATAAAAAAAACTTAATTACTTACTAGTACTTTTTGTTACTTATATTGAACATTCAAATACCCGATACCCCTTTGAACACACTGTATTATAAATAACATATGAAATACGTAATATATTTTCCTCGTGGTAAAAATCGCTATCGTTTGCCTAAAATCTCCAGTAATGGCATAATTTGTCAAGTAAAGCAGTATGCATACGAATTCGCGTCACCCGAGGGCGGTTCTAAGCACACGTGCTACACATCCAGATAATGAGAGTGATGGCACCCTATTTGTCGAAGGTTACTGATAACCTGATAAGTATACTTTATTGTAACATCGTGACTGCTTACTGATTTTATCCGTGAGTTTTTTAACACATTTATGCTTAGCTAAGTCCACTGGACGACTCCCCGTCCCGTCAGGCGACTAAAACGTTTGCTTTGCTACTGACGTGATGAAAAATGTGGGAAGCATTCAACAACAACATCAAATAATTGTCAGAAGGTGTTGTATGCGAGCTGCGGTGTGCGAGCGGGACATTACTATAAGTAGGTATACCTACCCTGCACAGCCCTGTCTCGCTCACACACCGGAGCGGCGTGCTGATCCGCACAGTGTGATTGATAGTCATAGTCATAGACACGTACTGTAATTTGTTAAACTAATGTACTTAGGTAATATTCTCCGACCGTCCTTAGTCTGGGACCGGTCTGAAAACCAGCGCCGGCAGGTGCCTAGGTAGGCCCGGCACACGCTGAGACTGGAACCCTTTGCCTAATACAAAAATCTTCTCACTTTTGTTTTGTATATGATAACTGTTTTATTTTATTATGTAAGTAATTCTAACTCTATTTTATTTTCATGTATGTGGCAATAGACAATTCTTATTCTTATACTTATTCACGTAATGGCCAGAAGCACTTCCACCACGGACGATTTTTATTCGAGTTTTCCCATTTTCCTCCTTGCATTCGGTAGTAAAATCACAGGGATGGGATTATAAGCTCTGCCTAAATATTACCATTTTACAATTGACACTGTTGACTGCTTATCAATCATACCATCGTCATAAACGATACTACAGTACATAGGTAATAAATAATCATTAATTGCATAATTATATTAAATTGCTATTTACAAACATGAGTTTTATCTTTGGCTTTATTTTGGTGCAATTTTGTGTCACATTTTGATGGATTAATACAGATTAATACCGCTATCTACCGTAATTAGTTGGTAACTTTTACAAACCAGTTTGGTATGTGTATTGCTTGCTAAGCGATGTTGTATTGCCAAGTCGTTTGAGCGTTGTCCACTAGATGGCGCTAAACTCAATATGATTAAACTTATGGCAGAGGTGGCAGTTCTATGGGTTTCCACTAGATGTCACTGCTGGCAGGGTATGCCATGACAATACTTTCATGCAAGCTTTTTGCTGCTTCCGATAGTACCTAGTTACTCGTACTTTACTCAAGTGAAGTGACACAGATGGCGCGAGTACACAAAATTAATACAAATCGAAATTTTTCTTTATATTACTTAGGCTAGGTTCACACGGCGTTACTTTTTCCCAATACCGTAGTGCAGTAGCAAAATTTGTATGACAACTTTCAAAATCCTTAAATAATCTTAGCGCCTCTTGCAACATTCGACTAAGGGCCACTTGCACCATCCCACTAACCCGGGGTTAAGCGGTTAAACCATTAATTCAGTGTCAAGTTGTACTGGTAACCATGGTAATTTCAGGTTTAACCGGTTAACCCCGGGTTAGTGGAATGGTGCAAGTGGCGCTAATGGGTTAAGCGGTTAAATCGTGAACCCAGTGTCAAATTGGTTTGGTAACCATGGTAACTCCAGGTTTCACGGGCTAACTCCGGGTTAGTGGAATGCTGCAATTGGCCCTTAGGAACACAAAGATTAATTCTGACACATGAAAGGAAGATAGCTCGGTAGTCGACTCTCATGCACCTGGAAGATGAGTGAGAGACTAAATACAAGAATTCATTTTGCAATTTTTGACCGCGGCCGGCAAAACTTCTTACTTTGTCGCCTAAGGACGCCTTTGACGGGTTATTCGTATAAAGATACAAGAAAATCTCGTTCTTATGGCAAGCGTCAGAGTGGGACGTATTGCCGGCCGCCGCGGTCATAATTATTTAGTTGCGTTTCTACATGGCATAAAAATTCCAAATAAGGCTTTCTCTAAACCAAAGAGATCATCAGAGAAAGTCGTTAGTCGACTAATCTACCGAGATCTTTAATTGCCACAACATTTACTTACTTCTATTTACTAATATAATTACATATATTTATGTACTTTTACTTTCTCATTTATTACAGTTTTGAATTGTAAGTTGTTCGAAATAAATAAATAAGATGAAGATAAACAATGATATGTACTTACACACAAATATAATAGATATGTGTATAATTTGAAAAGAATACATATTAGTTACCTATTACTTACCTGAAATTTTTCGATATGTTTGAGATCATCAAATTGTCCAATAATGTGAGGTAATATCCATTAATAACCCTCAAAGTTTCTAACTACTCGGCGTCCTCCAAAGGGATCTCAATACGACACGAAGTTGTTACCGACGAGTAGATTTTCCGCACAATTTTATGAGCTGTGTAAAGAAAAATCGTTATCATAAATGAGATCGAACGATTCTCTTTCAATGCAAAATTTCCTTTAAATGTTGATCTCAGGATCCTGAAGGGTGCCCGATTAAACGACGTCTTGAATACCTAATAGGAGCAGAACGAGTGGAGTGCTCTCCGATTCACTCGGCGGCGAATAAATTAGCGGCGCGGGCACACACCGCCCGCAATTCCGCAAAAACTCCAATCGTAGGGGAAAGTTCGGCGATTAAGCCGTGAGGCGTGGCACGCCAGGTCTGCCCGTGACAGTTAGTGCCGCCACTTGTTATAATCCGTTAAACTTTCGACCCTCGTCAAGGTATGCCGGGAATAATGGAAACGCTCTTTCCTAGATTTATGATATTCTTTTCACCTACATTCGGGCGCTTTGATACCGTGCCTGTGAAATGCAATTAGGGCAGCGCATGCAGCGCTCATCTTAACAGAATTAATTTCCATCCTCGCCGATGTAAAACCCTGTTAGCTAGTTTGCATAAGACTTGCTTGTTTTACTTTTAATTAACAAAATGATACGTTGACCGTCTTTCACTTCCTAGAATTTTTTAAAGTTTTTTAAAGGTATGACAAGATTTTAGTCGTCGTTAGCAGAATTATTTTTGTTGCACACTAGCTAACCAGTATACAGTTCCTTAGAAGCCTGGGGGGAAAATAAATAACGAAAGCAAGTTACCGGCGGCGCTAAAAGCCCGCCAACTTTGAAATATCCGTTCTTACACCACCTTATTCTCGCCTGATGACTAAAGCACCTAGACACATTTCCCCCTAACACTAGCGCGATGCAGTTAAGTAAGGGTTTTGTTTCAATAGCGCCAAATACTGAGGTATTAGGGGCTTGCTTTTAGGACGCGCGAACTCGCATGCGAGTTAAGTATACATTGGTCTAATGAGTAACATCTTTTATTTGTTTATTTAGCGAGGAAACGCCGCCAGCGTAATGGGCACCATGCCACAGGCGGACCTGCTGGATGGGGTATTCTTCTTATGATAAGTTTCTTTTATGTTAGTATTAATTTTAATTTGTTTGTAGTTTTAGTTTATTTTAATAAGATAGTTTATATCTCACCGTTATATACCTCAATGAGCCCTTAGGCGCTTAATTTAATAAAGCTGTGAGATGCCGTTCTCTAAACAAATCTCTTACATTCTCAGTAGCGTAATTGGAATACCTGAGAGTTTGCAATCATCGGAATTTTGTTTAATAGCCTATAATATTTTGAAGAGCTGCTCAAGTTAAAGCGTACCTATTAAAGCGTATATTTACCTACGTTGTTATTTCCTTTATTTCATTTGGGTCTTAGGTTAGGGCATAGAGAAATATAGTACGACAAGAGTGCTCACTCCATACATCAGTTAGACTATTAATTTCAGTGTCTACATCTAGCATCGAGTAGCGGAACTATCAGTACTGCTACTTGACAATAGATGTAGCACCAACCGGAAAGTCTTATCTCAACAGCATAAGACTTTCCGGTCGGTGCTACATCTATTGTCAAGTAGCAGTACTGATGGTTCCGCTACTCGATGCTAGATGCTAATAGTCTTTTTAGTACTAAAACTGATGTATGGAGTGAGCAATCTATGTATTTTTTTCTCTATGGTTAGGGTTTTACAATGTGAGTATAAAAGTACAATACCAAAACACTTACAAAACATTACAAAAATATACAAAACCATACACACATTAAGTATAAAAAACCTAACCTAAAATGCCGCCGGCAGGGGGCAGGGCAAGCTGCCGAGTGGTCAGGGCCGCAGAGTGAGGAACCGACGTACTATACGCGCCGTGCCCAAAATTACCGCCTCTGCATCTGACCCTTGACCCAACCACCCAGTGAGAGTCTCTCAAGATGTTGGTCGAGACTCTTCCCTATGAGACCGTTCGCTGACGCTAAGTCTAGGTACCTACTTGCTGGACTTGTCCTTCTCGGCCTTCACGAGATTCTCATCATGGGGGATGGTCACGTCTACGAGCACGGTCCGGCGCTGCGACCGACCTATCTACGTTGTTAGATAGATACCTGAGTTACTACAAAAACTCAATGTATTAATTATATTTTCAGAGCTTGCAACCTTTTTAGAGTGTCATCTCGTTGAGTAAATTCGGTTGTTGCAAGCTCATTTGTTTCAAGAGGTTACATAGTGCACTCCAAAGTATAGGTTCTGCTCGCTTTAAAGCTTTAATGAATCCCGATTTACATTCAGTACCCGGATTCGCTAGAGTCGTAACTAACACCCTCTCGCTAACAAAATAATCAGCCTTAATGCACGGAATCGAACGTCCCGTTCGCGCGATAGACATTATGATAATCACAGGTAGAACGAAATCACAATAGGATCGGTCGGATATAAGAAAAGGGAATTCCCAGAGACGATAACATGGCGGGAGAAAAACGCTACCGTAAACCAGGGGCAATAAAGACTGGCAACAATTTATTTATATGACGCTTCAGGGAGAAGTTATTCCGCAGAACCGGGGAAAGAACGAGCTAAAATCAAGTTGATGCGTGCCGAAGCCGGAATGAGAAAATGGGATGTTTCCCTATATATTGTAAGCCTGGTTAATCTTCTTACGAAGCCGATTGAGCAATGCAATTTATTAGCTAACTTGTAAGCCAAGCTTCGTCGGCGAGATTCACTTGAATATATGTATGTATTGTATAAGTATATGCGTCACTACATGTCTTTCTCCTTTATGTTTTTCGAAACGCTGTAACTGAAGTTGTTCATTGTTGTATTATACAAAACAAGCATAAGTATAAACTTGTAGTCTTTTTATGTCACAGTAAGAAGGTCACGGAATCGATATTTACGTTAAGTTATTAGAAAAAGGCATTTTGAATCTTTTCATTGGTAATCATGAAAAATTTAGGATTTTTATTATTTAAAAAATAAATGCACTAGGGTTGAGACGTATCACTTTCAACCTGCTTCGAAGAGAAACATGAGAAAAGAAAAAAAAATAATTAAATGAAAAGAAAAAAAAACATTCCAATAGAAAACTATCCGTGATATCATGTTGTACATTCAACTTAATGTCCTTTGCGATAGTTATAAACCCTTTGTAGCGCTTAGTCGCGCGTCAAGCACTGTTGTTGTTTACTTCATTGAGTCGACTAGTTCAGAGAAGACTACACTTTTAAACTTGTCTATCAAGGAGCGTTCTGTTTAAGTAACAAGTTATCTTGTTACTATAATACTTGGCAGTCTCAGGTTCTTTATGGAAGCAATGAACAGGTTTGTTAAATGTCGTAAATTCTTAGAGAGAAATTTTGGTCAGGTTGTATCAATAAGGTATATTATAATGTAGTGACCTATAAATAATAGATATTAGATACGTATGTATTTACATCTTCGCGATTCTAAATCAGTATACCAACGCCATCGCTTTTTATTTCCCTCACAATATTTCATTTATTTATGACAAAGATCAAAATCTTTGTCATAAATAAAAACTGCAGCGTTTTCAGATTTAAAAAGTGTACCTAAGTACCTATCTAAAACTTTCCAAAGTTCAGAAACCCTTTGGGTGTCTCAATTCGCGGCATAATGCGGTACAGGTTATATATTATCAACTTGCTCATGCTCAATGATTTTATTTTATAACAATAAAATCTGTAAAATACTAAATAGGACATAGCTATTTAAATTTTTGTATCACTAGTTTTATTAACGTTAGAAAAGTAGACGAATAAAGGTGCCAGAAATTTCATACAAGTAAGTTTGATTCCACGTTACCTAGTTTTTTTGTTAGATGAAAATCACCTCTATACATACACACTGCCAGGTACCATTTCCTTTCACTCCTTTCAGCAAATGCACGTAATTGCAATGACTATTCAATTAGAAGAACTCGCAGCTTAGACGAGACGTGTGAGGAACAAACGGGCCATGAAATTAAGAATCTGTTAGAGCGAGACGTGAGACAGACAGCAGGCAAATAGGAACTATTCAGTGAACTAATTCTCCCTAACTCATATCTGGCTCCTTTCTGACATCGCAAAAAGAACGTACAGTTGAACAGAATAAAGTCCAAATTAGAATGCAGGGAAAGGGTGAGTTATGAGTTTGGGGAGGTAAATGGTTCAGCGTATCAAGTTAGCAGCACGCCAGTGCGCCGCACGATTGATCGGCCACACTAATCACTGCCGATGCATCTCTACCTAGTTTTACATTCAGTTTTAACAGATAATGTACGTGATTGTGAATTATTTACAGATTCTTTATTCTTACAAATTCACATCGTAGGTACATTTTTTTTTAAATGGGCGACATCTTTTGATATCAAGTACCTATATCTTATTTATCTAATACCTTTAAACGAGCAATCTTGTATATACATATATTTATTATTCATATATATGTATATTTCGGGGATCTCGGAAACGGCTCTAACGATTTCGATGAAATTTGCTAAATGGGGGGTTTCGGGGGCGAAAAATCGATCTAGCTAGGTCTCTGGAAAAACACGCATTTTTGAGTTTATTTATATTTTCCAAGCAAAGCTCGGTCTCCCAGAGTTAAAGGCCGCTCGGAAAGGTCAATTTGATCTTTTTTTGTATTATTTACAAGTGCACTTTGCTCCTAACTTTATACATTGGCACATAATAAGTAATACTACCTATTATCATACAGAACGGCCACGCACCGCCCCGCCCCGACTCGCATTACCTCGCCCCGCGACTGGCCGCGACATGAATCTGGCGGACTTCTGGCGTCCTCTCAGTAGAGCGACTTACCTATACACAATGACGCGTGTGCAGACGTACCGCGCACACATATAAAGGCAAATGATTTTTGATATACCTATGGCGTGTCCGCCCTGTGACATTGGTGTAAGCTACTTTTAGCTACATATATGCGCTGCCAGTAATAACATAAGTTCGAATGCAGTGCCTTGTCTTACATAACAGCAGATAACAACACCCTATTAATTGGATAAATCAACAACTGAATAGTTAAAATAAACAAAGACTTTTCAAAAATATCCTGCAAAAATCACTTTTCTTCCCCAAAGCCTGCTGTTATGATTATGTCACACAAAGGTATATACTTTGACAGATGTTTAATATCATCGGATTTGGACAAAGCCGAACGTTAACGCTGCCGGCACATGTAGACGCCCGGGGGAGACGAAAATCCACCTCATTCTCATAACATAACACTCAACTGTTTCCAGCATTTCGTTCAAAAATAAACTTTAAAGTAATCACAGAACGGTTTAAATTGCAAATAGATATAAATACTCACATACGAGGTTTGTAAAACTGAAAAGCAGAATTTCAGTTTTGACGGTTTAATCCACCGTGCACTGTGCGTCATCAGTTCTGTTGGATGTTACTTTATGAATGCAATCAAAACTCAAAAAAAAGTTAAGCTATATGGACATATTATGATACAATACTTACAGGCAAACGTAAATTTACGGCTTTTCATTCATCAATCCATCACGCCCGCAACTTTGAGTTTTCTCTTTCTAATTTTTTATCCGAGTGTAGAAGTTATTTAAAAAAAGAAGTTTTGGCAAAAATTTAATTTTTGGTACAAGCTTTTATCGTTGACTGTATTTTTCTTACGGCAGACAACTAATACTCATCGAGACAATTCTAAAAACCCCTAACACAATTAGGTTGCGTTGTTTCATCACAGAGTTCCTATGGCCACCTCCTGTCTCCGTCATCAGATCATTTCGACAGTACCATATTATTGTATTGTCATCAGCCCTAGTAGCACGGTCGCATTTTTATCATTTGTCACCATGCCTGTCACGTACTAACAAGTAAGTAAGTGCGAAAGTGACGGGCATAGTGATAGTCGATAAAAATGGAACCGCTGTACAGCTGCCAATTTTCATGACGCTACAATCCTTGGAAGATGGTTAAATTGGTTACCTTAGATTCCATTACATATTAGTTACATACAGGTCGACCTAATAAAAGCTTGTTAATAAATATGGGGCACCCAATCCCAAGAATTGGCGTAGGCACTGGTTCTTACGAAAGCGACTCCTATATGACCTTCCAACCCAGAATGGAAACAAGCTAGGCCTTATTAGGATTAGTTTGGATTCCTCACAATATTGTCCTTCACCGAAAAGCGACAGAAAAGGTAAATATCAAAGGATAGGTATATCGTACATAAATACCTAAATTAGTTCCGTGCTTATTTTTTAATAGTCAATGGTACAAATTAGGTATTTTAAAACTTTAGGCTATTTATAAGTTAAAGGGAGATATTAAATACATTTTTAATTTTTAATAATTTGTATAAGAACTCAGCATGCTCTGATCTGAGATCTATACATATAAAAAAAATTAGTTTGGCAAGAATCACACCCAAATAACCTCGTTATATGGAGAAAGATCCAGATGACGATACAACCATAGCGCAGGCCCGCGATCTTGAAACAATTAAAGCACTAAGGTCCCAAACAAAGAATGTTAATAATACCAAAAATTACAAATACCGCAAAAAACAAAAACCAAACACCTATTACAACGCTCGCCCTCATTGGGAAAACCAGAGGCGCAACTAAATCACACAGTCAAGTCAACATCACACAAGGCAATACTATTACTTATTCTGTGACAAGACCCTCCGCCCTAGGGTCCTTCTTAATAGTAGTTTATGCAACAGTGATATAATAAGGGTTCTTAAAATTCAAGGGTCGAAGTTACAAAACGAGACGTAGTCGAGTTTTGTAAAAAAAGACCCGAGAATTTTAAGAACCAATTATGAGCTGTTGCATACATTACTTTTTCTATGACAGCTGCAGCAAAAAAAAAAAAAAAGTTATTATTTAAAAAAAATTGAGTTATTATTTAAAAAAAAAAAGAGTTATTATTGTAAATGAAAACATACCTCTTTCAATCAAGATGATCGGAACTTGTATCTTTAAAAAAAATAAAGCAGTTGTATTATACTCATAAGATGACTGCTAGCAGTCATCTTATGAGCCTATAGACAAAGCATTCAAATGACATTGCTTTAGATATCACTGTCAGTCATTTAATTGACACATTTAAGTGCTGGAGTAGAAAAAATTGTTAAAAAAGCTCATCATAATAAAACACTTTAAGCTTATATCGAATCACTAGTTTATTGCTAGAAAAATTGTATACTACTCTCTTTTATTCTCAACTCTATAATCTTTCTTTCTTTCCCCCCAATCACAGTTTAAGCTGTAACTGGCCCCTGGTGCGGCCAAACAGTAAATCATTATGTTATAAAAAAAAACGGCCCAGCCCGGTCCGGTGGCTGGGTAACCTAGAGGTCCAGGGCGTTCTCCGCGTAAGCTGAAGACGTCGGTTTGAATTCGGCCTCCGCCACTGGAGTGCTTGGTCACTTTTTCTTTAGTAGGTATGTATATGACAACTATTTCCGTTTGTTCATATGATATTTAAAAACTATCACCGCCCCACCATATTCAAATTAAGCATCCAATGAGTAGTTTGTAAAATGCTGAGTTAAATATGTCAGAGTCAGTTTCTTTTAGTAGGCAGGTGGCAGGTCAGACACGGACAGGCCGGCACGCAAGCGGGCCAGTCCCGGAGGAGTTGGTCCGCACTCCGCGGTCACGTATAAATTACTCTGAGGGGAGCGGCCCTCTTTGTTGTCCCGACAAACTTACTTCTTAAGGTTTAAATCCTGACTTGAATTACGAGAGCCACAGTTTAAAGAACTCTTTAGCGACGCAACCGGAAACGGTTTTCTCAATTTTAGGAGTCTGCCGCGTAAGGTCAATAAAACTTTCGACGTGGAGCGAAATTGCATTTTTGACTCGGTTTGGAACCGATTTTTAGGGTTCCGTAGCCAAATGGCAAAAAACGGAACCCTTATAGATTCGTCATGTCTGTCTGTCTGTCCGTCTGTCAGTCCGTCCGTATGTCACAGCCACTTTTCTCCGAAACTATAAGAACTATACTGTTGAAACTTGGTAAGTAGATGTATTCTGTGAACCGCATTAAGATTTTCACACAAAAATAGAAAAAAAAACAATAAATTTTTGGGGTTCCCCATACTTCGAACTGAAACTCAAAATTTTTTTTTTCATCAAACCCATACGTGTGGGGTATCTATGGATAGGTCTTCAAAAATGATATTGAGGTTTCTAATATCATTTTTTTCTAAACTGAATAGTTTGCGCGAGAGACACTTCCAAAGTGGTAAAATGTGTCCCCCCCCCTGTAACTTCTAAAATAAGAGAATGATAAAACTAAAAAAAATATATGATGTACATTACCATGTAAACTTCCACCGAAAATTGGTTTGAACGAGATCTAGCAAGTAGTTTTTTTTTTAATACGTCATAAATCGCCTAAATACGGAACCCTTCATGGGCGAGTCCGACTCGCACTTGGCTGCTTTTCGTTTTCGGGAAATATTAGCAGAGCCAATCTATGGTAACGTTATGAAGTTAAGTCATCTTGGAACAATCCCCAAACAGTGTTAAGTGTTAACCTCATAAACATGATACTAATATGTATAGCGGTCTTAAAAATCATTATCCTTATTGAACAATATTACCTAATGAAATTGCAGTATTTGTTGTCATCGTAGGTACAGTCAGCAGCAGATGTTGCTAAGCGGGCGAGGTGTTCAAAATTACCTTGACGCGCTCTTATTCTCTTAACAATAAAGTCGCGTCAAGATCTTTTGAACACCACGCCCGCTTAGCAACTATTGCTGCTGACTGTATCATTCGTTGTGGGTCGACCTTCGATCAACACGGAAGGGATGCGGCATTCGCACTATTTCCCCTCTGCCTAGGTACAAGATCAACTGATCTAGCGCGGGTAATAAAACTGTTGCGCTCGGATTTTTAACTAGACAGAGTCCAGACGCGCGAGTGAACACAGCAGCAGAAAAAATGCCTAATTGCTCGGTTTTTTGTTGTAAAAAGAGGTCGGGGACATCAAATTTACAAAAAGAAGGTGTTACATTTCACATGTAATATTTTTTTTACATGTCATACGTTTAATTACATTTAAACACAATTATTATATTTTAGTCTCATGTAATTGCTGGATTTATCGATTTTGCTCGCCCAGTACAAATTGCGGATCGGTCGAGCGACAAATCCGACTTCTCATCTCTCAGAATACAATAAAATTCTTCGACGTAAATGTGTTAGTGTGCGTGGTGTCACACTTGTGACTCGTCCGTACACAAAAAGAGATCGAGGTTTGCAAGATTTGTCTTTGACGTGTGTCATTTTCTATGTATTTGTGTCGTCATTACAGATTGGATTTTGTATGTAAGTGTGTGAGAAGTGCAACTGTGTGCACGTTCCCCCCCGCGAAAAATGGCAGAATGATTTGAATGTCAAGATATCGCTTGGGCCTATCCCTTCCGACGTGTCGGAAGCCCGTGTTGATCGAAGGGGTCGACTGACAACGACTCAGAGTTTATCTGCTAAGTCGAGCAAAACAAAGAGGCACGGCCGTACCATCCTTTTCTCGAAGCGATTCAGGCCATTTTCAACGTCTTGTAATTTTGTGCTGGCTGAAGCTAGAACCCTGAATTTTCAGTAATATACAGGGCTTAACATGCTTAAGATATATTCTCAAAAACATTCAATTTGAACTAGTAGTTTAAGAATTATTGTACGTCAAAGTTCCTTATTTTCGACACTGACACACTCACTCACTCACCTACGATCATCACAATTCTAAGGTACTTCTAGCATACCCACAAGCTTCAAATTTTAAACATAAGTAGTTTTCAGCTTATCAAGCCATAAAAAACCTAAAAATATTGCAATATCAGTCACGTTTTAAAGATCTAAGAACTGCATAAGTAAGTTTGTAATCCCATATAAATATATGCTATTACAAAGTTACTGTTGCAGTTCCTACAAATAGTAGGTAAAGTACCTTTGTCTTTGTACACTACGATGTACGATGTGAGTATGAATGAAGATGTGTTTCTTTATGATATGTGTACACATAGTATGGGTATGAGTACCCGAAAAGAAGGATTGCCTACAAAAAGAGATGAGATCCCATCAAAAACATTACATGTAAAAAGGTGCAAGTCTCGCAACGCTTCTACTGCAAAAAACTTTTGAGATGTAATGTGAAACCAAGTCGGTTATTTTAATCAGTGCCAGGGGGTGTTAAAACTGTATCAAATATATATCTTTAATTTGTAATACACATAATGACTTGGCAATCGCACATAATGCTTTACTCGTACCGTACTCGTAAATATGTGTAATGCTCGAACTGCAATTAGCGCTAGCGTTATGTTCAATTAGAAATATTTTTAATAGGTGACGATGATCCTTATGTCATTATGCAGCCGTGCGATGGCCACAAATACAAGCAGGTACTTAGATTTTATGGCGTAAAAAATTGTGGACCGGTCACTGATGGGCCAAAGAGATAGACACAATCATTAGCAGCTGTCGAAGGGCGCGGAAACGCTTAAACGGCACCATTGCCCCTCGTCCGTAACGTCCTAAAAGCTAATTTGTGTCGACATAGTGTCAGTAAAATAAACTCATCTCTCACCCGGGCCTGAAAAAACATTAGCCATGTAATTCGACACTAATTAACAGAGGGTGTCATTATCATGAAGCGATATATCAACCTCCCTACTTATTAGTGACCAAAAAGATATTACCTTTCCGACTTACTCATTTCTGTGGAAAACATGAATTACTTTGTAACGATGGTGAGAGCGTTTTGATATTGTCCGGTTCGATATCGGATGTCGGATGACATTTGGAGAAAAATAACTGCTACAAAATGCCCTATGGCATCAAATCCTTTTATTTTTGAAGTGAAAACTTCTTTAGCGACGCTGGGCACTTTTTGAGGTGGGGAAAAAATGATAAACTCGAGACAGCGTAAGGCGATCACGTGACCGTAAGGGGCGTAAGGCAATCACGTGACCGTAAGCCCCGTAAGGTGGCCACTCATAATTTAAATGGCATTTAAATCAATAAAGAAAAACTCAATGTTATTTGACATATTATGTTGCGGACTCCTTTTCAACACTTTTTACCTACTATGTTCAAATAATTTGACGTTGTCATGGCAGTATGTAAATAAACATGTCAATGAAAAAGTGTGATCTTATTTGAGAATGATAATAATATATAATAAATAAATAGAATACCTCCGCTAAACATATGCACCGTGTTACCGGGCGTCGGTAACATAGTGAGGTGAGTTTTCACATCTATCGGCACTTCCGGAGTGCAACCGTTGTTGCTAGTTTCATGAATGCTTTCTCTTCAACAAAAAACAATAATTAAAGGCATAAAAAAAAATTAACGGTACTTTTTGCTTCTTTGTAGTCGTATCCGATATCAGATATCGGATCGGACAAACGCTGAAAACGCTGTGGGATGCCTTAGCGCTCGAGAGTGGTTGCATGCCGCGATCTATTCATCAAAGGAGCAGTTAATTTGCGAGCAGATGAGCGAAGACATCATCGCTCATCTTTAAATGTACTACATACGTCGGCAACACATGCTCGTCAGCTATGCAAGATACTGTTTTATGTAAATTCGGTATTTACTTTGTTGTGATTAGCTACAAACTAACCTGATTGCTTTACGGAACTTTACATCATATCATTTCTTCGAGTATTGTAGTTCAAAGTTTAAAAGTCCCCAATACGCTTCCGGTTAGGATGGTGACGATTTTTCAACTACGCACCGAAAGTAAAAAAAAAAACTTTTGTTAATTATTTACCACGCCAACAGGATTAGCGAATTTACCCCATATATCGACATAGGTCGCGGTTGGTTTACCAACTGCAAAAAGTTAATAATCGTAGAAAAATAATTAATCATATGTAACCAAAAATTTACAGTTATCGGAATTTTTCCTTTTGCTACACCTTCTTGGACTACATGGCAATGCTTCTTGCCAAATTCGTGATTCTTGGTCAACGGTAAGTCCGCTAGAGATTTTGATTCCCTTGCGAGCGATATAAAATGCGCCATAAACGGAGCACAAATATCGTGGTTATCTTCACATTACGATGACGTAGAAGTTTATTCTTTCACTGGTTAACATTCGATAAGAATTCCGTTTTTGCCGACTGAGGTACATAACCCTAAAAATGTTGCGGGCATTTGTATACGCTTCCTAATAGATACTTTATTTACTCAGCCTAATCGATAAGTATAAAACTAACAAATAGGGGTAACCACACTGTTAGCTCAACCCGTCAAACAATGAACTAAGTAAGCAACATATAACCTTATACAACCTCGGCGGCATCAAATCTTGTTTTTCCTTAGTTTTGAAAATTATACTTTATTATGTATGTACCAAGGGGTATTTTAGCAATGCCACGTCTGTGGAAGAAAGGAGACTTAGGAAGTAAACAGCTCATAAAAGCAGGCCTCAGGCCATTCTAAATTACTTGGAGTTAGGCGCGTTACAACCTCTAATGCTGCCATAATGCTGCATATGAATGAATTGGTCGTTTTGAGTTAGTTATCCAAGATGACTGCTAAGCGGTTATCATACTGTTCACTGAGCAGGAATACGAGTAAAGCTCGTCAATCCATGATTAATACCGTTTATTTATTAATGATTAGTAAACACAAAACATTACCTACGTAGCTTTTTGATTTTATGACTAGGTACGTTTTTTTTAAATATTTTTTTAACGGTATTTGTTTTGAAAGACCTGTCCGAAAAAAAACCATCCCCACTTTACGTGTAGTGTACTTTTGTGTGTACCCTATTTTTTTTCTAGTTTTTACCACTATCGGCATGATTGATTTATAATATATTCATGCCCAATTGTAATAGCTTTCTAGCACTAACGATGAAGGAGTAAAGCCGCGGACGGACAGACGAACGGACATCGCGGATATTCCTTAATGTTACGGTCGCCCATTGCGGGGCCTGAATAATAAACATAGAGGCAATCAATTAATTGCACAAAAACTGTTATCTCCCGATTCGAATATTTGATTTGACGACTAGGCCATGTTAATGACTAGTCAGCACGCATAGTGCAAGTATTTCGCCTCCAGTCCACTCCTCTAAACACTTTATCTTATGCCGAGACGGAAAAATTTACAACGAAGGCTTAATCACATAATACAAACTAGCAAACATACACACTCCTTGCAGCACACACTCACTACCCACACAAACTCACGCTGTCACCCAAACTTGAATAACATGTTTAATTCTTTTAGTTTAGTTATTCTGTATTCCTTAGCTTGTATCACAGTAAATAGGTACTTTAGTATTAATTAAGCACTGTATTTACTAATGTGAAATAGTTGCCAATCGCTCTCGCAGACTTCCAAGATACAGGCTCAGCCTAGTTTGGAGTCTGATGGATAGGTATATCTCTGTACATGTATAAGTACAACCTTTATTATAATAAATTATTTGTATTTTATGTATTTGTATTTGTACTCCCCCTCATTAATTTTCACTAGTCCGTAAGCACCGCGGCCTTCGCGTGGCCCAAACATAAATTCCAAGATAACTTGGACAAACAAGTGGAAGTTCAAATAAGTACAGCCCTTTCGAATGCGTCCCCAGTGACATACTCGTTTGTAAACTCGGATAAATTATTGAAGGAGTTTGTATGGTAAAGCGTGTTACCCTCACCTCAAGTTGGAACGAATGAATACCTACAATTGTAATGTTTCGACTACGAAATATACTGATACTTTCCTTTCGTTTAACTTTAACTATAGTAATAGTATATAGCATGAAGTTGTTGCAGAACTCAATACAATGCATTTTCAATTTATCATTATCATGACCAGGTTTTATACGTTTCACTGCTGACACAGACTTCATATTATTATATAATTTATATAACATGTTTTGCGTTCTAGATGACTTTTTTTTTAATTCTGTGGAGGCGTTGATGTGAGCCAAACGGTCTTCGAAAGTATGGGATCCAATACATTCTCTACTACTCTACGGGCGCGGGCGGCCGGTTGCTCTTTGTTACGTAGGAGCTATATTTTTTGTGGTTTGTGGTGATTATTTAATTGGATAGTGAGGACTGTACTCTAAGAACCAATTACTTTTTATGATGCGGATCCCTGGAAATATTCCAAATCAGTAGTGAACGGCCACATGATAATTTTTCCAGGATGTAATTTTTAAAGAATGACCGATTTGCCTCTAGTATCACTGGCCTATTATTTTAGGCTCGGTGGTACAACAAGCACTATTCGTAGGCAGTCAAAGTAATTACTCAGTTCACTTTAATGTTTTAACCGCACAATAATGTTACGGTGATCATAATCATAACATAGAGTATATGCGAGTGCACGCAACCCCGTTAGTCTCAAGAGCCCTTGCGTTAGCGGGGACGTTAGGACAACGGCGTGAGCTAGAAAATACTTAAAAAATTACAGGACTAAGCGTCGGAACATTTATGTACGCATACATTTAGACACGGAATGGAGGATGTGACACACATGTGACAGAAGTCGTTTAAAATAAGACTGAGAACTACTTGTAGATTATTGCCGGTATTGCCACGGTTAAATGCCTCTCCTGGAACATTTGAAACAAACATTTTACAGAATTTTAACTAGATAGATAAATCATTTATTTGACAGCTGCAATGACACACAATATAAATTTACACACAATCATCATAACAGAAGAAAAGGAAAAAAAAAACAAAATAATTATTACACTGACAAAGAAAATAACATAGAAATGAGTAGGTACAAAAGTAAAATTTAATAAAAGTAGATAGGTACAAACCGTGTGCGTTGCATGCAGCAGGACAAAAGGGTCAAGGCTCAGCAGTGATACGCTTCGCTCTTTCGAGCAAAGCACTGATTTTCTGCCGGGACCCAGGTCACAACAAAGAATATATTTACGAAGAAGTATTTACGTACGTCGGAAACAATCGTACAGTGTAACTGTGTAGCGGAAGCGAATTGTAATAAAAAAATTCGATCTTCGCAAAGACCTAACCTAATGAGTAAAACCGGTATTAAAAACATCTTAATTAAAATTAAATTTAGGTAGGTACTGTGTTTTCTATTACTCAATATTTGTAGTATATTTTTGTACGACTAGGTAGGACTTTAAATTAGTTCAGAGTATACTATGTAAACCCGTTATACGTTGAAAAATACTTCTAGCCACTTTTTGGATGGTTCCACAGCCAATACAGGAACTAATTAAAAGTACCTAAAGTACACTAAAAGTTAAAATTTGTTTTTCAAAAAACAGCGAATTTTCCAGCAGATTAAACCCCACTTTGTCAACAAAGCTCTGCGATAACAATGAACAACTAAATGTAAAATTATCGTAGTTCCAGTTTATTGAAGTTGAACAAACGTAAAGTAATCCGTGCAATCGAATCGCGGGCGCCAAAGCTAAATATTCATAGACAAAGATATTATGATAGCCACGCGGCCGCGCCCGCCTCAGCTATTACGCGGTGATATTAAAACTTAATTAAAATTTGTTTATCACGGCTCGAAAGCGATTAAAACTTTAAACGAAGCTGCGCCGATGTACCGCCTTACGGAATGAGTTTATTCATGAATAGTGCTAAACGGAGCGTTGATTTAACATGTGTTGCTGTAAGTTACTTTGTTTCTTTTTCATTTCCATACAGGGTTCAGGTTCAGTACGGATCAAACAAAGCCCAATGATATAGATTCTTAAAAGCTACTTATTTGACTCCCATCTACAGCGACATACAAAATTACATGGAAACATTATGAATTAATTCAATTATGATTACAATTTTATTGCTGGTGTAAATATGTTCAGAGAAATTTGACTCCATACGTTCATTATTAGACCAGTTTTCTGTAAAAGATTCTGGTTTCCTGAACAATATTTTGTAGGTAATTGCATATTCGACTTACATTCATACTTTTAGAAATAAATACACAAGTACAAAAAATTGGTTAGCAAATTAATTAATTGATTGGAACCGTGATCCATGCTGAATGCAACATCAACACATGTAACAATAAATGAGGCTATTGTTTATCGTATGGTATTACGTATTTATGCTAATTGAAACATGCTACATTTTTTTTAAATTTTGCGCATAAGCGCCCGCCGCAGTCTCTGCGAATGCTACAATACACATTAAAATGGACGAAACTTTTTCTTGAACTCGAGTTTCGTCCCCGCATTCACCTCCATTTGTCCCTTGACATATTTTTTATTTACAAACTTGTTCAAAACATTGCCCTGCTTTGCGAATTTTGTTAATTTTGTGGCTTATGAAACTTTTAATCATGATATCATTTCTTTGTAGAAAGAAAGAAGAAGAGTGTTTCGTTTGTTGTGGTGGTGGATGAGTCGTAGGTCTTATTGTTAAGACCTACGACTTTTGTAGGTATATGAATATGTAATCAGTTTTAATAATTGTAAATAGGTGTAAATATTTATTTTCAAATTGTTTTTGCACGGTTTTATACACCGTTGATAAATAATAAATATTATTCCTATCATCGCAACAATCGTTTTTTAGGGTTCCGTAGCCAAATGGCAAAAAACGGAACCCTTATAGATTCGTCATGTCTGTCTGTCTGTCTGTCCGTCTGTCCGTCCGTATGTCATAGTCACTTTTCTCCGAAACTATAAGAACTATACTGTTGAAACTTGGTAAGTAGATGTATTCTGTGAACCGCATTAAGATTTTCTCACAAAAATAAAAAAAAAACAATAAATTTTTGGGGTTCCCCATACTTAGAACTGAAACTCAAATTTTTTTTTATCAAACCCATACGTGTGGGGTATCTATGGATAGGTCTTCAAAAATGATATTGAGGTTTCTAATATCATTTTTTTCTAAACTGAATAGTTTGCGCGAGAGACACTTCCAAAGTGGTAAAATGTGTGTCCCCCCCCCCTGTAACTTCTAAAATAACAGAATGATAAAACTAAAAAAATATATGATGTACATTACCATGTAAACTTCCACCGAAAATTGGTTTGAACGAGATCTAGTAAGTAGTTTTTTTTAAATACGTCATAAATCGCCTAAATACGGAACCCTTCATAGGCGAGTCCGACTCGTACTTGGCCGCTTTTTTATTTCCATTTCCTGTAATACCGAAACGGAATCAAGGCCCGGGCGGGCGTCGCGAACGGCGTTCGCCATTGTGGTCAGATTGCACCTCAGGGCATGAATTTAATCTCGCCAGTCAGCGAGACCTCAAGAACACTGACTTATGCGGCTAAAGGATAGACCGGGCCGGGGCCGGGCCGGAGCGTCCGGCGCTTCGTTTTCTATGGAAAGCACCACGTGATCACCGATCAGCCGTCATAGAAAATGACTTGTCGGACGCCTCGGCACGGGCTCGGCCCGGTTTAGCGTGAGTCAACCTTTATACTTTGTTGGTTTTATCACACTTCTTTAGTAGTGCTGGTATAGAAAAATAACTTCGCTTTTTACTTAACAACTCGTAACTTGTTTGATATTTTAATAAAATTTTATTGTTATCAAAATAAGCTGCAGCTTCAAAGAAAACAATCTTACAAAAATAAGAGCCAGTGGAAAGTTTACCTCTTAAGTATAACGTGAAGTACATATGTAGTAGGAGTAATAATAGTCCTAGTAAGAATTTTACCAACTGAGCTATCAAGGCACCGATCATATGTAATAGAATTAATTTAATTACATTGGCGTTAAACTTGAATGTTACAGGATTGTAATATACATATTTTCTAATTTATGGAAAAATTTAAATTATACATACATATTAATAACCGACTTTAAAACCTTTTACTGGTTTTGTAATGTTGATAAAGTGTGTGTCCCTTAGAAATAACGATAAATTTACTATTTAAATCTCCCGTAAATAACGGTAATCATTAGCATTGTTGGATTTGTTGGACAATATAACGATCAGAAACATCCATAATGATAATTATTAATAATATTGAGAACAATAACACGTCCTAATGAGAAATAAGGCAGACGGAGAGATTATAAGTTGCACCAACAACGGTCGAACGCGCTAATGAATGCGACTGGGATTATCGCTACTATCACTCACTCGGGACCCTCCAACCAAAACAATACGGTAGCGTACCGTCCTTTATCAACATGACAAAATAAAGCGGGACACAAAACCGAGCTCACACGACATGCCTCGCAAATTATGAGTTCGAATGGATGAAGATCTGAAAATGCGGTTATTGTGTAAAACTTGTCTGACATAGTGAATCCCACACGATACATTATATTACTGTAAAGGATGACTCACGTTATACCGGGCCGTGTCCGGGCCGGAGCTTCCGGCGCTTCGTTTTCTATGAAAAAAGCATCACGTGATCACCTCTGTCAGCTGTCATAGAAAAGTAAACGCCGGAAGCTCCGGCCCGGACACGGCCCGGTCTAATGTGAGTCATCCTTAAAAGCTACCAGACACCCATATTATTTAATTAAATATTGAGGGTTTTAAGTAAATGAAAATTACTAATTTACAATATTATATGGAAAATAGCTAATTTTAAACAGCTATTTTCCTTATAATATTAGGTACGTAAGGCATGTCAAATTACAAATTAAATAGCTCACCCCCGCCGACCTCTGCTCGTTATGTAACAGTTGCATAAACCATTATAACATCGGCTCTTTTGTGTACTTACTAATTCTCGTACAGGTATTTCACAGCTCGGAACTAAAAGAATCGTGCGTGGCTTATTGTTCCCCGCAGGAATAACCGCTCATAAAAGTTTCCCCTATACCTATCCCCTATACTTTTATTTTCCACACATCTGGGCAGCGGTACGGGTAACAAATTATAATGTCGAACAAGTTCGCAGCAGTTTGAATGTTGATAATATATAGATATATGTACCTACACATACCTACAATAAAACAACTGAAACATGCATATTTTCTGCGATTTTATCTCCATACGCCGCTCAATTTTACTCAATTAAAAAATACTTCAGTGCAGATAGATGTGTATAAATTAATTATACAGTTAAACATAAGCTCAATATGTATACATACTATGACTGTATTTATTTAAACATCTGCAGCTCAATTTATAAGTACTTTGACAATAGCAGACATCGTACAGACGCCAGACGAAAAGATTTAGTTGTAGATTACCTAGATAATAACTATCTCGAAGAAACTAAACTATAATTTAGGAAAATCTCGTTGTAATTAATTATAAAATACTATTTAAATAATATTAAAAATAATAGCTTAAGGGGCGAAATAATACAACGCTATCACGCGTCCGAATTTTATACCGTTGCCAGCCAAACAAAATATGATTATACTAGTAAAGTCTAAATAATCTTCTATCATAATATAATTAAAAAGCATTTTGAAAATTAAATACTTATACAAGAGTGTTTTAAAATTATTAACATGAAATCCGAATTACGTGACTGACGTATAATCAGGCGGCTACGGCACGTGTTAAATCTCATTGTCTTAACCCTGCTAGGCTTAGCTTAATACGTATTTAAATCATTTATATTTTTTATTTATAAAATCGTCAGTACAAGTATATTTAGCGTTTTTAATGCTATGTCGTTGATATTGAGATTAAAAATTAAAAGGGTATTGCAATTAAAAAAAAAGTTCCACAATCATCATGGTGTATGGTGGGGTTGAGCACCAGCACAAAAGGTTTGTAAATAATCTGTTAATCTTGATGAAAAATCAAATTAAAAATGTTTTCCGGTTTTTCTTTGTTTCTTCTCTACATGTAAAGGGAATAAGTATGGCAAGTTTCTTCTAAACAGGTGTTAGGTAGGTACTCTCTACTTTTGAAGCTAATTACTTAGTAATGTTTTTTAATTGTATTAATAATACATGTAAATATCGAGTTCAACAAAGTACAAAACACGTTCCATCCCAAATAAAATAAAAAGGTATTACGAAAATGTAATAAATAGGTAGGTATGTTTACTTTATTTTGGTTACACTTATTACATTACATTTTATTTGGCGCTTTGTATGTCCTGATCTATGAATTCCTTTCAGAATATTGATGAGTCGCCTCTGGCAGCCTATTGCTACATAACTGGTTATCAATTAATGAATGTTAACAAATTAAATTCAACAAAAACCGTAACTGGAGCTATCGTCTATTCAAGCTTTCTATTAATTATCGTCAAGAGCTAATAATCCTTAGACTAAGAAAAAAAAAACATCAGACAGTTCGTGTAATAAAAAATTATCGTGTATATATGAAAAACAAAACATCAGACAATTCGTCTAATAGAAAATTATCGTCTTATATATAAATGTCACTTTTGCTCGAGAAAAGCCTCTTCCAGGATGGAACGGGCTGAAGACCAACCGTGACTCATTTTAAATTTACTCATTGAAGATTTTCACAGTCGTATTTATGCTGTACATACTTTATTCACCGAAAAGCAATATCAAATTCCTAACACAAAATACGATCCAGAAATTGTAAAGGGTGTTGCAAGTTTCCAGTCATTTTTCACGGCTGTATGATCAGTGGCACGCATATCGCGCCGAGGAAATTGCCACGTTACATCTCAATAGGAACGTCGACAACGTCAACTGTTGCTCTTACGTCGATAACACAGTGTAAAAAGTAACAGTGGACCGACGCCTGATGTTTGCGTAAATGATCGGCATTGTCCACATACCGCACATTGCCATCTCAGCGAAATTATGTACTTACAATTGCGTAAAGCAATAAAATACGAGTCAGTAGACGTTCAGCATTAGAACCTATCACGCGTGTCCTCATTCATAATGTCGCGCTTTTATAGTTAGTATTTTAGTAACAATAAAATGTTTATTTTCGGCTATATTGTGAGTTATCATTATGTCAAGCAACCAACAGAATATAATTGGCGTATGTGACACTAGCAGCACATACAGCCGACACCGAACAACAACATAGTAGCGAGGGTACTCAGACTTTTACACAACTGCCCGAGCCTTACACTTGACTTGACTTACTAGACACGCTAGCCCTGTAAGTAGTACCGGGCTTCTAACAATGGCGATGTATGCAGCGCGGGTGCGCGCGACCCACCCCTCTGGCCTCGTAGACAACATGCCAATCGCTAACGCTCCGTAGCAAACGAAACGCAACTGTCACTGTCACACTAATATGGAAGAGTGATAGAGAGACACAAAGCGATTCGATAGCGAAGCGCATGCGATTGTCACCTTGGCTAGGCCGCCGTCTAGACGGCTTCGTCGAATGACTGTATTGTTTTATAGACTATGTGGATACTCTGCTTCTTGGGAGCAATATTGCACATAAATTATGCTTATAACATGACAAATACAAACATAACTACACAATACAAACTGGGTACCTGATACTAGCATTTTAAAACTTATGTAGTTTGTGACGGGCTTATTTGTTATTTTATATGCGTCCTAATCTGCTTCTGTAAACAGTATGGCATGACACACTGCGGCGTACTGTTTATTTTATTTGTTTCTTTTTCTACCAATATAGTTTAGTTCAGCCAAATTAAACATACAACTTACTGTTTATAATAACGAGGTGTTTGATTTAATTTTTCCCTTCGAAACCAGAGTCCAAAATTGTAAATACCTAACGTTTTCTTATTTACTTTTTATCACAAATATAAATTTTATGATTATATTATTTTAATACATTTCTCCTCACATCTCATTTCTTCTGTTTTCTTTTAATCTAATGGCTGGAGTGTAGGTATGTAGTTACTTAATAACGAAGATCAAATTTGTTCTAAATAAAAAGTGCTATATACAGCTGAAATTAGGCTTTTCTGCAAAGCAAACGAGTCTTTGTAACACATAATTTAATTACAAGGTTTTAATTACTTACCGCAAGAAAAACAGAGTACCGTATGCGCGTGGTCAAAGTAAAAGCTTCCATAATGTAAATTTGAAATCAGTACGAGTAGTTTTCTGAAAGCATTCGCTGCTTATATCACTTTGTTGCCTTGGGAGCTTAATTTTATGTCGCAAAAACACTTTCCGCGGTATTCGGAAAACAATATCCGTTCTAGAGAAGAGATCGATACGATATGTAGGTACTACATAGATACCTGGTACATAGTTTGGATTTCAACTAGATATATATTGCAGCTCAATTCGGGCAACCAATGTCACTTTTACGATAAATTATCGTAGTAAGATCGTTTTGAGATCTAAAAATACATAACGAGACGTTTTAGACATTGCGGAAATCGTTCAAGAATCGCGGAAATATCAAATTTGACAGGATAGATCTTTAAAATATCGTTGTCGTATCCTGGTGATGTCTAATAGATATCTAATAGATATCTAGTTCAAAATTCGAATCGGGCCCTTGCTTCATAAATATACTATTTAAAGCAAACGGAAATTTCTACGTAGGCAGTTATACAGCGTACATTAATTCATTAATGTCTACAATTAGGCGTGTATTCTCACCCTAATCAAATTAAGAGAACAATGGAAACTATTCTCACAACATTTCACTGTTTTGCTTGGTGCTTTAGTTTTCACAAAATTAAAAATGTAACATATTTTATTTATTTAAGCCTTATTGCACAAAATACATACAACAATGAACAAATGGCGGACTTAATGGCATTCTCTACCAGTCAACCATAGGGCATAGGGAGAGAAAATTTTATTGAATGAATTAAAAAAACTGTAGGTTATTTATAAACTACTTTGGTATGCCTTTTAAAGAAATAAATATATTTTGAACAAAGGTATGTAATGTTATTGAATGCTTATATTTTTATAAGAATATTTAGCAAGGTGCTTTTAACATTACATTTTAAATGTACCTAAGCTACGCTATGTTTTAATATTTTAAAGGACGTATTTTTAAGAAGGAATTCTATTTTGATCACAACATGAACTGAGCGTTCGACAATATCGAGTGAAACTACAATAAATTAAAACAACAGGAGGTAAGTTCAGAGATGAGTAAGAACGTCCATAGGCTACGGTAACTGCTTACCATTGTTTGCCATCGATGTGGTATAAAAAAACAGTTGCTTTATATTTTTTATTTTATTACAAATATGACTAATCATTCATAATCTTAGTTTAAAACTTAAGTGCAAATTCATAGTTTAAATCTTGTTTTTACTAGTGACAATGTGTAGGTGCCGTAAATATTAGGTAAAAAAAAATACATTGACGCTAGTACAAACAAGATAGAAAGACATGGCACATATCTCAAAAACGCCTGCCCACAGAAAATGCGGAACATGGAAGTAAGTAAAGGTGCTCACTAATGCTCATTGTATAGGCAACAAATACCCCGCAATCAAACTAACGCCCAACCGCAATTTATCTTGGCCAAAGAAATATCGTGTTCGTAAGTAGTGCTGCTACTCTCCGGCCGAACTAAATGTTGCCCTCTAAAGAAACGTGCCCTAAATGCCGGCTAATGGGATCTTTATAGCCAGTACTTACGCTAATGTTTGGTTACCAAATACCTACAATATATTTTTTAAAGTCGTCATGCGTTACAATAAGTAAATGAAATCAAATTGTTATAATATATGTACATATTATTTATTGCTTGTATTGTTGAACTTGTACACATTCGTAAGTAGTGCTGCTACTCTCCGGCCGAACTAAATGTTGCCCTCTAAAGAAACGTGCCCTAAATGCCGGCTAATGGGATCTTTATAGCCAGTACTTACGCTAATGTTTGGTTACCAAATACCTACAATATATTTTTTAAAGTCGTCATGCGTTACAATAAGTAAATGAAATCAAATTGTTATAATATATGTACATATTATTTATTGCTTGTATTTTTGAACTTATACACATTCATAATCTGATAAAATTGAGTATAAGTAATTATTAAATAGCTAGCTAAGAGTGCAGCTTTATAAGCGTTTTTTTTTTTCAAATCGTTTATTCGACAATGAGGTATATGTATGCCAGCTTCAGATTAATGTTTAATTAAGTATATCATATTGCAAAACAATAAACTTATTTTTTTATAGTCTTTAATAAATATTTATTAGGCCAAGGAAGGTTAATTTATATAAAGCAAACGTGCTGTCTGCTTTTTATCACTACATAGTATTTAAAACAAAGTCACTTCCCGCTGTCTGTCTGTCTGTATGCTTAGATCTTTAAAACTACGCAATGGATCTTGATGCGGATTCTTTTAATATATAGAGTGATTCAAGAGGAAGGTTTATGTATAATTTGTTAACCCGTGCGAAGCCGGGGCGGGTCGCTAGTTGATAATAAAAACAATGTAGGCTTGAAAAAGTTTTCATGCGGTCGCCTTCGAGTTATGAAGGCAGGGAAGAAGTTTAATCGTACTTAAAAAGAGTTAATCCCTCTTTAATAAGTGGTGATGCGCCCTCAGTATTCTCAGTAAGCTTTGATCTCATTAGCCGGAGTTGCGAAATATTTATCTTTCAAATTTAAGATTTATATTTCCTTATTTGTAACTTCGGTTGCTATAAAATTCGTCGTTTTGTTCGGCGCGATTGTATTGCTTACCAATGCAATGTAATGATACAGTGAAATTCGCTGTATTTATTGAATGATTGCTTCGTCACGCAGGAAAGTATTATAAAGTGAATTTTCGGAAAATTGTTATCATAGGTACTTACATAAAACTAGAGAGTAGTAAATATTCAAGACGGTGGCGTTTTACAATCTTCCCATTTCCGATTTATCCCATATAATATATTAAAAATCGGTCACCTACCTATTAATTACTTCCAAACAAAAAATCCGACTTTTCTGTCCGCTGTCGTTATGCACATAAGTATGTTAGACCGATAAAACTCACTTCTGTGAATTCTTAATTATGAAGATGAAGATTTTTTTCTGTGTTTTTAATATTGCATTACTTTTTTTTTCACCAAACACAAAGAAGATCATTCCAGTCCATTCATTCTTTTTCCAGATTCCAATTGTTTTCACCGAAATTATTTTCTGGGTTAGCGCTCCTTGTTGTAACAGTTTATTTTACCCAAAGGTATCATCTCTAGGAAATTGGTGCCACGTATCGCGCCGAGTTTTATAAAAAAGAAGAACCCTTGGAATTAGGCACTGGAATATTGCTCTGCCAATTTGTAAGGCTGTTGTTATCTTTTTATGTTCCGAGAAGTCAAATTGAGAGATTGGATATAAGATAAAATAAAATTAATAATTAAGAATTTCATTCTTCAAGTATTCATATGTACGTTTTTAACTGACTTTTAAAAAGGTGTGTGTCAATCTGCGATAGGTAACGATGTAGTAAGTCTTTCAAACGGACTAGCAAAATTTGATTCAATTTCTTAGTCGTTTTTATGAAAAGAAAGAAAGAACGCGATGTATGTCTGCACTCTGCATCAAACAACGGCGGCGTTGCAATTAAGTTTAATATGGACTAAATTATCATCCCACAAGGCCAATTTGAACTAAATTGCAAACTTGCAAACAAGGGTGGTCAAAAGCCATTTTGTTTACGCTATCAAGTACAAAATCAAATATACTCAACAAATGGGCCAGTACCATTTGCGAGATAACGCCGGCGCCGGTGGCGGGCGGAATCATTTCCGGCGTGTCAATCATGTGTCCGTCCGTCTGTACACACGTCCACTAATGAGTTCGCGAAGTGGCTCCAAATACCATCTACATTACCTCTCGAAAGAGCCAACTTATCATTGTTAAACAACAAATACCTAATCTGCGTAACCTCCAAAAACTACGTAAACGAAAGTGGAATATAATGTAACAGCTAAATTTTTTGGTTTATTAGTTTAGTATGGAAATTGGTCTAAATTTTCAATTTAAAATTAAAATATTCAAGGTCATATTTACTACTTTCTATAAATATAGGAATGTCAGTTACGAGGTCTATACTTTATCACTTTTATCAGATTGGAAAACACATACTCTAAGTGTAAGGCCTGAGTGGACGCTCGAAGCGGAGCGTTCGGCGGGGCGTGCAGCGTGGCGTCGAGCTCACAAGTGATTTGAGCAGCGTGTATAACATGCACGCCGCACGCACCGCCCCGCTGCACGCTCAACTCGAGCGTCCACTCAGGCCTTACACTAACACGGTACCACGTCGATAATAATAATCGCATCAATCGCATTACTTTCACAGAGATTCCCCAAAGGTCCTCAATATTCTTTAATTTCAAGGTCTTGAACGTTTTAATGATCTCATGGGGGTCAGTATATTGGAAGTATTGTTCCATGCTATGAATTCTTAACATTATTTGTATCGAAGTAAAAACCAGCCTTTGCTACAGAGGTTCAGGTTCTGTGTAGTTTATCTGGCGTGTATAATTGTGTTTAAAGGCGTTAGCCAAAATCCAGTACCTATAATGATATGGTAATTAGACCAATACATTAAATATAATACAAACAACAAAACAATTTTTTAGCAGACCGCCTAATCTGTTAAATATTATAAATTTAACATTTTTTTATTAATTTATCTAAGCTAGTCCTCTTACTTTTATCTCAAATACTGTAAGAGCATGTTTACTCGTAGACAGCTTGAAAGTTAAGTAACACATCGGCCGGTGACCGCAAGCGGCGCCAAGTCGGAAGCATTAGGGCTCCATCTCGGCTGAATTTTCACGCCCGTGCCCCGTGCCCGCTCCTCGACACGCCTTTGCACTCAGACGTGCACAATGAAGTGGAATAGTGTACTCACTTGGCAATATTTCCACTTTTTGGTAGGTACTTTGTTTCTTAGCGTTGCATCAGGCCATTTATTAGCTTTGTTGGGCCATTGGTATTTGGAAGAATTATTGTATTTAACAAAAATTCAGGTACAGTAGAATCCGTTTATTATGACTCCGCTTATACTGACCAACCGCTTACTATGACGTAATTACTGTGCGAAGTTTGGTTTTCATCTGTCAGCTCCCAGCGGCTCATATTTGAGCCAGAACGCTTATGGGTGACGTCATATCGTGGGAAACGACAGGTTAAAAACTCTTTGTGACAAATTCGGATAAAATGACTTCGCTTATAGTGACAAATCGCTTACTATGACCTAAAAAATCATATTTCCATGGAATTATGTCCGGTTATACTGACACATTGGCTGGTTTTCGTAGCCGTCACCACGTCTTTCCCTGCGAGGACGTTTGGTGCGTTCGTGGGATGTAAGGTATTTTAGTTTTGATTCTCAGTGACAAGTTGATATTTGTTACAAGTTTAATCTACTCATCTCCCACAAAGGAATTTGAGATGAATTTGGAAAACTTAACAAAAATAAGCATCCGATGACATCCGCTTAGTATGACGTGTTTGTCACTTCCCATCGATGTCATTATACGCGGATTCTACTTTTGAGTCGAAAAAAAATTAATTCATAAATTAACCAACGACGTCTTTTATGGGGAACGTTACCTTAGTTAGAAAATGATGTTTAAAGGATGACTCACGCTAGACCGGGCCCGGCCCGGGCCGAGGCGTCTGACGTATATGTAATTTTCTATGACCTGATCGATGATCACGTGGTGCTTTCCATAGAAAACGAAGAGCCGGAAGCTCCGGCCCGGCCCCGACCCGGTCTATCATCACTATCATCAGTCAGACCGCCAGAGTCATCCTGTGTATATAAATATTATATTTAATATTCATAATACAATGAAATGAAAATAGGTAACTTCGTATTGTGCATATCTTATAATTAAAATCAGACTTGTTATAATTTCATATTACTTACAAATAATATTTAGTTACAAACGAATGGGCCCTCACTAATATCAGGGAAAAGTATCGACAGTTTAATTTGTCATATTTATAGTAACTCCCTACATGTCTGTAAATTTTGTTCCCTAAAATCCGATGTCTGATTATAATAATAGCAAAAATAGGTTATTACATTTTTGCTATGATCAGAAATGACCAACGGCGCGTTTATACAAAGTATCTTCGCAAAAAATAAACCACTCATAAGTCCGGGCAGTTTCCACTGGAATGACACCTCTGGGCGTCTTCGGAGCCCGACAAACGCCCCGTGAAATTGAAACAGACTTTACCATGCATTCCGGGGGCTCACGACATCGAATTTCTCCTTTTGAATCTTTTCCTCCGGTCATTTTCCGTACCGTGTAAGAATTTCTCGGGTTTACACACACATCTCTACCTAATTTAGATGTCGGCGCGATGTGTTTGTTTGTTGTGGGGATTTAGTTTTGTTTTAATATTCGGTGGATTATTAGTTACTAAAACTATGATAAAATAAAGGTGTAATGTATATTAAATAATCTTATAGTTTTTAGACCTTTGTCCGCGTAAAGCTCATTACTTACCGTTATTAAATAAGTTATTATTTTTATAATATATTTCAATCAGATTGATTACTATGTCAGGTAATTTAACAAAAACCTAATTTGCAAGCAATCGAATGACAATCTACGTGTACTGAAACTAGAATTTTCTAGGCACAAGTTTTTGTCAGACTGTACCACTTCTAATACCTAAAATGTAGACCATTGCCGCTTCGAAATTGAATCTCTCTTCTTATTAGCTGTAAGAGTTCCCTCATAGGGATAAGTTCGCCTTTATACTTTCTTAATGTATGTCTCCAAGTACATAAATGTATTTGTTTGTTTTTTATTAGTTTACTTACAACTCCCTATAGCAAGATAGCTACTAGTACCTAAAGGTGACAGTCCATTTCCAACCGCAGCTGCACTGTTCATTTTACTATGGAAATTGACAGTAACAGCGACGCGTTCAGTACCAGTACTTAGTGCAGCTGCGGTCAGAAATGGAATGTTACCCTAAGAGTAAGAAAATGGTATAATGTTATGTCTAAATGTGAATAATCATGACTCATGAGTATCAGTATTCATGTTGGGTCTGGCTGCTCATTAAAATGCGTAGAACAATAAACGGGGCTCGGACCCATTGTGGCCGAGCCAGTTTTACCGCGTTTCAATCTGTTGTTATTATTGCCTTCATTGTAAACCCATCCCACTCGATTTACTTTAGCACAAATTAATTTAACCAACTGTAGCGACCAAGCCTTAAAGATCACAATGACGGTGATAGAAACTGAAAAATATACAAAATATAAAATTAGCGTCCATTGGATACCGTCGACTTCAGTTAACACCCCTGGCATTTGCTTAGGTTACGGTAAAGGCTTACTTAGGTCATACTGAAAGTTTCTGGATTCTAATATATGAGAAAACATATTTTTTCTAAGTGGCCAGTCCAGGAATTTTCAGTATGACCCACGTATTAACAAGACAGCCGTATATTTATCGCCGTGGCATAATAACAACAAGTTTTAGAGAAAGGCATAGGATACTTCTCATTTTACGCGGATTGAGTTATCGCATCTACAAATTGAAACATGACACACACCTCAGTACTTAATTAAGGTGTAACTAAAGTGTGTGTTCCTTAGCAGACTACCTAATCATTTTGACTATGGTTTGTATTTTATCAATTGAGCACAGTAACCGTTGATTCTAGGATATGCCCGGATTAACGAATGGTTTCCAGTATGCGTTTACTAAGTAGCAGTTAGTTAATGTGAAAACTCTGAAGCAGGGATGTTGCGGATGCAGATTTTTTGACATCCGCGGATGCGGATATTTAAAGGCTCACATCCGCGGATGCGGATGTCAAGATTAGGTACCTACTTAGAAAACGTCAATTATTACATTTTTAGTTTTGTTTATTTTTAGAAACGTTTAGTATTTGAGCAAGAATATAGGTGCGTTATATTTAATAAACTGTAACTTCGCCGACTTTTCAGGATCTAGACGATTTCGTTATAGGTAATGACGAAATCCTTCGACGAAACGAAGTTCCTGTACCGACTTGTTCGACATCCGCATCCGCATAAGCTCCGCATCGATTTTATGCGGATGCGGATGTTGAAAATAATGCGGAAGTTCCGCGGTTGCGGATGCGGATGCGGATGTTCGCAACATCCCTGCTCTGAAGCCTTGCAGATGTCCGCAGCCGTAGCGTGTCGTACCGGCGACGCCCAAGGCCTGTTCTCTATATCTATGTTCTCTAGACCCGCCCACGCCATTTTCATGTGAGGAATTATTAGTCCACATTAAGTCTGTTTTAGTAACTTACTGCATAATTTATAGACTGAACTTACCCTTTGACTATTAATGAGGCATTTACATTAAGGACACCTATTACAGAAAATATAAGGGGGCAGTTAAATTTCCGTTCAATATTCTAGTCATACAATTTTAGTTTTCCCGTTCGTGACTTGTATATTTTTAGGTTTGCCGTTAAACTTTCGTTGGTCTAAAAATAAAAAGTTCATAAGAAAAACTATAAGTATAGTATAATATCATTAATGTCCATTAAATATGATGTCCCGAATTAAAATTTTATTTATAGGTCAGATAAATCACCTTTTAATAGCTTAACAAATGTGTCTAATGTATTTAGTTTCTCGGCTTTCTCCTGATTTAAATAGTTCAATAGAAGTACGGTTCGAAGTTAAGTGAAACTTTAATTTCCTCGTAGTGTTGTCGAGCAGGTTTCAGCTCCGCTGGGCGCGACACCTTTTACGTTCAGACTTTGGTAGCGCGCTGGCGCTACACTTAGGGCCCGATTCGGATTTTGAAATAGACATCTGTTAGATATCTTTTAGACATCACCAAGATACTATAACGGTATGTTCACGATCTAACCTGTCAAATTTGACATTTGCGCGATTCTGGAGATACTCGTGAACGATTTTCACAAGATATGGCTTAGAGATCCAATTCACATCTAATAGATATCTAACTCTATCTAACGTAAAAGTGACATTTTTTGCCCGAATTGC
The DNA here is from genome assembly GCF_948474715.1 of Cydia amplana. Classification (NCBI taxonomy): domain Eukaryota; kingdom Metazoa; phylum Arthropoda; class Insecta; order Lepidoptera; family Tortricidae; genus Cydia; species Cydia amplana. The sequence continues at coordinate 13,708,220 of NC_086071.1, read as the reverse complement.
GCTGCAAAAGAGAACTAGTTGAAATCTAAACTAAGTATAACGTATCTAGAATGGATCTAGGACGTGTCGTCTCTTATCTTGAAGTTCGAATACGGCAGTTAGGGCGAGTTGTTTCGAACCATCTGCAATCACAAGTTACTTACACTTCAATCTTGAACTATTAGAAGGTTGAAACTACCAGGTTCTAAAATTTTTTGGTCTAAAGGAGTCTTTTTAATATTATATTGCTGACAGCTGAAATTATAAACTTTGTTTCAAAGAACACAATTGGAACTTTTATTAACAAATTAAGTATATTATTACTTTTGTTATAACTTAATCGGGCCGTGCGTAACGGAGGGTCGATATAGGTTGAGGATAAAGTGGGCATTTATGCCCTAATTATATGTACTCAACTTTTCACTCCGATTGCGAGGAAAATAATTTAGATAAATGTGAAATATTTAAGGTTACTCTAAAGAACGGCCGCCAGCTGCACTGTTATGGCAGTTTGTATGGCAGGATTTTGACTTTATTGCTAAGTCAATAAGGGGCGTAACTCGTAATAAATGATTTTACTATAGAGCATAAAAGGCAACTTTATGCCACTTATACTCGACTTAATCACTAACTGTACGAGCATGAGAATTAAAGAACGGCCGCCAGCTGCACTGTTATGGCAGTTTGTATGGCAGGATTTTGACTTTATTGCTAAGTCAATAAGGGGCGTAACTCGTAATAAATAGCGAGATACAAAAATAATTTGGCAATTACAACAAATACTAATTTAAAATTGTACCAAGCAAGTCCAAACATGATGGCTATAAAGATATATAACAAGCTCCCAGATAAATTAAAGAACGAAACATCTGAAAATAAATTTATACATAAACTTAAACAATTTCTATTAAATAAGAACTACTATAGCCTTCAACAATTTATTGATGATACCGAAGAAAAATGACAAAATAACGTCGGTCTGCCTCTATTCACAGCATTGTAATGCCCCTCTGGCCCTACGCATAATAATTTCCATTTACAATAAATTTATTCATTATATTTATATTTTAGCTTTATAACATTATTGAAATCAGGATCTTAAATTGCAAGTTGACAATTTTTTAGCATTAGCCTATTATTACAACCTACACAATAAGAAACGACCTCAATGAATTAAAATAATAGCTATTAATAATAAATTGACAAATTAGTACAAATAACCATTTGGCAATATATTGTGGACGCTATTTACTTAGACTTAGTTTTAAGCTTTGACGTCATTTATTTTTAATTTTTAATTTAATTTATTACTAATAAGTAAATGGTATTAATGTTATTATGCTGCCTTATAGACTAGCTTAGAATAGAATAGAATAATAATACTATTGTGTGCCCTAACAGGGTGTCATGATCTGACCATATACAATGTAACATCTAATGTACATGACAATACAATATGAAATAAATGAAATGAAATGAAATAAATGATTTTACTATAGAGCATAAAAGGCAACTTTATGCCACTTATACTCGACTTAATCACTAACTGTACGAGCATGAGAATTGAAAACATACTTTTTTATGAAACCAGTAAGGCTACATCGTTATTCTTTATTTCACTTATTTACGTATGTTGTATTGAATGAACATAAAAATATAAAATTGTATTGAATGCGATCCATTAATCTATTCATAAATATTAAATTTCCCCGCGACACCGCTATCGTTAGCTACACAAAGACTCTACAGGTCGAGGAAAATAAATATGTCTGTGATCTATCAGAATTAAAAGACCCTTTTCCTGTCACTCGTATGATCGATGTGCGGAAATTAAGACGATCTTTTTCTAAGAGCACCAAATCGGCACTTCATCACGACTTGGGCACATAATCACATGGTTATGCTAAAATTGAGCATGGCGTATCTTTACACATTCTTACTGGATAACTATACTATGGCTTATAGCCTGTTTTCGTAGGCCTTTACTAGAAAAAAAGAAAGATTCGTGTATAAAGATGTGTAAAGTCTTAGACAAATTTTACCGTTGATGTAGATGGCGCTGTAACGGTATTATCGATTATGCGGTAACTTTAATTCTCAAAAGCTGTTGGAAAAGTGAGTGACCACAAAACATATGGCTCACTACAGCGCCATTTACTTCAGGACGACGTTTCGAGCAGGGATGTTGCGAACATCCGCATCCGCAACCGCGGAACTTCCGCATTATTTTCAACATCCGCATCTGCATCCGCATCCGCATAAAATCGATGCGGAGCTTAAGCGGATGCGGATGTGGAACAAGTACAGGAACGTCTTAGCGGCGGCGTAAGTGCTAGGTAATTTCGTCATTCATTACCTATAACGGCTATAACGAAATCGTCTAGATCCAAAAAAGTCGACGAAGTTACTGTTTATTAAATATAACACACCTATATTCTTGCTCAAATACTAAACATTTCGTTTTTTTTAATAAAAAAAACTAAAAATGTAATATTTTACGTTTTATAAGTACCTAATCTTGACATCCGCATCCGCGGATGTGAGCCTTTAAATATCCGCATCCGCTTCCGCGGATGTCAAAAAATCTGCATCCGCAACATCCCTGGTTTCGAGTCTTCCTTCTTGGAATTGAAGTCAGCAGTTTACTGCTATTTTGTTTGGTTATTTATAACCAAATTTGACGAAGCATGTTGTGAAAACTAATATTTTCGGGTGTATGAGGAAGCCTGCGCTGTGGATTGATATTATATTTTGTGGTAAAAATAACTACAAAATATTAGATGTGAATCTGTATCATAACAAGAAATAATATCGTTAAATGAATGGCTTTTTGTTTACCCAACTCTCATCTTTTGACCGGCGGAGCCGAGAATGCATTCGGTATTTGCTAAAGGCTTCACAGCTCATGTCGAGAGATTGCCAATCCAGCGGATGCCAGTGAGCGCCGGCCATTTGTGAGGAATCAAACGAGTCCATTGATTATTTACTAATCATAGCCCGTGATAGGGGGAATGTAATGAATGTTCCAACTTTTTATACGGAAAAGGTAAAATTTTCGTAGAAAATAGTAAGGTTAGAATTTTTTTGATGTCTAAATGATATGAACTCTTAAGAGAAAATATTCTGGGATTTAGGTATTACACAAAAATAATAATTTACAATTACAATACCTTACATAATTACCTAATAGTTATAAAAGTTAATTTCATACGAATGAAAGTTAAAAAAAATTTTATCGCGTTGTACGGCACGGCCATTTTTGTCATTGTCAAAATGTCATTCTCAGCTACTGCTGCTGCCACAGACAGTAGACAAGATGGCGCCCGTCGCTGCTGCAAAGGCTGCGTTCAGCTTATGATAGGGCCGTGTCGTACGGCTGCGATCGTGACCCACAAATGGTCTCGCCGGAAGATCAGCGCTGACTTTTGGGTCAGTATTATGCTGAGGCGAGCCCATTTCGTGGTAAACTTTAACGCTTACCAAGTTTTTGAATATTTATAGTTTTTAGTTATACTCTTGTATGTAATTTTAGTTTTAAGTTTATCACGAATAAAATACTTGATTCTGATTCTGATTCTAAATTAGGCCTAAAAATAAATTAAAACTACTTAACAGAAATAAATTAAACTTAAGTAATAAGTAACATTCGGACATCTTAAAAAGTTATAACTATACATACATGGAGTCATTTTTACTGACGTCACAGATTCAGAATGTTATGTTCTTGTTTTAATTTTTAACTGTAGAGTTATCGTTAAAGAAAAATTAAATAACGGTAGCGCTAGGACTAGTCCTAGGTGCTCTTGGTGGAATTTGATATTTGAGAAAAATAAAATGTTCTCATACGAAGAGAATCCGTGAAGGAGTATTACTCCCGGAGTAAGATGACCCAAAATAGAAGAAAGAGTAGGAGTTACAATTAAAGGTATATTTATGTAGATTTTTTTGCATTTGTATGGTGTTCTTTTCTCAATTATGCGGTCCCTGTTCGAACGAACAGTAAAGTAAAGTACCTATTGAATTCCAACCAAGCCGAAACCAAAATTGGACTTTTGATTAAAAACTCAGAGAACAGCGGAGATAAATAACTTTTTGCCTAAATAAAAAAAGGTTTCAGGTGAAGTAAAGCGAGCTAGCATTGTCCCATGAGATTCAAGAACTGGAGTGAGTTTGCAGTAATTGCACTGCAGGTATATCCGCTGGATTAATTAGCCAGGAAACTGCAGTTTTAATATTTTTTCTACTCCCGTACTTTTATTTGACATTTAAAGGGTCGTGCACAAACCTTTAAACCCCTATCTTATAGTTGTCAAGACCAGTCTTTAGTCTATTCTCCAAAAAAGTATTTGTGCATACACGCAGTATCTATTTGGCACTTTTACGATACTTCGTGTAATCACCACTTAAAAAATATTGTATGAAATACATTGTTGCCAACCTAGTTTTAATTGTCATCTCAGACAGATAAGTGAACCATAGACATGTCTTTTATTTCATTCATTCTTTTCCCGCCCGTACCCTCCATTCTTTGCTATTTCTTGAATGAAAAATATTCGTTAAATTTACAATTTTATTTCAAAGTAAGTGCTTGGTCGTAGAAAAAGTATTGTATGCAACGTTGTTTAACTGAGTCAAAAAATAGGTACTCGTGGCGTCTTTATTAACAATTTTCGGTTTCGCCTCAAATTGTTACTCACGCCACTCGCCCTTTTTAACCTCTCTTAAACAACGGTTGCATACAATACTATATACTTATGTACTATTTCAGTTTGTCAGTCAGATATTGTCAGTCAGTATATTTCCGCAGGCCGCATGTAATCGAATATTGTATTGGAATCAGTGATAGCTTTTGGCGTGGAGGTTTTGACTGTTAATTACTGTATGCATGGTGAAACCACAGACTTTGATACATTGTTTATATACTTGTAGGTATCCTATTTAATTTGACTCCAAGGTTAAGTTAAATAATGTTTAGAAGAATCTCATCAATTTCTTCATTTGGCATCTAGTTGTATTAATTATATCATAACTCTGGTGCTAATAAAAACTCAGGACTGTTCACAAAATCATTACCTACGAGTACATAGTATCTTATACCTTTATACGAGCAATTCTTGTTTTTATTTTTCGGGGATCTCGGAAACGGCTCTTAACGATTTCGATGACATTTGCTATATGGAACCCCCATAAAAAATCAATCTAGCTAGGTCTTAACTCCGGCAAACGCGCATTTTGAGTTTTTATATGTTTCACGAGCAAAGCTCGGGCTCCCATATATTTACTATAAGAATTAAACTTTGACATTCATACTTAATTTCGCAGTAACTGCGCCTATCCGCTTTAGGTTCCTCTCCCCTAGTTTGTTAAGCAAATGTAAGGTTTTATTTAAGCAACATTTGTCAAGGTCCAGTTCTTATGATGTAGATGAGTTTCACGAGGAATGGAGGTAACTCCTCAAGTCTTCTAAGCATATACTTTTAGATCTACAAATCAAGCAATTTAGTTTACCTATACAGTGCTATTTGGTGAAATGGAACTTCTGATGAAGACCTCTGAAAACCAGAAAACTTCATCGACAAGTATTTCCACATTTTTGGACAAATTGTAATTGTTATGTAAAGTCATAACATAATCGGGCGCGTATCATTCAAACATTGCTTTCAAAGGTTATGTTACAACACGAAAATAGGCTTAAATTAGAACTGACAGTATGTAGCTCTTAAGTTAGTTATATGAAGTAAAACGTACGACTATACCTATTAATTATTAAGAAATATATTTAATAAATAGGGTCCCCACCAATAGGGTACGTGGAGCCGTAAAGATCTTGACGCCGTAAATTACCGTCGTCCGCGAGGAGGCAGCGGCAGCGTACGTACCGACCTCTACCGTACATAAATCGCAGATAGCACCGCTGCGTCTGCGGTGTTAAGCTAACTACCTCCATTTGTTTACAGAACCTCTGATTACACAGCCTTACTTACACAAAATAATAGCACCATATTAATTTATGGAAAACGAACTGGCACACGCTTAGTATGTTTCACCCGAACTAATTATTTTAGCCTACACACAACACATGATTGTGTTAAACTGCGTGCGATACTTTAATGATCGATCGAGTTTTTTATTTTGTTACTTACCTTACCCACCAGGCTACCGCGAAAACTCGGGCAAACTAATTATTTTCAATATGAACTCTAGCTTAATCGGATTGTAGTTTTCATACGCCCCTATATTGTAAATTTCTTCGAAATCGCTGTAGCCCTTATTGAGAAATCATTAAAAAATATATGCAAATGTATCTGAAAAAGTATGATAGATTATTTGCCGCTACTGTATATAGTATTACTAACAAATACCTACATGTAAGATTACAGGAGCTACCGTGACTACCCCTAATAAATCCTCTTATGATAAATATAACTATCTATATAAACGCTAGCCAACTTTAGTGTTATAGGTACCTTCAGAAGCAGACATCCATAGATTACGGTTTCCGCTTACTAGACCGTAGGTACCTATTTGTGGGCCTCCATCATAGAAAAATACAAACGTGAAGCCTGGAAAAAACCTTTAAAACATCATTCGTGTATTTGTCAAAGCCGAGTTGACCTTTCGGATTCCCAGCGTGCAAATAGGGAGCGGCGGTTGGTTGACTCAGCTCTTGATTCGCCGTGTTGCGAATGCACGCTCTCGTTGTTGTCACAGCCCGTTGCACCACGGATACGTACTCATAGCTTAGATTACATAATAGCCATGATATTCAGATATAAAAAGTATCGAAAATAAAGCCTTCTGCCGCTAACCAAAAATGTACAATTGAAATCAAGACCTTGTGTGCATGGCATATGTGCAGTGGAAATATTTATAAATATTTTAACAAATATCATAGCACACTATTTTAACAAATATCATAGTCCCATCCGGAAGAAAGCATGAACTGGTCAGTGGTCATGCATCTGGCTTATGAAGGTAAAAAAAGAGGTATGTATGGAGTGTACAGTGGGCGTTTTTTTTTTGTTGTCCCCTACACTTTTTTTTCAAGTTTGGGATTTTTTATGTTGTTTCTACTCAGAATCACGAGCTCTTTCTATCCTTATAGGAGAAAAAAAGTGTCCCAAAATTTCCATACATTTTTCGATCTTTCCATTCCACGACCGCCATACAAAGTCTATGAAAAATGGTGAGGTAATGAAAATAAAAACCTTAGGACACTTTTTTTCTCCTATTAGGATAGAAAGAGCTCGTGATTCTGAGTAGAAACAACATAAGAAATCCCAAATTTGAAAAAAAAGTGTAGGGGACAACAAAAAAAAAGTCCCTGTACTCCTTTATTTACAAATAACTAACATTTTTATGATGATAAATTTAAGAATTAATAAGGAAACAAACCGTCACATACAGATATATTTAAACTTGTAGATATACAATTTTATAAATTCAGCTTATAAAATTGTTCGGTATGTGACAGGGGACGAGTGAAACTAACGGCGGCTGATATTACACTACCTTTATTTATGCAAAGTGTTAGTAGGGGTCGAGGCACCGAACCCGCTATAGATAGCTACGTATACATATACAACATCTCCCCCTAATAGTTTTATAACCTAAATTACATAATACAAAAAAACGGTTTATAATCGACCCTAGGGACAGGACGCAACGACATTTGTCCAGCCGTTCTACTTGGACTTACGGCTTCGAGTTGAGCCTCTGCATCTTGTGCACCTTCTGTGCCGTGGCTCTGTTCTCGTGCTTCAAAAAACTCGTCGTGATCCCCGTCATCAGCTGACGCGGTCGGCGGCGCGGCCTCGCCTGTCTGCAGGTCTGGTGGCGTCGTCGCAGTAGATGTCGGCGTGGTTCCGCTCCCCTCCACAGTGGGGGACTGTGGTGGCTCTGCTGTCTCTGGACGAGTCATCTCAGGTTCCTCTCTGCATAGCTCAGACAGAGAAAGGTCAATGTCGTCACCCGATGTCGATTCAATAGTAGTCGTGTCTCTGTCTATAGTGCCACTTTGTTTGTTGTTTGTCACTGTCCCTGTAAAAGCTACCAATTGATTTTTATGTTTTTTTAATTGCAATGCAGTTACACTGTCTTGCACAATGTATACAGTTTTACCCAATCTCTTAATTACTACACCCCTATTCCATGTAAATTTACTGTTACTTAAATACTTTTTAAACATAACTTTATCACCCGGCTTGAAACATTGCTTATTGGTGCCACCATATGCTTTAGTCTGCAAACACTGTTTATAATTTACAACGTCAGCGAGAGTGTCAGGTGAGGGCGGCGCGGCGGCAGGTACATTAGGTATAATTAAATCCAGGCGCGAACGAAGTTTCCGCCCGAATACCAGCTGGGCAGGCGAAACGCCCGTAGTGGTGTGAACTGAGTTTCTATAGTCGAATAGGTATTTTAATAAATTTTGATCGACTTCCTTTGCACTACTACTCAGTAAACATGCTCGTATACCTTTTTTTACCACCTTTACGAAGCTTTCCGCCTGTCCATTACTGGCCGGGTTATAAGCGGGAGAAGTTATATGGGAAATCCCATTTACCGCACAAAAATGCGCAAACTCATTTGACGAGAAACAAGTGCCATTATCACTAACCAGAGTATGCATAAGACCAAATCTTGACATGAAGTCATATAATTTAGCTATAATTGCATTCGAAGTTGTATTGTTCAATAAATATACTTCTACCCATTTAGAATAGGCGTCTACGACAACTAAGTACGACTTATTATTTACCGGTCCGAGTATATCTGTGTGTATTCTGTAGAAAACCTGCTGAGGGTAGGGCCATACAGCCAATGGCGCACGGGGAGGTGTTGGCCGGAGTTGCGAACATACAAGGCAACTTCCAATAGTACTTTCAATTGCCTTATCTATGCCCGGGAACCATAACCTACTCCGTGCTTCCGCTTTGCACTTGACTATACCTAAATGTGATTTATGAAGTTCAGCTAATATTTTTGTCTGCAATCTTGACGGTATCACTATTTTATGGCCTCGCATAAGACAACCGTTCTCAACTGAAAGTTGGTTCCTACATAAAAAATAAGGCCGTATATCTGAATCAGATATTTTCCTAGGCCACCCGTCTTGAACATATTTTATCACTTGCCTTAAAGTTAAGTCCCTAATACATTCCTCACGCAAAGTGTTGAATGTGATCGGCAATGTATCATCAACGACAAAGTTAATATATGAAGCCCGATCGTCAATAAACTCTGCCCCTGCGCTGGTTTCGTGGCCCGACTGCGAGCCGGTGCATGAGTCACCGGGCAGGGTTGCGCGGGAGAGGTAGTCAGCGCTGTTATCAGCACTACGTATGTATTCTATTGTGTAATTATATGCACATAGAAACATAGCGTAGCGTTGTAATCTGTTTGCTGACACCTCTGGAATTCCTTTGTATGGACCGAATATTGATATTAGGGGCTTATGATCAGTGCGCAAAACAAAAGGAATCGTCCTACCATACAAATATTGATGAAAACGACGGACTCCGAAAATTATTGACGTGGCCTCTTTCTGTAGTTGGGAATAACGTTTCTCGGCGGCATTTAGCGTTCGAGAAGCATAAGACACAGGACGTTCGACGCCGTCATCATCAATAAGTGATAAAATAGCCCCAAGGCCGTAAGGGGATGCATCCGTGGTCAAAATTATGGTCGCGTTTGGATTATAGTGGGCCAACAGCTGATCTGAACTCAAATGTTTTTTTATGGCCATAAAGGCGTCGTTATGTTCAGTATTCCAAACCCATTTACTCCCCTTCTGTAACAATTGGTATAACGGACTAAGTAGTGACGATGCACTAGGTACGAAATTTCTATAGTAGTTTACTAAGCCCAGAAATGACTGTAAGCTTGCAACATTAGTCGGGGTAGGCGCATTTACAATAGCATCAACTTTTTTGGGTGACTTTTTCAAGCCGTGTTTGTTTATAGTGTATCCTAAATACTCTAACTCGTCCTTGAAAAAGTCACACTTAGCTTTTTGTAAGGTTAGACCGGCATCCTGCAGTCTTTGAAGTACTGCCCGCAACCTCGTTAAATGCTCCTCCCTGTTAGCTCCTGTCACCAACACGTCGTCTAACATACATAAAACTCCGTCCATACCTGCCAGCACGCACTCCATAACGCGCTGGAAAATAGCCGGCGCGCTTGCTAAGCCATATACTAATCTGGTATATAGAAATAGCCCTTTATGCGTGTTGATACAAGTGAGTTTTTGAGATTCATCATCAAGAACGCACTGCGCGTACGCTTGTGAGAGATCTAGTTTACTAAATTGCTGTCCGCCATGCAATTTGGTAAATAACTCTTGTGCAGTGGGTAACGGGTACTGTTCAACTAACAGCTGTTTATTAATTGAGACAGAATAATCTGCGCAAAGCCGTAAAGACCCATCGCGTTTTAATACCGGCACTACCGGCGACGCGTACTCCGAGTACTCGACCGGTTTTAGTATACCTACTCGTACTAATCGCTCTAATTCGTTTTCAACTTTTTGGCGCAATGCGAAGGCCATTGGGCGCGCTTTAAAAAATATGGGCTTCGAGTCACTTTTTAAAAATAATTTTATTTTATATTTATTAAAAGTGCCTAGTTCGTCAGAGAAAACAGCGGGATATTGTTTTTGTAATATATCTAAAAAGTTATTTGACGATTCGCAAAAATGAACGGGTGTGGTAATTCCTAAACCGTAGTGAGCCATAAAGTCCCTACCTAAAATTGGTGGCCCACCATTACGAATGACATGAACGTCAAACGTATGAGGTTTACCCCAAAAAGAAAAAACTAACGGGGCGATGCCTACGCAACAAATATTACCGCCTATATAAGTATGTAACCGCTTATTGGGTTGGGATAACGGCACGTGTTCGAAATATTGTAAATACACCTGTTCCGAAATTGCGGTAACCGCTGACCCGCAGTCATACTGAAACTTCATTCTTACCCCGTTGACGTCAATTATTTCTGTCATTGGTTCCCCATTAACAGTACGAATATTAAGTAACTCACCGTCATCGCCGTTCTCACCGACACTCTCGTTTTCCACATAATTAATTTTTTTGCACATCCTATTCAGATGACCCTTTTTGTTACACTTCCTGCAAGTGTAGTTAGCGAACCGACACTGCTCTGTGGTGTGATTTTTAAAACCACATACCGCGCACTTCACTTTAGCATTAGCACTAACACTAGGTTTTGTAGCGATCTTGAACAGTTGATCAGGTGACGACGAGGCCTGGGCCGGGGCAGCTCCTGCGCGTGCGTTGCGCACGCTCTCCGCCAACTCCACCGCTTTCGCCAAGGTCACTTTGCCAGGTTCTAAGGCAAACAGCTTCTCGCGCTCCTTCCCGGATAGCATTCCCATTATAAAACGGTCCCTTAATGCTTCCTCGAGATTTGAAAAGCTGCAATGCTCCGTCAGTCCACGCAGTCTTGCAGCCCATTCCGTGTAACTTTCACCCTCCTTTTGCACAGCTGAATAAAATTTAAATCTTTCACCAAAAACACAGCGTTTTGGAGAAAAGTGTGCATCCAAAATTTTGTGAATATCTTCATACGGCAAATCATGTAATAATTTAGGCAAGGCTAAATCTGCCGCTAACTTGTAGGTAGCCTCGCCGAGTGCACTCAACAAAATCGCGCGCCGCTTCGCTCCTGTCGTGTCGCTGTCTTTGGTTATATCGTTCGCGATGAACCATTGCGACAACCGATTTTTATACACCTGCCACGTTCCCGTATTATGATCAAAACTTGTTAAAATTCCAAAATGAGACATTATACTTTTCACTTTTTTATAAACGCGGGTAGATTCGTCGCCACTGTTCGGTATGTGACAGGGGACGAGTGAAACTAACGGCGGCTGATATTACACTACCTTTATTTATGCAAAGTGTTAGTAGGGGTCGAGGCACCGAACCCGCTATAGATAGCTACGTATACATATACAACAAAAATAAATTACAATTAAATAAAAACTAAATTACAACTACTTAACACAAATAGTCCCCCAGATCCGATCCCTGCGGAAGGGTGCCCATAATGCTGGCTACATTCCGCCGCTGAATGGCAACTCCGATTCTTTGAATCAGAATTAATTAATATTTAAGTAAGGTTAACTATTTATCTTTTAAACAATTATCACTAAAAGCGAAGGTCATCGTTTCAGCTCGGGCCTTCATTGACCGACGCGTAGCGAAGGTCTACGTTTTGACTCGGGCATTTTGCTTTTGTATGTCCGGATGTTCTCCTCTACAGGTCGCAATTCTCAACCGATTCTTGTGAAATTTTGTGACCAGATTCTATGAGTAAATAATTTTTTTTTGTCGATCCCGTTGTTGAAAATTTTCAAAAATGGAGGAGTTGTGATACCTTGCGCTTAAACAAATAGTCGTATCGATATCATAAGAGTATTTTCTTTTTGAGACATATTTACATAGTAAATGGCAAAAAATGCAGAAAAATTGTATTGCTGGTTTAGGCGGTATTTAGATATTAATTTGTACTCGAGAATGAGTAGCCGAATTTCGTCAGCTTAGCTAAGAACTATCATGGTGCGTTTTGTAATCAATCGCTTTTTTGTTTGCACACAGAAAGTCTGGGTTCGATCCCCAGTAAGACATAACTTTTTGTATTTTTTTTTCACTTATACTTCGTATTTTTTTTTAATAAATTAAAATCTTTGTATTGTTGATTGATCAAACCGCTGTCATCGTGCACGGTCCCAATAAGCTATGCTCGCGAGGTCTACAGCTCACAGAGCCACTAGTTGGTACTACGTTCGATCGTTCTTCTATACAACGATTCTCGTGAAAATTTTAATTAATACGTATACATATACATTTTATGTATGTATGTATATGGCGCTTAAAACTGTTGTGAGGTCGCTGTGATAATGAATCAACGAAGTATTTTAAATTTTTTCATGCTTATCGCGAGGTCTACAGCTCACAGAGCCGCTAGTAATTAAGTAATAACTGTAACAGGTTAAGGGCCAGTTGCACCAACCACATTTGACAGACCGATCAACAATACTCGGCAGAGAACTATGAAAATTCCCATACAATAAAATTTTGCGAACGCTTTAACGGTGACAGGCGGTTTGGTGCAACCGACCCTAAAACAAGATTGATTTTGAAAAACTGAGCTTTGATTTTAGCGCTGTGTGTCTGCTATTGCATTATTTAATCTATTCGCATGCATTACGAGTTACTAGTAACCTACTGAGTAAAAAATATCGTACCATTTTTCCAAAGTATATTTTTCGTTTTACTACAACACAGCAATAATTATACACACAAAGAAATTAAAAATAAACCTGAGGCCGCTAACGGGACTGCAAAAAACAGCTGGGATCGGTTGAAAACTGAAAAGGTATTCGAAGTTTACGTAACCGTAGGTAGATGAGCTCTCGCCGTAGGAAACAATAGTCGTGGAATAAAAAGTACGTGGCATTTATGTTTTTAATTACTTAGCCCATCCCTTGATACTACGTCAGTATTTTTCTGTTACAGAAAATTGCTTATCCTAAAAAGTTTATTTATTTTGATTATTATACAAATTAAGTTAATAAAGTGAACTAATAAGCAAGACTATATAATATACAAGTAGATTACGATACATACAAAATACAAACATACTTAAAGGCAACACATCAGGACCGCTAAAACTCAGGAAAATCGTATTTATCACCCTCATCAATGATGTTAAATCTATTTATTACGCTTTGATTCATAAATAATAAATGGCACCAGCGTTAAAGCGTATTTCAATCTTTGGAAATGTAATCAAAAGTCCTATATTTATTAAGTTTATAGAATCCGCCGTACCAAAATTCAATTTAGCCGATGACAGTCCGACAGGCTTTATCTATGCACAGAAGGTCTTCTTATTTGATGGGCTCTCTGGGCACTGTTGTCCTACTGAAATACGGCAAATAACAGTCTTAACGTGGATACACCGCGACACAGTAATACAAATCAACTTTTGTTATTTTGTTATTTATTTTAATTTGTTAAAACTGTAGTTTAATTTATACCTAATCAGCCAAGTAGGCATATTTCAGGCCTTAATTATACTCGCACATTAAAAGGGAAAATCCTAACATATAATTTAAGACATTAGCTTTTATCCTTATGAATCTCTTAGAAAAGGTTTTTGATATTCTATTTAACATAAAGACGCACAATTAAGGTATTAGGTAGGTATCTAATATAACAAGTTTTGGTCTAAATCAAATTTCAGATAAGTAAGAGTAGAAATTCGTAAAAAGGAAATCCTACAAGTCTGTGCGTAAAGAGAAGAGTCGTGGAATGTATGGGGCCCAATACATTCCACGTATCTTCTCTTTCCGAACAGACTCAATTACCTACCTGTAAAAAGTTAACCGTCATTAAATCAGCTTATTTATAGGTAACTTTGTTAACGCTCCGTGAAAAAAACACAAATAATTGTTAAATAAATTATGATATCGACTTGGACACGTCCACTCAAAACTAGCGCGTTGAATATTCATCACATTTAGATAGTACGGGGCGATAGACCCACATCAGAAAAACATCAAAAATGCATCAAGCGGAAATATCCCTCTATATTGTAAGAGTAATATCAACTCACGCGCCGTGCCGCGTTCTTTCGCTATAATTTACTAGACGCCAGATCTACGTGGCCTAATATAATATTAACATGGAGCTCCATCGCTCATTGAAGCTGCTAGTATGTTTTTATTATTCACCTATAGCTACAATTGAAAATTTTGACTTTCGCTTAATAGAAAAAATCACGAACATAGGTCTACACTACAACACACCTTAAATATTTTTAACAAGTAAATCGAAAGGTTCCACTTTACCGATCGGCATATTGACTCCACCTATCGAAAAATATTTGCAATCAGGGCCAGTACATCTCGTTCGCACTAATATGCGAGTACGAGCGAGATGTATAGAAAGTAAATTACGTTGGCGTTTATGTCAGTGCCAAACTGATGGTAGCCATACAGCTGCACCAACCACATTTGACAGACTGCTCAACGTCAGCCGGTGCGCCCCGGCGCTTTACTATGAAACTTTCCATACATAAAAATTTAGCTAACTCTTTAACGATACGAACAGTTTGGTGCAACGGTTAAATACCCGAGTCGTCGACAATGCAACGTCAATGAAAGTCTGCAGTCGGAAACGAACTGTTTTATTGGTAATAAATTAAAACTTTCATCTTAGTTAAAATCATACCCTACTATATACATAGAGTCTGGCTAATGAAAGTTGAGCCTGAGATTTATTTAAAACTTTTTATATGGCAACTTTTTTTCCTATCAAATAAGCTGTCAGTTTCAAGCTGTCATTTAATTTCATAGTAATTTTATTGCCAGGTGCGGTTTTTATTGAAATTCCCGCGTTATCTCAGGCTCAACTTTCATTAGCCAGACTCTACCTAAATAATATTTCATATGTAGGTAGGTAGACATTTCTTTAAATTTCAAACTCCCTTTCATGAGAGTGGCTACTGATATTTTCTTTCTTGAATAAATATGCATGTTCCTGCTTCCAATATTGTTTCGCAGGCGGGACACAATATCGCAAAACGGGCTGCCTGCGATGCCCTCCTGGTTCTTAGCGACGAGTCGAACATTTAAGATACAGCGTAATTTTGACCTCGAATTCAGTAGCAACCATGAGTCATTGTAGACGCACTTAATTTGGTTTTCGTGACAATTATACTCACCTGCGCCTTGTAAGAGATGGGAATAAACCTCTTTTCTCCCAACCGCCGTGCTTCGATGATTATTGTTCTGAGTAAAAATTCACATGCTAACGTCGCCCCAAATGAAAAGAACAGTAATACTCGTAGATATTACAAATGTTTTCTTTGTTTTGGTATTTTATCCGCTCTGTTAGGCTAAACAATTTTATTTTGCTAAGTTCTTTAAAATTTGGTTTTCAGGGCAAAGCTGTCATTGACGTCAATTTATTGTACGAATATAGTCATTTTTTAAGAGCTTTATTACATTTTTAACATCGTAACAAATTCTAAGTATATACTTAATTAGTGATATCCTCGGGGATGCTCTCCTAATATGAATGAATACCTAATTATAACCTTTTGTTTTAGAATACGACTGGCCAATCTACCTAAAATATTTATCCAGTTAATAATTGTTATTGTCGATTTTGGGGTTTAAAATTAAATAAACTCCTTTAACTAACATAAGTAGTGTTAAGATTAGCGTTTCCAGCGGGCTCAGCACGGTTCCATTTTTATCCACTATCACTAAGCCCGTCACTTTCGCACTTACGTACTTGTTAGAATGTGCTTGCTATATATTACGTACTTGCTATAAATATTATATTGTTAGAATGTGACAGGCATGGTGATAAATGATAAAAATGCGACCGTGCTACTAAGGCAGGAGTCGCAATCGGTTCATAAATGGTATACCTACGCGAGACGCACTGCAAATAATGTCAAATCAAAATGAAGATTTTAAAAATTGATAGTACTTAGTTTCAGGTCGAGCATAACTAACCGTAATAATTTAGAACGCTATAAACAGGTAAGATATTCGTAAATTTAGAATACCGTGCGTTGGAGGGTCGATGAGCTAATATTAATAGGTATATCATAAACCGCAAAATCATGAAAATGTTTCTCTGAACCCTCGGTGTACCTCGGTCTACGTTAACATCCATGCTTGGGCCCCATACATTATTTATTACACTAGTTGTACGTTGTTTACGCTGGTAGCCGTTGAGCAAACTAACCGTCCTACCGCAGCTAATACGTACAAATTACTGATGTGCCTAAGGAAACTTTCCAAAATTGCGAAATGTTTCGGAAATTTAACGTAGGAAAAATTCGGAAAATTTCTTACATTTTTGTATGAGAATTGAAACTTTCCAATTTTAAATTTAAATTTTCCATATTTCCTATAGTTCGTTTTTTTTAGCATTAGAAATAAGGTAAACAATCTTGATGTGTCTTTTAATTGAAAAACACATTTTAAAAATAAGTTACGGTAAATATGTAACAATTATGAATCTAATACGATCTTTTATAGTCTTCTGCTTTCATAAGTAATAGTTATTGATTTTGAAAAAGTGTTTTTTAATTAAAAGACATGCCAAAATCGCTTACCTTCTTTCAAGTTCTTTCTAATGCTAAAAAAACGAACTATAGTGAAAGTTTCATGAACTTTACGAGAATTTATAGAATTTTATGGAAACTTTCCGCAACTTGCACATCTGTAGTACAAATTAATCACTGTTCACTGTTTATCTATACATAGAATATTTATGCATATTTAACGCATCGTCTTGAATTCTGAAGATTTTTATTACAAAAGAAACGGTCTGAATTAAGCTACTTTTTATGCGGTGGCCGGTTGTTTTAATATTGTTATGTTTTTTTTTGTGTAGATAGGAGATAATGCATTATTGCATGTAATTATATACCTACGAGTGATACTATAATTACTCTTGGTTTCACGTAACCTGCACCAGTGTTTGCTAATACGCATGAATGATGAGCAAAACAATGGATATTGCGATGACGGACATTGTATTAACCTATTTGTTTAAAGGAAATTCAATCAGTGCGGTCGTTAGCAGCACTTTCGCAGCTTTTACACTATTTTATTTTACCTACATACATACGTCCGTACACTCGTACAGGTGTCACGAAAAGTGTGGTGTGGTGGTTTCCATAGAAAAAGAATAATATCTCAGAAGGAAGCTGGAAAATGTTCGTGTGAGCTAGACAAAGAAAAACACATTTTTATGGAAATTATTCCAGATTCATTTAATATAATGCCTCTTCTTCTTCTTCTCCTTGTCCTTTTCCCATTATTTGGGGTCGGCTCTCCTAATTATGTTTCGCCAGGCTTCACGGTCCTGGGTCGTCTCAGGTGTGATTTGGGCTTCTTCCATATCCCTCTTGACTGTTGCCAGCCATGTCAGTCGGGGTCTTCCTCGTCTAGATTGTGTGGGGAACATATTACGTGTCATGTGTTCGGGTTCTCGGCGGGTCCATTTCCAACCGCAGCTGCACTACTTACTGTTCATTTTACTATGGAAATTGACAGTAACAGCGACGCGTTCAGTACCAGTAGTGCAGCTGCGGTCAGAAATGGAATGTTACCCTAATAGCTTATCGCATGTCGGCAAGTAACGCCAATTAATAATTATCCTTACGGTACTCCGTAAACAATTACACAGCAGTTATCATCAACTGGCACAAAATAATTTGGCGAACTCGTGGCGTACGGGTGTCGTAACAGCATTATAATTCTCCGGAACACCACCGACACTGGGAAATGTTACTTTAATCACTTTATACGACGTTCTAGTTTGTATTTGTCCCGTTATTGCCTTAAAACGCACGATACGTCTGATTTATGGCGTTTGCCTTCCTATCTGTTCCAAGATTTACGATTTTACTATGATTGTGTTGGCATTAGCACTTAAACTGTAATTTATTATGTAGAAAACTATTGTAACTTTGAGTTTGAATTCATTCATGACGGAAGGAAGGGATCTGGTAGACTGACAAATGATTAAATTGTTCTTGTAAATGATTCAACTTACATATATTATATTCACCTTAAAGTGTCCCACTGCGGCGTAACAGTTTTGACAATTCAGTAGGTACCTTTCAACTATTTATAGTTTGTTTTTTTTAGCATTAGAAAGAAGGTAAGCGATCTTGACATGTATTTTAATTGAAAAACGCTTTTTCAAAATCAGTAACTTATACTTATGAAAGCAGAAGAATATAAATGATCGTATTAGATTCATAATTATTACATATTTGCCGTGACTTATTTTTAAAACATGTTTTTCAATTAAAAGACACATCAAGATTGTTTACCTTTTTTCTAATGCTAAAAAAAACGAACTATAGCTCTAGCTGGCCTGATGAGTAGAATCGACGTCTAGCGCTTATTATTTCTAGTTATGAGTAAACCAAGGCGAAGAAATTGTGAATAAATGAAATAGATGTAATCTCAACATTTCCGCAACAATAGGGGCTGCATTATTTTCTGCATTGTTTACATTGCAAACAATGACTGAATTATTATTTTATTCAAATTCTTTTGCTAGTATTCGAAATAACGAAAGTGAAGCTTCTGATAATAATCGTAAAATCTAAAACCTAATTTAAAAAAGTTATCTTTAGTACTGAAATTGGAAAGGAGGCCACCCACAGCAGGCAGATAAGACACGTTTAACTGCAAGTAGATTTACCACATTTCGGCGTTTTGTTCTTAAACAAAATTCAAACTAGGGCGTAGAACAAAGTAGCATTAAATTTACGGCAAAGTAAGCGCAGCGTAAAACTCGTAAAAGTGCCTCATATGTCAATACCTTTTGAAATACGGTAATGGAAATGCGAAATAAAACAGAAAGCAAAGTATGATTAGTGAGTGCCGTATGTCCCATAGTCGAGCTTTACGGCCTCCCGGGCGCCCGCCCAGCTGTAGTAGGTACTATTTCAATACGGATTTTAATATACATAATAATATGTAGAATATAATTATTTTACTAAGTATTTCTTATGATGCTTGAGTACGGTTTCCTAATTTGTAGGTATATTTATCTTACGTGACGTGAAATAATTGATGAAATGAAAAACTTGGAAGGGCTTTAAATGAATTGATGTCAAAAATTTATGTTTAAGGTGCCAAAAAAGCTTCCCAATTAGGGTTTGCATCTATCAACTTAATTGTCTATGCATGTTTGAAACGCATAGGTATACATATAATAAAATGGATTAAGCCTTTGATAACATTGAGCATGTAGCATAGACTATATAAACTTCTATATTTTTAATAAAAACAACATCCTCTAGGGAGAAACTCCTCCTTCGACAATTTTAAGTCTGTTAAAAAGTGTAGTTGTACCAAATTGGTGTATTTGTCTTAGTTTTTAATTATGAGAAAAGTACGTGCTGTTAACTAGACCCGACTAGAAACTGATTTTGATACACATATGTGACTGTGAACGAGAAAAATGAGAATATTGCACACCGATTGATCAACGTTTTTTAAAGTTACAAGCATAATCATGGTCCAGCCACAAGTCAGCAAGTTCGATGCTCAGCGGAGATTAAAAGTCCGGTGCAGTTGTTTGCGGCGGGCTGTTGCGGTGAGGCCAACCTGAATGCACATGCACTCGCTACACCGACGCTACCTCCTGTTCGTTATGATTAATGTTCACCATACAACTGCAAACAAATATAGCATGTTTTATACAGTAGTCTTCCTGTGTAATTCCACCTCGCTTATGCATCAGATCAAAACATATGAAATTTTACATATAGGCGCCATTGCACGGTTATTCTATAGTGTTCTCGCCGTATACAAAATTTGAAATCTAAAACGCTATGCAATTATGATACAGTACCTACTGTTATGTAGATAGCTGCAGAAATAACTACATACGTACATAGAGACATGATGCTCAAAACAGATCTAAAGACAACTTTATTAATAAAAGATTAGGTAAGAGCGTGTGTAGGTGATCTTGACACCTTTGCCTACTCATAATAATATACTTCTGTTGCTGACTTAACCAGCGGCCACTTTTGTAAATTTAAAATCTATCTCAAATTTCATTTGCGAGGAAGCCATTATTAAAGTCAAGCCACTTGTTAATTATATTAATCGATGGTTTCAATCTTCGAGGCTATTCATTAACGGGTGCTGAGTATTAAGACGCAAACGTTGTTGTGAAATCATTTATATAAAATCACTGAAGTGTTTTATAGGTGTTCTCAAGGCGCTGGGAGATTTATCGCACAGGCTCGACCGCTAACGACGGCCGGCACCCCACCGCTGACTGATGTTCCACATTTGTTTCAACTGATTTACTTCTCGCGTTCGCACACATTTCCACAAAATCGATCTGATGTACATATTTATTAGCACAAACCAACATTAATAGACGTGCGTTGTTTTGACATTGAAGCCAATCATATTTGTATAAAATTCGTCAGACAAAGTTTTCATTAGGAGCGGGCATAAGTTTGCGGTGAGTGTGCGGATGGGAACGTTTGGCTCGGCGCTGATAACACAACAAACAACTTGTTACAAACGTGTTTAGTTTTAGTTATTGCCCCGAGTTCGACGCTTTAACTCATTGGTCTGATAATGAAGAGGGTAGAGGCGGGCGCAGTAATTAAGCTCGGTTTTGTAGTATCCGCGAGGTTGGAAACTACTACAAGTTCGATTTTCGTACAATGTTTTAAACTGGGACTAGGACGTAAACGGATTCACCGTTAATAGGTATGTCGGAGCCGTCAGTGAGCTGAGCCGGGATCAATGTTACACAAAGCTTCGCCAAAGTGATACAAGATTAAATTACGTGCGAGCGTGTGAACGCAGCGCCGCCTGTTTAAAAACGTCCAATTTTTTTTCTACATTCGTTTGGCGGATGTCAAACAAATCTGTAAACCGAGCCGATACGGTGGAGTTTGTGGGGTTTAATTTACGCAGAGTATTGAATGCCATGTATGTACCTACTAATTTGCAGGCATGGCGTCACGGCTGAATAGTTTCATAGCTAGTTAGTGGGTTTTAGTCAAAGTCAAAGTCAAAGTCAAAAATATCTTTATTCATGTAGGCCTAGCAACAAGCACTTATGAATCGTAACATACTTATAAATTATCTTAAGCTAATTATCAGAGCAATTTATTGATGTTATTATTCCATAATAATATTGGATTATTATACAAATCAAATTTAACACAAATTTAAGAATTTCACAAAAGGATCGTCAAACATGAAAAAAAAATTGTATAAAAAATACTAGTCTAGAATGTTTCTAGAATAAAATCTAAATGTCAAATAAATAAATAAAAAACACAAAAGAAGTACAAACATCGGAATATTCGGAATATCAATTTCCTCATCATTAATCAAATATACCTAATATATAAATAATCATTTCGAATAACAATTAATCCCACGTTGTTTTATCATTCATGTAGTCTTGTGTGGTATAATACGCTTTAGATATAAGTTTACGCTTTACATAATTCTTAAATTTATTAATAGATAATTCAGTAATATGGTTTGGAAGTTTATTATAAAATCTCACACAATTACCCATGAATGATTTTTTAATTTTATGGAGCCGAGTGAAGGGCACTGCGAGCTTATGTTTATTTCTAGTATTAATATTATGAATTTCACAATTTTTTCTAAAATTTACAATATTTTTATGTACATACAGAATATTCTCATAAATGTATTGACAGTGCACTGTCATTATGTCAATTTCCTTAAATTTATCTCTAAGTGAGTCTCTATGGTTCATTTTGTATATTGCTCGAATAGCCCTCTTCTGCAGAACAAAAATGGTATTTATCTCTGAAGCACCACCCCATAGTAAAATACCATATGCCATAATGCTATGGAAGTAACTAAAATATACTAATCGAGCTGTTTTCACATCAGTTAACTGACGGATTTTGCTCACTGCAAAAGCTGCAGAACTCAGTCTATTCGAAAGAGTAGCAATATGGGGACCCCACTGGAGTTTAGAATCTAAAGTTATACTAAGAAAAACTGTACTATCAACTAATTCCAATTCCTCATCCTTCACAATGACACTTGTTTGCACATGCCTAACGTTACTACTAGTGACAAACTTAATACATTTAGTCTTTTTCTCATTTAACAATAAATTATTAACATTGAACCAATTTACTACTTTTGAAATAGCATCGTTTACATCATTGTAAGCTTGTTGCTGTCGTTTGACTTTGAAAATAAGTGAGGTGTCGTCTGCAAACAACACTATATCATGGTGGGTCTTTACAAGGAATGGCAAGTCATTTATGTAGATAAGGAACAGGAAAGGCCCCAATATTGACCCCTGCGGTACACCCATAGAGACCAATGACCCCGGTGATCGCTGTCCACTCACATCGACTCTTTGTATTCTACCATTTAAGTAGGACTTAAGTAAATTCAGTGCCGATCCTCTAACTCCATAATAATGAAGTTTCCTGATTAATGTTTCATGACAAACGCAGTCGAAGGCCTTAGACAAATCACAGAAGATACCTAAAGCATCTCGTGACTCCTCCCAGGCATCGAAAATATGCTTAATTAGCTCAACACCAGCATCGGTTGTTGAGCGACCCCGCGTAAAACCAAACTGCTTATTATGCATTAAATTATTAACGTTAAAATGTCGTACTAATTGAGAAAGAACTAATTTTTCAAAAATATTGCTAAATGTTGGTAGCACAGATATCGGTCTAAAGTTAGTGGGGTCAGAGCTGCTACCAGATTTAAATAAAGGAGTTACTTTACTATGTTTCATTAAATCAGGAAACTCGCCGCAATCAACACTGTTGTTAAATATAACTACCAAGTCAGGCGCTACAATTTCTACTAAGGATTTGACAGCATGGACAGAGACTCCCCAGAGGTCATTAGTTTTTTTGACATTAATTGATTTAAACGCCTTTATTACATCTGAGGTAGAAACATGTTCAAAATGAAGGTCTCCACAACACTCTGGAGCGTTATGTTTTAATAATGTAACAGCAGATGAGGGTGATGAATTTAAATCCTTAGTTGTGGATACTGGTACCTCGGTGAAAAATTTTTCAAATTCTGTAGCTACTTCTAAATTGGAATCTATAATTTTGTTATCAATATTTAGTTTAAGTTCTTTAATTGTGTGTTTCGAGCGACCAGTCTCCACATTTATTACTTTCCAGGTTGCTTTAATAATGTCGGAACTACTTTTTATTTTCTGACTTAGATAATTTCGCTTAGCTATATGACAATCTACTTTAAACTTCTTCGAATATTCCTTGACATGTTCTTTAAATTCATCACTCTGATTAAACCGCCGTTCCTCATACAAGGCATACAGTTCACGTCTTCGTTGATGTAAGTCCGCAGTAGCCCACTCACTAAAAACTGATGCACCATTAACTACGACCGATTTTGAGGTGAATATCGCATTATAATGTTCCATAAAAGTGTGAAAGAATGAATTATACATACTATTAGGACTCATATCGGAAGACAAAAAGGGTAGCGCCTGAACTAAACTTTGCTTCATTCTTTCCACGCGGTCCGAGGTTACTGGTACAAAAGTTATTTGTTTTCTCATAGTATTTTTCCTTAATGCCTCAAATACCATTAATTGACCTAAGTGGTCTGATTCTAAATTGCTGATAACTTTTTTAGTAATAGGAAAAATATCAGTGAAAATATTATCAATACAGGTTGCACTAGAGGCAGTCACTCTAGTGGGCTCCATAAACATGTGGTTGAGATTACAAGATTTGAAAAGATTCAATAATCTACAAGACATTGTTGAATTTTCCAAAATATTTACATTAAAGTCGCCGCATATAAGCAATTTCTTACTAGAAGATGATATTTTAAGTAGGGCAGATTCCATTATGCTTTCAAATTGTTCAAAATTACTTAATGGCGGCCTATACACACAGACAACAATAAATTGCTCCAATTCTACTGCACTTAGTTCTAGTTCTTAGTTTTAGTTTGCGCACACCGAATTCAACAAATCGAATATACAGTAAAGTTGCAGGGTTTTATGGAGAGTTGTATAAATAGGTAGCTTAAGGCCAGGAAGGTATTATCGCGCAGGTATTCGGGTATATTTTGTCTCGTGCCACGTCCGCTACACTCTACACGCTGGTAGGCAAAGGGCCAGGAAAGGGAAGCGGTTTATCTCCCCGCCGGAACTCAGGAAGACGCACGCTGCTCCGGCGAGGGCGAATTCCTTTAGACTTTACTTTATATTCGAATACGATTTTCCAATTGCAAATATAAATGTTTTATGATAATAGATTAGGGTAGTCCAAGAACACATTTTATCTCCACAATACTCCCTTTATTCTATTACGAAATTATTAATCTATGTGCCAAATTTGAACTCAATTGCTGACGACTTAGTGGGTTAGTGGTTGCTATGATTTTGTGACTTGCAATAATCTTAATAAGTAAATACCTTCAAATAAATACAGCTAACCCAAAAGTAGGTAAAAGTTACGACTGGCATATTTTTTCATACTTATGGCTAATAGTTAAAACGTATAGGTAAAGAGCCATTAAAAACATCACCTAAACAGAATTATTAATGGGTTAATTTATTCTTAAGTCAAGTCAAGTCAAGTCAAAAATATCTTTATTCATGTAGGCCTAGCAACAAGCACTTATGAATCGTAACATACTTATAAATTATCTTAAGCTAATTATCAGAGCAATTTATTGATGTTATTATTCCATAATAATATTGGATTATTATACAAATCAAATTTAACACAAATTTAAGAATTTCACAAAAGGATCGTCAAACATGATAAAAAAATTGTATAAAAAATACTAGTCTAGAATGTTTCTAGAATAAAATCTAAATGTCAAATAAATAAATAAAAAACACAAAAGAAGTACAAACATCGGAATATTCGGAATATCAATTTCCTCATCATTAATCAAATATACCTAATATATAAATAATCATTTCGAATAACAATTAATCCCACGTTGTTTTATCATTCATGTAGTCTTGTGTGGTATAATACGCTTTAGATATAAGTTTACGCTTTACATAATTCTTAAATTTATTAATAGATAATTCAGTAATATGGTTTGGAAGTTTATTATAAAATCTCACACAATTACCCATGAATGATTTTTTAATTTTATGGAGCCGAGTGAAGGGCACTGCGAGCTTATGTTTATTTCTAGTATTAATATTATGAATTTCACAATTTTTTCTAAAATTTACAATATTTTTATGTACATACAGAATATTCTCATAAATGTATTGACAGTGCACTGTCATTATGTCAATTTCCTTAAATTTATCTCTAAGTGAGTCTCTATGGTTCATTTTGTATATTGCTCGAATAGCCCTCTTCTGCAGAACAAAAATGGTATTTATCTCTGAAGCACCACCCCATAGTAAAATACCATATGCCATAATGCTATGGAAGTAACTAAAATATACTAATCGAGCTGTTTTCACATCAGTTAACTGACGGATTTTGCTCACTGCAAAAGCTGCAGAACTCAGTCTATTCGAAAGAGTAGCAATATGGGGACCCCACTGGAGTTTAGAATCTAAAGTTATACCAAGAAAAACTGTACTATCAACTAATTCCAATTCCTCATCCTTCACAATGACACTTGTGACACTTGTTTGCACATGCCTAACGTTACTACTAGTGACAAACTTAATACATTTAGTCTTTTTCTCATTTAACAATAAATTATTAACATTGAACCAATTTACTACTTTTGAAATAGCATCGTTTACATCATTGTAAGCTTGTTGCTGTCGTTTGACTTTGAAAATAAGTGAGGTGTCGTCTGCAAACAACACTATATCATGGTGGGTCTTTACAAGGAATGGCAAGTCATTTATGTAGATAAGGAACAGGAAAGGCCCCAATATTGACCCCTGCGGTACACCCATAGAGACCAATGACCCCGGTGATCGCTGTCCACTCACATGGACCCTTTGTATTCTACCATTTAAGTAGGACTTAAGTAAATTCAGTGCCGATCCTCTAACTCCATAATAATGAAGTTTCCTGATTAATGTTTCATGACAAACGCAGTCGAAGGCCTTAGACAAATCACAGAAGATACCTAAAGCATCTCGTGACTCCTCCCAGGCATCGAAAATATGCTTAATTAGCTCAACACCAGCATCGGTTGTTGAGCGACCCCGCGTAAAACCAAACTGCTTATTATGCATTAAATTATTAACGTTAAAATGTCGTACTAATTGAGAAAGAACTAATTTTTCAAAAATCTTGCTAAATGTTGGTAGCACAGATATCGGTCTAAAGTTAGTGGGGTCAGAGCTGCTACCAGATTTAAATAAAGGAGTTACTTTACTATGTTTCATTAAATCAGGAAACTCGCCGCAATCAACACTGTTGTTAAATATAACTACCAAGTCAGGCGCTACAATTTCTACTAAGGATTTGACAGCATGGACAGAGACTCCCCAGAGGTCATTAGTTTTTTTGACATTAATTGATTTAAACGCCTTTATTACATCTGAGGTAGAAACATGTTCAAAATGAAGGTCTCCACAACACTCTGGAGCGTTATGTTTTAATAATGTAACAGCAGATGAGGGTGATGAATTTAAATCCTTAGTTGTGGATACTGGTACCTCCGTGAAAAATTTTTCAAATTCTGTAGCTACTTCTAAATTGGAATCTATAATTTTGTTATCAATATTTAGTTTAAGTTCTTTAATTGTGTGTTTCGAGCGACCAGTCTCCACATTTATTACTTTCCAGGTTGCTTTAATAATGTCGGAACTACTTTTTATTTTCTGACTTAGATAATTTCGCTTAGCTATATGACAATCTACTTTAAACTTCTTCGAATATTCCTTGACATGTTCTTTAAATTCATCACTCTGATTAAACCGCCGTTCCTCATACAAGGCATACAGTTCACGTCTTCGTTGATGTAAGTCCGCAGTAGCCCACTCACTAAAAACTGATGCACCATTAACTACGACCGATTTTGAGGTGAATATCGCATTATAATGTTCCATAAAAGTGTGAAAGAATGAATTATACATACTATTAGGACTCATATCGGAAGACAAAAAGGGTAGCGCCTGAACTAAACTTTGCTTCATTCTTTCCACGCGGTCCGAGGTTACTGGTACAAAAGTTATTTGTTTTCTCATAGTATTTTTCCTTAATGCCTCAAATACCATTAATTGACCTAAGTGGTCTGATTCTAAATTGCTGATAACTTTTTTAGTAATAGGAAAAATATCAGTGAAAATATTATCAATACAGGTTGCACTAGAGGCAGTCACTCTAGTGGGCTCCATAAACATGTGGTTGAGATTACAAGATTTGAAAAGATTCAATAATCTACAAGACATTGTTGAATTTTCCAAAATATTTACATTAAAGTCGCCGCATATAAGCAATTTCTTACTAGAAGATGATATTTTAAGTAGGGCAGATTCCATTATGCTTTCAAATAGTTCAAAACTTCTTATACGTTAAATAGTTCTTATACGTTTTTGTAAAGCAGTCATTTGATTTATAGTGACCTCTAAGTTATGTTTAATTGCTTTAAATTTTGGTATGGATAATTTACATGTATTATCTTGGATTAATAAAAACCTTGTGGTGGAAATGAATATGACATAAGTCCGTGCGTCGCCGCTTGCTGTGGCGACGACTACACTCTGCCCGTGGTTGTATGACAGGTTAAGAACGATCTGTTTTGCTAAGTAAATAGGAATTATGCGATCGACAACACAAACGCAATTCTTCCTATTCGCGATTCCCATACAATATGGATTCCACACAACTGCAGTTTACTACATTCGTAATTCCACACAGTTGTTTTTTTTACGCAATCGAGATTATTCCTATTCGCGATTCTACACAATATTTTTTCGACGCAACCGCAGTTTACTAGGTACATTCGTAATTGCACTCAGTTGTTATTTTTACACAATAATATAGCGTTTCATCTTAATCAATAAATTCATATTTTTAACTCGGTCGCAATCAAGAGGCGCTGGTAGACTTTCAACCCGGAGTCGCGGGTTCAAACCCCGGCCCGTACCAATGAGTTTTTCGGATTTTGGGTTCTTCTTTTTATTTCATGCTGGTAGGTGGGTAATCTAGCGGTGGGAGCGGGCGACTTTCAACCCGGAGTCGCGGGTTCAAACCCCGGCTCGTACCAATGAGTTTTTCGGAACTTATGTCCGATAGGTAGGTATATGATTTTTTGATATTTACCAGTCGCTTTTCGGTGAAGGAAAACATCGTGAGGAAACCGGACTAATCCCAATAAGGTCTAGTTTACCCTCTGGGTTGGAAGGTCAGAAGGCAGTCGCTTTTGTAAAAACGAATGCCTATGCCAATTCTCGGGACTAGCTGCCAAGCGAACCCCAGCCGGGAGCCGTGACAAAGCCGGGACAAACGCGAGGAAGATGATGATATAAAATATGATTCTAAAATATCGTTAGCACAACATTATTTATGATTAACTAGCTGTTGCCCGCGACTTCGTAAGCCTGCATGGATTTATAATATGTTGGTGGTTATATTATATTCTACATGAGCTTACAACGTTGTGCAGCAAAAGATAGCAGTAGGAATAGTCGAGGGTGCAGGTCCTCAAATCATTGATTAAGATGAAACGCTATATTATTGTGTAAAAATAACAACTGAGTGCAATTACGAATGTAGTAAACTGCGGTTGCGTCGAAAAAATATTGTGTAGAATCGCGAATAGGAAGAATCCCGATTGTGTAAAAATAATAACTGAGTGCAATTACGAATGTAGTAAACTGCGGTTGCGTCGAAAAAATATTGTGTAGAATCGCGAATAGGAAGAATCTCGATTGCGTAAAAAAAACAACTGTGTGGAATCACGAATGTAGTAAACTGCAGTTGTGTGGAATCCATATTGTATAGGAATCGCGAATAGGAAGAATTGCGTTTGTGTTGTCGATCGCATAATCCGTAAATAGGCATCCTAAAAGATGAGTTTAAGTACATAAAAAGCCAATTTATGCAGCCTACACACGACATAAAGACAAACTATACGAGCATAAGAAGTGAAAAATATATCTTAATCTATTATTCAAAGACAGTGAAACTTATTTGCATATCCTTATCTCAAGAAATGTTCACTTGACTTGGGAGCAACAAAGTGTACAATGGATGTACCTTGGGGTGCGCTTGTATAAAATAGGTACGGAATGCAGCTAACGCCTCCCCACTCTCCCCAGGCTAAGCTTATAAGGCCATATTAGCTGCCTTTATATTAAGGTAATAGCTTTTACAATGGTAGGTACTATGACCATACCACGAATACTCGATAAAAATTAGCTGCATATTATAAATAATATGATTTTGACAACACTCGTCCATCTCGCTCGTGTTTATAATTATATTAATGCAAGCGACATGTGTTGCTAGTAATAATGTACTTATCATTTCCAGATTTTTAAGTACTTACAAACTTCACTAAACTTACCTACTAAAGGTGACAGTCCATTTCCAACCGCAGCTGCACTACTGTTGATTTTACTATGGTAATTGACAGTAACAGCGACGCGTTCAGTACCAGTAGTGCAGCTGCGGTCAGAAATGGAATGTTACCCTTATTTGTGCTTTACTTACAACATCTTCTGAAAAATAAATCATCACGGAAAAAAACATTATAAAAATTGTTCACAAAAAGTTAAAAGAACAAATATGTAAGTTATAAGAACAGTTTCAGCGCAAGGTGCGCGTAAATTTCTACTCTTAAGAAATACGCGAAAGGCTAATGACGCCATTTCCTCCGCTTGCACCGCGGCGGCGATGCAGGCAATCCAAACAATCCAAGTATAATTTCAAAAGGTGTTCGATACACTCGTAAATTTCCGCGGCTTCGGAAATGTACGAGTTTATCTTGGACTCCAAACACAATGTAGTTACATCTACAATATTACAGGAAGAAAAGTATTGCAGCAGTGGTAATAAACATGCGATATGACACTGCTAATATCTTGTACGAAATGAGTGACGGAGTGAAGAGTGAATGTTCGCGCTCTAATCGCAACAACATTGTGGCAAAAATACGACTAAGTAATGCAATACATTTTTGAAGTGAAAACTTCTTTAGCGGCGCTGGGCACTTTTTGAGGTGGGAAAAAAATGATAAACTCGAGACAGCGTAAGGCGATCACGTGACTGTAAGGGGCGTAAGGCGATCACGTGACTCATAATTTAAATGGCATTTAAATCAATAAAGAAAAACTCAATGTTATTTGACTTTTATGTTGCAATTGTCAGTGTGATCTTATTTGAGAATGATAATAATATATAATAAATAAATAGAATACCTCCGCCAAACGTATGTATCGTGTTACCGGGCGTCGGTAATGTTACCTCACTATGTAGTGAGGTCAGTTTTCACTTCTATCGGCACTCCCGGAGTGCAACCGTTGTTGCTTGTTTTAGCCCGTTTTAGTGTCCCACTGCTGGGCAAAGGCCTCTCCCCATGATGTCCACAACTCCCGTTGTTGTGCTTTTTCCGGCCAGTTACTGATGAAGGTCTCTAAGTCGTCCCGCCATCTTTGTAATACATATATATCAAGGAAATTGACAGTGACATCGTCAATTTAGCGCCGCTGCATTGTGCTGCATTGTGCTGAAGTCGCAATCCAAATGTCATCTTAATTTATTAGTTATTCTAATTAACACTTTCAATACTTAGGTAGGTATTATTCTTAGGTTTAGGTAAAATTTGTAATATTAGACTCGTTAAAATAAATTAAAAAATACTCAACATTTTATTTCAACATAGGTATATTACATGATTGTTCTAGTAACAAACACGGGCATTAGAGTAAATTAGTTTTCGTAAAAGCGTTTTCTAGCAGTCCTCTATCACAATAAAAAAAAACAGTTCTTTAACCCACTATTGCGAAATGTCCGTTTTTAGGGTTCCGTACCCAAAGGGTAAAAACGGGACCCTATTACTAAGACTCCGCTGTCCGTCCGTCCGTCCGTCCGTCCGTCCGTCTGTCACCAGGCTGTATCTCACGAACCGTGATAGCTAGACAATTGAAATTTTCACAGATGATGTATTTCTGTTGCCGCTATAACAACAAATACTAAAAACAGAATAAAATAAAGATTTAAGTGGGGCTCCCATACAACAAATGCGATTTTTACCGAAGTTAAGCAACGTCAGGCGGGGTCAGTACTTGGATGGGTGACCGTTTTTTTGCTTGTTTTGCTCTATTTTTTGTTGATGGTGCGGAACCCTCCGTGCGCGAGTCCGACTCGCACTTGGCCGGGTTTTATAAATTTTATGATTGTATTAAAATTCAGACATGCTATGAATTTCAAAAATAAAGAAGTGGTTACTGGTTATTAATCTACTTATTCGTTGTTATCACATGAGACTGTCGTAATATTTCTAAGCTTTTGATAAGCACTGTGTGCTAAACGATACGTAGGTATGCCTTCTAAATTGCAGGCCGTATCTTCTTATTACAAGAAAACACCGTGGGAATGACCCCTGGTTTCCCACCTGAATCGGGGGAATGGTTGGTGATTTCACAAAAATAGTGTCCACCAATTCATGAACTAAGGCTATCGAACGAATTCCGTAATTTTAGGCTGTAAGCAAAAAAGCGGTAAGAAAAAAGAGAGTACTTAATCATAATTATTTTTCTAAAATATTTATGCCTTAACGCTGATTTACTTCTAGATGTAGTTGCAGGTTACATCGTAGCAGCATTGAGCAATGTACAGTCACATTCACATGTTTTAATTTATGACCCATTTTCGTACCTTGTCACAGTGATAATCAATATGAAAGTCGCTAGAGACCTCATGCTATTATCACTGTGACAAGGTACAAAAAGCGGCCAAGTGCGAGTCGGACTCGCCCATGAAGGATTCCGTATTTAGGCGATTTATGACGTATAAAAAAAAACTACTTACTAGATCTCGTTCAAACCAATTTTCGGTGGAAGTTTACATGGTAATGTACATCATATATATTTTTTAGTTTTATCATTCTCTTATTTTAGAAGTTAGAGGGGGGGGGGACACACATTTTACCACTTTGGAAGTGTCTCTCGCGCAAACTATTCAGTTTAGAAAAAAAAATGATATTAGGAACCTCAATATCATTTTTGAAGACCTATCCATAGATACCCCACACGTATGGGTTTGATGAAAAAAAATTTTTTGAGTTTCAGTTCGAAGTATGGGGAACCCCAAAAATTTATTGTTTTTTTTCTATTTTTGTGTGAAAATCTTAATGCGGTTCACAGAATACATCTACTTACCAAGTTTCAACAGTATAGTTCTTATAGTTTCGGAGAAAAGTGGCTGTGACATACGGACGGACAGACAGACGGACAGACGGACAGACAGACAGACAGACAGACATGACGAATCTATATGGGTTCCGTTTTTTGCCATTTGGCTACGGAACCCTAAAAATGGTTCATAAATTAAAACATGTGACTGTACTGCAAGAAATATTACCGCTGCCACCCACGTTAGTGAACGTCCGAACAGGCCGGAACGCGAGTTCATTCCGCTCTGTATTTGTTTGCCGTGTAAAACACCACTTACCCATTCAAAACGCTGCGTATTAGCTGGGGGTTAGCTGTTGTGTAATGTCTTTTTCGCTAACTAATGTCAATGGTGATGAGAACAAAATGGAATTGCTTTTGCGACTTATCAACTATTTATGGTACAGTTTTTCTTCTCCTCTCTTCTTTTCGGCGCGTATACGCCCAATTAGGCCAAATAGTCTGATCTGTGGTGTCTCCTCTGGAGTGAAGGGCGGTTCAAGAGGGGATTGAACCCAATCAGGGTAAATTTAGGTAGGGACCCTACATTTTTCCATGGAAGGACTCAGGTGCTTTGAGGGAGGAGCATCACATGAGCCCCTTTGAAATAACGAAAGTAACCTTTTTTTAATTTTTAACTTATATAAGTACCGAGAGTTCTGCTTAAACTCCGGACTCAAAAATATGTAGGTACTTATTTGTTTTTTGTAATTGTAGCAAGCATATTAATCTAGTTTCCTTTGTTTGAATAAGCACTCTCGAGACAGATTTTAAATTACCAGTCCAAATTGATATTTTGATCTCAATTTGACGTCACTCACCGAGCCTCTTGCTCGTTCTTATTATGTATTGATACAAGCGAGATGCAATCCGAATAATACATATAAACAACAGTTCAAATACCTACATGGAAGAAGGCACAGCTATGTTTGGAGAAAATCGGTTCACTGGTTAGAATATAATTTTGTTGATGAAGGTATCGGAGCTGTGACCTGTACAAAACTTGATATCCTGTTATACCAATATTCATCATCATCATTGGCCTTAGCGTCTATTGCAGACGATTTATGGTGTAAAACCGGAGAAATATATGTATACACCGCCTGGGATGAAATTAAGGAAAAGCAGGGATGCCCAGCACCTGCATTACCCTCTCGGCTTCACTGTCTTATCCCACAGGAAAGGCGAGCCAATACGTGTGGAGGAATCTGCCGCTTATTTCAGGTTGGACCCTACTCGCGCCTTACGGAAACTCCATCCCGGGTTTTATTTTGGAGTATCCTTCTCCTAGATGGTTTGCAAACCAATGCTAAGAGGATGACCATCTCCCCTGTAACGAAATACTTTCTTGCTTCGTTTGTGGACTTAGTCGCCTCGTACGACACCCTCCTATGTGACCAATATTATTGCAATAAATAATAGCACCAGCATCTTCTTCTAGTTTACAACCGCCAACGTGATAAAGGTCCCAATCCACCCAAATAAACTAAGTATAGATGAAAACTCATTTATAAAAAGTTTTAAGCGAGCTTTGCGAAAACTAATTTGTAATAAATTTTAAGCTTAATGAGTATGAATTCAATTTTAGACGAGTTTTAAACTTATAATTTGTATTTACCTATTAAAATGTCTAATGGCCGAATAAAAAACATAATAAATTTTTAAGCACCCTAACTCTTTGGTACGAACGTGTAGCTCAATTTTTTTTAATAATTCTCATATTGTACCTACACCATATCTATGAAATACCTATGAACATTATCCTGAAACTCTTCGAAAATAATACAGGAAATTTAAAATGTCTGAACGTCCGATTCAGATTTTGCACCAGAATAAATTAATGGTACAATAAATTAAATCAACCAGGGACTCGACCGTCTCCGCGTTAATTAACTTTTCAGCCTTGGATTTTAAGGTGACGGTAGAGGTGGGTAAATTTTCAGATTCTGTCAATTTACCCCATTTCACACACAAGCGCACTTCACGCACACTACCTCACTTTACTGGGACAGGTCACTGACCCATCAAGTTTTTTTTAAGATAGCGTTTTGAGTTTAGTGGCCTCCTTTTAGGAAAAGCGTTCCATTGAAAGAAGAAAGAGAAACAATACATTTAATCTTGCTTTCCTTGTCTGTTCATGTCACACGTGACGTATTTAAATTCTAATAATTCATTTGGTTGTTGACAATTTTCTACATTATGGCTTTGTCGAGATACGCGTTTTCTAAAGTTAAACCGAATAAAACCAGATGTCATTAAGTCAGATGTAAAATTTTATTTACTACTCTATACGACTTTTCATAAGGCTCAAAATCAATTAAATGAGAATTTAAATAAATAAAGTTCCGGCAGGGTGCAAAATTTAATTAAGGCGGACAAAATAAAATTTGAAAATATATGGAAACAGTGTTGGCTAATGTACCCCTTTTGTTTCACTATTAAAATAATACAATTAAAATAAAAAATATTATACCGGTATTCCACCGGTATTATTTCAGTGCTGAAGCGATTATCTTCGATCGTAGCCTTGATAATGTAGGTGTTGATAGTTACTTACGGCGGTAGGAGCGGCAATGAACCCCGTGCAGAGTAGAACGTGAGGTGCGTTGGGATAAGTGCACATATCTACTTATAATTCTTTGGCTGGTTGGTAACCCTCTATATTTTATTTTTTGTTTTACTGTTATTAGGTTAAGGGAGTTTTAGGGAGTGAAAAAAAAATGATTTTCGTTTTATGCGCTCGCGTGATTGCCGATGGATTATAATTAGACAAAAGAACTTGTTTTTCACGCATCGAATGTAGATCCCTATGACACTTCCTCCAAGTCTTCTCCAATAATGTTTATACCGTATTTTAATTACCTACCTTAAATGTTACATTTCTAAATATTTTTTTTGTGCTATACATACTTCAAAAAAATCGCTGGAGCGTGCGAATTGCAATTCCGGCTCGTACCAATGAGTTTTTCGGAACTTATGTACGAAATATCATTTGATATTTACCAGTCGCTTTTCGGTGAAGGAAAACATCGTGAGAAAACCGGACTAATCCCAATAAGAGCCTAGTTTACCCCCTATGGGTTGGAAGGTCAGATGGCAGTCGCTTTCATAAAAATTAGTGCCCACGCCAATTTATGGGATTAATTGCCAAGCGGACCCCAGGCTTCCATGAGCCGTGTCAAAATGCCGGGACAACGCGAGGAAGATGATGATGATGTGACACATACTTCCAAAAAAATCTACAAATATTTTACGTGACAACTGCTTATAAGTAAATATTATGTAGGTACACTTATAAAGTATAAAGTAGAAAATATCTTATAGGTACATAATATAAAAACCGATCATGTACGAGTAGGATTCACTATGGGTTCCACAGTTACACATTTTTATTGCATATTTTTTGTTTAAGACCAACTCACCTATTATAGGACATAGGTCTTCCATTAATCTTTTGGCGTTGAACTATTTTTTGTATATGTATTTATGTAATACAATTCTGAGTTAGGTTATGGTACATTTTTGCTCACCTACTTATAATTATGTATTATATCTGATATGTCACATGATACCAAAAATCGCCGCAAAGTTAAAAGTTCATTTATTTACGTTACTCATCTTCGGATCACCGACTTACTACTTCCTTACTTGACATATGTGTACTAAATTTCAATTGAACTAGTCCAGTAGTTACGGTGAAAATTGGCTTTAACAAAATGGCAGACACACGAGTGATCTTATAAGGGAGATTATTTTCCTTGAGTGAATGGTATGCATTTACCCCAATGCACCTCACGTTCCACGCGGCGCGGCGTAATCTGGCCCCTATTTCACCACGGTGACAGGTACGACAAAACATCGCTGTTATTGACGCCATAGGCATCCATGGACTACAGTTACCGCTAACACTGATTTAAACTTTCACGATTTTTACACATTATTAAATTGTACAACGGAACCGCAAAACGTTCAAGCGGATAAACAAGACCAAGTGCGGGTAGTTCGAAAAACTCGCGCGGTTAGAAGATGCTGATGTCAACTTAAGCCAGTCTTCTCCGAGACCACGGGGACAACGCCGTCCTCGAAACGTCGGAGGTAAATCTTAAAACTTAGATACGCGATTAAGTCCCGTTGTACAATTTAATAATACAGTTACCGCTTACCATCGGGCGGGCCGTATTCGTGTTTGCCACCGTCATTGTACCTATTATTTAAAAAAAACTTTATTATATCGGATAAAACAGACATTTCTCTCGCAAAAAAATCTTGTGACAATTGTCACAAGATTTTTCAAAGAATTTTCGGTAAGTCTTGACAGGAAATGAGTTCTGTGTCGCAATTTCGATACAGTTGCCGTGTTTCTTGTGACAATTGTCATTAGCTTCGCAAAATAAGAATTTTTTAGTGGCAATATAATGGAGTTTATTTATTTATTAAAATGTTGGTGGCAAACAAGCACATCGCCCGTCCGATGGTAAGCGGTTACCGTAGCCTATGGAGGCCTGTGACGTCAGCAACAGTGATGTCGACAACTGTCGCACCTGTCACCGTGGTCGTGGTGAAATAGGGGCCAGTAAGTACCTAATAATCGCAGTGATCTTAAGTGTCACAGACCCTACTGGCGCTTAAGTCCTTTATGACAATTTCTGCCTATTTTAAATTGTTCAAAAAAAAAAGAAACCGAATAATTATATCGGACTACCGAATTTTCACGAGAATCAGTTGAGAAATGTGATATGCAAAGGAGAAGAATTCGGACATACGAAAGCATTTTTGCCCAAGTTGAAACGGAGACCTTCGCCAACGCTCGGTCAATGATGGTTTAGGTAGAGCTAGCTGCAGAGAAAAGGTACCACCCCTGCATACAATTATCTATCTGGTCGGACCTTTTCTCTGCAGCTGACTGTACACCTATAAAAATGGTTGTCCCTGCTGTAATTTTATACCGGTACCGTACTTTGTATTTCAACCGGTATAGTTTTACCTTCAAAACGAACCGGTATTGATAAATAATAACGGTACCATACCGCTTATACCGTAAAGAAAGCATGATGCAGTCTCTGCTTTGCACAATTATTGTGTGGACAAAATTCTTATAATCACCGAAACATACATACCTACGCACATAATGTCATTGAAATAAAACATTGTTATTTTATAGTAAATTTATATAATACTCGATATATACACATAACAATAACCAGACCGCAGCGGTATTAGCCTGTAAGCTTCATCTCTTGTCTCCAAATCCGCAAAAACTAGTTAGTACTAAATGCTGGTCTTGCTGTTATTTTATTCTTGAAGATTATGGCTTGTTTCTTGATTATTGAGAACAGCACGTAATCGCACACATATAGACGGAACGAACGGCAACAAAGTAGGTGTAGACACTAAGACTTTCAGGTATTAAACGAATTACGCTTCGTATTAATAGGTAAGTAATATTTAAATGAATATATAATATTCTCTAACGTAAATACAAGATTACAATTGACATCAAATGTCATTGACGTACAGAAGTCATATACTTTTTTTTAATGACGCAAAATTGATACCAGCATAATGAAA
The DNA here is from genome assembly GCF_948474715.1 of Cydia amplana. NCBI lineage: Eukaryota > Metazoa > Arthropoda > Insecta > Lepidoptera > Tortricidae > Cydia > Cydia amplana. Next base: position 13,669,779 of record NC_086071.1, on the reverse strand, counting down.
ATCAATCCCAATCAGTAAAACGAGTCTTTAAACTTTTTTCATTTTAAGCGGGTTTTGAAGGAACAAGTTACTTAAATTCAATTGTAATCGTATTGTTTTAGGATAGTTTACTGCTGTTTTCGATCGTTACGACCTGTAAATAACAACAAATCAAATTTTAAATAAATTAATTTACCCTATTTTTTGAAATACAATTTATCTACTGGTATACATTTTCGTATGCGTATATGATGAAATGTCTAAATAATGTCAAAAACGAGCTACGACGAAGTACACGTCTGCTTCGATCCAAGGCCAGCGGCCATCTGACTCGAAGAAGAATTTTGAGTGATGTCGTCAATGTATGGAAATTGTACGAAAGTTTACATTTGGGATTGAATTTCTGTGTTGTATTTGTGAGTAAAAATATAAGTAGATAATAATTTGTTAGTTTAGTTATCTAGCTTTCAAAATCACACAACAACTCAATTACTGTTAAAGGCAAAACTGTAATGCGTGTTGCTCAAACGGAACTCCATATTTTGATTTTTGGATACTTTTAGTGTCGATTTGTAGAGAATTACAGCAAATAAAAAATATTATGCCGTGAAGAGCCGGTACACGGCTTCTTCGTGAACAAATTTACGTATAATTTAATGCAGTTATTAAACATTTCTTGAACAAATTGATTGCACAAAGTGAGCTCTAAATCGAAAACGTCATATACCGTCCCCTTAAGCGGAAAGCAACGGAAAAAATATCCATAATTATATCATGTGTATGTAACTCATAGCCATTTTATTTGAAAGCCAAATCTCTTCGATCAACACGGGCTTCCGACACGTCGGAAGGGATAGGCCCAAGCGATATCTTGACATTCAAATCATTCTGCCATTTTTCGCGGGGGGGAACGTGCACACAGTCGCACTTCTCACACACTTACATACAAAATCCAATCTGTAATGACGACACAAATACATAGAAAATGACACCCTACACAGACAAATCTTGCACACCTCGATCTGTTTTTGTGTACGGACGAGTCACAAGTGTCACAACACGCACACTAACACATTTTCGTCAAGAGATGAGAAGTCGGATTTGTCGCTCGACCGATCCGCAATTTGTACTGGGCGAGAAAAATCGATAAATCTAACAATTACATGAAACTAAAATATACTAATTGTGTTTAAATGTAATTAAACGTATGATATGTAAAAAATATATTACATGTGAAATGTAACACCTTCTTTTTGTAAATTTGATGTCCCCGACCTCTTTTTACAACAAAAAACCGAGCAATTGGCATTTTTTCTGCTGCTGTGTTCACTAGCGCGTCTGGACTCGGTCTAGTTTAAAATCCGAGCGCAACTAGTTTTGTTACCCGCGCTAGATCAGTTGATCTTGTACCTAGGCAGAGGGGAAATAGTGCGAATGCCGCGTCCCTTCCGTGTTGGTCGAAGCCAAATCTGGTCAAACGACTTTTACGTCGACAAAGCTGCGGACCGGCACTATTACGTCTCTAATCGCAAAAAAGAGATTGACTCTCCCATACAAAATATCAACATCAGACCAGGCAAAGTGTAGGTATGAAAAAGCCAATTTTTTGCGATTTCGGGGTTGGTTCCATAAAAGTTGCTCAGTATGACCTAAGATATATATTCATCCCGAAAATATTTGCACGTGATAAAAATAACTCAAAACCGGCTAAGTGCGAGTTGGACTCGCGCACGGAGGGTTCCGCACCATCAACAAAAAATAGAGCAAAACAAGCAAAAAACGGTCACCCATCCAAGTACTGACCCCGCCCGACGTTGCTTAACTTCGGTCAAAAATCACGTTTGTTGTATGGGAGCCCCACTTAAATCTTTATTTTATTCTGTTTTTAGTATTTGTTGTTATAGCGGCAACAGAAATACATCATCTGTGAAAATTTCAACTGTCTAGCTATCACGGTTCGTGAGACACAGCCTGGTGACAGACGGACGGACGGACGGACGGACAGCGGAGTCTTAGTAATAGGGTCCCGTTTTTACCCTTTGGGTACGGAACCCTAAAAACATCACGTGACAAATGAAACAACATGTATAAAGCCGTAGACTCAGACAGACGGGGGAAGGCCCCGGGGCTCTGACTGGTGGTGGTCATAGTAATCCAGCGTGGAAATGCTGCTAAGCATCATGGGCACCTTCGCATCGGAAATGGCAGGGAGCGATTTGTTTGTAGGATTTATTAGTTTTAATTTTTAGTTGAAATTTTATTTTTAATTTCTATACTTACCTTTTATCAAATACCTAAGTTCATAAATATATATCCATTATTTATCTACGTGTCTCTCTCGGAACCATTATTTATGGGTAATACGACTATGTATGAATAAAAAATAAAAAATGTGTGTAATATTGCACCTTGTTATATTTGACATGGGTCGACTTGCATGCATCAACTTGACAGGGCGAGTATATATCCCGAGTTTACATAAATTATCACATATTAGGTACCTGGCACAGATTTATCTCTCACAAACTTAACTAAAGGACGAAAGGCAAGGAAGGTTTAATATTGGACGGCACATTTTTTTATAATTTCATGTTAGTGGATCTTATCAGCCGACTGAAAAATTTTGACAGCCTGAAAATGGACCTCCAACAAAGATACCCCCAAGCAAGATACCCACATCTTGACCACATCAGATCTGTCTACTTTTGGTGCCCTCTCTTTTTTCCCCTGCCGTCATCGGTTCTATCTACAAGCATTGTATAGCCGCTTACTGTTACTGTTATGTTGGTATTGTCGGTTCTGATTCAATTTCGCAGAGAAAAACCAAAGAGCTATGGCTCTGTGTGGCTCTGTGCCGTCTCTGTGTATCACTGGCAACAGACACTGGTTGAAAACTTTCGCCTTAAGACATTTTGGATTAAAATATATATTATTATAATATTTAATGACACGTACAGTTTAAGAGCAGGCATAATCTTGAAATTTAAGTAAATTTATGTGCGCCGAAATATTAAAGTACTCCTGATAGCAAACAGTTTAATCTTAATCTGGTTTTTTAGATACAAATACCTAAATAAAACAGGAAAAATAAAAGTTTAAAATAGCTAATAAGCTCGGTGCTTTCGTTTCAGTAGGTGTCACTGGTTGTATCTTTTAATTTATTTGAAGTCGAAGCAGGACTTTAAAAGGCGGTATTTGTTGGTAAACAGTGGGCGAGTGGCAAACAAAGACGTTTTGGCTAAGGCACCATAATATATTAGGTGCGAGCACGCGACCCGGCAATAAGTCTGCCTCGCCTAGTTCGCCGCTAGATAACAATTATAAATCTCACTAATACTTCTTACTGTCCACACTACGTACTACCGTGTTGTTATGAAAAAAAAACGTAATGCCTCCTGACAACCCGTATCCAACACGTATGAAAGTACAATTTAACAGAGTTAAATTTAAGCTAACAAAATTTGAAACCCTGTCGTCAGGAGGTCAGGCCAGACCAGAGTTGAAGTCACACACATAACAACCATGCATCAAATAAGCTTTTGAAATGTGTGTTGTTTTTTCGTAATGATAGCAAGTTCAACAGTCAACTTCAAGATTGACCAAATGGTTTCTTGAAGGTATTTATTTAGCGTAAATGATCAAATTTTCTCATTCACTCATTCACTGCAGTTTTGCAGCCAGTATATAATAACTAACCAGTAACTTGTTCCATTGTAGAATGGTAGGCCTACAGATCATATTATTTAGTGAAACATTAGGGGATTAAAGGGATATATGCAAAAAATCCTATGCTACGGAATATTCGCCTCCTTTGTCGTGGACATGACATCATAAAGGCATCAAGAAGCCATCAGAGGTAGTAGCAGGTTGTCCGCGCTCTAACGATATATTATTTTTATATTTAAACCCGTTTGGGTTATGACATTGTTGTACCAAACTTTCAAGCAAAACTGTTTGAAAACTGTTTCATTGTAGATCAGTTCATGGGTACAAATAGAACTAGCTCGGTATAAATAAGGTTTTAAGCCAACAATTGGTCGTTATCGAATGTAGTTTTTTTAAGCTTAATCTATGTTTAAAGTTAAAATATGTATAATCATAACAGGTACAATGACTTTCAATAATAATTTAGTTAAATTTTAGTTTACCTGGTTTAAACTGGTCTTTGTAGTTTCACTTTTAACGTGGGTCAGTAAAGTTTATTTAATTTGTGTTGTGTCAGCTGTGGCAATGTCCAAGCGGGTAGCAATCGACATTTTCTCGCGCAAGAAAGGGGCGTGAATAATGAGGTCTACCGTTTAACTTACGGCCCGATTCTAACTTTAAGATACGTCAAATATTAGGTCTAGATACGATATGAATCGGATATGTCCATGTCAAAAGTAACGTCTTCAAACCTCACTTTTGACACCGACATATCCGATCCATATCGTATCTAGACCTAATATTTGCGTAGACACGCTGGCCCCGTCACATCTCCACGGAACCTCTGTGAGGGCGGCAGCTGCTGCAGAGGCGGCCGAAAATGCAAAGGTGGGGAAATATCGCGGTCTCGGTGCCGAATACAGGTTTATTCCTTTCGGCGTCGAGACCCTGGGTCCGTGGGGTCCTGGCGCTCTGAGTCTCTTTGGAGACCTTTCAAAGAGACTCAGGGACGCAACTGGGGATCCAAGAGCTGGCAGTTACCTCGCTCAACGCTTCAGTCTGGCAGTTCAGCGGGGTAACGCAGCCAGCATCTTGGGGACCTTGCCGCAGGGGCCTTTTTAGGGTTCCGTAGCCAAATGGCAAAAAACGGAACCCTTATAGATTCGTCATGTCTGTCTGTCCGTCTGTCTGTCCGTCTGTCTGTCCGTCTGTCTGTCCGTCCGTATGTCACAGCCACTTTTCTCCGAAACTATAAGAACTATACTGTTGAAACTTGGTAAGTAGATGTATTCTGTGAACCGCATTAAGATTTTCACACAAAAATAGAAAAAAAACAATAAATTTTTGGGGTTCCCCATACTTCGAACTGAAACTCAAATTTTTTTTTTCATCTAACCCATACGTGTGGGGTATCCATGGATAGGTCTTCAAAAATGATATAGAGGTTCCTAATATCATTTTTTTCTAAACTGAATAGTTTGCGCGAGAGACACTTCCAAAGTGGTAAAATGTGTGTCCCCCCCCCCCTAACTTCTAAACTAAGAGAATGATAAAACTAAAATAAAATAAATTAATTAAAAATTAAAAAACACGACTGCAGTTTATAAGCGAACTGAAAAGCTAAAAATAATTTTTAGTTATGTTAGGTACTCAACTTAATGAATGTAAAATATAATATATAGGTAAGTGTTCTGTCAGGGTCGTAAACAGCAAACGGAAAAGTTTAGGCTCATTTAGGATTGTGACTGTACCTGCATATTTTATTTCGATTGCAGTCGGGGACCTTGATATATTGAATTTTTCCCATTCACAGGTCCCCGACTGTGTTAGATTAATGAATATATATATATATTTATTTAATATTAATAAAACTCAAAAATTAATAGTCAATATTAATCACAAAGGCATAACTTGTCATTAAGATATTTATTTACCTTGATTCATAATTATGTAAAACTGCTAAATCAATAACTGGATACTATCTAAGTTTTAAGTAAGATAAATAAAATAATAAACTGATGTAATTGAAAATAAAACTGTTTTATTAAATTACATAATCCAATTTATTCTCCTTATCATCAACAACAAATAAATACAATCACTATTAGTTTATAATTCAGTAAGAAATAATTTAATTAATTAATTAATAAATCCATCTAATTAATCAAGTACCTAAGTACATAATTATTACAATAATTACCAACATAGTAAATACTTAACTTTCAATATTCCTTTGGCGATGATTAACTCAGTGCCGCAGCGCAAAGCAGAATGCTCAAGCAGAATGATCAAAGCAGAATGATCAAAGTAGAATGAATCAATAATAGATCGGTCGGTCCCTTTTATACCCATTTCTACCTGGCAACTGGTTGATCATGCCACTTGTCATTCGGTAAGTGACGTCACAGAAGTAGTTTCTCATGTACCTCGTCCATTTATCGAATTATGCAGAATAAACCTATTAGAACACTTTTCAATAAACTCCGTTATAAATAATTATTAATCAGTAATATTAATACAAAATATAATAATTTCAAAGTAGTTTACAAATCTTAGTAGTAGGTTAAATTACTGTTTCTCTTGTCAACCGTGGTTTCGTATCGTACCTACCCACTTAAATAACAAATGCTGTAAAATTCACGTGATGTTGTGTTAAGTGTTTAATTAGGTCAGTTTTATACGTGAGACAATTTGTACATAGAACAACAATACTCTAACACGGCCATACTGACATGTACTTCGTTCCCGAAGTACAAAATTATAAGTATTGAGACAATTTCATTGTTACTTAAAGACCTGATAACTATGTACATACATGTAAGCAAATAAAATTAAGAAGCATATAAAGAAATAATGCTACTTTACACATATTGTGTAATCAATATATGATCTGCTTGAATGTTAAACCCATAATCGACCAATGAATGTGTGGGTATTGCCAAATACCTAGACATGCCAATTACATTCACCCGCTGCTAGTGAGACAACTGACACCAAGTATATGACCGACCAGCGGATACCAAATAAGTGTTGTGTGGGTATTGCCAAATACCTAGACATGCCAATTACATTCACCCGCTGCTAGTGAGACAATTGACACCAAGTATATGACCGACCAGCGTATACCCAATTAGTGTATCATAAATTGCCATATCATACACAGACATACCGATCATATATCCAATCTACAGCAGATATTATCTTGTATAAAATACAAAAAAAATACATTTACTTACATAACATGTACATAGTTTACTGTTTGATAAACTTCCCAAATATCGTTCGGCCAATCTGACGAAACATTGCACATTGTGTTAAACATATTATTACATAACAGTTGCAACATATCTTTCTACTTGACGATAGCTTCATGGTACACCAGGACTCTGCTCCACTGTCGCTTGTAGCGGGGTCAAAGGTGGGCAAAGCGATATCCTTGTCTCTTCCGCGAGCACCGTAGACGGTTTTCGTAACCGCTATCAGAAGGCTTTCCAAATAAAATATAGAGGTACAGTCACAATCCTAAATGAGCCTAAACTTTTCCGTTTGCTGTTTACGACCCTGACAGAACACTTACCTATATATTATATTTTACATTCATTAAGTTGAGTACCTAACATAACTAAAAATTATTTTTAGCTTTTCAGTTCGCTTATAAACTGCAGTCGTGTTTTTTAATTTTTAATTAATTTATTTTATTTTATACATTTTAGTGACCATACAAACCAACCACATTTTTTATATGATTTAAGGCACTTAAGTTGCTTCAAGGAGCTTTCATCATGTTAATATTTGATATGTTAGCATAAAACGTGCTTAAAAACCTAAATAGGATGACCCAAAAACCAGACGTATTGAAAAGTGCTATGGCTTAATATCTCTGCAACTACATAATTATTTCCCATTAGTTGGCTTTTGGCCTTCGCAATTAAGATACTCAGGGAAGCTGCAGAAAGCATGCACCTTTCTTACGTTCCGGGCCTTCGGCCCTACGCGAAGCTCGGCCTTCGGCCTTTGCAATTAAGAATCTTGGGGAAGCTACAGAAAACGTGCACCTTTCTTACGCTCTGGGCCTTCTGCCCTACGCGAAGGTCGGCCTTCGGCCTTCGCAATTAAGAAACTTGAAAAAGCTGCAGAAAGCGTGCACCATTCTTAGGCTCCGGGCCTTCGGCCCTACGCGAAGTTCGGCCTTCGGCCTTCGCAATTAAGATACTTCGAGCTGCAGAAAGCGTGCACCTTTCTTACGCTCCGGGCCTTCGGCCCTATCCGAAGCTCGGCATTCGGCCTTCGCAATTAAGATTCTTGGGAAGCTGCAAAAAACGTGCACCTTTCTTACGCTCCGGGCCTTCGGCCCTACGCGAACCTTCGGCCTTCGCAATAAAAATACTTGGGGAAGCTGCAGAAAGCATGCACCTCTCTTACGCTCCGAGCCTTCGGCCCTACGCGAAGCTCGGCCTTCGGTATTTACAATTAAGAAACTTGGGGAAACTGCAAAAAGCGTGCACCTTTCTTACGCTTCGGGCCTTCGGCCCTACGCGGAGCACGGCCTTCGGCCTTCGCAATTAAGATACTTGGGGAATTTACAGGAAGCACGCACCTTCCTTACGCTTCGGAGCGTCGACCCTATGCGGAGTTCGGCCTTCGGCTTTCGTTACTAAAATACTCGTGGAAGTTGCAGGAAGAGCCCATCTGTCTTAAGCTCCCAGTCTTTGCTTCTCGTAAAATATTGTTTCACAACAGTAGCACGTGTGCTCCGGGATTTGCAAAATTTTTCGTGCAAAATTAAAATCATCATCAAAGACCTGCCTTCTACAGTCATGAATTCATGATAATAGTGTCTTCTATTCAAAGTCTCAAGTTAAATCTTATAATAAACAGCACAATATGTTTATTCAGAGTACCTGAGCATTTCTCAAATAATTTGTACATTTCGATCACATCTTAGATTTCTATAAATATTGGTATGCTGGTAAAGTACATGAAGCTGAACAGTTTCCACCATATTTCCCAAAATGTCCAAGAAAGTTTGTATGAAACATTCCTTTTTTGTTACCAAATGTGTAAGGAAATCTAGTCAATCGTTCAAACCGTTCCTTTCGTATTTGACACTTTCGCAATTGAAAATAACGTAAGCGCCACGTATGACGTTGTCGTATATAGCTGCAAAGAGAAATGTCATTAGCGCGATGTAGAACATTTCGTATTTTCTCTCCAACGATACAATTAAACATATAACTTATATATATTCGTATGATCGCCTTAAAAAATCCTTTCTTTTAATATCCCATTCAATAGATTTAGACAATTCATTTATCTTTGCGTTATACTTATATTTTGTAAAATCTTGTCCTACCAAATGAATAGTTTAAACCATATTTTGTGTACAGTTTTAGAATCGTCTTTCAAAATCCTTTATTTTAATACCCAACTCGATAGGTTTATTGGTTTTATTTTTGTTTCGGTTGCACAATTTGCAGTGCATAATCCGCCATATTGGTTTTGTGATGACGTCACATAGCCTATGTTACTCGGGATGATGTAAGGATTCCAATGATATCTCAAACACCTAAATCGGTTCAGGCACTTAGCTGTTACGGTGTAACAAAGAAACTTACATACCCACATACAAACATGAACCCTGAAAACAATACACTCTTTTTTTGGGGCAGTCGTGTAAAAAATATATGATGTACATTACCATGTAAACTTCCACCGAAAATTGGTTTGAACGAGATCTAGCAAGTAGTTTTTTTTTAATACGTCATAAATCGCCTAAATACGGAACCCTTCATGGGCGAGTCCGACTCGCACTTGGCCGCTTTTTTAGATTTAGGTTAGTTTTAGTTTAGTTTTATTTTAGAATAGATTTTAGTTTGTATTTAGTTTAATTGTAATTTTAAGTTGTTTTTATTTATTGTTTTTTTTTGTGTCATGTTTGTTATGTTTTTGTTCAATAAATATTTGACGTACGAGTAATACGAGTATCTTAAAGTTTGAATTGGGCCGTTAGGCAATTGGTATTATTATGGTTAGCTACTTACTTACAGACTTGCTTAGAGCTTGGCTCCATGAAGCTGTGTGTAAAGTAAAAATGTAGTATATTAGATTATAGTAAGTAGTTATAGTCCCAAAACTCAGCTACTTCTACTAGAAAATCACCGTTTTTTTTACCAAGCGCTTAAGATATCTGGTAGACCAAATAGTTGTTCCCACTACCGGCGAGTACTTTTTGTAAAAAAAAGCACTCACTGCCAACAAAAACTTAATGATCGCAACTCGCTGATCGCTGCCGGTCGGACACCGGTCTGCCAACTAACTGAAATAGTTTAGTCTTTATGCTTGTGCTGTTTTATATCTGCACTTTAAACAATTTCACTAGGTAAAACATCTACAAATAATTTTTTGATTAATAAATTGGATTATGTACACTACACCTAAATAGCCAAACACACTTATCTTATCTTATTGTTTTCGGGGGCCCTTGCGGATACACCTCGACCCATAGGGATCTTTTGAGACCCTAGAGAAGATCCGTCAACTACTCAAGAACTTTTCCCACCATATCCATGTGTCGGATGATGGAGCTCATGGGTAGCGTTTTAAAGTCTTTTGGTTCCAGATATCCTGCTCCAAAGTCCTTCATTCTTTGTCTGGCGAGACAGGGCCGGATTAACCCTAAGTCAGAGTAGGCAACTGCCTATGGGCCCCGCCAAAAACAATATTTGTTTCAAATGGCCAAAATTCATAAATATTGTTTTTATTGTACCTAAATATTTATACCTACTTACTTAATGTCCAATATCAGTTTCTCAGATACACAATCATTAGATGATTGTGTATCTGAGAAACTGATATTATGTTACATTATGTTTTTTTATAGATTTAAAGTCTGTAATATCCAGCTCGATTTTCAGGCTCCCGAGGGCCTAATATCTCCGATTGGTTCGTGTCAGAGCGCTGCTTTCTTACAGTTCGACCTTCGGCGTCGCTTTTTAACAAATATAAACATTGATTTCAGAAGCTTGGCCTTTTGCCTCGCATGAAAGCTCACCTCGCTGGTTATAAGTACGCTTCGGGCTTGTTAAGTAATGTGGAGATTGCTGAGCTCGACCTTCAGCCTCACTTTTTACCTCCATGTTTGGTTTGTCTTCCAAATCTCCTCTTCTTCAGCTTAGCCTTTAGCCTCGCTGCGCCAAGCTCGGCCTGCGGTCTCGCTTTTTAATACAATGGACATTGGTTGGCGTCTGTGCTCTAGCTGAGCTTATCCTGAAGCACGGCTTTGACCTCGCATGAAAGCTCGGCTTACTGGGGAACTTCGGATTTTTAGGCCCGGCCCGGCCTTTTTAACACGCTTTCACAATTTTTTTACAAAAAATTTCGCGCTCGCTGCGCTCGCGTTTTTTTGCTGCTTTTCTGGTTGACCCTGTACCTACATGCTAACTTGACCGGTGAATGAATTGTAATTTAAACCTATGGAATATCTTTATTATTACGTTAATTTTAATCATGTGGCTCGGCGTATGGTATTATGGTCGGACAATCGCTGTTCTGCCTCGCACAATATTTAACTACCTATGGAGAAAAAAAGGGCTCTCCCCACACTTGACGCAAAAAGAAATCGGCAAAAACTGATAGAAAAAAGCTTTAGGTCCACGCAATAAGAGCGAAAAAGACATCGCTCGGCATGTTCGTATCGGCTCAACCGACACCTGAAGGTTGAAATTAAAACCACAAACTTACTTCCCTGAACTGAAAAATGAACATTAAGTAAATGTATGCAGAATTGACTGTAAGGGCCTAAGGGGGCCCCGAGCATTGCACTGCCTAGGGGCCCCGACATGCTTAATCCGGCCCTGTGGCGAGGGCGTGACATTCACACATTAAGTGTTTCACTGTCTCTTCCTCTTCGCCACACATACGACAATCGGTGTTGTCAGAGTATCCCATCTTGGCCAGAATTCCTTTGACCCCGTAATGGCCAGTAAATACCCCCGTTATGATTTGGAGTTGTCTTTTGCTAAGTTTCCAAAGCTTTTTGCTCCAGCCGGAGTCTACTCCTTGCATAAAGAGCTTTGCATGCTTTAGACCCGTCAGACTGTCCCATTCTTCCTGATGTTTGGTCTTGGTATGGTATTTAATAGCCGTTGTGATGGTTCCCTGTGAGAGCCCCACGAATGGTTCCGGACCATACTTTGTTAAAATTAAATTAAATCTATCGATAATAACCTTATCATGCCATCGTAGGTACCAAGTTTGGTGCAACTACCTTAGGTAGGTACATAAAAAGTTATTCCGTGTAGAATATGCCTTGTCTACTTATAGTAAATCAAACAACTACATTGTAGTAAGAATGGTGTTTGAATTTCTAAAGGAAGCAATCCGATCGTCGAAGTGAAGTTTTAAACTGATATAAACACGGGAACGAAGACTCACAGCCTCGGGGGCGTCAGAGACTTCCGCTGCACTCGATACAAACGACAGACGAATATTTATTTCAAATAACATTTCTTAAAAGTTTGTTCTTTTCATTACGCGACACCATATTACTTTTATAACTACGACAAAAAAATATCAACACAACACAGATAAATAGGTAAATAGAGATTAGTTTCAGGTTAGCGAACTTATCCTTTAAGTAAGGGAAAATCTACCAGAGCAAAATAATTATTGCGACAGTTAAAAAGGTAACCATAATGTAGGTAGTGTTTGTTATTCTAAAATATTTACAATTTCTCTCAAATAAACTTTAAAACTACATATTTGTAACCACAAGAAACTGACACATAACTTCATAGACAACAAACTTATTTTTCAGCTTCTTATCTTTTTATCTACAAATTGTCAAATTTTCAATCGGGAAACTATGGGCCCGATTCGGATTTTGAACTAGATATTTATTAGACATCACCAAGATATGTCAGAGTCAAAAAAGTGTCGTTTTTGTTTGAAGAATAGATATCTAATATTTGACGTAAGTATCTTAAAGTTCGAATATGGCTGTATGACTATTTTTTCTACGTGTTTGGGTAGACACCGTTTCTCAACTCACCTGGCAACGCGGCAGCTGACAGACACGACATTACATTACAAACCTCCCTTGACATGTTTTAAAGTTTTAGCCCGGGTAGTTATTGGTTAAAAAAAACTATCGCTGGCTTACAGTTCATCACTACAGCACATGACAGGGCACAACTACTTTAAGGTAATATAATAAAACAGGTTCATTTAAAGATATGCAAGCGAAAAACAATGAATTTGGGTCATTTTATTTAAAGTAGTCCCCTACACCTTTTTTTAATTTGTGAATTTCTATGTTACTTCTACTCAGAATCACGAGCTCTTTCTATCCTAATATTTAGGAGAAAAAAAGTGTCCCAAGGTTTTTTTCCCATTCCGTTACCATTTTTCATAGACTTTGTATGACGGTTTCGGAATGGAAAGATCGAAAAATGTATGGAAATCTTGGGACACTTTTTTCTCCTATTAGGATCAAAAGAACTCATGATTCTGAGTAGAAATAACATAAAAAATTCCCAATTTTGAAAAATGAGTGAAGGGACAACTTTAAATAAAATGGCCCATTTAAGTTTTACCTATATATTTTATGGATTGTTATTATATGGCGTGAATTTCCCGCCATTTGCACAATGGCAACGCTCCAAGAAAAAACAGATTCTTTTTTACTGGGACGGTTTTTACGCCATTGTAAATCTTGCGCGAAGAATAGCCGTTTGTGTTCCGGAATGCTCGGCGTGTCTGGATTATTGAAAAATTTGTTCCTTTTATTGAGCTGGTAGGATTAGGGTGTGATTGTTTTATGTGTCATGATATTTAAATATCATCTTCATTACAGCCAAAATTATGTTCTACAAAAGGCTTAAAAGCCTAAAGGCTTAAAAGACTAAAGTACATCAAAAAATTCACCACGTTTGTATGCTGCCACAATACAACTAATAATTGTAAGTAGGTAGGTATAATACAAGAGCTCAAAATAAAGTAATAAAGGTTAAAAGCACTTGAGTCTAGATAAGATAAAATTGGAAGGTTGTCCTAATTAAAATATACTCACCAAAATATTGCCGAATTGTCCACTTACTGATGAGTATGCTTCTAAAAAAAGGTCTAGAGTTGGCTGCCGAAAGTTCGCCTCTTATGATAATAAAGCCCTCCACAGAGCCCTCTTGAAGTCATACGTAAGATAAGATAAACAAGGCAGCTCTTGTTTTGGTTTAAATATGAAGTGATTTTAATAGCTAAGTAGGTACCTACTCCATTCTTTTGTGGCAAAGTGACATTGTTTTATAGTAGATTTGTTTTTCTCAATTTCATAGAATGCTTTTTACGAATATGTAGTATACATTTTTACAAACATAGGTAATTTTATTAAAATAGTCCTCCGTAGATTCAGTATTTTCAATTTGAATAAACAAAAACTTAATTTCGAATATTTGCACTTGGTTATTTAGAGGTCATTTGTCTCAAATTTACTTTAATAAACTCTAAAGCATGTCAAACTAAGATGAAAACATGGTTAGTTATCACAAGGGAAAAACGGTCTATAGTACTGCGAGTTTCGTAATTTCTAGATATGATACCTACCGCTTTAACAGTTCAAGAATAAACAACTTGAAAAGAAAGTCGGAACATCAACTCCAGCCAATACTGAATTATTTATACCTACTCTTTCAGCTGAATGGAAATTGAAGAGCGTTTTGACACCTATTGACTGTATTCTTATGACTTGTGAGTGATAGCCTCTTTTGTGCAAACTTCTGCTCTTTGTATTCTTAAAACGTATCAATTCTCAAACAGAAAAGTTATTGTCATTTAAAATACGAGAAATTTATATAGTTTCCATCCTGTTGATATATCTAACGTCAAAGGAGTTTGACGGGTATCCATAGTTATTGACTAGAATTGATGTAGATTACTAAGATATAGGTTATTTTAGTGCTGTTTTTATTTAGTAAAATCATACACCACTTCACCTTTTCAAACGTTCAGAAGATTTTGTAATAAAAACTCATTTAAAACAATGAATATCCAGATCATTTCAGCGTAAAAACCCATTACTTTCTCGAATGCGAAAGCAATCCAACAAAAACGTGTGAATGAAGGCAGATGTTGATTCATACTCGTATTTTTTCACCTTTAAAGGACCAACGCGGTCACTCTGCACACATATATGGGCCTTATCTACTGTTAAGTAGTGAGGAAAAATGAAATGATTATAAATAATTTAGACTATAGGTAGATTCCACAATACTTATGTAGTAGGTACATGTCATATCAACTAACCAAAACCTTAAACCATTTAAAGCGATTTATTGTCTTTAAATACAATTTTAGAATCAAACCTACGTTTATTCTCAATCATTAAAGATGCATACAAAAAAAAATGTTTGGGTTAAGAATTTGGATCCCATTCACGATATCATATAAGTACTCGACGTGTTACGTTTCAATACGTGACACCGCGCTTTTGCAACTCGCATTTCAATTGCTCGACGTCGAGGCACGCGTCGAAATAAACATGAGTCGCGAATACATAACGTAATGTCCTGCAAGAAATAACGACATCGTGCAATACGTCCTCGGTTCAAGTTTTAAATAAACCGATGTCCATTCCCCAAGTCGTTCGAATTTTCGAAACATACAGTTCGCCGTACAAAATCCGTTTCAAAGCCGGTAAACAAATCTATCCGCGCATCGGGCTATGATGGAACGGACCACAAAATTCAATTACGTGGCAGACAAAATAAAAACGTCTCGGTGCGCAGATACACGGTGATTTGTTTTCACTGTAACGGCGCCGCGTATCGCTTGTACCTGTAGTGTCATATCTGTGGCCGTTCCTGAATTTTACTACATATTTCTATTTAGCATATTGGAAAAAAAAATTACAAGGTAATTTATGACGAGTAAATCCATCCAGAAAAATGAAATTTTTGAAGAATAAATCCATGGTATTTATGTCACTATTAAGATGTCTCATTACCAAACAACATGTTTCATTATGATAAAATGATCAATTGTTTTACTTTGTTAAAATAAAGAAAACACAGTGAACCTTTTTTATCAATGGTAATCAAAACCTAGGGTAACATGTGTTATACTTAAAATTCCATTATTTTCATTTAAATAAGTGAACATAGGAGTATCTCCGATATTTTAGGTACAATTATAATTAAACACATAGTACTTATGTCAAGTTATTGCTAAAAGTTCAACAAAAAAATATGATAAATTAAGTTATTTAGTAAGTACGTTAGAATCATAGAATATCAAAGATCTCGTTCAAAGAGATACGAAAAAAAATTCTAATAATTTATTCACTATTATTTATTCGCCTATTAATTGCACAAAAGATCCCTATGGGTCGAAGTGTATCCGCAAGGGCCCCCGAAAACAATAAGATAAGATATTCGCCTATTAAACGATTAGCCTATTGACTTTTTGAATAATTTCCTTCTCTAGTTGCATAAGTAATAAGTATATAGACCATACATTATTCCTTTTAAGCACTACGTACTCGCAAAGGTCAATCCGAAATAAAATTAGGTCGCCAGATTCATTATAAGTTATATACTTACTTACCTACTTACTTGGCTGGCGCGATGACCCAAAATGGGTCTTGGCTTGGAGTATCATAAGTTATATGACGTTTTAAATTAGTTACCTTTTACCGAGCAAGTTCAGAGCATATGAAAGTGTCTTTTCTCGGATGCATCGTGAATTTTGCAGAAATAAAACGACGCCACGGAGCCCCGCCATTGTGAAATACGTCAAGAAAATAATGGCCCGCAACTTTCGTACGATCCGTCTGTTTGGTGAGATAATGTCTGGAGATGAACGTTGAATTGCTTGCTACCGTGACAGATGCTGCTATTTTATGATAGTTCGCATTTTATTACTAGAGACGATTTTAGCTTCGCCACGCTTCTCCAACTTTTTATATTCGGTTAAAACAATGGTCCCGTGCATGGTTGATAGGGGTAAATTGAACCACTGGGCGTCAAAATATGTACTTGCTTGTAGAGAGTGCCTTGGCGTTGAGGGAGGTGTTCGACCTGAGGCGATAAATATAACGAGTAACGATCAACTATTTTTTCACGTAAGAAACCTATGTGTAGATGTACTACAATTGGCATCACGCTACGCTATGAAGCAAGGCACGACAAGTAGTATCTGCCACCCTGAAATATTTGTCAAGAGATATATTTTGACAGTTTCCATTCAAAAGTATCTGCAACAGTTTGATTATTCCACTTAATAGAGACATATATATATTTTTGTTAAGCTATCAGAGAATGGTATAAGTATACTTTTAGCGCATATCTACGCTACTTTTGATGATGACTGTACCTACTTCCCGTGTCCGCGAGAATAAAAGAGATGCACATTTCATTCGTAGGTACCTATGATCCGATCGCCGGCTATTGGCACCAACGAAGTTGCGAGTACTAGTTTGCAGCCGCGATAATCTCGCTTCACTCGCTTTATCGCTTTGCAAGTAGTGTCGACTCATGGTACGGCTACTGGAGTACAATGTATTCGTTATTAACGTTTGTTATTTATAACTAATAGTGCACTTATGCCCGACGTGATGAAAAATATTGCGAAGTTGGAATCCCGACATTTATTGCAAAATTTAATTTTATTAGTGACTGAACCTTCACCAAGGAGGAGTTTTGGCCCAAGGG
Source organism: Cydia amplana (assembly GCF_948474715.1). Taxonomy (NCBI): domain Eukaryota; kingdom Metazoa; phylum Arthropoda; class Insecta; order Lepidoptera; family Tortricidae; genus Cydia; species Cydia amplana. The sequence continues at coordinate 13,652,452 of NC_086071.1, read as the reverse complement.
TGTCAGGTTCCGGCAGTTCCGCGGCCGGCTCCTACTGCCGTATGGGAATGCGTAAGTAATGCAACGCACCGATAACGTGTTTTGTGAGTTTTTGTTTTAAGATATATTTATTATACCTAGTATTAATGCTAGTTTTAAGGTATGTATGTTGCCTGAAATAAAGATTTTTCATTTCATTTATTTTAAACATGCTGACTGCGTACATTTCTTAACATTTTATTGAAACCAAATGCAATAAAATCGTGCATGTAACTGTGCAAGAAGTATTCATTCCATGTACTTGTAGCTACTGCAACTAGGTATAAGAAAACGTTTCTTATAGCGGGCGAAATACCCCGTGAAATTAACTCCTGCATCCAACCGGACACCTCTCAGGTACGCGAGACAAACGGCCGGCTACGGAGCTACTCGCGCGAATGGAAATAAATAGTTTAGAAGGTAAAAATGTATGCATTTCTCGAGGTCCAAAATGCAGAGGAACCTAATACGAGGGGCGTTCAAAATATTCTCGGTATTGATATCTTACGACCTCTTCTAAAATTTCTTTCGTTACTGGCCGCTAAGGTTTATTCATTGACATTAAAAAAAAGTATAATTCGAACCGAGATAGTCTTTTGTTTTTCTGCAATTGCTGAACAAACATGACTACCTGTGCGAATTGACAATGTTAACTAAATTAGAACATCGATGCGTGATAAAATTCTTGACAAAACAGGGTAAAAATCAAAAAACCATAAAAGAGGAAATGGATTGTGTTTACCGTGAGTCTGCTCCTTCTTTATCTACCATTCAAAAGTGGTCAAGCGAGTTTAAACGCGGAAGGGAGAGTATTGAAGATGACCCTAGACCTGGCCGGCCTGTAGTAGCTACTTCACAAGAAAATATTGATAAAGTGGAAAAACTTATATTGGAAGATGGTCGAGTGAAGGTAAAATCTATAGCACAAGTAACCAATCTCTCTATTGGTACCGTACATGATATTATACATGACCATCTTAATATGTCAAAAGTAAGTGCAAGATGGGTTCCGCGAATGCTGACTCGGCTTCAAAAAGACATGCGTGTAGCTTGTTGTTCCGATTTTATTGACCTGTGCGGTGAAAATCCTGATGAGGTGCTGCAAAGAATAGTTACTGGAGATGAAACCTGGGTTCATCATTATGACCCAGAGAGTAAACAAGAGTCCATGCAGTGGCACATTAAGGGTTCAGCTCATCCCAAGAAGTTGAAGGTCATCCCTTCAGCTGGCAAGGTCATGGCCACGATATTTTGGGATTGTGAAGGAGTATTACTAATCGATTATAAAGAAAAAGGTGTAAATATCACAGGACAGTACTACGCTAACATTCTACGTCAATTAAAGGATGTAATTAAAGAAAAGAGGCGAGGAAAGTTAACCAAAGGTATTCTGCTTCTGCATGACAACGCCCCCGTCCATACTGCTCATATTGCCAAGGCAGCTATTGTTGAACGTGGGTTTAAAACTGTTACTCACCCACCGTATAGTCCGGACTTAGCCCCCAGCGACTTCTTTTTGCTCCCCAATCTTAAAAAGGATCTGCGTGGAAATAAATTTTCTGACGATGAAGCATTGAAGGCGGCAGTGGAGGAGCATTTTTACACGAAAGATAAAAAATATTTTTACGAGGGATTAAAAAAAATAATTGATCGATCTTTTAAGTGTATGAACATAGGGGGGGAGTATATTGAAAAATAAAAATATCAAACTTTTCGTACTTGTTTGTTTTCATTCTCATACCGAGAATATTTTGAATACCCCTCGTACCTAGGTAAGGTAAACGTACTGGTGCTCGACGCGGTCCCATATACATGTCATCTTGAAACTTAAGTAATTGTCAATAGTGGTGACAGCAGGGTGTCATCTATTGGGCATTAGCATGTCAAGCACTAGTACGTTTACCTTATTATCATCTTAGAAAAGGTTGTTATGTATGTTTCGTATAGGTCGATTCACGAAAGCTGGCGCGGTTTTTGTATAATTTTCGATAAGATAAAATAAATATTCAGGGCGTTATATTTAACGGCGATGTAGTACCTAATGTCAGTCAATGTAAGCATAAGGGTAACATTCTATTTCTGACCGCAGCTGCACTATACTGGTACTGAACGCGCCGCTGTTACTGTCAATTTCCATAGTAAAATGAACAGTAGTGCAGCTGCGGTTGGAAATTGACTGTCACCTTAAAGGTGACGTTCGGTTTCAGACTGCACCAATGATTTTGACATTTGCAGCAGCAATGCAGTCGGCAGTAAAATCGTGCTGCAATACTTCACCAGTAATGCTGCTGTAGTTTGAAATAATTAATAATCATAGTTCGAAAAAAATTAACAATTGAAAAAAAATTGGTCATTGTTACGGTCAATATCTGTAAGTCAAATGCAGAAATAAATTGTGACGTTACCTATGAAAAGGGACCTTATTGTCGATGGTGCTTACGCCATTATTAACGATGCTCCGATATAAATACAATGCCGCGCGACGCTGTGCGGCGTAAGCGCCATCGACAATAAGATCCCTTTTCATAGATAATGCCCCAATTGAGAGTTACAGTACATTCCTTTTGTCATTAGGTCAACGGTGAACAACAATGCTGCACCGCATTACTGCAGCTGTTATGTTGCAGAATGCATTGCTGCAAATAATTATAAATTAAATAGAAATCTCTTGCTAATATGACATTTTTGACGTTTGCTGCAGCAATGTAGTAAAAAATATTGCTTCACCTAAATAATGTAGCGGTAAAATACTGATACAGTTTTCGTCCAAATATTACCATTACATGCATTAGCTGTCAACCGCCTGTTGTTTACCTCTGCTTGTGTTTCTGTTTTCTTTTGTATTGTTTTCTTTTATTAAGGTGTGCAATAAAGAGTATTTGTATAGTATTGTATTGCATTGCATTGAATTGAATTGCATTGCATTGTATTTGTATTGTATTGTAATCTTGGCACCATCTTCAAGGCGTACCTTTCAACTTTCAACGTGGCGACTTGGCCGGCAATATGGCGGGCGTTCATAAAGAAGACAATCTCTCTTATTGCCGCAATCCGTTACACATGCTCCACCGACCGGGTTATGTCTGCAGCCTCATAAACGACAAAGTAAACCATAATTTATTGCACAATTTTAGGGTCAAATGTAACAATATATTGCCTAAGTAGGTATATAATTTTAGTTAACGCTTCGTGCAATTTGAAACTAAATTTTGTTATTTATTAAACATGTTTATATTAATAATTAAGCTTTGTTTGATGATATAATACTCATGCTGATGATTTGCATATTGCTGATATAACAATATATGATTGGTACCTTTTTTTTTTTTTTTTTATTGGGAGGAAAATCCGTTATGGATGCCTCCGCACCGCAGGGACAGCGCGGAGGTTATGTCGGACTTTCACCAACTAAAAACCTCCCAGTTGTCCTCCTCGGCGCATTTCGGACGGCTCTGGGATCTCCAATGAACCCGCCAGTGCCGTCCTAGCGCTGAGCCCCTTTATGGGTCTCCTCTTTTTGCAGTCGCAGTCCCTAGCTGCGACCGTTTCCGACCCCAAGGACCCCTTTTAGTCGCCTTTTACGACAGGCAGGGGATGCCGTAGCCGTATTCTTACGCCCGGGCTACAGGCTCCTCCTAGCAGGATCGGAGCGCTCCCGTTCGCGCTCAGCAATCTCCTTTTGGACCATGACCGTCTCACAAAAGGTGACAGCTGCATCCCATGCCGAGGCACTTCTCAACATCGCTGCGATGAGGCAGTGCGGAGAGAGATCTTGCCCCACTTCTCTTACCAAGACCTGCCGCTCGGACTGCCACGCTGGGCATTCCTCGAGCGTGTGCAGCACAGAGTCTAAACTAGAGCAGCAATGGTGACATCTTGCTGTCTGCTCTCGTCCTATTCTGTGTAGGTACTCACCGAAGCAGCCATGTCCGGTGAGTACCTGGGTCAGTCTATAAGTCACGCGACCCTTCTTTTCCAGCCATTGATTAAGGTGTGGCAGGATTGCGGCGACCACTCGCTGCCGCGTACATCTGGGTTCTTCCAGTTGCCCCCGCCAACAAGTGATGGCCTGTCTGTGGGCTCTCTCCCGAAGCACCTTAATATCTTCTGCGGCAGAGCTTCCAGCTTCTGCGCGCAAGGCGCTATAAACTCTGGCATCCATTTCCGCCATGATGTCTAGTGGCGGAGACCTTGCCAGGAGAGCAGCCGCCTCGTACGAAATTGTACGGTATCCGCGAGCGACCCTAATAGATATCCGGCGCTGAACGGCTAACACCTTCACTCGGCTCCGTCGGTTGCGAGTCAACCTCTCTGAATATGATTGGTACCTAGTTAAATTGAGTATTTAATAGCGTTTTAATTAGGTACGTATTTACACAGACTAAAAGTATTGCATTAACTATCAGCCATACTCTGCGTAGTGACTTTATAGGTCATACTGAACAACTTTTATGATGGGACCAATGCCAGGCGTGGCTCACTCCGCAATTTCGTCGCTTTGCTTACAGGTAGCTAAAAGTACATCCGTTCCGCCTCAATTTTGGGGAAAGCCATAAGCCGCGCGTGGCGCTGTCGCTACCTAGCGGCCATATCTGTGCTGATCGTAACAGACGCGTTTTGTTAGAGAGTGAGTCTTCTGTACTTAGTACTATTATTTATTCTGTGCCAATGCCGAAATACTACTTTTATTATATTTTTAGTCTGCCCTTCTGTGGGACCAGGAGTATTTAATAACTGAAGACGCCACGGAGGTTAATTTAAAAGTTCATTTAATTTTATAATATTGTGTGATAATTATAAGGCGTCATAATCGTTTTTATATAGGTACATAATTCAGCCTTGTTCAGTAATTCCTGTTTTATCTGTAACCAAAATTGGTTTGTGATATTAGTGGATAGCGCTATGAAAAATGTAGCTATTGCTTTGAAAAATACTAGTTGAACTTTTGAAAGTCTGAAGCATAGCTCTTCTTTTATTCATGCCCTGACATGTGGCGCTCTCCGTTGTATACAGGCTTTCTTCTTAAACAAAATAAACAACATTTTGCTTCGAGTTTAGTCCTTTGAGAGGCACCTCCCTGTTTTGATGTTTTATGAATGAGTCTCACTGCACTTAGGTCTCATGTTATTGATAGACAATTTAAGTCACCTCTTAAATTTAAACTATTAGATGTTAAGTAAGTATATAATAATATTTAGTCTTGGGAGTCGAATTAATGAAAATAAGTCTATTTTTAAAAACAAACTTCTTTATGGCCGAGTGTACTCGGTACCGGATCCAATCACGTAAAATCCAATACATAATTTCATTATCGGTTAGGTGAATATAGTGTTCCAATATATTGTTAGTAGGTAATGTGTTAGGTATTTATATGTCATTTTAAATGCACATTTCTAAATAGACTTAAAATGAAAAAACGGCCAAGTGCGAGTCGGACTCGCCCATGAAGGGTTTCGTATTTAGGGGATTTATGACGTATTAAAAAAACTACTTCCTAGATCTCGTTCAAACCAATTTTCGGTGGAAGTTTGCATGGTAATGTACATCATATATTTTTTTTAGTTTTATCATTCTCTTATTTTAGAAGTTACAGGGGGGGGGGGGACACATTTTACCATTTTGGAAGTGTCTATCGCGCAAACAATTCAGTTTAGAAAAAAATTATATTAGAAACCTCAATATCATTTTTGAAGACCAATCCATATACAGTGTGGAAAGATAAGTCGGGCCCTGGAGGGAAACTACCTTAAATCCTTAAGCTGGCTCATTTTACTTAATGGAGACATTCCTTTATTTTTAAAAAGAAACAAAACTGCATTCAAAGTATTTTTCTTTTTTTCTTCAATTTGGCTTGTCTAAAAAAATCTTGAGTACTAAATATTACATTTTATGGATATTTTGTACGACAGACGAGTTTAAGACCTAATGTTTCTTGGAGAAATGTTATCATTAACATTAACTGTATCGACTAGTAGAATAAAATTGCGAGTTTTTATTTTTTGGAATTTTTAGTCGGTTCGAGTCCTGGGTGAGGCAAGCGAGTTTTAGAAAATCTTTGAATGCAGTTTTGTTTCTTTTTAAAAATAAAGGAATGTCTCCTTTAAGTAAAATGAGTCAGCTTAAGGATTTAAGGTAGTTTCCCTTCGGGGCCCGACTTATCTTTCCACACTGTATACCCCACACGTATGGGTTTGATGAAAAAAAAAATTTTTGAGTTTCAGTTCTAAGTATGGGGAACCCCCAAATTTTTTTTTATTTTTATTTTTGTGTGAAAATCTTAATGCGGTTCACAGAATACATCTACTTTTACCAAGTTTCAACAGTATAGTTCTTATAGTTTCGGAAAAAAGTAGCTGTGACATACGGACGGACAGACAGATGGACAGACATGACGAATCCATAAGGGTTCCGTTTTACACGCGCTACACGTACAGAACCCTAAAAAGTACCTACAATGGCTACAATAGTACCTACCTACAAATGAATTTAGTAATTTTCACCATACCAGCTTGTAAAGGTTCTCTTCATACTTAAAAGATGATAAGACGGTTGTTTTTTATTTACAATAGTGGCAGTAATCTCATGCATCCCTCGCAACGCTCCACATTCCAATTTTCGAATCGCTCGCTACGCTCGTGGTTCAATACAACAACTTTTCCCCCTTGTAAAACAAATAACTATTGTTTCTACATGTAATTTTTACACTCAATACACGCACCGTCGAAATGCCTGTTCAGACACTATAAGTGAACTATTTTTTAATCCGACAGTCTCAGATTTTTTAAGATTATCCCCACCATCCCGACAACGTAGGCCGATCCCTTTGTCACGCGGAAAACTGTATCTATCTCTGTCTCGCACGGAAAAAAATCAAGTGTTTTCAAACTCGCCGCATCGTTTTGCTTGAATTCTGCTATTTGGAAATACAACCTTTTGGACTTTGTCACATTGTACATTTTCCTTTTTCGAATTTGGCGAACATTGATCATTTTGAAGCCAAGCCCGCAAGCATTGTAATAATTGTATTGAGCAAGCGTCTTAAGATATAGCGAAAGCATTGGAATTTAGACTTTACTGCATTGTTATAGATATTTTTATCCAAACGCGACGGGTAAAATCATTGGTCGTTTAGTATCGAGAGGATGAGTGGAAAACTTGAAAGGTAGGAAAGCGGGAATGTGTCGGCTGAAGCGAAACAAGGCTTCAGTTGCACCGCGCACATGCTGGCGTGCGGACAGATTCAAAGGTCGGGTTTCACGTGAGATGGCGGGAACTTTACGATAAATTACTAACTTCTTACGTTGTACGCGTATTTTGTTGGACATTCCTAATCGAATACAGTTTTTATGACGTGTATTTTTAGTATTAAAAATAAGTATTTAACTTCAAATATTACTTTGTTATGAAGTGATTAAGAACTGATGAACACCTGTTTTGTATCAAGTACGTATTCATATTTAACTATATTCTAGAACTTTTAATTACTTATTACTTATCAAAGTTTTCCAATCATCCCTGTGTTTTGTCATGTTAAGTTTTGTGGCTTTTGGTTTTTATGAATTTTTTGGAATGTTTTGTTCGCTAAACAAAACAAATTCTATGCGTTCCTAGATTTTTTTATTAATTAGCCGTAAACTTATATTATTATATCATTTATATCATTATGTTAAATCGCGTAAATTTTTGATCTGGTATTCATACCCGAAAGGAACAAATTGGACTATACGTTAGTAAGTTTACGTTGTTCATCCGTTCATCTGTCTGCCAGCGTCAGCGAGTCGGAACTTTAAAAAATATACCTACAACTAAAATTTTCCGAGAGTGTGCCGTGTTTGTTATTAACAAAAAATATAATTTAAAATAATACCTAAATAGAGGAGCCCCATAGAAAATAGGTACGTGTTTTTTTGTGTCTTTAACACTTCATCACGCTTTATTTCATAACCCGTAATAAGTAAGCATTTGAAATTTTACAGAGAATGTGTTTTATTGCAGTTACAATGCAAAATTAAGGGATGGTCCCGTATAAAACAAAATATAAATGACCTATGTAGGTGGAAACTGTTATGATATGATATCCATAGAAAAGTATAGGTAATAGCTGTGATAGCTAACAGGTCGACTGCATGAAGTGAGATGATAAATACACGAGTTAGACCGTACTTACCTATTTTAATAAACACTCTTCTTCCTCCTGCCCTTATCCCACGTTATGTGGGGTCGGCACAACGTGTCTTTCTCTTCCATTCTCCTCTGTCTTGCGTCACCTCAGCACTCACTCATATCCACTTTCACACAAATCATCCATCGTTTTTTGGGTCTTCCATCCGCTTTCTGTCCATCAACCTTCATCCCTAACATTCTTTTGCCTACATGACATTCATCCCTCCTCATTACATGCCCATACCATGCTAACCTACTACTCCTCATCTTTTCCGTTACCGGTGCTACTTTCAAACTCCCTCTTATATACTCATTTTTAATCCAATCCTTTCTCGTCACTCCACACATCCATCTCAACATTCTCATTTCCGCTGCGTGCACTCTTCTTTCATCCGTCACTTTCGTCGCCCAGCATTATAATCCATACATAATAAACACTACGCAAGAAAATATAGGTATAACACAATTACAATCAGTGACAAGGGCAGACTGATACTAGTGACCAAAGAGTAAAGTAAGTATATAGTGATCTGTACCGGTACAAAAGAAGTCGCATGCCGGCTAGTCGACAACTAGCTGCATGAGCACTTTACAAATGTTCCTAAAATTGTAACAACTTTTCCAATAACTGCTTACTTGCAAATGATATTACCAAATTTTATTTGAAAAACAAATACAAATATAAGTTCAGATTTCAAGACAAAAATTAAGCAAGTGAGCAGTACTAAGTAAGTAAGTAGTTAGAGAAAATAAAAATCCAAAATGCTTAAAACTCTTTATATGACTAATTTTATATAATGTAAAACCAATAAAAAAAATTATATGACTATTTAAACGAACGACGAGAAATTTCCCGGACTTTACTTTTGATGTGATTCATCGATCTTTGCACGGAAACATCGGCTAACAATTTTGTGCATCTGACCCATTTTCGTTGAAAATCTGGCAATAAAGTGGCAGGTTGGAAAGTTTTTCGCAGTTTAGTTTTTATATTAGCCCAATATTTTTCTCTCCTTAGGCACTACCTCGACTGAATTCGCCTTATACAATTCCAAAGTTCCAGACGAATTATGGCAACTTGCTAAATCTGACCAAAACAATGTTGAGGAAGTGTGCTTCTTCATGAACGGTAACAGTCTCTATTTCAAGCATTCTGATATATAAATATCGGTGTTGTTTGTCCCGGTAGTGAAAAATCGTTAGCTCGTCATGCCGCACTGGCATATATATAGCTTGCCAAACAAGGTATTTCTTAGCAAATTGTTCTACTGGGTTAACCTTTTCCGATTCGTCGAGATTCAAAATGTCTCGAGACGAATAGTAGTAGTAGTAGTAGTAGGTTACTTAAGTCAGCCTTAACGTAGGTTCATCATCAATAATTATTAGGCATTTTTTTTCTCAATCAACAAGGTATACAATAACCTGGAACGTCTAACAGCACGATTATATTGATCCACAGTTCTCTTCGGAGCCTCTTGCTTTTTATTTGTTGTAATTCCGCAATCTTTTTGAATTTTTTGGTAATTTGTTTGACTTGTTCCTACTTTTTTCGCCACATCCCGGAAAGAGATACTCGGATTACTTATCAAATTAGCTTGCACACCTTTGATTGTAACTTAACATTAGATTTTCTGGTGGGTTGACCCTCACGCCACTTCCTATCCATAGTTTTCAATTTCAATTTCAATTTATTTATTTAAAAGACAACAATGGCCCATAATGGTTAGTAACAATTAAGATTAAAAACTAAGTGTTAGTGGAACAAAAACAGAAAGCGATTAAAACATACACAGACAGCAATAACTTAATCTATCACCTAGTAGCGGTTATGACACACTCGACATGCCGCATTATAGGTGAGTCATATCGGCCCGCTACAGTAGTCAGGATGGGGTTGGAGCTGGCACGCACTCTGCAGAGCAACGAGGCAACTCTCTTACGTACGTTACGTTTTATCTTGTAAGAATTTTTTAGGGTCCTTTGAACCGTCCTCCGTGTAGTTTGACAAGATTTTGCCAGATCTAAAGTTGATATATGAGGTTTTTTACTAAATTCTTGCAAAATTTATTCGCGAACATTATTTTCGTGTAACGCGTTTTTCATAGATAAAAAACAAATTAACGTTTTATGCTTGTCTAATATTTCACGAGCCTTCTAAATTTCATATTTGAAAAGAATATTCAATAAAACTTCGATGCAACAAGCTAGCGAAGTAAAATGGTAGGCGACAATTTAATAGTGTTCACCCTTTAATCATTAAAATACATAATTATGTTCAGTTTGCCTATAATGTCGTTGTTGTTTTTTTTTTAATTGATGAGATGAGGGGTAGGTAGCGGCTGAAACACTCACCTGTATATCGTAGTAGCTAGTTGTAGATGCTTATGTTATATGATTCTGCTTTAAGCCGATGATGAATAGGATGTACGCAGACTTACCTGGATATTCCTAGGATATATATTCTAGGATTCTAACTCAAAACAAGCTGCAACGCTAAATGGGTTATTAAGTGCGGCTTGGCTGATTGAAATTATTGCCCTCTAATAATCCACCTGGGTTTGGTATGTAATCTTAGTTCCGAAATGTACAGTAAGCTGCAGAGTTAAGTGAGTGTGTGTAAACAAATTTCTATGCAGGAGGGGGTCACTTAACTCTGCAGCTTACTGTACAACGACACATATACTCGTATTATTTCGTTTCTTTTACATTATCAAATTAAACTGGAAACCCTCATATTATTATTATAAAATGTGGAAATCTACGGACCAAGGAAAATAAGGGAATTGCGGGTAAATCTATTGATAATACTGTAATACAATAGTTCATTTAATCTATTTCTATTTTCATCACTTCTCTATTTATTTATTTTTCTCTATTTTATGAAAATTATTACTTTTTTTTACCGTTAACTTCGTTAGTTCGCCTTTGCAAACAACATCCCAATTCACAAAACAGTGCCGAAATAACAGCCTTAAAATTGAATAATAAAGCAACATGGCAACTAATCCAATCAGTAATTTATTATTCCCGAGCACATAACAGCGCGACCATATACTTGAACAAGTTACACTACAGAATTCCCCCCCCGGCATAATATTCGGACAAATGAAAATTCCGACCGATGCATTTGAAATGGCGGTGCGCGGCGGTTTTAATTCCCTTGGCTATTCCGAATCGGCGCATGTTTTTTCATTAAAACGCATTCAATACGACGACGAGCAAGCTTTGAAATAGCGAACCCTTTCAAAAATATTTCCATGACATTCCACTCGCGGTGCTTGCTCTGTTTATAGGTACATTCTTTGTGTCAGGCTTTTATGTCAACAAAATTTATGTTGCATCAAATAGTGGGTAATCCTGAGAGCTAGTTATTATAAAGCGCAGCAAACAGTTTCGTGTATTTTGATAAAGTGTTTTAATTCGCTATTAATAGCCTCGCATGCGTAACAACTGCCTAGCTTACAAGATTATCCGTGTACCTTGCTTTGTTTACCCTCTTTGTTTACTCGCCGCTTCGTATTACTGTTTTTGTTATTTATTGAAACATTTGAAACATGCGAGTCGTGCATGTAGTTGTCTTTTAATATACCCATACCATGCTTATCTAATTTTGTTATAGATTGTTACCAAATGAGTTACTTAAGTCACGATAATTTTAGGTACCTCTGTTTGAGTTTTGTTGGGTGAGGTGACAAGTAAGTATACTTGAATTCAACTCGATAAAAAAGTCATACCCATTGGCCATTCATTTGGTATGTCACAATACATATTTAATATAGTTTGCAAAACTTTTTTCTTCTAATTCTAGAACACAGTTCTAGAGATCCTGGTCTGCAAAATAAAATAGTAGTCAAAGAAGACGCATTTGTGATTTCTAACCGAATGCCTTTAACCTTAGAAGCATTTTGTCGCTATTTTAGGGTTTCTTAGTTGCTAAACACAGGCGGCCGTTGGGACACCCGCAGCCTTCACCTCCTTCTGAATCAGCTAACGACTACTTTGCGTGATTCAGAACTTTTTACGCTTATTTATACTCAAACAAACCCTTGATAGTAAAAAGTTGTAAGGGCGAGACATAATATCAATGCCCATAATTATTTTATGAATAATTATGGACAATAGGCCTCTAGTACTCGTTACGGAGTCCGTTGATTATTAATGAAGTTTTAGAGATCTGATAAAATTAATTGGGAAATTGAAGTATAATCCAACGAATAATATACTCGTAGTATCAATGACTTAATTGTAACTAATAACTAAATATTAATGTCTGTTTTTGTTGTGGTGGAATATAAAACATGTACATTGTACATATAGGTATATATGTTACCGTAAAAATCCGTATTTAGTGAAATCGAGTTTTCTGTAGTTAAAACTAGTTTTCTGTATCGCCTCAGTAAAAACGTTTTCACTAGTTGAAACTAGTTTTTCTTAAGGCGTCGGTGAAAATTAGAGTTTACTGGGATTTCTAGTTAAAACTAGTTTTCGCAAAGTGCCTTGGTGCCTTAGTTTAGAATAATTATAAAAACTAGTTTTCACCGAGGGGCTTTCCGAAAACTAGTTTCGACTGAAAAATCCCAGTTTAAACTAATTTTCACCGGGGCCTTACGAATAACTAGTTTTAACTAGTGAAAACGATACGATAACACTAAGACGAAAGGGAAAACTAGGTTCAACTAGAAAAAACGCGTTTTATTGTGATATGTATAATGTATTTCATAAAAAACCCGAAAACGAGTTATAAGCATAAAACTTTAGTTATTAACCTTCATGCTAAATAAACTTTGAGGTTAATGTAGGTTTATTTCACTAATGACCGCGACTTATGGGTCAAGCTAGAATAAAACTCATGAAAAAACTATGGTTATGTTCAGGGGTCGGACAAAAAGTGCGGATGACGTCAAACCACTTATAGGATGATTTCAAATAGTATTTTTGATTTTCATAAACAATTATCACTTATCATTTATCAACCTCTTTATTAAACGATATCGCCACTTGAAATGAGTAAGTACGTTTTTGACTGACACATTGTCAATCAGATGAACAATAAATTGACTTCGTTATTGTTTAGCTATTGTATCTTCACGATTATATTTAGCTAAAATGTATATTTACTAATGTATAAGAAAACGCTCTAAAATGTCATCTGTACTCGAATATTGTGGCAATTTTCCGTTTTTGGAGGTACGTGACAAACACGTATACTGCTCTTGCTGTAATCAAGATATACCAACGAAGAAATTTATTTTATTCACTACATCACCCTACCACCTGTATAACCTGTATTATTAATTCCATGGATTTATTTACGATTATTTTGTTACTTCATTAATACTACTTTGTTACTACATGTCACACGGAAGTTTAAATACAAACTCAAACATCATCCTGTGTGCAAGATTACGTCATTTTTACGTCATCGGCACTTTTTGTCCGACCCCTGGTTATGTTATACGTAATGTTTTGGTTATGTTATAAAAACCAGCCAAGTGTATGTCGATCCACGCATAATTTTGCACAGACACTCAAGTACCCATACCACGAGTCACTGACAGTGTCAACAACTCTACACTGACATATACGCCAACGTCTAACTCTGAGATACAACTAAGAACGGAACTCTGAGATGAAACAACGCAACCTAATTGTGTTAGGGGTTTTTATAATTGTCTCGATGAGTATTAGTTGTCTGTCGTAAGAAAAGTACAGTCAGCGATGAAAGCTTGTACCAAAAATGAAATTTTTGCCAAAAACTTATTTACTTACATTATTTTACGTTTTATCTCTACGATAAAATCAATAAATGGGTATTTGCTGTTGATGCTTCGAGTCAAAAGTAACCAATATTAACTTTAGACTTGGTATTTATAAGTAGGTAAATATTTTATTTTAGCTTAAATTGCACATACGCCTTTTTTAAAGGAATGGTAAATATGTATTTCTAGAGTAGGTATCTTCAATGCCTTTCCGAATATTTGTAAGGAAAATAGGAATATAACTTAAAAAAATATCTTGACTTGTTTCAGGTAAATGCAATGAAATGGAACGTAATAATTTCCCAACGATTCGGTAACCTAAGTTCAATAATAATGGAGAGACAAGAAGCAAGACACAATCACAAGCGTTCAAAATTATAGACTATTTCCAATGTCGGAACGGAAAGGGAAAATGCCATAGACATGTACGGTCTTCTCGGCGCGGCTGCAAACTCGGCATTGTTGCAGCTACTGTTATCAATTACAGGTACGTTCGTTCATTAAACAAGGTAAATTTTAAATCGTGAATAATACAATTGAAGGGATGTTTACAAAAACAACATAACTGACTACACTGGTTGACATCTGAAACGAAGTGTTCTTAAAAAAGTGTCAACCGCTCTAAGCAGTTATGTTGTTTTTGTAAACATCCCTTCAATTATTGTTTTTCAAAATACTGTCTCATTTCAAACATAGAGAAAATCATACTACCTTTGTCTTACGCTGGTACTGGCACCCAAAAGAAAAGGATGAGTATAGTTTTTTTTGTTCTTATTTACTGACAAATTGGTTTGACCAACTATAAGTCAATTAACGACAGTTACTGCGACTGACAGTTGTCTACATTGACTTTAGTATTTTTTATTTTTTATTTTACTAAAGTGTAATTTTGATGTAATTTGTTTATTATCCGTTATAATAAAATATTCTCTCAGAAGTATTACTTATTTTGGAATAATTATCAATTACATCTACTTAAAACGTGTTAGTTTGAGTTTTAGCCCTATGGTTAAATACATATGTGATAGACCAAGCCGAGTTTTGGTTATTAGACTTTTTTCAATATGATACTGATCTGTCAGTGTCAAAAGTGACGTTTTGTTTGAAAAAATGTGAGTTTTGACACTGATAGATCAGTATCATATTGGAAAACAGATCTAATAACTAAAATTTGATTTGCCTGTTAGACTCTAGTTTGGTCCTAGAAAAATATATCAACAATATTATTCGCAATTTAAAACACAGCCTGTATAATTAAATTTAGATAAGACTTGTAATATATACTATGTATTAGAATAGGTTTTTTTTTTGTAAACGATTAAAAACACATTTAAGCTGCCTTCATAGTTATACCCGATTCCTTACTTGCGAAGCAATAAACTTTGAGACTGGGCTTTATAAACAACATACTTACTATAAATGTACATACAACAATACAAATAGTAGAAAAACTCGCCAAATGTGAGTTAGACTTCTGGGAAAAAGTATTGGATAGTAATTATGTCATCACATAATTACTATCCAATACTTTTTCCCAGATATAGATAGTAGTTCTGAGATGGTTCCTTGCAAACGGCTCGCACTTGGCCGTTTTTCAATAGTTGAATGTGACTGATAATCGCATTTAACGCCGACGTTGCAGTTGACGTGCAGTCGGCGTGCAGCCCGTGTGTATCGGCCCTAGCAACAACAACTCGATTTTACTCTTACCTTTATTTTTACAAACTTTTATTTAGTTTCACCTGTCCCGTTGTCTGTCTGTAATCAAATCTTGCAAGTTAAATTTGATCCACTTCCCGGTTTCCGATTGAGCTGAAATTTTGCATGCATGTATCGGATGACAATGCAATATTATTATGACATAGAGCCGATCTGATGATCAAGACAGGAGGTGGCCATAGGAACTCTGACATGAAACAACGCAACCTAATTGTGTTGGGGGTTTTTAGAATTGTTTTGATGAGTATTAGTTGTCTGTCGTAAGAAAAGTACAGTCAGCGATAAAAGCTTGTACCAAAAATGTAATTTTTGCCAAAAACTTATTTAAATGGTCGGACGCAAATTCTTACAATGTTAGCAAACCAAATAAAGAAACGAAAGTAATTAGCGTTTTTTTTTTGTCGCAGCTTAGTCTCCTCCACCTGCCATGCGGTTAAGCTAAGTAAAATATTCCGCCATTAAATAAAAGCATGGTACTTCATGAGAGTTTCTTTTATTTTTTGCCATTTTTAGGGTTCCGTAGCCAAATGGCAAAAAACGGAACCCTTATAGATTCGTCATGTCTGTCTGTCTGTCTGTCTGTCCGTCTGTCCGTCTGTCTGTCCGTCCGTATGTCACAGCCACTTTTCTCCGAAACTATAAGAACTATACTGTTGAAACTTGGTAAGTAGATGTATTCTGTGAACCGCATTAAGATTTTCACACAAAAATAGAAAAAAAACAATAATTTTTTGGGGTTCCCCATACTTCGAACTGAAACTAAAAAAATTTTTTTTCATCAAACCCATACGTGTGGGGTATTTATGGATAGGTCTTCAAAAATGATATTGAGGTTTCTAATATCATTTTTTTCTAAACTGAATAGTTTGCGCGAGAGACACTTCCAAAGTGGTAAAATGTGTGTGTGTGTGTCCCCCCCCCCCCCCTGTAACTTCTAAAATAAGAGAATGATAAAACTAAAAAAAATATACGATGTACATTACCATGTAAACTTCCACCGAAAATTGGTTTGAACGAGATCTAGTAAGTAGTTTTTTTTAATACGTCATAAATCGCCTAAATACGGAACCCTTCATGGGCGAGTCCGACTCGCACTTGGCCGCTTTTTATATATTGTGACCTTTTTTGCCACTTTTGTGTTATTTCTAGTCAGGATCACGAGCCCTTTTCATCCTTATAGGAGAAAAAAAAACATTAAAAATTGAAATAAACTAAAATTTCCAATCATTTTTAAAACTTTCCTTTTTGTTACGGCCATACAAAGTAACACAATAGGAAAAAACTCAGGGGCATTTTTTATTCCATGAGGATCGAAAAAGCTCGTGATTCTGAGTAGAAATAACACAAAAGTGGCAAATAAGGTCACAATATACAAAAATTGAAAAAAATATAATAAAAAAGCGGCCAAGTGCGAGTCGGACTCGCCCATGAAGGGTTCCGTATTTAGGCGATTTATGACGTATTAAAAAAAAACTACTTGCTAGATCTCGTTCAAACCAATTTTCGGTGGAAGTTTACATGGTAATGTACATCATATATTTTTTTTAGTTTTATCATTCTCTTATTTTAGAAGTTAGGGGGGGGGGGGGGGGGGGACACACATTTTACCACTTTGGAAGTGTCTCTCGCGCAAACTATTCAGTTTAGAAAAAAATGATATTAGAAACCTCAATATCATTTTTGAAGACCTATCCATAGATACCCCACACGTATGGGTTTGATGAAAAAAAAAATTTTGAGTTTCAGTTTGAAGTATGGGGAACCTCAAAAATTTATTGTTTTTTTTCTATTTTTGTGTGAAAATCTTAATGCGGTTCACAGAATACATCTACTTACCAAGTTTCAACAGTATAGTTCTTATAGTTTCGGAGAAAAGTGGCTGTGACATACGGACGGGCAGACAGACGGACAGACAGACAGACAGACAGACAGACAGACATGACGAATCTATAAGGGTTCCGTTTTTTGCCATTTGGCTACGGAACCCTAAAAAGCGACGCTCTCATGAGAATATTAAAACTTAAAAAGAATATTCATGGACGAACCCGAGGATGATATATATTACCTACTAAATACTTTTACAGTTTTATTAAAGTCTGTCTAAAAGTAAGTCTAAAGTATAGATATCTATCCAAAAACAAGCAACAACGGTTACATTCCGGGAGTGCCGATAGAAGTGAAAACTCACCTCACTATGTTACCGACGCCCGGTAACACGATACATACGTTTAGCGGAGGTATTCTATTTATTTATTATACTTAATAAAAAGAAAACTCACTCACTTTTCTCACTTTTAGTTTAATGTATGACATATATTTTGGTTAATAGATCAATCATTAAATTACTAATAGGTATATTATTAAGTTAATGTTTTTCAACACCGTAGAATGATTGAACTGTATCTGATTTGAGGTTGGTATACTGCTTTGTTGGTAGCTCTTGCCGTAGCACACACCTAAACAAAAATTGTCTCCTGTTCTTGAAAAGGAAATACAAAAGATATAAACTTAATTACTGGTTATCGATCAAAACCATTCCCGAGGTATTTGTCTCAATGATATTGTTAACTTTCCTTTTTAATTATACCTATTTTAAACAAATATGTTTATATCGAGTCTGGAAGAGGTTAAGTTACTAAGAATAAGGGCTTAATGATAATTAAATTCAATTAAATTCATTTATTAATTCTTGTGACTTGCCTTTTCCCAATTTCTTGGTAACTTTCCTCGACATTTTTATTTCAGTTATTTTTATCTTTTCCAAGAATTCATATTGCGATTATTATCACGTCTTTTTCACTTATTATTGTGTAAAAAAAATAGGTAATAGTTGACGAAGTGAGCAAAGACAGCCGTCAGGTTGCGGTCCGGATCCGGAAGCAGCTGTGTCGCTTGCGTGCTGTTTGCCAATTTATCACTAAGCTGATTATATATAGGCGTTCCCCTGACGTGCTTTATGACCTGTTTGCTCTCCGCGTCTCTCCTTTATTTACACGCCTTTTAAATCGAAAACAATAGATATTTATCGTATATTACATTACATAGGTGTCGCGTGCATAAATGCGTATACCATCGCTATAAATGCGCATACTCAGTAGCGAAGCATCATGACACTCCTTTTACCTGCACCAAAGTTTTCCTGATTTTGTTATTTGTATTGCTCTCTAGATAAAAATACGCCTCTGATGGCTATACTGAAGCCATCCTAAAATTAATTCTATTGAATAGAAAAGCTGTTCTATGGAAAGTCCGATCTTTCAATACAATAATTCGTTAATGTGCACCTGTCGTTATGCCATAGAGAGGGACAAACGACGATCATCAGAGCATTGCATTTTGCGTTAAGTAAATAAATAAATTGAATTGAATTGAATTTCTCAAATAATTTGTACATTTCGATCACATCTTAAGATTTCTATAAAAATTGGTATGCTGGTAAAGTAGGTACATGAAGCTGAACAATTTCCACCATATTTCCCAAAATGTCCAAGAAAGTTTGTATGAAACATTCCTTTTTTGTTACCAAATGTGTAAGGAAATCTGATCAACTGATTAACTTAGCAGACATTTATGAATAACGCCGTTATCTTCTCGTATTACGTACCTCTTACGGTTCACTGAAAATTAATCCCAAAAGAACAGAAAACAAATGCAGGCAAATTACAGGCCTAGTTACTGCACACAGTCGTTGCAAAATAGAAATATAAATTCCAACAAATTGCATTAAAGTAAACACGAGTACAAAAGGCGCCGCAAATGGCATTTTCAGATCTAGGTTGCATGGGAGCAGGTGGCCGAGCCTTAAGCCTGCCGGGCCACCAAATCCTTATACGACTTTAATTTAACTTTGCTCCAGAGGGTTCCACATTACACCATATTTTAGTTCACAGTAATTCATTTTTTGCTAGAGAATAAAATATTTAATTTACTTTTGCAACTACGAGTATGATACCTGTTTTAAATATTTTATAGACATCCACTATCGGTGAGCGCTTTCAAAGTCGATATGACAAAAGTGCACAAAAAATAAATGCGAAAAGCACCAAACTAAATATTTGATCACTTTACCCGGAAAATTTCTATCATATTGAATTAATGTTTCAGTCTAAAAACTAAAACTAAAAATGATTTAATCGTCAAAATCGAGGCTATGGATTCGATGCTACGGCAGTGGGGCGACACTCCTTTCGGGCATTCTCAGCTCCGTTCCGCTTATAATTGCTCCGAGCAATTATTAGGGTTGACACAACTTGGCGTCCCTTTGCGTGCACGGCCACATAAGATAATGACTTGAATTTTGACAAACTTAAATAGCAGAAAGGGATAGTGCCATACATTAGAAAGGGACAGCATGATTCTTCCCTGAATCGCTGTCAAACTTCGGTTTTGTAGTGTCTTCGAAAGTGTCATTTCTGTACGGTAGTACTATTATTTATTCTGTAACTACAGTCGATCACACGTCATAATACTTAATAATACATGTACCCGCTAGCTAAAAGTTGTCCCTTTGTTCAACTTTGCCGCAGACTAGTAAACCCAGTGTTAACTGAAGTAAAATACTTTTGAACTTTCTACATATGAAAGTTTCAAGTACGTACACATGTGTTTTGAGTAGGTATTTGATTTTCATTTCAATATTATGCGAGTGTAACATAGATAGCACATACAATGTAACACAGTACAACATTACTCCTTAAGTGTTGCACACCTCAATTAATAAAGACAGAGCATGATCTTTTTAAAGTAGATGTAAATGTTAGGTAATTTTATCCGTTTTTATTAAACAAAATAATTCTACCAACGCCAGCCACGCGTAGGTAATTAAAATTAAACACGTACAGTTTGCAGAAACCCTAAGCTAACTCTGCTAGCTTGCTTGAGAGTATATAAAATTATAACTCTAACTAAATACCTGCTCAAGTGCTCATTTACGCTCGATAAACAAAGGTAAAGTGTCATTTAATGGAACTTGCTAACTATGTAAACAAACCGCCATACTGAAATTGTCTCTGAATGTCAATTTACTAGTGACTTTTGTTTACATAGTTAGTATGTTCCATAGAATGACACTTTAGTATAAAACGTATTAAAAATGTGGAATAAAGATGTTCATATAATTTTAGTTATTATTTAAAAAAATTATCGGAGCCCGTATACCATGAGTAACTGACAGTGTCAAAACTGACATTTACGCTATCGAGAACGTAATTTACTTTCTATACATCTCGTTTGCACAAATATGCGAGTACGAGCGAGATGTAGGTATAGAAAGTAAATTACGTGTTCGACGGCGTTTATGTCAGTGCCAAACTGGGCTAGAACCGCGAAAATCGAAATTCGCAAATATCGGGCATTTTTCTCTGTCACTCTAATTAGACCTTCATTGGAGTAAAAGAGAAAGATCCCCGCAATTTGCGAATTTTGGTTTTCGCGGTAGCCGCTCTGATGGTAGCCGTACTAGTTAGTTACAATTCTGTTACAAAACTGAGTCCTGCATTTCACCTTAAAATCGAGTTCTACGTTCCGACATTACTACTCGTAGATAAAATAACGAGTACATAGTTTAGGTACCTAACCTTCCTCATTTCGCCCGAGATAACACAGACAACGAAATATGGTTGTGGCTTATGAAACGGTATTCTCGCAGCGGTACGTTGATGCACTTCACTTACGTATTCAAACGGGGCCTTCAGCGGCATTCCAATCGCAAAAATTTGTTCTGTGACTTTTAATTAATTTGAGGTGAAGTAGGTTCACGGCAGATATTCGTAGCAAGATAGCTCGGTTTTTTTGCCTAAAAATTTAATTTTTTTTTCATACCTCCTATTTTATATTCAATATTTTAATACCTGTAGGTGTGCGCTCAGATTTTTTTCTACACTTATAAAATAATTTAGCAAAATTACAAGGTCTGCGCATAATATTTATCTCAGTGCGACTCGCTCGCGCTTGTGTATTGATGCGTGTGATGAGTGATGTCAAATCAATGTAGATGTGATATTGTTAGAGGGTTTCGAATGCCGCTCCTTATTCCCGTAGGTTTTATATATTAAAATGATATCCAGAACGTTGTGTGAGCCTGTTTTAGAGTGCAGCTGCATTTGTACGAGTGTGATGGACTAACACTGACAGACCTACTTCAATAATTAATAATCACAGGCCGTATTTTCTATAGTACGTTATATAGAGGTATATAAAATACATGTACAACAAGCCAATTACAGAACTCCCATTATCATCATCATCATCATCAGAAATCATAATTCTATCGACATCGAGTAAGATTCACTGGTCCCCGCACTTTTTGAATGCCAAACCAATGATAATGTAGGTACCGCCTGTATCATGAGTATTAAAAAAAATGATAACTTACGTTTATACATGTCGTTTAAAATTTATTTTAAGGGTGATTCGAATTAACATCAATTTAATCCTCTATTTTTCTTATTCGCCTGCTAATCTTGCTCGTACTTAAGCATAAGTAATAATTAACACAGTTAAAGTTCTTAGCTTAGAATTTTAATGAAATTAAAACAAAGGAGCGACCGTAATGTAAAATATTTCGAAAAGGTTTTAACTAAAAAAAGCCGTTAACCTCCTGACCTGACCTTTACTGCTAGCTAAAATCCTCTTTATGTTTAGAAATACAGATTTCATTGAAATACTTTAAGTAAATGACGTTTAAGTTTAAGTATCAATTAATCACGGAAGAAAGAAAGAGCGCGCCGCGCTCTTCAATTAATCAATCAATATTTTATTTGTCATAATACGGTTAACATGGGATCTTAATCTAGTTAATAGTACATGCGTATTCAACCTGCATGCAGGTGTACAAATATACGCATGTAAGTGGTAAATAAGTTAGAGACTTGCCCGACAGGAATACTAGCACGACCTCTTAAAAGGTTTTTTTCTACTCGTCGACTGCAATGCTTGAATTAAGACTTCGTATACCAAAGAGAAATCGCATACTTTTTTCACTATGGGACCCCAACTCAATTATAATATTTATTTAGATACAGTTTAGTCAACTATAATATTAATTTCGATACCGTTTAGTCAACTATAATATTCATTTCGATACAGTTTAGTCAACTATAATGAAATTGACCAATCGAAAGCGCGGAGCAAGTACCAGAGGGTCTACCGCGAACCACGTTCGATGTGTTGCCTCCTTGTCACACTTACGTACGAATTTACAAGTGTGACAGAGAGGCAACGCGTCGAACGTGGTTCGCGGTAGGCCTTCAGGGCCTTATGAGTTACGAGAAGGTGTCGTTGACCAACCGGCCGGGGGCGCGGGGCGCGGGGGCCGGGTCGCGTACGAGTATGAAGGTAACGCGGCTGCTCGCGCATCTTAGCTGTATACTTTTGTTTTTTTTTTACCTACATATATGATTCTTCTACTAGTTTTAAGTTTTTTTTTTGTTGACTCGTAGAAAAAGTATTGTATACAATAGTGATATAATTCTCAGCAGTGTTGCCTAAACACGGTACTCGACTGAAAAGCTCTCCATTATATCACGATTGTATAAAATATTTTTGGATATCGTATTCGCGGCCTTCTATGCAAATATCGATATCGCTATTGCATTCTGAAGCTAGTCTACAACGGCGATCTTCGTAACGGAGTTCCTTCGGTTATTGAAATATGACTAACAAGATGCTAACGGGCTATTGATTTAGACGGGTGGCCAGCGGGAACTTTCGAACACCGCTTCTCCATACTAATGTAGCCCCTATTTTCCTCTCTAGATATGTACATTATGGAAAATATTATTACATACATAATTCCATGTATATACCATAGCTGTACCTTCGTTTGACTTTTGTTCGATTTTAAACTGCAAAAATTAAACAATAAAAAAATCAAACGATGGGGGATAGCTGTAGTTTAGTAGCACTAAATAATTGTAAGCGCGACAATATGCGATTTGTGCGTTTTTAGATTGCTGTGTGGATTAGTTTAGGAATTGTAAAGTCAAGTACAAAAACATATTATTCATTTATTTATGGTCACCAAACCTACGTTTTTCAACGTCTGAAAGTCCAATATTTCAATTATAAGAAGCCTCAAGTAACGTTAGTTTCTTATTAACTTAAATAAAAGATAAATTTCATTTTAGTATAAAAGTATACATCTCAAACGTCACATCACATCCAGTTAGCGAATAGCTTTGGGACTAGAAGACTTTAAGATAAATTTTAAAGTTAGTCTGCTCACAAATCCCTAAGGCATCTGTTTATAGGATAGGGGTATTTATCGCTGAAACACAACATAAAATCTTTCAAAATGCATGAATTATTAAAAATTAAGTAATATTGGTAATATATTATTAATATATATTTAATTCAAGCAACATGGCTCATAAGGCTGGGAAACATAAAAATAAATATATAAATTACAGGGTTCTATTAAAAATAATTTGTATAGATATATGAAATAAAACAATTTATATGCTTATAATGATGTATTTTAAATACAATAGGTACATTAGATACTTATGTACATCCCTACGTATCGAACTCTTTCGCGTTCGGTCAACGTTACGGTAGACTAAGGACAAAATAGAAAATTCTATCCGGTGATGAGCAATGATGATAAACTACCCACGAATACAATAGGTAATTACAAGAATTAAGACTTATTTAGTACACAATGGCTGGGTTATTATAAAGTCGAACTTTTGACAGTAAGTAAATGTAAAGTACAAAGTTGGTGCTTGCTGGAAAACTGGATAGATATTAAAATTACCCGCACCAGCAACGCTTTTGTTGGCGCGACCGACGACAAGCAAGCTTGCACATGCCACGCAAAGAACTTCCAATGCACCGTGAAATTGCCTATTTTCCACGTGAATTTTATTTATTTATGTCATACACCGATAACAGTTTCGCTCGGCCCGTCGCGGCTCATTGCGTCGGAAAATCTCTTCCATAAAGCAAATGCATTCGAAATGTAATTTTAATATACTATTATTTTCATTTTGAATCGATCATTTCTATTTATCTCTAACTACTTTTTGTAATGATGTTTAAAGTATTTTGCAAATTTATATAACATTTTAACTTTAAAACATTTGTGAACTTTGCATGAAAAATTCACAAAGAGTACAATGTCCCGCAAGCAGTGCATCCTGTTACAATTTGTACGAGCGCACTGTCCTGAAATTAGAATCATATCACATGGAACTTAAAGTCGTATTTAGATCGCAAATACATGCAAAGATATATACTGTATATCATTTGGTTCATTCAAAACGGAAACTGATTCATTTCCGATGCATGGTTGAAGCTCTTTGTGGGATCGTTGGGAGCGAATTGCTCATTTTCAACGTTTTATTCCGATATCAATACCTTTCGGTATTTAGGAATACCTCTGTGGTAACCTGTGGTGGTGGTGGGTTATTAAGCATCGACTAATTATGAAAAAACTGTTTCGTTTCCATATTTAATGCAGTCTGTTTTTCTTACCAATTCGCATTTAATTAAAATTAATATTTTCCTCGAGTAATTAAACAGCGAAAATAATTTTACATGTAGTAATAAATAGGGACTTCATATTGTGTCTGTTATCAACTCACCCATTTTGCTACAACATAGCTAATTGACGTCGTATTTGCTCTGAACGCTTCCGCGCTTACTGCAGAAACTTTGCGATATGATAGATTAGATTAGAGTTGGAATTTGAATTTTACAAATTTGTTAATTATTGCTTTGATTATAATTTGTGAGCAGATCAGCAATATCAAATCAGAGAACTATTAAAGTAACATACATAACTATAGTATATAAATTATGTATCCTATATACAGAATCTTGGTCATGTCTTCTATAGGTAGAAAGTTCATTGAACCATAAATAGCTAAGTAAATTTAAATCAATACACTAACAGTTTTCTCGCGAGACGTTCCGCTTATGGAACGCTGGCTCCAGACTCGGCAGAGTTAAGGCAGACGCTGACTGGCATATCCCAGGCGGGCACTTGGCTCTTTCACGTTCCAATCGCGTTCGCGAAAGGCAACAATGCATAAACATTTCAATTTGTTTCCATGTGTTTTGGGTAAAGTTAAAGGATAAAATATCTTACATCATTTTGATTTAATAAAACATTAAAACATGGAATACAGGCATAGCTTAAGTAAATTGTACTACTTACGCCGGTAAGGGCGGGCAATCTCAAGTGACAGCCGGGGCACGCTAATATGACCAAAGAATGCACTCGAGCAAGCCATATAATCGGTTATCAGTAGGCAGCCCATCGACACCCCATACTATGATAACTTAGGAACGTACTTGTTACCAACGTTGAGGCATAGTAAATAATCTTATCGAATTAAAATGACTCCTGTTGCATTTTGGTAACACATACCATACTTGCTTTCAAACATAGACGTATTATACCTACTTTTCTTTAGGTTGGTATGATCGGTAAAACGTCTACCGTCATTCTAAATTGTCGTGAAAGCGGTTATGTTACGTGTTTATTTTTGTGTTTAGACCAAATAACTTTAGCTTTTAGTTAAATGGGGGGCAAATCTTTAAGAAAATGTGAAGTTTGTGGGGTCAGGCGTGTAAGGAAACTTACTTCTGATATATTTTTAGCAAGATTTCCCCTTGATTCAAACAGGTCGGTAAACTGATGTTTTTGTGCGATATTTTCATTTTGAGTCGTTACTAGATACTAATTTAATTAGTTTGGAGTAGTTTTTATCGTTTACAATCCTTGATTAAAACGAAAACATTCTGTGAATAGATTCTTCTTGTAAAAAACTAGGTAACCTAAGACACGAATAGTGTGCGAACAACTTATCGATAATCCCTTTATTTCAGATATCGACTATGGGTAAAGGTAACAGGTAATGAGGATTTGGAATATTTACCTATACAAAGGCTGAATGAAACTCCAACCTCTGAATATCTACAAGTGAATGAGCCTGACAGTTTTTTCCCTTTGTGGGAAGTTGGAGTTCACAGCCTTCACAGGCAAGACTCAGTGTTTGCAGGAGTGCTCTAAAAGTAGATTGTAGCTTTAGTTACGTTCATAAGCGTATTGTAATATGCCTACGTAAATATAAAACTATTTGTATCTTATCTTTATTATGTAAAATAAAATTATTTTTATATTTTGCATTTATTTTATTAATCCACCTGATTTTCAATATTTACTTTTACAGTAGTACAGTACAACAGCACGTATCGCACATTTATCGATATCGATAAACAGTAGGTACCGGAAGTGTCGAGCCCTAGCGTTGTTTTTTTTGTGTTGGCAGTATTGACATGTATTTGGTGTGTTGGCACAATGTACGTTCTTAATTCGGTTTAAGGCTTGTTCGAGAGTGCCGACTCTTAAAACGTAGTGATTTAATACTCTTTGTCAGTAGGTAGGTAGGTACTTATTTATAGTAATTTATACTAGGTTGGTAATCACATTTGTAAGATGTGTAGATAAATAAGTAAGTGAAGATCGAGTTCAGCATTAGCTAATTATAGAGACTGACCCAGAAGATTCAAACCACCACTAAGCGATTTTTTATATTTGATATAGTTTGAGTAGATAACGTCAGCATCACGACACGTATAACGGCAGCATAACAACAGCATTGCCATACTAGGCAAAGGGATGAAATATTCATAATAGACGATTTCACGTGTTACCAGAAAGTCGAGCATCTTTATAGACCATTCAGCTACGCAAACCTAGTACTCGTACCAACGCGAGTACAAAAATATCTAGTATGTATAAATACGTCGATGAGGAATATTTCAAATACATGAAAGCGTATTGCCGAAGGCCGGAGTTTGTTGAGTAGCATTAAAAGATTAAAAGTCGACAGTTCGTTCAAGCTGTATCGAATGCGAACGGGAAACGATCCCGGAGCGCGACATATATTTGCGATGCAGGCGGCGCGTCCGTGGCCAACTTCGCCTAGCGAATGCAAAAATTTAAATTAAAATCATAAATCAACCGTGTATCGAGTAAGTTTCGAGATCGGTGTATGTTTCGAATGCAGGCTTTTGCGTGTATTTTCATAGTTGTTGTGTTTGTGTATTTTGTAAGTTATGGGAAAAACTATCTCGTATGGATCGGTAATGTTCACTAATATAGAACTACTGCAGCGGCATTCAGAATTAAAAATATATTTGTGATTAAATATTGCTGTTACTCCTCGCTATAATTGTGGAGTTCTTACCAATAAAATAACATGAGAAAAATGTAGATATTGGACACTGCCTTTGTTTTGTTTTTCACTAGGCCACAAAATAATTTTCATACAGGATTGACATGCTCCACTCCGACCCGAATGAAATTACAGAGTTTCAATTCGATTGGCAACGCGATGAAGTATTGTTCCAAATGCCGGTGTATTGCACCATGTATTTCCAAGCCATATTATATAACATGGATGCTTGTCAATTTCAATAAAAAAAAACAACAGGTTGCACTCCGGGAGTGCCGACAGAAGTGAAAACTCAATGACTAGTCCAAAATTTCTGCAACACTATGTATAAATGACCCATCCTCCTTTCTATTGAAAAACTTTAGTTCCGAAATTGCTGGTCAGTGAGATTGTTTAAAATTCGAAATTCAAATTTGTAGCGTTTATTGTTTAAAATTCGAATAGAAATTGTAAAGTTACCTTGCAGACCTCGCATCTAAATATATTTATTTGGTCATGATATTTTGAGTTTTATTCACCAGTAGTTCACTTTTATTAGCGATTTCATCAAGATGTAGCTTTATTGAATTATATTTGAGTGATATAAAGTTAGAATGTAACTGTGAGATCCTCGTATTTCAGCCCGTACCTTTTTCATGTAATGTCATTGAGTTTTTCTTTATTGATTTAAATGCCATCTAAATGAGTGGCCATCTAAATCTTACGGTCACGTGATCGCCTTACGCTGTCTCGAGTTTATAATTTTTTCCCCACCTTAAAAATTGCCCAGCGCCGCTAAAGAAGTTTTCACTTCAATAACAATTTTTACCTTTAACACGTTGCTGACGGACTCTGCCCTAATAAACTTTAATGCATATACAGACATATCGTGCACACATCGCACACATGCCTTACTCTAGCGTATCCGCCCTGTGACTATTAGGGTAACATTATATTTCTGATACATACACATTTACATTATATTTTTGCTACGGGTTGGCGGTAAGAATAAATGAAACTGTAGTTTTTAAAATAACGAACTAAATTTATTCTCCCTTAACTTCCGCCGCAAGCACACGAATACGTCGTAGGGTAGGGTACGTTCTAGGCCGGTACTGATTTTGCTCCGAGGACAGTTCCACCACGCAAGTACTCCCCTGAAGCTGCCGGAGCCACTGCGGGTTGGGAGACGGAGACGGACGAGCTGAGGGACGTCAGCTGGGGCCGCTCAGGAACTGCCGGACCGGTCTTCTCGGCTACGGTTCTAGCCGTAACTAGGCTCCCTGGAATTTATTTCCATTGTGTGAAGAAAAGTTCTTAATATGTCTCCGCTGACTGTACCCGGCACGGCAAGAAACAAAGCGAGAAGCAGTACTGCGTGATGATGATGGTGAAAGTTTGGTGATGTGCGGAATGGTACAGTCAGACGGAGTTTACACTTTGCACTGATGTTAAATTTAAAATAACAAGTTATAAAACAAAACTGAGTATAGGATCTAACGGTCAAATTTTGAATTTAATAATTACTGGAAATTAAATTAACGTATAGACTTTAAAGAAACACAATTTAGCAATTAAACAAGATGTAATAAGAGTGAAATGTATGCAAGAGTACTTGAATTAAGTGGCAAGCAAAATCACACAAAGAAGTAGCATAGCGAAATAGCCGTTACAAATAACATTTAAATCTACCTGCTTGGAATAAGCATAAGAAATGTTCAACACTTACCCAAAGGGGATTTTAAACACTAAAAATGATTCCATTTGCACTAAACGAGTACAGTAACGGAATGAATAAATACAATCGAACATATTAATTCTCGCCGGGCACGACAGACGTCGCTGCGCGAAGGCAAGCGAGCGTGCGCCGGCGACGAAAGCTAGATCTGTCCTGACACATCGAATCGCGCGCGGGCCCGCGCGGAGAGAGGGTCCGCGGGACGGGAACGCCGCTAGCCGGTTTACTTCGAACAAAAGAGTGTTGCACGAAGTACAGTGAGTCTCAATTAAAAGGAACAGTTTTGTAAAAATAATATTAAAGTGTTATAAGTTATTTATAAATCTAATTTAATTTTATAAATGTAACCTAGGTTACGTAACGTATCTACGTTACACCGCAGCTGCACTACTGGTATTGAATGCGTCGCTGTTACTGTCAATTTCCATAGTAAAATGAACAGTAGTGCAGCTGCAGTTGGAAATGGACTGTCACCTTTATCCGGCGCGCATCTTCCCGCTCAGCAGCCCCATCATCCTCGGTACTAAACTGGCTGAAAATTAGGTAGGTAAGCTGATGGTAATCTAGTTCTATAGACTCTCCGCCACAGATGGCTAGGTATAAAATACCTAGGTACCTAAAAATATGTATTGCTACCTACTAAACATATTTTTACTAGTTAAATTATTCGACTTTGGAGGATTACTTCTCGGTTATCATGATTGACAATTGGCCTAATCTAGTATAAATAAATTGATAACTTCAACAATATTAAGTAAAGTAGGTACATTTTAATAAAATTTAAAACGTTACAATAATACCTAATTGGTAATATTATAAATAATTGGTGTAAAGGATAGGTAGGCAGTTTACACGAGTCGGAGTATTTTTGAATAATTTGCTTTTAAATATTACGAGTATAATAATCTTAATTAAGATAACTCCAGGAAGCTGAAATTAGAAATTTTAATCTTCTGGAAATCCTTCCGTAAGCCGAGACCGTTTTAATCTTAAAATTTTCAGTTTTTAGTATTTTATAGGTAAGGATTTGCATAAAACTATGCCAAGATGTCATACTGATAGAATTTTAAAAATGCCTCTTTTAATATTGTAGTCAAATGTTGTTTTTTAAAACGATATTACAAAGATAAATTTTATGTTCGTGTAGGTTTAAAAAACACATGTACTACAGATATTTTGGCTTTTAGAACTAATAAGATTTCCACGTGATCAAAGTCGCAGGCAACAGCTAGTTTAAAGTACAACATAAAATTAGTTCATAGCAATATCATAACTTTCAGTGACGTTGAAAATCTACCAACGATCAAAATAGTTCCTAAAATAGGTCTAACAGGTACCTAAACCTGAAATTAATACTTAGGTAGGTACCCTAAATGTTTCTTATCATAGTAGTAGCGAATGCAATCCCATCCTAGTCTATACGGTCAATAGTTCAACCCACGTGCTACATGCTAGGAGGGATATTGCCGGGGTCGGTATGAATCATAGATTAGGAATCCTCTAGACGGAGTTTAGAGCAATTATTTCATGAAACCGACGCTGCCAAAAATACTGGGGTGCGGGAGACGAGGTGAGCGAGTCCCGTGCCGTGATTGGTCCGTTCAAAGACACGGATGTCACACAAAGACACTGACTCTAAAATGGAGTAAAACTACCGTAGGTATATTTGTGGCAGAGGGGGTAGGGCTACTATGCTCAGTCTAGAGGATGTCTCGTCTGTGGTATGAATTAAAGGCGTCTATCTATAGCAGGGCGGACTCGCAATAGTACTGAAATTGTTTTAGGGTCCACATATATGCGCACGAAATTTCTGTACATGGATCAATGTGTGTGTACGAGCGTCTTCACTTTGTCTGATCCGATATCAGATGTCGGATACGACTACAAAGAAATAAAAATTTAAAAAGTTTAAATGTTTATTGTCAAAAAGATAACTTTAGAAAACAAGAAAGAAGGACTTGATGACTTAAGGCACACTCTAGTAAATACTTGCTTTTGTCCAAGGATCATCCGATGTTCGATATGAAAGACAACAATTGCAGCTCATGGACGTTTAAATCTTAATTTAAGGCGTATCTGTAATGACTCTAATGTGGCTGAAAGACACAGTCTTTACCCTATCTTCTTCTTATTCTAGTTTACACTAAAACGTTACTTGCTGCCTAAACAATAATATACAGGGTGACATTTAAGTCGTGATCAGTAATATGTTTTTCTAACTCGATAAACAACGAGCAATTTAATGCCCCTACTCTTACTAAAATCAGATAAGATTTTTTTATTTTTTGTTCATTTTTTTTCATTTATTTTAGTAAATTGAATCGCCTCTTTGAATCGGAACTGTCATTGGCATAAATTTTGTCATTTGTCCCAGTTAGAAATAAGATTTACTTAATTTTTCATTTGAAATATCTTACTAAGCTGTTTAAATACCACATTGCCACTTGTAAAAGTAAAATAAATGACAAAAAATAAACAAAAAAATAAAAAAGAAGGGGCATTAAATTGCTCGTTGTTTATGGAGTTAGAAAAACATATTACTGATCACGACATAAATGTCACCCTGTATATGTACTTTTATGAGAACGCAGGCGCAAGATATTTAATTAGACGCATAATTGTGATACCAATCGTGTGTTCTCCGTTTTGATTGTTCAACACCATTGACGCTAAAAAAAATGATACCCAGTTAGATTGTTTCGCAAGTACAGAATCGTATATAACTACCAGGAACAGACTAGGTACTTTTAACTGCAATTCATGCAAAGTCCGGTTTTCAATTAAGCGGATTTTCCACACATATATTGCAGCTGTTGGAAATACATCTATTTCGGCCCCATTTGTGCCTAATCTTCCCCACAAACAGTGTTAAACTAGTAATCCTTACGACTGCATGTCTACACAACCGCTATGAACGCAGGTGTGCTACGGTATCGCTACGAACATCTCACATTTCTTCTCACAAATGTAATAATGGCAATTGAAAAGCGAATGTTTATATGACATTTTAGATTTGCGCAGTTGCATTGTACGGGTATAACCCCACGAGTATTAAATCGCACAAAGAAAGAAAGTCGCTCATGTGTACTATTCCGTTGTTCCATCCGACGTTCTTCTTCCAAGGACGCCAAATGAAGTATGAAGAATTTATAAGCAGAGAGCACGTGCCCGCCCGCCGCTTCATTCTCGAGGCGGCTAGTCGAGAGTGTTCATAATGAGAATTGTGCAGACTTAATTAGAGTCGGTTTGATTGCAGGCGTGAGTGGCGTCAGCTGGGAGGAATGGTGGACCTACGACGGCATCTCAGGTGAGCTTGCACCGTTTTACTTGTTTTACTTTACTTTACATAAATATTCGATCTATTAGATGCATAGTCAGAGCATTATTAAAATGCTCAGTCTGTTGATCAATGCTCGATCTATGGATCCATGATCGATGGGTAATAAAGTGTAAATTAACTAGTCGATAATCAATCGTACGAATCCTAAACCAAAGAATGATTGACTATCGATGACATTTACTTATAATAAATCCATTTCCCCTATCCATTTGGCCTATAATAGCTCGGCTAAAAATATTATATCGTGATTTTTAGGTAGGTATCGACAAAGGTCCCACACCTTCGCCATGAAAATGACACACTTAAAGATAATTGTTTTACAAAAATAGTCACATTAACCAATATGAAATTTGGATGAATGCCATTTAAATTGTGATATAGTGAGCCAATGAGCGACACAACCCATTAGCATTGAAAGCAAAATTAAATTACATTTCAATATAAACTGCCAGCCTATTATGGATAGCTTTATCCATCTTTATCCACGTGATAAAATAACTGTCACTGTTTAACACCGTGGGAAAGAAAGTGACGGACACCGTTTTATCACGCTGTCACGTAGACAAGAACGACCATCATTTTATATACTCCACTCATCATAAAACGGTAGGTACTGTAATTAAATTAGTAACAAGTGGTTTAAACGGAACAATAGGTTTTAATTTGATAAAAACCACAAACGCGGTCCCATCAAAATACCAACATACCAACGCAGCCCCCTTTTTATTAGTACTCGGATATGGTTTAACCCGATAAATCGTTCAAAGGCAAAGCGGCACGAATATGGTTCGTGTAAAATCTCAATCCATTGACCTACCACAAGCGACGCAAAACATTACGTTTGCGAGCCGTATCAATTTCTCGTGCAGATAACATTTTTAGCAGTTTACGTGACGTGAAATTTATACGGGCGATTTATCTTGTATTCATATCGCGTTACTGGCAAAATTGTGAGGTGTGTTATCGCGTCATATGCGTACTTATATTTCACACTGTTCCTGATTACTATTCTCTTTGGGGATTTGCATTTCCCTGTAACAATGAAATTGTTTTCGTATTGTTTTATAAAAAGTATATTGAGAGCCACTCAAATATGCCTAGGCGATATTTTAAAGAACTGTTTTCTTCTATTCATTTGAATCACCTGCATGAAGAGCGCTGGCAAACTGGCGATTTGCAAGCGAGTTGAAAGCGAGGCGAGCGCGCAGCGAGATCGTCGCGAGCGCGCAACGTGTTCGCCGCGAGCGCGCAACGATCTCGCTGCGAGCACGCAACGATAACGCCGCGAGCACGCAACGAGTTCGGTCCCATTCCAGTATCGAAGCGAAATCGTTGCTAGCTCGCGGCGATATCATAACACAACGAATATTAAAACGATTCTGCCAATACACAATCATACCATAGGATAACGTTTAGTGACTGCAAAAAAAATGCCAAACTAAACCTACAGTTTTTTAATTGTCAGTCAAATTATTGCGTTGCAGTCTTATCTTAGTCTTACTCTACTTACCTAACATATATGGATTTCGATGTTTTAGATACCTGTACGGATATGATGGTCGTTCTTGTCTACGTGACAGCGTGATAAAACGGTGTCCGTCACTTTCTTTCCCACGGTGTTAAACAGTGACAGTTATTTTATCACGTGGATAAAGATGGATAAAGCTATCCATAATAGGCTGGCTGTTGTTTTTTCTTAAACACAATGTGTAGGGAAATTGAAAGTTCTTTTTAACTATTTTGAATAGCTTGAGTTTGTTCATCAATCTGCTGTTCTCCGGCAACGAAGTAGGGTAAACTCTACAAATAGTTAGCCACCGCGTTACTCGCTGCTCGCACCTCGTTCGAGCGTGGTGTCTATTTTTTTAGGGTTCCGTTCATTACTTCAAATGAAAATAAAACCGACCAAGTTTTATTAGCTTTATTTACCGTCGTTTCCCGACCCGTCTGTAAATGTGGGTTAACATGTATTCAAAACGAGAAATAGTTAATACCTAATAATTATAACCAGATAACTGTCGAATTTCATTGTATTATTAGTTTAGTATGTAGTTATAGTGTATTTTATACCTGGTACTGCCAACTATCATAATTTGGACAGTAAATCATGTGTAAATATAGTTCTGAACGCAAAAAGCATTTAAAGGAAAGTTCGCTAACGCGTGGCCATAAAGAGGGCGTGACCGCAACCGCTGCGCCGGCTTCCATGCAATTTTCAAGGTCGTAAATAATAAAACCGTGAACGCGTTCCAAAGCACTTTGGCTACTTTCATAGTTTCCCTATTGGAGTACTTTGCCATATTGAATGGTAATTGAGTAATGAATAAAATTCAATTATGTAGTGTATGGCAAAAATTATATAATTTACGTATGTTATAAAGAAGTTATTCTGTCCCAAAAAGAGGCGAACGCGTTTGGCGTGCGTGTGGGATACGTTAGCAGCATGAACGGTGACACTTAACATTGCTATAATTACCAGTAATACCTACCATCGCCTACACTGTTAACTGTCGGTATACCTTATTACAAAAGGCATAAGGTCCACCGATAATAATTAATAATTGTATTACTTAGCTATATTTTAAATATCGTAAGCCGGAAAGGTACATCATAGCTGCTGCATTGAAAAAACACCCTATCACCTGTACTTAGGGTTTGCAATCCGGATCCGAAATGAATGAAATTATCCGGATCTGGATCGGGATCCGCGGATCTTCCCATACATTTCGGCTCCATCGTGCAAACCCTACCTGTTGTACTAATAATGTATTTACACCTATGATGACGAAATAAAATTATTGATTGATTGATGGATAGTTAAAGAGTGTTGCTGTTTGTAGGTACCTCAATTAATAGCGGTAGTCGGAATACCGGTAACAGTGGCTTTATACAAAATCTACATAAGATAAAATCTGAATTTAAAATACTGATAAGCTACTCGTAGCTTTCACTGAGGATATATAGATACTGCGGATCGGATGCAGTCATACCGTGACATAACAAACCGAACATAATAGAAATATGTTCACATTGTTCACTAAATTCACGTGAATTCTTCGGAAATATCGACTATGAGTTTACAATACGAATCAATCACGTTGTCATTTTACTAGTAGGGTATTGTATACTAATTTTAATTACAACATTTTTTATTTATATAAAAAATAAAAATACGGGAAAGTTTTATAAAAAGCGCTAAATTGGTAGCCCTTATAAAGGCAATGCAAGGCATTAGTACAGCAACAAGCTATTGCAAAGGGCTAGCTTTATTGTTTCGCCTAGGATACTAGATGAATTTCTTAAGTAAAATGATTCTTATTAAAACACCGTAAAATAACATTAAAAAAACATTATTATATGTACCTAAAACCTAAGTATATAATATTGTACCCTTGCTATTAACTTTCATTTTGAAGCGCAGCTTAATGGTTTGAAATACACTATCACAAAGGTAGGATGCATTCACTGCTTATTTAATGGAAAAGGGTCTTCCGGTAGGTAACATTCGTTTTTGAGATATGACACCAGGAAAACCGTAGGGACCGTAGCCGATAAAATGTTACTATTTTTTTTTCAGAAATATTTAAAAAAGTACAGCTGTATTTTAAAATAAAAAGTAAATACAATGTATTCTAAAAATGTATTTATTGTATAATGCCTGGTGTTCATGTCTGGTGTTAAGAGCCAACAGGAGCTAAGATTTCAATATTTTAGGTAAATATACCCGTCTCGCTAACGGAAGCGGCTTCTAAAACTAGTGCGATAAGGACAAGGCGAAAAATCCTACGTAAAAATATCAAAAATCGAGGTTTCGTACTCGACTGTTTCCTCCTCCAAAACTTAACCAATCGTAACCAAATTTGGAAATCTAAATGATTATGACATTATCTGTGTCGGCCGTTTTGCTTTTTTGACTAATTGATGTTAGTTTTGAATAGCACGCCTCTCATTGCGGCATAGTCAATTAGGCCATTTTGGCCATTTTTGAAGGGCTCTAGCGCCTTAAAAAACAAAAATATCAAAAAAAGCAAAACGGTCCGACACAGATATTGACAATATTAATCTGTGTTGAAAAAAATCATTGCTCTAGCTTCAAAACCCACGGTGGAAACAGTCGAGTAGGTTTGTATGGAGAAATGACCACTCCTGTTGGCTCTTAAGAGTCGCCACGTAATTGCTTGGGTAACAAAATTATTTTATTTTATTTATTTAAGGTTTACCAACAGATACAACACTACAGAAAACACAAAAAAAGTACATGAATAAGTGTTTATCCAAATATAGATAAACACGACGTACGTTAATACTTAATGTATATCTAATTATGTAATTAAGACATAAAGTATAAAGTAATATAACATAATAATACTTATAGTTATGTTAGTAGAACTTATTCATGTAGCTAGCGTTTTTATACTATACTATTAGCGTTTTTATACAATTATATTTCTAAATATGTTATGTATATGTTAGTGTCAGTATATTTCTAAAAGTCATTTAAAAATAATTTTCTATTAAACAGGGCCAGCGTTCTGGGGTTTAATCAACCCAGAATGGTCTCTGTGCAACAAGGGCCGTCGCCAGTCCCCGGTCAACCTGGAGCCGGACAAACTGCTGTTTGACCCCAATCTACGGTTCTTACATATAGATAAGCATAGGGTGAGTATGGGTTAATCAACTTTTTCTTGTCACACGTTGCTATGGTTACGGTCGCCTGAGTCACTCTTAAAATTCTAGGTTTTTCGTATTTAAATGAACCAAACTTGCATTTTATGGTAGTTATAAGTGTACGGCCTGAGTGGACGCTCGAGTTGGGCGTGCAGCGGGGCGGGGCGTGCGGCGTGCATGTCAAACAAATGCAAGCGTATAGGAGCGGCCTTAGTGCACGCTGCTCACATCACGCGTGAGCCCGACGCCACGTTGCACGCCCCGCCGAACGCTCCGCTCCGAGCGTCCACTCAGGCCTTACACTAAGACCTTTCTATAATGGGACATCTACTGAGCATGTTAGTAGAACATGGTACAGCAGTTCTTCTAACAATCTATGCTACTATTGCTGATATCCCCCCAAATTATAACTTTTCATTACTATACTGAAATATATATAAAGCCATAAAAATTTAATCCAAAGCCAATACAAAGCCATAAAAATCGAAGTATTTTTAACTTAGTACTGTAAATAGGACACAAAGAGGTACAAGTTTGCTGGACGTGTTGCGTTTTTCAACCATATAAGCAATTTAACATAAAATAATTGTCAATTATTAATTTATAATATAAAATATTAATTATTCTTATTTACAAATATTTAGCAAGTATCCAATAAATAACTAAATTAAAAACAAACACAACAAAGTTAAATGCAAAATTACTACCTATAATATAATTATCTGTATTTTATGTTTAGGTTTTTTCTCTTAAACCAATTTAGATGAGATTGGGTATCATGAAAATCATCATTAAACACAGACGAAGCTGGTTTCTGGTTTTCAAAATATTTCGACTTTTACATCAGTTATTTTATAGCATTAATTTATTTTTGTACAATATAGCAGGTACCTAATAATTAACTTATTTAACGAACAACGCATGATTTATTTTAAAGCAAGCCAGTAAATTTCATCCACATTACGAATTCAACATTTATTTCAGGTAATTATTCAATTTGTTAACCTCAATTTATTGCTAAGGCGTTTATTGCTCGCAGATAAATGGGCTGATAAGCAATACGGGTCACTCCGTGATATTCACGGTGGAGAACGAGACTCGACACCACATCAACATCACTGGGGGCCCGCTCTCCTATAAGTATCAGTTTCACGAAATACATATACATTACGGGCTTCATGATCAATTTGGTTCAGAGCACGCCATCAACGGATATTCGTTTCCTGCTGAGGTAAGCAACAAACTTATTCCTTTTAAGTAGGTACTTAGGGAGTTATGTATAGTTCTGTTCACCTTTTGTGCGTATTTTTATTTGTATTTAAGCGAAGTGAAAGACTTAACATTTTTTTTATACTTATGTTAAATAGGAGAGTAGGAATGTTATTATTGTATGCCTGTCTTTCTAAATACCGAACAGCTAATTTACTTTAAGTTTGGTTTAGATTAAAACAAAAAAAAAATCGGCCAAGTGCGAGTCGGATTCGCGCACGGAGGGTTCCGCACTATCAACAAAAAATAGAGCAAAACAAGCAAAAAAACGGTCACCCATCCAAGTACTGACCCCGCCCGACGTTGCTTAACTTCGGTCAAAAATCACGTTTGTTGTATGGGAGCCCCACTTAAATCTTTATTTTATTCTGTTTTTAGTATTTGTTGTTATAGCGGCAACAGAAATACATCATTTGTGAAAATTTCAACTGTCTAGCTATCACGGTTCGTGAGAAACAGCCTGGTGACAGACGGACGGACGGACAGCGGAGTCTTAGTAATAGGGTCCCGTTTTTAGGGTTCCGTAGCCAAATGGCAAAAAACGGAACCCTTATAGATTCGTCATGTCTGTCTGTCCGTCTGTCTGTCCGTCTGTCTGTCCGTCCGTATGTCACAGCCACTTTTCTCCGAAACTATAAGAACTATACTGTTGAAACTTGGTAAGTAGATGTATTCTGTGAACCGCATTAAGATTTTCACACAAAAATAGAAAAAAAACAATTAATTTTTGGGGTTCCCCATACTTCGAACTGAAACTCAAAATTTTTTTTTTCATCGAACCCATACGTGTGGGGTATCTATGGATAGGTCTTCAAAAATGATATTGAGGTTCCTAATATCATTTTTTTCTAAACTGAATAGTTTGCGCGAGAGACACTTCCAAAGTGGTAAAATGTGTGTCCCCCCCCCCCCCCCCCTAACTTCTAAAATAAGAGAATGATAAAACTAAAAAAAATATATGATGTACATTACCATGTAAACTTCCACCGAAAATTGGTTTGAACGAGATCTAG
Source organism: Cydia amplana (assembly GCF_948474715.1). NCBI lineage: Eukaryota > Metazoa > Arthropoda > Insecta > Lepidoptera > Tortricidae > Cydia > Cydia amplana. Next base: position 13,612,601 of record NC_086071.1, on the reverse strand, counting down.
CAAGTAGTTTTTTTTTAATACGTCATAAATCGCCTAAATACGGAACCCTTCATGGGCGAGTCCGACTCGCACTTGGCCGCTTTTTACCCTTTGGTACGGAACCCTAAAAACACAACTATTGTTATATCAGAACTTGTAAGGTATTTAGTTTATGTATTTTTATTTCCCAAAATATTCGCCGCTTCTTAGATATTTGACTGAATATCCTTCAAAAGTCACTAAACATTGTATTTAGCGTCTTTCAACAAACAATTTCCTTCCTCTACTAAAACATTATTTATCTAGCAAGAAAGTAAGCCTTCACAAAGTTACATTGCCGAATAAACACGTTACTCCGACAGTAAATTTTATCAAAGATTCTTTCGAGAGGTCTCAAAAGAAGGCGTAACAGATGTTTTCACACGCATCGGCCGGCTCCGACACGGAGACGCCGAAATCCCAAACGTAATCCCGACGAACGACTGCGAGCCAACTCGAGCGCGATTCGTGTTTATTTATGTGACAAATTCTTACGCAGCCACTTTAAATCCCAAAATCATGTGCTCATTCTTGTGTACATTTTTTACTCTTTATCTTTAGACAAGCGAGAAAAAAGCTTTAAAAATAAAACGTTTGGTATATGCCTTTTTAAAGCATAAATCAGTTGATCGCTTTATTGTTTTTATCAACATTTTATCAGCTATTTAATTTGCACTGAATATATTATGTAGCTATACCTACCATAAGTAACAAAACACGATTTAAGTTATTCAGAAAGCGTTTAATAAAAAAGTTAAGACAATTTAGAGATATAGAACAATAACGCGCTTTTGAGTATACGATGTACCAGTATAACAATTTAATACATTTATTCATTTAGGTACTGAAATAAAAATAGGAATTGAATTTTGCTACCAACTCGTAATAGCGAAACTGTCCTCCTACGTAACAAACTATGCACTAAGTAATGGATGGATGGATGTTAGGTAGTAAATTCCAGAGTTATCGTGCAATTTAAATAAAGGATTTTTTAATTATTTTAATAATTAACTTCACTTAACACCACGAAATCCAAAAGTCGTCTGTCATACGCTGTCTCCGGATGGAACAGTAAAAAATCTCTCCCAGCCAAGTACAACTAAATAAGGTTTACGTTAAATTGTTTTACCAAAAACTTTAGACATTTAAAGGACGTTTCTTGTGCAATATAATGCTGCAGAGCATACACTGAAACACATTGTAAGACCCATTAATTCAAACTTTTCCATTCTTGCAGATTCAAATATTTGGTTTCAATTCGCAGCTTTATTCAAATTTCTCTGAAGCACTGCACAAAGCTCAAGGAATTGTTTCGATCTCGCTTCTCCTACAGGTAACTTCAAGCATTTGATTCATCTTAGTTATAGGGTAGAAATTATTCACAAATAAATACATAGAAAGCAACCATATCTCAGGAACTAATTTATGTCATGAACAAGTTCTGCTTTGTATTAGGCAGAGTCACTACCGACTCAGCTAAGAGGCCGTTTAAGTTGCGTGATCCGCCAAATAATAATTTAAAGCAAAGTACCGGCGCAATAATGTACTAAGCAAGGCAATGCTTTTATTAATTCATTGAATTTTATTTACCCAAGTATGCTTTTATAGTAATTGGAAATATCGAAATAGTGTCTGACCACACCTATTCATAGGTTCAACCCAAACTGCGGGATTAATTAAGGAAATTGGAATTTTCTGCGCACCATTGGATTATCCACCAAAGCTATTAGTTCAAATTAAGAACTACCTGAGTGAAGGTAAAAACTATAGTGCTAGTCACTATCGGGTCGGAATTCCACATTTGGGAAGCGTTTCATTAATTTTCATTAATGGTTTTTGATGACAAGATATGTAATTTATATTTATAGAAATATTATACATTTTAGTTTATCTTTCTACAACAATCATGAATAGAAAATATTAATCGTTACAGCTCGGAGATTTATCAAATCCTGAATTAAGGATTTTGACTGAAGAACTAGAAAATATTAAATATGGGGGTAAGCGACTCACACTAACAACAACACAGCTAGCGTCGTCGTAGCGACTTGGAGCCCGATTCTGATTTTATTTTCTTGTTATGAAACGGTTTTGGATATGATGTGTCAACTGTCAACACTTCAACAGTGATATTTCTGCAACAGAAATCACCAATCTGAATCGGGATCTGGGACTGTCTCGTAGATATATTACCTATATCCTCTAGCCGCCCAGAGACCTATAAAAAAGTCTCCTGTTCCATTCTAATTTGAATTCTGTGTTGACAAAATAAAATTTAATTTTGCTTGGCAAGGTTTGACGTATGGGCGGCTAGAGGATATACCTGTAAAGTATATGTAGGTATACCTAAACTAGATTCTCGGTAGGTATATATTATTTGATCTCGGTATTTTTCAAGATGCCGCATAGAAATTAGCGCTATTTAGGTAGGTTTTAAAGGTATATGCAACAATGAAACATTCGCTTGCTTCAATTTGCTGCATTTTGAATAAATATCCCGGAATACTCAGATCTAGATCTAGATTTAATGTACTCACAAGCGTAAAACGCTTATAACAAAGCACTTCAATCAATCAATGATCTTGGGGCCATTCCATATAAAACACAAGATTTTTATAAAATTTTGCACTTTTGCCACACATTTACTGCTGTCCGCTAATACCCACATCGGATATCGTCCAAAGTCATAAATCAAATGCTGACCAAGTCTCTAACTTATTCTACCTGAACTTTATCTAACGGATAAAATATATCTACGCACGACATTTTGTTTTATGAGAAAAATGTTTTTGTTGAATCGATTTAAGTATATAGGTATAGCTCTATTTTATAATATAGGTATAGCTGCGAGGTTGAATCCTGATATGACTCGCAAAAGCGAACTTACTGTAGAAATAACACTCGATCGCATATGTTACAATAAGATAAAGATAAGATAAGATAAAAGATACTTTATTCAAGTAGGCATAATTACAATGCGCTTATGAATTAGGTAGACCGGCTCCAACCCTACACCTCTGCCCCGAGAAGATTTAAATCCCCCCCTCAATTGGAGGAGGGTATCCCAATATGGGACCGGCAACAAACTTGGCGGGACACATCTTTAAAAAAAATACATCTTATAATTAACATGCATTTCGAGAAAATAAGGAAAAATAAATACAATTTAAATTACTATAGAATTCATGCAATGTTGTTGTTGAATAGATTGGAGGTGTATTAACTATAGTGATTGAACTCTTACCAGGAGCGGAGATGCCAATAAACAAGCTATCGGTGCGAGGCCTGTTGCCCGACACCGACTACTACATGACGTACGACGGATCCACGACGGCTCCTGCCTGCTTCGAGACCGTCACGTGGATCATTATCAACAAGCCCATCTACATCACTAAGCAACAGGTACTAATTAACTACTATGAATTGTACTAATTTACCTTAGAGGATAGCATGACGCCATTAATCAAATACCGTTTAGAACCTGAATTTGCCTGGCCTATTTAAGCTGTTTTAGTAGTGGAGTTAAATCGTAATTTTGTCCATAATGGCTCCCATGGTTCACGAATTACGACACCACAACATTTACAAGGAACATAAAAATAGAACAATATGTGGGTTTTTAACTGTATTTAAAAAGTGTTGAACCATTTGAATACATTTAATAATAAAATATACTTGGTCAAGCAAATCTTGTCAGTAAAAAAATTTAAAAATCGCAGGTTAGCAACACTACGTTTGAATTGTTCGAAAATCGGGTGTCATTTATATCTTATCTGTAGAACTATTTTGTATACAATTCATCGTTGTTCGATGTACCTACATTGCTGCTTTTTGTTCGTTTCCTAGGGATACCCTACTTTAGTTTGCTTTACATTGCTACTGACATATCCGGCTAGGTAAATAAATAAATATAGCACATTTATCATATACATATTACACAAAAAAAAAATCAGAAATAAAATGTATGAAGAGATAAATCAAATAATGTTTCCAGTTATATGGCACATACAAGTGTATACAAATGGGTTCAGCATATTGCATTACGCGCACCATTTGTTTAAGACATGCACATGCGAGCTGCTAGATTGCGCTTCAAGAAATAGCCACACGGCGTTCACTCGACTCCGAGATTGCGAACAGTTTCCACTAGCACTTAATTTCCCCAACGCAAACGGAAAACATAAGCAATGATTTATATTAACAGCCACACAACGCGGCACTTTCAGTTTACTTTTAACACGTACATAATTCACGACGGAGTCTTTGTCTAAAGGCGAGGGACGTGAGTTGTTTATTGTAGCGTGAGCACAAATGAAAATGTTATTACGCTGCCCCGGCCACGGCTGAATACACAGAAACTACGCTAACTAGATGCCGCAGTGACGCCAGCACCCGTCTCCACTTCCTGGCGCTGACGACGTCCTCAATTCATATTTTTTCATGTCTCAATTCGCACCCTAAAACAAAAAATAACAGTTGTAGGTAACTAGTTATTTACAAACAATTTTTACGTAAGTCAAAGTACCAAATCGAAAGTAATTGAAATGTACCTTTAATTCAGTGCCAAAAACTGCACTTCACGGTTTTAGAGGATTTTCCTATCGCGAGCACGACTGTGGAATGAAATCCCTGCCGAGGTTTCCTATAAAGACTAATATGGGGTAACTAAAAAAAGGATATAGGATCAAAAACAAGTGCCCATAGGCTACGGTAACCGCTTTACATTAGGCGGCACTACTCTCGTGTATCAGCAACATGCTATGAAATAAATAATAATAATTGTAATTGGATAAAAATTACGCCTAAGCGGAGGCTCATATTTCATGGCAGATTGGATACTGACATCATATGTAGTGGCGGGCCTAGCCTAGCTAAGCCTTACCTTAGCCTAGTCCCATCTCTCTCTGTAATACCGTCTGTCTGACTTCCCACGGGCAACGTTAATTGCGGACGCGAATTACGTTAAGATAATTTTCGACACTAGAGGTTCCCTTTATGTCCGCTTTCCTGTCGAATCAACAGCGGTCGCGTGTATGCAGCCCGTTAATTCTACCGTGGCTCCACACTCTACAGTCTACACTAACGTAAAAGGAAAAATTTTCAATTTACCTGAAATCGCTCGCTGCCTTTGTACATGTTTACAACGTAATAACGAAAGCGGAACGCTCTGTTATCGTATCCAATAATGCTAAAAGTCTTCGAGTAAGTGTACTGAATTTGAGGTAATTCGATTAAGAGTTGAATCAGTGTGAAGAGGACAAGGATTTTATTAGAAAAGTGTAAATTGCTGAATGTCAACAACTCAATGTACATAGGAGTTTGTTTCTTTATTCATACATCGTCACCATTAAATAATCAAGACGTATGAAGCACGAGTTATTTCCACTGTCAAATAATGTTCACTATAGGTTAATTTCTTGTAAGAATAACTAAAGGAGTTGATAACTTGTTCATACAAGTCTGATTGTAAATTACAAGTTGTAGCTAGTGCAGTGTGGCGCGCAGCCCGAGGCAGCCGATGCGCGCCACCCCAAGACTGCTTGGCAACTCCACGTCTATCATATTAATATTTAATACATGCGACAATTGAATATGTTTATAGACAAAATAAATTATTTTTTTCCGAGCTGGGAAAAGGTATCTTATATAGGTATCGCAGGAATAACAATTCACATATTAAATATATATTAGTTTGTGATATCATTGTGTGAAATTGCGCGCAAAGTTTGATATATTGTTTTTCTACTCCCGTACTTTTATTTGTCATTTAAAGGGTCGTGCACACATCTTTAAAACCCTATCTTAAAGTTGTCAAGACAAGTCTTTAGTCTATTCCCTAAAAAAGCATTTGTGCATACACGCAGTATCTTTTTGGCTCTTTTACAATACTTTGTGTGGCCACTTAAAAAATACATTGTTGCCAACCTTACAGACGTAACACACTGTCGCACCGCAACGCGACCTTGGTTCGTCGCACCCATAAGTGAGAGCGAGAAAGAAATATATATTTCTCGCTCTCGCTTATGAGTGTGAATGTCATATCTGACAAATAAGTGAACCATAGACATGTTTTTTTTAATGTCATTCATCCTTTTCCCGCTCGTACCCTCCATTCTTTGCTACTTGAATATTGTGAATCTTGAATATGAATACTATTGTGCCTGTCGAATGAAAAATTTACCTTTTGTGTTAAAAAACAGTGTGTCTTTCAAGTTAAAATGGATGAAGACAAAAACTTAGTGTCTACGCCTGAAGAAATATCAGTAATAGCACAAGAATCACTAAAAACAGGTAGATACCGTAGGTAGAAGTCCACTAGATGACATGAAAAATATTTGTTAAATTTACAATTCTATTTCAAGGTAAGTGTTTGGTCGTAGAAAAAGTATTGTATGCAACGTTGTTTAACCCCTCTTAAACAACGGTTGCATAAAATACTATTATTCCATTTTTATCTGTGAGTAAGTACCTGTAATTGGCTTTGAATTCTTACCTAAATGTGTATAAGTGTAAGGCCAGAGTGGACGCTCGAGTTGGGCGTGCAGCGTGCGGGGCGGGGCGTGCGGCGTGCATGTTAAACAATGCAAACGTATAGGAGCGGCCTTAGCGCACGCTGCTCAAATCCCTTGGGAGCTCGACGCCACGCTGCACGCCCCGCCGAACGCTCCGCTTCGAGTGTCGACTCAGGCCTTACACTAATGTTTTTGTAGCTGTTGGTACCCCTTAAAAATAAAAATAAATAAATAATACTCATACTCATACTCATTTATTCATAATATTATTATATATTACACGTCACAATTTTATTTACATGAGATAGATTACTAGGTTGTTTAATGCTACAGAGATTAGATTATTATTACAGTTTCGGTTATAGTTCAATATGTCAATTAATTTTATAATAGTAAGCGTTATATAAATAAAAATTAAATTTGATCCATGATGTTATGTTGAATATACCTAAATTGAGTCATAATTTCAAATTGTAGAATTCATTCAGGCTATAAAAAGCGTGAGAGAGGAGCCATTTTTTCAATTCTCGCGTAAATGAGTTCGACGATTCTATTAAAGTAATGTCTATGGGCAATTTGTTAAATACTTTTGGGCCCAGTACCTGCATGGTCTTGGAGGACTTAGTCAGTCGGTGGCTGGCAGGCAGTAGGCGTTCTTTGCTTCCTAGACGGGTACGGGTGAGCTTGCTTGTATTAAATGTGTGTCTGTATGTGTGTACGTGTTTGGCAATATTAAAAATGTATTGTGATGGTAGCGTTAGAATGTTGTTATCAATAAAAAGTTGTTTGGCTGGTGATCCTGGTGGGGACATGGATATTATTCTGACCGCACGTTTTTGTAAGACGAACACGCGATGCCATTCTGCCGCTGAACCCCATAGTTCAAGGCCGTAGCACATTGTTGAGTGGAACAGGGAGAAGTAGCTGGTGCGCAGTTGCTTCTGGGGTAGCACGTGAGCTAACCTTCCGAGCGCAAAACACGCACCTGACAATTTGCCGCATATAGCATCTATGTGCTTGTCCCATTTAAGGGATGAGTCTAGGGTGACACCGAGAAATTTCGTATTGTGTACTTGTCCGATATTTGTGTCGTCGATCTGAACGTTTAGGGGCTTGGGAGGCTTGCCGCCGAGATTTATGTGTAGGAGTTGTGTTTTTGATAAATTTAGAACTAGGCCGTTATTGGTGAACCAATACTGCATCTGTCTTATATCGTCACTTATGAGTTCTTCCAGACTTTGTACAGAATTGGCTGTTATTACGTCACATGCATCGTCAGCAAATAGGTACATGTCGCCACGGACGATTGAGGGTAGGTCATTGACCTGTATCAGAAAGCATAAATTAGCTAATGACGACCCCTGCGGGACGCCTATGTCGATGCCACCTAAATCTGATTGTACCTGGCCGTTTTGCAAGGACACCACTTGTTGTCGATCTTTCAGAAATTCTAGCAACATCCCTAAGTGATGGATTTTTTTTGCCAAAACATCATGGTTACATAAGTCGAAGGCGCGAGTCATGTCACATAGTAAAATGGCTACGTGAGATGATTTTTCTTTAGCAACCATGATTTTTTGTATTGTTTCGCGTATTACGTTTATGCACGATCTGTTTTTTCTATAAGCATATTGCTTATCGCTGATTAAGCCGGAACGTTCTAAAAATGATGTAAGTCGTTGACAAAGACAATGTTCGAACAGTTTTCCAACTGCCGGGATTATGCTTATAGGTCTGTAATTTTTAATGTCATCATTTTGTCCTTTGCCTTTGTAAATAGGTACAACCTTTACCATCTTTAGGATGGACGGGTAGATGCCTTGTTTCATAAGGGCGTTAAAAATACTAACTAATTGGCTTAACAGGTAAGGTAATGCCACTTTGAGCAATTTCGTGGATATGTTGTAGAAGTCATATGTATTTTTACAAGCAATTTTATACATAACGCTTTGGTATAGTTCCTTTTCGCTAATTGGAGGTAAGTAAACCGACGAGTCGCTTGGATCGGACGTCTTACGTAATAATGTGTTTGCTAAGGTCGGGTTAGCGGTGGGCGCTTGAACAGTTGCAGCGGCAGATAGGAAAAATGTGTTTATTTCGTTTGCCAAACGGTTTGCTGATTGATAATGCGCTCCAGTGCTATCCCTTAGTGCGTAAGACAGTGAAGCCGAGAGGGTAATTCAGGTGCTGGGCATCCCTGCGTTTCCTTAATTCAGTCCCAGGCGGTGTAATGTCTTACACCATAAATCGTCTGCAATAGACGCTAAGGCCAATGATATCAGACCTGCTAGCATGAGTTGCGTTCTCGCGGCCGACTCCATACATCTAGCGCGACTACAAAGATGGCTCGTGCGCGAGATCGCAACTCATGCCAGCCGGTCAGAAAGTATTACACGTTTGATCGTTTAATAGAAAACACGCACTTAAGTTAACACATGGTTATGCTACAGTTACACGGGCTACGTCGGCTGATGCAGGGCGATGCGCGCCACCCCAAGGCGCCGCTCGGCAACAACTTTAGACCTCCACAACCGCTCCATCATCGAGCGCTGCGTACCAATATCGACTTTGACCTGACCAAGGTAATATAGAGCGAACTATCCAACAGGCCAATTCGAACGTACACTGACATCAGAATGATATTTGAATCGTGTTATTTAGCTATCGTGCGTCTCTCCCGCCCCAACATAAAACACACGCCGAGTTTGTTGGGATACCCTCCTCCAATTGAGGGGGGATTTAAATCTTCTCTAGGCAGAGGTGTAGGGTTGGAGCAGGTGTAGCTTTATTTGACGTTCATAAGCGCATTGTAATATGCCTACTTGAATAAACTATAAAAAACATGAATTAATAACATGATTCAAATTACAGTCAGGTACACGTAGGTATCTACGTTCGAATTGGCCTGCAAGTCTAATTTTAATAAAATTGTCAAAATTTGTTTATAATAACCATTAAATTGTAGGCAAGCCGTTATGAAAACGAATTGATTCTCCCTCCTGCACTCCTCAATCAGGGTTGATGACCCGCGACCCACTCATATACACTGCATCTTATAATTTTTGACCAAGTTATATAAATAATAATATTGTTTCAGTACCCCGGAAAATCTTGCCCGAGTATGCATCGAGATATGCATTATAAAGGTAAGATAAATAACATAAGAATGTTTTCTTGCTAGGCAGAGCCACGGGGGATGCCACTTATACTGACTGCTCTCTACTTGCATTTTGCACTTGCCTTTTAGTGTAAGGCCTGAGTGGACGTTCGAAGCAGAGCGTTCGGCGGGACGTGCAGCGTGGCGTCGGGCGCACAAGTAATTTGAGCAGCGTGCACTAAGGCCGTTCCTATACGCTTGCTTTTGTTTAACATGCACGCCGCACGCTCCGCCCCGCTGCACGCCCAACTCGAGCATCCACTCAGGCCTTACACTTATGGGGTCAACTTGCGCCCCCGTTAATGCCCTTAAAAATATTGTACTTATACCAAAGGGTTGGCGAGTCTTAAGATCTATGTTTTGAACATTGTTTTCTGAAGATTTTGTTTTAGTTTTAATTGTATAACATGCTAATACAACTATTGTTTTTATGACATATTATATGTGCGTTAATTAATTTACTTGTGCTTTTTTTCAGCCAAAAGCTGGACTCAGTACTGAAGACTTCTATACATGTGTTATAACGACGATCATTCGTATGTTAAGCTACGTAGAAAACAATGTACTTAAACCAATTAATTTTATTTTGTATATACTCTTGTACAGTCTTGTTAAAAAATTATACTTCCCTTGAGTTAAATAAAGTATCAAAATGTAGATTCGATGATATTGTAATACTAATAGCTGATCATGTCATATCAATACTTACATAATCAAAGTTCGCTTAGAGAGCCATATCCTTAATTATGTAGTTCGATTGGAATTACCGTAAAAATGTAATATATAGATAGTAGTAAAGAATTTTAGGTAAATTATAGTTTGAAACATCGGCCTCTTAAATAAGTTAAATATTGTATACTTTCGGATAGATTTGCCCACAACATCGGGTCTGTTATATTTACGTAATTTACAAAGTAGTGAACATAGTAATTAAGGAATCACTCATATGAACGGTTTTGTATCCTTTACACATGTACTATTTAGATTATACGCAAAATACACAAATTGAGTACTTATGTAAAAATATATTACTATTAATAATTAATTCGATTAGGTAGGTACATAAAAACCCTAAATTCATTTGTTTTACCTACTTTATTGAAGCTGTCATTTATTGTTTTCAATTAAGAATAATTTTATTGGTTATAGTATTTCGTTACAAATAAGTATTATCACATAGTACTATTATTAGTTACATTGATCCATAAAAACTGGACACAAAAAAACAAACGTAAGTTGTTTAAAAATCCTTTGGTTGTCAATCTAAATACCTATGTGATCGATTTTGCATAACTATCGTCTGTTATAACATTGAACGGATGATGCCATAATTACTCAAACATATTAAGTATTATTTTACATATAGGTATACTGATATTAATGAAATTATTTCATATCAATTGATAGATGCTTTGTACTTATATTTATTTGTTTACTTAATTTTACCTAAACTGTTAAAATAACTTTCATACAAGTAGGACCTAAAATTGTTTTAAATTAATAAATGTTTTTGTCAATTGCTGTAAGACATATAGCTTTAATAAAAGAATAGCATAGCAGTTAAATTATTTAATTATAGAATAACTGTACTAGTATATATTAGCATTCTACATACATCTATTATACAACTGAAATGTATATGTATCTATTGGCTTGTTCTGATTTTATTTTGAGAAAATTATAATTGTTTTACTAAATAATACTCTTTTCATTTGTCGAAACTCATTTGATGACAGGTATCTAAAGCTGGCAGGCGTATATAAATGTAGGGCGATATATTCATCAGTTAACCACCCTTTGTTCAGACGATTATCGACGTAATCTTGGTATCATATCACGTTAAAACTGGAATTATTAAATCGATTGACAAATAAAATGTATTTCCAATAATGTGATTAATCATTTTGGTCATTAAAATATGTCACGTCATGTCACTAAAACTAAATCACAAAATTATCAAAAGAAAATAAACTTAGCTACAGAAACTCCGAAACCTGCAAATATAAATAGTTAAGGCGGTGGTATTAAATTCCTTCGATGCCATGTCAGAGTATGAAAGTGGCCCATTTCCATTGTTTTTGATTAATCTTTTAACCCTTATTTCAAGCACATTTATCGGCCACATGCGTGTCAATCAAATTTCCACCATAGTAATCCTATTTATGGTTCAAATTACTTATACTGAACTAACGCAAAAAAACACTTTATTTATTTGGATCTTTTTGATACACTTTATACATTGGTGCGGCCTGGAAAAGGCTTAATCAAGAACACCTTCGGGATATTAATCAAAAACAAAATATCATATTTTGGATAAAGAGCTTTTGATAGTTTCGATTTCAAATTCAAGACAATTTCGACAACACTTCAATTTTGCACGTCAGTTCTAAAAAATCAACGTACCTAACCCTTTTCATATCGATATAGCGTAACCCTCGCGTAACCGTCTGTTCTAGTATTTCCCTCAACCTTGAGTTTGAATAAAAAACTCGTTTGAATTCTATGAGAATCGGAATTGCTCTTTTTCGCTGCAGCAACTTAATTTAATCGAGTCCCATCACCAAACGACCATTTACCTTCGAATTGAATGAATACGTGATGTAGACTACGGCTTTACTAATGATATATGTCTCCACATGATTATACATAATGTGTATTGCATCAAAAGCAAAGAGATATCAATAATAGGTAACTAACTATAGATAGGCTTAAAGTCTAAGAAAAAATATTTGCGTCCGCGGGTTTGGAATTTTCTTAAACGTACGAAAGAAGTCTTTCACTTAACCGTAGAGAAATATAGTAAGACAAGAGTGCTCACTCCATACATCAGTTCAGACTATTAATTTCAGCGTCTACATCTAGCATCGAGTAGCGGAACTATCAGTACTGCTACATCTATTGTCAAGTAGCAGTACTGATAGTTCCTCTACTCGATGCTAGATGCTAATAGTCTTTTTGGTATTAAAACTGATCTATGGAGTAAGCACTCTATGTATTTTTTTCTCTATGACTTAACTATGCGATTAAACAGTTCATCAATCAGTTAAAATAAACTTAATTAATTTGTATTAAATAAAGGTACTTAACTAATAATAGCAATAACTATGTATGTAGATAAGTACCTTTAGCGAAAAAAAACCATCCCCACTTTGAATGTACGGGAGGTACACTAAAAAACTTGTATTTTACCAATTTCTCGGCGTGACTAATACTAGCCCATGCTAAATTCCAGCTTTTTAGTATAAATATACCTACCAATGATTACTAAGCTAATTGTAAGTAGCAGAAGGACAAACGTACTGACAGATGAATATGGCGAAATTATATTTTACCGACGAACCATAAAAATTAGTTGTTTTACTCTCTTCTGCTTTGGCGATAAGTCACTAATGTTATAATTTGGAAAACGTACCTACGGACTAGATTTTCCCAATATCGTTAAATATACGAAACTAATATAATTTCCGTGTTTATTCGTAGAACTCTCGATTAAGATATCGAGAAATAAATCGCTCGATTTTCCGCTCCGGAACGCGAGTCGACTTTATTGGAAAAGTTTCCGGGGGCTAATAGACTTACTCAAATTGAGTTCATTAAAAATAATATAATCGAGTATTAAATTCCCGTAAAATCAGGGAGGCTCGGTCATATTCCATGTCAATTAGAGGGCGTGAGTGTTATTTTGGGCTTCGTTTTCATAAACTTCAAGTATAAACTTTTCCGTACCTATCCTTAAGCAAATTTATGTTAAGTAATCTCGGGATTCGATATTATATTCAGTGTTTTTATGTGTAGCCAGGTATTAGAAAGAATCCTTGATTTGTATATTATTAATTTGTATTTCCTAGGTTAAATAAGCACGCGCAACTTATACTAATTTTTAGGGTTCCGTAGTTAACTAGAAACCCTTGTTGTTTCACCATGTGATCGTTAACTATAAAGCTGCATTCGGTATGGGCATATAAATCAATCATACTTTTTAATCAATACTTTTACGCCTTAAAAAATATTAAATTTCAAAGAATCTAGGCATTGCAGTTTCCTCTCTGTTTAGGGAAATTCGAAATTCTCGTTAAGCTTAAGGATCAGCAAAGTCATACATTTCGTTTTGTGTTTTGTTCTGCTCATTTGCGTAGAAAATAAACCCTTTCGGCCGTCATCGCAACCATGTTTCGCAACCAGGTGCGGCGGAAGAATTTTCCTGCTTTGTTTGCAACTAGTTGTAAATGAGGAATAATTAACGTAATACACAACCAGTTGCCAGCAAAGATATTTTTTTGTCGTATAGTTGTGCCAAAATACCGTTTATTCTTTATACGCAACTAAACTGTAGAATTCATTTGAACAAGTTTACAGATATGTTAAAAGCAGCATTGCTTTATAAATATAATTTATATATTTCGTCAGGGACAACAGCCTGCGAATACCATCTTCGCCATGGCCAAGACTGGAGTGAAATTGTGGAAGCAGAGGACAATTTGGTGGACTTTAACAGGGACCATGCAGCCGATATAGTGCGAATTATGAGGTTGCCATTGAATTTAGTACAGTTTGTAGTAAATTTATTATGTTAGCAATATTATACGCACTATTGCACTATAATCCTATGTGTACTTTGTTCCTCCTTTAACTTTTGGGCACTGTCTCTGTCAAATAAAAAAGGTAACAAATGAAGTAAATATATATATTTATATTTTAAACAAACAAACAAACACAAAACACCATCTACTCCGTGGGTTAACCCACGGAGATAACATTGCCCACCCAAATAAAAATTACCTAGTTTTATAAATTAGTACTCTGAAGAATATGCAGGGTATACTATACTACCACGTTCATATAGGTTGCATAGCAAGAAAAGATAAATATTTATTGGCAACTGGTTGCGAAACTTAGTTGCCAATGCGTAAAATGGTTTACGCGTTGGTAACTGGTTGCGTATCAAGACAAAACATTCGCCTACCGCAACTAGTTACAAACAAAGCAGGAAAATTCTTCCGTCGCACCTGGTTGCGAAACATAGTTGCGATGACGGCCGAAAGGAAATAAACACAACCCTCGCATCAGGTTCGCCTCGTTACGATCTGTCAACAAAAAGGCTGAGGAAAACAGGGATTTTTCTAATATATCCATATTTAAGTGTCGTTATTTCCTTCTCTAACCCTTCGGCGGCGAAGACACGAGATAACCACTCGAACAGCGCAGACCGCTTTTGGTGTCAAGTAAGTACATCGAAATTAAAAAAAAAAGGTAACATAGCGCCAACGTTTCTTTATTATTACTTGTAGACCTCAGGAATAGTATCCAGCAAATTGCGTGATCCGATACGCACTTGTTTAGTATTAAGTAATAAGGCCAATTATTGTTATGTAGTTACGAGTAAGAATAGAGCCAGTTCGGGTTACTAGAGGGTCAAATGTAATTATATTAATTAGTCTATAATAATCTTTTCGGTGTAGGTGGATCAATAATGTAGGTACTTACGCTTGTATTTATACTATCCTCCTTCGTTAATACGGCGTAGGCAAGTGATTTAAAGAAAATATTTTCATCAAATCAATACGCGTATAATATGAATCAAGTGGAGTGTTTGCACGCACTCCCCGCTCGAGGGTGACGTTGGATAGTTATTTTATATCGTTTGCCGAGGAATGGAGTCGAATATTCTGGTGAAGCTAAACCAGAATAGAGGAATCTCAAATCAGGCTTGGTCCTTACCGGTCCCCAGATCACGGCTTCGCTGGGACCTACGCTGAGCGATGTGCTCGCCAGCGTACTGAGTAGAAATGGCAATACACAACCTGGAGTGCCCACTCCAAAACGAGTGTGAACTTCAACGACTAGTTTATTTACTTTGTATTCTACAAGCGACGGGAGTGATGTCAGTAAATTTTTGTGCTGTCTGACTTATTTAATTTTCATTTGTGTAGCTTCGATGATCATGATCGATGAGTAAAGATTACAATGCGACAGCATTGCTGCGCATCATCAGCCGGTGTGCTCTGGCCTTTTTGTTAGGGTTTATTTTTCATTGATGGTTACTGCTTACATTTTTACGGTAAGAAAATAATAAAAAAAAAACATATTCGCGTTTTGTTTTATTGCTGATACCCGATCGATGTTTTGTTGGTTTGGCGTTTTCTATAACAGTTTGACACTTGGCTAGCCCCTCTGGGGCTCTAACTTCGCAGACAGTGCCGACAAGGCTATGAGGTCGTTTAAAAGTCATAGTATTAATTATGACCCCGCTTCGCTGTAGTCGCTACGCTGGTCCAGTGCTAAATAAGAATTATTTAATATGCATCCCTTTTAAAAAAAATCAGTGTATTTAGTAAACCTACCTCAATCATTGAAATTAAAAACAACATCCAGTTCTGACAGTTTTTTTTTAATTACGTAAAGCTGTGTTTCACTCATAGATGACAATATACTAAATAGGAATTGGCCGTGACTAAAGCTACATATTTCGATGTGTTTACGAGTCGGCTCTAATTTAGCGAAAACACTAAGTACTTACTTAGGGGAGGGGGGCCCAATGCGAGCATAGTGCTCAAAGCGAGCACTAGTGCTCACCTCGAAAATATAACAGCAATGGCGGAGTGACTGCGTGGACATATCCGCCCCGCCCCGCTCTCCCTGCCGCAGTGGCCCACCCGCTGCTGTTAGTGACCGTGCGAGGGTAGTGTCAAAAATTACGATTTGATCAGTTCAGATATGAAAAATACAAGGTATGCGTCGAGTGTTTTGTGGATCTGTGAGGACGTTGTTGAAAAACGTTAATTGTAATATGAATTGACAGTTATTTAGCTTTGTTTAGGTAAAATGTTCATGAATGGCGCGAAATATTTGAGGGTTAGGTTTGAGTACAATGTGGGTTTGGTCGAAAAGGCAAAGCGGGCAGGGCAAAGTGAGCATAGCCCACACCAAGCCTGCACAACTTATATTGGACCATTTTACAGTGACACTTGTCAAGAGATATAAAATAAAATAAATACTTGTTTGATAAAAAGTTTATGTTTTTAAGAAGACGAAAAATTTTCGTCGTATCTGTGATTTTAGCCTAATGTTAAGTAAATTTAAAGTACCTATGTTGTATGTTTGGTAAGAAGTACCATTTAATGTAAATTTTCTTATATTTTGGCCATGATTAAAGTCTATATCAAATCACTAGAGTTATATTGATGTGATCAACGTAATTTCTGTCCTTACCTCCAAATAAATACTGTATGGTTATTGCATGAATGAAGTGTGCTCATTTTGTCCCCTTTGTGCTCGCTTTGCCCAAAATCTGTGCCCGCTTTAGGCTCCGCCTCGGGCAAAGCGAGCAAAAGTAAAGTTTTCGTAATTCGTTATTTTTATTAGTTTTTCTAAACTTTGCAGAATTTTGAAGTATGTATAATTAAACTACAATAAATTCAGCATTAAGTAGGATTCAATATTAAGTGTTACTGATAATTTTTTCATACTTTTTTCTCAATTCCTCTTAAGGTGCTCACTTTGGGCCCCCCTCCCCTACGTGAAACTTGGGACTTTCTCTCTTCGTGAAACCTCCCACTTATGAAGAGATATGTAAATACAATTGAATACAGGAGCAATGGAGGTTCTCCATGTCTACAGCTCACACAGCCTCTAGTTTATATAGTGCGTCAAGCAAATCTTGTCAGTAGCAATGTACTGCAAATTAAAGTAGGGTAACACCATGTAACACTCAAAGAGCAGAATTGCGCTAAGAAAAGCAGCAATGTACATCGAACCAAAACGTGTTTATTTTTCCGCCCTTCATACGTCAGTTCGAGTGAATTATCATAACCTCAAATTTTACTAATGTTTACCGTCAACGGGCATGATTGTACGTTGTAGGCACCTTAGCTTTGCTTGAGGTCATGCATAATCTTGGTATTTAATGGTGACAGCAGAAATTTCTCTTGAAATAGAATCGATTCAGAATGTAAACAATAAGATGATGGCTGTCATTCACGATCCACATTCCACAGATAACACACAGATGACACGCGATTTTGGAATTATTCGAACACAGTGTTGCTAACCCGCGATTTTTCAAATTTGCTGCCTTTTACTACTGACAAGATTTGGTTGATCCAGTATATATGTACAGCCTGATTTTATAGTGTACAGTCTCATACAAGTACATTTGACTTAACCTGCACAATTGCCAGCAAAATAAATACTTACATATACCGTAAAATGGGGTGAGTAGGGTCAAAACTGAAATTCAAACCTCGATAACATTTTATTTTTACATATGAAAACTGAATGGTGTATATAATAAGTGTTCCGGACGTTTGTTTTTTAGTTTTTATTTTATTTTGGGTAGTTCCATTTCATAACTTTGACGATAAAGAGGAAAACCCACCTCACCCCGTAGTGCCTCGTATTTGGGGTGAGAGGGGTTTTCATACAAAGGTGATTTTGGAAGATTGTTGGATCGATTTTTTTTTTATGCGTATTACTATAGCTCCATTTTAAATCGGAATACATTATTTTTGTAGCAGTAGCCTTAAAATCCCTTCTCACCCCCCCCTCTCAAACCTTCTCTCCCCATTCATACCCCACCTCTCCCCGCGAAACCTACTCACCCCGTTTTACGGTACCTAATGAATTGTAGTTTTCCCTGAGAACATTGATTGACAACGCAAACTACGTGGTGCTAAGTTTACTATTGCATGGATAAAATATCAATTTTGCTCCAGGTAATTGCTAGGGCATTCGTCGTGTTGTGATGCATACAAGTAGTGTTAACGCTCTGCGACTGTTACCTTTACTGTTAACTTACTGAACATTATATTTTCTATTTCCGTTATTGTTAACTAATTGTAAGACCTAAATTGATAGCAGCAAGGCAGCTTTTGCGATAAACTTATTGAGCACGATGTGATCTTAAAGACGGAAGCGACAGAACTCTGACTGGACTAGTTAAAAGTTTCATAGCTCTTGCATAGCAGTCGTCGAAGCCAATTGGATTGTTGTTCAAATACTGTTATGAACATGTGAATAGAGTGAAGTAGGTACCTAAGTAAGTTAGAATCAAAACTTATTCCATGTATTAAAACAAGTATTAGAATGAGAATCGGTAGCGTTGGTCGCTTAGCCATAAAGACGTGCGAATTTGGATCCGGAGGTCGCGGGCTCTAACTCGGCTCGTATAAATGGATTTTTCAGAACTCATGTACGAAATATTATTTAATATTCCCAATCGCTTTTCAGTGAAACTTCAAAACTTCAAACTTCAACATTTATTCAGCAAATAGGCCACAAGGGCACTTTTACACGTCAACATTGAATTTACATACAAGCAAAACAATAATAATAATACATCAACAATTATAAAATACAACTGCAACTACCAAATCAAACTAACGTAATACAATTACTTAGATATGTATTTATCGAATTACATTAAAAAAAACTATAATAATAATATTAAAATAAAAACAAAACAGATACATGGAAAAAAAATCTAAAATCTAAATGAAATGAAATCTAAATGAAAGAAAACATCGTGAGGAGACCGAACTAATGCCAATAAGGTCTAGCTTCCCCTCTGGGTTGAAAGGTTAGATGGCAGTCGCTTTTGTTAAAACTAGTACCTACGCCAACTCCTAGAATTACTTGCCAAATGGAGCCCAGGATCCCACGAGCCGTGGAAGAAATCCGGAAAAACGCGATATAAACGATGTTTTTACTATAGGTATTCTTTATAAAAAATCTAAATCGGAAAACATACTCAAGATTGACTTAATTGTTTTCCTGTACAAGACATGATATATATTAATATATAGATATATTATAGTACATTACATACCTAGGGAGGTGAATTCGTGAATGCTCCAGATCGCAGGTGTTTGTGGCCCGATCCGAAGGTGAGGGCCATAAATATGCGAACTAGGGCTTTACGAATTACCGCTCGTGGTTTGTCTAAAGTTTTACATCTTGCCTTGGCCAGGAAGTGAGATTTTCCTTGGGTGACGTAAATATACAAAACATATTCACGTCTTCCAAATAATCACAAATATCACAACGTCCACAACCTATTAGAAACTTCTACAGAGAGGATTGAAGTGCAATAGTAAAACGAACACAACTATTTGAATGTCTTCCCGATTACGAAACAAACAAACGATTTCTGTACAAAATTCAGTGCTATTCTCGCAGCAGTTATAAAAATATTCATAAAGTTAGCAACTGCGCGAGCTCGAGGAAAAGTTATCCAAACACCATCGACATCGAGAGAAATTCCGAACCGGCCGTATTTCACTTTTTTCACAACATTGATATCAAGAAACTTGAACAATACTTTCGGTAAAAATACTTATGTTCGACCGAGAGTGAAACTCGAAAAACCCAGTCAAGTGAGAAATTAACTTAGCATAAGGTTCCGTAGTAAAAGACTTGTACTCTTTGAAGTTGATAGACGTTGAAATTTTATTCACCTACAAAATGCGCAGGTGAATTAAGTCTATATAATGTTTAAACTAAAGTGTACCGTAATGCTTTAGAGATAGCGTATTGAATGCTTTAAAGGTGGGTTTGTGCGGTTCATAAGTTCGCGTGGGGTCGATACCCTTTCTTCGAAGAGATTCTAAATAAAGGGTTGATCTATCTATACAATACGGCTCCGTTCAATTTATAGTTAAGTAGGGAAGTATTTATTCGATTTAAATAGAAACATTTCAGTACTTGACGATGACGGTGAAAGATATAGATATGATATTGTCTAACTGACAGTACACGAACAAAATAACCATCACTACATAGTATAAAATAAAGTCGCTTCCCGCTGTCTGTCTTGTCTGTCTGTCTGTCTGTCTGTCTGTATGTATGCTTAGATCTTTAAAACTACGCAACGGATTTTGATGCGGTTTTTAATAGATCGAGTGATTCAAGAGGAAGGTTTATGTATAATTTGTTAACCCGTGCGAAGCCGGGGCGGGTCGCTAGTTACCTATATAACTATCACTAGAAATCCTAAAAATACATTACATTATCCATTTTGAACTCTCCTAGAAATATAAAATCGGTACCGCATGAACCCTAAAAATGTTATCCACTTTTATACATCGACTAACTCTATGTTTATAGGGGTGATCCCTCGAGGGTAGAAGTTAAAAACAGCTTTCACCGGCCGACGCGTTTGAGTAAGTTTCACTGAAGTTTTATTGAAGTTACAACTTTCGGAGTTTGATGTATGTAAGTATGTATACCTGGTGTGTTGACCATTCGTAACCTTAGTAGAATACACATAAGATTCAAAATGACTTGATGTGTTGTAATCAGAAGGCAACAGGCCCGCGCTAGAGTTGGCGCAATCGTAAATTATTCAAGCCTTCCCGGTACAATACTTGCCTACTTGTCGTATCCGATTGTTGCTCAGAACTATTGTCTAGAAATGAAGTTTCTTGTATGATTTAGGTACTTGCTGGAAGCTGTCATAGTGTGTACAAACATAATGTGTACTTACCTAAGTTTGGAACTTTTAACAAGATGACTTAAGAAATGCATTTTTACAGCCGTATTCGAACAATATGATAAGTCAAATATTAGATATTGAAACGATATGGATCGGATATGTCAGTGTCAAACAAGTGTCAAAAGTGACGTATTTGTTTGAAGAAACGTCACTTTTGACACTTGTTTGACACTGACATATCCGATCCACATCATTTCATTATCTAATATTTGACGTATCTTATTGTTCGAATACGGCTGTTAGTCAAAGACTGTCGAGTCCTGCAGGAGGTGTAAAATTTTTCTTTAATTTACTAGGTATAGTAGGTAGTTTATTGCATAAAACTAGTAACAAACGAAAAACGGGAGGACGACTGGATCCAGCCTACCCTGGAGCTTGATGGAGGGCTTGATGACTTTTTCTTTAGTAGTATCTATTTCAGTTTATAAATTATATATAATAAGATGACGATGATGATGATGTATGATGATGAGAGGTGTGACTACTTAAAACAGAAATTAAAATATTTAATAAAATAATTAGATTAGTTCCCAAAGTTTTAACAAAAGGAAAATACAATAAGATGGCAACCTATGATACTAGCGTAGCATTACAAATGGTAGATCACAAAGCATGACTACGAAATGAAACATTGCATGCGCTACGGGTTCTTCGGCTACGGGTTTGCTGCTGCGCTACGAAGCGTAGAGCGTGGGAAAGCGCCACATGCTGCGTTTCTTGGCAATATTAGCTTGGCGGTTCATAATTTTATCCAGTCTCGGTCGTAAATACCACACCTAACCCCAATATCGCTGTAGGAAAGCGTGTGGAGCAACCACGACACGAGTTCCACGAAACTGGGGCTTACTAGGATAAGGTATCTGAGTAATGGCACGGTGTTGAGAAACCGCGATATTCTTATATGAATACTCATAGTAAAACACTCAGGATACATCGGGTATACATTTCTGAACGTCAGTGAACTCGTAGTACACTTTTTTATTATTGTTTTGAAATTTGACTTGCTTACTCGTTCACAATACAAAATTATGGTGAAATGATCTGGCGATAAGACCGAAAGGTGGCTGTAGAGAACTTTAATAAAACAACGAAATCGACTTTACTTTCAGCTTGTTGCAAGGATCTCATAAAATACGATGCAAAAGTTATAGAGTCTATAACTACTTGGCTCTGTGCGCTATGGACATCGCGAACCCTCATCCACTTCCATAAGCTAAATCGGTAAGAAAATTTTATAAAGTAATCAAACCTGCTCACAAAATTTCACTAGAATAGGTTGAGAAATGCGTCGCGTAGAAAAAAGTCGGACAGGCGGTTGTATGAAAGCGTTTTTGGCCTGAAACGGAGACGCCTCTGTCGCGCTTCGCGCTCGCTGGGCCAATCCAATTATAAAACAAAATAAAACGTATATAAACTTATTTTCAAACATAACTATTATTATTCTATTAAATGAAGAAAAGAAAAAATAACAATGAAAGATTGAATTCATTTTGAAACAATCGTAATTAAGTAAAATAAAATTAAGACAGACAATTAATTAAGGTGTCCATTCTATTTCGTGATACAAAAGTTTTAAATGATTTCAATGACGCTGTCTTAGTTTGCGGTTTACATTATGGTGCTGTCGCTTTTATGTGTAAAGGCGATAGAGAAGGATGCCAGAAGGATATCACTGGCTGTAACAGCGGTGTTTTCGCCAGGAGCTACTACCACAGATTACGTAACTATTAAAGTATAGTAATGACATCGCTCTCCAAAAAAACTTATTACTTGACTTTATATGGTGTAGCAACTTCTGTAATTAAACGACACATTTTCCGCGCCGTAAACGAAAAGTTTTCGTTTTATTGGTAGGTACTCAGAAATTTAGCCTATTCAATTCCTTTTTTTGGCAAATAAAAAAAATCGTGAGTTAAAATCTGCGCCTGATAGAGCAAAAAAAATAATAAAAATGTGTATAACGAAAGAAGTGTCTTATGTCTCTTGTACGATACATTATTTAGACATGGGAAAACTTAATGAATTTCTAATATTTTTTACCACTCATGAGTAACAACGCTGATGTAAATTTTCATTATTATTCAAACTGGGGTCATCATCTTCCTCGCGTTGTCCCGGCATTTTGCCACGGCTCATGGGAGCCTGGGGTCCGCTTGGCAACTAATCCCAGTAATTGGCGTGGGCACTAGTTTTTACGAAAGCGACTGCCATCTGACCTTCCAACCCAGAGGGTAAACTACGCCCGTATTGGGATTAGTCCGGTTTCCTCACGATGTTTTCCTTCACCGAAAAGCGAACAAACTGGGGTATCTGTATCAAAATAATTTAATCTGCGCCGGCACATGGAGGCTCCCACGGTCCTGCCGGCGTCGACATGCGACGGTTATTAAGCTCTTCACCTTTTTTGTTACCTGCTGAGAGATTTATTACTTTTAATTATTTTCCACTGTCCGCTAACGTTATTCATGTAAGAGATGTTAAATTAGATGCTTACAAAGGATGCTGTGGTGATCATCGTTATTTTAATTATTTGGAAACCTTAAATTTTACTTGTAAGAAAATTATAACTATAGATTTAACTAGTTTAAAGCATGTACACAATTATTTTAAGCAAACAAACTAACTAAATGAGGAGCAGTTCTGTTTGAGTCCGCAAACTTCAAATGTATCGAATTGATTGTCTGTGGTGATTGGCAATGAGATTGCCTGAAATCTACAAAGATCTGTCTGAATTTCAACGTAACATGAAATTCAGAGTAGTAACGTCTGTGATTGTCAGCGCTCTGATTGGCTTTCGGGTTTATTATGCGGTATTAGTAAAAAATCGAGACAGACTGGAAATTAGTTTTTACGTGGCAGTGTTCACTTTGACATTAATTAACAACAAAAACAGACTAAGAGAGTATTTTAATGTCATTCTCATTCTTATTTTTATCTCCTGACATCATATTGTATGTAAATTAATGTCAATATATAACACTTTATACACCTCTGTGTATGGGCACGCACCTCTAGACTACTACGACCTTTATTTTTATGCAGTGGCCCACAATCCATGAATCTAGTATTTTAACTGGATCGGTCATGAGGGGTGGGGGGAAATGACCGAACGGGATAGTCTTATGTATCTTTCAGTAGGAGTAGCAGCGAAAGCGCTATTATTGTTTGTCCTTGTCACAGTCTCACATTTTTTTTATTCCCCACCATAAATTTGTATGGGTATGGTAGTGGGCAACAAATAAATTCGACCAATCATACTGCCGTATTCGAACTTCAAGATATTTACAAGAGACGACACGTACTAGATCCATTCTAGATACGTTATAGTTTAGATTTCAACTAGTTCTCTTTTGCAGCGCAATTCGGGCAACCAATGTCACTTTTACGATAGATCGTGTTAGATATCTATTTGATGTGAATTAGATCTCTAAGTAATATCTTGTGGAAATCGTTCAAGAGTATCTCCAGAATCGCGGAAATGTCAAATTTGACAGGTTAGATCTTAAAGATATCGTTATCGTAACTTGGCGATGTCTAATAGATGTCTATTACAAAATCCGAATCGGGCCCATAGTGTCGCACTGCCTATGTTTTGTCCCTCACGGAGGCACGCGTATACCACTTCTATAGGATCCTACCTTCTATGCCACAATCTGTTTCGATTTAATGTAACCGTAGGTATAAATTACGTGTGGGAGTCACCGTTAACAATGGTCGCAATAATAACGTACAACAGATTGAAACGCGGTTGAAACTCCCCCGCCACAATAGGTCTCACGGGCGCAATTATTGTTCCACGCATTTTAATGAAGCGGGTGGTGTCCGATGTGAATACCGATGTAGGAGCCGGCAGGTTACGACTGTGCGGGCGATTGGCAACATCGTAAACCAGCAGATTTTATTAGTAAGAGCCCATCAACGTGCACACTAGCGCCACTGCTAAATAATCGTGATTATTTAAATTTAACAAAATATATTTAAAAAAAGCGGCCAAGTGCGAGTCGGACTCGCCCATGAAGGGTTCCGTATTTAGGCGATTTAAGACGTATAAAAAAAAAACTACTTACCAGATCTCGTTTAAACCAATTTTCGGTGGAAGTTTACATGGTAATGTACATCATATATTTTTTTTAGTTTTATCATTCTCTTATTTTAGAAGTTACAGGGGGGGGGGACACATTTTACCACTTTGGAAGTGTCTCTCGCGCAAACTATTCAGTTTAGAAAAAAATGATGTTAGAAACCTCAATATCATTTTTGAAGACCTATCCATAGATATGCCACACGTATGGGTTTGATGAAAAAAAAATTTTTGAGTTTCAGTTCGAAGTATGGGGAACCCGAAAAATTTATTGTTTTTTTTCTATTTTTGTGTGAAAATCTTAATGCGGTTCACAGAATACATCTAGTTACCAAGTTTCAACAGTATAGTTCTTATAGTTTCGGAGAAAAGTGGCTGTGACATACGGACGGACAGACAGACGGACAGACAGACAGACAGACAGACATGACGAATCTATAAGGGTTCCGTTTTTTGCCATTTGGCTACGGAACTCTAAAAAGGGGGCCGCTACGAACAGTATCTTGTATTAAAGTACCTTTTGAATACATCAAAATTGTTTCTATGTTGCTGGATTCGTCAATCTATGAACTCAAAACAAAAACGGCCGTTTTAGCTTTGGACGCATTAAAAAACAAAAATATAAAAAAAAAGCAAAACGGTCCGCCACACATCATCATCTTCCTCGCGTTATCCCGGCATTTTGCCACGGCTCATGGGACCCTGGGGTCTGCTTGGCAACTAATCCCAGTAATTGGCGTGGGCACTAGTTTTACGAAAGCGACTGCCATCTGACCTTCCAACCTAGAGGGTAAACTAGGCCCGTATTGGGATTAGTCCGGTTTCCTCACGATGTTTTCCTTCACCGAAAAGCGACTGGTAAATATCAAATGATATTTCGTACATAAGTTCCGAAAAACTCATTGGTACGAGCCGGGGTTCGAACCCGCGACCTCCGGATTGCAAGTCGCACGCTCTTACCGCTAGGCCACCAGCGCTTCGGTCCGCCACACATATTGACAATATTAATCTGTGTTGAAAAAAAAAAAATATTGCTCTAGCTTCAAAACCCACGGAGGAAACAGTATTAGAGTACTGTTGGCTCTTAAACAAAAGCTGTCGTCACTTGAGAGGTGAATCAACTTTTTTGTGCACTTTAGCTGTCATGGTTTCATCGCCTGAGATACACTTTAAAATAGTAATTATATGGAATTGTTGGTAGCGACCACTTATTTATTAAGGGTACCTATCTTCAATCATGTATGAAGTACGTGTTACTATTTTTTATTGTTTGATGATGATTGATGTTTATCAATCAATCAAATCTTTTATTTCAGGCCTTCTCAGGATCTTTTATCTTTTATTTATTTTTGTTTTTTATGTATGTAATACCCATACATAAAAAACATAAAATACGAAAGTCACATTAACATTAAAAAATATAATAATCATATAATAATCAAAATAATATAATATTCCCTGGCCCACGGACCAGGACAACAGCAAAAAACAAGTTTACTTTTATTACCCAAATGCAATTCTTCAGATTTAGACACATCGCAGAGTTAGACACATCACATTACAGGCATGTTCTGTTACTTGCATTATACAAATCATCGAGTGGTATTTTCAGTAAACTACAATTAATCCGTGGAGCGCCTTAGTATCACACGTGTCATACTAACTTAATTTGGGTCGTAGCGACTCAGTATCAGACATGTGTTACTTTACTAGGTAACGATCAATATGGGTCAAATTGCTTTGCATCAATTTATTGTATGATGGTCGTTTGACGGGTTAACAGGAAATAAGAATATCATGTATCTGTAGATATTGTTCTGAAGCGGCCAACTTGAATATTGTCAAAGCTAGATTTTTTTTAAGTTCGACTTAGTACTATTATTTATTATGTGGTTCAACACACGATCGTATCAGTGTGTGCTGTAAGGTGTAATCATCATTAAAATCATAAAAGTATGGGAATTGGAATTAGGTAAACCGAATATTAGTATATTATATTATATGTAGTATGGCTCCGAATAAAGATACCTGTACACTGAATAACTATTAAAATAAAAGTCGTATTTTGTTCTCCGCGAAACAATACATTTAAATCTCATATGTAACCCGGTATTTTTGTAAAAATGCCGATTAAAAAATCAGGCATTGTAAATAGCGTGCATTTTGCGTGAATGAGAGCTGACTCGTTGAATCGGCGTATGTTTACTCTAGAATTTTAATGAATTTCAAGCACTATAAAACCATGATACCGTAAAATGGGGTGAGTAGGGTAGGTTGGGTTATGAATGGGGAGAGAAGGGATGAAAGGGGGGTGAGGTGGGTTTTTAAGGCTACTGCTACAAAAATAATGTATTCCAATTTAAAATGGAGCTATAGTATACCAATAATAAAAAAATCGATCCAACAATCTTCCAAAATCACCTTTGTATGAAAACCTAACTCACCCCAAATATGAGGGACTACGGGGTGAGGTGGGATTTCCTGTTTATCGTCAAAGTTATGAAATGGAACTACCCAAAATAAAATAAAAACTAAAATACAAACGTCCGGAACACTTATTATATACACCATTCACTTTGCATATGTAAAAATAAAATGTTATCGAGGTTTGAATGTCAGTTTTGCACCTACTCACCCCATTTTACGGTACCTCTGTGGGTTTTATAAAAAAGTTATACTTTTATTGCTACGGTAAAAGCATCGGCTAACAGATCAATTAGTGATATTTAAGGGGATGTGCGCGAGTCATTTTGCATAAAATTGTTTCACAGCTTTAGAGCGTTTTCACATTGTCCGATCCGATATCAGATATCGGACGACCTTAGGAGAAAATTGTAAAACCTTCTTATCCAATAAATTTGCCATGTTTTATATTTTGAACGTGTTGATAGCAGTTTTCATCGCCAATTGGTAAGTATAAGTATAGGGCTTGTCTAAAAAATGGTTTTAATACTGCACCGAACTTTTTCAAAGTGTTGTGCAACTTGTACAAATAACAGGAAAACTGACAGACGAACAGAGGAGGCTTAGTAATAGTTAGGGTTCTGTTCGTCATTCTTTGGGTACCTGCGGAACCCTAAAAAGACCGGGCTAGACATGCCCCATTCAAAAGTCTCTAAACGGAAGGACACGAGCCGTAAAATAGGATTTCATGCATGCCTTGATTTGTGTAAACCAATATGTTCGGTTGGCAACGCACGACCTTTGCCAATTACCGTCAGGGTCTGGAAAAACCATTCAAGTTTTTGAATTTATTTAGATTTTGATGTACGGTGTATGGTACTTTGAATAAATAAAAATTATTAGAATCAAAAAATGCCTGTTTGTAAGAAGTATAAGTAATAATATGGTTGTAATTCTTTCTAACAAAATGAGATAATTATGATTATAAAAATACATTGCGAAGAATATTTGAAGACTTGCCTAAACCCGATGGTAGTAATAATACCCTACAAAGATAATATGCTTGTATTTAGCGATACAATTTTCTTGAAAACATGACGTGTAGTAAATTGGCTAGTTTAACATTAGAATTAATTTACAGCGAGCTAAACATTAGAATTTCATGTCTTAACTTTTTACAGAACTGTAAAAGGCACCTACCCTAACGTAACGTTTTAAAGCAGCGGTAAAATACAGATTTTCTTTTATTACTTTTTGTTGCTCAACATTTTAAAAACTTTACCCTCTTATAGCTGATATAATGTAACTTATATGCTTGTAACATAAAATGTAAATTAAGACCATTTTTTTTTTGTTGATACCAGCGAGGTTGTATACCAGATTATGCCTGAAGTGGTGTTCAGAGAGCAATCAAAAACAAGCATGACCCTGCATCGCATAACACTACATTTGCTTTAGTTGAAGCGATGTGAATTTTGCATTTATCAACTTGTCTTTGTTGTTCGCTTTACTCCCACTGTACCCTTGTTTATTAATATTGATTAAAACACTGTCAGTTCTCTCAAGATTTTGCCATACAAGTCGTAAAATCAGGACAATTAATTAAATCTAAATACAAATACTTGTTCTAAGTCAGTGAATGGATTGTACTCATGTGTAAAGTTAGTAGAAACTACGGCATACCCATTCATCTAGCTAATGCACTGACCGACTATTGGTCTAGGTGGAAACGAGGCACTTTGTTCTTCGAGTAACTCGCTCACGCTTGCCTCCGTCTGACTTTGTTAATGCAGTAACAACTTTCTACACTACCTACTTGACTAACTAGGCAATTACCTACTACAAAGTTTTACGGATGATTTTTTTAATACAACCATCATCTTCCTCGCGTTGTCCCGGCATTTTTGCCACGGCTCATGGGAGCCTGGGGTCCGCTTGGCAACTAATCCCAGTAATTGGCGTGGGCGCTACTTTTTTTTTACGAAAGCGACTGCCATCTGACCTTCCAACCCAGAGGGTAAACTAGGCCCGTATTGGGATTAGTCCGGTTTCCTCACGATGTTTTCCTTCACCGAAAAGCGACTGGTAAATATCAAATGATATTTCGTACATAAGTTCCGAAAAACTCATTGGTACGAGCCGGGGTTTGAACCCGCAACCTCCGGATTGCAAGTCGCACGCTCTTACCGCTAGGCCACCAGCCCTTTTTTAATACAACGATGGCAAATAAGGATACAGCTCACACGGTAGTAGGCAGCTACTGTGCGTTGCTGTCTATTTAGAAACTTTTTTGTAGAAATCAATATTAAAGTAAGTACTTCGACAAAACCTCAACAAAAACAAGAACCTCACTACGAAGAAGTTGATGTTGTAAGAGAAAATTTCTCTGAAACTGCACAGTCAAGTAGAAGGCAATTTAGATTCCAAAGTGTAAGTTGAGGATAGAAAGCAGCATCTAACGCTTGTTTGAAGAAACGTCACTTTTGACACTGACTGATCCAAACCATATCGTTATCGTATCGTGTCGTAATTTTTTAAGTATATTAGAATTAGAATCGGGTTGTTAGAATCGATTCTTCCGAGGACAACCCGTCATTCAATTACCGACAGGTTTATAGTTCGACTACAGTTTAATTTCCAGGGCGCTTATTAAATTTCGAATGCATGAGTATCATATGGTCACATTGAAATATGTTGTACATTTATTAATATGCACGATATCCTGTACCATTTTTCTGCTAATAAACTCTATAATGTTAAAACGCCAATATGCCATAAACCCACAAGCCCGGCGCCACACGTAGCGAACGCATTAAAATGATCATGCATGTTAATTGATGTAAACAATACGGGCTAATGGAAGTAAGGTATCACTCCGTTTAATTGCCATACACGTGCTGAGGTTACCAGTTAATTGGTACTAATAATGTTACCAAAGGACAAATGTATTAGTGCTACAAATTATTTGAACAATGCTGCGTGTTAAGCGTAAATAATGTAGTACTAATACTTGTATGGCAGTTAAAGATTTCCTGGCTCGAGGAGGTTAGGACATATTATTTATCTATAAAATGTCTGACTTTGCTGGTCATAAGTGTCACAACTGGTGTCACAACCTTATAGGTGGCGAAATATGTAGGTAGGTTTGGTCAGTCAAAAATTAAAAAGAGTTCAATTCAATGCATGATCTGTCCAACCAAGTCCAACAAAACAAAAAAGAACGGCTGTAGTAGTACCATCCTTTTCTCGAACACATTCAGGCTATTTTCAACGTACAAGAGGTATGTATGAGTACGTATGATATAGTTATGAGTTTTGAGAACAGTTGCAGCTGACGTACATACAAGAAGTAAACAGAAGGACTGTCTGAAAAAAGATATGAGATCCCATTAAAAAGATGCATATCTTGCAACGCAGTTCGCGTTGCAGCATACTGCACAGTGGCGGATTTGCAGTCTTTGCCACCCTAGGCTCAGACCCTGTAGCCGCCCCTTTAGCATCAGCACCCATCATATTGACTACATTTAGGTCAGGCAACGAAACGCCTAACGAAATTCCCACCGGGGGTACGGGGGGGCTCAGCCCCCCGCATTGAAAAGCAGGTGCACATTCTACAACAGTATAGGTAACTAGTACAATAAAAAAGACCGGAATTGTATATTCATGCTTTATTTATTATTAAATGGATTTTGTTACATCATGACAGTTTCATGTAATATGCTACACTAATTTTAAATTAGCCGCAATTGCCTTTAAAAATCCAACTTTTGTGTAGTCAGACTTATGTTGTATAATTTGATTTATACGGTATTAGGTTCTGATCTGATTAATAGAATATTTAAACGCCATACTAAATAATGGTTTTTCCCCGAATCTATCTAGTCACTATAATTCTGGCATACGATTACGATTACGCAGTTCGCCCTAAGAGCCGGAGCAAGGCGCGCAAAAAAAAAAGACCTAACATCGACTTCTGAACCTAACCTATCCGAGTCGGAGTGCCCCGGAAAGTCTTGCTCGCTCCCTTCGCTCGCTCGCTTGTTCGCAGTTCTAACCTTATCTAACCTACTTTCTGTAAGCCATTTTATTTTGTAGGAGGTCACAGTTCTAACCCAATCTAACCTACTTTCTGGGAAGCAATTTGAATGGCAAATTTTATTATGGCTACAAAACAAACAAAGTTTCTGGCACGTGACTAATATAGTAAACAATAAGTACCAACAACACAACACAACACACACTTATTGTAGTAACAATAAGTAGTATTGCATATGTAATTATGGGAAACAATATAATGGCTGTTGACTATTATGGCAGATGAAATTATGGCAAATGAAATTCTGGCAAGTGCGTGTATACCGTTTCCGAGATATAAGCGAAAAACCGAAAAATAGGACCTTCAAACCTCCCTCTTCCCCCGGCTCAAGTGCTACGGCCGGGGACTTTTGATATGTTCTCCTCCTAACTAGTTCAAACAAAGTTACGAAGTCAAAAATTGTGTTCCAAGCATTTCTCTCTATACCTTTTTTTGAGAATTCGTTGCCTGGCCTAATTTTGTGTTATTTCTTGTTATCATCAGCGATTTTTTTCCACAATTTGCCGCCCCTAATATCTCGCCGCCCTAGGCTCGAGCCTACTGTGCCTTATGGGAAATCCGCCAGTGATAGGTACTGCAATACAGTTTTGAAATGTAATGTTTTAACATTTTAAGACGGCTATTTTCGTTAGAAGCCAGGGAGTGTCCAGTTGTCCACAGGACTCGATTTCCACCGACCAAATCAATTGAAATCAGTAACAACAAATTCAATGACGCATATTATGTACCTAAGTTAATGTCGTTATGATTATAAAGTAGGATATTTCCAAAAGGTCAGTCATTTATAATCTAATGTAAGGAGTAGGTATGATACTCGTAACTATGATAACAACTCAATAATTATAAATATATTTTTATTGAATAATTTAAATATGTTGACCCTACTTTAAATAATCTACCTATGTCCAAAAGAAAATAAATCTTAAAGACATTCGGCCATATTCGAACTTTAAGATACGTCAAATACTAGAGATTGAAACGATATGGAATAGATATGTCAGTTTCAAACAAGTGTCAAAAGTGACGTTTCTTCAAACAAACGCGTCACTTTTGACACTTGTTTGACACTGACATATCCATTCCATATCGTTTCAATCTCTAGTATTTGACGTATCTTAAAGTTCGAATATGGCCGATTGTCTCTTATAAAAATAAAAACAGATAGTGAAACAAACGTTGCCAGCTAGGGTTGCCAGATCGAAAGGCGCTATTATCGGGAAAAAATATCAATTTTGGGCCTCAAGTCGGGAAAAAAACTATTCAAATTAAATTGATTGTATTAAAAACAACTATATTTTACATTATTGGCACTACGTCAGCTGCTCTGCCCAATCTCGCCACGCGCGTCAGGGCGCGCGCGCTGACGGGCTCGAAGCGGGTCGCTGGCTCGCTCGACGACAGTTCGGAACTTGAAATTATTGTTTCACGTTATAGTGAAGCTGTTTTTCGGGACAATTTTCACTTAGTCGGGAATCGGGAACACATGCTTAAAATCGGGAGAATCCCGCCGAATCCCGACCATCTGGCAACCCTATTGCCAGCTCGTCCCAAGACTCCCAAGGCACTTTTACTAGATAATTCGACCTAGTTTCACACAACATTTATTACTCCTTATCACCTCGGGTATGCGTGGTTAGAATTTTTCGGCTTCCTCGCAGTAGGTTCTAAACAAGGAAAGCACTCGTTACTTAACTGCCGAAAGAAGACACGTGAGTTTTGTCTAAAATAGTTGCCATAAATTACTCCAAACCCAAATGTTGGCTATAGTACCTACTTTTTAGGGTTCCGTAGCCAAATGGCAAAAAATTGAACCCTTATAGATTCGTCATGTCTGTCTGTCCGTCTGTCCGTGTATGTCACAGTCACTTTTCTCCGAAACTATAAGAACTATACTGTTGAAACTTGGTAAGTAGATGTATGTATTCTGTGAACCGCATTAAGATTTTCACACAAAAATAGAAAAAAAAACAATAAATTTTTGGGGTTCCCTATACTTAGAACTGAAACTCAAAATTTTTTTTTCATCAAACCTATACGTGTGGGGTATCTATGGATAGGTCTTCAAAAATGATATTGAGGTTTCTAATATCATTTTTTTCTAAACTGAATAGTTTGCGCGAGAGACACTTCCAAAGTGGTAAAATGTGTGTCCCCCCCCACCCCTGTAACTTTTAAAATAACAGAATGATAAAACTAAAAAAAAATATATGATGTACATTACCGTGTAAACTTCCACCGAAAATTGGTTTGAACGAGATCTAGTAAGTAGTTTTTTTTTAATACGTCATAAATCGCCTAAATACCCTTCATGGGCGAGTCCGACTCGCACTTGGCCGCTTTTTTGTTTGTGGAATCTAGAAGTGTCCGTTGAAAATTGTTATGTGTAGAAGCCACCAAAAATATATTAGAAAATATCATCTAATGTGGAATGTTTTATTATATATTAGGCCAAACTTGGCACTGTCCTTTACTGCCAATTACAAAAAGAAATGTAACCACTTTACAGTTTTAAAGCTTTCGATATTGGCGTGTTCAATACAACTAAACGCACGGAAGCCTCATAAGGTGCCATTTCGAATTGTCGCTGAATGCAGCCATGTGCCACAGGTCGTCGTTTTTACACCCCCCTTTAATGTTATTTCCCCTTTATGACACCATAAAGACGATACCGGCCACTACGCGTAATGAAATCTTCTGTTCAATACCTGTAGAATAGTGCTTTAAAGCTATTAACAGCGTCGATGTCACGCGCTGGGGAAATATTCGATGATTTCGTGTTGTTATTTAACTTCAAAATGATAAGTACTTATAAAAAAATAGATGAATGTTTAGTAAAAATTATGGTAATAATATTACGTCATGAAACAGGACTTTTTAATCTGTAAACTGTCGTGACGTGTGGGGGGATACCGGGGCAAAGCTTTTGATCGTATCATATCAATATCAAAACCTTAACAGATTTCAAAATCAGAATACCACTTATGACCAGACAGATCACGAAATTTCCAATTTTACGATTTTGCTACTATGGACGCTAGTGAAATTCTTCTTTTAGCACGAGCTTGCGTCAACCACCCGTAATAACAATTTATGGCATAGGGATATGGCGATCCCGTTATCCAACGGTTTCACAAATGCAAGCAGTAAACATAGGGATGCTTGTGGAGAGTTATTGAGGAATAGCGACTCCACGTACCTGAACGCTCCTGCCCTCTATTTCTTGTCTTCGGGCACGTCTCAACATCTTCCTGAACATCGATTTTTTCGTATACCGCAAAAACATACAACATCTTTAGTTAATTGATATTGACAAATCACATGCGTTTACTTGCCTTAAGCTAACACGAAGACAAGTAAGCAAATACGTACCTTGTACAATATTTGCTATCTATGCAGTGCTTGTATTGCGCCCGCATGAGTAGCGATAATGTATCAGCGGTGCAGTAATGTCAAGTGTTCTCAGAAATCTGCCCTACCATACATAGTCGTAACAGCCATTGGGAACCAGTTTGAATTTGGAGTTTGTCATGAGAAAATACGGTAAACGATTGAATAATTTATCTAATGACTGTTTCGGCAGTTATTTGTGGTGCGGTAGTTATGGTCGCGTACCTGCTAGTTAATTTGATCTCTAAACAGCTTATAATGGAAATATAAGCAGCGTATTGCATCAGTTTAACCTGGTTTAACGTTCAGATTAATATTACGAAGGACGAAAATCAAGTTAATTATTGAAAGTGGAATGAGTGACGTTGTGTGTTGTGTTACACAATAAAACCTTAGTAAATAATGAGAAAAAACTGCATAAGTGTTTATACGAGTATCTCGTCTTTTTCTTAGTCGTTTGATTAATTTTCTAACCTCACGATATTTAGTTTATATTCTATAAATTAATTGTGATCTGTTATTTGTTTCTTTCCAATTTCTACGTCTTATTATTTTTTTGCTACGTCTTTTTATTTTTTCTTTGAAATTTTGTGTCATATTCAGTGATCGGAATTGGTAGTGCCATTTCACGGGACTTTGGTGCGTAAGCTTAGTATGGATATACCTTTTCACCCCGGGTTTTCATATTACCTACTTCAATAGGGATGATGACACATGTTGAATTTTATAACAAAATCTAGTAAAATAGATAGGAAATGAGCAATTTAAAATAATAATGTGGATATTAAAATAAAATACGGAAATGTTACAAAAATACAGGATCTGAAAGTTTCGAAGTTTAAGTTTTTTTTAACTTCCAAAAACGACAAAAGTAAGGGTACCAGTCGATTCCTTACATTTTATCCAAAAAATATTGTATAGTAACTATATACATATAAACGCAATATTTCACTGACAAAAACGCAATTTTCTTGGTTTGCCCATACTTCAAGATGGGATCTCAATGACCTTGACGTCACGTTCACTTATCCTTTTGTGAGGGGCGTTTCGCGAGTGAAGTGCGACTGTCGGACTTTGACTATAATTTCTGACTTTTGTGTTGCTTTAATGCAATGGGTCCCATATAGACATTTGATCCTAAAAACAAATCCGATCGATTGATACCATAAATAAAAATTAGTCATGTAGCCTATTAAAGATATGCCAAGAAATATTTTCGTGAAAAAATAAGAGTCTTGGAATCCCGAGTCTTATCCATGTTAAGTACAATGTTTGAGGTCATTCACCCCAAATGGCACTACCTATTCCGATCATTGGTCATATTCCGTGCGTGAATGTGTCATGTAATGTTTATGAAATTAAATTAAATGAAATGAAATGAAATGTTTATGTCTACCTAGTTCTGTTGTTATAGATGGTCAAACCAATTTGTCAGTAAATAGGAACAAAAAAAACTATACTCATCCTTTTCTTTTGGATGCTAGTACTAGTGTAAGACAAAGATAGTATGACTCTCTGTGTCTATGTTTGAAATAAGACAGTCCTTTGACACACTTTAGTTTGTTTTTAACACGCTTTTATTAGGTCGACCTGTATGTAACTAACATGTAATGGAATCTTGCAAGTTAAATTTGATCCACTTCCCGGTTTCCGATTGAGCTGAAATTTTACATACCTACACATGTAAGTCGGGTGACAATGCAATATTATGGTACCATCGAGCTGATCTGATGATGGAGACAGGAGGTGGCCATAGGAACTCTGTGATGAAACAACGCAACCTAATTGTGTTAGGGGTTTTTAGAATTGTCTCGATGAGTATTAGTTGTCTGTCGTAAGAAAAGTACAGTCAGGGATAAAAGCGTGTACCTACCAAAAATTCAATTTTTGCCAAAAACTTAGTTAGTTCTTTTTTTTTTTTTTCATTTACTTTTTTCTAATGTTTGCCAAGGATAAACGATTTATATTTATATTTCTACCTCTAGCTATAAAAAGACCTTCGATGCCATTTTTAGCTAGAATCTTTATGTTGACAAATAAAAATGATATTTATCTAGGCAAGTTTATACTTTTTGGCGCCTAGAAGCCAACACTACGCAAATGAATAGTGACGCAGAACCAAGATAGCAGGGAAAGTTTTGTCGCGAAGAATTTGGAGTTTGTAAATCTACATATATATAACCTATCCTATCCCGAAAGTCACAGGCGACACCGTCGCTTCACTAATCCTACTCGCAGCGTCCAACTTTGCTAAGCAATTGACACTACGAATAGTGGGTAGGTACTTTAGTTAGAGGATTATACTCGTAATGTTTTAGGTACCTAGTTGGAATATTAACATGCATCTCATACGTTGTTCATGTTGGAATAGTTAGATCAAAAAGTTAAAAACCGTATCACATTGTCTTCTAATTAATGGAGGGTTTCGTACCATTATAAAACCAAAGGCACAAAAGTGTAAAAAATACCCTTTTTTATTTTTCGGAAATAACTCGTAAAGGGTGGCCCATAGCAGAAAATATTCTTTATACTACACTTGAAGCTCTCCATGTCATCTCACAGTGGCGCTTCCTTAACAACTGGTCGAGCTCAGGTCGAATCCCGCTAAGGGCATTAATTTGTTAGTATGTCACAATTATTTGTTCCAATTATTCCAGAGTTCTGAATGATTTGTTTGTATTGTAATATACCTAAATATCACAAGGGATTTTTCAAAAATAGTTAAAGTCGGGTTTTGTTTGTACATAATAATATAAAACGTAGGTACATTTGTGTCTATGCTCAACACCATTTCTAACCAGATTTATATATTTGTACGAAATTGGCATGTTATTGCCTAAGTTTTGCAACTTTACTGATACCTACTGTTGCCAAACTTTGTAGTAATAGACATCGCCCTTAATATTGCCGGACAACAGATATTAACATTTCTGATAGTTATCCTTCAGAAAAACAATCTGTACAATAAAAAATATATCATGTTCCTGCCTAAGCACACAGAGTAGGTAGCTTAGGTACACT
The DNA here is from genome assembly GCF_948474715.1 of Cydia amplana. Classification (NCBI taxonomy): domain Eukaryota; kingdom Metazoa; phylum Arthropoda; class Insecta; order Lepidoptera; family Tortricidae; genus Cydia; species Cydia amplana. Next base: position 13,574,438 of record NC_086071.1, on the reverse strand, counting down.
CTTTAGCATTTGAGACGTAGGTAAGTGTCATAATCATGCTAGGCAATCTTAAAAACTTAGGTATATGAATTATAGATATAGTTTATAAATTTAGCACCAGTAAAATATAACTACAATATTTCATAAAATTTCAGCTTGCCAAAGAAAACTTAAGGCGCTCGCTTCCGTAGCACCGTATTATCGCATAAATCGCATGTTAAACATACTTACACGTCGTCCGTATTCCAGAGATAATCTTAAGCAATATCTACTTCGTAATATTATTAAGTTGCTGACAATTTTGTAAGATAATTTACAAGTAAATGGGCGTTTTTTTTTTGTTGCCCCTACACTTTTTTTTCAAATTTGGGATTTTTTATGTTATTTCTACTCAGAATCACGAGCTCTTTCTATCCTAATAGGAGAAAAAAAGTGTCCCAAAATTTCCATACATTTTTCGATCTTTCCATTACGCGACCGCCATAAAAAAAAAAAAAAAAAATGGTGAACGGTGAAATGGTGGTGGTGGTGGTGGTGGTGGTCTATGAAAAATGGTGACGGAATGGAAATAAAAAACCTTAGGACACTTTTTTTCTCCTATTAGGATAGAAAGAGCTCGTGATTCTGAGTAGAAATAACATAAAAAATCCCAAATTTGAAAAAAAAAGTGAAGGGGACAACAAAAAAAAAACGCCCAAATATACAAATTTCCGAATGAAAGCAATCGCAAGTGAAATGTTTCTCCGTTCGATCGCGAATCACTGCCATCTCTAATCGCCTTGAAGAAATGGCTTTGGTGCATTTCATCGGTTGCTTTAAAGAATTTCTCTTTTTAATATGAGCATCGATTCCAATTACAAAAGATCAAAGAATCGCCGCGCGGCCCACTTCGTCTTTGTTCAAACGAAAGATGAATTATTCAGAGAGCTGGAAACGTTTCAATTGGCCAGCTATAAAAAAAAGAAACGGTTCGTTGCTTTTTCCACTAAATTAAAATTTTCTTTATTTTCGATTTAGGAAGCTTTAAATTGAACAGTATTGATTTGAGAATATTACTTATTGAAATATTATGACTGGCGAGATTTTATTAAATTTATTGCATAGGATATTTGCAATAGGTTCTACTGTTGATAAAATATATGCAAAATAATGTGATGTTAAAACGTTTTACCAGTGCTAACTAACTTAGATGCAGAGAAAATAACAAATTATTAGTAATAGTAAAAACAAACATCAATAATTAAAGGTCTGGCCACTGGTCCCCGAGCATCATCACATACTGGGTATTTTAATAATGCTGGGAATATGATAAAACAACTAGAATAGAAGAAGAAAACGAGTTTACCAAAAAGGTCAACGTAAGAGTAACATTCCATTTCTGACCGCTGCTGCACTACTGGTACTGAACGCGTCGCTGTTACTGTCAATTTCCATAGTAAAATGAACAGTAGTGCAGCTGCGGTTGGAAATGCACTGTCACCTCCAGCAAATAAGCAGTACAGCTTTGGAATAAGTATGTATCCCATGTAGCGAATCATGGTTCATGTTATGACGATACGTTGGTGCGAGGGTACTTATTCAATATGCCACAGGACGCAGTCAACTGATGCTTTCCAATACTGGTTTGCTATTATTGATAGCAACACGCTTACGTGCACTTTAACGAGCTCTCATTGCATAAAGTTATGTGCTATGTTGTTAATAAGTTAGCTCTTGTTCAATAATATGCATTATATTTCAGATGGAGAATGTTAAGGCTAGTTTAAAATAGTTATTTTCGATACAAGTGCGAAACTTGTATCGAAAATAACTATTTTGAGTCGCTTTGTTGAATTGCATTTCTGTCTTTCTGACCTCGGGAATAATTAATTATAAACATGAATAAAAATGATTGACGTATCTAACGTGTGAAGTGTGCTGCCAACTCCTTTAAAGAAGCGATGAATGCAGGATTTCCATCCTGCAAGATACGAAGTGTTAAGCTCAGAGCTTGTAGCAAGTAAATCTCCTATGTGACCTATGTAGTATACGAGTTGCTGCGTTCAAACTCGTTGTACGCTCATAATACAAGGTGTAAAATTAAGATAAAGGAGCTCACGGCTAGCAGCGTATTCATATCTGAAGCAGATAGATGCTTTATCGTAAGTCGCAAACTATGAGCTTCATTTCAGCATGCGTATACACAGATAAGATTGAACATAACAGTTTTGAATGATTCACGGTTAGTTTCACTAGACTTATATCGACCGGGATATGAACCGTGATTACCTCGAAAGCTCGGGAGCTCAAAAACAATACAAACTGTAATCACGGTTCATATCCCTGTCGATATACCTACCGAAGTCAAGATTGAACATAATATATCATAGCGTGTCACTATTTAATTCTAAACGTATCAAAGTGTAAATGTATGTAGTTCACATAATTCTCTACCATCTCTAATGAATTTAGCTCAGCTTATGCCTCAGCTGGCCTTAATGGATCATTAATACCTGTAGTAATGTAATCTTTGTAATTTTTAACTAGGCTGGATTTATGTTGGCGGCACCTGGCGGATCGCAGTCAGTGATCGAGAGGGCGGGACCGTACGCGAAATTATTAAAGCGTAATAATTTATGCTCGCAATTTGTACGTAACTTGAATTCGCTCCTTGTGTCATTCATCACTGCTGCCAGCGTAACGATTAATTTTGGTAATCGCCGTGTAAAAACCGGCCAAGTGCGAGTCGGACTCGCGCACGGAGGGTTCCGCACCATCAACAAAAAATAGAGCAAAACAAGCAAAAAACGGTCACCCATCCAAGTACTGACCCCGCCCGACGTTGCTTAACTTCGGTCAAAAATCACGTTTGTTGTATGGGAGCCCCACTTAAATCTTTATTTTATTCTGTTTTTAGTAGCGGCAACAGAAATACATCATCTGTGAAAATTTCAACTGTCTAGCTATAGAAAATTTCAACTGTTTAGCCGGTCTACCTAGCTTTATTTGACGTTCATAAGCGCATCGTAATTATGCCTACTTGAATAAACTATCTTTTATCTTATCTTATCTTATCTATCATGGTTCGTGAGATACAGCCTGGGGACAGACGGACGGACGGACAGCGGAGTCTTAGTAATAGGGTCCCGTTTTTACCCTTTGGGTACGGAACCCTAAAAACGTTGGAACGAATATGTGTTGCTTCCTTAACTAACTCTAACGTGTGTGATCTATGATTTTCCCTAGTGCCGTAATAATTATAAAAGGGATCAAATGTTCACATTTTTTTATTTCAAATGTGTACAAAGAAAAAAGCGATGAGAAAAATGTACATAGCATATCTTATAATATAGTTTTGATAATATGTCAGAAATTTTCATATGAGTTTGCGAAGCATTTTGATTAATATAAATTTTTCATTATTCATGTTTTATTGCACACCTCAATAAAGGAAACAATAACTATAATACTGAGGATAAAATAATTAAAACTAAATGTTGACAGCAGGCGGCATTGCCGCATAATATAGTTATTATACTTCGGTAGATACTACTTTACCGTGTGTAATGTACACTGTACACTATAGGTTTTTAGTTTTTACACGGATTTATTTCTAATTACCGTAACTAATTACTTTTGGGAATTATCGTAGTTTTTGGTTAATGAGGCCAAAGCTTAGTTGCTTGAACAGAACGCAAGTTGCCATAAGATTTCATCTTGAAAGAGTATTAAATTATGGTAAAAGTTTATAAACATTATTAGACAGTAAATACAGATAAGTAGGCGTCTTCCCGGCGCGTTCCGGAACGGGCCCTCGTTAATTTTATTCAACTTTACCATAGAGAAATATAGTAAGACAAGAGTGCTCACTCCATACATCAGTTCAGACTATTAATTTCAGTGTCTACATCTAGCATCGATTAGCGGAACTATCAGGCGGCCTAGCCAAGGTGACGATCGCTATCGCTTCGCCATCGAATCGCTTTGTGTCTCTCTATCACTCTTCTATATTAGTGCGACAGTGACAGTTGCGTTTCGATCGCTACGGAGCGTCAGCGAATGGCATGTTGGCTACGCGGCCAGTACTGCTACTTGACAATAGATATAGCACCGACCGGAAAGTCTTATCTCAACAGCATAAGACTTTCCGGTCGGTGCTACATCTATTGTCAAGTAGCAGTACTGATAGTTCCGCTACTCGATGCTAGATGCTAATAGTCTTTTTGGTACTAGAATTGATGTATGGAGTGAGCACTCTATGTATTTTTTTCTCTATGACTTCACTAATCGAATACAGGAGACCAATTCGAATTCACCCGTGCGTCTCACTCGCGTTAATATGTGTTAGAACAAGTACGAGCGAAATACATTCGCGGATGATCACAAAATGACATCATTTAGATATCTAAACGTAAGCTCGAGTTGTGACGGGCACGAATCTAATCTGGGACGATTAGTATTTAGTTTCATTGATAAATTACTTAGTTTGTATACAATTTAATTCAATAGTAACTAAGAATAAATACAAATTAAAACTGGTATTTCATTGGATGTTAAACATGGCGCTATAGGCTAAGCTTGTAAGTTAGTCTCTAATAACAGTATAAAATATATTATGGTACTGGATAACGCTCGTCTGCGACTACTACATGGTCTATAATAGCGACTAATAACTTCTCTATTCTACTGTAAGTGATACGAGGGAGTTAACTAACGTTAGCGATACAAGGAGCTATAAGAGACTTTTTATCGCCTGTTTAGAACCTTAAGTGCAAATTGCAGCTGCTTATAACTCATATAGATTCTAAGGTTTTAAAATTCACTTTGAGCTATAACACTAGCTGCTTAGCATGCATTATAGCGGTTATAATAGTTATTGTGGCTCTTAAAGCTATAGCTAAACCACTTAAACACTTTTATATCACCTCAGCCTGTAGGCTAAGACTATGCAGCTATTATACCGCCGTTCTATGTCTTAAGGTTATAAAATAGGTGCTAAGTGTCGCCTAATTGTTTGTTGGGTACGGCTGTTACGCATTATGCATGGTGGAGCAGTGAAGCAAAGACATATGTAACTCCCCAACTAGCAAAAAAGTCTCAGATTGCGCACTTTATAAGAGTAGTGAGCTTATAGCGCTCTTATTTTTGTTTTGAACATATCATCGCTCTTATATTAGTCTTAGACAAGCTAATACGCACTTTAGTAAGTTTAGTCTTATTACCTAGTCTTATATATGTATATAAGAGCATTTTATAATACCATTATAAGCCTGTCGCTCTTACAATAACATTTACTAAGTCTCATTGAACTTGAGAGTACCTGGTTTTATATCCACATTCTCTAAGTTCATTTGATCTTATATTAGACTTTCTAAATGCTATTATAAGAATGTAAGACTAATATCAACATGGCATAATACTATTATGAGCCTCTCGCTCTTACAATAACATTTACTAAATCTCAGTGAACTTGAGAATACCTGGTCTTATATCCACATTCTCTAAGTTCATTTGATCTTATATTAGACTTTCTAAATGCTATTATAAGAATGTAAGACTAATATCAACATGGCATAATACTATTATGAGCCTCTCGCTCTTACAATAACATTTACTAAGTCTCATTGAACTTAAGAGTAGGTCTGGTCTTATATCCACATTCTCAAAGTTCATTTGATCTTATATTAGACTTTCTAAATGCTATTATAAGAATGTAACACTAATATCAACATGGTATAATACTATTATGAGCCTCTCGCTCTTACAATAACATTTACTAAGTCTCATTGAACTTGAGAGTACCTGGTCTTATATCCACATTCTCTAAGCTAGTTCATTTGATCTTATATTGACTTTCTAAATGATATTATAAGAATGTAAGAGTAATATCAGCATGGCATAATACTATTATGAGCCTCTCGCTCTTACAATAACATTTACTAAGTCTCATTGAACTTGAGAGTACCTGGTCTTATATCCACATTCTCTAAGTTCATTTGATCTTATATTAGTCTTTCTAAATGATATTATAAGAATGTACGACTAATATCAGCATGGTATAATATTATTATGAGCCTCTTGCTCTTATAATAACATTTACGAAGTCTCATTGAACTTGAGAGTACCTGGTCTTATATCCCCATTCTCTAAGTTCATTTGATCTTATACATATTAGACTTTCTAAATGCTATTGTAAGAATGTAACACTAATATCAACATGGCATAATACTATTTTAATCCTCTTGCTCTTACAACAACATTTACGAAGTCTCATTGAACTTGAGAGTACCTGGTCTCATATCCCCATTCTCTAAGTTCATTTAATTTTATATTAGATTTCTAAATGCTATTGTAAGAATGTAAGACTAATATCGGCATAGCATAAGAACACTGTAAGTACGTACTTTTCTGATCTTATTCAAAGCTATAATAAGATCAACAGCAGCACTTTAGTAAGATTTTGGAGTGATATAGGATTAAGACACTTATATCACAAAAGTGAAGATCAATATAAGATGGTTTGATCTTAAATCGTTTTTGGGAACACTATTGTAAGTATAAGTAAAGCAAGGAACCCTAATTTATTCAACATGGCCATATCATTTGTATTCAGAATGCTTATAAGACTCTAATAGTGCTCTTGAAAAATACAGCTACAGCAATGGCTGACTATCAATACAAAATAAAGAAATAAAATAATTATAAAAATATTCAAATACCATATTTGATTAGGCGCATGAAGTTTGAAGTGTAAAACAGGGTCTACTTTACAGTAAATAAAATTTTCCCATGTGAATACTTACCATAACTAAACACACGATGATAAACAGCACGTTATTATAGTTAACATAATTCATAAAACCGGTGTGAAGTTATCGGCCAAAGTTATCGGCGAACGATAACCCGACCAAATTAAGAAGTCGTCATTTTCAACGTTTTTTTTCGTCGTGAAGAAGATCTTAAGTACATTACTTTCAGGTAAATTGAATATCATCAATTATATTAGTAACATTTAATCATAAATTTTACTATCTAGGTGAAAAACGTGCATCGTGACGGGTCGCAGAATTTCGTGCTTATCAAATAAAGAAAATTCTACGTTCTAGTCAATAAAACACTTCAAGTCTATTATTTGCAAAAACTATTGATAAAAGCTTCCATTTTTCTGTTAAAAAAACTTACTTTCTTTGATTATCAAAGTTTTAACGATGGATAATAATCAGCGCCCTATAAGATTCTAGACATATTTACATTTATCAATTTGACCAACTTCCGGGCAGAAGACCACTGTCTAACTGACATAATCAGATACTGAATATCAGAATCTTTCATAAAACGCCTTCAGAACTCACTTAGCGAGCTAACTGAAGCTGCATCAGCTGAAATAAAGTTATCGGCGGAAAGATTTCCTTTATAAATTCAGATGATTTGGGAACATAAATCAAGAGCTTTTTCATAAAGCTTTCAGAATTTATTAACCTAGGTGTTCTCTGATTTATTTAAATTATTGATGACCGAATACGTGGCAAAAATATTCAAAATGCAAATTAATTTTGACCCACTTCTAGATCAAAGACCACTTTAATTTTGACATCAGCCGAAACTGTACACCAAGATCTTCTATAAAACGCTTTCCAAACCCACTTAGCGAGCTAACTGTAGCTGCATCAGCTGAAATAAAGATAGCGGCGGATCGATTTCCTTTGTAAATTCAGAAAAAGAAAAATAACTGAATCTTACAAGATTTGTGTAAATAAATCAAGAGCCTTTTCATAAAGCTTTCGAAATCTATTAACCCACGTGTTCTAAGATTTTTGTAAAAATAATTTTTGGGCAAGTCCGTGGCCAAAATATTCAAAACGCGCATCATTAACTATGACCCACTTCGAGATGAAAGACCACTTTAATTTTGACATCAGCCGAAACTGTACACCAAGATCTTCAATAAAACGCTTTCCAAACCCACTTAGCGAGCTAACTGTAGCTGCAGCAGCTGAAATAAAGTTATCGGCGGAAAGATTTTCTTTATAAATTCAGATGATTTGGGAACATAAATCAAGAGCTTTTTCATAAAGCTTTCAAAATCTATTAACCTAGGTGTTCTCTGATTTATTTAAATTATTGATGACCGAATACGTGGCAAAAATATTCAAAATGCGCATCATTAATTTTGACCCACTTCTAGATGAAAGACCAATTACATTTTGACATCATCCGAAATTGTACACCAAGATCTTTCATTAAACGCCTTCCAAACCCAGTTACTAAGCTAACTGTAGCTGCATCAGCTGAAATAAAGTTATCGGCGGAAAGATTTCCTTTATAAATTCTGATGATTTGGGAACATAAATCAAGAGCTTTTTCATAAAGCTTTCAGAATCTGTTAACCTAGGTGTTCTCTGATTTATTTAAATTATTGATGACCGAATACGTGGCAAAAATATTCAAAACGCACATCATTAATTTTGACCCACTTCGAGATGAAAGACCACTTTAATTTTGATATCATCCGAAACTGTACACCAAGATCTTTCATTAAACGCCTTCCAAACCCAGTTACTAAGGTAACTGTAGCTGCATCAGCTGAAATAAAGTTATCGGCGGAAAGATTTCCTTTATAAATTCTGATGATTTGGGAATATAAATCAAGAGCTTTTTCATAAAGCTTTCAGAATCTGTTAACCTAGGTGTTCTCTGATTTATTTAAATTATTGATGACCGAATACGTGGCAAAAATATTCAAAATGCACATCACTAATTTTGACCCACTTCTAGATGAAAGATCAATTTCATTTTGACATCATCCGAAATTGTGCACAAAGATCTTTCATTAAACGCCTTCCAAACCCAGTTACTGAGCTAACTGTAGCTGCATCAGGTGAAATAAAGTTAGCGGCGGATCGATTTCCTTTGTAAATTCAGAAAAAGAAAAATAACTGAATCTTACATGATTTGTGTACATTAATCAAGAGCCTTATCATAAAGCTTTCAAAATCTATAAACCCAGGTGTTCTAAGATTTTTGTAAAAATAATTTTTGCGCAAGTCTGTGGCCAAAATATTCAAAATGCGCATCATTAATTTTGACCCACTTCTAGATGAAAGACCACTTTAATTTTGACATCAGCCGAAACTGTACACCAAGATCATCTATAAAACGCTTTCAGAACCCACTTAGCGAGCTAACTGTAGCTGCATCAGCTGAAATAAAGTTATCGGCGGAAAGATTTCCTTTATAAATTCTGATGATTTGAAAACATAAATCAAGAGCTTTTTCATAAAGCTTTCAGAATCTGTTAACCTAGGTGTTCTCTGATTTATTTAAATTATTGATGACCGAATACGTGGCAAAAATATTCAAAATGCACGTCATTAATTTTGACCCACTTCGAGATGAATGACCACTTTAATTTTGATATCAGCCGAAACTGTACACCAAGATCTTCTATAAAACGCTTTCCAAACTCACTTAGCGAGCTAACTGTAGCTGCATCAGCTGAAATAAAGTTATCGGCGGAAAGATTTCCTTTATAAATTCAGATGATTTGGGAACGTAAATCAAGAGCTTTTTCATAAAGCTTTCAGAATCTATTAACCTAGGTGTTCTCTGATTTATTTAAATTATTGATGACCGAATACGTGGCAAATTATTCAAAATGCGCATCATTAATTTTGACCCACTTCGAGATGAAAGACCACTTTAATTTTGACATCATCCGAAACTGTACACCAAGATCTTTCATTAAACGCCTTCCAAACCCACTTACTGAGGTAACTGTAGCTGCATCAGGTGAAATAAAGTTGGCGGTGGATCGATTTCCTTTGTAAATTCAGGAAAAGAAAAATAACTGAATCTTACATGATTTGTGTACATTAATCAAGATCCTTTTCATAAAGCTTTCAAAATCTATTAACCCAGGTGTTCTAAGATTTTTGTAAAAATAATTTTTGGGCAAGTCCGTGCCCAAAATATTCAAAATGCGCATCATTAATTTTGACCCACTTCTAGATGAAAGACCACTTTAATTTTGACATCAGCCGAAACTGTACACCAAGATCTTCTATAAAACGCTTTCCAAACCCACTTAGCGAGCTAACTGTAGCTGCATCAGCTGAAATAAAGTTATCGGCGGAAAGATTTCCTTTATAAATTCAGATGATTTGGGAACGTAAATCAAGAGCTTTTTCATAAAGCTTTCAGAATCTATTAACCTAGGTGTTCTCTGATTTATTTAAATTATTGATGACGGAATACGTGGCAAAAATATTCAAAATGCACATCATTAATTTTGACCCACTTCGAGATGAAAGACCACTTTAATTTTGACATCAGCCGAAACTGTACACCAAGATCTTCTATATAACGCTATCCAAACCCACTTAGCGAGCTAACTGTAGCTGCATCAGCTAAAATAAAGTTATCGGCGGAAAGATTTCCTTTATAAATTCAGATGATTTGGGAACGTAAATCAAGAGCTTTTTCATAAAGCTTTCAGAATCTATTAACCTAGGTGTTCCCTGATTTATTTAAATTATTGATGACCGAATACGTGGCAAAAATATTCAAAATGCACATCATTAATTTTGACCCACTTCGAGATGAAAGACCACTTTAATTTTGACATCAACCGAAACTGTACACCAAGATCTTCTATATAACGCTTTCCAAACCCACTTAGCGAGCTAACTGTAGCTGCATCAGCTGTAATAAAGTTATCGGCGGAAAGATTTCCTTTATAAATTCTGATGATTTGGGAATATAAATCAAGAGCTTTTTCATAAAGCTTTCAGAATCTATTAACCTAGGTGTTCTCTGATTTATTTAAATTATTGATGACCGAATACGTGGCAAATTATTCAAAATGCACATCATTAATTTTGACCCACTTCTAGATGAAAGACCACTTTAATTTTGATATCATCCGAAACTGTACACCAAGATCTTTCATTAAACGCCTTCCAAACCCAGTTACTAAGGTAACTGTAGCTGCATCAGCTGAAATAAAGTTATCGGCGGAAAGATTTCCTTTATAAATTCTGATGATTTGGGAATATAAATCAAGAGCTTTTTCATAAAGCTTTCAGAATCTGTTAACCTAGGTGTTCTCTGATTTATTTAAATTATTGATGACCGAATACGTGGCAAAAATATTCAAAATGCACATCATTAATTTTGACACACTTCGAGATGAAAGACCACTTTAATTTTGACATCAGCCGAAACTGTACACCAAGATCTTCTATATAACGCTTTCCAAACCCACTTAGCGAGCTAACTGTAGCTGCATCAGCTGAAATAAAGTTATCGGCGGAAAGATTTCCTTTATAAATTCAGATGATTTGGGAACGTAAATCAAGAACTTTTTCATAAAGCTTTCAGAATCTATTAACCTAGGTGTTCTCTGATTTATTTAAATTATTGATGACCGAATACGTGGCAAATTATTCAAAATGCACATCATTAATTTTGACCCACTTCTAGATGAAAGACCACTTTAATTTTGACATCATCCGAAACTGTACACCAAGATCTTTCATTAAACGCCTTCCAAACCCAGTTACTAAGCTAATTGTAGCTGCATCAGCTGAAATAAAGTTATCGGCGGAAAGATTTCCTTTATAAATTCAGATGATTTGGGAACGTAAATCAAGAGCTTTTTCATAAAGCTTTCAGAATCTATTAACCTAGGTGTTCTCTGATTTATTTAAATTATTGATGACCGAATACGTGGCAAATTATTCAAAATGCACATCATTAATTTTGACCCACTTCTAGATGAAAGACCACTTTAATTTTGACATCAACCGAAACTGTACACCAAGATCTTCTATAAAACGCTTTCAGAACCCACTTAGCGAGCTAACTGTAGCTGCATCAGCTGAAATAAAGTTATCGGCGGAAAGATTTCCTTTATAAATTCTGATGATTTGGGAATATAAATCAAGAGCTTTTTCATAAAGCTTTCAGAATCTGTTAACCTAGGTGTTCTCTGATTTATTTAAATTATTGATGACCGAATACGTGGCAAAAATATTCAAAATGCACATCATTAATTTTGACCCACTTCGAGATGAAAGACCACTTTAATTTTGATATCAGCCGAAACTGTACACTAAGATCTTCTATATAACGCTTTCCAAACTCACTTAGCGAGCTAACTGTAGCTGCATCAGCTGAAATAAAGTTATCGGCGGAAAGATTTCCTTTATAAATTCTGATGATTTGGGAACGTAAATCAAGAGCTTTTTCATAAAGCTTTCAGAATCTATTAACCTAGGTTTTATTTAAATGATTGATGACCGAATACGTGGCAAAAATATTCAAAATGCACATCATTAATTTTGACCCACTTCGAGATGAAAGACTACTTTAATTTTGACATCAGCCGAAACTGTACACCAAGATCTTCTATATAACGCTTTCCAAACCCACTTAGAGAGCTAACTGTAGCTGCATCAGCTGAAATAAAGTTATCGGCGGAAAGATTTCCTTTATAAATTCAGATGATTTGGGAACGTAAATCAAGAGCTTTTTCATAAAGCTTTCAGAATCTGTTAACCTAGGCGTTCTCTGATTTATTTAAATTATTGATGACCGAATACGTGGCAAAAATATTCAAAATGCACATCATTAATTTTGACCCACTTCGAGATGAAAGACCACTTTAATTTTGACATCAGCCGAAACTGTACACCAAGATCTTCTATATAACGCTTTCCAAACTCACTTAGCGAGCTAACTGTAGCTGCATCAGCTGAAATAAAGTTATCGGCGGAAAGATTTCCTTTATCAATTCAGATGATTTGGGAACGTAAATCAAGAGCTTTTTCATAAAGCTTTCAGAATCTATTAACCTAGGTGTTCTCTGATTTATTTAAATGATTGATGACCGAATACGTGGCAAAAATATTCAAAATGCACATCATTAATTTTGACCCACTTCGAGATGAAAGACCACTTTAATTTTGACATCAGCCGAAACTGTACACCAAGATCTTCTATATAACGCTTTCCAAACCCACTTAGCGAGCTAACTGTAGCTGCATCAGCTGAAATAAAGTTATCGGCGGAAAGATTTCCTTTATAAATTCAGATGATTTGGGAACGTAAATCAAGAAATTTTTCATAAAGCTTTCAGAATCTATTAACCTAGGTGTTCTCTGATTTATTTAAATTATTGATGACCGAATACGTGGCAAATTATTCAAAATGCACATCATTAATTTTGACCCACTTCTAGATGAAAGACCACTTTAATTTTGACATCATCCGAAACTGTACACCAAGATCTTTCATTAAACGCCTTCCAAACCCAGTTACTAAGCTAACTGTATCTGCATCAGCTGAAATAAAGTTATCGGCGGAAAGATTTCCTTTATAAATTCAGATGATTTGGGAACGTAAATCAAGAACTTTTTCATAAAGCTTTCAGAATCTATTAACCTAGGTGTTCTCTGATTTATTTAAATTATTGATGACCGAATACGTGGCAAATTATTCAAAATGCACATCATTAATTTTGACCCACTTCTAGATGAAAGACCACTTTAATTTTGACATCAGCCGAAACTGTACACCAAGATCTTCTATAAAACGCTTTCAGAACCCACTTAGCGAGCTAACTGTAGCTGCATCAGCTGAAATAAAGTTATCGGCGGAAAGATTTCCTTTATAAATTCTGATGATTTGGGAATATAAATCAAGAGCTTTTTCATAAAGCTTTCAGAATCTGTTAACCTCGGTGTTCTCTGATTTATTTAAATTATTGATGACCGAATACGTGGCAAAAATATTCCAAACGCACATCATTAATTTTGACCCACTTCGAGATGAAAGACCACTTTAATTTTGACATCAGCCGAAACTGTACACGAGGATCTTCTATAAAACGCTTTCCAAACCCACTTAGCGAGCTAACTGTAGCTGCATCAGCTGAAATAAAGTTATCGGCGGAAAGATTTCCTTTATAAATTCTGATGATTTGGGAACATAAATCAAGAGCTTTTTCATAAAGCTTTCAGAATCTGTTAACCTAGGTGTTCTCTGATTTATTTAAATTATTGATGACCAAATACGTGGCAAAAATATTCAAAATGCACATCATTAATTTTTACCCACTTCGAGATGAAAGACCACTTTAATTTTGACATCAGCCGAAACTGTACACCAAGATCTTCTATAAAACGCTTTCCGAACCCACTTAGCGAGCTAACTGTAGCTGCATCAGCTGAAATAAAGTTATCGGCGGAAAGATTTCCTTTATAAATTCTGATGATTTGAAAACATAAATCAAGAGCTTTTTCATAAAGCTTTCAGAATCTGTTAACCTAGGTGTTCTCTGATTTATTTAAATTATTGATGACCGAATACGTGGCAAAAATATTCAAAATGCACATCATTAATTTTGACCCACTTCGAGATGAAAGACCACTTTAATTTTGACATCAGCCGAAACTGTACACCAAGATCTTCTATATAACGCTTTCCAAACTCACTTAGCGAGCTAACTGTAGCTGCATCAGCTGAAATAAAGTTATCGGCGGAAAGATTTCCTTTATAAATTCAGATGATTTGGGAACGTAAATCAAGAGCTTTTTCATAAAGCTTTGAGAATCTATTAACCTAGGTTTTATTTAAATGATTGATGACCGAATACGTGGCAAAAATATTCAAAATGCACATCATTAATTTTGACCCACTTCGAGATGAAAGACCACTTTAATTTTGACATCAGCCGAAACTGTACACCAAGATCTTCTATATAACGCTTTCCAAACCCACTTAGCGAGCTAACTGTAGCTGCATCAGCTGAAATAAAGTTATCGGCGGAAAGATTTCCTTTATAAATTCAGATGATTTGGGAACGTAAATCAAGAGCTTTTTCATAAAGCTTTCAGAATCTGTTAACCTAGGTGTTCTCTGATTTATTTAAATTATTGATGACCGAATACGTGGCAAAAATATTCAAAATGCACATCATTAATGTTGACCCACTTCTAGATGAAAGACCACTTTAATTTTGACATCATCCGAAACTGTACACCAAGATCTTTCATTAAACGCCTTCCAAACCCAGTTACCAAGCTAACTGTATCTGCATCAGCTGAAATAAAGTTATCGGCGGAAAGATTTCCTTTATAAATTCAGATGATTTGGGAACGTAAATCAAGAACTTTTTCATAAAGCTTTCAGAATCTATTAACCTAGGTGTTCTCTGATTTATTTAAATTATTGATGACCGAATACGTGGCAAATTATTCAAAATGCACATCATTAATTTTGACCCACTTCTAGATGAAAGACCACTTTAATTTTGACATCAGCCGAAACTGTACACCAAGATCTTCTATAAAACGCTTTCAGAACCCACTTAGCGAGCTAACTGTAGCTGCATCAGCTGAAATAAAGTTATCGGCGGAAAGATTTCCTTTATAAATTCTGATGATTTGGGAATATAAATCAAGAGCTTTTTCATAAAGCTTTCAGAATCTGTTAACCTCGGTGTTCTCTGATTTATTTAAATTATTGATGACCGAATACGTGGCAAAAATATTCCAAACGCACATCATTAATTTTGACCCACTTCGAGATGAAAGACCACTTTAATTTTGACATCAGCCGAAACTGTACACGAGGATCTTCTATAAAACGCTTTCCAAACCCACTTAGCGAGCTAACTGTAGCTGCATCAGCTGAAATAAAGTTATCGGCGGAAAGATTTCCTTTATAAATTCTGATGATTTGGGAACATAAATCAAGAGCTTTTTCATAAAGCTTTCAGAATCTGTTAACCTAGGTGTTCTCTGATTTATTTAAATTATTGATGACCAAATACGTGGCAAAAATATTCAAAATGCACATCATTAATTTTTACCCACTTCGAGATGAAAGACCACTTTAATTTTGACATCAGCCGAAACTGTACACCAAGATCTTCTATAAAACGCTTTCCGAACCCACTTAGCGAGCTAACTGTAGCTGCATCAGCTGAAATAAAGTTATCGGCGGAAAGATTTCCTTTATAAATTCTGATGATTTGAAAACATAAATCAAGAGCTTTTTCATAAAGCTTTCAGAATCTGTTAACCTAGGTGTTCTCTGATTTATTTAAATTATTGATGACCGAATACGTGGCAAAAATATTCAAAATGCACATCATTAATTTTGACCCACTTCGAGATGAAAGACCACTTTAATTTTGACATCAGCCGAAACTGTACACCAAGATCTTCTATATAATGCTTTCCAAACTCACTTAGCGAGCTAACTGTAGCTGCATCAGCTGAAATAAAGTTATCGGCGGAAAGATTTCCTTTATAAATTCAGATGATTTGGGAACGTAAATCAAGAGCTTTTTCATAAAGCTTTGAGAATCTATTAACCTAGGTTTTATTTAAATGATTGATGACCGAATACGTGGCAAAAATATTCAAAATGCACATCATTAATTTTGACCCACTTCGAGATGAAAGACCACTTTAATTTTGACATCAGCCGAAACTGTACACCAAGGTCTCCTATATAACGCTTTCCAAACTCACTTAGCGAGCTAACTGTAGCTGCATCAGCTGAAATAAAGTTATCGGCGGAAAGATTTCCTTTATAAATTCAGATGATTTGGGAACGTAAATCAAGAGCTTTTTCATAAAGCTTTCAGAATCTATTAACCTAGGTGTTCTCTGATTTATTTAAATGATTGATGACCGAATACGTGGCAAAAATATTCAAAATGCACATCATTAATTTTGACCCACTTCGAGATGAAAGACCACTTTAATTTTGACATCAGCCGAAACTGTACACCAAGATCTTCTATATAACGCTTTCCAAACCCACTTAGCGAGCTAACTGTAGCTGCATCAGCTGAAATAAAGTTATCGGCGGAAAGATTTCCTTTATAAATTCAGATGATTTGGGAACGTAAATCAAGAACTTTTTCATAAAGCTTTCAGAATCTATTAACCTAGGTGTTCTCTGATTTATTTAAATTATTGATGACCGAATACGTGGCAAATTATTCAAAATGCACATCATTAATTTTGACCCACTTCTAGATGAAAGACCACTTTAATTTTGACATCAGCCGAAACTGTACACCAAGATCTTCTATAAAACGCTTTCAGAACCCACTTAGCGAGCTAACTGTAGCTGCATCAGCTGAAATAAAGTTATCGGCGGAAAGATTTCCTTTATAAATTCTGATGATTTGGGAATATAAATCAAGAGCTTTTTCATAAAGCTTTCAGAATCTGTTAACCTCGGTGTTCTCTGATTTATTTAAATTATTGATGACCGAATACGTGGCAAAAATATTCCAAACGCACATCATTAATTTTGACCCACTTCGAGATGAAAGACCACTTTAATTTTGACATCAGCCGAAACTGTACACGAGGATCTTCTATAAAACGCTTTCCAAACCCACTTAGCGAGCTAACTGTAGCTGCATCAGCTGAAATAAAGTTATCGGCGGAAAGATTTCCTTTATAAATTCTGATGATTTGGGAACATAAATCAAGAGCTTTTTCATAAAGCTTTCAGAATCTGTTAACCTAGGTGTTCTCTGATTTATTTAAATTATTGATGACCAAATACGTGGCAAAAATATTCAAAATGCACATCATTAATTTTTACCCACTTCGAGATGAAAGACCACTTTAATTTTGACATCAGCCGAAACTGTACACCAAGATCTTCTATAAAACGCTTTCCGAACCCACTTAGCGAGCTAACTGTAGCTGCATCAGCTGAAATAAAGTTATCGGCGGAAAGATTTCCTTTATAAATTCTGATGATTTGAAAACATAAATCAAGAGCTTTTTCATAAAGCTTTCAGAATCTGTTAACCTAGGTGTTCTCTGATTTATTTAAATTATTGATGACCGAATACGTGGCAAAAATATTCAAAATGCACATCATTAATTTTGACCCACTTCGAGATGAAAGACCACTTTAATTTTGACATCAGCCGAAACTGTACACCAAGATCTTCTATATAACGCTTTCCAAACTCACTTAGCGAGCTAACTGTAGCTGCATCAGCTGAAATAAAGTTATCGGCGGAAAGATTTCCTTTATAAATTCAGATGATTTGGGAACGTAAATCAAGAGCTTTTTCATAAAGCTTTGAGAATCTATTAACCTAGGTTTTATTTAAATGATTGATGACCGAATACGTGGCAAAAATATTCAAAATGCACATCATTAATTTTGACCCACTTCGAGATGAAAGACCACTTTAATTTTGACATCAGCCGAAACTGTACACCAAGATCTTCTATATAACGCTTTCCAAACCCACTTAGCGAGCTAACTGTAGCTGCATCAGCTGAAATAAAGTTATCGGCGGAAAGATTTCCTTTATAAATTCAGATGATTTGGGAACGTAAATCAAGAGCTTTTTCATAAAGCTTTCAGAATCTGTTAACCTAGGTGTTCTCTGATTTATTTAAATTATTGATGACCGAATACGTGGCAAAAATATTCAAAATGCACATCATTAATGTTGACCCACTTCTAGATGAAAGACCACTTTAATTTTGACATCATCCGAAACTGTACACCAAGATCTTTCATTAAACGCCTTCCAAACCCAGTTACCAAGCTAACTGTATCTGCATCAGCTGAAATAAAGTTATCGGCGGAAAGATTTCCTTTATAAATTCAGATGATTTGGGAACGTAAATCAAGAACTTTTTCATAAAGCTTTCAGAATCTATTAACCTAGGTGTTCTCTGATTTATTTAAATTATTGATGACCGAATACGTGGCAAATTATTCAAAATGCACATCATTAATTTTGACCCACTTCTAGATGAAAGACCACTTTAATTTTGACATCAGCCGAAACTGTACACCAAGATCTTCTATAAAACGCTTTCAGAACCCACTTAGCGAGCTAACTGTAGCTGCATCAGCTGAAATAAAGTTATCGGCGGAAAGATTTCCTTTATAAATTCTGATGATTTGGGAATATAAATCAAGAGCTTTTTCATAAAGCTTTCAGAATCTGTTAACCTCGGTGTTCTCTGATTTATTTAAATTATTGATGACCGAATACGTGGCAAAAATATTCCAAACGCACATCATTAATTTTGACCCACTTCGAGATGAAAGACCACTTTAATTTTGACATCAGCCGAAACTGTACACGAGGATCTTCTATAAAACGCTTTCCAAACCCACTTAGCGAGCTAACTGTAGCTGCATCAGCTGAAATAAAGTTATCGGCGGAAAGATTTCCTTTATAAATTCTGATGATTTGGGAACATAAATCAAGAGCTTTTTCATAAAGCTTTCAGAATCTGTTAACCTAGGTGTTCTCTGATTTATTTAAATTATTGATGACCAAATACGTGGCAAAAATATTCAAAATGCACATCATTAATTTTTACCCACTTCGAGATGAAAGACCACTTTAATTTTGACATCAGCCGAAACTGTACACCAAGATCTTCTATAAAACGCTTTCCGAACCCACTTAGCGAGCTAACTGTAGCTGCATCAGCTGAAATAAAGTTATCGGCGGAAAGATTTCCTTTATAAATTCTGATGATTTGAAAACATAAATCAAGAGCTTTTTCATAAAGCTTTCAGAATCTGTTAACCTAGGTGTTCTCTGATTTATTTAAATTATTGATGACCGAATACGTGGCAAAAATATTCAAAATGCACATCATTAATTTTGACCCACTTCGAGATGAAAGACCACTTTAATTTTGACATCAGCCGAAACTGTACACCAAGATCTTCTATAAAACGCTTTCCGAACCCACTTAGCGAGCTAACTGTAGCTGCATCAGCTGAAATAAAGTTATCGGCGGAAAGATTTCCTTTATAAATTCAGATGATTTGGGAACGTAAATCAAGAGCTTTTTCATAAAGCTTTGAGAATCTATTAACCTAGGTTTTATTTAAATGATTGATGACCGAATACGTGGCAAAAATATTCAAAATGCACATCATTAATTTTGACCCACTTCGAGATGAAAGACCACTTTAATTTTGACATCAGCCGAAACTGTACACCAAGGTCTCCTATATAACGCTTTCCAAACTCACTTAGCGAGCTAACTGTAGCTGCATCAGCTGAAATAAAGTTATCGGCGGAAAGA
Source organism: Cydia amplana (assembly GCF_948474715.1). NCBI lineage: Eukaryota > Metazoa > Arthropoda > Insecta > Lepidoptera > Tortricidae > Cydia > Cydia amplana. The sequence goes on along the minus strand of NC_086071.1, from coordinate 13,554,366 downwards.
TTTCCTTTATAAATTCAGATGATTTGGGAACGTAAATCAAGAGCTTTTTCATAAAGCTTTCAGAATCTATTAACCTAGGTGTTCTCTGATTTATTTAAATGATTGATGACCGAATACGTGGCAAAAATATTCAAAATGCACATCATTAATTTTGACCCACTTCGAGATGAAAGACCACTTTAATTTTGACATCAGCCGAAACTGTACACCAAGATCTTCTATATAACGCTTTCCAAACCCACTTAGCGAGCTAACTGTAGCTGCATCAGCTGAAATAAAGTTATCGGCGGAAAGATTTCCTTTATAAATTCAGATGATTTGGGAACGTAAATCAAGAACTTTTTCATAAAGCTTTCAGAATCTATTAACCTAGGTGTTCTCTGATTTATTTAAATTATTGATGACCGAATACGTGGCAAATTATTCAAAATGCACATCATTAATTTTGACCCACTTCTAGATGAAAGACCACTTTAATTTTGACATCAGCCGAAACTGTACACCAAGATCTTCTATAAAACGCTTTCAGAACCCACTTAGCGAGCTAACTGTAGCTGCATCAGCTGAAATAAAGTTATCGGCGGAAAGATTTCCTTTATAAATTCTGATGATTTGGGAATATAAATCAAGAACTTTTTCATAAAGCTTTCAGAATCTATTAACCTAGGTGTTCTCTGATTTATTTAAATTATTGATGACCGAATACGTGGCAAATTATTCAAAATGCACATCATTAATTTTGACCCACTTTTAGATGAAAGACCACTTTAATTTTGACATCATCCGAAACTGTACACCAAGATCTTTCATTAAACGCCTTCCAAACCCAGTTACTAAGCTAACTGTAGCTGCATCAGCTGAAATAAAGTTATCGGCGGAAAGATTTCCTTTATAAATTCTGATGATTTGGGAATATAAATCAAGAGCTTTTTCATAAAGCTTTCAGAATCTGTTAACCTAGGTGTTCTCTGATTTATTTAAATTATTGATGACCGAATACGTGGCAAAAATATTCAAAATGCACATCATTAATTTTGACCCACTTCGAGATGAAAGACCACTTTAATTTTGACATCAGCCGAAACTGTACACCAAGATCTTCTATATAACGCTTTCCAAACTCACTTAGCGAGCTAACTGTAGCTGCATCAGCTGAAATAAAGTTATCGGCGGAAAGATTTCCTTTATAAATTCAGATGATTTGGGAACGTAAATCAAGAGCTTTTTCATAAAGCTTTCAGAATCTATTAACCTAGGTGTTCTCTGATTTATTTAAATGATTGATGACCGAATACGTGGCAAAAATATTCAAAATGCACATCATTAATTTTGACCCACTTCGAGATGAAAGACCACTTTAATTTTGACATCAGCCGAAACTGTACACCAAGATCTTCTATATAACGCTTTCCAAACCCACTTAGCGAGCTAACTGTAGCTGCATCAGCTGAAATAATGTTATCGGCGGAAAGATTTCCTTTATAAATTCAGAGGATTTGGGAACGTAAATCAAGAAATTTTTCATAAAGCTTTCAGAATCTATTAACCTAGGTGTTCTCTGATTTATTTAAATTATTGATGACCGAATACGTGGCAAATTATTCCAAATGCACATCATTAATTTTGACCCACTTCTAGATGAAAGACCACTTTAATTTTGACATCATCCGAAACTGTACACCAAGATCTTTCATTAAACGCCTTCCAAACCCAGTTACTAAGCTAACTGTATCTGCATCAGCTGAAATAAAGTTATCGGCGGAAAGATTTCCTTTATAAATTCAGATGATTTGGGAACGTAAATCAAGAACTTTTTCATAAAGCTTTCAGAATCTATTAACCTAGGTGTTCTCTGATTTATTTAAATTATTGATGACCGAATACGTGGCAAATTATTCAAAATGCACATCATTAATTTTGACCCACTTCTAGATGAAAGACCACTTTAATTTTGACATCAGCCGAAACTGTACACCAAGATCTTCTATAAAACGCTTTCAGAACCCACTTAGCGAGCTAACTGTAGCTGCATCAGCTGAAATAAAGTTATCGGCGGAAAGATTTCCTTTATAAATTCTGATGATTTGGGAATATAAATCAAGAGCTTTTTCATAAAGCTTTCAGAATCTGTTAACCTCGGTGTTCTCTGATTTATTTAAATTATTGATGACCGAATACGTGGCAAAAATATTCCAAACGCACATCATTAATTTTGACCCACTTCGAGATGAAAGACCACTTTAATTTTGACATCAGCCGAAACTGTACACGAGGATCTTCTATAAAACGCTTTCCAAACCCACTTAGCGAGCTAACTGTAGCTGCATCAGCTGAAATAAAGTTATCGGCGGAAAGATTTCCTTTATAAATTCTGATGATTTGGGAACATAAATCAAGAGCTTTTTCATAAAGCTTTCAGAATCTGTTAACCTAGGTGTTCTCTGATTTATTTAAATTATTGATGACCAAATACGTGGCAAAAATATTCAAAATGCACATCATTAATTTTTACCCACTTCGAGATGAAAGACCACTTTAATTTTGACATCAGCCGAAACTGTACACCAAGATCTTCTATAAAACGCTTTCCGAACCCACTTAGCGAGCTAACTGTAGCTGCATCAGCTGAAATAAAGTTATCGGCGGAAAGATTTCCTTTATAAATTCTGATGATTTGAAAATATAAATCAAGAGCTTTTTCATAAAGCTTTCAGAATCTGTTAACCTAGGTGTTCTCTGATTTATTTAAATTATTGATGACCGAATACGTGGCAAAAATATTCAAAATGCACATCATTAATTTTGACCCACTTCGAGATGAAAGACCACTTTAATTTTGACATCAGCCGAAACTGTACACCAAGATCTTCTATATAACGCTTTCCAAACTCACTTAGCGAGCTAACTGTAGCTGCATCAGCTGAAATAAAGTTATCGGCGGAAAGATTTCCTTTATAAATTCAGATGATTTGGGAACGTAAATCAAGAGCTTTTTCATAAAGCTTTGAGAATCTATTAACCTAGGTTTTATTTAAATGATTGATGACCGAATACGTGGCAAAAATATTCAAAATGCACATCATTAATTTTGACCCACTTCGAGATGAAAGACCACTTTAATTTTGACATCAGCCGAAACTGTACACCAAGATCTTCTATATAACGCTTTCCAAACCCACTTAGCGAGCTAACTGTAGCTGCATCAGCTGAAATAAAGTTATCGGCGGAAAGATTTCCTTTATAAATTCAGAGGATTTGGGAACGTAAATCAAGAAATTTTTCATAAAGCTTTCAGAATCTATTAACCTAGGTGTTCTCTGATTTATTTAAATTATTGATGACCGAATACGTGGCAAATTATTCAAAATGCACATCATTAATTTTGACCCACTTCTAGATGAAAGACCACTTTAATTTTGACATCATCCGAAACTGTACACCAAGATCTTTCATTAAACGCCTTCCAAACCCAGTTACTAAGCTAACTGTATCTGCATCAGCTGAAATAAAGTTATCGGCGGAAAGATTTCCTTTATAAATTCAGATGATTTGGGAACGTAAATCAAGAACTTTTTCATAAAGCTTTCAGAATCTATTAACCTAGGTGTTCTCTGATTTATTTAAATTATTGATGACCGAATACGTGGCAAATTATTCAAAATGCACATCATTAATTTTGACCCACTTCTAGATGAAAGACCACTTTAATTTTGACATCATCCGAAACTGTACACCAAGATCTTTCATTAAACGCCTTCCAAACCCAGTTACTAAGCTAACTGTATCTGCATCAGCTGAAATAAAGTTATCGGCGGAAAGATTTCCTTTATAAATTCAGATGATTTGGGAACGTAAATCAAGAACTTTTTCATAAAGCTTTCAGAATCTATTAACCTAGGTGTTCTCTGATTTATTTAAATTATTGATGACCGAATACGTGGCAAATTATTCAAAATGCACATCATTAATTTTGACCCACTTCTAGATGAAAGACCACTTTAATTTTGACATCATCCGAAACTGTACACCAAGATCTTTCATTAAACGCCTTCCAAACCCAGTTACTAAGCTAACTGTATCTGCATCAGCTGAAATAAAGTTATCGGCGGAAAGATTTCCTTTATAAATTCAGATGATTTGGGAACGTAAATCAAGAGCTTTTTCATAAAGCTTTCAGAATCTATTAACCTAGGTTTTATTTAAATGATTGATGACCGAATACGTGGCAAAAATATTCAAAATGCACATCATTAATTTTGACCCACTTCGAGATGAAAGACCACTTTAATTTTGACATCAGCCGAAACTGTACACCAAGATCTTCTATATAACGCTTTCCAAACTCACTTAGCGAGCTAACTGTAGCTGCATCAGCTGAAATAAAGTTATCGGCGGAAAGATTTCCTTTATAAATTCAGATGATTTGGGAACGTAAATCAAGAGCTTTTTCATAAAGCTTTCAGAATCTATTAACCTAGGTGTTCTCTGATTTATTTAAATGATTGATGACCGAATACGTGGCAAAAATATTCAAAATGCACATCATTAATTTTGACCCACTTCGAGATGAAAGACCACTTTAATTTTGACATCAGCCGAAACTGTACACCAAGATCTTCTATATGACGCTTTCCAAACCCACTTAGCGAGCTAACTGTAGCTGCATCAGCTGAAATAAAGTTATCGGCGGAAAGATTTCCTTTATAAATTCAGATGATTTGGGAACGTAAATCAAGAACTTTTTCATAAAGCTTTCAGAATCTATTAACCTAGGTGTTCTCTCTAGGTGTTCTATAATCAAGAGCCTTATCATAAAGCTTTCAAAATCTATAAACCCAGGTGTTCTAAGATTTTTGTAAAAATAATTTTTGCGCAAGTCTGTGGCCAAAATATTCAAAATGCACATAATTAATTTTGACCCACTTCTAGATGAAAGACCACTTTAATTTTGACATCAGCTGAAACTGTACACCAAGATCTTCTATAAAACGCTTTCCAAACCCACTTAGCGAGCTAACTGTAGCTGCATCAGCTGAAATAAAGTTATCGGCGGAACGATTTCCTTTATAAATTCAGATGATTTGGGAACATAAATCAAGAGCTTTTTCATAAAGCTTTCAGAATCTATTAACCTAGGTGTTCTCTGATTTATTTAAATTATTGATGACCGAATACGTGCCAAAAATATTCAAAATGCACATCATTAATTTTGACCCACTTCTAGATGAAAGACCACTTTAATTTTGACATCATCCGAAACTGTACACCAAGATCTTTCATTAAACGCCTTCCAAACCCAGTTACTGAGCTAACTGTAGCTGCATCAGGTGAAATAAAGTTAGCGGCGGATCGATTTCCTTTGTAAATTCAGGAAAATAAAAATAACTGAATCTTACATGATTTGTGTACATTAATCAAGAGCCTTTTCATAAAGCTTTCAAAATCTATTAACCCAGGTGTTCTAAGATTTTTGTAAAAATAATTTTTGGGCAAGTCCGTGGCCAAAATATTCAAAATGCGCATCATTAATTTTGACCCACTTCTAGATGAAAGACCACTTTAATTTTGACATCAACCGAAACTGTACACCAAGATCTTCTATAAAACGCTTTCCAAACCCACTTAGCGAGCTAACTGTAGCTGCATCAGCTGAAATAAAGTTATCGGCGGAACGATTTCCTTTATAAATTCAGATGATTTGGGAACATAAATCAAGAGCTTTTTCATAAAGCTTTCAGAATCTGTTAACCTAGGTGTTCTCTGATTTATTTAAATTATTGATGACCGAAGACGTGGCAAATATATTCAAAATGCACATCACTAATTTTGACCCACTTCTAGATGAAAGACCAATTTCATTTTGACATCAGCCGAAACTGTACACCAAGATATTCTATAAAACGCTTTCTAAACCCACTTAGCGAGCCAACTGTAGCTGCATCAGCTGAAATAAAGTTATCGGCTGAAAGATTTCCTTTATAAATTCAGATGATTTGGGAACATAAATGAAGAGCTTTTTCATAAAGCTTTCAAAATCTATTAACCTAGGTGTTCTCTGATTTATTTGAATTATTGATGACCGAATACGTGGCAAAAATATTCAAAATGCACATCACTAATTTTGACCCACTTCTAGATGAAAGACCAATTTCATTTTGACATCATCCGAAATTGTACACCAAGATCTTTCATTAAACGCCTTCCAAACCCAGTTACTAAGCTAACTGTAGCTGCATCAGCTGAAATAAAGTTATCGGCGGAAAGATTTCCTTTATAAATTCAGATGATTTGGGAACGTAAATCAAGAGCTTTTTCATAAAGATTTTAGAATTTATTAACCTAGGTGTTCTCTGATTTATTTAAAGTATTGATGACCGAATACGTGGCAAAAATATTCAAAATGCACATAATTAATTTTGACCCACTTCTAGATGAAAGACCACTTTAATTTTGACATCAGCTGAAACTGTACACCAAGATCTTCTATAAAACGCTTTCCAAACCCACTTAGCGAGCTAACTGTAGCTGCATCAGCTGAAATAAAGTTATCGGCGGAACGATTTCCTTTATAAATTCAGATGATTTGGGAACATAAATCAAGAGCTTTTTCATAAAGCTTTCAGAATCTATTAACCTAGGTGTTCTCTGATTTATTTAAATTATTGATGACCGAATACGTGCCAAAAATATTCAAAATGCACATCATTAATTTTGACCCACTTCTAGATGAAAGACCACTTTAATTTTGACATCATCCGAAACTGTACACCAAGATCTTTCATTAAACGCCTTCCAAACCCAGTTACTGAGCTAACTGTAGCTGCATCAGGTGAAATAAAGTTAGCGGCGGATCGATTTCCTTTGTAAATTCAGGAAAATAAAAATAACTGAATCTTACATGATTTGTGTACATTAATCAAGAGCCTTTTCATAAAGCTTTCAAAATCTATTAACCCAGGTGTTCTAAGATTTTTGTAAAAATAATTTTTGGGCAAGTCCGTGGCCAAAATATTCAAAATGCGCATCATTAATTTTGACCCACTTCTAGATGAAAGACCACTTTAATTTTGACATCAACCGAAACTGTACACCAAGATCTTCTATATAACGCTTTCCAAACCCACTTAGCGAGCTAACTGTAGCTGCATCAGCTGTAATAAAGTTATCGGCGGAAAGATTTCCTTTATAAATTCTGATGATTTGGGAATATAAATCAAGAGCTTTTTCATAAAGCTTTCAGAATCTATTAACCTAGGTGTTCTCTGATTTATTTAAATTATTGATGACCGAATACGTGGCAAATTATTCAAAATGCACATCATTAATTTTGACCCACTTCTAGATGAAAGACCACTTTAATTTTGACATCATCCGAAACTGTACACCAAGATCTTTCATTAAACGCCTTCCAAACCCAGTTACTAAGCTAATTGTAGCTGCATCAGCTGAAATAAAGTTATCGGCGGAAAGATTTCCTTTATAAATTCAGATGATTTGGGAACGTAAATCAAGAGCTTTTTCATAAAGCTTTCAGAATCTATTAACCTAGGTGTTCTCTGATTTATTTAAATTATTGATGACCGAATACGTGGCAAATTATTCAAAATGCACATCATTAATTTTGACCCACTTCTAGATGAAAGACCACTTTAATTTTGACATCAACCGAAACTGTACACCAAGATCTTCTATAAAACGCTTTCAGAACCCACTTAGCGAGCTAACTGTAGCTGCATCAGCTGAAATAAAGTTATCGGCGGAAAGATTTCCTTTATAAATTCTGATGATTTGGGAATATAAATCAAGAGCTTTTTCATAAAGCTTTCAGAATCTGTTAACCTAGGTGTTCTCTGATTTATTTAAATTATTGATGACCGAATACGTGGCAAAAATATTCAAAATGCACATCATTAATTTTGACCCACTTCGAGATGAAAGACCACTTTAATTTTGATATCAGCCGAAACTGTACACTAAGATCTTCTATATAACGCTTTCCAAACTCACTTAGCGAGCTAACTGTAGCTGCATCAGCTGAAATAAAGTTATCGGCGGAAAGATTTCCTTTATAAATTCTGATGATTTGGGAACGTAAATCAAGAGCTTTTTCATAAAGCTTTCAGAATCTATTAACCTAGGTTTTATTTAAATGATTGATGACCGAATACGTGGCAAAAATATTCAAAATGCACATCATTAATTTTGACCCACTTCGAGATGAAAGACTACTTTAATTTTGACATCAGCCGAAACTGTACACCAAGATCTTCTATATAACGCTTTCCAAACCCACTTAGAGAGCTAACTGTAGCTGCATCAGCTGAAATAAAGTTATCGGCGGAAAGATTTCCTTTATAAATTCAGATGATTTGGGAACGTAAATCAAGAGCTTTTTCATAAAGCTTTCAGAATCTGTTAACCTAGGCGTTCTCTGATTTATTTAAATTATTGATGACCGAATACGTGGCAAAAATATTCAAAATGCACATCATTAATTTTGACCCACTTCGAGATGAAAGACCACTTTAATTTTGACATCAGCCGAAACTGTACACCAAGATCTTCTATATAACGCTTTCCAAACTCACTTAGCGAGCTAACTGTAGCTGCATCAGCTGAAATAAAGTTATCGGCGGAAAGATTTCCTTTATCAATTCAGATGATTTGGGAACGTAAATCAAGAGCTTTTTCATAAAGCTTTCAGAATCTATTAACCTAGGTGTTCTCTGATTTATTTAAATGATTGATGACCGAATACGTGGCAAAAATATTCAAAATGCACATCATTAATTTTGACCCACTTCGAGATGAAAGACCACTTTAATTTTGACATCAGCCGAAACTGTACACCAAGATCTTCTATATAACGCTTTCCAAACCCACTTAGCGAGCTAACTGTAGCTGCATCAGCTGAAATAAAGTTATCGGCGGAAAGATTTCCTTTATAAATTCAGATGATTTGGGAACGTAAATCAAGAAATTTTTCATAAAGCTTTCAGAATCTATTAACCTAGGTGTTCTCTGATTTATTTAAATTATTGATGACCGAATACGTGGCAAATTATTCAAAATGCACATCATTAATTTTGACCCACTTCTAGATGAAAGACCACTTTAATTTTGACATCATCCGAAACTGTACACCAAGATCTTTCATTAAACGCCTTCCAAACCCAGTTACTAAGCTAACTGTATCTGCATCAGCTGAAATAAAGTTATCGGCGGAAAGATTTCCTTTATAAATTCAGATGATTTGGGAACGTAAATCAAGAACTTTTTCATAAAGCTTTCAGAATCTATTAACCTAGGTGTTCTCTGATTTATTTAAATTATTGATGACCGAATACGTGGCAAATTATTCAAAATGCACATCATTAATTTTGACCCACTTCTAGATGAAAGACCACTTTAATTTTGACATCAGCCGAAACTGTACACCAAGATCTTCTATAAAACGCTTTCAGAACCCACTTAGCGAGCTAACTGTAGCTGCATCAGCTGAAATAAAGTTATCGGCGGAAAGATTTCCTTTATAAATTCTGATGATTTGGGAATATAAATCAAGAGCTTTTTCATAAAGCTTTCAGAATCTGTTAACCTCGGTGTTCTCTGATTTATTTAAATTATTGATGACCGAATACGTGGCAAAAATATTCCAAACGCACATCATTAATTTTGACCCACTTCGAGATGAAAGACCACTTTAATTTTGACATCAGCCGAAACTGTACACGAGGATCTTCTATAAAACGCTTTCCAAACCCACTTAGCGAGCTAACTGTAGCTGCATCAGCTGAAATAAAGTTATCGGCGGAAAGATTTCCTTTATAAATTCTGATGATTTGGGAACATAAATCAAGAGCTTTTTCATAAAGCTTTCAGAATCTGTTAACCTAGGTGTTCTCTGATTTATTTAAATTATTGATGACCAAATACGTGGCAAAAATATTCAAAATGCACATCATTAATTTTTACCCACTTCGAGATGAAAGACCACTTTAATTTTGACATCAGCCGAAACTGTACACCAAGATCTTCTATAAAACGCTTTCCGAACCCACTTAGCGAGCTAACTGTAGCTGCATCAGCTGAAATAAAGTTATCGGCGGAAAGATTTCCTTTATAAATTCTGATGATTTGAAAACATAAATCAAGAGCTTTTTCATAAAGCTTTCAGAATCTGTTAACCTAGGTGTTCTCTGATTTATTTAAATTATTGATGACCGAATACGTGGCAAAAATATTCAAAATGCACATCATTAATTTTGACCCACTTCGAGATGAAAGACCACTTTAATTTTGACATCAGCCGAAACTGTACACCAAGATCTTCTATATAACGCTTTCCAAACTCACTTAGCGAGCTAACTGTAGCTGCATCAGCTGAAATAAAGTTATCGGCGGAAAGATTTCCTTTATAAATTCAGATGATTTGGGAACGTAAATCAAGAGCTTTTTCATAAAGCTTTGAGAATCTATTAACCTAGGTTTTATTTAAATGATTGATGACCGAATACGTGGCAAAAATATTCAAAATGCACATCATTAATTTTGACCCACTTCGAGATGAAAGACCACTTTAATTTTGACATCAGCCGAAACTGTACACCAAGATCTTCTATATAACGCTTTCCAAACCCACTTAGCGAGCTAACTGTAGCTGCATCAGCTGAAATAAAGTTATCGGCGGAAAGATTTCCTTTATAAATTCAGATGATTTGGGAACGTAAATCAAGAGCTTTTTCATAAAGCTTTCAGAATCTGTTAACCTAGGTGTTCTCTGATTTATTTAAATTATTGATGACCGAATACGTGGCAAAAATATTCAAAATGCACATCATTAATGTTGACCCACTTCTAGATGAAAGACCACTTTAATTTTGACATCATCCGAAACTGTACACCAAGATCTTTCATTAAACGCCTTCCAAACCCAGTTACCAAGCTAACTGTATCTGCATCAGCTGAAATAAAGTTATCGGCGGAAAGATTTCCTTTATAAATTCAGATGATTTGGGAACGTAAATCAAGAGCTTTTTCATAAAGCTTTGAGAATCTATTAACCTAGGTTTTATTTAAATGATTGATGACCGAATACGTGGCAAAAATATTCAAAATGCACATCATTAATTTTGACCCACTTCGAGATGAAAGACCACTTTAATTTTGACATCAGCCGAAACTGTACACCAAGATCTTCTATATAACGCTTTCCAAACCCACTTAGCGAGCTAACTGTAGCTGCATCAGCTGAAATAAAGTTATCGGCGGAAAGATTTCCTTTATAAATTCAGATGATTTGGGAACGTAAATCAAGAGCTTTTTCATAAAGCTTTCAGAATCTGTTAACCTAGGTGTTCTCTGATTTATTTAAATTATTGATGACCGAATACGTGGCAAAAATATTCAAAATGCACATCATTAATGTTGACCCACTTCTAGATGAAAGACCACTTTAATTTTGACATCATCCGAAACTGTACACCAAGATCTTTCATTAAACGCCTTCCAAACCCAGTTACCAAGCTAACTGTATCTGCATCAGCTGAAATAAAGTTATCGGCGGAAAGATTTCCTTTATAAATTCAGATGATTTGGGAACGTAAATCAAGAACTTTTTCATAAAGCTTTCAGAATCTATTAACCTAGGTGTTCTCTGATTTATTTAAATTATTGATGACCGAATACGTGGCAAATTATTCAAAATGCACATCATTAATTTTGACCCACTTCTAGATGAAAGACCACTTTAATTTTGACATCAGCCGAAACTGTACACCAAGATCTTCTATAAAACGCTTTCAGAACCCACTTAGCGAGCTAACTGTAGCTGCATCAGCTGAAATAAAGTTATCGGCGGAAAGATTTCCTTTATAAATTCTGATGATTTGGGAATATAAATCAAGAGCTTTTTCATAAAGCTTTCAGAATCTGTTAACCTCGGTGTTCTCTGATTTATTTAAATTATTGATGACCGAATACGTGGCAAAAATATTCCAAACGCACATCATTAATTTTGACCCACTTCGAGATGAAAGACCACTTTAATTTTGACATCAGCCGAAACTGTACACGAGGATCTTCTATAAAACGCTTTCCAAACCCACTTAGCGAGCTAACTGTAGCTGCATCAGCTGAAATAAAGTTATCGGCGGAAAGATTTCCTTTATAAATTCTGATGATTTGGGAACATAAATCAAGAGCTTTTTCATAAAGCTTTCAGAATCTGTTAACCTAGGTGTTCTCTGATTTATTTAAATTATTGATGACCAAATACGTGGCAAAAATATTCAAAATGCACATCATTAATTTTTACCCACTTCGAGATGAAAGACCACTTTAATTTTGACATCAGCCGAAACTGTACACCAAGATCTTCTATAAAACGCTTTCCGAACCCACTTAGCGAGCTAACTGTAGCTGCATCAGCTGAAATAAAGTTATCGGCGGAAAGATTTCCTTTATAAATTCTGATGATTTGAAAACATAAATCAAGAGCTTTTTCATAAAGCTTTCAGAATCTGTTAACCTAGGTGTTCTCTGATTTATTTAAATTATTGATGACCGAATACGTGGCAAAAATATTCAAAATGCACATCATTAATTTTGACCCACTTCGAGATGAAAGACCACTTTAATTTTGACATCAGCCGAAACTGTACACCAAGATCTTCTATATAATGCTTTCCAAACTCACTTAGCGAGCTAACTGTAGCTGCATCAGCTGAAATAAAGTTATCGGCGGAAAGATTTCCTTTATAAATTCAGATGATTTGGGAACGTAAATCAAGAGCTTTTTCATAAAGCTTTGAGAATCTATTAACCTAGGTTTTATTTAAATGATTGATGACCGAATACGTGGCAAAAATATTCAAAATGCACATCATTAATTTTGACCCACTTCGAGATGAAAGACCACTTTAATTTTGACATCAGCCGAAACTGTACACCAAGGTCTCCTATATAACGCTTTCCAAACTCACTTAGCGAGCTAACTGTAGCTGCATCAGCTGAAATAAAGTTATCGGCGGAAAGATTTCCTTTATAAATTCAGATGATTTGGGAACGTAAATCAAGAGCTTTTTCATAAAGCTTTCAGAATCTATTAACCTAGGTGTTCTCTGATTTATTTAAATGATTGATGACCGAATACGTGGCAAAAATATTCAAAATGCACATCATTAATTTTGACCCACTTCGAGATGAAAGACCACTTTAATTTTGACATCAGCCGAAACTGTACACCAAGATCTTCTATATAACGCTTTCCAAACCCACTTAGCGAGCTAACTGTAGCTGCATCAGCTGAAATAAAGTTATCGGCGGAAAGATTTCCTTTATAAATTCAGATGATTTGGGAACGTAAATCAAGAACTTTTTCATAAAGCTTTCAGAATCTATTAACCTAGGTGTTCTCTGATTTATTTAAATTATTGATGACCGAATACGTGGCAAATTATTCAAAATGCACATCATTAATTTTGACCCACTTCTAGATGAAAGACCACTTTAATTTTGACATCAGCCGAAACTGTACACCAAGATCTTCTATAAAACGCTTTCAGAACCCACTTAGCGAGCTAACTGTAGCTGCATCAGCTGAAATAAAGTTATCGGCGGAAAGATTTCCTTTATAAATTCTGATGATTTGGGAATATAAATCAAGAGCTTTTTCATAAAGCTTTCAGAATCTGTTAACCTCGGTGTTCTCTGATTTATTTAAATTATTGATGACCGAATACGTGGCAAAAATATTCCAAACGCACATCATTAATTTTGACCCACTTCGAGATGAAAGACCACTTTAATTTTGACATCAGCCGAAACTGTACACGAGGATCTTCTATAAAACGCTTTCCAAACCCACTTAGCGAGCTAACTGTAGCTGCATCAGCTGAAATAAAGTTATCGGCGGAAAGATTTCCTTTATAAATTCTGATGATTTGGGAACATAAATCAAGAGCTTTTTCATAAAGCTTTCAGAATCTGTTAACCTAGGTGTTCTCTGATTTATTTAAATTATTGATGACCAAATACGTGGCAAAAATATTCAAAATGCACATCATTAATTTTTACCCACTTCGAGATGAAAGACCACTTTAATTTTGACATCAGCCGAAACTGTACACCAAGATCTTCTATAAAACGCTTTCCGAACCCACTTAGCGAGCTAACTGTAGCTGCATCAGCTGAAATAAAGTTATCGGCGGAAAGATTTCCTTTATAAATTCTGATGATTTGAAAACATAAATCAAGAGCTTTTTCATAAAGCTTTCAGAATCTGTTAACCTAGGTGTTCTCTGATTTATTTAAATTATTGATGACCGAATACGTGGCAAAAATATTCAAAATGCACATCATTAATTTTGACCCACTTCGAGATGAAAGACCACTTTAATTTTGACATCAGCCGAAACTGTACACCAAGATCTTCTATATAACGCTTTCCAAACTCACTTAGCGAGCTAACTGTAGCTGCATCAGCTGAAATAAAGTTATCGGCGGAAAGATTTCCTTTATAAATTCAGATGATTTGGGAACGTAAATCAAGAGCTTTTTCATAAAGCTTTGAGAATCTATTAACCTAGGTTTTATTTAAATGATTGATGACCGAATACGTGGCAAAAATATTCAAAATGCACATCATTAATTTTGACCCACTTCGAGATGAAAGACCACTTTAATTTTGACATCAGCCGAAACTGTACACCAAGATCTTCTATATAACGCTTTCCAAACCCACTTAGCGAGCTAACTGTAGCTGCATCAGCTGAAATAAAGTTATCGGCGGAAAGATTTCCTTTATAAATTCAGATGATTTGGGAACGTAAATCAAGAGCTTTTTCATAAAGCTTTCAGAATCTGTTAACCTAGGTGTTCTCTGATTTATTTAAATTATTGATGACCGAATACGTGGCAAAAATATTCAAAATGCACATCATTAATGTTGACCCACTTCTAGATGAAAGACCACTTTAATTTTGACATCATCCGAAACTGTACACCAAGATCTTTCATTAAACGCCTTCCAAACCCAGTTACCAAGCTAACTGTATCTGCATCAGCTGAAATAAAGTTATCGGCGGAAAGATTTCCTTTATAAATTCAGATGATTTGGGAACGTAAATCAAGAACTTTTTCATAAAGCTTTCAGAATCTATTAACCTAGGTGTTCTCTGATTTATTTAAATTATTGATGACCGAATACGTGGCAAATTATTCAAAATGCACATCATTAATTTTGACCCACTTCTAGATGAAAGACCACTTTAATTTTGACATCAGCCGAAACTGTACACCAAGATCTTCTATAAAACGCTTTCAGAACCCACTTAGCGAGCTAACTGTAGCTGCATCAGCTGAAATAAAGTTATCGGCGGAAAGATTTCCTTTATAAATTCTGATGATTTGGGAATATAAATCAAGAGCTTTTTCATAAAGCTTTCAGAATCTGTTAACCTCGGTGTTCTCTGATTTATTTAAATTATTGATGACCGAATACGTGGCAAAAATATTCCAAACGCACATCATTAATTTTGACCCACTTCGAGATGAAAGACCACTTTAATTTTGACATCAGCCGAAACTGTACACGAGGATCTTCTATAAAACGCTTTCCAAACCCACTTAGCGAGCTAACTGTAGCTGCATCAGCTGAAATAAAGTTATCGGCGGAAAGATTTCCTTTATAAATTCTGATGATTTGGGAACATAAATCAAGAGCTTTTTCATAAAGCTTTCAGAATCTGTTAACCTAGGTGTTCTCTGATTTATTTAAATTATTGATGACCAAATACGTGGCAAAAATATTCAAAATGCACATCATTAATTTTTACCCACTTCGAGATGAAAGACCACTTTAATTTTGACATCAGCCGAAACTGTACACCAAGATCTTCTATAAAACGCTTTCCGAACCCACTTAGCGAGCTAACTGTAGCTGCATCAGCTGAAATAAAGTTATCGGCGGAAAGATTTCCTTTATAAATTCTGATGATTTGAAAACATAAATCAAGAGCTTTTTCATAAAGCTTTCAGAATCTGTTAACCTAGGTGTTCTCTGATTTATTTAAATTATTGATGACCGAATACGTGGCAAAAATATTCAAAATGCACATCATTAATTTTGACCCACTTCGAGATGAAAGACCACTTTAATTTTGACATCAGCCGAAACTGTACACCAAGATCTTCTATAAAACGCTTTCCGAACCCACTTAGCGAGCTAACTGTAGCTGCATCAGCTGAAATAAAGTTATCGGCGGAAAGATTTCCTTTATAAATTCAGATGATTTGGGAACGTAAATCAAGAGCTTTTTCATAAAGCTTTGAGAATCTATTAACCTAGGTTTTATTTAAATGATTGATGACCGAATACGTGGCAAAAATATTCAAAATGCACATCATTAATTTTGACCCACTTCGAGATGAAAGACCACTTTAATTTTGACATCAGCCGAAACTGTACACCAAGGTCTCCTATATAACGCTTTCCAAACTCACTTAGCGAGCTAACTGTAGCTGCATCAGCTGAAATAAAGTTATCGGCGGAAAGATTTCCTTTATAAATTCAGATGATTTGGGAACGTAAATCAAGAGCTTTTTCATAAAGCTTTCAGAATCTATTAACCTAGGTGTTCTCTGATTTATTTAAATGATTGATGACCGAATACGTGGCAAAAATATTCAAAATGCACATCATTAATTTTGACCCACTTCGAGATGAAAGACCACTTTAATTTTGACATCAGCCGAAACTGTACACCAAGATCTTCTATATAACGCTTTCCAAACCCACTTAGCGAGCTAACTGTAGCTGCATCAGCTGAAATAAAGTTATCGGCGGAAAGATTTCCTTTATAAATTCAGATGATTTGGGAACGTAAATCAAGAACTTTTTCATAAAGCTTTCAGAATCTATTAACCTAGGTGTTCTCTGATTTATTTAAATTATTGATGACCGAATACGTGGCAAATTATTCAAAATGCACATCATTAATTTTGACCCACTTCTAGATGAAAGACCACTTTAATTTTGACATCAGCCGAAACTGTACACCAAGATCTTCTATAAAACGCTTTCAGAACCCACTTAGCGAGCTAACTGTAGCTGCATCAGCTGAAATAAAGTTATCGGCGGAAAGATTTCCTTTATAAATTCTGATGATTTGGGAATATAAATCAAGAACTTTTTCATAAAGCTTTCAGAATCTATTAACCTAGGTGTTCTCTGATTTATTTAAATTATTGATGACCGAATACGTGGCAAATTATTCAAAATGCACATCATTAATTTTGACCCACTTTTAGATGAAAGACCACTTTAATTTTGACATCATCCGAAACTGTACACCAAGATCTTTCATTAAACGCCTTCCAAACCCAGTTACTAAGCTAACTGTAGCTGCATCAGCTGAAATAAAGTTATCGGCGGAAAGATTTCCTTTATAAATTCTGATGATTTGGGAATATAAATCAAGAGCTTTTTCATAAAGCTTTCAGAATCTGTTAACCTAGGTGTTCTCTGATTTATTTAAATTATTGATGACCGAATACGTGGCAAAAATATTCAAAATGCACATCATTAATTTTGACCCACTTCGAGATGAAAGACCACTTTAATTTTGACATCAGCCGAAACTGTACACCAAGATCTTCTATATAACGCTTTCCAAACTCACTTAGCGAGCTAACTGTAGCTGCATCAGCTGAAATAAAGTTATCGGCGGAAAGATTTCCTTTATAAATTCAGATGATTTGGGAACGTAAATCAAGAGCTTTTTCATAAAGCTTTCAGAATCTATTAACCTAGGTGTTCTCTGATTTATTTAAATGATTGATGACCGAATACGTGGCAAAAATATTCAAAATGCACATCATTAATTTTGACCCACTTCGAGATGAAAGACCACTTTAATTTTGACATCAGCCGAAACTGTACACCAAGATCTTCTATATAACGCTTTCCAAACCCACTTAGCGAGCTAACTGTAGCTGCATCAGCTGAAATAATGTTATCGGCGGAAAGATTTCCTTTATAAATTCAGAGGATTTGGGAACGTAAATCAAGAAATTTTTCATAAAGCTTTCAGAATCTATTAACCTAGGTGTTCTCTGATTTATTTAAATTATTGATGACCGAATACGTGGCAAATTATTCCAAATGCACATCATTAATTTTGACCCACTTCTAGATGAAAGACCACTTTAATTTTGACATCATCCGAAACTGTACACCAAGATCTTTCATTAAACGCCTTCCAAACCCAGTTACTAAGCTAACTGTATCTGCATCAGCTGAAATAAAGTTATCGGCGGAAAGATTTCCTTTATAAATTCAGATGATTTGGGAACGTAAATCAAGAACTTTTTCATAAAGCTTTCAGAATCTATTAACCTAGGTGTTCTCTGATTTATTTAAATTATTGATGACCGAATACGTGGCAAATTATTCAAAATGCACATCATTAATTTTGACCCACTTCTAGATGAAAGACCACTTTAATTTTGACATCAGCCGAAACTGTACACCAAGATCTTCTATAAAACGCTTTCAGAACCCACTTAGCGAGCTAACTGTAGCTGCATCAGCTGAAATAAAGTTATCGGCGGAAAGATTTCCTTTATAAATTCTGATGATTTGGGAATATAAATCAAGAGCTTTTTCATAAAGCTTTCAGAATCTGTTAACCTCGGTGTTCTCTGATTTATTTAAATTATTGATGACCGAATACGTGGCAAAAATATTCCAAACGCACATCATTAATTTTGACCCACTTCGAGATGAAAGACCACTTTAATTTTGACATCAGCCGAAACTGTACACGAGGATCTTCTATAAAACGCTTTCCAAACCCACTTAGCGAGCTAACTGTAGCTGCATCAGCTGAAATAAAGTTATCGGCGGAAAGATTTCCTTTATAAATTCTGATGATTTGGGAACATAAATCAAGAGCTTTTTCATAAAGCTTTCAGAATCTGTTAACCTAGGTGTTCTCTGATTTATTTAAATTATTGATGACCAAATACGTGGCAAAAATATTCAAAATGCACATCATTAATTTTTACCCACTTCGAGATGAAAGACCACTTTAATTTTGACATCAGCCGAAACTGTACACCAAGATCTTCTATAAAACGCTTTCCGAACCCACTTAGCGAGCTAACTGTAGCTGCATCAGCTGAAATAAAGTTATCGGCGGAAAGATTTCCTTTATAAATTCTGATGATTTGAAAATATAAATCAAGAGCTTTTTCATAAAGCTTTCAGAATCTGTTAACCTAGGTGTTCTCTGATTTATTTAAATTATTGATGACCGAATACGTGGCAAAAATATTCAAAATGCACATCATTAATTTTGACCCACTTCGAGATGAAAGACCACTTTAATTTTGACATCAGCCGAAACTGTACACCAAGATCTTCTATATAACGCTTTCCAAACTCACTTAGCGAGCTAACTGTAGCTGCATCAGCTGAAATAAAGTTATCGGCGGAAAGATTTCCTTTATAAATTCAGATGATTTGGGAACGTAAATCAAGAGCTTTTTCATAAAGCTTTGAGAATCTATTAACCTAGGTTTTATTTAAATGATTGATGACCGAATACGTGGCAAAAATATTCAAAATGCACATCATTAATTTTGACCCACTTCGAGATGAAAGACCACTTTAATTTTGACATCAGCCGAAACTGTACACCAAGATCTTCTATATAACGCTTTCCAAACCCACTTAGCGAGCTAACTGTAGCTGCATCAGCTGAAATAAAGTTATCGGCGGAAAGATTTCCTTTATAAATTCAGAGGATTTGGGAACGTAAATCAAGAAATTTTTCATAAAGCTTTCAGAATCTATTAACCTAGGTGTTCTCTGATTTATTTAAATTATTGATGACCGAATACGTGGCAAATTATTCAAAATGCACATCATTAATTTTGACCCACTTCTAGATGAAAGACCACTTTAATTTTGACATCATCCGAAACTGTACACCAAGATCTTTCATTAAACGCCTTCCAAACCCAGTTACTAAGCTAACTGTATCTGCATCAGCTGAAATAAAGTTATCGGCGGAAAGATTTCCTTTATAAATTCAGATGATTTGGGAACGTAAATCAAGAACTTTTTCATAAAGCTTTCAGAATCTATTAACCTAGGTGTTCTCTGATTTATTTAAATTATTGATGACCGAATACGTGGCAAATTATTCAAAATGCACATCATTAATTTTGACCCACTTCTAGATGAAAGACCACTTTAATTTTGACATCATCCGAAACTGTACACCAAGATCTTTCATTAAACGCCTTCCAAACCCAGTTACTAAGCTAACTGTATCTGCATCAGCTGAAATAAAGTTATCGGCGGAAAGATTTCCTTTATAAATTCAGATGATTTGGGAACGTAAATCAAGAACTTTTTCATAAAGCTTTCAGAATCTATTAACCTAGGTGTTCTCTGATTTATTTAAATTATTGATGACCGAATACGTGGCAAATTATTCAAAATGCACATCATTAATTTTGACCCACTTCTAGATGAAAGACCACTTTAATTTTGACATCATCCGAAACTGTACACCAAGATCTTTCATTAAACGCCTTCCAAACCCAGTTACTAAGCTAACTGTATCTGCATCAGCTGAAATAAAGTTATCGGCGGAAAGATTTCCTTTATAAATTCAGATGATTTGGGAACGTAAATCAAGAGCTTTTTCATAAAGCTTTCAGAATCTATTAACCTAGGTTTTATTTAAATGATTGATGACCGAATACGTGGCAAAAATATTCAAAATGCACATCATTAATTTTGACCCACTTCGAGATGAAAGACCACTTTAATTTTGACATCAGCCGAAACTGTACACCAAGATCTTCTATATAACGCTTTCCAAACCCACTTAGCGAGCTAACTGTAGCTGCATCAGCTGAAATAAAGTTATCGGCGGAAAGATTTCCTTTATAAATTCAGATGATTTGGGAACGTAAATCAAGAGCTTTTTCATAAAGCTTTCAGAATCTGTTAACCTAGGTGTTCTCTGATTTATTTAAATTATTGATGACCGAATACGTGGCAAAAATATTCAAAATGCACATCATTAATTTTGACCCACTTCGAGATGAAAGACCACTTTAATTTTGACATCAGCCGAAACTGTACACCAAGATCTTCTATATAACGCTTTCCAAACTCACTTAGCGAGCTAACTGTAGCTGCATCAGCTGAAATAAAGTTATCGGCGGAAAGATTTCCTTTATAAATTCAGATGATTTGGGAACGTAAATCAAGAGCTTTTTCATAAAGCTTTCAGAATCTATTAACCTAGGTGTTCTCTGATTTATTTAAATGATTGATGACCGAATACGTGGCAAAAATATTCAAAATGCACATCATTAATTTTGACCCACTTCGAGATGAAAGACCACTTTAATTTTGACATCAGCCGAAACTGTACACCAAGATCTTCTATATGACGCTTTCCAAACCCACTTAGCGAGCTAACTGTAGCTGCATCAGCTGAAATAAAGTTATCGGCGGAAAGATTTCCTTTATAAATTCAGATGATTTGGGAACGTAAATCAAGAACTTTTT
This sequence comes from Cydia amplana, assembly GCF_948474715.1. Classification (NCBI taxonomy): domain Eukaryota; kingdom Metazoa; phylum Arthropoda; class Insecta; order Lepidoptera; family Tortricidae; genus Cydia; species Cydia amplana. The sequence continues at coordinate 13,532,771 of NC_086071.1, read as the reverse complement.
CATAAAGCTTTCAGAATCTATTAACCTAGGTGTTCTCTCTAGGTGTTCTATAATCAAGAGCCTTATCATAAAGCTTTCAAAATCTATAAACCCAGGTGTTCTAAGATTTTTGTAAAAATAATTTTTGCGCAAGTCTGTGGCCAAAATATTCAAAATGCACATAATTAATTTTGACCCACTTCTAGATGAAAGACCACTTTAATTTTGACATCAGCTGAAACTGTACACCAAGATCTTCTATAAAACGCTTTCCAAACCCACTTAGCGAGCTAACTGTAGCTGCATCAGCTGAAATAAAGTTATCGGCGGAACGATTTCCTTTATAAATTCAGATGATTTGGGAACATAAATCAAGAGCTTTTTCATAAAGCTTTCAGAATCTATTAACCTAGGTGTTCTCTGATTTATTTAAATTATTGATGACCGAATACGTGCCAAAAATATTCAAAATGCACATCATTAATTTTGACCCACTTCTAGATGAAAGACCACTTTAATTTTGACATCATCCGAAACTGTACACCAAGATCTTTCATTAAACGCCTTCCAAACCCAGTTACTGAGCTAACTGTAGCTGCATCAGGTGAAATAAAGTTAGCGGCGGATCGATTTCCTTTGTAAATTCAGGAAAATAAAAATAACTGAATCTTACATGATTTGTGTACATTAATCAAGAGCCTTTTCATAAAGCTTTCAAAATCTATTAACCCAGGTGTTCTAAGATTTTTGTAAAAATAATTTTTGGGCAAGTCCGTGGCCAAAATATTCAAAATGCGCATCATTAATTTTGACCCACTTCTAGATGAAAGACCACTTTAATTTTGACATCAACCGAAACTGTACACCAAGATCTTCTATAAAACGCTTTCCAAACCCACTTAGCGAGCTAACTGTAGCTGCATCAGCTGAAATAAAGTTATCGGCGGAACGATTTCCTTTATAAATTCAGATGATTTGGGAACATAAATCAAGAGCTTTTTCATAAAGCTTTCAGAATCTGTTAACCTAGGTGTTCTCTGATTTATTTAAATTATTGATGACCGAATACGTGGCAAATATATTCAAAATGCACATCACTAATTTTGACCCACTTCTAGATGAAAGACCAATTTCATTTTGACATCAGCCGAAACTGTACACCAAGATATTCTATAAAACGCTTTCTAAACCCACTTAGCGAGCCAACTGTAGCTGCATCAGCTGAAATAAAGTTATCGGCTGAAAGATTTCCTTTATAAATTCAGATGATTTGGGAACATAAATGAAGAGCTTTTTCATAAAGCTTTCAAAATCTATTAACCTAGGTGTTCTCTGATTTATTTGAATTATTGATGACCGAATACGTGGCAAAAATATTCAAAATGCACATCACTAATTTTGACCCACTTCTAGATGAAAGACCAATTTCATTTTGACATCATCCGAAATTGTACACCAAGATCTTTCATTAAACGCCTTCCAAACCCAGTTACTAAGCTAACTGTAGCTGCATCAGCTGAAATAAAGTTATCGGCGGAAAGATTTCCTTTATAAATTCAGATGATTTGGGAACGTAAATCAAGAGCTTTTTCATAAAGATTTTAGAATTTATTAACCTAGGTGTTCTCTGATTTATTTAAAGTATTGATGACCGAATACGTGGCAAAAATATTCAAAATGCACATAATTAATTTTGACCCACTTCTAGATGAAAGACCACTTTAATTTTGACATCAGCTGAAACTGTACACCAAGATCTTCTATAAAACGCTTTCCAAACCCACTTAGCGAGCTAACTGTAGCTGCATCAGCTGAAATAAAGTTATCGGCGGAACGATTTCCTTTATAAATTCAGATGATTTGGGAACATAAATCAAGAGCTTTTTCATAAAGCTTTCAGAATCTATTAACCTAGGTGTTCTCTGATTTATTTAAATTATTGATGACCGAATACGTGCCAAAAATATTCAAAATGCACATCATTAATTTTGACCCACTTCTAGATGAAAGACCACTTTAATTTTGACATCATCCGAAACTGTACACCAAGATCTTTCATTAAACGCCTTCCAAACCCAGTTACTGAGCTAACTGTAGCTGCATCAGGTGAAATAAAGTTAGCGGCGGATCGATTTCCTTTGTAAATTCAGGAAAATAAAAATAACTGAATCTTACATGATTTGTGTACATTAATCAAGAGCCTTTTCATAAAGCTTTCAAAATCTATTAACCCAGGTGTTCTAAGATTTTTGTAAAAATAATTTTTGGGCAAGTCCGTGGCCAAAATATTCAAAATGCGCATCATTAATTTTGACCCACTTCTAGATGAAAGACCACTTTAATTTTGACATCAACCGAAACTGTACACCAAGATCTTCTATATAACGCTTTCCAAACCCACTTAGCGAGCTAACTGTAGCTGCATCAGCTGTAATAAAGTTATCGGCGGAAAGATTTCCTTTATAAATTCTGATGATTTGGGAATATAAATCAAGAGCTTTTTCATAAAGCTTTCAGAATCTATTAACCTAGGTGTTCTCTGATTTATTTAAATTATTGATGACCGAATACGTGGCAAATTATTCAAAATGCACATCATTAATTTTGACCCACTTCTAGATGAAAGACCACTTTAATTTTGACATCATCCGAAACTGTACACCAAGATCTTTCATTAAACGCCTTCCAAACCCAGTTACTAAGCTAATTGTAGCTGCATCAGCTGAAATAAAGTTATCGGCGGAAAGATTTCCTTTATAAATTCAGATGATTTGGGAACGTAAATCAAGAGCTTTTTCATAAAGCTTTCAGAATCTATTAACCTAGGTGTTCTCTGATTTATTTAAATTATTGATGACCGAATACGTGGCAAATTATTCAAAATGCACATCATTAATTTTGACCCACTTCTAGATGAAAGACCACTTTAATTTTGACATCAACCGAAACTGTACACCAAGATCTTCTATAAAACGCTTTCAGAACCCACTTAGCGAGCTAACTGTAGCTGCATCAGCTGAAATAAAGTTATCGGCGGAAAGATTTCCTTTATAAATTCTGATGATTTGGGAATATAAATCAAGAGCTTTTTCATAAAGCTTTCAGAATCTGTTAACCTAGGTGTTCTCTGATTTATTTAAATTATTGATGACCGAATACGTGGCAAAAATATTCAAAATGCACATCATTAATTTTGACCCACTTCGAGATGAAAGACCACTTTAATTTTGATATCAGCCGAAACTGTACACTAAGATCTTCTATATAACGCTTTCCAAACTCACTTAGCGAGCTAACTGTAGCTGCATCAGCTGAAATAAAGTTATCGGCGGAAAGATTTCCTTTATAAATTCTGATGATTTGGGAACGTAAATCAAGAGCTTTTTCATAAAGCTTTCAGAATCTATTAACCTAGGTTTTATTTAAATGATTGATGACCGAATACGTGGCAAAAATATTCAAAATGCACATCATTAATTTTGACCCACTTCGAGATGAAAGACTACTTTAATTTTGACATCAGCCGAAACTGTACACCAAGATCTTCTATATAACGCTTTCCAAACCCACTTAGAGAGCTAACTGTAGCTGCATCAGCTGAAATAAAGTTATCGGCGGAAAGATTTCCTTTATAAATTCAGATGATTTGGGAACGTAAATCAAGAGCTTTTTCATAAAGCTTTCAGAATCTGTTAACCTAGGCGTTCTCTGATTTATTTAAATTATTGATGACCGAATACGTGGCAAAAATATTCAAAATGCACATCATTAATTTTGACCCACTTCGAGATGAAAGACCACTTTAATTTTGACATCAGCCGAAACTGTACACCAAGATCTTCTATATAACGCTTTCCAAACTCACTTAGCGAGCTAACTGTAGCTGCATCAGCTGAAATAAAGTTATCGGCGGAAAGATTTCCTTTATCAATTCAGATGATTTGGGAACGTAAATCAAGAGCTTTTTCATAAAGCTTTCAGAATCTATTAACCTAGGTGTTCTCTGATTTATTTAAATGATTGATGACCGAATACGTGGCAAAAATATTCAAAATGCACATCATTAATTTTGACCCACTTCGAGATGAAAGACCACTTTAATTTTGACATCAGCCGAAACTGTACACCAAGATCTTCTATATAACGCTTTCCAAACCCACTTAGCGAGCTAACTGTAGCTGCATCAGCTGAAATAAAGTTATCGGCGGAAAGATTTCCTTTATAAATTCAGATGATTTGGGAACGTAAATCAAGAAATTTTTCATAAAGCTTTCAGAATCTATTAACCTAGGTGTTCTCTGATTTATTTAAATTATTGATGACCGAATACGTGGCAAATTATTCAAAATGCACATCATTAATTTTGACCCACTTCTAGATGAAAGACCACTTTAATTTTGACATCATCCGAAACTGTACACCAAGATCTTTCATTAAACGCCTTCCAAACCCAGTTACTAAGCTAACTGTATCTGCATCAGCTGAAATAAAGTTATCGGCGGAAAGATTTCCTTTATAAATTCAGATGATTTGGGAACGTAAATCAAGAACTTTTTCATAAAGCTTTCAGAATCTATTAACCTAGGTGTTCTCTGATTTATTTAAATTATTGATGACCGAATACGTGGCAAATTATTCAAAATGCACATCATTAATTTTGACCCACTTCTAGATGAAAGACCACTTTAATTTTGACATCATCCGAAACTGTACACCAAGATCTTTCATTAAACGCCTTCCAAACCCAGTTACTAAGCTAACTGTATCTGCATCAGCTGAAATAAAGTTATCGGCGGAAAGATTTCCTTTATAAATTCAGATGATTTGGGAACGTAAATCAAGAGCTTTTTCATAAAGCTTTCAGAATCTATTAACCTAGGTTTTATTTAAATGATTGATGACCGAATACGTGGCAAAAATATTCAAAATGCACATCATTAATTTTGACCCACTTCGAGATGAAAGACCACTTTAATTTTGACATCAGCCGAAACTGTACACCAAGATCTTCTATATAACGCTTTCCAAACCCACTTAGCGAGCTAACTGTAGCTGCATCAGCTGAAATAAAGTTATCGGCGGAAAGATTTCCTTTATAAATTCAGATGATTTGGGAACGTAAATCAAGAGCTTTTTCATAAAGCTTTCAGAATCTGTTAACCTAGGTGTTCTCTGATTTATTTAAATTATTGATGACCGAATACGTGGCAAAAATATTCAAAATGCACATCACTAATTTTGACCCACTTCTAGATGAAAGACCAATTTCATTTTGACATCATCCGAAATTGTACACCAAGATCTTTCATTAAACGCCTTCAAAACCTAGTTACTGAGCTAACTGGAGCTGCATCAGGTGAAATAAAGTTAGCGGTGGATCGATTTCCTTTGTAAATTCAGGAAAAGAAAAATAACTGAATCGTACATGATTTGTGTACATTAATCAAGAGCCTTTTCATAAAGCTTTCAAAATCTATTAACCCAGGTGTTCTAAGATTTTTGTAAAAATAATTTTTGGGCAAGTCCGTGGCCAAAATATTCAAAATGCGCATCATTAATTTTGACCCACTTCTAGATGAAAGACCACTTTAATTTTGACATCAGCCGAAACTGTACACCAAGATTTTCTATAAAACGCTTTCCAAACCCACTTATCGAGCTAACTGTAGCTGCATCAGCTGAAGTAAAGTTATCGGCGGAACGATTTCCTTTATAAATTCAGATGATTTGGGAACATAAATCAAGAGCTTTTTCATAATGCTTTCAGAAACTATTAACCTAGGTGTTCTCTGATTTATTTAAATTATGGATGACCGAATACGTGGCAAAAATATTCAAAATGCACATCACTAATTTTGACCCACTTCTAGATGAAAGACCAATTTCATTTTGACATTATCCGAAATTGTACACCAAGATCTTTCATTAAACGCCTTCCAAACACAGTTACTGAGCTAACTGTAGCTGCATCAGGTGAAATAAAGTTAGCGGCGGATCTATTTCCTTTGTAAATTCAGAATAAGAAAAATAATTGAATCTTACATGATTTGTGTATATTAATCAAGAGCCTTTTCATAAAGCTTTCAAAATCTATTAACCCAGTGGTCTTTCGTCTCGCAGTGGGTCAAAATTAATGATGTGCATTTTGAATATTTTTGCTACGTATTCGGTCATCAATAATTTAAATAAAACAGAGAACACCTAGGTTAACAGATTCTGAAAGCTTTATGAAAAGCTCTTGATTTATATTCCCAAATCATCAGAATTTATAAAGGAAATCTTTCCGCCGATAACTTTATTTCAGCTGATGCAGCTACAGTTAGCTTAGTAACTGGGTTTGGAAGGCGTTTAATGAAAGATCTTGGTGTACAGTTTCGGATGATGTCAAAATTAAAGTGGTCTTACATCTAGAAGTGGGTCAAAATTAATGATGTGCATTTTGAATAATTTGCCACGTATTCGGTCATCAATAATTTAAATAAATCAGAGAACACCTAGGTTAATAGATTCTGAAAGCTTTATGAAAAAGCTCTTGATTTACGTTCCCAAATCATCTGAATTTATAAAGGAAATCTTTCCGCCGATAACATTATTTCAGCTGATGCAGCTACAGTTAGCTCGCTAAGTGGGTTTGGAAAGCGTTTTATAGAAGATCCTGGTGTGCAGTTTCGGCTGATGTCAAAATTAAAGTGGTCTTTCATCTCGAAGTGGGTCAAAATTAATGATGTGCGTTTTGAATATTTTTGCCACGTATTCGGTCATCAATAATTTAAATAAATCAGAGAACACCTAGGTTAACAGATTCTGAAAGCTTTATGAAAAAGCTCTTGATTTATATTCCCAAATCATCAGAATTTATAAAGGAAATCTTTCCGCCGATAACTTTATTTCAGCTGATGCAGCTACAGTTAGCTTAGTAACTGGGTTTGGAAGGCGTTTAATGAAAGATTTTGGTGTACAGTTTCGGATGATGTCAAAATTAAAGTGGTCTTTCATCTAAAAGTGGGTCAAAATTAATGATGTGCATTTTGAATAATTTGCCACGTATTCGGTCATCAATAATTTAAATAAATCAGAGAACACCTAGGTTAATAGATTCTGAAAGCTTTATGAAAAAGTTCTTGATTTACGTTCCCAAATCATCTGAATTTATAAAGGAAATCTTTCCGCCGATAACTTTATTTCAGCTGATGCAGCTACAGTTAGCTCGCTAAGTGGGTTTGGAAAGCGTCATATAGAAGATCTTGGTGTACAGTTTCGGCTGATGTCAAAATTAAAGTGGTCTTTCATCTCGAAGTGGGTCAAAATTAATGATGTGCATTTTGAATATTTTTGCCACGTATTCGGTCATCAATCATTTAAATAAATCAGAGAACACCTAGGTTAATAGATTCTGAAAGCTTTATGAAAAAGCTCTTGATTTACGTTCCCAAATCATCTGAATTTATAAAGGAAATCTTTCCGCCGATAACTTTATTTCAGCTGATGCAGCTACAGTTAGCTCGCTAAGTGAGTTTGGAAAGCGTTATATAGAAGATCTTGGTGTACAGTTTCGGCTGATGTCAAAATTAAAGTGGTCTTTCATCTCGAAGTGGGTCAAAATTAATGATGTGCATTTTGAATATTTTTGCCACGTATTCGGTCATCAATAATTTAAATAAATCAGAGAACACCTAGGTTAACAGATTCTGAAAGCTTTATGAAAAAGCTCTTGATTTACGTTCCCAAATCATCTGAATTTATAAAGGAAATCTTTCCGCCGATAACTTTATTTCAGCTGATGCAGCTACAGTTAGCTCGCTAAGTGGGTTTGGAAAGCGTTATATAGAAGATCTTGGTGTACAGTTTCGGCTGATGTCAAAATTAAAGTGGTCTTTCATCTCGAAGTGGGTCAAAATTAATGATGTGCATTTTGAATATTTTTGCCACGTATTCGGTCATCAATCATTTAAATAAAACCTAGGTTAATAGATTCTGAAAGCTTTATGAAAAAGCTCTTGATTTACGTTCCCAAATCATCTGAATTTATAAAGGAAATCTTTCCGCCGATAACTTTATTTCAGCTGATGCAGATACAGTTAGCTTAGTAACTGGGTTTGGAAGGCGTTTAATGAAAGATCTTGGTGTACAGTTTCGGATGATGTCAAAATTAAAGTGGTCTTTCATCTAGAAGTGGGTCAAAATTAATGATGTGCATTTTGAATAATTTGCCACGTATTCGGTCATCAATAATTTAAATAAATCAGAGAACACCTAGGTTAATAGATTCTGAAAGCTTTATGAAAAAGTTCTTGATTTACGTTCCCAAATCATCTGAATTTATAAAGGAAATCTTTCCGCCGATAACTTTATTTCAGCTGATGCAGATACAGTTAGCTTAGTAACTGGGTTTGGAAGGCGTTTAATGAAAGATCTTGGTGTACAGTTTCGGATGATGTCAAAATTAAAGTGGTCTTTCATCTAGAAGTGGGTCAAAATTAATGATGTGCATTTTGAATAATTTGCCACGTATTCGGTCATCAATAATTTAAATAAATCAGAGAACACCTAGGTTAATAGATTCTGAAAGCTTTATGAAAAAGTTCTTGATTTACGTTCCCAAATCATCTGAATTTATAAAGGAAATCTTTCCGCCGATAACTTTATTTCAGCTGATGCAGATACAGTTAGCTTAGTAACTGGGTTTGGAAGGCGTTTAATGAAAGATCTTGGTGTACAGTTTCGGATGATGTCAAAATTAAAGTGGTCTTTCATCTAGAAGTGGGTCAAAATTAATGATGTGCATTTTGAATAATTTGCCACGTATTCGGTCATCAATAATTTAAATAAATCAGAGAACACCTAGGTTAATAGATTCTGAAAGCTTTATGAAAAATTTCTTGATTTACGTTCCCAAATCCTCTGAATTTATAAAGGAAATCTTTCCGCCGATAACTTTATTTCAGCTGATGCAGCTACAGTTAGCTCGCTAAGTGGGTTTGGAAAGCGTTATATAGAAGATCTTGGTGTACAGTTTCGGCTGATGTCAAAATTAAAGTGGTCTTTCATCTCGAAGTGGGTCAAAATTAATGATGTGCATTTTGAATATTTTTGCCACGTATTCGGTCATCAATCATTTAAATAAAACCTAGGTTAATAGATTCTCAAAGCTTTATGAAAAAGCTCTTGATTTACGTTCCCAAATCATCTGAATTTATAAAGGAAATCTTTCCGCCGATAACTTTATTTCAGCTGATGCAGCTACAGTTAGCTCGCTAAGTGAGTTTGGAAAGCGTTATATAGAAGATCTTGGTGTACAGTTTCGGCTGATGTCAAAATTAAAGTGGTCTTTCATCTCGAAGTGGGTCAAAATTAATGATGTGCATTTTGAATATTTTTGCCACGTATTCGGTCATCAATAATTTAAATAAATCAGAGAACACCTAGGTTAACAGATTCTGAAAGCTTTATGAAAAAGCTCTTGATTTATATTTTCAAATCATCAGAATTTATAAAGGAAATCTTTCCGCCGATAACTTTATTTCAGCTGATGCAGCTACAGTTAGCTCGCTAAGTGGGTTCGGAAAGCGTTTTATAGAAGATCTTGGTGTACAGTTTCGGCTGATGTCAAAATTAAAGTGGTCTTTCATCTCGAAGTGGGTAAAAATTAATGATGTGCATTTTGAATATTTTTGCCACGTATTTGGTCATCAATAATTTAAATAAATCAGAGAACACCTAGGTTAACAGATTCTGAAAGCTTTATGAAAAAGCTCTTGATTTATGTTCCCAAATCATCAGAATTTATAAAGGAAATCTTTCCGCCGATAACTTTATTTCAGCTGATGCAGCTACAGTTAGCTCGCTAAGTGGGTTTGGAAAGCGTTTTATAGAAGATCCTCGTGTACAGTTTCGGCTGATGTCAAAATTAAAGTGGTCTTTCATCTCGAAGTGGGTCAAAATTAATGATGTGCGTTTGGAATATTTTTGCCACGTATTCGGTCATCAATAATTTAAATAAATCAGAGAACACCGAGGTTAACAGATTCTGAAAGCTTTATGAAAAAGCTCTTGATTTATATTCCCAAATCATCAGAATTTATAAAGGAAATCTTTCCGCCGATAACTTTATTTCAGCTGATGCAGCTACAGTTAGCTCGCTAAGTGGGTTCTGAAAGCGTTTTATAGAAGATCTTGGTGTACAGTTTCGGCTGATGTCAAAATTAAAGTGGTCTTTCATCTAGAAGTGGGTCAAAATTAATGATGTGCATTTTGAATAATTTGCCACGTATTCGGTCATCAATAATTTAAATAAATCAGAGAACACCTAGGTTAATAGATTCTGAAAGCTTTATGAAAAAGTTCTTGATTTACGTTCCCAAATCATCTGAATTTATAAAGGAAATCTTTCCGCCGATAACTTTATTTCAGCTGATGCAGATACAGTTAGCTTAGTAACTGGGTTTGGAAGGCGTTTAATGAAAGATCTTGGTGTACAGTTTCGGATGATGTCAAAATTAAAGTGGTCTTTCATCTAGAAGTGGGTCAAAATTAATGATGTGCATTTTGAATAATTTGCCACGTATTCGGTCATCAATAATTTAAATAAAACAGAGAACACCTAGGTTAATAGATTCTGAAAGCTTTATGAAAAATTTCTTGATTTACGTTCCCAAATCCTCTGAATTTATAAAGGAAATCTTTCCGCCGATAACATTATTTCAGCTGATGCAGCTACAGTTAGCTCGCTAAGTGGGTTTGGAAAGCGTTATATAGAAGATCTTGGTGTACAGTTTCGGCTGATGTCAAAATTAAAGTGGTCTTTCATCTCGAAGTGGGTCAAAATTAATGATGTGCATTTTGAATATTTTTGCCACGTATTCGGTCATCAATCATTTAAATAAATCAGAGAACACCTAGGTTAATAGATTCTGAAAGCTTTATGAAAAAGCTCTTGATTTACGTTCCCAAATCATCTGAATTTATAAAGGAAATCTTTCCGCCGATAACTTTATTTCAGCTGATGCAGCTACAGTTAGCTCGCTATGTGGGTTTGGAAAGCGTTTTATAGAAGATCTTGGTGTACAGTTTCGGCTGATGTCAAAATTAAAGTGGTCTTTCATCTCGAAGTGGGTCAAAATTAATGATGTGCATTTTGAATATTTTTGCCACGTATTCGGTCATCAATACGTTAAATAAATCAGAGAACACCTAGGTTAACAGATTCTGAAAGCTTTATGAAAAAGCTCTTGATTTATGTTCCCAAATCATCTGAATTTATAAAGGAAATCGTTCCGCCGATAACTTTATTTCAGCTGATGCAGCTACAGTTAGCTCGCTAAGTGGGTTTGGAAAGCGTTTTATAGAAGATCTTGGTGTACAGTTTCGGCTGATGTCAAAATTAAAGTGGTCTTTCATCTAGAAGTGGGTCAAAATTAATGATGCGCATTTTGAATATTTTGGCCACGGACTTGCCCAAAAATTATTTTTACAAAAATCTTAGAACACCTGGGTTAATAGATTTTGAAAGCTTTATGAAAAGGCTCTTGATTAATGTACACAAATCTTGTAAGATTCAGTTATTTTTCTTTTTCTGAATTTACAAAGGAAATCGATCCGCCGCTAACTTTATTTCAGCTGATACAGCTACAGTTAGCTCGCTAAGTGGGTTTGGAAAGCGTTTTATAGAAGTTCTTGGTGTACAGTTTCGGCGGATGTCAAAATTAAAGTGGTCTTTCATCTAGAAGTGGGTCAAAATTAATGATGCGCATTTCGAATATTTTGGCCACGGACTTGCCCAAAAATTATTTTTACAAAAATCTTAGAACACCTGGGTTAATAGATTTTGAAAGCTTTATGAAAAAGCTCTTGATTAATGTACACAAATCATGTAAGATTCAGTTATTTTTCCTTTTCTGAATTTACAAAGGAAATAGATCCGCCGCTAACATTATTTCACCTGATGCAGCTACAGTTAGCTCAGTAACTGGGTTTGGAAGGCGTTTAATGAAAGATCTTGGTGTACAATTTCGGATGATGTCAAAATGAAATTGGTCTTTCATCTAGAAGTGGGTCAAAATTAGTGATGTGCATTTTGAATATTTTTGCCACGTATTCGGTCATCAATAATTTAAATAAATCAGAGAACACCTAGGATAATAGATTCTGAAAGCTTTATGAAAAAGCTCTTGATTTATGTTCCCAAATCATCTGAATTTATAAAGGAAATCTTTCCGCCGATAACATTATTTCAGCTGATGCAGCTACAGTTAGCTCGCTAAGTGGGTTTGGAAAGCGTTTTATAGAAGATCTTGGTGTACAGTTTCGGCTGATGTCAAAATTAAAGTGGTCTTTCATCTTGAAGTGGGTCAAAATTAATGATGAGCATTTTGAATATTTTTGCCACGTATTCGGTCATCAATAATTTAAATAAATCAGAGAACACCTAGGTTAACAGATTCTGAAAGCTTTATGAAAAAGCTCTTGATTTACGTTCCCAAATCATCTGAATTTATAAAGGAAATCTTTCCGCCGATAACTTTATTTCAGCTGATGCAGCTACAGTTAGCTCGCTATGTGGGTTTGGAAAGCGTTTTATAGAAGATCTTGGTGTACAGTTTCGGCTGATGTCAAAATTAAAGTGGTCTTTCATCTCGAAGTGGGTCAAAATTAATGATGTGCATTTTGAATATTTTTGCCACGTATTCGGTCATCAATACTTTAAATAAATCAGAGAACACCTAGGTTAACAGATTCTGAAAGCTTTATGAAAAAGCTCTTGATTTATGTTCCCAAATCATCTGAATTTATAAAGGAAATCGTTCCGCCGATAACTTTATTTCAGCTGATGCAGCTACAGTTAGCTCGCTAAGTGGGTTTGGAAAGCGTTTTATAGAAGATCTTGGTGTACAGTTTCGGCTGATGTCAAAATTAAAGTGGTCTTTCATCTAGAAGTGGGTCAAAATTAATGATGCGCATTTTGAATATTTTGGCCACGGACTTGCCCAAAAATTATTTTTACAAAAATCTTAGAACACCTGGGTTAATAGATTTTGAAAGCTTTATGAAAAGGCTCTTGATTAATGTACACAAATCATGTAAGATTCAGTTATTTTTCCTTTTCTGAATTTACAAAGGAAATAGATCCGCCGCTAACATTATTTCACCTGATGCAGCTACAGTTAGCTCAGTAACTGGGTTTCGAAGGCGTTTAATGAAAGATCTTGGTGTACAATTTCGGATGATGTCAAAATGAAATTGGTCTTTCATCTAGAAGTGGGTCAAAATTAGTGATGTGCATTTTGAATATTTTTGCCACGTATTCGGTCATCAATAATTTAAATAAATCAGAGAACACCTAGGATAATAGATTCTGAAAGCTTTATGAAAAAGCTCTTGATTTATGTTCCCAAATCATCTGAATTTATAAAGGAAATCTTTCCGCCGATAACATTATTTCAGCTGATGCAGCTACAGTTAGCTCGCTAAGTGGGTTTGGAAAGCGTTTTATAGAAGATCTTGGTGTACAGTTTCGGCTGATGTCAAAATTAAAGTGGTCTTTCATCTTGAAGTGGGTCAAAATTAATGATGAGCATTTTGAATATTTTTGCCACGTATTCGGTCATCAATAATTTAAATAAATCAGAGAACACCTAGGTTAACAGATTCTGAAAGCTTTATGAAAAAGCTCTTGATTTACGTTCCCAAATCATCTGAATTTATAAAGGAAATCTTTCCGCCGATAACTTTATTTCAGCTGATGCAGCTACAGTTAGCTCGCTATGTGGGTTTGGAAAGCGTTTTATAGAAGATCTTGGTGTACAGTTTCGGCTGATGTCAAAATTAAAGTGGTCTTTCATCTCGAAGTGGGTCAAAATTAATGATGTGCATTTTGAATATTTTTGCCACGTATTCGGTCATCAATACTTTAAATAAATCAGAGAACACCTAGGTTAACAGATTCTGAAAGCTTTATGAAAAAGCTCTTGATTTATGTTCCCAAATCATCTGAATTTATAAAGGAAATCGTTCCGCCGATAACTTTATTTCAGCTGATGCAGCTACAGTTAGCTCGCTAAGTGGGTTTGGAAAGCGTTTTATAGAAGATCTTGGTGTACAGTTTCGGCTGATGTCAAAATTAAAGTGGTCTTTCATCTAGAAGTGGGTCAAAATTAATGATGCGCATTTTGAATATTTTGGCCACGGACTTGCCCAAAAATTATTTTTACAAAAATCTTAGAACACCTGGGTTAATAGATTTTGAAAGCTTTATGAAAAGGCTCTTGATTAATGTACACAAATCATGTAAGATTCAGTTATTTTTATTTTCCTGAATTTACAAAGGAAATCGATCCGCCGCTAACTTTATTTCACCTGATGCAGCTACAGTTAGCTCAGTAACTGGGTTTGGAAGGCGTTTAATGAAAGATCTTGGTGTACAGTTTCGGATGATGTCAAAATTAAAGTGGTCTTTCATCTAGAAGTGGGTCAAAATTAATGATGTGCATTTTGAATATTTTTGGCACGTATTCGGTCATCAATAATTTAAATAAATCAGAGAACACCTAGGTTAATAGATTCTGAAAGCTTTATGAAAAAGCTCTTGATTTATGTTCCCAAATCATCTGAATTTATAAAGGAAATCGTTCCGCCGATAACTTTATTTCAGCTGATGCAGCTACAGTTAGCTCGCTAAGTGGGTTTGGAAAGCGTTTTATAGAAGATCTTGGTGTACAGTTTCAGCTGATGTCAAAATTAAAGTGGTCTTTCATCTAGAAGTGGGTCAAAATTAATTATGTGCATTTTGAATATTTTTGCCACGTATTCGGTCATCAATACTTTAAATAAATCAGAGAACACCTAGGTTAATAAATTCTAAAATCTTTATGAAAAAGCTCTTGATTTACGTTCCCAAATCATCTGAATTTATAAAGGAAATCTTTCCGCCGATAACTTTATTTCAGCTGATGCAGCTACAGTTAGCTTAGTAACTGGGTTTGGAAGGCGTTTAATGAAAGATCTTGGTGTACAATTTCGGATGATGTCAAAATGAAATTGGTCTTTCATCTAGAAGTGGGTCAAAATTAGTGATGTGCATTTTGAATATTTTTGCCACGTATTCGGTCATCAATAATTCAAATAAATCAGAGAACACCTAGGTTAATAGATTTTGAAAGCTTTATGAAAAAGCTCTTCATTTATGTTCCCAAATCATCTGAATTTATAAAGGAAATCTTTCAGCCGATAACTTTATTTCAGCTGATGCAGCTACAGTTGGCTCGCTAAGTGGGTTTAGAAAGCGTTTTATAGAATATCTTGGTGTACAGTTTCGGCTGATGTCAAAATGAAATTGGTCTTTCATCTAGAAGTGGGTCAAAATTAGTGATGTGCATTTTGAATATATTTGCCACGTATTCGGTCATCAATAATTTAAATAAATCAGAGAACACCTAGGTTAACAGATTCTGAAAGCTTTATGAAAAAGCTCTTGATTTATGTTCCCAAATCATCTGAATTTATAAAGGAAATCGTTCCGCCGATAACTTTATTTCAGCTGATGCAGCTACAGTTAGCTCGCTAAGTGGGTTTGGAAAGCGTTTTATAGAAGATCTTGGTGTACAGTTTCGGTTGATGTCAAAATTAAAGTGGTCTTTCATCTAGAAGTGGGTCAAAATTAATGATGCGCATTTTGAATATTTTGGCCACGGACTTGCCCAAAAATTATTTTTACAAAAATCTTAGAACACCTGGGTTAATAGATTTTGAAAGCTTTATGAAAAGGCTCTTGATTAATGTACACAAATCATGTAAGATTCAGTTATTTTTATTTTCCTGAATTTACAAAGGAAATCGATCCGCCGCTAACTTTATTTCACCTGATGCAGCTACAGTTAGCTCAGTAACTGGGTTTGGAAGGCGTTTAATGAAAGATCTTGGTGTACAGTTTCGGATGATGTCAAAATTAAAGTGGTCTTTCATCTAGAAGTGGGTCAAAATTAATGATGTGCATTTTGAATATTTTTGGCACGTATTCGGTCATCAATAATTTAAATAAATCAGAGAACACCTAGGTTAATAGATTCTGAAAGCTTTATGAAAAAGCTCTTGATTTATGTTCCCAAATCATCTGAATTTATAAAGGAAATCGTTCCGCCGATAACTTTATTTCAGCTGATGCAGCTACAGTTAGCTCGCTAAGTGGGTTTGGAAAGCGTTTTATAGAAGATCTTGGTGTACAGTTTCAGCTGATGTCAAAATTAAAGTGGTCTTTCATCTAGAAGTGGGTCAAAATTAATTATGTGCATTTTGAATATTTTTGCCACGTATTCGGTCATCAATACTTTAAATAAATCAGAGAACACCTAGGTTAATAAATTCTAAAATCTTTATGAAAAAGCTCTTGATTTACGTTCCCAAATCATCTGAATTTATAAAGGAAATCTTTCCGCCGATAACTTTATTTCAGCTGATGCAGCTACAGTTAGCTTAGTAACTGGGTTTGGAAGGCGTTTAATGAAAGATCTTGGTGTACAATTTCGGATGATGTCAAAATGAAATTGGTCTTTCATCTAGAAGTGGGTCAAAATTAGTGATGTGCATTTTGAATATTTTTGCCACGTATTCGGTCATCAATAATTCAAATAAATCAGAGAACACCTAGGTTAATAGATTTTGAAAGCTTTATGAAAAAGCTCTTCATTTATGTTCCCAAATCATCTGAATTTATAAAGGAAATCTTTCAGCCGATAACTTTATTTCAGCTGATGCAGCTACAGTTGGCTCGCTAAGTGGGTTTAGAAAGCGTTTTATAGAATATCTTGGTGTACAGTTTCGGCTGATGTCAAAATGAAATTGGTCTTTCATCTAGAAGTGGGTCAAAATTAGTGATGTGCATTTTGAATATATTTGCCACGTATTCGGTCATCAATAATTTAAATAAATCAGAGAACACCTAGGTTAACAGATTCTGAAAGCTTTATGAAAAAGCTCTTGATTTATGTTCCCAAATCATCAGAATTTATAAAGGAAATCTTTCCGCCGATAACTTTATTTCAGCTGATGCAGCTACAGTTAGCTCGCTAAGTGGGTTCGGAAAGCGTTTTATAGAAGATCTTGGTGTACAGTTTCGGCAGATGTCAAAATTAAAGTGGTCTTTCATCTAGAAGTGGGTCAAAATTAATGATGCGCATTTTGAACATTTTGGCCACAGTCTTGCGCAAAAATTATTTTTACAAAAATCTTAGAACACCTGGGTTAATAGATTTTGAAAGCTTTATGAAAAGGCTCTTGATTAATGTACACAAATCTTGTAAGATTCAGTTATTTTTCTTTTTCTGAATTTACAAAGGAAATCGATCCGCCGCTAACTTTATTTCAGCTGATACAGCTACAGTTAGCTCGCTAAGTGGGTTTGGAAAGCGTTTTATAGAAGTTCTTGGTGTACAGTTTCGGCGGATGTCAAAATTAAAGTGGTCTTTCATCTAGAAGTGGGTCAAAATTAATGATGCGCATTTCGAATATTTTGGCCACGGACTTGCCCAAAAATTATTTTTACAAAAATCTTAGAACACCTGGGTTAATAGATTTTGAAAGCTTTATGAAAAAGCTCTTGATTAATGTACACAAATCATGTAAGATTCAGTTATTTTTCCTTTTCTGAATTTACAAAGGAAATAGATCCGCCGCTAACATTATTTCACCTGATGCAGCTACAGTTAGCTCAGTAACTGGGTTTGGAAGGCGTTTAATGAAAGATCTTGGTGTACAATTTCGGATGATGTCAAAATGAAATTGGTCTTTCATCTAGAAGTGGGTCAAAATTAGTGATGTGCATTTTGAATATTTTTGCCACGTATTCGGTCATCAATAATTTAAATAAATCAGAGAACACCTAGGTTAATAGATTCTGAAAGCTTTATGAAAAAGCCCTTGATTTATGTTCCCAAATCATCTGAATTTATAAAGGAAATCTTTCCGCCGATAACATTATTTCAGCTGATGCAGCTACAGTTAGCTCGCTAAGTGGGTTTGGAAAGCGTTTTATAGAAGATCTTGGTGTACAGTTTCGGCTGATGTCAAAATTAAAGTGGTCTTTCATCTTGAAGTGGGTCAAAATTAATGATGAGCATTTTGAATATTTTTGCCACGTATTCGGTCATCAATAATTTAAATAAATCAGAGAACACCTAGGTTAACAGATTCTGAAAGCTTTATGAAAAAGCTCTTGATTTACGTTCCCAAATCATCTGAATTTATAAAGGAAATCTTTCCGCCGATAACTTTATTTCAGCTGATGCAGCTACAGTTAGCTCGCTATGTGGGTTTGGAAAGCGTTTTATAGAAGATCTTGGTGTACAGTTTCGGCTGATGTCAAAATTAAAGTGGTCTTTCATCTCCAAGTGGGTCAAAATTAATGATGTGCATTTTGAATATTTTTGCCACGTATTCGGTCATCAATACTTTAAATAAATCAGAGAACACCTAGGTTAACAGATTCTGAAAGCTTTATGAAAAAGCTCTTGATTTATGTTCCCAAATCATCTGAATTTATAAAGGAAATCGTTCCGCCGATAACTTTATTTCAGCTGATGCAGCTACAGTTAGCTCGCTAAGTGGGTTTGGAAAGCGTTTTATAGAAGATCTTGGTGTACAGTTTCGGCTGATGTCAAAATTAAAGTGGTCTTTCATCTAGAAGTGGGTCAAAATTAATGATGCGCATTTTGAATATTTTGGCCACGGACTTGCCCAAAAATTATTTTTACAAAAATCTTAGAACACCTGGGTTAATAGATTTTGAAAGCTTTATGAAAAGGCTCTTGATTAATGTACACAAATCATGTAAGATTCAGTTATTTTTCTTTTCCTGAATTTACAAAGGAAATCGATACGCCGCTAACTTTATTTCACCTGATGCAGCTACAGTTAGCTCAGTAACTGGGTTTGGAAGGCGTTTAATGAAAGATCTTGGTGTACAGTTTCGGATGATGTCAAAATTAAAGTGGTCTTTCATCTAGAAGTGGGTCAAAATTAATGATGCGCCTTTTGAATATTTTGGCCACAGTCTTGCGCAAAAATTATTTTTACAAAAATCTTAGAACACCTGGGTTAATAGATTTTGAAAGCATTATGAAAAAGCTCTTGATTAATGTACACAAATCTTGTAAGATTCAGTTATTTTTCTTTTTCTGAATTTACAAAGGAAATCGATCCGCCGCTAACTTTATTTCAGCTGATGCAGCTACAGTTAGCTCGCTAAGTGGGTTTGGAAAGCGTTTTATAGAAGTTCTTGGTGTACAGTTTCGGCTGATGTCAAAATTAAAGTGGTCTTTCATCTAGAAGTGGGTCAAAATTAATGATGCGCATTTCGATTATTTTGGCCACGGACTTGCCCAAAAATTATTTTTACAAAAATCTTAGAACACCTGGGTTAATAGATTTTGAAAGCTTTATGAAAAGGCTCTTGATTAATGTACACAAATCATGTAAGATTCAGTTATTTTTCCTTTTCTGAATTTACAAAGGAAATAGATCCGCCGCTAACATTATTTCACCTGATGCAGCTACAGTTAGCTCAGTAACTGGGTTTGGAAGGCGTTTAATGAAAGATCTTGGTGTACAATTTCGGATGATGTCAAAATGAAATTGGTCTTTCATCTAGAAGTGGGTCAAAATTAGTGATGTGCATTTTAAATATTTTTGCCACGTATTCGGTCATCAATAATTTAAATAAATCAGAGAACACCTAGGTTAATAGATTCTGAAAGCTTTATGAAAAAGCTCTTGATTTATGTTCCCAAATCATCTGAATTTATAAAGGAAATCGTTCCGCCGATAACTTTATTTCAGCTGATGCAGCTACAGTTAGCTCGCTAAGTGGGTTTGGAAAGCGTTTTATAGAAGATCTTGGTGTACAGTTTCGGCTGATGTCAAAATTAAAGTGGTCTTTCATCTAGAAGTGGGTCAAAATTAATGATGCGCATTTTGAATATTTTGGCCACGGACTTGCCCAAAAATTATTTTTACAAAAATCTTAGAACACCTGGGTTAATAGATTTTGAAAGCTTTATGAAAAGGCTCTTGATTAATGTACACAAATCATGTAAGATTCAGTTATTTTTCTTTTCCTGAATTTACAAAGGAAATCGATCCGCCGCTAACTTTATTTCACCTGATGCAGCTACAGTTAGCTCAGTAACTGGGTTTGGAAGGCGTTTAATGAAAGATCTTGGTGTACAGTTTCGGATGATGTCAAAATTAAAGTGGTCTTTCATCTAGAAGTGGGTCAAAATTAATGATGTGCATTTTGAATAATTTGCCACGTATTCGGTCATCAATAATTTAAATAAATCAGAGAACACCTAGGTTAATAGATTCTGAAAGCTTTATGAAAAAGCTCTTGATTTATGTTCCCAAATCATCTGAATTTATAAAGGAAATCGTTCCGCCGATAACTTTATTTCAGCTGATGCAGCTACAGTTAGCTCGCTAAGTGGGTTTGGAAAGCGTTTTATAGAAGATCTTGGTGTACAGTTTCGGCTGATGTCAAAATTAAAGTGGTCTTTCATCTCGAAGTGGGTCAAAATTAATGATGTGCATTTTGAATATTTTTGCCACTTATTCGGTCATCAATAATTTAAATAAATCAGAAAACACCTAGGTTAACAGATTCTGAAAGCTTTATGAAAAAGCTCTTGATTTACGTTCCCAAATCATCTGAATTTATAAAGGAAATCTTTCCGCCGATAACTTTATTTCAGCTGATGCAGCTACAGTTAGCTCGCTAAGTGGGTTTGGAAAGCGTTTTATAGAAGATCTTGGTGTACAGTTTCGGCTGATGTCAAAATTAAAGTGGTCTTTCATCTCGAAGTGGGTCAAAATTAATGATGTGCATTTTGAATATTTTTGCCACGTATTCGGTGATCAATAATTTAAATAAATCAGAGAACACCTAGGTTAACAGATTCTGAAAGCTTTATGAAAAAGCTCTTGATTTATGTTCCCAAATCATCTGAATTTATAAAGGAAATCGTTCCGCCGATAACTTTATTTCAGCTGATGCAGCTACAGTTAGCTCAGTAACTGGGTTTGAAAGGCGTTTTGTGAAAGATCTTGGTGTACAGTTTCGGATGATGTCAAAATTAAAGTGGTATTTCATCTAGAAGTGGGTCAAAATTAATGATGTGCATTTTGAATATTTTTGCCACATATTCGGTCATCAATAATTTAAATAAATCAGAGAACACCTAGGTTAATAGATTCTGAAAGCTTTATGAAAAAGCTCTTGATTTATGTTCCCAAATCATCTGAATTTATAAAGGAAATCTTTCCGCCGATAACTTTATTTCAGCTGATGCAGCTACAGTTAGCTCGCTAAGTGGGTTTGGAAAGCGTTTTATTGAAGATCTTGGTGTACAGTTTCGGCTGATGTCAAAATTAAAGTGGTCTTTCATCTCGAAGTGGGTCAAAATTAATGATGCGCGTTTTGAATATTTTGGCCACGGACTTGCCCAAAAATTATTTTGACAAAAATCTTAGAACACGTGGGTTAATGGATTTCGAAAGCTTTATGAAAAGGCTCTTGATTTATTTACACAAATCTTGTAAGATTTAGTTATTTTTCTTTTTCTGAATTTACAAAGGAAATCGATCCGCCGCTAACTTTATTTCAGCTAATGCAGCTACAGTGAGCTCGCTAAGTGGGTTTGGAAAGCGTTTTATAGAAGATCTTGGTGTACAGTTTCGGCTGATGTCAAAATTGAAGTGGTCTTTCATCTAGAAGTGGGTCAAAATTAATTTGCATTTTGAATATTTTTGCCACGTATTCGGTCATCAATAATTTAAATAAATCAGAGAACATCTAGGTTAATAGATTCTGAAAGCTTTATGAAAAAGCTCTTGATTTATGTTCCCAAATCATCTGAATTTATAAAGGAAATCATTCCGCCGATAACTTTATTTCTGCTATTGCAGCTTCAGTTAGCTCGCTAAGTGAGTTCTGAAGGCGTTTTATGAAAGATTCTGATATTCAGCATCTGATTATGTCAGTTAGACAGTGGTCTTCTGCCCGGAAGTTGGTCAAATTGATAAATGTAAATATGTCTAGAATCTTTAGGGCGCTGATTATTATCCATCGTTAAAACTTTGATAATCAAAGAAAATAAGTTTTTTTAACAGAAAAATGGAAGCTTTTATCAATACTTTTTGCAAATAATAGACTTGAAGTGTTTTATTGACTAGAACGTAGAATTTTCTTTATTTGATAAGCACAAAATTCTGCGACCCGTCACGATGCATGTTTTTCACCTTGATAGTAAAATTTATGATTAAATGTTACTAATATAATTGATGATATTCAATTTACCTGAAAGTAATGTACTTAAGCTCTTCTTCACGACGAAAAAAAACGTTGAAAATGACGACTTCTTAATTTGGTCGGGTTATCGTTCGCCGATAACTTTGGCCGATAACTTCACACCGGTATTCATAAACACTTACACTAATATATGTTTGTCACGTTGCAGTTAATTTCACCCGTATATTTTATACATCACAAATAGAATGTTTCAAATCTCTGTGTGAGACTGTGTGACCTTACAAACAAATCAATATAAGCCTATGTAGACTTAAAGATACTTACGTTCGACCAACTTAAGCCTATGTAGGCTTACAAGATACTTACGTTCGACCAATATAAGTCTACATATGTAGGCTTACAAGATACTTACGTTCGACCAATATAAGCCTATGTAGTTGTAGGCTTACAAGATACTTACGTAAAAGCGATATTAGCCTAAGGCAGCTTAATTTAGTTTTGAAAAAGATTACTGTGAGTGCAAACAACATTCAATTAGACTGATATTAGAACGATATTAAAATAAATACTCTTATAAGTTGTGCCCAAATCCGGGCTTAGACGATGATATAAAATCAATATAAGAGCGAAAAATTGTAGTCTAGAGACTGTTGTTAGAGCGCTTTTTGCTAGTTGGGTCCGTATAAGATGAATAAAGCCTAAGAATAAAGTCGGCTAGATGGCGTTGACGATGCCGTGTAATATTTAACAATTTTAACACATAGGTATCAGTGAAAGAACATGGGTCAACATTGTATAAAAATAATAAAATCATTTACCTATCCATTTTTAGGGTTCCGTACCCAAAGGGTAAAAACGGGACCCTATTACTAAGACTCCGCTGTCCGTCCGTCCGTCCGTCCGTCCGTCCGTCCGTCCGTCCGTCTGTCACCAGGCTGTATCTCACGAACCGTGATAGCTAGACAGTTGAAATTTTCACAGATGATGTATTTCTGTTGCCGCTATAACAACAAATACTAAAAACAGAATAAAATAAAGATTTAAGTGGGGCTCCCATACAACAAACGTGATTTTTGACCGAAGTTAAAGCAACGTCGGGCGGGCTCAGTACTTGGATGGGTGACAGTTTTTTTGCTTGTTTTGCTCTATTTTTGTTGATGGTGCGGAACCCTCCGTGCGCGAGTCCGACTCGCACTTGGCCGGTTTTTTTTAAATAGTTTTATACGCTTGTTGCGTCTAGTGCCTAGTTCGTAGTATTTAGATGAATCCAGGAGATCTAGACTGCTGAATAAAACGATAGCGGACTGTAAACACTATTTTTAATTACTGGTAGTTACAAAGATATTCTTATTATTTATAATTAATTTGGACGCGACGCGATATGTGTGCGTTCCGCGAGCCGTTATTTCGATTCTGCCCGTCCCCCCGCGGACCGGTCCCCGGGCCTGTCGCCGGCTAACCGGTCCGGTGACGTGACGTCATCGCTGTTGCTGTGGAGTCAGTTTGATGCGGCGGCGGTATTGTTACCAACATATACTCCCGGCATTGAAGAGCTTGGGTCTTCAAGATCTTGGATGGGTAGAGGACAAATTGTGTTGAAGGCCCGACGAATGACTCCCTTTTTCGTCTTTATGTCGGCTACTCTTGCGATGCCATCTCTGCCAGGCAGTACTTGGACGATGCGGCCGAGCAGCCACATAAGCGGCGGTAGATTCTTGTCCTTGATTACTACCATGGTTCCGACGTCGAGTTTGCCCCTTGAGCTCTGCCATTTGGTTCTCTGTTGCAGGCCAGAAATATACTCAGTGGAGAACCTGTTCCAGAAGTGCTGTTTAAGGAACTCGATGCGCTGGTACCTTTGAAGTGAGGTAATCTTTAGGTTGGTGAGCTGAGGGTAAGGCAAAGACGTGAGAGGCCTTCCAATTAAGAAGTGAGATGGACTTAAAAAGGATAGATCAGATGGATCATTAGAAAGTGGCGTAAGAGGACGTGAGTTTAAAATCGCTTCGATCTTTACTAAGCACGTAGCCAATAATTCATAGGTGAGATGTGTAAGACCTAGGGTTCGTCGCAGGTGGTACTTTACGGACTTCACGGCAGACTCCCAGATTCCTCCAAAGTGAGGTGTGTATGCTGGGATGAAGGAGAAATTGATTTGCGCGTCGGCCATATCTGCCGCAAAGTCTTGTTTTAAGAGATTTGAGAGCTCATTGAAGGTACCAACAAAGGTCGTGCCATTATCTGAGAAGATTACCCTTGGCTTGCCACGACGACCAATAAATCGGTTAAGAGCTGCCATAAAAGCTTCCTTGGTCAAATCCGAAACAAGCTCCAAATGAAGTGCCTTGGATGCTAAACACACAAATATGCAAATATAGGCCTTTACGAGCCTACACCCTCTACCTTTGCGGTCAGCTATAAGAATTGGACCGGCGTAATCGGTGCCTGTTTCAAGGAACGGATATTCAAGGTGCAACCTTTCTTTCGGCAAGTTACCCATTATTGGTTGCACTGTTTCACCTTTCAATCGAACACATTTGAGACAAGTATGGACAACCTGTTTTGCTAAGTTTCTTCCTCCGAGCGGCCAGTAGTTAAGTTTTATAGTCGCTAGAAGTAATTGAGGAGGCGCGTGAAGTAGACGTAAGTGGAACATTTTAAAAAGCAACCTTGCGAGATGATGCTTACTACAGATGACTATAGGATGCTTTGTGCCATAGTCATAATATGAGTTAACCAGTCGACCCCCGACTCTAATAAGCCCTGAATCGAAATAACGGCTCGCGGAACGCACACATATCGCGTCGCGTCCAAATTAATTATAAATAATAAGAATATCTTTGTAACTACCAGTAATTAAAAATAGTGTTTACAGTCCGCTATCGTTTTATTCAGCAGTCTAGATCTCCTGGATTCATCTAAATACTACGAACTAGGCACTAGACGCAACAACGCTTAAAACTCTCGCGTTTTGTACACATATTTAATTACACAAACGGGTCTACCGCGATATAATTTCATTGTTTTTACCTTTAATTCCGACGTTTCAGCTGAGTTGCACCAGCTGTGGTCACGGACCACGCGGTAGACCCGTTTGTGTAATTAAATATGTATAGTTATATACGTTTTCATTTTGAGTTTTAGTCGTGTGGCGATAGATGGCAGTAAATTTACTGTGACAACAAAATTTACTATAATAGGACACCTCTATACTATTCTCTTTGAGTGGAGTCTCAGCATGACAATTAACGTTATCTCGATTTTAGTATAACTTAATTTAAACCAAAACCGACCAATAATCAATCAGATATACCTAATAGTCTCAAATTGGTAAACATTTATTTAGTATGATACCTACTAATGGCAGATAAACACAGTTATTGAATTACGCGAGTAATTACTGAGGGAGCGTGCAAAAGCCATTTCAGTTTTCAATTACAAAGACATTGAGCCCGATTCTGATTAAACAATTTGTCACGGCTTTGATCTTGATATAATTTACGTCTGTCTGTCTGTTACCTCTCAAGCTTAAACCGTTGAACCGATTTAGATACAATTTGGTATAGATATACATTGAGACCCGGGGATGGATAAACGGTAGCTATTTTAATACAATGACTAATTCAAAATATACTTATGTGAACTATTTAATTCTTTGTAGCCATTATAGTTACAAATTGAAACATTTATAATTACAAATTCAGTTAATACGACATTTTATTTTGTAAGTAAATAGTTACAAGTGTAGGCTAGAATTGAAATATGAAGATTGAAATATTTGATCCAATCTTATTTAGAGCCATAAGAGTCTGTCACATATTTTTTCACCACACCAGGTCGTTAAAGCTTCCGTTATTCTCCAAAAACTGATGAGAAAATTGAATTTTATCCACAAGAGTGGCAAAGTAATTTGATGCAAATTAATAATATTGGCTGGTAGAATTTAAGTAATGTTTCTAAATGATAAACATTTATTAGCGTTCGTTTGGATTTGATGTGTAATGTTTTATAGTTACCTACTATATTACTCGCAATGGTGTTGTGATTTTTTTTTTCATTTCTCAAGCTCTGAGAGAGGGTCATTGTTGTTCTAAAAGGTGTGCAGAAAATGATACGTTTCTGCACTAGAGCATTTTACATTCCAAGTACGATTTTCTTTTTTTTTTATAATAAACAATTGCAACACTCAAGATTTCACTTCTTTAGCTTCACTTCCAAAATCTTTCGCTTGATCTGGTATCAATATTAGGTCAAGAGGTTAAGCAACAACCCAGGGGGAAACCCCTTGTAAAACAAATAAATATTGCGCACTACATTGTGGAAGGTATTGCAGGTGACTGTACTTCAGATAAACCTAATTATTATGCACAATTAGGCCCCTTTTGACCATTGTGGCCTGCAGTAAAAATTAAATCAAGCCGAATTTTATCTTCCGCTTCGGGCTCATAACTCGGAAATATTCATGAGAAAAGTTTTTTTTTTACTTTGAAACAAGAGGTATTCTACAAAAAATATAATTTAATTTGCCAAAGTTATCAAAATTAAAACTATACCCATTTACAGTAGTAGTATTAAATTATTATATTATATCAAAATTAAAGTAGATGGGTATAGTTTTAATTTTGATAACTTTTAACATAATTATGTGAATCGATTAATAAATGCGACCTCTAAAGGAGAACAGCCTGACAAATATATTTATTATTAAATATGAAAGCATTTTTATCCAAGCTGAAACGGTCTATTTATTACCACTAAAATATTTAGTCGTAGCTATATCTTGCACGAGCGTTTCTGATTTATGCATCTGATGTCATGATTCATGACGTTCATGACACTCTGAATAATGAGCAGATATATTTCTGTTGCATACGAAACTAAAACGGTTTCCAAGTAGGTAAGTAAATGTTTATTTCAGCAGACACTTCAAAAATTAGGAAAGTCGAGGTCCGATTAACACCCAAGCCGGCAAAAATTTTCCAATCAGCCCCTGTAAATTGGAAAACTTTTATATGCGTTCAAAAGTCCAGGTGTATTTCTATCGCTGTTTTTGAGGGCGAGGAAAGTTTTTGTTCAGCTCGTTCGGAAAACGATTTAATTAGTGTCGATTGAAAATTTTGCCTGTAAAAGGGAAACCTTATAAAACTCTCAGGTACCACAAACTGGGATTTTTTTTAATGCTCATAAACAGTAGGTATACAATTTCATACGGTATTTTCGTGGAATCAATAAATATTTGAGATTTCAATTGTTTGACCGCGAGCTAGCAACAGATTTTTTGTCCAATAGCGTCCTGGGTAATAACTTGGAAAATGGCCAAGGGAGATCTATAGTGAAGCCTTGTGAACGTCAACTGCCGCTGCGTTTGTCGGCTCAGGTATGGCAACCACGAAAAGAACACTGCACGTTCATTGAAGACTTTAATAAAGGTGAAATTTGGATGGCAACTGCAGCTAAATAACTTCTTCTTCTCTGTCGTATCGCTCTTGACAAAGCGGTAGTGGTCACGCTGGGGCGTCCGCATCGGTAGTAGAGGCGGACACAGCTCTTCGCACGATCTCCCGCCATCTCTCCCTGTTGGCAGACTGTCTGGCACAGTCAGATACGCAGTCTCCCACTGCGGATCTTATTTGGTCAGTCCAGCGCATAGGTGATCTGCCCCGCGATCTGGTTCCCTCCACTCTTCCTTGGCTTCAGGTAAATAACTGCTGCGGCGTAAATACAGGCGCTGTCACTTTCAATGTAATTGATAAACTGACATTTGAAGCCGCATTACTGCCGTGATTTGAATATTCACTCATTTATTTTATCAAGGATAGGTTTTATCAAGGAACAGCGTCCGCTCTTTCCATACATATACTCCATGTAGGCAACGGCCAAAATGGCCAAATATATCATCGGGACACGTACTTATTTCTATAGTAACAAATGTGTACTATCACTATCTAGCTGACTGTACTTACTTATACATAGAAATAACTGCATCGTTCCATTTCCCTCGATACATTATTAGTAGAAGCAGCATAATTTAAGAAGGGGCTAACGCAAAATTGTAGTTTTTATATCAAATTTCTAGACATTGGGCCCGATTCGGATTTTGTAATAGACATCTATTAGATATCTTTTAGACATCGACAAGATACGATAACGATATGTTTAAGATCTAACCTGTCAAATTTGACATATCCGCGATTCTGGAGATACTCTTGAACGATTTCCACAAGATATTACTTTAGAGAACTAATTCACATCTAATAGATATCTAACACGATCTATCGTAAAAGTGACATTGGTTGCTCGAATTGCGCTGCAAAAGAGAACTAGTTGAAATCTAAACTATAATGTATCTAGAATAGATCTAGTACGTGTCGTCTCTTGTGAATATCTCGAAGTTCGAATACGGCAATTTGAATCAATTCACACGGAAACTATACTACTCGTATATTTGTTAGGGCAGAATGTAATCAAAACTATAGAAGGTTAAAATTGGCTACATAGAAAAAAAACACGATTTGATGTCTAATTATCATTTATTTTTAGTGGCACATATATTGTTATCCTGCGTAATTACCATTAGCACTAAAATTTCAGTATGAATCTAGTCGTATACCAATCCGAGAGATCTGACGACTTTTCAGAGTAATTGAAACAAAAAAAACCGCGCGATGGCCATATCTTCCATCTCAAGTTTCACGCGACGCGCCATATCTTTTGTTTCATTCTAATTTCCTGGCTATACGCTCCCTCTTAAATAGGCAGTGTTGTTATTAGTGCAGCAAATTGGTTTTTGGCATAACACCACGACCGCTGCTCGCGGTCATAGCAATTTTGGCAGAGCCACGCGCCTAACTTACGGGATTTTACAATAATTACATCGATTACCTAAAAATGAGAATTGTTTGAGGAGAGAAAATGAGGGAAGACCTAAGTTCGACACTTAAGGACCAGTTGTACCAATCACAATTGACGGATTAATGAAAGTCAGCAATTACATACTACCAAATTGTATCAATAGAAAAATGAGATATAACAATGAAAAAATCCAATGCGGCAACGCAGCGAGCATGATGGGCACCTTTGCGTCGGAGGCAGCCCGGGTCGGGTTTTAGTAGGTACTTATTTTTTACAGATTTCGTTTGTATTTATATTTAAGTTTCTATAATAAATTATATTAATGCAAAACCCAAATAAACAATACTTATTAACGAAGCACCGCGCCGGTGCCCGCAGCTCCGTCCAATTCTGCGACAAGTATTTTAAGTAGCTAATCAACATTCCCGTCGTACTCCGTGCTCTCATTAGTACACCTTTGTATTAGACAATGTAGCTCTGATTCCAGCAATAATGTAATTAAAACGGTTTTTATTCGAATTGTCGAAGTCCGGGCCTACGAAAGCCCACGCGTAGACTCAACCGGATAATTAATGTTATTTTAAACAAAGAAAACGGCGAATATTTACGTTGAGCCACAGAATAAATAATAGTACTAGGTACAGAAGACTCACTCTCTAACAAAACGCGTCTGTTACGATCAGGACAGATATGGCCGCTAGGTGGCGACAGCGCCGCACGCGCGGCTTTTGGCTAGCCACCAAAATTGGTTTGGAATGGATGTACTTTTAGCTACCTGTAGCAAAGCGATGAAATCGCGGAGTAAGCCACGCCTGGTTGAGCTCAAGATAGGTACGTAAGATTGGTACTGGAAGTAGTAAATCACAGCTGAAAAGTGTTTTGAAAAAGCGATTTCTGAATTGCAAGAAATTCCTGGCTTACTAGGGTAAGCCACATACTTAGCATTTTTATTACACATATGACAAAACAACATGGCATGGGTGCCATGTTGTTTTGTCATATGTGTAATAAAAATACTAAGTAACATAAGATACGTAAGTACCTAATTATTTTTTTAATCTTTTTTTATTTTGTTGTGATATATTTACTTACTTAAAAAGCTAGTATTAATTTCAGAAATTATATACATATTATACTTATATTATGGAAAATGAAAAAGGTCCAGTGACCGTTAATTTTACAAAACTTACGAAAATTCGAGTACTTAGGACAATAACTTATGATAACAGGCAGTTAAAAAAGGGCTTCACTCGACAATAAATCGTTATTCCGCATCACTTAGCGCTGGGCTAGAGCAGCAGTAATATTATAAATTCAAGCATAAGTGCCATCACTCAATAGGAGAGAGTACTTGAGAAAATTACGGGAAGCCGGTCTGTCCACTTCAACCACCACTTGCAAAGATTTCGACTCAAATTATTATCATCTACTTACCCATATAACAAACTCTTTGATATATGTATATACCTACATATTCAAACACAACAGGAACTAACGCAGTATCTTTTTTTAACAGTAAGGTAAGTCTCTGGTTCAGTTAGTGTAAGGCGTGAGTGGACGTTCGAAGCGGAGCGTTCGGCGGGGCGTGCAGCGTGGCGTCGGGCTAACAAGTAATTTGAGCAGCGTACACTAAGGCCGCTCCTATACGCCTGCATTTGTTTAACATGCACGCCGCACGCCCCGCGCCGCTGCACGCCCAACTCGAGCGTCTACTCAGGCCTTACACTTACTGGTTCAGGTAGTTAGGTAAATAAATGTAAAAAGTATTTATACTTTATTATTTTTCCTATTTGGCCGCCGCCTACTCTATGGATGCGTGGCTGTCGATAATGTCACATATGTCATGAGGAAATATGAAATGCAGTAAAGAAAACGTTTATTCAAGATAAGTTATTAAATATTGATTTAGTGTACATACGATGGACGAATAGACATTAAATGTCGTTTCTTTACGTTTCAGGTATGTAGGTTTACTTTTAGTTATTTTTCTTACGAATGTTATAAAGATAAAAACACAAAGTAAATAAATCTTTACGTTTCAGATAAAGCAACGCATTATTATTGGTCTATCATATTATTGATTATAAAATATCTTATAAAACGACATTTTTGTTATTAAGTCGATCGAAAATGGAGAAACTTCGCTTCGAATTTACGATATTGCCGGGAAGTGATGGAAAAACAAATATTTACTCTGTTACCTCTATAACTACGAGTGATAACAAAATCTATGCTATTCCGGAAGAGCTACAATCAGTCGGTCATCATAAAGAAATACTGAAAACAGCTGCTTATACTAAAGTAAAAAATAGTTTAACTAAGAGATATCAGATAAGAAGAGTCTGGATAACAATGACCGAAGAACTTAAGCAAGATTATGTAGACGAGGATGGTAACATACAATTCGGAGATCGATATTTAGAAGAATTAAACCAAGAACAACCCACTATCGATAACTCAAAAAGATACGGATGCCTTAGGGAAATTATTGGAAAAATTAATAGAGAATACACAAGAAAACCGTCAACAGAGTTTGAAAAATATTGCAGAGAAGTTTGTTATTGAGAAATTTACAACCAAGAATTCAAACGCTGTTCAGTGGATAGACATTTTCGAAAGAGAATGTGATCGTTTTAAAATTGCAGACGAGAAGAAGGTTGAGGTATTGAGGCTATTCATGGACAAGAGTTGCGCAGATTGGTTTAGTTCAATGATCATAAAATTAACAATGGACGCGGATTGGTCCGAATGGAAAAAGAAATTTTGTGAGTCTTTTGCAAATAAAGGATGGAACCCAGTTACGAATGCAATGTTATTTAAATATAAAGACGGTTCATTGCTCGACTATGCTATTAAAAAAGAGAAGTTATTACTGGATATGAGAAGATCGATTGATGCCGGCACTTTGGTGGATTTAATTGCATCTGGTTTGCCGGAATACATAATAAACAAGATAGACAGAGAAATATTAAATGATACTGTTGATTTATTTAATGAGGTCAGCAAGCTGGAACACATGGTAAATAGAAAAAGTTACGTGTTTAAGAGAAGAGTCGGAAGCTACAAAACTAGCAATACTAAGAATGAAGAACTTAACGCATGTAAAATATGCGAAAAATTAAATAAAGGACCACGTTACCACCCAGAGAACTTATGCTGGTTTAAAACAAAAGACGAAGACAAGAATAAAAAGAATGTCGTAAGACATGTCAACAATTCAGTTATTGAAGCTGAATTAAATGAAATGCATCAAAAAAACGAATAATAACACCATTAATATACGTCAAACTTAAAGTAAATGATAAATTTGAATTGAAGGCACTTTATGACTCGGGTTCAAACGTTTCTTTTATTAACTCAAAGCTTTTAAGATTGAAAGGGAAAGGAAACAGATTGAACGAAGCAAACTTAATTACAATTAGTGGTGTTAACAAGACAAAAGGTTTGACAAACTTAAAAATAAAAATCTTCGAACTAGAAAATAATGTAGATATAGATATTGTAGATGATGAAAATTTCAAAGATGATTTTGTGATTGGATTAGACCTGATAAAATTATTTCGACTGAGACAAGATGAAAACTTAGATATATCCCAAAAACAAGAAGTAAATGATAATGACAAAGATCCTACAAATGATAAGAAAGAAGAGACTCTTACCGATTTAGTATTAAATAATGAAACTCAAGGTGAAACAGAATATAAAATAAACTTTAATGAACATGTAAAGGAAGAAGATTTTGAAATGAATATAGATCATTTGAATGGAGAAGAAAAAGTTGAAATAAATAAATTAATTAATAAATACAAGTCAATTTTTGCTAAACATAAGTATGACATTGGCACAGTTAATGGATATGAAGCAAGGATAGATTTATTAGTTGACAAATACTGTAGTAAGAGGCCCTATAGATGCACTGAAGAAGATAAAAAAGAGATTGAACAACAAATAGCAAAACTATTAGACAATAAACTAATAGAAGAATCTTACAGTCCATTTGCTGCTCCTGTTACTTTAGCATTTAAAAAAGAGGATAATAGGAAATCGAGACTATGTATAGACTTCAGGGATCTGAACAAAATAGTAGTTCCACAGGCTCAGCCATTCCCATTAATAGATGATCTAATGATTAAAACCAGGAATTGCAGTTACTTTTCTACCTTAGATGTAAACTCTGCATTTTGGTCTATTCCATTACGAATCGAAGACAGGAAGAAAACTGGTTTTGTGACACAGGAAGGACATTTTCAGTGGACAGTCTTGCCATTCGGGTTAAAGACCTCGCCTGCAATCTTTCAGAGGATACTAAGCAATGTATTAAGAAAACATAAACTTACTGCTTTTGCTGTTAATTATATAGATGATATACTCATATTTTCTAAAACATTCGCAGAACACATTGATCACCTGACACGATTGCTAGAAGCAATAAATACTGAAGGATTTAGATTAAAATTTACAAAATGCACTTTTGCATCAAACTCAGTCAAATATCTAGGTCACATAATCCAAAATAATTCAATACAACCGATAAAGGATAACTTAATATCTATAAAGAATTTTCCTGTTCCAAAAACCCAGAAAAATATTAGACAATTTCTGGGGAAGATAAACTTTTATCATGAATATATACCAAGAAGTGCAATCATATTAGACCCATTACATAATTTATTAAGAAAAAATCAAAAATTCGTATGGTCTGAAGAATGCCAAAAAGCATTCGAAACAATAAAAAACCTACTATGCTCCCAACCAGTACTGGAAATATTTGATCAAAATTTACCAATAAATATTTATACTGACGCGTCATTGGAAGGCATTGGAGCTATTTTAAAACAGACGCAGCCTAATGGAAAGGAAAAACCAGTTGCATATTTTTCTAAAAAACTGAATGTGGCACAAAAGAAAAAAAAGGCTATATACTTGGAATGTCTAGCTATTAAGGAGGCTGTAAGGTACTGGCAGTACTGGCTGATAGGAAAAACATTCACAGTTTTCTCCGACCACAAACCCCTAGAAAATATGAATCTTAGATCAAGAACAGATGAAGAACTGGGAGACTTAACATACTATTTATCTCAATATGATTTTCAAA
Organism: Cydia amplana; assembly: GCF_948474715.1. Lineage (NCBI taxonomy): Eukaryota > Metazoa > Arthropoda > Insecta > Lepidoptera > Tortricidae > Cydia > Cydia amplana. The sequence continues at coordinate 13,498,554 of NC_086071.1, read as the reverse complement.
TAAAATATGCGCCTGGAAAAACAAACTTGGAAGCAGACTGCCTAAGCAGGAATCCAGTTTTAGAATGTGATGAAAACACAGATGAGCAATTAAAAGTTGTTAATTTAATAAAACTTGAAGATATTTTAAAAGATCAGAGTCAAAATAAAGATATACAGAATAAAAAGGATAATTTAATACAGAAACATAACGTTTATTTTAAAAAGATGAAGACAAAAGAGAAAATATTACTATCAGAGAGGTTTAGCAAAACATTTTTGAAAAATATACATGAACAGTTATGCCACATTGGAGTTGGACAAATGTTGAAAACTATTAGTCCGTTATATTCGGCTAACAATTTAACAAATAATATCAAAAATATCTGTGCTACATGTGAAATTTGTATTAAAAATAAATCAAGAGGACAAGACAAATTTGGACTTATGTCTCATTTGGGTCCGGCTACAAGATCTTTTGAAATAATGTCAATAGACACAATTGGAGGATTTGGAGGTTCGAGATCAACAAAAAAATATCTGCATTTGTTGGTAGATCACTTCACTAGATACGCGTATATACTAACATCCAAAACCCAAAGCGCAGATGATTTTGTTAAACTACTCACAAATGTAACAGAAACAAACAACATTGGTATGTTACTTACTGATCAATACCCTGGAATTAACTCTAAAGAATTTAAGATGTTCTTACAGAACAATGGTATAAACATAGTGTTTACAGCAGTAAACACAGCTTTCTCGAATGGATTAAATGAAAGATTAAATCAAACATTAGTAAACAAGATAAGATGCAAAATAAACGAAAGAGGAGAAAAACGAGCTTGGGCCACAATAGCACAAGAATGTTTAAAAAAATACAATGAAACAAAACATTCAGTCACTGGTTTTTCCCCATCTTACCTTATGAATGGTACAGATGATAGAATTTTGCCAAACGAACTTAAGCAAGAACTGAAAAGTGACTGGATTAGAGATAAAGAGATAGCATTAGAAAACACTCTAAAATCGCACCACTACAATAAAAAAGTTTTTGACAAAAATCGAAAGCATCATAAATTTAATGAAGGAGACTTAGTGTATGTGGAAAATGGGAACAAGCTAAATAGAAGGAAGTTAGATGAGCTGAAAATTGGACCTTATACAATTAATGAGAAAATCTCAGACTCTATATACAAAATAGATGTCGGCCATAAAAAACCAGAGTCTAACCTTTTCCACATAACAAAACTTATTCCAGTCCCCATTACAGAAGAAGAAGGAGAAGAAACCGAAGAGAGTTCGTGAACTTGCGAGAATTTTATTTAAAAAAAAAATTCTTTCCTTAGGGGGGAGATGTAAAAAGTATTTATACTTTATTATTTTTCCTATTTGGCCGCCGCCTACTCTATGGATGCGTGGCTGTCGATAATGTCACATATGTCATGAGGAAATATGAAATGCAGTAAAGAAAACGTTTATTCAAGATAAGTTATTAAATATTGATTTAGTGTACATACGATGGACGAATAGACATTAAATGTCGTTTCTTTACGTTTCAGGTATGTAGGTTTACTTTTAGTTATTTTTCTTACGAATGTTATAAAGATAAAAACACAAAGTAAATAAATCTTTACGTTTCAGATAAAGCAACGCTTTATTATTGGTCTATCATATTATTGATTATAAAATATCTTATATAAATACAAAAGCGATGTCAACCTTGAAGGTAGGGCTTTAATTCTTCAGGTTAACGTACTTGAGATTTGAGTCCGAATAGTCTTAGGAATATAAAGCGAAACGCACCTAGTTTGCGCACGAATTTTGACATTCTGAGGAATCGTAGAGTACCTACCCAACTAGGTAGTTCCCCACGCCCGCGCACACGGCGCGTGGCGCAACACAAGCACAAACCTCACTGCATTTTTAGCCCAAATAAGTTCAGAGCAGCGCGCAGGCTGTGCTGCAGGGTTTATCCTAAATATCTAGTACCTAAGTACCTAAATTTCTAAAGTTTCCGAAGCTTGTTAAAGAATCTTTACGTAGAAGAATCTATGCAAAATCAGCTAAATTGTATAAAAGTTAGTTAATATGTAATTATTCAAATGACCCCTCTTATATTTTACTTAGATGTTATAATAAAAATTAATTTCGCGTAATTTAATTCTTATCTTTTGCGGCAAGACCATATCTCTGGCGAAATTTCGTAAATTATTCATGAGGAAAGTTTTAACGGGGACATGGTTTTAAACCAACATTTGTAAGCTGGGCTACGCTGTATTTAAAAGATTGAGTTTTGATCAGGAATCTTACAAATATGAACATTAAATACTTATGGTTATTATGTTAATAATATCATAGTGTTTGTATCTCCTTGGATATCACGGGCCTATAATCCCGGTTTTTTGATAGGCTTGCGTGGGGACACAGATCCAACACGTAGAGGCTGCTTGGAGAGCTTTTATGTCACGTAGAACGCCTGTTGGAACCCGTTCCCAGGTGCAACAATAGACACCCATGAACCGGTCTCAGCAGGCATTGGGACTATTGTAGAAAAAGAGACTGTTCTCTTACTCTATACTGTTATACCGGTCTATGGATTGAAGTTTGGGTGGACTAATATCATCATAGTGTTATTATTATCCCAATTAACAATCTCAGCAATTTACTTAATGTTATCTTGGCAACATCAAACGGATTCAAAATTTTCGGGAGCTTTATACAAAGCGAAATAAGAAAGCAAACAAGTGAAATGCCAGTTGTAGTCATCGTTTATGTTAGAGCGTTAAATTCAGTGCAAACACAGAGCCTAGAATACGCTGGTAGTTACAAAGTCGAACAACTCAACCCCGAGGGAAAATAAACCCGGGAAATATTAATTAATTATCCGAACTAGCTGTGCCTGCGGGTTTGCCCGTGTGATTCAGTGGTCCCCTCACACTCCAGGAGATGGATTAAAAAATAAGGTACTCACTGCCGTATTCGAACTTCAAGATATTCACAAGAGACGACACGTACTAGATCCATTCTAGATACGTTATAGTTTAGATTTCAACTAGTTCTCTTTTGCAGCGCCATTCGGGCAACCAATGTCACTTTTACGATAGATCGTGTTAGATATCTATTAGATGTGAATTAGATCTCTAAGTAAATCTTGTGGAAATCGTTCAAGAGTATCTCCAGAATCGCGGAAATGTCAAATTTGACAAGGTTAGATCTTAAACATATCGTTATCGTATCTTGGCGATGTCTAAAAGATATCTAGTACCTAGATGTCCATTACAAAATCCGAATCGGGCCCTCAGTCAACTCAATACTTTATGGACCCCTAATGTACTTACGTTTGAATTGTAGGCCAATGTCTAGATGTAAAGATTTAAATAGGTTTTACTTAACGATCGTTTACAGTCACACAAAGAAATCAAATATTAAGGGCAAATCGAATAATAAAAAAGTAGAGAGACCATGCTAGTTGTAACTAACAGGAGCATTTTACTATAGACACCTCATATTCAGCAATCACACGTAGTTTAGAGGTGCTGATTTATATGCAAATGTGCTTATGTCACAAGCGATGCCTATTAGAGTTGCTGGCAGCATCAATAGAAGTGTAATTTGTGCAGAGCAATCAAATTTCAGTTAATTACCGCCCAGTTATTACGTACATACGTACGTGCGTAATAAAGCGTGGCGACAAAATTACATCGCGCTCTGTTTCATTATTAATCTGACAATTATATCATTCTTCTTTTTTGGCGCATGTTTTTCAAGGTTATTGAGATTTTTTTTGAAAAACGTGTAGCTTTAAATTACATCAGAAAGGTTCACTAACACAATCGTTTCTGAATCGCTAGTATCAATTGTTATTAGTTATAAGGTTTCTATAATCGGGGTAAGTATAGTTGTATGTTAGATTATTATTGTTAGTTTGCTGTATTGAATTTATTTTCTAATAAATAAGACTAGAAGAATAGACTATGACATGTACACAAAAATCATAAACTTACATCAAGTTGGCAAAAAAATCATAATTGCGATAGCTTCAAGACCGAGTATAGTGAGGACGCCGCACAGAATAAAGGTGCAAGACGTGGGATACGTCATTATCAAAGAAAATCTCCACAATCCTTAACTCCCGCGTGAACAATAGGTATAGGCATTTGTCCTTCAGTACTTCTGCATGAAATAAGATCTTTTTCGAGCAAGTGTGATGAAAAAATCATTACCGATTTTGGTGCGGAAACACTCAGTGAGTGGCTTCAAAAAAGGGTTTGAGGTTTTGTTCAAATTTAATTTAAAAGTTACTCATTGGCTTTTGATAGACGTTTTATTTAAACTGTTCAAAATGCCTTCGGCGTTTGTTCTAACACAAACTTTTCTACCTTTGAAATAATTACGTTATCAACACGTCAATGCGAGTTTTGTATTTGCCCGAATGTAGCAATGAATACAATTGTTTCGTGTAGGTACTTACCTAATTTAAACGTATTCTCAATGCCAAATGACGGCCTATTTAAAATAAATATTATAATACGTGGGTTGTTGTTGATGCTGTATACTTAAATAATTTAGAAAAATACAGTCATTTAAATACTACTAGGTGTGGAAAACTTAACCATAAATATAAACGATTGATTAATTATAAAAGGCTTGTAGCACGTTCATGATTAACGTAACTATAAAACAACAATATAAATCAATTTCAAATTCAATTTCATCTTCTTCTTATATGTAGTTTAAGTTAATTCAGGTCCGTTGCGACAAAAATATTAATTATAATCTATAACGTTTTCGGCACTGTATTGTCAATATTATATGTAATATTTTCCAATGCATCTTTTTTATAATGACTGTTTGTGCCAAAATAAAGAGGAAAAAAAATAAAAAATAAAAACCGGGTAAAATTACCGGGTTTCGAACCTCGGACTCGTAAGTAAGTAGGTTCACAATCACTAGGCTATGGGGGCCGTCAAATTGACAGGTCATGATCTGTCCTCTCCACATGTCAATTTTTGTGCTTAGAAAATTAAGAGTAAGACATCATTTTGTTTTGATACACCTACCTTGAGTTGTATCAAAACAGATATTAATAAGTGCGCACGAAACGCCTAGTGAGAGGATTTCTGATTACATTTCGCAAGCACCCATCAGCGGGAGACACTAACAATGCGATTCAATGTTGTATCAAAACAAAATTGAAACCTTATCAAATAGTTAAAACAGAATCGGCCTTTTTATCTATGAAGTCAAAAACAAATTGTATCTTGTCGATGTTTTTCGTTATTTTTTAATCTGTAAATAAAACTGCTTGTGATAAATAAACGCCGAATGTTAGCTCGTAAATCTGTCAGCAAAACAATTCGTACCCTTTCACGAGCAATAAAACGCTACCAAGAACAAAAGCTACGAAAAAAGTATCATAAATATAAGATTCATTTATATTCGTTCACTCGACCTCTTAAGGGGAGACCGCGAGATGTAAAAACGGTCACGCAAAGTTTTGGGCCTATTTTTTATTAGCATTTTCCGGATAGCCATCAATACTTTTAACACTACTGTATAAGATATGTTCATATAAGGAATATGTGGCTATGAAATTCTTTACCTTAATAAAGATAGTAAATTTTATTACATCAAATATGTGCTTACTCAAAAAGAATCGTCCTGATGTGCATCGGACCTGTATCTATGTTGTTAGTTTTAAAGGTACTTATCGTTACAATTTACATAGCTCTCAAAGAAAGAGATTTCCCGTATTGATGAAACTAATTTGGGTGTTAATAATTTCCTCTAAAGCGCCTCCGTTGGAGTGTGTCTGCGACGAGAGAGGTCTGACGGCTGCTAACTCGATAACAAGACACAGAACAGCTTGCTTAATTGCAATTTATTGCAGGTACTACAAACAAGTCTGTGCCGTTCGAAGCTCACGTATTTTAAATTAATTTGCGTATTTCGACTAGCAAGTAGATTGCTTAAACTAACTCAATAGTGACGCCCTGGTATCTCAACAGCTGTGTAAAGAAAGCATTGTTGGTACTCTTACTTAAATTAGGTAGTCTTCGACAGTAACTACATACTAAACTTGTTTCTTTGAAAATATAAACACTAACAGCGTTTTTTGCTGTGTTATATGCTTTTACAATTTTGTTTACCTGTTATTATTATTCTGATATCGACGTTTATTTTATGGACTTAAAGTTCTGTTTATTTTGTCGGGAAAGCAATTAATTTAAACTTTACAATACAAAAGTTCCTAGTTTTGATGCATTGCACTTTGCGCTCCGTTTAGCCGTTTGCTTTCTGAAGTCGGTTCATTCAGCAATTCCATTATTAGATCCGTATTGAAGAACGATATCAATTATTTTTATTGTGTTATTATCTATATGTATGCTGATTTCAAAGGCGTCGATTGTTTTCTAAGTCGCATAAAAACACAACTTTTTTTTACTTTTAAAATTTAACGGACCTTTTTTCATCGCTACAAACTTTAAAAACGCGATTACCTACTCAAAATGTTACTAAAGTGACTAGACATGTTCTTTCCGTATACCCTTCGTATTATTGACATAAACTCAGGCAGTAAGCGCTACGCGGCACTGTAGCCACGTAGAGGTTCTCGACGTGATTTGTAGTTGTATTCTAAAAGTTGTTTCATACTACAATAGCGCTGAAAGGATAAATTTGTTGACAGTAAATTGGATCCTAATGAAGCAAAGGCTCTTTAGGTAAACAAGACGGTCGTCTTGCTCCTGTTTACATGATTCACCGGTTCGTTAGCTTTGTTTCAAATCCAATCGCCCGTTTACTATAGGTACCCCTCGACTCTTGTACCCTTGTTTAACCCTGTATTGTACTTATTGCCTGTATTGGAGCGCTCCGTAAATAACGATGTTACTTGAGCTTCCTGGCCATTTGTGTTTCTATCGGGTAACGAATAAATAAGAAATTTTCTATCAACATAATTATGCTCCCGATGTTTTCTCCGGTACCGGCTTTTTACTTTATCTTTTTTAACTGTTTTGTTTATTTTTGTCAGTCAGTTAGGTGCACTCATCATTTATAATTTAATCCCATTTTTAGTAATTTTAGCTATTAAGTCTAAAATCCAGTACCTACTCTACCCTAACTCCCTAGGTAACAATATAGGCCTTTACCCTTTAGTACACCTGCATGAAGTAAGATCATTTTCGAGCAAGTGTGATGAAAATTAATTAACTGTCACCCAAGTGTAATTCCAATTCACGCGTTGGTATATCAAAGGCATCTCTCATGGTCAGCATTCCGGCGCTGCGGTACGCCGCGCTGTCTCAGACGTGCGCGACATGTGTCAAAACCATTCGACCAGTGCCACAAGTTAAACATTACTAAAACATGTACTTACACCTTTCTCATCTAACTACTTAAGTAGATCCCCTGGGCGTTTTTTTTTTGTTGTCCCCTACACTTTTTTTTTCAAATTTGGGATTTTTTATGTTATTTCTACTCAGAATCACGAGCTCTTTCTATCCTAATAGGAGAAAAAAAGTGTCCCAAAATTTCCATACATTATTCGATCTTTCCATTCCGCGACCACCATACAAAGTCTATGAAAAATGGTGACGTAATGGAAATAAAAACCTTAGGACACTTTTTTTCTCCTATTAGGATAGAAAGAGCTCGTGATTCTGAGTAGAAATAACATAAAAAATCCCAAATTTGAAAAAAACGTGTAAGGGACAACAAAAAAAAACGCCCCCTACGCTCCTGTCGCAAAATTGCCACTTTTCCCCATTTTGCGCCACTTCACGCCAGGTGGACTTTAGACAGCGGTCAGATTCTATTTTGATTACCATTCCGCCGGACGATATCGGCCTGTCAGTTGTTCGGAACTGTCACCTTTTGCGTTTAACTGACAGGCCGATATGACAGGACTGTTAATCAGTGGGCCCCTTTAAAAACAATTTTCACAATCAAAACGTATAGTCGTATTTTTCCACTGTGATTAGGTATAACTTACAAGTACCGTGTCACTTAGTGAACGTTATATTTAGAAGCTAATATGAATAAACCAATATGCTTTGTTTATGGCGTAATTTAGTGGCTATTTCATTAAATAATACCTGCGCTTTTTTTTTGTAAAATCAACTAATACCGAAAAGTAGGAGTAAAATTTCATCTGCTTCGCGGTGCCTAGACCTTTAAAAACAAGTCCTCGACTAGAATCACCCGAGTGCGCTGCAGTGCAAATCACAATTCTTACGAGTATATTTCATTAAAAAATAAAGCGAAAGTTGCAAAATAAGATTTTCCTCGAGTTTATCTTAACGCCCAATGATTGCCTTCAGCCGGATTTACTCATCGGTAACAGATGAGAAAACAAATCCTTACCTAATTACCCATTCGTGTGTAATCTTTTAATTAACTAAGTGTAAACGTATCCGCGTCAGTGACAGCGAATCCTTTATCCTTAGCTTGCAACATCGTTAACGTTATCTTAGCAAAACGATCATTAAAACACTAACGTAGATTTACATTAAGGAGCCAGACGCGTTATAATTAATTTAGAAAACGCAATGTAAATAAATGTTGTTGAATGTAGACAGAGTCATAGAGAAAAAATACATAGAGTGCTCACTCCATACATCAGTTTTAGTACCAGAAAGACTATTAGCATCTAGCATCGAGTAGCGGAACTATCAGTACTGCTACTTGACAATAGATGTAGCACCGACCGGAAAGTCTTATCTCAACAGCACACTGAAATTAATAGTCTGAACTGATGTATGGAGTGAGCACTCTTGTCTTACTATATTTCTCTATGACAGAGTAAAGAGGGGCACGTTGAAAACATTTAAAAAGTCAAGCCAACTGTCGATCCCACATAATTTTGTTAATTTGTTTGAGTAGGTAATAATTTTTTATAACTTTTTTTTATTTGTCTTTGCTTGGAATAATATCTAGGGATTCTAGGGCTTGCTAAACAATGTCCATTAATACATTTTAATGATCTATAAGACGGTAGTACTATTAGTTATTCTGTGCTATAAGCTCGGTCACAAATTGCTCAATTATCTACTTGTCTTATTTTATCACAATGAATGAATTAGGAGTTGTGTAAGCATGGGTATTGTCGGGGCTTCCAACCTCCGTAACTTCCAAACGACCGGAAATCGACGTACTTACATTTTTGGAATGATGGATAGGTATTAAAATTAAAAACCGACATGACGAAACAATTGCCGAGGACATGTGTATTGTGTACATGACCGACATTCATAAAAGGACATCACACATACTACTTAATGCAAACTAAATAACTGTATCATTTGTTTTAGACAAAGCCTAGTTAACCTCTTTTCTCTTCTCATCATCTCATTCATATATGAACATTTGTGATGAATGTCCTATATTCAAACACGCCTCTCTTTTTATAACTCATTTATTTTCGCCTATCGTTTAACTTCTTAAGTTCTTACTCAACTGCTTAACGAACCCTACCCTATCCTATTAAAATGTGTAGGTACCTACTATGTATGCTTGCTAAGTTTTTTTAAATCGGATACACAAACACAACTGAACACAACAAGTTCCTACCCTAGGAAAAAAATATTATGTTGGCTCGTATTATTTTTTTTTCTTATCACGGTTGTTTGTGCAAATATGTGCAGCTGTATGGTTTTCGATCCACAATAGCCCGTTCAAATGTCTATGCGTACCTACGAACATGGTAAAGCAATCGAGGCACCAATGGAATTGCACATAGATTTGTATGGATTATATAGATTGGTAAATGGTTTGGAGACAGACAGCATCGAACAAAGAGGCTCCGTATGTCACTGCGTCAGGTGTGCCCAACAGGGGACATATGCAAAAGCGAAGTCTCAATACCAATATAATACTAATTTAAAGTGAATATCTGTGCATTGCACTCGCACACATACAAATACTTTAGAGCAAACGAACGCTCACTACCAATATGATTTCAATACCAAGTTTGATACGTATAATGCAGATTTGAGAATAACGCGCCAGATTCTGTGATAGGCTTTGCTCATTGTCTGCCATATAAGCGCATAATTGAATCAGCTTCCTTCTGTAAACTCAAAACATGAATGATAGGGAAGATATAATGAGATAACAAACCTGATGATCTTTACGCTTATAATAAGGACCTTTGGATTTATTCTGGAATGCTTAAACGGCGTATCAAGATTGAATTAGAATCGATGATGCAACACATTCATGTATTTTTCGCCTTATTACAAAGAAGTAACGTTGCAGACTCTTTAGAGTCTTTATTCTTGTTTCCGATTATAAATTCAAAAGAAGAAACTGACACATTAGATTTTTAGATTCATTGATTTGGTTGTCAAACGCTGCGGTTTTCTGATCCTTGTAAATGCTAAATTATAATTAAATACACTATATCAAAGGTAAAACTCACTTTTATTAATCAATCATACAGTCCACCAGTCCCATCCTTTTCAAGTAAGGTGCTTAGTATAAACATAATTATTGTTGGTAACATTTTGGTAGCATTTTTTACAAGAAAGACATGGATCAAGTGAAGGTGAAAGTGTATGTCGTGTCATATCATGCTGGCAAGATGAAGTCTGAAGAAAGAACACATGAAAGCAGCTCTTCTTACGTGCATAGAGTCCCTACATTATAATTAACACGTGTTCACGCATGTTAACTCACCCACTTCCCATTACAGCGCAAACTCAAATAAAAAATAAAACGCAATCCGTAAAAACGTCGCTAATAAATTGCCAGAGGTCTCATGAAAATATTATCACGGGCGTAAACTGCCACAAACAAGATTGAAGACAATAAAGCAGGGAGCCGATGTCAACTGCCTGTCATTTAGAGCCGGGCCGCCCTATGTTCACGCTTCGTTGCGCGTCGCAGAGCCAGATAGGTACTCGTATCCTTCCTATTCCGTCGTACGATTCATAAATTGACATGATTTTTTGAATTGCGATCTTTATGTTAAATCGCTCTAGTATAACACGTAAAACTTTCGTCTTTTGAACACACATTAAATCACAATTTGTAACGGGTTTGTTGCGAATATATTTGCCTTTATTTATAGCACGAGTGCGCCGCGCCGTGACAGTTACATATCTTGCGCAGGAGATATAATAAATACTCTCACTCGTTTTTTTCTAACTGTATTAATTAGAGAACGACTTACGAACGAGTAGTATATCACGCACGTGAGATGCTCTTGCGGTGCTAAGCCAACAGTGTAACCTGCGTCGAAACGTCGGGAAATAAAGGTAAACAAGTTAATTAATAAACGTTTACTTAATTTACTTTACTTACAACGTATTTCGATAATTTTAAGTCGGTACGTTTATTAAATGTCAAGTCATCAAAACGAGTGGATTGACAACTTATTTTTCTAAACTGGCATCCTAGTTCTGAAACTAAATATGACATTGGAAAACGGGACATATCCCAAATGCATTTAAGGCATTAAGTCGGCCAGTTACAATATAATCTATTGTGCAATAAAGATTAATAAAATAAACACAAAGACTGCTTAAAGCACAACCCTTCCTTTTTAGGTTTGCATCTGGATATAAATAGATACTAATAGTTCTATAAACGGAAAGACATACAAAACTTTACATAGTTAAGGTGTTTATGTTCAATGCTGTTTTGAAGCTCACAACTAAAAGCTCTTCCTCCAATTCAAGCAAAAAAGCAATGGAGTTTTCAGAACAGGAAGCCAACGCTTCTGAGAAGTTAAGTAAGAAGTTAACGTGTTTTTTTTTAAACAGTTTAGTGGTGCAATATTCGCTTTAGCACTTTACACCGTTGATGTTAGGTACTTATAATTGAATGACTACTTAGCAGGATTTATTTGAAACTAGACTACTTACATGTCCATTTTTAAATAATTTTTCTCACTTTACTAAATACTAAACTGACTGACCAGGTCTGCTACCTAATTTGTTTTGAATAATAGGCTACATGACTAATTTTTTTTATGGTATCAATCGATCGGGTTTGTTTTTAGGATCAAATGTCTATATGGGACCCATTGCATTAAAGTAACATAAAAGTCAGAAATTGTAGTCAAAGGCCGACAGTCGCACTTCACTCGCGAAACGCCCTATAGAAAACGGCCAGAGGCCGGGACGTCATCGCCCATCTTGTAGTATGCATGGACAAAACAAGAAAATTGCGTTTTTGTCGGTGAAATATTGCGTTTATGTATATAGTTGCTATACAATATTTTTTTTGGTGAAATGTAAGGAATCGAATGGTACCCTTACTTTTATCGGTTTTGGAAGTTAAAAAAAAAACCTTAATTTTTAAACTTTCAGGTCCTGTAATTTTGCAATTTTTCAATATTTTATTTTAACATCCACATTATTGTGATAAATTGCTCGTTTGCTATCTATTTTACTAGATTTTTTTATAAAATTCAACATGTGTCATCATCCCTATTCAGTGTATAAAATAAATCACTTAAGGATGACTCACGCTAGACCGGGTCCGAGCCGAGCGTCCGACAAGTCATTCCATAGAAAACGACTTGCCGGATGCTCCGGCCCGGTCTAGCGTGAGTCATCCCGGCAAAATATTCTAATGGATTTAATAAGGCCCTTTAAACTTTTGGCAAACAGCTGTTTAAAAGTAGGGGAACACGTCGTATCGGAACCGTGGGTGGCGATGATAATGGTCGGTCGTAAAGAAGTGCCCGATAGATTCCGCAAGTTGCCAACTTTTGGGCGCCGCTGTCATTAGAGGGCACTAATGCGGTCGCCGCGCACACGTTACCCGGTATATATCACCCGACTTACGCCCGATCGGAAACATAATGCCCTGTATTGACTGCCGTTTTTACAAGCTTTTATTTAATTTGCCCTGTTTGTTAGTGTGGGTCAAATCTTAGAAGCTAAATATTACCCACTTCCCGATTTCAGATTGAGCTGAAATTTTGCATGCTTAATTATGCATTGCATGTTTGACCGTTTGTTTGTTTCTTGATTTCTTAATAATAAATGTGATGACAGTGCAATATTATGGTTATGATGAAGACAGGAGGTGGCCAATGGCCATGGAAATTCTGTGATAAAACAACGCCAACTAATTGTTTTTGGGGTTGTTAGAATTGTCTTGATGAGTCCGTGAGTGAGTGTTGTCCGTGGAAAGAAAAGTACAGTCAGCGATAAAAGCTTACTGTATCAAAAATATTTTTTTAATAAAAACGTATTCACTAATTATAGTACGCTTACTAGGCGCTAATACGCGTAGGTACGCTTATTTAAAATAACGTAAAATGTCTAGCGCAAATCAGAGTCAGTATCCGAACTCGGCCCTTCTGGTCTTCGAACAAAGATATCATAATAACTTTAAACAAAAACAAGCAACAACGGTTGCACTCCGGGAGTACCGATAGAAGAGAAAACTCACCTCACTATGTTACCGACGCCCGGTAACACGATATATACGTTTAGCGGAGGTATTCTATTTATTTATTACATATTATTATCATTCTCAAATAAGATCACACTTTTTCATTGACATGTTTATTTACATACTGCCATGACAACGTCAAATTATTTAAACATAGGTTATTATTATTAAAGCTTTATTTATTCCATAATTTTAACAGTTTTATATACATTATTTGACATGAATGATAGTTTTATATGGACCCCGTTTGGGTAAAAGCCTCCTCCAACCCATGCCATTTTACTCGGTCTTTGGCTGACTCCATCCAGCTTGCACCTGCGACCTTATGAATGTTTTCTGCCCAACGCCTTCGTGGCTTGCCTGGTTTCCTTTTTCCTTGTGCTATAGGCCCTGACCATGTTGTTGTTTTAAGTGTCCATCTTTTATCAATAAATCTAGCAATGTGGCCTGCCCATTTTCATTTTAGTATCAGTGCATGTTGAAGGGAATCTGTGAGTTTGGTTATCTTTCTTATATCTTCGTACTTTGTGTATTTTCCTTAAATGTAGTAGACTTCTTTCCATTGATCGCTGACACACTGCAATTGTATGTTTTATTTTGTTGGTGAAAGTCCATGTTTGGCTTCCATAAGTCAGGCTGGGCAAAATGCATGTATCCATTATAGTTTTATTTAGTTTTAGGTGGTAATCCCCTTTCAATATTTCTTTTTGTGCCCAGAATTTTTTCCAACTGCAGTTGACCCTTCTGTCTATTTCCTCCTCGTTACTGTCTGCGTTAAAGGATACTCGTTTTCCCAGATATACTCATTGACATATTCTATGGGATTTTCTGATACGTGTATCTGCTTTCTTTTACTATAATTTGTCATTACTTTGTTTTTTTGGGGTTCATTTTTAGTCCTACTAATTTGCTTTGAGTATCCAAGGTCTGTAGCATTTGTTCTAGCTCAGTAGCTGATTCGGCGAAGATAACAATGTCATCTGCAAATCTGAGGTGACTTAGGTGACAGTCTTGAATTCTGAGTCCCTTGTTAGTCCAGTTGATTTTCTCAAATACTCCTTGCAGTACAGCTATAAACAGTTTTGGTGACAGAGGATCACCTTGTCTGATGCCCCGTCCAATGGTTATCTCATTCCCTTTGTTTTCTAGTTTTATTCGGCTTGTACTTTGTGAGATGTTCTTAATAATGTTTATATAGACCTCGTTTATTCTGTTTGATAGAAGTGCTTTCCAAATTGAGCTGTGAGTTATACTATCAAAAGCCCAAAAAACAGATTACTTATACTAGATAAAATAATTTATAGGTAGCCATTTAGTTAAATACGTTGTTTTATTATGAATTATTGTTAACGAAATAATAAATCGAATTTAAACTGTTGTGAGACATACTTATAATTTTACGGTTTAAGTAGACTCACTTGTTTTTAGCCACTCGCGTGACATGTTCATTAAATATTTTAAATAATTAATGTTTTTTAAAAGTAATTTTTTTTAATACCTCAACCCTGAACACAAACGCATGACCAGTAAAAGAATATTCATGTTTTTATTCCGAGGGCTGTAAAATAAAGTATATAGACCATACAAACTCGAATTCTACTTTGTAGATCGCAAAGAAAAACATCCGCCTTTTGATTCTGTGAAAGTATTAGCATTGGATTTGAATAGAACAAACAAAAGGATTGCTTAAGACAGTGCCTTCGTAGGCGATTGTAAATTCAGCGTTTCGCAAAAATCCCAGCTCGAGACACTACGGTATAAACCCCGCATACGTTAGCCCTTTGCTCGAGTTGTATAAACATACGCAGAGTTTTACGGCCGAAATGTTCGGTTTTGAATACGTAAAGCTAGAGAACTCATACACATATGTAGTAAGCGCCTTTGCTTTTCCACTTTGAACACAACGATTTGAAAACAACGGATATTAAACAGAGCAGTAAAATTTATCTCGACATCCATTGAATGACAACTAGCCGACTTAGATTTAAGTTAGTTTTTAATTTCTTTTATTAATACCACTGTATATATCTTGTTTGTAAATAAATGATTATAATAAAAAAAACTAACCGACTTCAATTCTAAGAAGGAAGAGTATTTTGTAAATAAAATATCTATATCGTACGTATTTGTATTAAATCTATGCAGAAAATTAGAAATGTTTCAGCAAATCCGAGAGTGGTGTTACCGTATTTCGCACCAGAAGCAAATCTCCCTGGCCATATTGATAAATCCTCACAATCGTTCTGGCTTTGCGAATTGCACTCCGCTGATGCAACTTGCACCTTGTATTACATTCTCTTTGCGGTATTAGATAGTCGTAGCGTGTAATGGCAGTGTGGTTGGTTCATTTATTTAGTACATTTTATGTACCTATTGTAT
Source organism: Cydia amplana (assembly GCF_948474715.1). Lineage (NCBI taxonomy): Eukaryota > Metazoa > Arthropoda > Insecta > Lepidoptera > Tortricidae > Cydia > Cydia amplana. Next base: position 13,482,784 of record NC_086071.1, on the reverse strand, counting down.
AAGTAGTATCAAGATTGATTGTGATACCTCGCTCGGTCGTAATAATATCGAAACAGTTCTCAAAAACGGAGCTTAAATCGTAATAATGTTATGCGTAATCCTAATACCTACTGCTTCAAATAAAACATTCAGATGTGCATTTTAAGAGAATCCTTATATGCAAAGAAAGTAAGCGTAAGGGCCACAGGTCGGGACTCTGCAGGGGGCTTGGCAAAAATATCACGTACCTGGGAAACGGGCGCGTGGTCAGCTTCTCACCTCACGTCTCCCGAGAGCATTGCGATCAAAACATACACTTCAGATTAACTTTCAACTTTAAACTCGAACCCGACGATTTTGGAATTACAAATTAAATCCCGTCAACTTGTCATTTACCGGCAATCGTGTCAACTTAAGACGTTATATTAAAAGCATTTGGATGTTCCACGTCCAGTACGCGATACGGTACGGTTACGGTATCTCTTTTAATTACAATGTTGTATAATTATGAAGTTATTTAGGTACCCTTATATCACCTCACAAGGCATGATTCATCTTAGCCTCTGGACCAGGGATGTTGCGAACATCCGCATCCGCATCCGCAACCGCGGAACTTCCGCATTACTTTCAACATCCGCATCTGCATCTGCATCCGCATAAAATCGACGCGGAGCTTATGCGGATGCGGATGTCGAACAAGTCGGTACAGGAACGTCTTAGCGGCGGCGTAAGTGCTAGGTAATTTCGTCATTACCTATAACGAAATTGTCTAGATCCAAAAAAGTCGGCCAAGTTACTGTTTATTAAATATAACGCACCTATATTCTTACTCAAATACTAAACGTTTCGTTTTTTTTTAATAAAAAAAATACTAAAAATGTAATATTTGACGTTTTCTAAGTACCTAATCTTGACATCCGCATCCGCGCATGTGAGCCTTTAAATATCCGCATCCGCGTCCGCGAATGTCAAAAAATCTGCATCCGCAACATCCCTGCACTGGACTATAATCATTGGGTCAAAGTAATTGATACATTGAAGTCACGTACTCAATTTGGTGGAGGCAGGGACATAAAGCCCCGTAATGTGGGAGAACTGCCCAACTCCAGCCATTTGTTCGCCAAACGGACCTCGTGAAACTTACAAGCAAAAACATACTGCAATATAGGAATCGTTATTTTGTATCCACATGGGAGCTCCTCGAGTGCAACTGCAATAATAACTAGTAGTAGTGTAATAATTCTCTTTATTGTACAAAAATACGTTTATAAATAAATTAAAAATAACATAATATTAGTAAGAAGTACAAAGGCGAACTTATCCCTTTGAGGGATCTCTTCCAGTTAACCTTTTAACTATATGTAACTTTGTAGAAAATTGGAAAGAACATTGGATGTAGGTGTTCTAATATGTATGTAGTTAAGAGAAGCAATTAACACGGTAATTAAAAATTTATTACAGTAAACGCTCATTTTAAAATATCAGTACTGGTTAACGAGCTGTAGCTTAAAAGCTTTTTAAGGCCATGTTTTTTTATTGTAACGGTAATACCCGTTGCGCCTAAGAAGTCCAATTAGATCTTAAATTACACTCATATCAAGTAATTTACCAAGAGTGATAAATTATATGATCAAATGGCACCTTTGAGATGCGCAGCATAGCTGGGATTAACGGGCATAGACCGCGACACGTCACTTCGGGCATCAAATTTACATAGCAGGCATACTTGCGGCCCGACCGACTTACCCTGAGCATTCTGAGCAATGCTTGACATTTCTGAGATTTACTATGACGGTAAATGTTCCGGGACCCCGTTTCTTAACCTCAATATTTCCTCGGAAACTAATTCTATGTAGTTGTAGGCAGGTATTTAGGAAGAAGATTTTTAAAGAGCTATTTTTTTAGCTTTCTTAACGGATTGAAAAGGTACGATTTTTTAAAGGTTGCATAGTGGCAATGCTGTTTTCTGGTATGTGAATTAACACAGGCGGCGTAGCAGCATGAATCATCGATTTGATGAAAATAGAAAATGGCTAAACTAAATGTATCGGAAACGACATAATTTATGCGGCGTGTTACAACGGAAGTCTCTATTTTTTTTACGGAAACGATTTTTCTCATTTGTAATAATAAAAATACTTAACAGGGTTACAATTTTAATCAGGTACATGTTTAGATTATATTGATACAAGTTAATTTTCAATTTAACTGTGCGACTTTTTGTCAAATATTTGGTGTCGTCAGCGTCACCGATTAATTACAGTTTAAAATATAGATGTAGGTATTTGCTGCATTAAAAAGTGGCTCATTCGTAGCACTTTTCCTCTAAATTATAGTTCCTAAGTAGAATAAGAAATTTTCTTACATTTTTATAAAAGTGTAGATCTTAGATTGTAGGTAGGATGTGAAAGGATTGTAAGGGACCGTAAAGCACAAACATTGCGCAAAAGTTCCACGGAATATTGTAATATTAATGTAATATTCTACACTACTCTAATACTGTACCTATCATAAGATATTTATGTAATACACAGCGCGCAGTCGTGTCGTGCCCGTCAGTCTCACAGGAGAAGGCAATGTTAATGGACTTGCTAATTTACATAAACACATTTGCTTAGATTTTGACACCCCTACTAGCACTTGAAATGCTTGACAGAAAACACTCACCCATCTAACAAATTAACTACGTGTTCGTGTATACCCTGCGTTTTCCTCTACCTACATAGAAAATAACGCGATATAAAACTACTATAATGCCACGTTAATGGTAGGTTTTAAATTAAGGTAACTGTTCGAAAATCAAGAGATAATGAGTTCCAAACGAGGACAAGACGGTCAAAATTTCATTTAAACCTTTACTCTGTACCCTTTCGTTAAATCGTACCTACGGCGTTAATCCCGTTTCAGCAAAATAAACAAATTAAAAGTGGCCCGCGAGTTATTCCGCGTGGCGACTTCATTAGAAAAGTTTTGTTACTCTCAAAGCCTAAGCCCTCGCCGGTATTAATAAAGTTTTGTTACGGAACCGGCGCAAAAGAAACGTGTTAATTATCTGCTCGGAGAAGTGCGAGCATCTGTCACGTGGCCAGTGCCGGCGCCCGCCGGGGACTCCAGAGGCCAATTGGATATCCGATACGGTCCCTATGAATCGACATTATCGACACCGATAAATAACTTCTGATATTATTGTGGCGTGATAAAACGTTCAATGTGTGGAGCAAATATAAATTAGTTATCGTCGACATTACAGCACATATAAACCTATGTATGTTACCTACGTACGTAACATTAAATAAATAAATAAATAAATAAATATTATGGGACAATCTTACACAAATCGACCTAGTCCCACGGTAAGCTCATAAGACTTGTGTTGTGGGTACTAGACGACGATATATATAATAATATAGATACATATAAGTACTTAAATACATAGAAAACATCCATAACTAAGGAACAAATATTTGTGATGAACACACAAATAAATGCCCTTACCGGGATTCGAACCCGGGACCTCCAGCTTCGTAGGCAGGGTCACTACCGACTAGGCTACGGAGGCCGATAAGAACATTGGTACCTATTACCTATGTAAACCTAACAATATACGTTAATTTTTTGAACCATAGTAACTGTCTTTACCAAGTGTGATCCAGCTAGTGATTTAATTCTCTTTGGATCCAGCTTCACATTTTACAATTTGGCTGCTATTCATTATCTTCACCAGGCTATCATAATGTCGCAATCATTGTACTTGTTGTACAAAAAGATTTCGTATTATTCCTCACGCTAGCTCAATTCAGTTAAGAAAGTTCTTGCTAATGAACATTCGACTTCAACTACCTACCTACCTACCTAATATATGTTACATACCTATGTTTTACCTACAGATTATACATTTTATTAATTATTTTACGTTGCAATATTTTAACACTTCCTCAGCTGAAAAGACATAAAGTAAGGTGCTTAAAATGACAACAACAGGCACCCCATACGCAGGTGATAAATTTCACTGTTAATGCTTCTGAGCCAAAAATAAAGTAATTTGTTTTGCTGACAACAGGAGATGAAAACCATTATTTAACGCCGAGTTTATTAACAAAGAAGAGTAAACATCTCAGCAGCAATGAAATATCGAGTTTATTGATAGTAAATGTACTTGCCTTCTAGGAAATTAAATGTGTTTTTGATTGACTGCAGCGATTTACTTACAGGCCAATTCGAACATACACTGCCATCAGAATTATATTTGAATCATGTTATTTGTTATGTGGCCCCGTACGGTGGCCACTCATAATTTAAATGGCATTTAAATCAATAAAGAAAAACTCAATGTTATTTGACATTTATGTTGCGGACTCCTTTTCAAGACTCTTTACCTATGTTCAAATAATTTGACGTTGTCATGGCAGTATGTAAATAAACATGTCAATGAAAAAGTGTCATCTTATTTTAGAATGATAATAATAAATATTTATTTATTATTATAATAAAAACAAGCAACAACGGTTGCACTCCCGGTAACACGATACATACCTACGTTTAGCGGAGGTATTCTAAATAGAATATCGTGTTACCGGGCGTCGGTAACATAGTGAGGTGAGTTTTCACTTCTATCGGCACTCTCGGAGTGCAACCGTTGTTGCTTTTTTTTTATTCTAATACTACTGTCCATTTATTACTATCCTACTAAACCCACTACCTCAATATCCTAGAAATGTAAAATAGGTACCTATATCATAAGGTATAGGTACAATTTCTGTAAATTTTTTTGGTCACTGAATCCAGAATAAAATCATAAGATCATAACCATAATATCGCATAAACTAACTATTCGCTGATGGCAGTAATCTCCATCGGGAAAGGAAAATGTTGTAATTTAGTAAGAACACCGAGTCACCTGGCTGACGACCGCACTTCGAGACACCCGGTGCACTGATGGCTGTAATCAAAGAAAACACGCTAATTAAGTTTGTGCCCGAAATATTTCTTGCTGCCAATTTGACGCGCGTGCTAATGAAAGTTTTGTGTGTTTAGTGTAAGAAAGTAACGTTTTGTTATTAAACTGCAATTCTTCACCAGTGTACAAGTCTATTCAAAAACTTTATCTTAATAATTTGTTGCCGTTTCTACTGTGCAATGTGCATGCGGGAACGGAAAAAAATGCTGATTTTTAATCCGTCTGCACGAGTGTAAAAAGAAATCACCGAATTTAGCCAAATAATAGAACGTTACAACTTACAACTAAACTTCTTAAGAAAGATAAATCTGTAATATTTTGCTTATACCGAACGACGTGTCACATCGCCTTCTCCGGAACCCACGAATCACTTTGCAGAAACCAATGAAAGACCTGATAAAAGAACCTACCTGGGGACGTTTATCGTAGACTTCTAAATCCAGCCGGCAGTGTCCGCACGTTTCTGACGGCCGAGTACCTACTCTCCACTGACTGACACTGCCGGCAGGATTTGGCTGGATCACGTACGTATGTATATTTTCTAAATCAAATTTCTATTACACCTTATGTGTATAATTGCATGAATTCTATAGTAATTTAAATTGTATTTTTTCCCTTATTTTCTCGTAATGCATGTTAATTATAAGATGTAATTATTTTTGAAAAGATGTGTCCCGCCGAGTTTGTTGCCGGTCCCATATTGGGATACCCTCCTCCAATTGAGGGGGGATTTAAATCTTCTCGGGGCAGAGGTGTAGGGTTGGAGCCGGTCTACCTAGCTTTATTTGACGTTCATAAGCGCATTGTAATTATGCCTACTTGAATAAACTATCTTTTATCTTTATCTTATCTTATCTTTACCTACGTGGTGTAGGTGGATCAAGTGCACACCCCGTATACTTCACAAGCTACATGAGTCCCGCTCATGTCGGGTTGCTGTGTGCTGTTGCATGCGGTCGTCACGCATTTAGCCAAGAAGATGGGGAAGATAATTTCAAAATGTTAGCTTACCTTAAGTAATTTTTCCTCTGCATTAATTTTATTTGGATAATGTGGGTGTATTTAGTCAATTATTAAGCCTCTAACACCGTTGAATTGCTTTTCATTTAATCGGTAATATTCCCTGAATCACAACGACAATTCAATATCAGATTTTATTGGTAGCTGTCTTCGACTGCCTCTGACTCCCGTAGAAAGGCAATCTGGTCTTCTTTTTCGTTAGCATGTAGCATTATTGTAACTTGCTTTTTCTTGTAAAATATACGAAAGTAAATTAGTATTTTTATTTATACGTCTGACACTGACATTGATTGACAAGCAACACGAACGCTGCTGCGACTGCACGACGCAACAGCAGCAGTCGCCGCCGCTATCGCCGCTGCAGTAATGTCGCATCAGTAACGCCGCAGCTGTAGTGCAGCTGCAGTTGGAAATGGACTGTCACCTTTAAGCTTTTTATTGCGGAACTTATTACAAAAACTTTTGTAAAAACCCTAAAAGTATCTAATAGTTATTTACAGTACATATGGGGCTACTTTTCCGCACTAGTGCGTAAAATAGCACTTTTCGTGTGTATGTCGAAACTTTAAAGTGCCATATGTACTGTAAAACGTTGTTCGATACACGTGCGAATAGGTAATTCGCAACTCGTGTCGATTTAAAACACTCCCTTCGGTCGTGTTTTAATTTATCGCCACTCGTTTCGAATTTCCTCTTTTTCGCACTTGTATCGAAAATAACTATTACGATACAAGTGCGGAAAAGAGGAAATTCTAAACGAGTGGCGATAAATTAAAACTAGGGCGCGCGGTCGCGTCCGGGTTTCGTGCACCCGTTGCCGGGGCCCCGTTCTCGTGCTACACGAAACCGGATTTGTGGCCCGTTCGGAACGGGTATTTAGGGTCCGTGTAATTAAAGTCCGTGTACCCGTGTTACCCGTGTGTCCGGATCCACGGATATTAATTACACGCGGGTCCGGCCCGTTCTCGACGTACAGTGACGATCGGACGCGTTCTTTATAAGAGCGAAGAACGAAAATTAGTCTCAATAACGAAAAATAAATGTTTAATATAAACCTCATGGACAAATTTAGAGGCACGCAAAAAAAGGTTTAAATTACAGCATCAAAATAATTTATATATTTATTTTTAAACTTTATTGCACATAAAAAAGAGTAAGTAGGTACAACCGGCTGACTTAATGCCGCTAATGGACCTAATTTCAAAATCAGAAATTAAACTTTTTTTTTTGCAACTAGGTAAAACTTTACATAAAAGCAAACAACTGAATTCAGATTAGAAACGTTGCCCGGCGGTGTGGCAAACTAAAATCTTATTAATGACTAATGATTACTTGTGAGTTCAAAAGCTGCCCCCTCTAAAACAACCGAAACAATACCACTCTTATCTTGTTTGTAAAACAGCACGGCTAATTCTTCAACTTTGCAAACAAAAGGTATGCCTGGTAAAATACCAGTGTCAAAGGGAATCAGGGTGTCAGTGTCAATATTATCAGTAAAAATTGCCACGGCGAACCATTATTCTCTTTATCTGCACGTGCGACGTTAATCCTATACTTCTTTACTACGAAACAAAAGGCTGCTGCCCTAATAGATAACGAATAACTTAGTTCTTTCACTTAATACGACTTCAAAGACGTTTTATTTATTTTAAGTATCTCTATCAATATTTAGTACAGGTAGTTCTAGGTACCTAAATACCATAAAAATAATTAATAATTATGAAGACGATATTCAGTTACATCTGTCTGCCTAATCCTGATTATAATAGTAGTAGCCGAGCTATTTGCAACATAATATACTGAGCGTTCTTAAACTTGGTAGTAGACAACCTAGAGAGGAAACCTCATATGATTAAACTAATACAAAAAAAACAAACACTGTACATAAATAATAGGCGTTAAAGCTGTAACATAATTTAAAAAAAAAGCTTTGCTTTATCTTTCTCTTAGGTAATCTATATAAAACAATAAAAATCTATACATGATTTTTCTAAGTTGTAAGACTTTTTGTTGAAAAGTTGTATTTTTCTTAGTTTTCTTAAAATAAACAGTTAATTTTTCTTTTATAAAACCAGTAGTGAGCTGAATTATGGTCTTACAATACAAGAATACTGTAGGTACTAGATTTGTATTCAATAACGCCCTTACTCGAATACATATAAATAATCATTATAAATATAACCGGTGCAAAAAATATAACTCGACATTGATTCAAATATATTTAAGTACCTAATATAACTATTCGTACGCAATATAACATAATTTTTAACATTTTATAATGAATGAATGATACCTAGGTACTTATTTCTTTCAACTCAAAACTCAAACCGGCTCGCGTGGGTCGGTCCACTCGGTCCGTCGGCGCCGTGTATTCAATACCCGAACGGATCCGAGATCCGGATCCGAACGCACTACACGGGGGAACGGACTACACGGGAACGGACTTCGACGGGTTCGGGTAGTTCGGACGCTTAGCACCGCCGGGGCTAAGAACACGGACGCACGGGTTGGCGGGTAGCACAGATATCGGGAGCCCTAATTAAAACACGACCGAAGGGAGTGTTTTAAATCGACACGAGTTGCGAATTACCTATTCGCTCGCGTATCGTACAACGTTTTACAGTACATATGCCCCTTTATTTAAATATTTGACATAGCAACGAAAACTGCTTATTTACGCACCATATGTACTGTAAAAGTATTTTTAGTGATGTGGGTTTATATTCATGATTTTCCTTTATCTCAATAGCATAATGGCAAAGAGATCAACTTTCGACCGGCAAAGTGTTCGAGAAATAACATAAAAGTCTCAAATCGATTCACTGTACAGAATATTAAAAATCTTCGCAAAATAATATTGTTACGACATTTTGATTCTTTCAGAGTTCCTCGTTTAGGCCTGATTCTTGAACGTGCATTTGTTGAATCAAAATGATATCGAAAACGAATAATTTATGTGCGCTCGCTCATTTTAAAAGATAGTTACATGCGTGCGAGTGCGACGAAAGACGTCTTTTACATTAAATTGGTGTTACACTAAGATTGAAGTTTTATTTTTGAATATGGTTCCAGGTAGGTGTATTAAGATGCGGGCTCCTTCCCTGACGCTAGGTGTTTGCTCTCAAATCAGTCGTTTAAATAAAACTGTTTCGTTTTTTTCTGTCTCTAGAAATTCCATTTTCGCCGTTCGTGAAAATACGCTTGTGACGTTTGCTTATCTAATTGTGTGAACGTTTCAAGTAAAGATTATGTGTTGTATTTAAATGAGTGCCCTCGCTCGATTTCTTCAGGATCCCAGAATCATATAAAAAATAGAAATAGAAAATATTTATTTGGCATAAAAACACACATTAGGTACAACAGAAAATTAAATAAACAAAGGTACACCAAATAGGATGCCGCTCAGCATAAGCAGTGTCTGTAAGACATCGTGTCTTCGTAACAATATAACCTAGAGGACCAACTGTAGGTAAATACAATCGATTGAAATGAAAGTGATAAGCAATTTCAAAACAAATCCGTCCAGCCGTCTTCAATAAATCTTGGAATATATAGTACATTACATACCTAGGGAGGTGAATTCGTGAATTTCATGCCCCAGATCGCAGGTGTTTGTGGCCCGAACCGAAGGTGAGGGCCAATATGCGATCTGGGGCTTTACGAATTACCGCCCGTGGTTTGTCTAAAGTTTTACAGTCTTGCCTTGGCCAGGCACTTACGGGCCAAGGGTGACGTAAAATACATAAAATAACCAAGATACCAACGAATCGGAAAACTTCTTCTTCAAAATTTTGAAGTTAATTCATAACCTGTGGATTGTTTTAAATGGCCCCAGGGTGTTAAAAGAACCCCACTCGGCGATACTTCGTAGCTGCTTTTGAAACTCTTTGACACGTGACACCCGTTTACAAACGGCAATGAACAAAGTGTTTTTGAAAGGGTAGGTCCCTCGTTGTTGCCCTTTCAAAGTGAAATCTAACTACTTATCAAAAAAATACTTAAAAAACCCTCTCTGTCCTTAAAACCGAGAAATGAGGAAAGGGTGACTCACGCTAAACCGGCCCGGGCCGAAGCGTCCGACTTATCATTTTCAATGACGGCTGGTCGGTGATTACGTGGTGCTTTTCATAAAAAAGCTCCGGCCCGGCCCCGGTCCGGTCTAGCGTGAGTCATCCTTTATACTCACATCATTTCATTAAAATAGGTTTTAAGGAGAGAGATCTGTATATTTTCTAAATCTGAATGCGTCTTTTATAATGAAGCGGGAGCGGGGGCGAGGGTTTTAGATCTCATTAGACATATTCATGCAATCATAACACAATTATTTAACTAATGGCGTTCGAAATGCCTTATTTTTGTAATGACGTACGGTAAGGATAAACCTTAAACTAATCAACTATTCAAACGGTTACTTGTAAGCGCCATCTGTAGTCAGTGTTAATCCCATTACAGTGAACGAGCAATCTCATTAACTAGACAATTTGCTGCCAACCAAACAAACAGTGAAAGAATGAATAAAAAACTCTATCAATCGTAAAACTAATTTCACCTTAATAATCGTGATAAAGCAACAAAATAGCAATTTGCTCGACCATAAAAATAATTGAGTTCAAACTGCGTTTAGGCAATAAAAAGCGTGAAAGAGACCCTATAACCTTTAGCGGGTCGTGGGAAGTATGGCACCTGGCAAATAGTGAGGGCTATTAGAGCCCGCACTGAGCCGATGTAAGAATTTGTCCATTTCAGATGTTACGCGCTACTTAGTGTTTTCCTTCACGTTTTTTGCATGAATTTGCCCTCATCGCAGTGAATTTTGGTGTTTTAATTTAAGGTAGGGGCACAAATACATGAACGATTATGCGACTACCATGAATAAATAAATAAATAAGTTTTTGATTTTTGGTACAAGCTTTTATCGCTGACTGTACTTTTCTTTTCACAGGCAATTAATACTCATCGAGACAATTCTAAAAAAAAAAAAACACTCTGTCTGTCTTTTTTACGTAACAGGAGCAATAAATTAAACTGTAGGCTGTGCTCCTCAAACTGAACAAGATTTGATCAGCAACATTTAATAATAACTTGTGTTTTGATTTTTATTACACTTTAAAGTTTATTCTAAGACGCATGCGAATTTTGTCACCATCATGTAAATAATGGCGATAAGGCTGCCTGTTGTGTTGTTTACCTCTGTCTTCTTGTATTATTTGTGTTTTCATGTACATTTATATTTATACTGAGGTTGTGCAATAAAGACGACTTGTATTGTATTGTATTGTATGTCAGCGTACATTGACGGCAATATTTATTTTGTATGAAAAATAGGTAGTCTAAAGGATTCATAATTTTAAAATTTGTTGAACAAAAGTTTTATGGTTTGAGCAGTACAATATATGTTTAAATTATTTTCTCATATTACAGGCCACACCCGATATATTTTAGCAGATAAAATAGTGTAATAAATCCATATAAATATTTTACCAATACTTACACAAATGTACGATCATACCTACTCGTATCTGCGCACATAAGTAACTATACATCGCACCTTTGGGTCGCCAAGAGTTAAAATTGTAAAGACACAGTGCTCCTTCAAGAAAACGAAGACTAGTGTTAAGGGCAGCTTTACAACACACTGGGGAACCGACTAACCATGAGTTATGACGGCATTTTCTCCCTTATGAGGAAATACGACATGTTCAACTCACAGATGGTCGAGGGTCGGCATTGCCCGAACTAAATGTAACCAACGACATCAACTTATAAGTCCCACAAATTAACCTTTTTTATTTTGGCTAAACATACTGTTTGTAAGTAGTATCCTTGAAACTTATTCCATAGTCGTTCGATATTAGATATTCTGTAACCTCAAAAGTAGTAGTAACTTTTTCCTCCAAAATTAAATCTGAGTACCTAACTATTCACTGAATTGTAGTGTTTTTAACATATTATTGTATCGCAATATTAGATATCATAGGAACCCTAGCATTTCGGAAAAAAAAGTTAATTACTCTACTTTTGAGGTTAAAAAATTCTAATCTTTAAAAAGGGGTATAGATATGTTTCCATGTTTATTGGATTAAAACACTAGTCCATTGAAATCAAATCAATTAGGAATCGAGCAGGGGTTGCAATTATCGGGGCGGGCTCTGTGAGCTGGACCATGATCTAATATTCATCGTAGGCAGACGTGCCGTCTACATGGCAAAGCATAATACGTAATTAGATACTGAAATGCTCCCAGAACCCATGCCCGCCTGCCAACATGCATTATGCACGACTCTAAATTGAATGTGCAGTTAGTTGCGTGGATTAAACCTCGAAACAGTCGCCTCACATTTCGAGCCGTGCCCACTTACGTACCTTTTTAAGGGTTACAAAAGAAAAACTTTGGGCTTTAGTTCTGATTCACGTCTGCGTGGTCCTCTGAGTTGAATAGAAATTGCTTCATTGGTTAGAATTAGACGTGCAAATTCGTAGTTACTATAACATGATAGAATCATGCAAAAAATTATCACACAAAGCGTACACATTGGACCTTTCTATATTTAAAATATGTTTAACGAGGGCACGAAAATTCAATAACATGTAAATTTTCTTTCCCTGTGTCTGAGCCAACTTTTTCACAGAAAGTTCTTGGCAGAGCCATTGATTGAGCAGCTTCGAGGCACAAGTTGTTTGTCGATGCCGCGGCAATTTATCGCTGCCTTCACTAATTAACTTAATTATTGATGTTTAACAATATTCCACGCGATATAGTAAGTACCTAGTTTAGATTAAAAATAATATTTAGGCTCGATATATTTGCCGCAAACTACGCGTTAAAGTAATTAAGACTGCTTAGTACTTATATTTTTATTTAACAGAATTATTGGGGAAACCCGGGCAAGACGTGACTGTTAAGGAAAAGTATTCATATAAAAAACAAATACAACATTAAACACTTTACTTTTAATGGTACATATTAGTTTTACAAGCATTAAACGCGATTTCATCTTTTATAAACCATCAAAACAGAATATGTTTTTTATCCTTTCTGATATTATATCACCGAATATATATAAACACAACAAATACTTCCAAATATACACTAAATATTTTATAATTTGTTTTATACATCATTGTTTGCAACATTGCTACCCGCTTATTAATTGATTTTGGACTTACTTAGTTTTGAGCGTGATTGATACACGAAATTCAAGATAAGTAAAACAAGATAATATACCTAAGATCAATTCAACATAACTTTAAAAGGTAAGCTTATTAAATACTCACATAGTTACTTACTTAAGGAAACGTGCAAACAATCACATACAATTTTTAAACAAGCACATGCCTTAATAAAATAATTGATGCACATTTTTTGTAAAAATTCTAAGAAAACAACATAAATCTTATTTGTCTTCAAAACGAACGCGGAAGAAGTGCATCTTGCTCGCGATTGTAGCTGCGAGATGCCTGGCAATGGCACTACTCGCAGTGTATATTGCGCGCATCAATCGCTAGCGATAGTATCAAATCAATACCAAAACTATAAAAGATTTGAAAATCTGAATAACGTTCCTGCATTTTCATCTTTTGCGTCGCTTGCCGCATGGCTAACCATGGTGGTGTAAAACAAAACGCAATTTCTTAGCGATATTTAAAAATATTGATTTTTCTTCTTACCGACATAATGCTTTATGCCCGTGCCGCCCCTGCTTACTTCAATAACACCTTTGTTCTATTCTAATCAAAACAACAACAATAAGCGTTTACAAAAGACCTCTCGTGTTTATTCCCATTTAAATAACGATTCGCAAGATTTTTCGTTGGCTTGATGTTCTTATTTTATTGACGGAAGTACAGAATGAAATCTGAGACGTGATTAGAAATAATATAGGTACATGACGATTGAGAGGGAAACAATATAAGGTTGGTATGAATGCCCTGTAAATTGTATTTATAATTATTGTATAATTAAATTATAAACAGAAATAAATGTATACAGGTATGTGTCAAAAACGTTTCCCATTTCATCCTAGAAGCCAACTTGCAATTACCAATTCATACCAATTTGGTATCATTTGTTACGGTACGGTACCAGTAGGTACGATGAGAGCATGATAAGAAAATGTTTGCTTGATTAGGTAAACTCGACAAAGACATTTAAGCTGTGTCACACGTGTATTTTGACATCGTTTGACGGATGTGTCGTTACCAGTTGGGTGCAGTTGGCTTTCTTGGGTCATGAATATCACAGGAAGGTGATGTGACATATGTGACATCCAAAAGGCAATCGCAAACGTTAAGTAAGATGTATTAAGCATAGGCAGTCAAGGTAAACGTGTAAAAATTGCAAGCTCGGGCGCGGAATGGACGAGCAGGATTATTGCAACCGTCCACGCGGAGATTACACCCGCCGCGTAACCGTGAGTTATGATCGCCTTACCACCCTGTATTCCCGTCGCATCGCTTGTCGAACTAGCCTCAGGAAAACCAGTTTATGGCATATTAAATATATGTAGTCGTTTTTGTGAGCCCGGTCCCAAGAGTCATACTTAGTCCACTAAAAAAATCTTGGACCAATAAAGCTAGCTCGGCATGGCATGGCATACAAATGTGGCAATGCCATCATTAATGTCAAATTCCTATACAAATATAATGTTTATTTAAAATTACAGTAGGCTGTTTGTCAAAAAATATCAAAACTAGTAAAACGTACGGCTATCTACGTACTGTAAACGTGAAACTAAAGAGTAAAACAAAGTCGATATTTAGTAATTTCCGCAATTTATGCCGAATTTTAAAAATTTAACAAGTCGTTTTTGTTTCATTGTAGTAAGCAGTTACAATGCGTTAGCATTGATTATATTAGTATGTTACCGTAAAAACCCGTTTTTAGTGAAAATGCGTTTTCCCTATAAAACTAGTTTTCCGTATCGCCTCGCGTGAAAAGGCGTTTTCACTAATTAAAGTGCTATGGTGTAAACTAGTTTTGATTAATTGTTCGAAAATTCATTTCAGTGAAAACTACTTTTTACCAGACGATGCTCGTAGTCACCTCGTAGTAGCTAACACATTCATGAGTTGACATTATAAAATAGGTAGGTACATAAAGTCGATTCTGGCTCGCTCTTTGGTCACAATGTGGATCAGCATTAACCTAATATTTTTTTTTTGAAGTGAAAACTTCTTTAGCGGCGCTGGGCACTTTTTGAGGGGAAAAAATGATAAACTCGAGACAGCGTAAGGCGATCACGTGACCGTAAGATTTAGATGGCCACTCATTTAGATGGCATTTAAATCAATATTTAAAGAAAAACTCAATGAGATTACATGAAAAAGGTTTTAATCTTGTACGGGCTGAAATACGAGGATCTCACAGTTACATTCTAACTTTATATCGCCCAAATATAATTTAATAAAGCTACATCTTGATGAAATCGCTAATAAAAGTGAACTCTAGTACTGGTGAATAAAACTCAAAATATCATGACCAAATATATTTAGATGCGAGGTCTGCAAGGTAACTTTACAATTTCTATTCGAACTTTAAACAATTAACGCTACAAATTTGAATTTCGAATTTTAAACAAGCTCACTGACCAGCAATTTCGGAACTAAAGTTTTTCAATAGACAGGAGGATGGGTCAATTATACATAGTGCTGCAGACATTTTGGACTAGTCATTGAGTTTTCACTTTTGTTGGCACTCCCGGAGTGCAACCCGTTGTTTTTTTTATAAGTAATAGTTCACATAGTGCTAGTGCAGTACTGAAAAGCAATCGGAATAATATCATCGCTACTCAATCTTGTCCGCTATGAGAAAATACTGGCCCCACGTCGTCCCCATACCAAAGTCAGGTTATTTACTAACAAACTAGCCGATTTATAAGCGGTAGACAACATGAAATACATACATATGGTCAAAGGTCTAAAAGAGAATTACATATAACAATATTCTCTATTTTAACTAAGTTAATTGACCTTGTCGGTAACGAAGCGAAAGCGAAGCGATGTTTGCGATATTCGCAAATTGCAGGGATCTTTGTCTTTTACTCCAATGAAGGCGTAATTAGAGTGACAGAGAAAAATGCCTGCAATTTGCGAACTTCGATTTTCGCGGTTATAGCTCTTAAAATGTATGCTTATCGTCGGTGCGAATAAAAAAATTGATATGTGTTTTTTTACGATTTTTTTGATTTTGGCATATTTTAATTCCGTTTTCAATTTCCCGTCGACCTATATCAATATTTTTTTTATATCTATATTAGTTTGGAAAATAACTAACAAAATTTGTACAAAAAAATAGCTATGTGATTTTTTTTTGCACATACTTAACGAAATTAAATGCCTTGTTTTCCGTCGAGGGTGATGGCGACAATGTTGCACATGGCGATTTATTGACCCTAAAATCTGTTGTGTATCATTTCTCGTGCTACGTTACTTTGGCAACAAATCGCTATGTGTAAACTTTACACCAAATTTAAGTCGCTATGTAGCAAAATTCTGGTTAAAATAATTTATATTGTAAAAATTTACGAAAACAACTATTTATTGCATAAGTATCATGTAAAAACCATTGATCTACCAGAAAAAAATACAGGTGCAACAAATATATTACAAACAGGAAAATAAACAGTTTTTTTTGTCTCCTGTAAAATAGCTAAAAAATACATGGCGATTTTTTTATTCGCACCGACGTTATGGTATGCTATTATATTACAAAACTTAACAATACGGCTAAATACGGCGGAATACGGCTATTAAAACAGTAGGGGTTCAGCGCTAAGAAACTTCCCATAAAATAAAATTGTGCGAATGACTGATTTTTTTGGTTGACAACCTTTATTTTAGGAGTCGACTCGACCTCTGGAAGTTGGGATGATTGGCTTTGGGGAGGTATTTTATATTTAGTTTTTATGTATCTAATATTAAGTGTTCTTTAAAATATAAAATGTACTAATTGTATCTATCTAAAAATTCTTTTAAACAGCAGCAAGCAAATGGGAAAGGATACATTTCATTCTAGTGTGCATCGCATCTCGTTAGGGTGGCTTAAATGCACGCCTGCAGCGATGTTCATTTTATTATGCTAACGGGCGTTGTAATATATAGAGAACGTCAACGTCGGTGACATGATGCATATTTAAACAAAGGCGTGAGTTTCGCACAAAACTGTTGCACCATTAAACGACACTCCAGGTAAAAGTGCTGCGGCCCCGGCGTGTCTAGATGGTACCTAGACATTTTAAACTCCTCTCTCTTATTTATCTTTAAATCCGGTGCGGTGCATTTTCGAGCATCATCATTATATGGCACGAAATTCAATATTTCATTTTTATAATTGTTTCGTTTTAATGTTGCTCTTAAAATTATAGTAACTCTTGCGCTCTGTGTATATTTTGTGTTTTCTTAATTTGGCACATGGATATTTTTTATACATAACCATATTAAAAACTACCTTGAAATATCAACTGACGACAAAAAAACAAGTCAAGAGAAAACAAAAGTGAATCTGTTAGAAAACGGTTACCCTTGTTTCGTTTGAAAGTGAAGTGATCATTGAGAAAATCGGCCGGAGATCCGCACGAGCCGCCGGATGCCTTTGACAGTCGGGACACATCGTGACCTGAACGATTTACATATTACGTGACACTTTTGCAGAGCTCGCCATTGACTCCGCTCTGATAGACTGAGACATCGAACACATTATTGTTTTTCGCATATAACCCACCATTCCAAAGCCCTCCGAAGGGTAGAATGTTTTTTTATTGCCCCTACTGAAAATTCTATGTGTGATTGTGAGGATCCGTTGCGTTTAGATCTATCTTTGTTACAACATTTCTGCTGTGAATACCAACATTGCCGTGAATATTCAAAGATGTTACATTAGGGTAGTAGGTGGATTTTCCGCGTACTTAATTTCATCCTCGCTAAACAATATTGATTAAATTATGTTGAAACATGTCACGCTGCAAGGCGCGCCGGAATTAAATTATTTAACATAAAACGCAGGTATGTAGGTACTTCGAGCTTCGATATCTCACGGAGTATGGAATCTCCTAAAGATATTTACAGCGTGCATTGTCATTTTTCAATGTAACATTATTGAGGAATTGCTCTTCATATTTGCCTTTGATACCGTTCTTGCCGCAGGTGTGCTTAATTATCTTCGTAAATTAATTTTCAAACACCGTTTACATCAACATCAAACTAAATATGTAGTTAATTTGACAGTAGTAGGATTTTAGGCACATGCTAGAATAAATCGCCTAGGTATTCATGCAAACGTAGTCCTCATGTTCCTCTCTGGATATGAACATTATTAACAATATTTTGACACAATTTGTTGTAAGTATATCAATTATCAACCACAGCTATGCCCCTACGTTTGATTTATTTTTTCTAATTTTAAATGATTATAAGAGATAGAACTATTTAGAAATATGTATGAATACTGTTTTTAATAGGTAAGTATACATCAAATTATGTAAAAATATTTTCTATGAGGTCAATATCCAGAGAGGAAAATGGGGACTAGGTTTGTATGGAAAAGTGGCCGTCCCCTTTCTCTGAATTCGCGTAAATGTGAATTATATATTATAAAACTAGATAACGAACACAAACTGCATGAATTTCATTTAGGTACTTAATCTTCATGTAACTTTATACAGTACATAGCGAGGAACTCTTCAGGAAAGTTCAACTGCATTTGCTTAAAAGTTGTAAATATTCAACTCTAAAACTCCAGCCAATTAAGTAACGGCCATAGTGTTGCTTCCAAGAACTTTCTCGAGAGTCATGCTTTTATTCCGGCAATAGAGCCGGTAGCTTATTGCCTTTTAATTAATAAAATTCAACCGCCAACACAGGCAGGTAGGCAATCTTATCTGGCTCACAACACAATCGAGAGATTCGAGAGCGGTATTCAGATTATTAAAAATCCAATTTGATCCGATATAACACTCACGCTTGTTACACTGTGAGTCAAGTGAAGGTCGTAGGTTAAGAAAAAATAATCACTGTCAGTTTTTTGACGACAAATTAAGCATTTAATTTCAATAAAAACTTGGTTTTGGTGTTCATTTCATAGACTATAAGCGATATTACAATGTAACAAAGGCGTAAAGTTGATTCCCATAAAGATTTCATGCTTAATTGTCGTCACAAAACTGACAATGATTAACTTTTCTTAACTACTTACTCACCCTAATTGGGTACACTCTGTTTTCTGAAAATTCCCGTCTATTTATTTTAACTACACAAATTGGCCATGTGTTGTTTAAACATCTATCTACAAATAACGATATAGGTTTTAACATCTGAATTTTTTTTTAACCATCCAACATTGATTTCCGGTGCACTGTTCGTGTGGTATTTATTACAGTTCGTTCCAAGGTACACATAAAATCGTATCGGATATTTTTAACTATATCGACACTAGATAGATGGTAGACATCCAATTTAGAACGTGACATGTATCGTCCGGCGTGGGGACAGATGACTCCTCCATTTGTTGTTACTTCGGTACCCAGTCGTATCGCATGGGCTTCGTTTAATTGAGCCATTTGTGCTGCACTCTGACAGTTGCACAATGCAATGTTGCTTTACGTCCAACTACTGTCCGCGTATCAAACGCTCGTGTAACCGAAACTGATGAATGCACTTGGGAATAAATCTTTGTTTTTTTTTTTTAGCTCTTCGTCAAATTATTTTCTGACACTGAAACTCCAAATGAAAAGCCTAAACTTGGTAAATATTAGCTTTTAGTTTGTAAACACTGTCCGGTCAAGCATATTTAACATTAAGACGAAAAAAAAACGAACAAAACAGGTTTCCTAATAGTGTTGCTTACTATTGAACTCCCCTGGGCGCCACATAATTCGAGAGCTTAACAAACGACCGGGATAACACATGGCTTCCCTGAAATCTTCTCCCGAATATCTTGGAGTTTTCATGCCGACGAAATTGGTTTTCTGTGGTACCCTACCATTACATACGTCACAAATAAAACGCAAATTTTATTGTCTTTAGACAACGTTAAACGAAAGTGATGGTTAAAACAGTCAAAAATTGTTTCGTTTGACGTGTCTGATAAAAAGTATTTTGAATCAATAATCATTTTCCTTTCTTATAAATAAACAAAAATTAAGAAAAATATTATAATAAGAAACAAAGACGCGAAAAAAAATTATAGCTAATTATACTCGTAAATACTAAAATGCAAGTATATATTTACGAAAAAAAATACAAAAGTAGTATTATAATAGGATATTTAGAATATATGTACTCTTAATAATAATAAGTTGACTATTTCATTCAAATATAGTATAGTTTAAAATTTAATTCAAACTTTTTCAAGTATAATCTTTTAACGTTTGCAGGAATAGTTTAAGCTGCAAGTGAAAGGTCACAACTTATAAACAGCAACAATATCTTGTATTTGACTAGTGGGAAGACCAACTAACGGAAACTAGTAAATGAAGACTTGATCGCTACTGCTGCGGTATAGTAGATGCTGTCAGAACACTCAGAACAGAACTTCTTGTTCATTTAGCCGGAACTCCGATAGTTTTCCGCCTGATTTCGGAATGCTGCAAATTAACAGAGAGCCAATAGCTAGCTATTCTGATCTCACAGGCTCTAGATTAAACGCCTATGAAATGCAAACTGTTGGATGAATAGACAACTCGGAAAACTATGCACCGACAAATTAATAAGAAGATATCTCAGTCAATCATTATACCGATACTGTTGCGAACGCAACCTTTAATATTTGTATAAAATCTCAATACAGGATAAACAGTAACAGGGTAATGCAGTAGCTAAACGCGGCCGTCGGGCTCGGCTAGTATTCGGAAGCTTTTTCTTAAGCACCAATAGGAGCGCTCCACATACTTTGTATCGCGGCTAATTAAAGGCACCTAAATTTAAACCACCTTTTGTACTGATCAAATATTGCAAATCACTCTCTCATCAGCCTCCATACAATAACTACACCACTTCTACATTTAACCGTTTTGGCAAGAACCCTTGTAAACCAGTATCTTTGGAAGATTACATCAGTTTACTTTAAATCGAAGCTTTTCATTTGAGTCGTCGAGCTCCTGACCTGCACGGCGGCTACAGATGCATACCTATTACCTATGTACCGATTTAATGTTCTCATTTGTCTTATCAGCCTTTTCCCGAAGTAAAATAAGAACATGCTCTTAATGAATATTGACTCGAAATTTAATTCGTCTTCTAAAAGGAGGTGGTTCTCAATCCGGCTAAATGTTTAGAACCGACCGATTATGTTTTTTTTTTTTCAAAATTCGTCCAATTGTCAACAAGTCAGGATCTGATGATGTCAGCCTGGAGAAATCGAAGGAATACTTAGTTATTATATCTTCTTTGCAGTTTGTGACTTCCCAGAAAAGTACCCTACGTCGCCTTTAGGGTTATAGGTATAGTATAGTTAATTATATGTATTTAGGGCGACACTTTCCAATTCAAATCTGACTGACGGTTCTGCTCAGGATGCCAGCCCATTTTGGGCTGTCATAATTATTAACTTACTAAGTAATTTGTTTATTTACTCAATTTAAATCGCTAGCGGTGTAAAGTGAAATGTAAAAGCCACTTAATACAGAACGCGGCGACAATCTCATTCTGGACGACAAATTGAGAACATCTTCCGGGCGGAGGCACCGCGGCCGCGGAGGGTCGGCCATGGATAGAATTACAGTAGGCCCGCCATTGAAATTTAAAGGAAATAAAGATATTTCGTAGAGAAAACCTTTAAATACTTAACTTATTTACAGCTTTCCGGGTAATGCTTTTTTAAACAACTTCAAAAACAAGAGCAGGTTTTTTTATTCGACCACTTTTTTGTGTTTGTTACCTCAGAACTCCGTCAATCTATACCGATTTGGAAAGTATAGTGTAGGTATAGTTCTGATAATGGGATTCATGAGAAATTTTAAGAACTCAAATTTGGCACCGACTTCAAACATATCAGTCGCTAGCGCATATAAATGGATAATATTTAATATTACCTATCCTTTAGCAAAAAAAGTTTTATTTTTCCAAAATGCACAGCAGCCACACCTTGTTAATATGCAAGTTTTAGAGCAACATCGCCGGCATGTTGGCTACTTAGGACATTAACACACTTAGGACATTAGGGCTTAACAGTTAACCCCCAGGGGTTAACTGTTAAGCCCTAATGTCCTAAAAGACACCAGTGTCTTTTAACCCTGAGTTACTGAGACATATCTGGTTATCTAAAACTACTTCTGCCTTATGTAGGCTTAAAATAGTCGCCTTTCGTTTTCGTCCTCCCCATAACTTTCTAACGTATTATACGATTCAACCATCATATCCATATTGACCTATGAGTAAATCTATGTGCAAAATACTGAGCAAATCAGAGCGTACTCGCACTCAGATTTGCTCAGACCGCGGTCGGCGCACTCCGGTAAATGGCTATTTGTTGCGGCCGACACCTGTCCCGTGCCGCCGACCGAGACCCTCTAAGCCCGCTGTCACCCGCCCCGACATTATAATGGCCTATTCGGAATCCCTAATGCTCACTAACATCGGTAGGACAAATGTCTTTAGATTATCACGTATATACGATATACCCTGAACAGTCCTTCCCACAACTTTTTGTCGTATAATACCTACGATAAATGATAAATGCAACATGCAACCGTCATACCTATCCATATTGACCTATGAGTAAATGTATGTGCAAAATACTGAGCAAATCAGAGCCTACTCACACTCAGATTGCAGTCTTTAGATTATCACGTATATACGATATACCCTCTGTGCAAGATTGCACAACCTTTTTGTATAAATTTACCTTTTTTACGTATTTTTGTTTATGGTTTTGATACTTTTTGTCTATTTATTATTTGGCAGAATACATTTTGTTTTCTCCTTACCAGTGCCTATTATTATACAGTCGTTTATAAAACCCCCTGTCTAACAAATAACAGTCTGTCTGGTCTGTCTGGCTGTCCGTCGTGAACTGATCTTATTTTGTCGTGACTCGTGTCGTTGCCATGTCTAATTTTGAATTTCAAGGTCCGTAGTTCCAAATATGTACGTCAGTAAGCCAGTCAGTCAGTTGGTCTATGTCAGGTCGCCACGCAGGTTGGAAGCCACGACATACCCATTTTTGACTACTTTGTTACTCATTACAGAATAGTGTTCCTATACAGAACCCCTTATTATTCTTATTATTTTCGGGGGCCCTTACGGATACACTTCGACCCATAGGGAACCCCTACTGTATTATACATAAATTACATTCGATAGCGTGACGAGCGTTCGCGTTTGCGTTAGGTATATCTATTTTTGTATGGTATATTGCACAGCGCGCCAAGAGGGACGTTTTGGAAACTCAAAATCCCATAAGTACACTTAACGCAAACGCATACGTCACGTCACGCTATTGCATAGGAAAATAACAGGTGAAATTGAAAAACTACTATTTGTTCATGTGTACCTAAATTAACATTATTAGTTCATTAAAAAGTCATACTAAGTTAACATTTATAAGTAGGTAAATTATGTTATCACGCTTAAAATTAGGTACGAAACTCAAATGTCACAAGGTTACCTATCAGTAAAGCGCCCAAGTCCCGAATATCATACGTGTGATGACAACCAACCGCATTCAGTATCGTCCAAACTATTAAAATAAACAGTAATAAAAACATTCAACATACAATACGAGCCTACAATGAAGACGAGCACTAAGCATTAAGGCTGTTTTCACATTGGAGGCGGATAAAAGTCGCTATGTTGTGTGAGCGAGACAGCGCTATAATTATAGCGATGTCCGATGTGTATATTGTGTATCCGCATGCAATGTGAAGACCGCCTAAGAAACACTACTGACCACAGTCGAACCTCAACGCTTTTTTTCTAGGTCCGGCTTCTAATAGCAAAAACCGGTTTCGTCTATTTCATATTTGTTGGATCTATAAAACACCTAGTAATTCGACGGCACACGGAAGATTCGCAGCGTAGATAATTAACGTAAAGAAAATCAGTCTATCATTGTATTGCAATGTGTTCACAGTATACAGTATTGGTGTTTGCAGTATTGGCTGCGCTTGCATTCAGCGCATCGCATTATGGACATTTTCAAGGTACTTAATTATTAACAATTTATTAAATTCAGTTGACCTTTAGTCGTGTGACTTGTGTACCTGATTCATGGTTGTGTTTTGTTTGGTTTACCTTGTTTTATTTATGCAAATAAAGACACGTAACAGGCTCTAATTAATTAAAGTCATGCTGTTTTTATCAGTGACGAAGGATAAAGCTTCATGCACGACTTTTTTTTATTTGACGTTTCGACCAATTGCGTCGCGTTTCGCTCACTAGTTTTACGCGGCCAAATTTTTGTGCTTTTTTTTTTTAGGTAATTAAATGATAATTTAATAACGGAAATGCATTTGTAACATGATATGTAACAAACATCCTAATAAAAAATATTTCGTTCAAATATACAGTCATGATATTACTCTACAAGTAGGACAAAAGAAAGCACTTGTTTATTTAGTGGATATCCGCTTGGTGAAACTTATCAACCTAACTTTTCGAGGCTAAATAATGTCATGTTGTTATGAAGCTGTATAGATGTAGATAACTATAATATGGAATGCGGTCGTCCACACTCGTCTTAAATTTCGTTTGGAAGTTCTCAGTAACTTTTTATTTTGTAGTGAGTAATAAATTATATTAACATTCTTATAATATATTATTACCTATAATGTACGATAACTTTTAATAAACAGTTCCCTATTATTGTTTGTTTGTTTGTTCAAATATTTATTTTATAAAATATCTAATCGTAAAGCCTATATAGTGTACCTATAATGTAATCAGAACAGATTTGATAGTAGGCATATTTTGTTAGAGCTAGATTTGAGTATTTGGTGAAAATATGAGAATGTATTATTAAAGTTTTTGTTATGTCTTAATACTTGCACCTAATTGCACCTATCGAGGGTTGTAATATCTATGTACAGTCTAGCCTAATCTTTAGAGATCCAGCATACGAGTTCTTGAAGGCTAAAAGGTCATTGTCACAATACTTAATATTACTATTAAGCAACACATTCTTCTTACATTCTTCTTCTTCATTAATTATTCTTACATGCAATGACTGTGTTGCGTGTCCTGTTTACGTATTTATGTATATGAATAAGAAGTTAACTTAAACGTATCGGTCAAAACCGTTCACGAAAACGGGTGTACCTATTCCCGGTGGTCATCATTTGGGTACATTTTACTAAGGCTTCCATTATACCTACACCTAGATTTGCAGTCAAAGTTTGCAGGTTATTAAAATACCTTCCTGAAGGGTTAGACCCACTTTCCATTATTATATTGAGCTGAAACTTCACATACATATGTCAATTGGGTGATAATGCAATATTATGGTGTACCATCGAGGTGATCTGATGGACACAAGAGGTGGCCATAGGAACTTCATGATAAACAACTTAACCTAATTGTGTTTGGATTTGGTAGAACTGTCTCGATGAGTATTTATTACTTGTTAAAAGAAAAGTATCGTTAGCAATAGCCTCTATCTAATGAATTTCTTAACTAAAAGCTTTTGTCATTGTTTTATCTAAGTACGTTTTACGTATTTACCTAACTTACTTTTAGCTGAATTTACTTAGTACCTTTAAAACATTGATTTTGAATATGTTTTCCTTAAGTCTCGGTGTTCTCAGTACTCGATGACTGTATAATATAAAAAAGCCAAGAGCAAAAAAGTGTTTTTTCCATGTTACATTAGTTGTACTTTTGTTTGATTCGGTTTACTTGCCTAACTAAACAACATACTTACCTACTTTACCTAAGTAGATACTGTTTATGGATTGAAATGCTATAAAAAACAGTTTTTGTAGGTATTCCTCGAATGATAACGGATATCTTTTTTCTTTAGAAAACCGCGCCGCAGTCAGAACAAAAAGGCAGGTTTGGGGCTCCACGACTGAGACCGCTGGATCGTCTAATTACTACATTAACTATCCAGAAAATCTAAATCAAAATCATCAATTACAATACTTTAAGCAAGATCAACCAAATGTGTCATACATCTATTACACACCCAATAATGATTACTACAAGCCCAATCCGCCACCCCAACCACCACGTCATTGGGAAGAATACTACTATCCCTACAACAGACCTCGTCCACCGCCGCCGCCACACGATGAAAGGCATCCCCGACATCCAGATGATTTTGGTCCACCTCACGATAGACCTCCGCCTCCACCTCATCATGGTCCACCACCTCCGCCACACCATGGACCTCCACCGCCGCCTCCACACGATGAAAGACAACCCCGATATCCGGACGATTTTGGTCCACCTCACGATAGACCTCCTCCGCCACACCATGGACCTCCACCGCCGCCGCCACGCGATGGAAGGCATCCCCGACATCCGGACGATTTTGGTCCACCTCACGATAGACCTCCTCCGCCACACCATGGACCTCCACCGCCGCCGCCACACGATGGAAGGCATCCCCGACATCCAGATGATTTTGGTCCACCTCACGATAGACCTCCGCCTCCACCTCATCATGGTCCTCCATTTCCGCCACACCATGGACCTCCACCGCCGCCTCCACACGATGAAAGGCAACCCCGATATGATGAGTTCGGTCCACCTCACCATAGACCTCCGCCTCCACCGCACTATGGTCCACCGCACCTTGGGCCTCCGAACCATGGGCCTCCACACCGTGGGCCTCCGCACCATGGGCCTCCGTACCGTGGGCCTCCGCCTCCACCACACCATGGACCTCCACCACCGCCCAACCATGGTCCACCATATGATGAACGGAAACCTCCACCTCCGCAGTCTTATAACAATTATAACTCTGACCACGGCAACGAAGCCTATCGGCAACCTTATGGTCATAGTCCACCTCATGACAGTCATGACCCTGCACCCGAGAATCGTTGGCCTCCACTGAATGGCCAAGGACCACCTAGGGAAAACGAGCAACCCGGTGGATTTGGGCCACATGGTAATAACGGGGTTCAGCCTGGTAGTACACCTAGTACATCATCCGCCCAGAATACTGAAAATGAACAGATTCTTCAAAACCTTAAACTCATTTTCCGGGAAGGGCTTTATAATACAGCACCGAACGATCAGGCTCAAAGTGACTCAACAGATGTCAAAATGATCGAAGTGTTAAGTACAGAGAATCCTACACGTAAAGGAGGACAGCCTCTTAGTAATTTTGACGCAAATACAAGCGGTTCAATAACTCCATCGCCTCATTTAAATTATTTCCAAGTAGAACCTGTGACACCAGAAAGTTAGTTCGGTTATATTTATTATATATTTTTTTGATAATATTCGTATTGTTTTAGCTAAGTATAATTATACTCATACTCAGTAAGAATTAAATAAATTTGTCCCATTTGATATTCGTTTTTTATTTTATTTCCATACAAACAATGTCAGAACTTATATCGTTACTATATACAATAAACATCAATCATAATAAATGGATTTGTATTCTATACTTGGTCAACCAGATCTTGACAGTAGAAAAAGGCGGCAAATTTGAAAAATGTAGGCGCGAAGGGATATTGTCCCATAGAAAATTTGAATTTCGCGCCTTTTTACACGACTGCCCAAACAAAAAGAGTGTATTGTTTTTTCAGCGTTCATGTTTGTATGTATATATTTATGTATTTATGTGAGTTTCTTTATTCCACGATAACTTCAGAATGCCTTAACCGATTTAGATGTATGATATATCATTAGAATCCTTACGTCATCCCGGGTGACATAGGCTATGTGACGTCATTACAAAATCAATATGGCGGACTTAATACGCCATATTACGCAACCTTAAGAAAAAAATATCTTGCAAACCTATCGAGTAGGGTATCAAAATGTAGAGCTTTGAAAGACGAGTAATAATATATATGAAACATGTTGGTTTAAGTCTAATTTTGAGAAAGTAAGAATTTTCAAAATATGTTAAGAAAAGCAAATCCCATTAAACCATTTATTATTATTGAATCGGATAATAAAAGGAAGGTTTTGACCGCCGATCATAAAAAAAACATAATAATAGTACATATTACATTATACTACTTAAAGTTTTTAACACATGTTTTAAAAGCAGCCAAATACCTATGTTCCAAATTGCGCTAATGGAATCGAAATGTGTACATATAACTACTAACTAAATGTTAAGAAAAGCAAATCCCATTAAACCATTTATTATTATTGAATCGGATAATAAAAGGAAGGTTTTGACCGCCGATCATAAAAAAACATAATATAGTACATATTACATTATACTACTTAAAGTTTTTAACACATGTTTTAAAAGCAGCCAAATACCTATGTTCAAAATTGAGCTAATGGAATCGAAATGTGTAAATATAACTTATATTTATTAATCGATACGATTGTAGAGTCCGTCTAAGCTAACTCTGCACCGACTTTGACAGAAAAAAGTGTGAAAGTATCATTAATAACCAATTTTTTTTTGTAAAAATCTACATTTCTTCAAAGGCCAAAGGCCGAGCTGCATACCCTACACGAAGGCCTGGGGCGTAAGACAGACCCGGTGCGCGCTTTATACAACATCCCCAAGTAATTGCAAAGGCCGAAAGCCGAGCTCCTCGCAGGGCCGAAGGACTGGAGCGTAAGGCAGGTGTGTGCTTTTTGTATCTACCCCAAGATTCTTAATTGCGAAGGCCGAAGGCCGAGGTCCGCATAGGGCCGAAGGCCCTTAGCCAGGCTCAGTGCGCGCTTCCAACTTCCCCAAGCATCTCAATTCCGAAGGCCGAGTTCCGAGTTCCGCCTAGGGCCGTAAGGCCCGGAGCGTAAGCCAGGTTCGTGCTATTTGGAACTACCCCAAATTTCTTAATTGCGAAGGCCGAAGGCCGAGTTCCGCGTAGGGCCGAAGGCCCGGAGCCAGGCTCGGTGCGCGCTTCCAACTTCCACAAGCATCTTAACACCGAAGGCCGAGCTCCGTGTAGGGCAGTAACGTAAGGCCCGGAGCGTAAGCCAGGTGCGTGCTTTTTGTAAGATCCCCAAGTTTCTTAATTGCGAAGGCCGAAGGCCGAGCTCCGCGTAGGGCCGTAAGGCCCAGAGCGTAAGCCAGGTGCGTGCTTTTTGTATCTTCCCCAAGTTTCTTAATTGCGAAGGCCGAAGGCCGAGCTCCGAGTAGGGCCGAAGGCCCGGAGACAGGCTCGGTGCGCGCTTATAAGTTCCCCAAGCATCGTAATTCCGAAGGTCGAGCTCCGCGTAGGGCCGTAAGGCCCGGAGCGTAAGTCAGGTGCGAGCTTTTTGTATCTTCCCCAAGTTTCTTAATTGCAATGGCCGAAGGCCGAGCTCCGCGTAGGGCCGAAGGCCCTTAGCCAGGCTCGGTGCGCGCTTATAACTTCCCCAAACATCTTAATTCCGAAGGTCGAGCTCCGCGTAGGGCCGTAAGGCCCGGAGCGTAAGTCAGGTGCGAGCTTTTTGTATCTTCCCCAAGTTTCTTAATTGCGAAGGCCGAAGGCCGAGCTCCGCGTAGGGCCGAAGGCCCTTAGCCAGGCTCGGTGGGCGCTTCCAACTTCCCCAAGCATCTTAATTTCGAAGGACGAGCTCCGCGTAGGGCCGTAAGGCCCGGAGCGTAAGCCAGGTTCATGCTCGTTGGAACTACCCCAAGTTTCTTAATTGAAAAGGCCGAAGGCCGAGCTCCGAGTCGGGCTGAAGGCCCGGAGCCAGGCTCGGTGCGTGCTTCCAACTTTCCCAGGAAGCATCTTAATTACGAAGGCCGAGTTCCGCGTAGAGCCGAAGACCCGGAGCGTAAAGCAGGTGCGTGCTTTTTGGAACTTCCCCAAGTTTCTTAATAGCGAAGGCGAAGGCCAAAGCTCCAATTAGGGGCCGACGGCTCGAAGCGACCGAGAGAGGATCGTTTCCACGCAAGCTTGCGTCCATGCTTTCTAGTTCTTCAAACACAGAAAAATATTACAAGTATCTAAATGACAAAGGCCGAAGACGGAGCTCCACAAAGGGTCGAAGGAACTTTTACAGCTCGCTATAAGCCCACATATTTTATGCTGGTACTATTAACCTAAATCGCAGTAATATCTATCAGATGCCACATTTTTCGCTCAAATCCGTTGATTAACTTATGAGGAGGTACGTAATCACGTAAATAAACCTCCACGAGTGTTACTTTAGATCCGAATAAATCAGCGTCATCTGTATCAGCATTAGGTACATGCAATTCTGAGTAATGGCTACCATGTACATATATTATTATCTAAATATCGGTATTATAATGATGCGGTATTAAAGATATTATAGGAAATATGTAGTTGCAGTAGTTTGTATGATCACTTAAATGTATAAAATAAAAATAATTAATTAAAAATTAAAAAACACGACTGCAGTTTAAAAGCGAACTGAAAAGCTAAAAATAAATTTAGTTATGTTAGTTACTCACCTTAATGAATCTAAATTAGAATATAAGTGTTCAGTCAGGGTCATAAACAGCAAATGCAAAAGTTTAGGCTCATTTAGGATCGTGACTGTACCTGTATATTTTATTTTGATTGCAGTCGGGGACCTTTTAAATGGGAAAATTTTAATACATCAAGGTCCCCGACTGCAATTGAAATAAAATATACAGGTACAGGCACGATCCTAAATGAGCCTAAACTTTTGCATTTGCTGTTTATGACCCTGACTGAACACTTATATTCTAATTTAGATTCATTAAGGTGAGTAACTAACATAACTAAATTTATTTTTAGCTTTTCAGTTCGCTTTTAAACTGCAGTCGTGTTTTTTAATTTTTAATTAATTATTTTTTTCTACTCCCGTACTTTTATTTGTCAGGTCGTGCACAGACCTTTAAAACCCTACTTTACAGTTGTCAAGACAAGTCTTTGGTCTATTCCCCAAAAAAGCATTTGTGCATACACGCAGTATCTTTTTGGCACATTTCGATACTTCGTGTAATGACCACTTAAAAAATATTGAATGAAATACATTGTTGCATATTATTATACCATGCATTGTTGCCAACCTTATATTAAATGTCATCTCTGACAAATAAGTGGACCATAGACATGGTTTTTTAATTTCATTCATTCTTTTTCCGCCCGTACCCTCCATTTTTGCAACCTACTTCTTGAATGAAAAATATTTGTAAAATTTACAAATTTTTTTCGAAGTAAGTGCTTGGTCGTAGAAAAAGTATTGTATGTAATGTTGTTTAACTTAGTAAAAAAATACTCGTGGCGACTTTATTAACAATTTTCGGCTTCGCCTCAAATTGTTACTCACGCCACTCGCCTTTTATGACCTCTCTTAAACAACGCTTGCCTAAAATACTATTATAATATTTTTAACTTACCTACCTACTAATTAATGCAATAAGACCTATTATGAATTTGATATTAATTTATTTACAGAACAACTAACAGTTACTGAGCTTCTAAGCCTTCAAGATTACCGCTTTACTGATGTACATAAGTGGCCTCCTCGAGGCCATGTACCGTCTGGACCAGAAAGAAGTTTTCCAAACGATGATCCAAAGCGAAGACGGCCACCAGTGGAGGCTGGACCAGCAGTTCGTAAAAGATCACCGGATCCACCAAGAAATCGAGGTCCATACGATCATAGAGAACATGGGCCACCTAGCCGATATGGGCCACCTGAAAGACAAGGACCACCACGTGGACATGGACCATCTGACATACATGGACCCCCTGATGGACTAGGGCCGCCACGTGAACACGGACCACCTAACATGCGTGGACCTTTTGGTAGTCAAGGACAACCTGGTGAACATGGACCGCCTGATAGACAAGGAAAACCTGGTGAACATGGACCACCTCCAGGTGGGCATCCACCACCTGGCGAACGCGGCCCACCCGGCGGGAATACACCACCTTTAGGTGGACACGAACCGCCTACTGATAGACATGAAATACCTCCTGGCCACCGTGATCAACATGATAGCCATGGATCTTATTCCCCAGAAGACAGTTCTCTATCCACTAATAATGATGAAAATTCACAAGACAGCAAAGACATAAAGTTAAACTTCAGTGAGAATTTTAACAATACTGTACAGAAAAATGAACAGAAACCAAAAGTCAAAGACGGCCAACCTCTTAGTAACTTAGATGCAAATATTCATCATTCTATAGCTAACACTCCAGCTCCTTACCTAAACGTTTATCAAGTCGCTCCTGTGACCCCAGAAAGTTAATACCGTAAAACACCCTAATCTCGCCTGTCAAGCCAAACATCGCCTAAATTAAAAATATTAAATTTTCTACTAAAATTGGTATCAAACGTGGCATATTTAACTACCATATCTATTAGGAAATTTATTTGTGGCAACACTGCTGTTACTTTTTTGTGTCTACCTTCAGCTTATTCACTTTTAGAGTGTCTTAAAGAGTGTTAGGTGTGACAAAGATTTTTTTGCTCGTGAATACTTCTGTCTCCAGCGGCACATGTTTAACAGGTGAGTCAACAAAATACTTCAATCTATAATCGAAATTTAATGATCTTTCGCGTGAAATAATTAGTTTTCACGTAGGTATCCCCCGTAATTAAAAAGTTATCTTGTAATGTGTCACCTGGGAGGTCAAAACGCCATCTTCCTTCCAAATTTCGCCTACCCCTAGGGTGGTCACTTTAATGAAAAAAAATAGGTTCTCGTTGCGTTTTTTTTGTATGTCAAAATTTGTTACGTACTTAAGTTTTGTTGTTTTTCTCCACTATCCCTATCCGTTAAATTGGGTAGTATAATGTTAAAAATACTAAATAAATAATATATGATTTAATAACTACATCCTAATGATCTCGTACAATAATATTCATCGTTTTTTTTTTAAATATCTAATTATATAACTAGGTAATCTCTTTTTCTTCTTTGATACAGATATAGTTTATAATCCATTTACAAACACAGTCTGAAAAAAAAATGTCAACAAAAACATCACATGACTCAGTAATTTCAGAATGGCCGATTCACGTGTTTATTGTGTTGTGTTCAGGTCATTCTGAAATTTTAACTGAGTCATGTGGTGTTTTTGTTGACATTGTTTTTTGAGTACCTAGACCAATGGTTCCTAACCTTTTCAGTCCGGTTACCCCTATAACTAACTAGGGATCCTGATTTTCCCCTCCTCCCAATGTTAATAAAAAAATAAAACGTGTACGTTTGTTGTATTGATATATTAGGTTAGCTTATTACCCCCGTAAAATACCAGTTTTACCCCCACGGGGGTAATTACCCTCAGGTTAGGAGCCACTACCTAGACCATGGTTATTTTCTTGTGTCGTGGTATTTTACAAGATAACTTGAATCGTGATATAAAATATTTAGTTACTTATTGGGTCACTACAAATCTTTATTTTCGATCATGCACACCCAGTTGCAAAATTGCATGGACACTTGATAGAGGTATTATTATTAGTATTATATTAGGTTTATTAAATAATTGGTAACTTTAAATGATTATGTTATACTAGCTGTTGCCCGCGACTTCGTACGCGTGGATTTGTATATTGGTGGTTATATATTCTACATTAGCTTAGAACATTGTGCAGCAAGAGATTGCGGTAGGACGGTTAATCATTTGTTAATTATTAATATTATACAACGAATGAGACTTTGTCTTTCACAACCTACGAAGTTTCAAGCCCCTAACTGAATAAAATTGTCCTCGTTATAATCCCTCTAAACCCCCTTAGAAGATTTTCATGTCCTCTATTTAATAAAACCTACTACCTAACTACCTATTTACAAAGTTTGAAGTTCCTAGCTTTAAATAAAATTTGAACCCTATACAAACTTTCAACCCCTTTTTAATCATTTTAGGGGATGATTTTTTAAAAGCTGAAATTATTTTTCTTGTATTCTAATAATATGCCTTTATACAACGATTCAAGTCCCGCACTCAAAAAAATGTTTGGCCTCCAAACAAATTTTCAACCCCTTTTTCACCACCTCGGGGGATGAATTATCAAAATCTCTGAAATTAGTTTTCTTCTCTTTTGACAAAATACATTTTTACGAAGTTTCAAGTTTGTAGCTTTAAATAAAATTTAAACCCTATACAAACTTTCACCCTGTTTTAACCCTGTTAGGGGATGAATTTTACAAAACGCTAAAATAACTTTTCCTGTCTTCTAATAATATCCCAAAATAGAAAGATTCAAGTCGCGCATTCGAAAAAATGTTTGATATCCATACAAACTTCCAACCCCTTTTTCACCACCTTAGGGGATGAATTTTCAAAAACGCTGAAATTAGTTTTCTTGTATCTTAATTTAATACCTTTTTACAAAGTTTCAAGTTCCATTATATTAAAATAAAATTTGCACCCTAAGACGAAGTTTCATCCTCTTTTAGGGGTTGAATTTCCAAAAACGTAGCAATTACTTTTTTTTGTAATCGGCTATTATGCCTTTCTAAGAAGTTTCAAAGCATTTGTAATGGATTAAAACTTTCAACCCCTTTTTAACCCTGTTGGGGGATGAATTTTACAAAACGCTGAAATTATTTTTCCTGTATTTTAATAATATCCCGAAATACAAAGATTCAAGTCCCACGTTCGAAAAAATGTTTGATATCCATACAAACTTTCAACCCCCTTTTTACCACCTTAGGAGATGATAATTCAAAAACGCTGAAATTAGTTTTCTTGTATTTTAATAACATATATTTTTACGAAGTTTCAAGTTCTTAATTTAAAATAAAATTTGAACTCCATACAAACTTTCAACCCCCTTTTAAATGAGGGGATGAATTTTACAAAACGCTGAAATAACCTTTCCTGTCTTCTAATAATATCCTCAAATACAAAGATTCAAGTCCCGCACTCTCAAAAATATCTGATCTCCGTACAAAATTTCAACCCCGTTTTTACCACCTCGGGGGATGAAGTTTTAAAAACGCTGAAATTAGTTTTCTTGTTTTTTTTAATTTAATACCTTTTTACGAAGTTTTAAGGTCCTAGCTTAAAATAAAATTTGCACCCCAGGTCAAAGTTTCATCCCCTTTTTTACCCCCTTAGGGGTTGAATTACCTAAAACGTCGCAATTCCTGTTTTTTGTCATCGGCTATTATGTCTTTCTAAGAAGTTTCAAAGCATTTGTAATGGATTCAAACTTTCAACCCCTTTTTAACCCTGTTAGGGGATGAATTTTCAAAAACGCTGAAATTACTTTTCCCGTCTTATAATAATATCCCCATATACAAAGTTTCAAGTCCAACACTCACAAAAATATTTGATCTCCATACAAACTTTCAACCCCTTTTTCACCACCTTGGGGGATGAATTTTCAAAAACGCTGAAATTACTTTTCCCGTCTTATAATAATATCCCCATATACAAAGTTTCAAGTCCAACACTCACAAAAATATTTGATCTCCATACAAACTTTCAACCCCTTTTTCACCACCTTGGGGGATGAATTTTCAAAAACGCTGAAATTACTTTTCCCGTCTTATAATAATATCCCCATATACAAAGTTTCAAGTCCAACACTCACAAAAATATTTGATCTCCATACAAACTTTCAACCCCTTTTCACCACCTTGGGGGATGAATTTTCAAAAACGCTGAAATTACTTTTCCCGTCTTATAATAATATCCCCATATACAAAGTTTCAAGTCCAACACTCACAAAAATATTTGATCTCCATACAAACTTTCAACCCCTTTTCACCACCTTGGGGGATGAATTTTCAAAAACGCTGAAATTACTTTTCCCGTCTTATAATAATATCCCCATATACAAAGTTTCAAGTCCAACACTCACAAAAATATTTGATCTCCATACAAACTTTCAACCCCTTATTCACCACCTTGGGGGATGAATTTTCGAAAACGCAGAAAAGTTTTCTTGTTTTTTAATTTAATACCTTTTTACGAAGTTTCAAGGTCCTAGCTTAAAATAAAATTTGCACCCCAGGACAAAGTTTCATCCCCTTTTTACCCCCTTAGGGGTTGAATTACCTAAAACGTCGCAATTCCTTTTTTTTTGTCATCGGCTATTATGTCTTTCTAAGAAGTTTCAAAGCATTTGTAATGGATTCAAACTTTCAACCCCTTTTTAACCCTGTTAGGGGATGAATTTTCAAAAACGCTGAAATTACTTTTCCCGTCTTATAATAATATCCCCATATACAAAGTTTCAAGTCCAACACTCACAAAAATATTTGATCTCCATACAAACTTTCAACCCCTTTTTCACCACCTTGGGGGATGAATTTTCAAAAACGCTGAAATTACTTTTCCCGTCTTATAATAATATCCCCATATACAAAGTTTCAAGTCCAACACTCACAAAAATATTTGATCTCCATACAAACTTTCAACCCCTTTTTCACCACCTTGGGGGATGAATTTTCAAAAACGCTGAAATTAGTTTTCTTGTTTTTTAATTTAATACCTTTTTACGAAGTTTCAAGGTCCTAGCTTAAAATAAAATTTGCACCCCGGGACAAAGTTTCATCCCCTTTTTACCCCCTTAGGGGTTGAATTACCTAAAACGTCGCAATTCCTTTTTTTTTGTCATCGGCTATTATGTCTTTCTAAGAAGTTTCAAAGCATTTGTAATGGATTCAAACTTTCAACCCCTTTTTAACCCTGTTAGGGGATGAATTTTCAAAAACGCTGAAATTACTTTTCCCGTCTTATAATAATATCCCCATATACAAAGTTTCAAGTCCAACACTCACAAAAATATTTGATCTCCATACAAACTTTCAACCCCTTTTTCACCACCTTGGGGGATGAATTTTCGAAAACGCAGAAATTAGTTTTCTTGTTTTTTAATATAGTACATTTTTACAAAGTTTCAAATTCCTAGCTTAAAATAAAACTTGCACCCCATACAACCTTTCATCCCCTTTTTAACCCCCTTAGGGGTTGAATTTTTCAAAATCGCTTCTTATCTCTTGTACACTTTATAAATTCAACCTAGTGTGCAAATTTCAACTTTCTAGCTTTTGTAGTTTCGGCTCTGCGTTGATGAATCAGTCAGTCAGTCAGTCAGTCAGTCAGTCAGTCAGGACACTTGCATTTATATATATAGATAACCTGATAGAATCGTATAAAGTCCTATATAACTGTAAATATAAGTACCTACTATTGTGTGCCCTTACAGGGTGTCATGAACTGACCTCTTAAATTGTAACACCTTATTATGTACATGACAATGCAATATTGAATAAATGACTAAATGACTAAATGACTACATGCAATTATGCAGCTTGATTTATCTATGTTTCACCTAACGTAAGCGGGATTTTTGTTAAGTAAGTACTTAATTAATATTACTCTTTAAATACATTTTGTGGTTGATTTTGAAATGTTTTTTTTTCTCATACCTATATGATTTATGACATGAAAACCAAAAACCCTCTTTAATTGCGACAGTTGGTTAAAAACATGATTCTTGACAACCCTGAACGATCGTAGAAATATGTATGAAAACAACGCTGGATGTCATCCTATTTTCGCCTATGATGAAAATATGTGCGTAATAGGACCTTAATAACACCGGCTTACGATTCAATATAAATTACGTGAATCATACAGATGGTAGAACTTAATTTTAATGGAGTGTGCCTATGTTTAGTCATGTTTGATATGGTAGGCGAAATTAGGCAAAAAGATGAAACTTCGCCTATTGTCTTTGAGCTCTTTTTTTAGGTATAATTATACGTACAATTGGGTTATTTTTAAATTAAATTTAGGTGTTATCATTATATGTACCATTTAGATACTAGTGATGACACAATAAACATGTACCCTAAGAGGAAACTTCAAAAATATGTCAAAAAGTAGGCGAAAATAGGGTGTTTTACGGTATGGTAAACAAATCATTACCTAAATTAAAATATTTGCCTTGTTTTGTTAGTTTAAGGATTATATAGTAATTAGATATGTATTGACAGAAATAACTAATGTATAGTTCCATTTTAATTACGTATAATGTTGTCTTACCACTTGTAAAACAAGTTTTCGACTTGCTTCTTCAGTCCAGATATTTATTTTATTACTTACAATGTTCAAAGGTTTATCACAAAATTTCACGTAAATCGGTTGAGAAATGCGACCAGAGAGGAGAACATCAGATAGCCGTGCATAAGAAAGCAGTCACACGGTCAATAATATGAACAAAAATTTATGTATGCAATCTAAATAGATATTTCAGTAATATATGTATGATATATTTTTATGTGGTTTTTTTTTGCGGCATTTGCCGGGATAACGCGAGGAAGAAGAAGATGTATAATACATTTTTGACCTGTTTTTCTGTCGCTAATAAAGTGCCGACTAATTTGCTTTTTTTTGCCGACTAGTCGCCGACTAATCGCTGACTACAAAATATGATGCCGGATTGATCTGTTTCCGATGTGATACTGATCGGTCAGTGTCAAAAGTGACAATTCTTCAACCAAAACGTCACTTTTGACACTGACCGATCAGTATCATATCGGAAACAGATCGAATAACTAAAACTCGTATATAATTGGTATTAGTTGTAGCTCCGACCAAATAGGTATATACTTAGTTTCATCACATAAAAACAAAAAATGTTATAGGTAAATATTCGTTTTATTTTATTTTATTTACATGTAAATGCTTTAATCATTATCGTACTGCTATACATATTGAGTATATAAAATAACTTTTTTAACAGTGATTTTGAGTAGACTGCAAATACACGAATGATTCACGATGGTAAGTTACCTATTCGTTAAGGTCCTATGTGTAAAAACATAAATCGGGTTAAACAATGTGTTAGTTGTGCTTAATAATTACCGTGAATATCTTGCGGATTAGGTTTAATTCTAAACGTGACACTTGTTACACGATTAGGAGAAATAACATCATGAATATCCAAAAACCTCATAATATGTAGTACAGGCTAATCTATGTAACGAGAGCCGGCTAGCAGCAGCAGACAGCGGCAGCGGCAGTCGGACTGGGCACAGCATGGCGTAGCGTGAATCATCCTTTATGCATATATCATTTCAATATGTCAAGCACCAACAAGCATGCACCGGCCGTCAGCGGTACGTCTGTAATTAGCCTGGCATGCTCCGGTGAAATTCGCTCTTTCGTCTTTTTTAGTTGTGGTTTCAGATGCTGCTGTTGCTGTTTCTTCTTGTTTATCCTCCTTTGCTTCGTTTTCCTTTGTCGCCGTGGTTGAAGAAGGTGAAGTTGTTTCAGATACCTTTGTGTCTTTTGTCTTTTCATCTATCTTCTGTTCTCCTTCCTTCTTGTCCTCTTTTTCGACATGACCATCCTTGGCCGCACTAGGAGTAGCCGCAGTAGTCACCGTTGGCTCTGTGTTGTTCTTGTCGGCGTTATCACTTTCAGGTCTCCAGATATTATGTACATCTTTATGAACTACTTCTGCTGTTTCTTTAACCTTTCCAAAAAAATCTTTGACCAGTCCACCTTCCACTGAATAGAGTAGTGTTATAAAACAACATACAAAAACTATAGGAAGCTTCATTATAGAAAGCAACTCGTTGTAACTTCTCGTAAATTATAAACTGAACTGTAACATCTACAATGAGCGCACGCTTAAATAGATAACGACTTGACCTCTTGTACTTATCAGTTATGTACTCGCATGATATGCTCATGTTGACATTGATTTAGACAACTTCAATAGGTATTTTGTTGTATTGTTTTAGTCTGGATCTTAGGTACATCTTGGAACGGGGCCTGCAAATAAAAAAGCATATTATAGGTATTGAGTAATTTGTAAAGTCCTACTGTACTTGTGCACTTATAACTGGCTAGAATATTTGTTTATTATATTAGTGAAATTAACATAAATAAGAATAATCACACGTTACGTGTAAAATAGGGTCCTTGGTCTCATGTTGTTTTATTTTTAATATTTGAAACCCGTTTTAAGTTATATTATAGTAGGTTATTTTTTTCGTTTTGCCAATTAAACTTGCAATACTTGCAACTTATTCAATTGCTTAAAAAAATTCTAAAGTTTTTAAATCCTTGGTTTAACGGTTTTATACCGGTTTCCCCTAATATATAGGAATTGTAGGAATTGATTTCTCAAGAATGGCAACAATAAATACCTATGGCATAATACTTTTATTCGGAGTCCCGAAACGTTCCTAAAATATAACTAAAAAAATAAACCTTATGTGTACCGTACCTCTAAAATATTGATCTGCATCGTCCTAATTGATCACGCCTCCATCCTTGGGGACAATCTAAGAGCGGAACACGTATAACTTGTCCCGTTACTATGTCCGTTTTCATCGTAGTAGTCGTCGTCAAGGACGCGTTGCGAAGTTTCTCACGAAAATCAAAATTTATACCGTAAACCAAATTCACTATTAACACTGTCAAAAACACAGTTTTAGCGTCCATTTTAACGCAATATGATTATACCACTGCGCCACGTAAACTGCGTATATTATCGTGCAACGAAGTCTAATCACCAAGGCTCTCTGCAAACACCATTCACATCCTTTAACTTGCCGTCTTTACAACGGTCAGTGTTTATCGGCACATCGATCATACTTCCCTCTGTCTTGTCTTCACTACTACTTTCAAGAATTTCTGCTCTCTTCTTTGGCGCAACCGCATCTATGAAATTAGATACCGGATTTTTGAAAATATCTAAAAAATCGTTTGTAGAAAAAGTTGCACTTTTAACAGGTATCAATAAATGAATAACAATTACGAACACTACTATTCGCGCGCACGGCGGTGTCATTCTACAAAGCTAGAACCGTTCACTGTCGCGTCTCGACCATTTTTATCAACTAACAGCGTCTGCTGCACGTGTATATCATACACTTTATATCTATGATGTTTACAGCATATGTAATATGTAAAGAATTTTATCATTAAAACGTTGATCTTATCAAGAATTTGTGTTCGTTTTTAAAGGGAAACTGACTTCCCGTTTGCTTAATCTAGGTACAGAGGTAACCGAATTATGACCGTGCTATTCAGTGACTCAAAACGTATGTTACTTCCAAATTTCTAGACTACATACATCAGTTAAATCAGTAAATAGATATTTTACTTGCCCTCTACTTATTATTAAAACCAGTTTTCGTGTTCAACAACTCTTCTATCTCAATGAGAAGTGATAGACAGAAAATTTTCCTTATTTACATACGGCGTGGCCTCGGCAACAAGCTGGGGTCATATTTTATCAGACAATTGTAAGTAAGCAAATAGCGACGTCTTGTTCCTTGTTATGAGTTTCAGAATAAAAAAAATAGAGAAATCTTGCAATAAATTGTAATTAAGGCCGAAGAACGAAAAATTATCACAGTGTATTTTGTAAAATAATTAACAAAACTTGGAATAAAAAATCCTATGGACTATACTAATAGTATGTCAAATACACGTATTAGGTTGTAAGTAGTAAGCTTTATTGCATCAATTGAGTCCTATTGCTTCCATCCTCGAATAACTAAATTGATGTCGGCCATTAAACCATTGCCTTTAAATAGTTTTATTACATTCGTGGAAGTTACTCACGAATCAATTTGATGACAGATATTATGTACGTACAAAATGTACGCCTGTGCTATTCTTTGAATTAGTTTTATACGCAGTGATTCACAAAAAAGAAACGTCATGCTAGCGGATATAGCAAATTTTTATCTGGTATCTTTATTACTTACGCAAACTGTTATGAAACTTGTAGGTACCTACAAATTATTTAATAGGTATTTGTTACAAGGTAAATTGTTGATAAAGTGATTCAGCAAACAGTGTGGCAATAAAACTTTTTTTTAAGTCCATCTAAGCTAACTCCGTCTTGGCAGACCTCACATTTAAAAAAGCGGCCAAGTGCGAGTCCGACTCGCCCATGAAGGGTTCCGTATTTAGGGGATTTATGACGTATTAAAAAAAACTACTTACTAGATCTCGTTCAAACCAATTTTCGGTGGAAGTTTGGTAATGTACATCATATATTTTTTTTAGTTTTATCATTCTCTTATTTTAGAAGTTACAGGGGGGGGACACACATTTTACCACTTTGGAAGTGTCTCTCGCGCAAACTATTCAGTTTAGAAAAAAATGATATTAGAAACCTCAATATCATTTTCGAAGACCTACCCACAGATAACCCACACGTATGCGTTTGATGAAAAAAAAATTGATTTTCAGTTCTAAGTATGGGAAACCCCCAAAAAAAAAACTACTTTCTAGATCTCGTTCAAACCAATTTTCGGTGGAAGTTTGCATGGTAATGTACATCATATATTTTATTTTATTTTATCATTCTCTTATTTTAGAAGTTACAGGGGGGGGGGGACACATTTTACCACTTTGGAAGTGTCTCTCGCGCAAACCATTCAGTTTAGAAAAAAAATGATATTAGAAACCTCAATATCATTTTTGAAGACCTATCCCTATACCCCACACGTATGGGTTTGATGAAAAAAATTTTTTTGAGATTCAGTTCTAAGTATGGGGAACCCCCAAAATTTATTGTTTTTTTTTTTCTATTTTTGTGTGAAAATCTTAATGCGGTTCACAGAATACATCTACTTACCAAGTTTCAACAGTATAGTTCTCATAGTTTCGGAAAAAAGTGGCTGTGACATACGGACGGACAGACAGACAGACATGACGAATCCTTAAGGGTTCCGTTTTTTGCCATTTGGCTACGGAACCCTAAAAATAACAAAAGGAAAACACAGATAATTGCATTTGTGTTTTATATTGTCTTTTAAAATTTAATTTGTGTAAGTAATGTCATAGTAGTATCGACCAGGTTATATTTACGACATAGGTAGGTCTTGATAGTAGGTAAAATGAGCTGAGGTTGAGGTAAAATGAGCTACAGTCGGATCAAGCTAGCTCTGTACAGATTTTGCAATACCAAAGTATTATAGTGTCATCATAAATGTCAAATTTCTATATGCCTCTATTCCTCTAATCACCTCACCGATGCGATAATTACGTGCGATTTTTACAATGCGGCATTTGATAGAGTTCGTTGCACCTACTTAGCCAGCAATTATCTAAAATCGTATATAGAGATGGGTAGTATGGGTAGTGAGTAAATACTCACGGGTAAATACCGAGTAAATACTCAGTATTTACTCAATATACCCGTATTTACTCGTTTATACCCAAATTGGTGGGTATAAACTGTTTAGAGTGCTAAAATATGCCATAAATTTGAAATATAGGTATATTTTGTAAGCCACTACTGGGTTAAGAACTCAAAATTGTAAGAAATGTATTTTTAAGAGGGGCACTCCATACATGTACTCACTCACAATTTTTTTTTTTTCAGAAACAACCAACGTGTTGCACATCATTAAATGGGTCTTTAAATTAACTGGAATGTTTCTAAGAACATTTTTGGATAAATTGAATATTTTTGGAAAAAAACCGTTTCGAAAAGCCAAAATAATGTTTATCTCTCTATAACTTTAGAACCAAAGTTCAGAAAAAATATGAAAATATATCGGGAGATTAGCCGTATAATAGAGTACAAAAAACAATATTTTGAACGTCATCGGTTGAGCCATTTTTGAGTTTTCTTTAAAAAAACCCTTAATAAAAGGTCATAAGTGCCGCGTAAACACGCAATTTTGCGCGTCATGCAGTTATCTAGAACATCGATAGAATTTAAGTACCATAATATTTTTAAAGTAAATACCTTCTTATTTAAAACAAAGTTGTTAACTATGCATTATCACAATTTTCCTCTCACTAATAATTACCTTTTTTCCTAAATTAAACGTCCTATATGCTTTTTATTTTATAGATATTGTTAATACACGTTAGAACTCTTCAATAAAAGACAATTTTGTTCTTAAATCTCACTTTTTGAAGAATATTTTATAAGCAATCGTTTTTACCCACCTAAATGAGTAAATACGGATATTTATCGGGTGCTTTGAGTAAATACCGAGTAAATACTCACCCCTACTCATCTCTAATCGTATACAATTAGGGCAGATGAGTAAAGGCCCTATGAAAATATGACGTTTGTAACGACACTTCCACTTTGTGTTGCGCAAAGTTAGCATAGACGCACTCTAA
The DNA here is from genome assembly GCF_948474715.1 of Cydia amplana. Taxonomy (NCBI): domain Eukaryota; kingdom Metazoa; phylum Arthropoda; class Insecta; order Lepidoptera; family Tortricidae; genus Cydia; species Cydia amplana. The sequence continues at coordinate 13,438,738 of NC_086071.1, read as the reverse complement.
CAACCTAATAATTTAAGTTGTTAAAATAAAGTCCGTCAACCAAATCTTGTCAGTAGCAATGTAAAGCAAACTAAAGTAGGGCAACACTCAAAGAGCAGTATTGCGCTAAGAAAAGCAGCAATGTACATCGAACCAAAATATTTTTTTTTCCGCTGAGCGCGCCCTGCGTACGTCAATTCAAATTGTCACTCGCGGTTTATTGAAAAAATTTGAAACATGGACGGACAATTTAAAAGCGATGTTAAAACAATGTTAATCAAAATGATGAACAAATTTGAAGATATCAAAAAACAACTCCCTATCGTAGTGCTTATATTCTCTTTGTTCCCTATCTATGTCTTCTAAAGTTTACTAAAATAAAATCATATCAAAATGCAGATAATTAGATAGTGCATATATTTGTTATTTACAATATAATATGCCACTTGTTAATGAAAATTAGTGTACTCTTCTGGATGAATATGACATACCTGTGTAATTTTTTTTTGATTGGTATATATTGTACAATAGGATTACATATTAAAAATAAAACAACTGATACTTGGGTATTTATTTAATTTAAAGGTAAATAAGATAAGGGTCACTTTAGCTTACACTATAATTCAGGTCATTAATTGAAAAAATATAATGAAGTTACCAATGTTACCGGGTCACTTACAACCAAGCATAATACTCTGTAGTATTCTATTGCATCTTTGTAAATAGTCACAACTGATTGCTGAAAATATTAGACATGTGGGCCTATGGACGGTTTCCAGGACACAATTTATGGTCTTGTTTGGATAGATTTAGGCATACGTTTTAATTTTATTTATGCCTTTTAACCCTAAAACAAAAAAACTGAACATAATCTTAAAAGTTCGAAAGAGTTCTTCTAGTATGTACTTGTCATAACCTCAATTTTTAGTAATGTTTACCATCAACGAGCATGATTGTACATTGCAGGCCCCTTAGCTTTGCTTATTCTTATTTAATGTATTGGTATTTAATGGTGACAGCAGAAATATCTCTTGAAACAGAAACGATTCAGAATGAAAACCAAATGAAAACAAATAAGGTGACGGCTGTCATTCATCAATCCACATTCCACAGATAAAACACAGATGACACGCATTTTGGAATTATTCGAACACAGTGTTGCTAACCCGCGATTTTTCAAATTTGCCGCCTTTTACTACTGACAAGATTTGGTTGACGGACTTTAACTTGGCGGCGTTAGTAACGAATGATATTTGTTTTTATTAAAATGCATAATTGTATAAACCTTGTTAGTTGTTCCCGCAATGCCCGCAATATAACCTCGCCTGAGTAAATCCTTTCCGGGAGAGATCCTTGGCAAAATAACTGAAAATACAAAATAATGACAAAAATTGCACTTTTTAAACCACATATTTGTAAACAAGTTATTTTTTAAGGTTTAATAATATTATTTTATTTCCAATTAATAGACTCCGCGTCAAAAATAAATCTTTATTACGCATACATCCCGTTATATACGAAAATTGAGCGTTACTTACATCATAACAGCATGTTTTTATGACACTTTTTGTATTAAATTATTGAATACAGGGTTTTCAATCTCTGACAAACATCCTTTTATTGAATGAACGGACGTCGATGAGCAAAATATGAGACCACGAAGGCATTTTGTGATTAAAATACCACCCTTTGATGAATAAATTTTAATCACTATTATGATACTGCACTGAACATTGAAAGTGGCGTTGTTCGTTTAACAACGGTCTGATAGTAACATAGTTACTTTAAATTAAATAGTCGTTTTAAAATGAGAGCATTTGTATGGAGAACCGATCTTGTTGGCGACTCTTAATAAAGGTGACATTCGGGTGGCAACTGCAGCTGCATTACGGTTGCGACATTATTGCTGCTGCGGCATCACAAGGTCGCCATTGTAACTATTTCCTTAATGAAATGCGTCGGCGAACGTCATACCTTTTATCAAGGATATTAACAGATGCATGATGCAGATTAATGGAGAGCTTTGGTACGCAAAGACCTCATGTGGTCGCGACCCTCGGTCATGAGGAATCGAGGAAGAAGAACAGATGCATCTGGGATTATTGTGGGGCTCTGTCTGTAGCGCCCGCGTCAAAGCTATACACACGCAGCAGCAATGTCACCAGTATTTTTTTTCAATACCACGTCGGTGGCAAACAAGCATACTGACCGCATGATGGTAAGCAGTCACCGTAGCCTATGGACGCCTGCAACTTCAGTTGCCATCCGAGCGTCTCCATAATGACATTTAAAAAAAAATGTATAGGTACTTATTGTTGAAATCTTCCGTTCAGATAAAGAATGAGAACATTAAAATTAAACATTAATTAACTATGCACATTGTGTTTATTTCAAATCATATTGAATTGACAGTTCTAGGTTTCAAGTTTTGCACTCGGCATTTTCGTCCGTAATATCTTCTAGCTTAATTAAAATAGTAAATTTTCTATTTCATTGTGTGTGAACTCGAAACTGAACGAATGACGAGGTGCATAACTTTAATTGTAGTAGACAGTGAACAGCGTTATCTGATAAAAATCGACACCAAATTCTCTTCGACTAGTTCTTTCCGCATCGCCTCATGTGCCTCGACTTCTTGTGCTGAAACAAGTACATAATATCAATTAGGTATGTCATTATATTATGGTTAAACCGGCATCCGGTCGATAATTTTATTATGAATCTGATCCTGAAGCTGAACAATTTCCACCATATTTCCCAAAATGTCCCAGAAAGTTTCTATGAAACATCCTTTTTTGTTACCAGATTTCCTTACACATTTGATAACAAAAAAGGAACGTTTCATACAAACTTTCTTGGACATTTTGGGAAATATGGTGGAAATTGTTCAGCTTCATGTATTTTACCAGCATACCAATTTTTTTAGAAATCTAAGATGTAATCGAAATGTACAAATTATTTGAGAAATGCTCAAGTAACAAATGTAGGTATGTAATTATCAATACTGACGTGATGGCTCGACTTTTCGTTGGAATCATCACAATCCACTTCGTTGTTCTTGCTGTCTTCCTCAGACGACGATGAGGATGACGACGAAGATGAGGATGAGGATGACGATGAATCATCCTTCTTGCCGTGCCCCTGAAACGTAATGGTTCTTGAATCACAGACTGTCCGCATTTCGATAACATTCTGAAGCATATCGTTGCTGGAAAGCAATAATGCTGTAACCCGCACTACAGTAGGGATGATGACACATGTTGAATTTTATAACAAAATCTAGTAAAATAGATAGCAAACGAGCAATTTATCACAATAATGTGGATATTAAAATAAAATATTGAAAAATTACAAAGTTACAGGACCGGAAAATCTCAAAATTTAAGTTTTTTTTAACTTCCAAAAACGATAAAAGTAAGGGTACCATTCGATTCCTTACATTTCATCCAAAAAAATATTGTATAGCAACTATATACATAAACGCAATATTTCACCGACAAAAACGCAATTTTCTTGTTTTGTCCATACTACAAGATGGGCGATGACGTCACGGCCTTTGGCCGTTTTGTATAGGGCGTTTCGCGAGTGAAGTGCGACTGTCGGACTTTGACTACAATTTCTGACTTTTGTGTTACTTTAATGCAATGGGTCCCATATAGACATTTGATCCTAAAAACAAACCCGATCGATTGATACCATAAAAAAAATTAGTCATGTAGCCTATTGTATTGCTGGTTACAGCATTATTGCTTTCTAGCTACGATATATCGTGGGCTGTTGGTATGTAGAGGGTGTATATGCAATCGACACTGGCTTGACACATTTAATTTGAATACAGAAGCTCAAGTTTGAATGATGTTTAATTCAAACTTGAGAATGTCAATTACTCTACTTCCAAACGCCGTCATGTAATGTTGTGTTTATAAAGTTTATAAATTAAATAATAAATAATGTATTGACAAACTAAAGTGCCTTCCAGTATTTATAATAAACCTCCAAAGACCTCCTGCAACCAATTAAGAGGTTATGGAGCCCACAAGATAAAGTAAAATAAGTAATTTTAGTGTTTCAGGAAAACGATTCAGCTTTCGTACACAAATATTTCAGAAGATAAGCCTAGCAACGGAGTTGTTTACAAAATAAGGCTAGCAACCAGTTTGACGTTTCAGTAAACCGTACGTAATTTTAAATGATGGAGAATATTGATTGCCTAAACAAATTAAATTTAAATTCCTCCTATCCTACGTGGCGTAAATTAGCAAAATTATTTCTGGACGCCAAAGGAGTTGGAGAAGACAGCGAAGATAAAGGTAAAGCCGCAAAGGCTAAATATTTTATTTTAAAATCAATAGATGAGAATATCTTACATTATGTTATTAATTGCTCAACTACAAAGGATATCTTCGATAAGTTAGATGTTGTCTTTAATTACAAAGTGGAAAAAGACAGCCACCTAAAGGTAATTGAATTCTACAACTATAAATTCAGCGGAGATATACTTCAGGATATTAGCAAACTTCAAAATATGTGTTTCGAACTACAGTCTACCACAAATAAAATAAATGATGACATGCTTATACAAAAGATTTTAACAATCTTACCAGCTAATTTAAATTTCTTTAGAACTGTATGGGAGGTAACTCCAAAATCTGATCAAACCATACATACTCTCATTGAACGTATTCAAAAAGAACTTAAGCTATTTGATAGTAGTCCTTCAGAAATACTTCCACAAACAGAAGAGGCCATGAAAAGTAATGAAAAGAAGTACTTTAACTGTAATCAACCAGGTCATATTGCGAGATTCTGCTTTAATAAAAAGTGCACCATTTGCAATAAAAGTGGACACACTTCCAGTGAATGTTTTTCTACAAAAATATGCAGGAAATGTAATAGGAAGGGACACATTGAAAGGTTTTGCCGTACGTTCAGCCTGGTGAGTGAACAAATAAAACACACGACTAGTACTAGAGCTATAATTGATTCAGGTGTTTCTTCCCACATGTTTTACAATAATGATATCATAAATTCCACAGAAAATATAAATGTAGATATAAGATGTGCCAATGCAGAGAACCTCGTCGCTCAAGCAATAGGTACAGTCAACACAAATGGTTTTGAACTGGAAGATGTACTATATGTTCCTGCAATTTCTAGAAACCTGATATCTGTAAGTTCAATCACTGATCACGGTGCATCTGTACTCTTCGCTGGAAATAAGGTATCTGTAAAGAAACATAATAATATTATTCTTACTGGTTATAAAACTAGAAACGGTCTCTATGAAACAGAATTTTCTGCAAATATCGTTCGAGAGGTATTGTTCTCCGAGAATGTCGATATCTGGCATCGCCGGCTCGGTCACGTATCGGATGTGCCGCGTCTAGCTAAATTGGTAAACGGTATTAAAATTGGGGGGGCAAATCAAGAACATTTTTGCGAAATATGTGTCAAAGCGAAAATGACTAGAAAACCTTTCAAAAACAATAGAATTCAAGCTAAATTCCCTTTGGAAATAATTCATACGGATGTTTGCGGTCCAATAGAAACTCCCACTTGGGATAACAAAAAATATTTTATTACTTTCCTAGATGACTTTACACATTTTTGTGTCGTTTATTTAATTACTTTTAAAAGTGAAGCCTTTGACAAAATAAAACAGTTTGTGACTTTAGCGGAAAATCATTTCAATTCAAAAGTGAAAAAAATAAGATGCGATAATGGACGCGAATACTCGAACAATAATCTAATGTCTTGGTGCAACTCTAAAGGAATAATTCTAGATCTAACAATACCCTACACGCCGCAACTGAATGGAAAAGCGGAGAGACTGAATAGAACCCTGTTAGAAAGAACTAGAGCATTAATATTCGATGGCCGTGTTCCAAACTATCTATGGGGCGAAGCACTTACAACTGCCAGCTTCCTAATAAATAGAAGCCCCAGCGAAGGTAAAGACAAAACTCCAGCTGAGATGTGGTTTGGCTTCAAACCAAATGTATCGCATATAAGAAGATTTGGTTCAACAGCCTATTATAAAATAAACTCAGGTGTACGAAAGTTAGAAGTTAGATGTAATAAAGGAATTCTGATTGGCTATATCAGAAATGGTTACAAAATATGGGTGGATGAAACGAAAACAATTGTAAGAGCCAGGGATGTAAGAATAAATGAAGACGAGCAAGGTATATATCTAAATGAAGAAAATGATGAAAGCATTAGAGGTCTTTGGAAGATATTCGAAGAGAATGAAGAGACGGTTAGGGAAGGCACAACACGAAATAAAGAAGTTAATAGACAGGAAGAAAATCAAGGTGGTAGAGTCAACAATAATGAAGGTCGAGAAGGTGAAATGTTAAGAAAAAGAATGAGTAGTAGAAATATGGAGAGTGTTCGAGAAGGCGATATTCATTTGAGAAGATTGAGTAGTGAAACAAGTGAAGACGAAACAAATGAAGACGAAACAAATGAAGGTGAAACAATTGAAGGTGGAACAATTGAAGGTGGAACAATTGAAGGTGGAACAAATGAAGATGGAACAAATGAAGTAGAAACAAATGAATTCGAAACAAATGGCAATGAAACAAATAACAATGAAACAAATGAAGTTGAAATAAATGAAAGTGAAACAAACCGAGAAGTAGAAGAAGAAGAAAGTAATGAAGAATACTATGATGGAAATGAAGAACCTGTTGATACTGAACTAGTTGAAAATCGAGTTGAAAGTAATCGTAATCGAAATAATGATAGTGATAATAATGAAAATAGAAGAGTTCAGCCTGCCAGAGAACGTAGACTACCCGATAGATATAAAGATTATTTAATGAATTATGACACTGAAGCATCGATGTTGACCTACGAGGAGGCAATAGAATCAAAAGAAAAGGACAAATGGAAACAAGCTATAGAAGAAGAAATTAAATCACTTGAAGAAAATAAGACGTGGTCATTTGTGGATGAACAAGAAGCAAAAGAAAGGAAATTAGTTACTAGCAAGTGGATTTTTACTGTCAAGTCTGATGGTAGGTATAAAGCCAGACTAGTTGCAAGGGGCTTTCAACAAAAGTACAAAATAGATTATGATGAGACATATAGTCCGGTAGTCAATACTACTTCTTTAAGAATTCTATTATCAATTGCGGCAGCGAAAGGTCTAAAGATGAAGCAGTTTGATGTGAAAACGGCCTTTTTACATGGAGACTTGAAGGAATGTATATATATGAAGGTGCCTAAAGGCTACAGTGACAAAGAAGGCAAAGTATGCAAACTAAACAAGAGCTTGTATGGTTTAAAACAAGCTCCACTAATGTGGAATATCAAGTTTACAGAGTTCTTAACAAAGATGGGTTTTAAACAAATGAAACTTGATCAATGCATCTTTGTCATGGAAGGTGAAAGGAAAATTATCCTTGCAGTATATGTCGATGACGGATTAGTACTCGGAGAAAGAGAAGAAGATCTATTGCATATAATAGATACAATTCAAAAATCCTTCGAACTAAGAATTTTAGATGAAGTAACTAATTATATAGGTTTGGATATAAAGCAAGATAAGAAGGGGATTAAAATTTTTCAGAAGACATATAGTGAGAAAATCATAAAAAAATTTAATCTTGAAAATGCAAAAGAATGTAAATGCCCAACGATTATGATAGAAGAACATCCATCTGTTAAAGTTGATACAAAGTCTCATGAGCTTTACCGCGAGATGATAGGGTCATTGTTATATCTCTCGAATAAAACGCGACCAGACATTAGTTTTCACGTAGGTTATTGTTCGAGGCATCAAAATTCTCCAAATTTAAATGATTTAAACAATGCTAAAACAATTTTGCGATTCCTTAAAGGTTCAGCAGAAAAAGGGATTCACTTTAGTAAAGATGATAAAGTTCTCAGGGGTTATTGTGATTCGGATTTTGCGGGAGATCCAGACACTAGACGCAGCACTTCTGGTTTTGTGATTTGGCTGAATGGTGGACCAGTGGCATGGAGCTCAAGAAAACAATCAGTAGTCGCATTAAGCAGTACAGAAGCAGAATTTATAGCAGCAGCAGAATGTTGTAAGGAACTACTGTTCGTAAGGGATCTGATCTATGAGATAACCAAAGAAAAACTCGAAGTTGAGATGAGAGTGGATAATCAGTCTGCGATTTGGCTTATGAAGAAAGGAATCATGGGAAAAAGAAGCAAACATATAGACGTAAAATACTATTATCTAAAGGAGAAAATCGACGAGAATCAGATTACAGTAAAATACTGTCCAACTGGATCACAGCTGGCTGATATACTAACGAAAAGTTTACCAGCTGTAAAATTTGAAAAATGTCAACGAAGATTAGTGTTTTAGTGATAATGTGAGCTATTGAGTGTAGACAATGTAGTATAAGTGCGGGCTAAAGTGAACGTTAATAACTATTTTGAATAAATGTCGGGGTTTTTCTTTTATATTATATCGTAGTATGTAAGTTTTTTATAGGGTGTGTAAACTTTTATATTATAATACAGAAATATATACTTATTGAAAGAAAACTTGAGGATCAAGGATTCTAGAAACAAAGTGTATTCAAAATTGAGGGGGTGCTTAATAATGATTCACTTAAGGGGGTGTAAGTGTAGAAAGTGTAACTGAATCATTATTTAACCTCATCCACCAAAAAAAGAAGAAGAGTAACATTCCCTTTAATAGGTACATTTTACATCGTTTCTGATAAATATCCTTGAGTTTTTTGTTTCTAAGTCTGTATTTTAATATTTTATAATTGGTATTAGAATTGTTATTAGGTATAGATTATTAGTGATGTTGAAGAGTTGAGTCGGTGAATAAAGGTTTTATTTTATATAATATGATTAGTATGGAAGAATCGAGTGGGAGTATAAAGGAAATATAGAAGAGGATTATTGTTGATGAGTCGAGCAGGAGAATAAAGGATTTATTAAAGAGTGGAAGAATAAAACGTTTATTATAGATAATTTGTGGTGACGTATCGAGTGGAGGAATATTTGAGTACTTATCTTGTTGAATGAGAATTTACTGTAATGTATTTGTTGAATGGGGATTACATGTATGTAATATGTGGGAAATATACAGGGTGATGTAATATGTGGGAAATATACAGGGTGATGTAATATGTGGGAAATATACAGGATGATGTAATATGAGGGAAATATACAGGATGTGTTATGTTTTTTCTGGTTATTGTACTTATATGAAATTATTTATTGGAATATTGTCTTAACTAAAGAATAGCGCTGTAAATTAATGCTTCAAGCAGAGTCGATTGAGGGGGTGTGTTGGTATGTAGAGGGTGTATATGCAATCGACACTGGCTTGACACATTTAATTTGAATACAGAAGCTCAAGTTTGAATGATGTTTAATTCAAACTTGAGAATGTCAATTACTCTACTTCCAAACGCCGTCATGTAATGTTGTGTTTATAAAGTTTATAAATTAAATAATAAATAATGTATTGACAAACTAAAGTGCCTTCCAGTATTTATAATAAACCTCCAAAGACCTCCTGCAACCAATTAAGATGGGCTAATATTAAAGTCTTAATTCCTTCGAGAAGTTAAGAGGTTCACAATTTTAGTCGACAGTACCTAAAGTCGAAAATTTCTTAACTCCATTTGAAGGCATTAAGGGGTTTGCGACTTAAGCAGCCGGCGACATATTAAGACTCGTGTAACTCGTGTTTTGCACAAATATGCGCTCTTAACACTACTTGTTAAGTAGGTACTGCGCTGCGCCAAGCTCTGCGACACCCGTTTCATTATATATTTTTCTACTCCAGCACTTAAATGTGTCAATTAAATGACTGACAGTGATATCTAAAGCAATGTCATTTGAATGCTTTGTCTATAGGCTCATAAGATGACTGCTAGCAGTCATCTTATGAGTATAATACAACTGCTTTATTTTTTTTAAAGATACAAGTTCCGATCATCTTGATTGAAAGAGGTATGTTTTCATTTACAATAATAACTCTTTTTTTTTAAATAATAACTCTTTTTTTTTTAAATAATAACTCAATTTTTTTTAAATAATAACTCTTTTTTTTTAATAATCTTTTTTTTTAATAATAACATTTTTTTTTTTTTTTTTTTTTTTTTTTTTTTTTTTTTTTTTTTTTTTTTTGCTGCAGCTGTCATAGAAAAAGTAATGTATACAACAGCTCATAATTGGTTCTTAAAATTCTCGGGTCTTTTTTTACAAAACTCGACTACGTCTCGTTTTGTAACTTCGACCCTTGAATTTTAAGAACCCTTATTATATCACTGTTGCATAAACTACTATTATCATTAAACATTTGATTTATTATGGGCTGATGGCTGATGTTTACTGGAAGTCAATAAAAGTAGTAAAGTCAGTTAGTCTAGCAGCAAAAACAAGCAACAACGATTGCACTCCGGGAGTGCCGATAGAAGTGAAAACTCACCTCACTATGTTACTGACGCCCGGTAATATGATACATACGTTTAGCGGAGGTATTCTATTTATTTATTATATATTATTATCATTCTCAAACAAGATCACACTTTTTCATTGACATGTTTATTTACATACTGCCATGACAACGTCAAATTATTTGAACATAGGTAAAGAGTCTTGAAAAGGAGTCCGCAACATAAATGTCAAATAACATTGAGTTTTTCTTTATTGATTTAAATGCCATCTAAATTATGAATGGCCATCTAAACCTTACGCCCCTTACGGTCACGTGATCGCCTTACGCTGTCTCGAGTTTATAATTTTTTCCCCACCTCAAAACGTGCCCAGCGCCGCTAAAGAAGTTTTCACTTCAAATATTCTGTTTGAAGTTTAGTTGCGCCTGTGTTCTTATGGCAACAGTAATTGTTATCATAACATTTTACCATCACGTCTTATAACAAACCTCTCTTCGTCTGTGTTAGTCTTTGAAAAAATATTGATTAGTAGGTAACTAGTTTAAATTCAAATTCAAAATATACGACATTTAATTACCTCCCTACTTAAAATTGCTTCCTTAAAATCAAATTAGAGTGGAAATATGAAAAATGCTGTAAAAGTTGAAGTACCGTTTCATCATTATTGCTCATTAGAGCCGCAATTGAGGCTCGCTCGAAGAAACCCGCCGGGAACCATTCTCAAAACAAACTGGAGTGTTCTGCGTGCACTACGGCCATTCAAACATTAATAACCAACCAGTATAGATTTTTATAATACTGCATTGTTAGAATTGTAAACATTAATGTTTTTTAATAGAACTGTGATAGATATGACGGAAATATACCATAATTTCTTAGTTCTGTACTTTCATACAATACGAAAAAAGTATAAGATATAGACAATTTTTACAGAAAAAGGTAATGTTGACACAATATTTTTTTTACTTGCCATGCATGTAGTTTAATCTAGTGGCATATTATAAAATAGTACATTTCGATGCTAGTGCGGAAGGTATGTCATTACTTCACGAGTACCGAGATATCTTGCCACGAGCCGCAGGCGAGTGGCAAGACTCGGGACGAGTGAAGAATGACATTTCCGCACGTGTATCGAACTGTTATAAGGCAGCCTCCGTTGGAGTTTTGAAGAAAACTCTTGAATTCAACCCAAACAGTTTATTCAACCAAAATACACTGCACAAACTTACACACTAAAAGATTTAGAATTAGAATGTTATTAGATCTATGTTAAAGAGTAAATTACGAATGACAATGTTTTTACTATTATTCGAATTTTTATACAGTAATATTGCTGTCAATGCTTCACCTACATTTTAGTTTTACCTGGTAAGCAAAATAATTATGAGTGTATATAACAGGCCCCCCGATAAGACGAGGCTTTATCTTGAATAGATGAAGCTGAGTGAGAAAATTACATTAAAAGGACGTAATAGTAAATGGTTAGTGAATATACATTACAATGACTTATTATACTTATACATAGTTAATCTTATTCTATTCTATACTAAAGCTAGTTATGTTTAGCAGAAGCGCTTGGTACATTTGACAACTAAATAAATTATAATAAAAGCAACTGAAGTTAGTGTTACCCTAGAGAAGTAATTTCTATATTATATGAAGTAAGATTGAGAATTCCTGTACCGACACAAAATAGTCATTGATGTTGTCATTACATTTTACAGCTAAGTGACAGGGTTTTAATTGAACAAAAATACATTTATTGAACAAAAGTACTTACTAACTAACAGTAAGTACATGCCAAATATCGACATCACAAGAAATCAATTTGTTACATACTTTTGGTACAGATTTGAGAATTTCGGTGAAAAGAAGAGTTTTACAACATGGGTTACTGATGCTGAAATAAATAGGTAGTTAAAAGAGGACAGATGGAATATTCACTATTCACTGTGGTGCAAATGTTTAGGTTATCTAATAAAGTAGGTATAACGCAGTTAGTTCGTGATAGGTATAACGGTGAAGGATGGTTTTATTTAGAAAATAAAATAGCATTTAAAATAGAATCTAAGTAATTGGAGATCGTGAGTAATGAGCTCTCAATTACATTTACAAGGTGGTTGACACGCGACATGTAGGTTAGTTGTTAATTTACTTTTGTAACTTGAGATAGGGCCTGAGTCATGTGTTCTAGATGTGAGTTTATTTTATTCTATTAGAATTTAATATGGAAATGGTTGAGTTGAAATGATCTATGCAGGAGGGGTTGAGAATTAGGTTGTATTCAAGGATGGGCAGGCTTTATCTCATTTACGTGATATTTAGTATGGCGGCGGTTAATACAGAGAGTGACGTTATTTTTATTATGAACTTTAGCTATTTTGTACGGCCCTTTCCAAATAGGGGATAAGGCTTTTCGAAGCCTGTGGTGTTGTTTTAGATAAACAAGGTCGCCAACTTTGTAAGAAGTTTCACGAGAGGGTGAGTCGTAGTATCGCTTAGAGGTTTCCTTGCTTTTAAGAATGTATTCGAGGGCCTTTTCTCGACTACATCGCATACGGTACTGTAGCGCTCGGACATATTCGTCGTAAGTGAGACTGTCACTGGTATCGTATAGGGAATTAGGAATATGAGGTTTGTGGCCATACAGAAGTTCATATGGAGTGTATTGAGTGGTACTGTGTGGGGTAGTATTATAACATAGGATAGCCGTAAATAGATAGCTGTGCCAATCGGAATGGTTTTCATTCACAAATGATTTTAAATATTCCTTCAAGGTCGAATGGCTGCGTTCAAGGGCACCATTTGTCATTGGGTGATAAGGGGTGGAAAATAGGGGCTTAATTTTAAAAATATTGGTTATTTGTTTAAATAATTCTGAGGTAAAACACGTGCCAAGGTCAGTTAGGATCATTTTTGGGATTCCAAATAGAGCCATGAAATGAACTAGATTACGAGCAACTTCCTCGCTCGTGGCGGTGACCTGTGGGTACGCGCATGAAAATTTGGTAAGATCATCTTGGAGAGTCAGGATATACCTAAATTTTTGAACACCAGCTTCTGGAAGGGTGCCAACTATATCTAGAGCTAGTCGTTCAAATGGTTTGGTGCTCGAGGATGTTATTACCATTGGGGCTACATTACATTTTCTTAAGGGTTTATTAATTTGGCATAGCTTGCATGACTTAACATAGTCTTCGATATCTTTGCGCATTGTTTTCCAATAGTAAGAAGCCTTAATCCGATTAAACATTCTATTGATTCCGGGGTGTCCAGCGACTGTGGAGTTATGGTTTTCTTTAAGGATTTGAGGAATTTCTGCAGGTGTAGGATAGATTATTTTGTTTTTGTAAATGTGTATAGTTATGTTAGTATTGTGAAACACATATGCAATCATATTATAGATTTTAGCATAAGAAATGTTTGTAAATGGCTCCGTAAAGTCCGACACCGCCAAGTCTGTGAGTGTCGGGTTGTTTTGTAATATGATATCTCGTAGCGATTGTAGTAAGTTAAAAATAGTTTTGTAATTTGTCTCATCATAGTGATGGACTTTAGTCAATAGGAAGTAATACATCTTATTACTACTGGGAAATGGTAGGACGGTTTCAGGTTGACGTTCAGTATTTTGGAGGTCTTCTTGATTCGGGATTTCAGATAAAATTTCTTCGATATAAGGCATAGAAGAGTCAAAATCAAGAGAAGCAGGGCATGCGATTGAGTTCAATTTAGTTTTGACTAAGGTTTCGGAATATTCTTTTATGTTTGTATTATACCTTTCCGTGGATTTGTTAGACTGGGCTTTGATGAACTGTTCATAGGGACATTGGAATGTAGTATTAGGAATTTGACTTTGATTTCGGCTCTGACTGCGAGTTAAGGCATGAATTGGGATTCTGGAAAGAGCGTCGGCATTAGAATTAAGTTTCCCTGGTTTATAAACGACTTCATAGTCGTATTCCTCCAATTTTAATCTCCATCGAATAAGTCTACTGCCAGGGTCTTTTACGTTGAAAAGCCAAGTTAGTGGGCGATGGTCGGTGACAATTTGAAATTTATTACCATACAAATAAGGACGGAAACATTTTACAGCGAAGATAATGCCTAAAAGCTCTTTTTCTGTGGTGGAGTAGTTACATTCGGCTTTGTTCATAGTACGAGACGCGTAGGCGATTGGAAGATCTCGTCCTATGGGACCTTGAGAGAGTACAGCTCCAAGGGCACTGTTACTAGCATCTGAAGTCACAACGAAAGATTTGGAGAAATCGGGGTACTGAAGTAGAGGTGCCGTGGTAAGTTTTTCTTTCAGGTTGTTGAAAGCTAAATCTTGTTCAGAGGACCAATTAAATACGGCGTCCTTTTTTAAGAGAGAGGTGAGGGGTTTTGTTATTTTGGAAAAGCCATCTATGAATCTGCGGTAGTAACCTGCTAGGCCGAGAAATGATTTGATCTCTTTAGAATTGCGAGGGACTGGGAACTCAGTGACGGCTTTTACTTTGTCGGGATTAGGATGCACGCCTTTGTCAGTGATTACGTGACCTAAATAAGTCACTTCGCGACGTAGAAATTCACATTTGTCAGGTTGGAGCTTTAAATTAAATTCACGGAATCTATCAAATACAAGTTGCAATTTCTTGACGTGACTTTCAAGATCATGGGAGTATATTATGCAGTCATCCAAGTATATATAACAATGTAGGCCTTGTAGACCTGAAAGGGCTAGATTCATGAGACGCTGGAAGGTGGAAGGTGCATTTTTCAGGCCGAACGGCATTCTTAAAAACTCGAAGTGGCCTGAAATTCCATTAGGATTAAGAACAGTAAAACCAGTTTTAGCTGAGTCAGAGGGGTCCATCTTAATTTGATGAAATCCAGACACCAGGTCCAAAGTTGAGAAATATTTAGAGTTGCCTAGTTGATCCAATATATCGGTTATGAGGGGTATTGGATAGATCTCAGTTATAGTGACGTCATTAAGGCGCCTGTAATCGATAACCAATCGCCACTTTTTTTGGCCTGATGCATCAGCCTTTTTTGGTACAATCCAGACTGGTGCACTCCAAGGGGATATGGAAGGTTGAATTATATTTTGGTCAAGCATTTTTTTGATTTGTTTATCAACTTCTTGACGGTGGCATTCGGGGAATCTGTAAGACTTAGCATTAATTGGCGGGGCGTTGCCTGTATTTATTGAATGCTGTAGGGCGTTAGTATGAGTCAAAGGGTCTCCTTCGAGATAAAAAATATCAGCGTATCTACTGCAGCAATCAAGCAAAGATTTCTTTTCTTCTGAATTTAGATGAGTGTGACGAATGAGATCTAATACACGTTGGACGCGGTTAGTTGGCGTTGACGGTGCATGATTTAGGTTCATGACAGATTCAGCGGGGTTTTCTATAAAGACGGAGTAGTCGATTGGAGTAATCTTTACCTTGAGGTCCTTTATCTCGACCGGGGAATCAGTGGTATTTAAAATAGATACATTAACGCGTTTATTCTGTTTTATGGCGACTAGGCAGTTGGCTAAATACACACCCTCACAAAACATATGGTCTAATACTAATCCTTCATTTTTTCCATTTAATTCTAAGACAGAGTTGGAAATACCGCATTCAATTACACTTTCCGATCTAGCAGGAATTATGTAAGAAGGCTGACTGAAATAAATTTGTAATTGCTGACCATTTAATGAAATAGAGTCTGTTTTGTAATCTATATTTGCGTCATAAAATTTAAAGAAATCGTTACCTATGATACCGTCGTATTTGAGATTTATCTCGTCTTTAATAGCGTGAAATTCGTAGTGAATTGTTTGATTTGTAAGACAGAGTCCTAATTGTAGGGAACCTAGAGTCTCACAGTAGGAGTCAGAGTCGTTAATACCTTTCAATTTAATAATTTCAGGCGAGAGTGGGGGTTTCTGTTCTAAACTGGAGTATTTAACAATACTTACACTAGATCCTGTGTCCAACAGAAAGCAGAGAGTTATATTGGAGTAGGGAGTATTTAAATAAGTATGTGGTAAGGATATTTTTCCTTTTAATGACTTAATTTCATAGCAGGGTATAGGACGGCTAATACTATTGGCTTCCAATTTATTTTCAGACAATGGCAAGGGTTGAGGAGGAAAAGATTCCGCTGTAAGTTCTTCTTTACAGGATTTGGAATTAGAGACAACATCAGAGTATGTCCTGGTAATCGTTTCTGCACAAGGATCAGCGAAAGAATTGGTAGGTTGTTCGTGATTAACTGGATCATGGGGTGCATTCAACTCTTGATAGGAATGAGAGCAGTCCGTTTTGACCACCTTATGGCTAGATTCAGTGGAAGAATTAGTTCGAGAAATAACGGGAGATTTGGCACAAGATGCAGTGGGGAAGTTATTATAAGATTCAGTGACGGATTTAGGACAAGATATAGTGGGAGAATTAGTAAAAGATTCAGTGAGAGGTTTCGTACAAGATACAGTGGGAGAGTTGGTATAAGATTCAGTGAGAGATTTGGTACAAGATACAGTGGGAGAGTTAGTATAAGATTCAGTGAGAGATTTGGTACGAGATACAGTGGGAGAGTTAGTATAAGATTCAGTGAGAGATTTGGTACAAGATACAGTGGGAGATTTAGTATAAGATTCAGTGAGAGATTTGGTACAAGATACAGTGCGAGATTTAGTATGAGATTCAGTGTGGCTTCGATTGGGCGATGTATAGGTAATGGGTGGCAAACGTTTTTGATGCTGGGAACCGGCGTGGGAGACAGTGAACGTGTCATGAGAAGTACGCGATTCCGGTAGACACGAAACCGGAATCGTATTTAGTTTAAATGATCATAACATGTTTCGCATGGATATGTGTTTACTTGAGTGTTACGTGAACTTACACTGGAAATCTGAGGCCGTGAGTCAGCTATTTGCGGTGAATCAGCTGAGTTGCTTAGGCGAAGGTTATTATTGTATTGTCTTTTACGACATTCACTAATGTGATGACCTATATTTTTGCAATAGGCGCAAATTTTTGGTTCGTTTGGAAATTGAAAATGAGATTGAGTCTGTGAACTAGTAGAGGGCTGACCGGTTGGATTTGGAGGGAGTTGAGGTCGGACATGGAAGGAATTTCGCTCCTTTCTAGCGCGAAAACATTCAGATGATGAGTGCCCTGATTTGTGGCAAACATCACATATTTTGACCGCCTTAGTATTAGTTCGCTTGAGATTAAATATTTTTTCTTCCTCAACTGCAAATGAAATTCCATCGTTAAGATTTGAGGGGTTGTGACACCTAACTATAGATGAAAAGTTGGGATTTAATCCGAGCAGGAATGTGTTAAGCGCAAGATCTTCCATGGCAGCTACGCGTCCTGGAAGTTCCTTGGCAACCGTGCAAGAGTATTGTATATCGGCGAGAATTCGAGTCAAGCACGATTCTATGCGTAGTGAATATTCCGTTACTGATTCCGAAATATTTTGTTTACAATTCTGAAGCTCTAGAAGAAGATGTGTAGAATGTTTCTTTTCACCGAATGTTGTTTTGAGAAATTGTTTAATTTCAGCCCATGTATTGAAGGTCTTCAGGCAGCAGGCCATTTGGGCCTTACCTTCGAGTTGTGACAAAATAAATTTACATAGAACATTCTGCTGTTCTGAACTGGCTAAGCTTATAGCATTTTCGCAATTTGTCAAGAATGCCGGTAGGGACTCGCGATCTCCGTTGTAGGGTTTAATGAATTTAGTTAAGAAGGATAGAGTAATTTTGTCACTCATTTTGGGTTTTTGGAGCTTCGGAGAAGTTTGATTTACTTTTAATTCAAGCGCGGTAGAATTCGGATCGGTATGCTCAGCACCCGATTGATATTCGTCAGATTCCTCGGTTATGTCCTCTATTTTAAGATTACTCATTAATTATGCCGTTCAGAACATCAGTAAATGTTAAAAATAGAATTAATTATCATACTAAGAGTAAAAATAGTAACTAATTGTTCATAGAAATTGTTGAAATAATCACTTGAATGCACTTTTAGTTTGAATTTGAAGGAATTATATAGTTACTTTCACGAATAATTGAATTAAACTCACAGAATGCTGACGATGCGCAGACACTCGGCAACGAACGGGTTGATGACCGGCCACACGATGCGTCGTATTGAGGTTGCACACGGCGAACTACGTAGGTAGTAGAGGTGTCACGTTGTCTCGAAACGTGCAGGTGTCCAAGATGGGATAAGTGCGGGCTAGTGAATCCAACAGAGTCACTAGACTGATCGTCGACCTGGAGCAGTGCGAGTGGGGTTGATATGTTGTTTGTGTTCCGAATGCGGGCTCGGCTAGGTTGCCGAGGCTGATCGTCGATCCGGGGTTGCGATGCGGGCTCAGCGACAGTGCTGAGACTAACCGTTGATCTGGAAGCTGTCCTTTGAGTTCGGAATGACGAGACCTCTGTCAGTCTCTTATGTCATCCCACCGCTGCCACCAATTTGTTATAAGGCAGCCTCCGTTGGAGTTTTGAAGAAAACTCTTGAATTCAACCCAAACAGTTTATTCAACCAAAATACACTGCACAAACTTACACACTAAAAGATTTAGAATTAGAATGTTATTAGATCTATGTTAAAGAGTAAATTACGAATGACAATGTTTTTACTATTATTCGAATTTTTATACAGTAATATTGCTGTCAATGCTTCACCTACATTTTAGTTTTACCTGGTAAGCAAAATAATTATGAGTGTATATAACAGAACGACGTTTTTTAATACAGTTGCGAAAAAATAAGAAAAACATTGTTAATCGTACACTAAACAAAAGTGGTAACAGTGACAGCTCGGTTAGACGTCGTCTTTAAGTATATTATATCTATGGGCGTTTGGCAGCTATTCCGTTCCATTCAGTCAACTTATTAAGAACGGAATTTTCAATATTGAATATTAAAAAATAAACGTGTTATATTGATGAAGAGGTAAGTAATTAAATATGAAATATGTAATATTTTTCGTATTCTTACATTAACGGTAGGTTTTTATGCTGATTACGACGTTTAAAGGAAACTAATATTAACACTCATCAATAAGTAGTCGTGAATTGGAACAAGTATAAATTTAAAAAAATTGGAAAAGTAAAAAGCACTAGTTCGAGATAACCAACTTTCCGCACGCTAAACAGCTACGTAAAGTAGCACTTTTTGAGCAACTGTATTAAAAAAATATTTACTTAACGACTTGATACCTATTACCTAAGATTTCTTTGAATATGTAGGTAGAAGTAAAACAAGCGTAGGTAAATCTAAAAAAAAACCGGCCAAGTACGAGTCGGACTCGCGCACGGAGGGTTCCGCACCATCAACAAAAAATAGAGCAAAACAAGCAAAAAAACGGTCACCCATCCAAGTACTGACCCCGCCCGACGTTGCTTAACTTCGGTCAAAAATCACGTTTGTTGTATGGGAGCCCCACTTAAATCTTTATTTTATTCTGTTTTTAGTATTTGTTGTTATAGCGGCAACAGAAATACATCATCTGTGAAAATTTCAACTGTCTAGCTATAACGGTTCATGAGATACAGCCTGGTGAAAGACGGACGGACGGACGGACGGACAGCGGAGTCTTAGTAATAGGGTCCCGTTTTTACCCTTTGGGTACGGAACCCTAAAAAGTGGCCAATGCGAGTCGGACTCGCCTATGAAGGGTTCCGTATCCGTATTTAGGGGATTTATGACGTATTAAAAAAAAAACTACTTACTAGATCTCGTTCAAACCAATTTTCGGTGGAAGTTTGCATTTTCGGGGGGGGGGGGGGGCACATTTTACCACTTTGGAAGTGTCTCTCGCGCAAACTATTCAGTTTAGAAAAAAATGATATTAGAAACCTCAATATCATTTTTGAAGACCTATCCATATACCCCACACGTATGGGTTTGATGAAAAAAACATTTTTGAGTTTCAGTTCTAAGTATGGGGAACCCCCAAGATTTATTATCTTAATGCGGTTCACAGAATACATCTACTTAACAAGTTTGAACAGTATAGTTCTTATAGTTTCGGAAAAAAGTGGCTATGACGTACGGATGGACGGACAGACAGACAGACATGACGAATCCATAAGGGTTCCGTTTTTTCCATTTGGCTACGGAACCCTAAAAACTACCTACCTACCTACCTACCTACTTACTTTTAAAGTAGTATTAAATAAGTAAAAGCCGACGTTTAATGTGCCCCTGGCACAAACTGTGTAGGTGCTTACCTAAATAGTAATGGTTGTATGTCTCGAACCTTTAGGTAAACACTTTAGTTTTTTATCTAAAAATGTTATTATAGTTTATAGGAAATCGGTAGCCCATTTAATAAAAATGCAAGAAATTCTGATAACACTTATTTATTCGACTGGTATTTCTAACCAAAGATACACGAAGTAAATTACATTGACAGTGGCGCTAGGTGAGTAAAACTAGAAACTATTTTTTTTTTTTAAAGCAAGACAGGCTTGACGTCTAGGAATGTAAAATTTAATCTAAATCCCAATACTCCCACTAATTTTACATTTTCAATACATCTCACCGGTCTTGATACACTTAAATAGACCATTATATTCTATACTACTACTATACTAGCCTAAGAAAGTACCAAATCTCTATTGAGACAAAATTTTTGAGGTGTCAGAGCTTTTGTTAGAAAATCAGCTAACTGGTTTGAGCTTTGAACATATTGGATTTTTAACAATCCTTGCTCTACCTTCTCACGAATAAACTTGTACTTTACATCAATGTGTTTCGATCGTTGATGAAACACCGGGTTGCTTATTAATTTAATAGCAGCTTGGTTATCCACCAACAGAGTCATATTATTAAGAGATTCACCTAAGTCAATCAATAATTGTCTTATCCATAAAAATTGTTTTGTGGCTTCACAGGCAGCCATAAATTCAGCTTCCATTGTAGACAAGGCAATGGTTTGTTGTTTTCTACTGGCCCATATAATTGGACCATTATTCAATAAGAAAATATATCCACTGGTGGATTTCCTTGATTCAGTGTCACTTGCATAGTCTGAATCGCAGTAACCAACCAGGCCTGAGTTTCCTTTATACTCTATACCAATGTGTTTGGTTGCTATTAGGTATCTTAAAATACGCTTTTACAGCTTTTACATGCTCTATGCTTGGGTTATTGACATAACGACATACAATATTTACTGCAAATGAAATGTCCGGACGAGACACTGAGGCCAAAAATAACAATGAGCCTACTGCCTCTCTAAAAGGAAAACTTACTGCCTCGCCATTATTACTGCAATTTGTTAATAGCACATTTGGGTCTGCTGGCGTAGAGCAGGAATGAGCATCTGACATATTAAATCTTTGAATGATCCGTTCTATATATTTCTTTTGAGTGATGCGAATGGAATACTCACTCTTAACTATTTCTAGTCCAACAAAATAATTAAGATCTAAGATTCTTACACAAAAATTGGTTTTTAGAGCTTCAATAATCAAGCCCAAAGTCTCTTCACAACAACAAAACATGAGACCATCATCAACATATATAATTAACAATATTTTAACACCATTTGTGCAACCTGTAAATACACAATGGTCAGATTCTGTTTGTGTAAATCCATAGGACTTAAGGAAATTGGTAAACTTTGCATTCCAACACCGGGACGCCTGCTTCAGTCCATACAGAGACCTATTCAGTTTGCAAACTTTACTTTTATTTTCTACATGCACGCCTAGTGGAATTTCCATAAAAATTTCTTCTTCAAGCTCCCCATACAAAAAAGCTGTTTTAACATCAAATTGAACAATTTTATAATTATGCTTTGCAGCCAAGCTTAGTAAGACTCTAATTGAATCATATCGAGTAGTCGGGGAGAAGGTCTCTGTGTAGTCAACATTTTTAATTTGTGTGAAACCTCGAGCACATAGTCGAGCTTTATACCTTTCAATATTGCCTTCTCGGTCCTGTTTGATATTGAACACCCACTTTGATGTCATAGGCTTCTTACCAGCTTCTTTATCAACTATCGTCCACGTATTGTTATCCACGTGTGCCTTAAGCTCTTCATTAATTGCTTCCCTCCATTTCATTGCATCAGAGCTGTTCATTGCTTCCTCATATGTTGAGGGCACCGGGTATTCAGTAAAGTTGACTTCTTCAAAATGGATATTCTTCCTCGGTCTCAGTAGTATAGGGGATCTCACTTCAGGTGTGTCAACTGTCTGAGCCGGTTCAAAAGTAATGTCACCATCATCATTGCAGCTCTTCAAACTATCATCTGCAGCTGCAGTTGAAGTTTCAACTCTTGGCGGAGTGGATGTCGGAGTAGAAGTAGTCAGAGGTACTAAGGGACAATCATTGTTTGTCTCTTCGATTTCAATCCGGGCAGGTTTGTTCACAATATTGTCACTGCAAGTTTCATCAAATATAACATCACGTGTCACTTTTATCTTCTTGGTATTTGGATCATACATCCTGTAATTTTCATTTTCATAACCAACTAAGTACAGTTTATTACTTTTCTTTTCAAGTTTTGTTCTACATGCATCAGGAACATGAACAAAACCACAAGATCCAAATATTCTGAGGTGTTGCAGATTTGGTTTTTCGCCATACCAAATCTCAAACGGTGACTTATCTGGTGTTTGTGTTGAAGTCGTCCTGTTCAGTATGTATACTGCACATCCGACAGCTTCTGCCCATAAACTCATTGGCAGATTGCGGCTATACAGCATTGATCGTGCACTTTCAACAATTGTACGTAGTTCTCTCTCTGCTCGAGAGTTTTGTTGGGGCGTATAAGGTGCTGTGCGTTCATGCTGGATGCCATTTTGGTTAAGGTAGTTCTTAAACTCATTGTTCACATACTCCTTACCATTGTCAGTATGCAGGATGCGTATGTTGTGGCCAAACTTGTTCCAAATAATGGCATTAAAAGTCTTAAAATGTTCCAAAACCTCACTTTTATGCCTCATAAAACATACATATAAAAAGCTTGAGGCTGCATCTTTAAACAAGACAAAGTACACCATACCTTGCACAGATGATTCACTCATAGGTCCACAAACATCACTGTAGACCAGGTCTCCAGGACACTGCTCACCTCGGCGCGAAGCATGGAATGGGAGGCGACTTTGTTTCCCATACATGCAGCCTTCACATACAAATTTTTCATCACTTATGTCTTTACACTGTATAAGTTCACTTTTCACCATTTTTTGTATTTCTTTCACATTCAAATGTCCAAGTCTCTCGTGCCAAACCTTAAGATTGTTCACTGGCACATGCACTGCATTACAACTTGCACTTGTCACAACTTTAAAGTTCATCTCATACAAGTTATTATACTTTTTAGTTGCAGTTAGAACAACTTCATCGTCTTTGTAGATAAGGGCAGAATCATTCTTCTTAATTATCACATAATTATATTTCATTATTGCACCCTCTGAAAACAAATTCCTCTTTAACTCAGGTACCCATAAAACATCTTTGAGCATATTTTCCTCCCACTGGCCGTTCAAGCACTTCTTTATAATTATGGTACCTATTCCATACACTTTCAGGTTCTGTTTGTTTCCTAGTTTCACATATCTGTTGTCATTATCACTGTATAGATCCAGTTTCAAAAAGAAATCTTTTCTAAAAGTTGTATGTAATGAAGCGCCGCTATCAAGCAGAAAAACATCTTCAGATTCTTCTGATAAATTTAAACACTCTTCCACATGAAATGCCAACATATTACCATTTGGTTTGTTGTATGATTTCTTTTTAGATCTACAATCTCTGGCGAAATGCCCCCGCTTGTTGCAGTGATAACAAATGAAGCGATGACGCTTATCTTCATCATTGTGAGAACTGGAATTCTTTTTCGGTTTCGCTTTATCTTGCGAGGTTACAAGTGCTACGTCAGTCTTTTCTTCTACCGTTAAGCTGGCTTCCTCGTCCATCAACCGAGCCGTCAGGTTCTGCAAGGTTTGCTGAGTTGAAGACAGTGACAGCCAGGCCTGTCTTACAGAGCGATACTGAGACGGCAAAGTACTTATGATTTTTGTTATTATGGCCGTGTCACTAATCTTCTCGTCACAATCTTTCAGTTGTTGCGCTAAACTCTCCACTTTAGATATGTGTTGCGCCATACTATCTGACGGGTTCATTTTATATTGGTAAAATTGCTCATGAACTAACATTTTGTTAAATTCTGACTTCTTTTCATATATTGACTCAAGTTTCTCCATAATCTGCGACGCACTGTTACAGTTTTCAATAAGCGCGATTTGCCGGTAATCCATGGTGGACGTCATAATGAACATCGCCATGCCGTCGTTTTTTAACCATGATTATTTCTTGTCCTCTGGTTCCGGCTTGGATATATCAATGCCTTTCGCTCTTAGCGCACACTTAATTTGAAATTTCCATTGACGGAAGTTATTTCCATCAAAACGTTCCACATTCATTTTGAGTCCGCCGAGATCCATACTTTGAGGTTATGTTAACAATGACTTCGTAATTTTCACTGTACCGAGTCCTGCTCACTGCTCTTTGTACTTTTATCAAATGGCTGGGCCCACAACCTATTATAGTTTATAGGAAATCGGTAGCCCATTTAATAAAAATGCAAGAAATTCTGATAACACTTATTTATTCGACTGGTATTTCTAACCAAAGATACACGAAGTAAATTACATTGACAGTGGCGCTAGGTGAGTAAAACTAGAAACTATTTTTTTTTTAAAGCAAGACAGGCTTGACGTCTAGGAATGTAAAATTTAATCTAAATCCCAATAAATGTAAATATAGTTTGGCAAGCCATTTCCGTCAGTAGAAAAAGGCGGCAAATTTAATAAAAGTAGGCGCGAAATGTATGCCTCAGAAAACTTGAATTTCGCGCCTTTTTCTACTGACAAGGTGGGTTTTCCAGAGTATAATTACTTACGCTTTTACATCTCTTGTCATCTTCTTCAGATGACGACGATGACGATGATGATGACGAGGAGGAGGAGGAGGAGGACGAGTCGTCGCATTTGTTTCTCTTAAAAAATATAAGATTGGTTTAGTTACACTCTTGCTGTTAGGCTTTTTTTCCTAATATCTAAGAATCAACTTGATAAAAAACAATATCAACGTTTTCAAACATACAATGCAAGAGTTTATGTATCTACTATTTTCAAAAGTATCAATGGTGATTATATAAGGCGAGTTATTATAATTAGAGAGTAGATGTTATAAAACGAGGCATAATCAGAAACAAATAGTAATGTTCATGACACTAATACCTAATTACCTACAACGATATTCGAACCCAGGACCTCAAGCTTCATAGAATTTGCAGCTATGTAGGTAGATACTTGTTTTAGGTATAAATAGGGTTTGCACGACGGATCCGAAATGTATGGGAATATCCGCGGATCCGGATCTAGATCCGGATAATTTCATACATTTCGGATCCGGATTGCAAACCCTAGGTATAAACCAAATACATTTAGAACTAACGCATGTAATTGCTTGCAGGATCTCCTCACTTTTCCTTCACCCTTGCTCTGATCTAAATTTGTAATCACTGGTTGACAATTTAATAATAACCTTTAAGCCTTGTCAGTGCTGATAACGTGAAGAACACACAAACTATAAACAAAATACTAACTGCGACATGAGCACTTAATTACGTTAATTAATTAAACAAGTACCTATATTCATATTTAAACTATAATTTACACAACAACAACTTAATTTATAACCATAATCGTCACGAAATCTATTTTAATTTTATACAAATCACTAATTACGATGTAACGCATGTACCTAAATCGTTCAGTGAACTACCTACTTAATGAACAGTTTGTACCTTTTTTGTACCATATAGTCCATATACAGGATGCTTCCTGTAACAGGAGCAATAAATTAAACTAAAGGCTGTACTCCTCAAACTGACCAACATTTGTTCAGCAACTTCTAAAAATTATGAATTAACTTCCTCTTTTTCATACAAAATAAATATTGCCTTCAATGTACGCTGACATCAGTGTGTTTGACGTTGCTTGTCACGCTTTAATCATAACAAAATTTGCAATAGGTACATTGCATCTTAGAATAAACTTAAAAGTGTAATAAAAATCAAAACATGAGTTATTTTCAAAAGTTGCTGAACAAATGTTGGTCAGTTTGAGGAGTACATCCTACAGTTTAATTTATTGCTCCTGTTATAGGAAACACCCTGTATATGAATAAAAGTTATTACTGCAATATGAACATTAAAAAAATTACATGTCAAATCTTCCTTTTAATCTAGACCAAAGAGAATTGAGTAGATACAGAAGGCATATTGTCATAGTAAATTTTGAAGTCACAAATAATTTACTGCCATCTTTCGACACAGGATTAAAACTTTTAGTACGCCAATTGACTTTGATCCTTGTTATTTCACTGATATGTGTTAAAATTGTTAACTATCCTAACGCCATCTACAGGTAAGATATGGCGCCATTTGTTCAAGCATCATTATTTCTTGATTTTTGGAGGCACGTTTTTTTCCTAGACTTTATTTATCTTATACACTTCATAGATCTTTGGTATGACTTATCGAAACCCTGCGCAATTGTTAAAATAAATTAAAGTTAATACCTTTTCATCATCGCATCGGGAATGGTGACTGCTACCTCTGAAATAAAGCAAAACACATTTTTGCATTTAAGTTTATTGTTAAAACGATTCATCATCATCTTCCTCGCGTTGTCCCGGCATTTTGCCACGGCTCATGGGAGCCTGGGGTCCGCTTGGCAACTAATCCCAGTAATTGGCGTGGGCACTAGTTTTTCTAAAGCGACTGCCATCTGACCTTCCAACCCAGAGGGTAAACTACGCCCGTATTGGGATTAGTCCGGTTTCCTCACGATGTTTTCCTTCACCGAAAAGCGACTGGTAAATATCAAATGATATTTCGTACATAAGTTCCGAAAAACTCATTGGTACGAGCCGGGGTTCGAACCCGCGACCTCCGGATTGCAAGTCGCACGCTCTTACCGCTAGGCCACCAGCGCTTTCACTTAGTTTAGTTTCATTTAGTTAAATAATCCATCGAAGATATTTAAATGATTTTAAAATGGAGGATGGTGTTCATTATTGGGATGTTAGTTTTTATTACCTATGTCGTCATATCTAGCAAGCCGTTGACGGTAGTTATTTACGATACAAGTGCGAAAAATATGAATTACCTATTCGCAAGTCTATCGGACAAAATTTTACAGTACACATTGCTCTTTAAATTTTCGACGTAGTTACGTAATGTAGCACCAAATGTACCTACTTACTGTAAAATATTTATAACGAGCGGTTAAACAACAACTTCGCCCCCTTGTAAAATAAATAACTATTAATTTAAGTTTATTATGTTTTTCGTACGTAATAAATGTCAAACACCAGTCACAATTACCTACAAACAAATAAAGTGTAATGATATAAATAAAATGTTGTAATACTTTATTCAACTAAAAAAGTTTTTGATTTTTTAGCTGAATAATCATTGCCCCGCTAGCTATCGTGAAACAAAACATTAAAATCAAAAATAAAGACCGGCGGCGCCCGCTATTTTTACTTAAAATATAATTGTATTAAAATAACTTACTAATTATATTAATGTAAGACATTTTTTGTATAAAATTAGTTATTGTGATTATTTTTTTCAATAATTTTACTATCGCTAAACGTAATAGCGCTGAATTGACAAAATCATTTAAGCTCAAGAAAAAGTTCGTAACCGTAGGTGTAATATAGGTACTTATAAGTACCGTAAATTCAGGTAACTATAATCCTATAATACAACTATAGTCCAGTTTTTAAAGTTGTTGATTAAAGAGCATTTTTTATTTATACTCGTTACATTTATTTTGAAGCTTAGTTATACATACTAATGCTTTTTCTAGATTAGATACTCAACATATTAATTTAATTAGAAAAATATTTATAAATTTTTGACTGGAACTTGAATTTGGACCACAGTTGTAAGTTGTGGACTAAAGTTACCTGAGTTTACAATAACTACCTAACCAATTTTATTTGTGTTTTGTAATTAATTTGCAAATGTATTAAAAAACGTTGTTTATTGTACGTGTGCAAGTATTATTATGTACTTGTCCCGTGTCTTTTATTCACCTGCGGCTCATAAAATACGTCTCGAGACTCCTATATAGGTAGTTAATGACATATATTTTGCACACTTAATAGGTAGATAAAATGGGTAAGTGATCTTACTTGCATGTTGCTCTAGCGTCAGCAATGGCGAGTACAGCCAGAACGGCCAATAATATAATAATAGTTTTATTCATGGTTGACGTGCTACAGCAGCTTTCTGAAATAGACAAAGGTTTCCTTATTATTTTTATTGAGCCAATCTATTATCACTATTGTTAATTATTTTAGTTATTACAAGGTATTTAATATTATAACTAATAACTTGTCTTGTAAAATCACAAAGCAGTCAAAATATAGGAAGGTTTACTGGACAGAGTAATAAGAAAAATATTTATAAATTTTGAACGAACCTCCATGCATCAAAGCAACTGTTTGCAAACTGCGCCATGATAGCACTTAGCCAATTTGACGAAATTTGGCTACTTATTTTCGAGTAAAAATCTACATACATATCTAAATACCGCCTATACCATTACAACATTTCTACATTTTTGCCAAGCACTGTAAATATATCTCAAAAAGAAAAGAAATGCTCTTATAATATTGATACGACTACATATTTGTTTCCGCAATTTTGAAATAATCACGCCTTTGCGTAATATCTAATGCTTTAAAAAAGTACAACTATTTAATTGTTCTATACCTAAGTCTGTCTTAAAGTTAGTTTGTGAAGGGTTTAAAGTTTTACTGAAACTTACCTAAATGCAGCAAACGTTATACAATGTCTGCGTGGTCCGAACCAAATATTTGCACTGACTCGAATTCAATGCCCGTGAGATACAATAAATGGAGCACATCTTAATAATTTACATAACTTTAGTGATCCAACAATAAGGTCAGTCTGATAATACTTTGAATCAACATCAAAATAAGTTAAGAATACATAGTGTCGCCTTTATTGACAACGTATCAATTGTTTTAATAACTGCACGTCGCTGGTTGTTTTGGTGGTTAATACATATATAATTATGTTTCTTTACAATCGAATGACAGTTCCTACTTTTCGGCATGCACTGCAGTAGTATGGGATATATTACTAACACAGCAATTCACTCAGCTTTATCTGGAATAAGTATTCGATAAACGCTCCGCCCTCACTGTCAGCGAGAAAACAAGCTTCTTACACAAATAGAAGGGATTTTAATATCCCTAAGTAGTGATGATACTGGCCTTCTCCTATAAAAGACTTGCAAAGTAATCCACAGAAAGCGCACAGATATCCTCCAAATCTGCCTGAGTCATCGCATCCTTTTCGAATGAATAGGGTCAAGACAGAATTTTGGTGAAGATACTTTGCAAATATACTTTTTAATTCCACGTTCAAAGGCGTCCGATGCGATTATAGCGAACACAGTCTTGATGAAAGGTTATTTATAAAATGATGCCAGATTTTTTAATCTATATGTAATTTTTTTGGGTTGTATATTTTCAGTTTAGTACACCGCAGTAAAAGTTAGATCCGCGGAAGCATAGAAGCAGAAATAAGTGACGATGTGTGATGTTTCTGAATTAGCTACGATTAATCGTATGGCGAGCTACGATAAAGGTGACATAAGGTTCGCGACTTCAGCAAGAGTTACTACTGCAGCATTGCACCAGTGACATTGAGGCCAATTCACCAGGTTATAATTACCTTGCAATATTAGTAGTAGACTAGTAGTAGTAGTAGTAGTAGTAGTAGTAGTAGTAGTAGTAGTAGTAGTAGTAGTAGTAGTAGTAGTAGTAGTAGTAGTAGTAGTAGTAGTAGTAGTAGTAGTAGTAGTAGTAAACACTTTATTGCACAAAACAAGTACATAACACAGAGATCATCCAGTAAATGTGTACAAAGGCGAACTTATCCCGTTAAGGGATCTCTTCCAGCTAACCTTTAAGTAACTGAGAGATACATTATGAATATTCGATTACAAAGCAGGCCAAAATTGTCCGTTAATTGTAATTTTACAGGGCGACGAATTAAATTAAAAAAACTTGTAAAAATTGGTACCTAGTAACGAGAGATGACAGAAATGTATTAAAAATAACGATTGACTATTGAATAGGTAATCAATTAAAGAGCATTAGCAGCATAAACGATTATCGTTTTCCGACAACTTTCCTACGGGAGTTTACCTCCAATAAGTGCTGAACGCATTACCCGCGAATGAAATTACCAACTGGTTTAAAACTTCTCGATGAACAGAGTTCGAAAATAGCATTATAAATTCACCAGTTTACAATCACAGCGCTACTTCGTCGACGCAAAAAACCTTGGCGGGAAACTCGTTCTAACTTTTCCTATTTTTCTGCGTTAATTTCACCTGAACCCATTACACTTGGCAACAATTCTTAGTGCGAACGTTTCTATTAGGGCGCTTAAATTGCATTTTAAATGACTTTCTCCGAACTTCGGAAAGGTAGGAACAGTTTTTCTTTTCACGGGCATGGACGCCACATTATTATGTAATGAAGAAAGCGAGCATACTTATTTTAGAAACATTTTTACATCAAAAATCATTAAGGTACTTGTCTTATATCTGGGTACAGTCCGAAAATCTGGAAAACTTCGATTCCAAGGGACTAATATGGCTATGTTTTTATGTATGTTCACCGGTTATTGCGAGCCCCGTGGTCTGATTTGAGAGATTGAAGTTCTGGAGTAGGAAAAAGAAGTTTATAGCTAGTCTAGTTGAGCAGTAAAATGTTAAGGATGAATAAGTTAATTGGCCTCTAGAGCGTATCGACGTGGCCTCCTGTGGCACAGAGGAATGCATTTAAATTGGATTTTAAGAATAGAAATCACCGGCGCGCTCCTCGCCTCTCCCTGCCTTGTTAAAGCCAATCTCAAAGTTTACGTAAACGAATAAACCTTCTCCGTCAACTAAATCCAACGGTATCAATTCAAACTATAAATCGACTGTTACTATTTTAATTGAACTTCAGAACTGCGCTGTTAGTAAAAGCAAAGCTGAGAATAAACTTTAGTTCTTTAACTATAAAAATGAAAATGGAAAAAGCAGTCAATTAAGTTAGCAATAATTAAACAACGTCCGATATAATTTAATTTGGAAAATGTGTCGCGCAAGATGTCTTCTTCTGGGTAATGCTTGAACGAAGTTTGGGTAATTGAAGAATTAACAGACTGCGGATGTGTAAGTAATGTTTTACAAGTCGAAAGATAACGAATCAATATAAAGTTCAAATGGTGAACAAAAATGGAAATACAGGGAGTGTTTTGACGTCAATCAATGCATATTATAATACAAAGTCCCCTGCCGCGTCTGTCTGTGTCTCTCTATGTATGTTCGATACGGATTTTCATGCGGTTTTCACCTATCAATAGAGTGATTCTTGAGAAAGGTGTAAGTGTATAATTTGTAAAGGATTTTGTGTAAATTGGTTGAACTACCCATGCGAAGCCGGGGCGGGTCGCTAGTATTATACAAAGGAGGACACGGTACTTTGCACGCTTACGGGCGTCCTCTGTCTAACTTGACAAAGCAAGTTTGTGAGAGTTAGAATATGAAATAAATTTCTATAGGTATGGTAATAACCCGCTATCTGTCTATCACCCCCCTCCCCCCTTTTCCCTATCCTGTTGTCAGTGACTAAAAGTACGACACTACGTGTATTGAGCTAATATGATTCGGTTAGGACTGTTCTAATAAGTTTAAAATAGCTCAATTTATTTTAAGGAAGTAACAGATGGTGTGGCTACTGGCTACCATATCACTGACAATAGATAAATACTTAATCATCTCGCCGTATAGAAAAGTGGCCTAAGGTTTATTCGGGTAATTCCGGAAAACGGGTAATCCCGAAAATCATTGTAAAATCTCTCATATTCCGTTGTAGTAAGAGTCAGCTTTCGGAATTATCCGCCACTATTCGTCATTCGGAAATACCCGAATACACCTTATCATTATTCATAAGGTCGGTCGTGATACTTATCACAAAGGTGGAGATGAAGTAGTAATGTTCGTCTATTAGAGTCAATTTGGGTTCTAAAGCGTCTATATCGATAGGTATTCGGATGTAATTGTTTTAACCTGATTAACATTATGTTAAATCTACATCAGGTACCAAAATTAGTTTCACATTACAAATTCTCGCGTTTGTTCAAATGGAAAAACGCGAGCAAGTTATTTAAAAGGCAGGTAAGTGCAGAGAAAATGGAACACGAATACTCATGTAAAATCTGGGTTAATATTTGTAGTTAGGGCCACTAACGTGCATAGCCCGTAATGATATTGGTTTACGTATGTACAAGTACACTTTCGTGTACCTATCGTGTAGTTACGAGCAGTATAATTACATGTGTGAACTGTAATGAAACTTTTCTATGAAGCCAATCGTGGATGAACGCTTTATTTTTTTATGCTTCAACTCCCGACTAACGTTATTACGAGTATCAGCCTATAGGTACTAACTAGGTGAGTTATACGGGGTGACCAGCGGCAAATTTCCGATTTCAAATTCAAATCATTTTCGAATTGCGAGAGAAACGCGGAGGGGTGTGCAGTTTCAAGGGTGTTGCGGATTGATTAGTGACCGGCAAAGCAGCGTGCATATATGCTTTTGACGGGTCTCGTGCCGAAGACTTTTTTAAATTTAGTAGTAAGTTTTGCATTAATTTCGGAATATACGGAAAATGTTGAATGAGTGCGTACACACACATCGAAGGTCGGCATTTATAAAGTGATTTACAAAAACAAAAATATCCGTGTCGACTTAAGAACCTCCTCTGTTTTTTTCGTCGGATAAAAAATGAAATCCGAATTTATCTTCTATTCTATCTATCTTTCATCTTAACTTATTCATACAAATAAATAGTTTTGGTTTACATGTTTCAGTTTTTTTAGATAATTCTGAATATCTGGCCCGCTTACCTACTTCTACTGCTGACTGCACTTACTTAATGTACCTATATATTGGTTATAATTATTACCTGCTACCTATATAACATCTCCCAGATAATAAGCTGAGCAATATGTAATCATTAGGTATACGTGTTAATTTATGAGAGCGCGTCTAGCCGGGCACGAGGGTCATTTCTCAGGTCAGTAGAAACATTAACTTAATGGTCTACAGACAATGTTTCTGTGTTTGCTGTAATACGTACCTTCGCCTTTAGTGAACTGAGGAGCTGGTGTTATTTTATTTCGTAATTCATTTTTCTTGGCCTTGGATCTTGGCCAAGATCCACTTCGGGTCGTTACGCCACAGCAGTAAGTTCATTCTTATGTGAATGTCCTATTAAGAATGAATGATATTATTGTATGACGTGAGACTTTATAGTTCCGGGTATTGACTGTGCGAAACCCTGTTTAGTACAGTTTAGCTGTATGTGAGGGCGCATTGTTAACGGGGAGTTCTCAATATGACTTGGGACTTTGGAAGCCGCTGCAGCATGGTAAATATAAGTAGCTTAGTCAGTTGAGTAACTATTTACCTACCATACCATTTTAAGAACATCTAATTGACGAGCAACCCGATGGACGGGTCTAATAAGAACAGTGACTGAAACAGTGAAATGAAGTGGAGAAAAAAAATATTGTAAAGGCAGACACCAAAGTGGAGAGAATCGAGAACGAAGATCAGCCCTGTTCGAGTACCATCGCCATCGCCCACGCTGTTAACTGTAGGTACATCGATGGACCTTATGGCTTTTGTAATAAGGTCCACATGTGCAGTTAGGAGTGTCGCTGTTTGTAGGTAAGTACGTCATCACTGAGACAACTACCACTCTGACAATAATGAAACAACTAGAAAAAAAATTACTAATGCTAAATGTAGTCAGCTGCAGAGAAAAGGTACCACCCCTGCATAGAAGTTTGTCTGCTGTATTCTGTAGCTACGAGTCATGAAAAAAAAACCGCCCATGTGCGAGTCGGACTCGCGTTCCAAGGGTTCCGTACATTAAGTCCGACTCACGCTTGACTGAACATTTCTAATAGGTTTTCCTGTCATCTAAAGAATATTTTGTGTATATTTTTCAAAATTATAAGACCCAGTAGTTTCGGGGATAAGGGGGGGGGGGGGGATGGTTGGACAGACAGACGCACGAGAGATCCTATAAGAGTTCCGTTTTTTTATTTTATTTTGGGGTACGGAACCCTAAAAATTGAAGAAGCTAAATAAAACTGAAACTAGCTTGACTTAAATAGTTACAGTACATAATCTATATATATAAATGCAAGTGTCCTGACTGACTGACTGACTGACTGACTGACTGACTGATTCATCAACGCAGAGCCGAAACTACAAAAGCTAGAAAGTTGAAATTTGCACACTAGGTTGCATTTGTAAAGTGTACAAGAGATAAGAAGCGATTTTGAAAAATTCAACCCCTAAGGGGGTTAAAAAGGGGATGAAAGGTTGTATGGGGTTCAAGTTTTAGTTTAAGCTAGGAATTTGAAACTTTGTGAAAATGTATTATATTAAAAAACAAGAAAACTAATTTCAGCGTTTTCAAAAATTCATCCCCCAAGGTGGTGAAAAAGGGGTTGAAAGTTTGTATGGAGATCAAATATTTTTGTGAGTGTGGGACTTGAAACTTTGTATGTGGGTATATTATTATAAGACAGGAAAAGTAATTTCAGCGTTTTTAAAAATTCATCCCCTAACAGGGTTAAAAAGGGGTTGAAAGTTAGAATCCATTACAAATGCGTTGAAACTTCTTAGAAAGGCATAATAGCCGATTACAAAACAAAGTAATTGCGACGTTTTAGGAAATTCAACCCCTAAGGGGGTAAAAAAGGGGATGAAACTTTGTCTTGGGGTGCAAATTTTATTTCAAGCTAGGACCTTGAAACTTTGCAAAAAGGTATTAAATTAAAAAACAAGAAAACTAATTTCAGCGTTTTTAAAAATTCATCCCCCGAGGTGGTGAAAAAGGGGTTGAAAGTTTGTACGGAGATCAAATATTATTGAGGGTGCGGGACTTGAGTCTTTGTATAAAGCCATATTATTAGAACTCAAGAAAAATAATTTCAGCGTTTTTAAAAATTCATCCCTTAAAAGGGTTAAAAAGGGGATGAAAGGTTGTATGGGTTCAAGATTTATTTTAAGCTAGGAATTTGTACCTTTGTGAAAATATATTATATAAAAAAATAAGAAAACTAATTTCAGCGTTTTTGAAAATTCATCACCCAAGGTGGTGAAAAAGGGGTTGAATTTTTGTATAGAGATCAAATATTTTTGTGAGTGTGGGACTTGAAACTTTGCATATGGGTATATTATTATAAGACAGGAAAAGTAATTTCAGCGTTTTCGAAACTTCATCCCCTAACAGGGTTAAAAAGGGGTTGAAAGTTTGAATCCATTACAAATACTTTGAAACTTCTTAGAAAGACATAATAGCCGATTACAAAATAAAGTAATTGCGACATTTTAGAAAATTCAACCCTTAAGGGGGTAAAAAAAGGGATGAAACTTTGTCTTGGGGTGCAAATTTTATTTTAAGCTAGGACCTTGAAACTTTGCAAAAAAGTATTAAATTAAAAAACAAGAAAACTAATTTCAGCGTTTTTAAAAATTCATCCCTCGAGGTGGTGAAAAAGGTGTTGAAAGTTTGTACGGAGATCAAATATTATTGAGGGTGCGGGACTTGAGTCTTTGTATAAAGCCATATTATTAGAACTCAAGAAAAATAATTTCAGCGTTTTTAAAAATTCATCCCTTAAAAGGGTTAAAAAGGGGATGAAAGGTCGTATGGGGTTTAAGATTTATTTTAAGCTAGGAATTTGAAACTTTGTGAAAATATATTATATAAAAAAATAAGAAAACTAATTTCAGCGTTTTCGAAAATTCATCCCCCAAGGTGGTGAAAAAGGGGTTAAATTTTTGTATAGAGATCAAATATTTTTGTGAGTGTGGGACTTGAAACTTTGCATATGGGTATATTATTATAAGACAGGAAAAGTAATTTCAGCGTTTTTGAAACTTCATCCCCTAACAGGGTTAAAAAGGGGTTGAAAGTTTGAATCCATTACAAATGCTTTGAAACTTCTTAGAAAGACATAATAGCCGATTACAAAATAAAGTAATTGCGACATTTTAAGAAATTCAACCCCTAAGGGGGTAAAAAAAGGGATGAAACTTTGTCTTGGGGTGCAAATTTTATTTCAAGCTAGGACCTTGAAACTTTGCAAAAAGGTATTAAATTAAAAAACAAGATAACTAATTTCAGCGTTTTTAAAAATTCATCCCCCGAGGTGGTGAAAAAGGTGTTGAAAGTTTGTACGGAGATCAAATATGATTGAGAGTGCGGGACTTGAGTCTTTGTAAAAAGCCATATTATTAGAACTCAAGAAAAGTAATTTCAGCGTTTTTAAAAATTCATCCCTTAAAAGGGTTAAAAAGGGGATGAAAGGTTGTATGGGGTTCAAGATTTATTTTAAGCTAGGAATTTGAAACTTTGTAAATATGTATTATATAAAAAAATAAGAAAACTAATTTCAGCGTTTTCGAAAATTCATCCCCCAAGGTGGTGCAAAAGGGGTTGAAAATTTGTATGGAGATCAAATATTTTTGTGAGTGTGGGACTTGAAACTTTGTATATGGGTATATTATTATAAGATAGGAAAAGTAATTTCAGTGTTTTTAATCATTCATCCCCTAAAAGGGTTAAAAAGGGGTCGAAAGTTTGAATCCATTACAAATGCTTTGAAACTTTTTAGATAGGCATAATAGCCGATTACAAAAAAAAGGAATTGCGACGTTTTAGGAAATTCAACCCCTAAGGGGGTAAAAAAGGGGATGAAACTTTGTCTTGGGATGCAAATTTTATTTTAATCTAGGACCTTGAAACTTCGCAAAAAGGTATTAAATTAAACAACAACAAAACTAATTTCAGTGTTTTTAAAAATTCATCCCCCATGATGGTGAAAAGGGGGTTGAAAGTTTGTACGAAGATCAAATATTTTTTAGAGTGCGGGACTTGAATCTTTGTATAAAGCCATATTATTAGATCTCAAGAAAAGTAATTTCAGCGTTTTCAAAGATTCATCCCTTAAAATGGTTAAAAAGGGGTTAAAAGATTGTATAGGGTTAAAACTTTATTTTAAGCTACGAATTTGTAACTACGTAAAAAGTTATTTCATTTAAAGAGAAGAAAACTATTGTCAGCGTTTTTCAAAATTCAACATTTAAGGTAGTGAAAAGGGGGTTGAAAATTTGTATGGAGGTCAACATTTTTTGTAAATACGGGACTTGAATCTTTGTATAATGACATATTATTAGAATACGAGAAAAGTAATTTCAGCGTTTTTAAAAATTCATCCCCTATAAGGGTCCAAAAGGAGTTGAAAGTTTGTATAGGGTTCAAATTTTATTTAAATCTAGGAACTTGAAACTTCGTAAAAAGGTATTTTTACCTATCAGCTATCAAAAAAACCTATTCAGCGTTTTTAAAAATTCATCCCCCGAGGAGGTGAAAAAGGGGTTGAAAGTTTGTATGGAGATCAAATATTTTTGAGAGTGCGGGACTTAAATCTTTGTATAAAGCCATATTATTAGAACATAAGAAAACTAATTTCAGCGTTTTTAAAAATTCATCCCATAACAGGGTTAAAAAGGGGTTGAAAGATTGTATAGGTTATAATTTTATTTAAAGCTAGGAACTTGAAGTTTCGTAAAAAAATATTGTATTAAGAGAAAAGAAAACTAATTTCAGAGTCTTTGATAATTCATCCCCCAAGGTGGTGAAGGGGGTCGAAAATTTGTATGGAACCCAAATATTTACTTGAGTGCGGGACTTGAATCGTTGTATAAAGGCATATTATTACAATACAAGAAAAGTAATTTCAGTGTTTTTAAAAATTCATCCCCTAAATGTTTAAACAGGGGTTGAGAGTTGGTAGAGGGTTCAAATTTTATTTAAAGCTAGGAACTTCAAACTTCGTAAATAGGTAGTTAGGTAGTAGGTTTTATTAAATAGTGGACTATATTGAGTTTTTATTCAGTTAGGGGCTTGAAACTTCGTAGCCAGGTTGTAAAGGCAAATCTCATGCGTTGTATAATAATTAACAAATGATTAACCGTCCCTACTGCTATCTTTTGCTGCATAATGTTCTAAGCTAAGGTAGAATTTATAACCACCAATAAGTACGTAACAATAAGTACGTGTAAGTACGTAAGAAGCAATCTAAGCTCTTATAAAACCCGTGAGCAGCAGTCGGGCAGAAGCACGCGCGGTGGAAGTCTCATTCTGGTACCGGCCCATACTACCGCTAAAGCTAAGAAATCCCTTGGTGTTTTAGGCGTCAGACTGTTCAACACGTTACCTGCTGAAATCAGAGATGTCCTTAGTGATTTCACATTTACTAGAAAGATTAAAAAAATGTTATTGGAGATGGCCTGCTACACGATCGACGAATTCTTCGACAGGGTGTCATTGATCCATACACACAATGTGAAAGTCTAAATCACTGTTTCGATGGGACCATGATGGGACATTACTTTCACTGTAAAATGTTATTTTTAATTTAGATATTTTAATATGGATTATTAGAAAGCCTTAATGTAACTATTTAAAATTATTTAACGAAACATGGAATTATTTTAGTTTTAAGTTTATAATTATGATCGACACGACATATGTATTTCTGTTCTGCTTTTATTTGTTGTTAAGTATGTTTACATTTAGTGAAATGTAATTATATTTTATGTACTCACTCCTAACATGTAATTAACGTTATCAATAAAATATGAATATGAATATGATTATGAATATGAATATACAAATCCACGCGTACGAAGTCGCGGGCAACAGCTAGTGATATATAGTTATATTATTATTTTTTTTCAATTCAAAAAGGTTCTGCTCGTTTTGGTTAGCGAGGCGCAGATTTTGCGCCCCAGGCCACGGGCTCACTACGAGCCATTTCCTCACAGATCATTATTCAAGCTAAGTAGACAGGCTGGTCACGTTAGTGGATGAGTAACAAAAATCCAGCTGCCATACATAATATATGGTTTCCCATAAAGTTTTAAGTCATAATGTATTGTTTGTCATATTATCATTAGTCATAAAACTGAAACCGTTAAGGTTTCAGGATTTTCGTAACCTTTAGAAAGGCTAGATTAGGGTAGGTTTGTTTTATGGCAATCCTGAAAAGGGACGTGTTTTTGAATCAAATGAATTATGACTAACGAAAATGTGGGCAAACAATACATTATGACTTAAAACTTTTTGGGAAACAATAGAGACCCCAATATATGTGACTAGAGAGAAAAAGATTCAGGAAATGGTTGAGTTTAATCGAAGACTTGCATGAAGCTTTAAGAAATTATAGGTAGATACAGTTTACGGCAGAAGTGGCTAATGTTGACTACGTATACCAAAGTGGTTGCAAGTATTAATTGTCAGACGCTAATACCGCTAGGTACCTATCGTGTATGTAAGAAATACCTACTTATGCACGGTCTAACGAAATCCAATGACAGAGGACCATAAGAGGTATCGAGTAGCCCTCATAAAAAATGTGCTCAGAGAAAATTAATGGTTCCGTATTCATTTTGTTTTAGGAAGTCATCGATTTTGTGTTCTTGTTTGAACCGTGTTAACCTTATTGGACTGGGCCTTTGTTTGACCCATACTGAACGTGACACCCTGTAGATTAAGAATGTAGCTAACAATTGTAAAATAAATATTGTTCTAGGTATAGAATATTGATTAGCACTTAAGTAAAGTCCCAAATCCCCCGCTGTCACGGCGACGAACCGACCATTTGCGAAAATTCAACAATCACATTGCATTTCCCTGAGGAGCGCTTCTCACACTTCGCTCTGACGATGTGATGTGTTGTCTGATTGATTGTATCAATACATGCAAATCAACTAGATCTTAGAAAAATGGGAAATTCGCAACGAGTGGAGAATTATCTATTCGCGCATGTATCGTACCACGTTTTACAGCACATATGGCAATTTAAATTTTCGAAATAGTTACGTAATGTGCTAATTATCGCACTAGTGCGGTAAAGTAGCACCATGAGTACTGTAATAGTTATTTTCGATACAAGTGCGAAAAAGAGGAAATTCGAAACGAGTGGCGATAAATTAAAACACGACCGAAGGGATTGTTTTAAATCGACACGAGTTGCGAATTACCTATTCGCACGTGTATACATATGGCACTTTAAAGTTTCGACATACGCACGAAAAGTGCTATTTTACGCACTAGTGCTGTATGTACTGTAAAGTTATTTTACAGTACGAACAAAGAAACCCTCTCCTCCCCTTACAAAAAAACCGTAAAGTAAATCAAAGGAGCAAGAACATTTCCGAGAAGACCACTCGCGAACATATTTTACGCACTAAATTGAACTACACTCACTCTAATCCAAATGTCACCTAACCTAAACTCCTTAAGCCCAAGATCTTACTTGCCGGATTTAAAACTTGTATTACTTTCGTTTCATTTGAATTTAAAAAGATAGAAATTCATATATTCTTTACACTTATGATTTCAAATTCAACTATCATTTTTTAGGGTTCCGTACCCAAAGGGTAAAAACGGGATCCTATTACTAAGACTCCGCTGTCCGTCCGTCCGTCTGTCACCAGGCTGTATCTCACGAACCGTGATAGCTAGACAGTTGAAATTTTCACAGATGATGTATTTCTATCGCCGCTATAACAACAAATACTAAAAACAGAATAAAATAAAGATTTAAGTGGTGCTCCCATACAACAAACATGATTTTTGACCGAAGTTAAGCAACGTCGGGCGGGGTCAGTACTTGGATGGGTGACCGTTTTTTTGCTTGTTGTTTTTGCTTGTTTTGCTCTATTTTTTGTTGATGGTGCGGAACCCTCCGTGCGCGAGTCCGACTCGCACTTGGCCGGTTTTTTCTTGAATGACGGGCCTTTTTCGGCCCGATTCGAACTTTAATATACGTCTAGATAGGACATGGATTAGATATGCGTCAACGTGACGTTACTTTAAACAAAAACGTCACTTTTGACACTGACATATCCAATCCTTATATCGTAGGTATCTAGACGTAATATTTGACGTGTCTTAAAGCTCGAATCGAGCCGCTAGTCGGATAAGACATGTAGCAGACAAACGGCGACTCGTGATGCGGGTACCGGTGCGTAGCCCCGTGGAAAGAAAACGGCTTTCTTTACGAGCTATTTCGCTGAGCCAATATTTCTCCGCGACAGAGCGCGCCATCATAAAATAAAACGAAAAATTCCAACGCACTGCCACAACCGCCATGAAAATCATAAGGGCCCAGATTTTTATTGACATCGGTGAGAGCTTCATTCCAGAAATTGCCTGATTAGTTTAGACACGAGCAAACACGAGACCAAATTGCGTACCTGGGGCCCGTTTCTCAAAAGCTTGTAACTTGTAATACTTACAAGTGGAAGTCCCTTTCTAACAAAAGCTGTCAAAACGTGACATCCGCTTGTTTTACAAGTTACACGGGCCCCTGATAGCAAGGAAACAAAGATTACCTAAAACGGAATCATTCTCGGTTCGTTCGAATGATAATTGTAGCAACAAATTGAAACCAACACTTTCGAAATATCCTAAGCGTCAATATTTACGCCTTTTTATCAACTTTTTATGACTTTAGCTAAATACTATACTTAAATAACTAACTAATTGAGTCACAAGTGTGTCGACACACATTTCCAAAACATATATTTTGACTGCAGATTTATTTATAAAATAGATTAAATAATCAAATAAAATCTTAAAAAAACATGCCAAGTGCGAGTCGGACTCGCGTACGAAGGGTTCTGTATATAATTGCGCAAAAAAACCCACAGCGCAGGCTTCGTCAAGTGGCCACAAATGCAAATCAGCAACATGCTTTGTCCAAAACGTACTAATGATGATATCCGCAACAGGCTTCGTCATTTTTAAATAATAATAAGCAAAGTTAAACAAAATAATTGTCACGAATCGTACCTGGCTCAAAAGTCCCCATTACACTGGTATTGGCAGCGTTACCATGCCGAATGGCCAATGAGACTAAAAAATTGGCAAATATACTTTTATTAATAAAGTTATCAAAATAGTATGATTGGGAATAATACGAAACAAGGAAAGATATAAATATGTATGCCTGTTATGCTATTCATCCGACCCATCAACAAGCCACTTGTACGAGCAAAACCATTTTATTCGATTCCTGAATATTCATGTTGGGACGACCATCACAAAACATCCTCTACTTCTAGCGGCTACACATACATGAACCTACAGTCCTTTCAAATAAGGTATAATGCTGCTTTGTATAATGTATAAGTACGTAATAGTGTATCACAAAACTTATAGAAACTTTACCCATACTGAAAGTTGCATAAATACATCTACCAAGTTTTATAGGACCTTTATTCAGTCTCCCTTAAAATAATAATATGTAAAATGCATTTTTATTTATTATTGAAGCATAGGTACAACAGGCGGGCGTACCTTACGCCCTTGTGAACATACCTACAACCGTAAAAATACTACTACAATAATTGAAAACATAAATAGAACAATTAAACCTTTGTTTGCCACAACGTTCTGTTTTTCTCTCAAAAACAAGAGAAGTACAGAGTGCACTTGTTATTTATATTGTGCACTTGAAGCTCGTACGACAAATGCTTGACAAAATACTCTGCCAATTGTGTCGGAGTGCCGCCCTCAATTGTTCGAGATGAAAAATGGCCTATTCGGATTGTTCGCGAACAAATGCGTGCCGTGCGGGTCATTACGCTTTGTTTTAGGAGTAAGAACGACAAAAAATTCACTGTGAAAAGCTGAAATTTTCGCATCCGCCCTCTTG
Source organism: Cydia amplana (assembly GCF_948474715.1). Taxonomy (NCBI): domain Eukaryota; kingdom Metazoa; phylum Arthropoda; class Insecta; order Lepidoptera; family Tortricidae; genus Cydia; species Cydia amplana. Next base: position 13,395,416 of record NC_086071.1, on the reverse strand, counting down.
AGTTGCGAGGAGCCGTGTTTAAACTTTAAACTTTAAACTACGGCCAATTGTTTTGCTCTGAATATTTTGTTTCGGTATGGAGTGCTGTTTAATTAAAATTAAAATTTTACTTCGAAACGTTGTTTAGTTAACACAGCGAGTGGGCATGAGAACGCTAATTTGACGACCGGTCTGGCCTAGTGGGTAGTGACCCTGCCTGTGAAGCCGCGGTCCTGGGTTCGAATCCCAGTAAGGGCATTTATTTGTGTGATGAGCACAGATATCTGTTCCTGAGTCATGGTTGTTTTCTATGTATTTAAGTATTTGTATATTATATATATCGTTGTCTGAGTACCCACAACACAAGCCTTCTTGAGCTTACTGTGGGGCTTAGTCAATTTGTGTAAGAAAGTCCTATAATATTTATTTATTTATTTATTTATTTATTTAATATAATGTATAGTACAGTAATATATTAATTAGATTTACTCGTTAGCTAGACTTCTGAAAGCCTTCAATTTTCTAATAGAACCCACGCTACGTTCTTCATGTAAGCAATAATACAGTCTTGTAATAAACATTACGTATCTTTTCATAAAGTCTGGCGTTTTATATCTAGGGGAAGAAAGAAATCTTTGAAAATAGTCAATAATAAGAAAAACGAAAATCGTCGATGGAAATCATAACAAGAGATTTTACTGCCCGACATCCGATTGGAGCAGAGCAAAGATTGTTTCAGGCCTCTTGCAGGATAGAAACGACGCGATAATAACAATGTCGTCACTTCCTCAATCTTAAATTCTTCAACATTTTCTGAACCGATCCGTAATAAAATTCTATCGAGCTTGGATATTTTTATAAGGCGCACCCTGACAATCTTTTTTAGGATTCCCTTATATTAGCACCGTGGCCGTTTGTAGGTATCTATTTGTTTTTCGCCCGCGGCTTAGCTCAGTGACAATTAATAATTAAAAGCTGTAGGTAATTAAATCAACACAGTGGTAATGGTAATAATTTTTTTTTTAAATCTAACAGATACCTATTTACCTAAGCAGACTTCACACTGACTTTAAGTTGGTGAAATGATATGACGGGAGGTTTAGGGTAAAATCACATCTGTCAGCATCGAGCCGCATTTTATATATGAGAAATCACTCGTTAGTATGAAGATGCGTACGCATCGGAAAGCTGAAAGCATGCGTACGCATCTTCATACTAACGAGCAATTTCTCATATATAAAATGCGGCTCGATGCTGACAGATGTGATTCCACCCTTACGCTGTCCAGTGGACACTGGACCATGCGAGCTACATTTACCCTACCGAGACAAGTGGAACTTGTCCCGGTAGGGTAAATGTAGCTCGCATGATTTTAGTAGTTTTTACTTAGTTTGAAAATGTATGTATGTATGTTTTATGTAAGCCCTTCACAACCGATATTTCTAAGCAGTAATACTGTAGTATGAAATTCTGAATCCGGGCAGTACCTTTATCCTCCGAGCCGAACTTTTTACCCACGTAACTAAACAAAGATCGTAAATAAATATACCAAGGCGTTATAAAGGAGGGATGGCAGTTAACTAATTGTAGTAATTACTGGGCCGTAAAGACTGTGAGTAAACAGCGGTGACGGCATCGCCCGGCGACAGACGCTGCCATGCCAGTGTCTGTTTGCACGTTGAAAACTGTTGAGTTAATAAACGTTTTTATACAAAAGTTTATATCATTTCATGTTCTTTAGTTAATCATGCCACCGAAAAAACCATGAATTGTGCACTGTTAGAACTTTTTAAGTACTTACTAGACTAAGGATTTATGTCCCAAACGGAACAAGCTAATAAGCTGGTACTAACTCGCCGACTTACCTATGGTCACAAATAAATATATAGAACACATCCAAGATTCGAATAGAAATGATTATGGTCTCCCAATCCATAATTTTATACCTACATTATTTGCGCTGTAATATATTTATAGCTGGTCAACCAAATCTTGTCAGTAAAAAAAGGCGCGAAATTCAAATTTCCTATGGGACGATATCCCTTCGCGCCTACATTTTTCAAATTTGCCGCCTTTTTCTACTGTCAAGATCTGGTTGACCAAGTATACCTACTCATACCTACGGTGGAAAGTTACTTATCCTATTCACAAAATCAACCCTCAGCTATTAGGTACCTATCAGTTAATCTTTGCATTTGAAGCAAACACCTTGCCCGAATGTTCGTGTGGACTTAAAACTCGTCATATCAAAGTTATCGAAAGGGATGAGTGGCAATGATTTCAAAAGTAAAGATATGCCCGTTCATACAATTCCGACTAAACATTCTCGTGAAGGAGCACAGGCGCAATCTGTTGTATAGTATGCATACTACCGGTCAAGTCAGAGACATATGATCGAGTAGACTGCACTCCTTCCTCCAAAAACGCGACTAACAAAATAGCTCGAGAGAGATATGTGTCCCTTTCTTTTCTTTAGGGCATCGATGAACTGACAATTAAATGAATGTTGCCATTGTTGCCACAACTAAACAAGACATGTGACTTTTTTTATATATATAAATGTCATAATTACAAATTCCGCCGTGCCAGTTTATTAACTTACTTAATAACATTAAGTAGCAATAACCGGAAGTTAAAAACATTATTTATTTCTTAAAGCGAAAATTCTTAAGTCAGTTAATAAACCAGCACACCAAAATCGGCATTATTATAATAAATATGGTAGTACAAGTCTCCCTCTCCAGCCGTCTCGTTTGGCACTCTTTCGGCAGTCTATTTAATATTTAATCTATCTTTGTCTTATCTCGCCGCACGCACAAGGACAAACCCGTCATGACCGCACGCGTAATCATGCAATAATGATCGCTTAAAATTTGGTTTAAGCAAGAAATTATGTATTCTAATTTATAATATCTCATAAGTGTATTTGATTTTTCTGTAATAGTTTTTACACAATTTCACGACACCATTTCGCATTTTTTTGTAATTGGGAATGTGACACCTTTCCACTGCGCTATTGGCCACACGACTGAGCGTAGGGTTGTTACTAAATGCGATTTTGACACCCATGAATTGGCCCCGTTTGTAATGCTCGTCTTTACGAAGTAATATATAAGTCAATGATGAGTGGCCATTAATTAATTAAGGCCCTTCGCGACTTCTCCCCGAGGATCCATTACTTAATTAGCATTACTCATGCTGACCCACCGGAGCATGCCCTTCTGCTTTAATTATAAGACAACTGGTTGTAATCTCAATCACGAAACCTTCTATTTTATTTTTTAGTTAAGAAAGAAAAAACATACTTACCTACTATAAGAGTATCTGTGCCCTATTCTAATCTACTCAATTAATACAATAATTAAGAAATAAAATAAAAATAATGTATTTGCCAATATATAATTATATGTCCAAGATTGTTTTACCGTCATATAAGCATTAACCACCACACTAACTAGACTAGGCCTGTCTCGTGGCGTATTTTTTATTACCTACATATGTATCATGTTTTACTACCTACATTGGATGGTATTACATTATTCTAGAAAATATAGGATAATTGTCCCTACAAGAGTGCCTTAAGTAGGTAACTGAAATATACTTACATAGTCGGAGAAAAGCACACGATCTCGGCATTATTCAAAACAGACTTTCTTTACTAATGCATTTTATGGTCGTGAGGAAAATTTACGAGGCCCAGGTGAACGCAAAAAACGAAAAGGTAAGCACCTCATCGGGGCTGATTTTAATATATAAGTTTTAGGAGCAACGAACAAATTTTGAGTCGAACCTATATAAAGTTTAAACCAAGGAGCTTTGTTGAATGAAAAGAAATTCATACAACGGCTAGAGTCTATGCGGAAAGAGATGAGTCGTGAATTGTATGGGATGCATAATGTAGGTATACATTAATTTCACGCGTTCGGTAATAGGGACGCGACGACGCGACGAATTTTTCGGTTTGATGGTGTATTGTAATTGCTTGTTAGCTTCTTGGCACCCCAGATTTTTGTAAGCCAATGTTTAATCCCCGTATTAAGAGTTATGCATAGCGCGGGATTTGAAACGTGTTTTCCCCTATTTTCCGAGTCGACGCCGTCGCGTCGCTATCCTGGGGGATCCCGTTCGGAAAAACCTCCATAAATATTTCTTACTTTGTTTGTATCTTCCGCGGAGTATCGTTAGCACAATTCCCTTTTTCCTCCCGGGCTAAGGCATCTGCTCCCGGATACTACTCGTATAAGTAGGTACAGTTAGCAGCAGAAGGTGCTATATCGGCGAGGTGTTCAAAATTATCTTGATGCGCTCTTATTCTCAATATAAGATCATTTTGAACGGCTTAGCAACTAATGCTGCTGACTGTACTGTACTGTTTATATTCCAGATACTAGATGAGAGATGTCAGTTCGCTCCCCAATTTGTCCGACAAATCTGTAATTTTTAAGTGTCTCTCAATTTACTTTGTTTCCTGTGTTAGCTAAGAATTTGAAATCTGAAAGTGTATAGGTACCTTTATTGGGGAGTTTAGTTGAAAAGTAAACAAGCGGGAATAACAGCCGCGGGGTCGATTAAGTGCGATCTGATTGTCTCGAGGCAAATCCATTTTAATCACTGTTTTGTGCGAGCTTTCTAGTAATTAATTATTAACCTTATCTCCAGTCAATACGCTGAAAATCAGTTCCGTTTTAATTTTTACTTAACTTAATAAAATACAAAGAGACTCGGGAAATCATTTTCTCAAAGATCATATAAATAGACAAGGTCGGCAAAAATATTAGAAGTCACCGCAAACAAAAGCGTTTACGTTCATTCTCAGTGTCATTACATTTTATGGGTACTTTAGAGGGCCCGAAATAAATAGACGATATCAAAAGGTGATTAAGTATTTTACACAAACTGTTCACAAGCAACAAGCACATCAAGGAATATAACAGTGTCCAAGGAAACAAATAGGTAGGGAATCATTTTAAACGACGCATTGAAAAAAGCGCATGAAGCGGACACGTAATATTCGTCGTAATAGATGTCGGGGCTATGGACCTTTCATCTCCATGAAACCTAATGTAACGTGCGAGCGAGAGCCCTGCGAGTGTTGTCAAATCGAGATTAAATTTAATGTAAAGTAGAATGTTGCTCCTAGAAGCCTAATCAAACTTCAAGAATTTCTTGACATACTAACTTACATGGTATGTATGTATTAATATCAAATCGAGCACAGCGGCGACTAATGCCAATATCAAAACAAGTTCAGATTTTATAGCTACCATGACACACACCAAGTACCTAACTGAAACCACACACTTTATATATAAATGTAAGTAGTGAATAGTCTAACATTATATAGAATGAAAGCGGAAGTAAACAAGCCGAATACGAAGGATATCGAAATTTTCTCATGACTTAGTTTGGCTAACTCTCTATGCCGTAGATCCCAAAGTACGGTAAGTTATTAAATGTTCTAAGGCTAAGACCAAAGACACTGCTTAAACTTGGTCGAGTTAGCTACCTACAGTTTTATGGTACGAGCACACAAGTAAAGGAACGAGTATTGTGAAGGTATCGAAATTCGAACTTAATTGACAGTTTACGCTTCGCCCGTTTATGACCTCGGAAAAACATCTGGCTCGTTGATTGCTTACGTTTTTATGCGTACTTAGAACTCAAACGGCGCTCCAGGGAAAGGCAGTAATAATGCAATCACAAAGCGCATTCATTGCCCTGTAGTAATCTATATTTAAGCTCGGGAGGTGTTTCCACGGAACGGCTTGAATATATTATGTAGGGATACCTTGGTCTGCCACTTACGTCAGGTGGTTGGTGGTGGGTTGGTGGTGGTGGTTATTTCTAATAGAAGGTAGCCGAGTATTGGGACTGTCTTACAACTAGTTTTTGCGGTGCGGGACTTGAAACTTAGGGTCGGTTGCACCAAACTGTTTGTCATCGTTAAAGTGTTCGCTAAATTTTATCGTATGGGAAGTTTCATACTACACTGCGGATTGGTGTTGATCAGTCCGCTAAATTTGGTTGGTGCAACTGGCCCTTTATAGACAGGCATAATGTTGGAAAACAAGAGACGTGATTAACACCATTTTTGAAAATTAATCATCTCAGAGGGTTCAAAAGGAGGTGGAAGTTTATATTAGAAGTGATTTTTTTTCTAATGAGAGACCAGCTTAACTTAGTAGAAATATTAAAATACTTTACGTCTGAATATAAGAAGAGTTGTTTGTTCCAGCGTGTTTGTAAATTCATTTACGGGTTAAAAAGAGGTTTAAAGTTTGTATCGGACACGAATATTTTAAAACTATTATATAGTAAACAGGTGTTTTACCAGAATTAAAATCTTGCACTTAAATTCTTCCCTTAATGAGTTTCAAATGCAGGTAAGATAATATGTGACCGTATGAGTAAGAGTCATAATATTGTGTATAGGTATATTCTTCTTACCTACTAGACACGTGCCCATTCTGAAATACGGTTAATATTAAGATAACCTGCCAATCTGCCATACATCCAGCTCGCGTGCAGCCAGATTGTGATCTCCATAGACGGCCGGCACCTCATCTCTCCATTAGCTGATTAAATTTCCTTCTACACCTAAGTAAGTACACTCAGCTGGGGGTACGTACATACGTAGCATACCATGCATCGACTGTAATCGATTATACGAGACTTACACAGACAGCACAGACACAATCACCTTATGTACTGATTTAAGTCTTAACGATTTTTACACATAACGTTTAGTTACTACTAGAAAACAATGCAAATTACATCTATCAAAATATTTTTAGGTAAAATGTCATTCAACAGAACTTACTAACTATGTAAATAAACCGCCATACTAAAATTGACACTGAATGTCAAATTACTAGTAACTTTTGTTTACATTGTTAGCAAGTTCTATTGAATGACAGTTTATATTCGACCAGAGGGCACCGTAAAGATTGGATATAATGTACCTACTCGAAAATTCGACCCATACCGCCGTGACTCAGGTGGTGGTTGAGGCATCTGCCGCGGCTGGTTCGATCCCAGCCGGGCACTCGAGTCTTTTTTAGTCACTTTTTCTTTCGTATATCACATCCATTTTATTTAATAAAGCTTACCTTCGAATGGCGACTGCAACAGCACTATTGTTGCAGCATTAAGTTTAGATTCGGATTATTTATTATTACCTAATTACAGCGCCATTTAATCGCGTATAAACTTGAGAAATAGGTATCTCTGAAGTTTTGAGCACAACACTGCACTCGTGATTCTTGAGAAAAACTGGCCAAAGTCAACATCTAGCTACGCGAATGAACTGTAAGTAGGTATTTTTCCGGGACCACGAGTCACACGAGTCGAGTGCAGTGTCGGGCTTAAAACGTTGATGGGACTTATTGTTTTTTTATTAATTTTTTAATAGCGATTACCCAAGTCGAGTTTCAGGTAAGGATATTAAAAATGCTTAACATATAGCCAGGCAAACACAACAAGAACCAGGAAAATTATACTCTTCCCTTTCTTTTGGGTGCGTAGCGTAAGACAATGAAAGTATGATTTTCTCTGTCTATGTTTCAAATGAGATAGTCCTGAGCCAAACTATAATTGAACTAATTTTAGTACCTACCCTGCTTTTTTGGTTCCGCTTCATATGTCCGTACACTAGATATAAATAATTCGATTTTGAAGAATGACCCCATTCCAAAATTCATGTTCGCATTTTTGCAACTTCTCAAGCAATTGGACTTGTTCGTGTAGAAGAAACTTGTTTTTCGGGGTAATTTATGTCTTGTTCTAAAAGTTGAGTTCTCGCCATGTTTAGTAAGACAACTTTACCGTGCTAAGTCCCAAACTGAAGTTTTCTAATAATGTACTCGTGAAAGCGAAACCGTGTTGCGTGATCCTTCAGGGATTTAGTGTAACCGCACCCTGAGGGTCAACTGAAAGGTTTGACCATATGAGCAGACGAGAATTCCAAACTTAAGGCGACTCGTGTTGTGGATTGTAAATTTTCGGACGTTTAAGGCAAATTGTTTAAGTAATACTTATATGCTTATGCGTAGATTTACTGCCCGATTCGAACTTTAAGGGCCTACTGCAGCCGCGTCTGGCGCTTCGTAAACCACGCCCGCTAGTTCTTCCCTCCCCGCTAACACGCACACATGGAAACGCTTCGCGCCCCACGTGAAGTTTGTGTGACCTTTTAGCACCATCTAACGTTACAGAAGTTAACTACCATTATACGCGGTCGCTGCGGTCGGCCAGAAACTTAAATTCGGAAAAAATTGAAACAGATGGCGTTGTTACTTGTTCATAATAGCAAACAATAAAATAATTAATTCATAAACCTGCATATTTATTGTTGTTTTGGAAGACGTTAACAGCATAGAAGCAGCAGCGTATATAGCATATAAGTTAAGAGTATTGATAATAAGAAAATAGCACAAGAACAGAAAAGAGATTATTTTTGATAAAATATGATGAAAACAGATTTACTTGATTACGCTCACCTGACTTTGCGGTCACTAAATGCAAATTTCAACCTTATTGTTATGGGGTTACAATACCCCTGGGGTTGCAGGCGTCCATAGTCGTTATTATTATAAATGCTTTGGTTGAAATACTTTTTAACCCTCGAATTTTTCATAGGTACAGTCACCTGCAATAATATGTTACTCTTCGACGGCCGCAAAAATATGTGACACGCTCTTATGGCTCTACAAATAAGATCTAACATGATCTACCGCAAAACGGCCTTCGGTGTGTAACATATTATTGCAGCTGACTGTACTCGTATTCATTGTTGTATAGGTAGGTATTAATATCTTTTATCCGATCGATTTGCATTTATTTGAAATAAATCACAGTGTTTAGTAATTATATGTTTTATTGAATAAGAGATTATTTAGTTATGTAAGGAATACAGGGTGCCTTTTTGAAACACTCATTTTTAGGGTTCCGTAGCCAAATGGCAAAATACGGAACCCTTATAGATTCGTCATGTCTGTCTGTCTGTCTGTCCGTCTGTCCGTCCGTATGTCACAGCCACTTTTTTCCGAAACTATAAGAACTATACTGTTGAAACTTGGTAAGTAGATGTATTCTGTGAACCGCATTATATTTTCACACAAAAATAGAAAAAAAAAATTTTTTTTGGGGTTCCCCATACTTAGAACAACTGAAACTCAAAAAATTTTTTTTCATCTAACCCATACGTGTGGGGTATCTATGGATAGGTCTTCAAAAATGATATTGAGGTTTCTAACATATTTTTTTTCTAAACTGAATAGTTTGCGCGAGAGACACTTCCAAAGTGGTAAAATGTGTGTCCCCCCCCCCCCTGTAACTTCTAAAATAAGAGAATGATAAAACTAAAAAAAATATATGATGTACATTACCATGCAAACTTCCACTGAAAATTGGTTTGAACAAGATCTAGTAAGTAGTTTTTTTTTTAATACGTCATAAATCCCCTAAATACGGAACCCTTCATGGGCGAGTCCGACTCGCACTTGGCCGCTTTTTCTGGATAATTTTGAATTTCAATTGTCAGGGGAGCCTACATTATTTTTTAATACATTTTACAACGACAACAAACAAAAGTACAACTTCGCCGTATTTTTATTACCCGGGTCGATCGCAACAAAATAGAAAATCATGTTTTTCAAATCTAAGCGTTATTGTAATTTATCTCAAATAACCAAAAAGTCAATCTGACTAGAACTTAAAAACGAACTGAATTATTTTAATATGTCGATTTTTCTTGGTGACCCAGGAGAATTTTTTTTATCCCATACAAAAAGAGCGTATCCCAATCGCGTATCGGTTTTGGTTTTTACTTATAAGTGTGAAAAATATATTCTACCATATACGAAGGATGTGTGTTTTTTCATGTTTTATGTGTCTTTTTGTACAATAAAGTGTTTTACTGCTACTAATATATCATATTAACGATTAACTAAAAAGGTATTTACATCTAATTTAACTGGTAAATTATTAAAGTCCGCTAAAATTAATATATATTCAAAAAAATATTTGTTAATATGTCCCAAAATCATGGCTCATTTTTTAAGTCTCCTGACTTACCAAACATATCGCAACGAAGGCAAGGGTACAACGCGGCATCGTGAACCTAATAACGTAACGTTTCAGTTACTTTTTTAGTCGCCGACCATTTTATCCGGGGTACGAAAAGAGGTATTAGATCTATCCTGGGTCTAATATGTTATAAAAACATAGTTTTTTGAAAAATGTTCGTAGGTAGTACACAAAATTTACATTTTCTTTTAAATGTGATTTGGGTCATCGTTCTCCCTGGTGACTTTTCTGGTGACCCAAGAGACATCAATTTTATTATGACTGATTATGAGAAAAAAAGTCTCCTGAAGACTTTTTTTCTATGCACTTTGATTTTTTTGATGCGCTAATTTTGTAATCTAAAATAACTTTAAACTGCTGATATACTTATATCACTTTGCTGATGAGTGGAAGTGGAATTTAAACTTAATTTATTGTTCTCTCCCTTGACATTTTGGCATACATTTGACATGCTGCAGTGCACTCCTAACGTTAATAAAGACATAATTTTTAGAAAAAGCTTTAGGAAAACTCACTCTTGAGCTTAAAACGATTAAGTCCTTATCATATTATGTTAGATTTTTAGTACAGACCCCAAATCAGTGAAAATGTGTCTTAGCCAACTAAATTTGTCTCTGGGAAAAGTACGATATCCCTAAAAATTGTACGTACATTTCGCATTTTTCTGAAGGAACGGAATTCATAAATTGGGTTATTATTATTTTTTCAGATTATTTGATTGCATTGACATATCACCAAGATAGATAGAACATTTAAGTTACCAGAAGAAAAGCATTTGTGTTCTTTTATACAGTGTGGAAAAAGTAGGTTCGATTCCCGGGCGCGACTAAGCGAATTTAAAAAAAAAAACAACGTGTTGCATTCCGGGAGTGCCGACAGAAGTGAAAACTCAATGACTAGTCCAAAATGTCTGCAGCACTATGTATAAATGACCCATCCTCCTTTCTATTGAAAACTTTTGGTTCCGAAATTGCTGGTCAGTGAGCTTGTTTAAAATTCGAAATTCAAATTTATAGCGTTAATTGTTTAAAATTCGAATAGAAATTGTAAAGTTACCTTGCAGACCTCGCATCTAAATATATTTGGTCATGATATTTTGAGTTTTATTCACCAGTACTAGAGTTCACTTTTATTAGCGATTTCATCAAGATGTAGCTTTATTGAATTATATTTGAGTGATATAAAGTTATAATACTGTGAGATCCTCGTATTTCAGCCCGTACAAGATTATAACCTTTTTCATGTAATGTCATTGAGTTTTTCTTTATTGATTTAAATGCCATCTAAACCTTACGGTCACATGATCGCCTTACACTGTCTCGAGTTTATCATTTTTTCCCCACCTCAAAAAGTGCCTAGCGCCGCTAAAGAAGTTTTCACTTCAAAAATCTTTGAATGCAGTTGTTTCTTTAAAAAACAATAATGTTTCATTTAAGTAAAATGAGCAAACTTAAGGTTTTAAGGCACTTTCCCTCCAGGGCCCATAATTTTTTTCCACCCGGTAGTAGACAACTATTTTTTTCGACTAAATGAAGTTTTATTAGATAAATCGTTGATCACATGGTTCGTTTCACACATCACATCAAATCGTTTGTCATCACAATCAAAATTTGTCAAAAGTAATGAAATTTATGCCAAAAAAACATAAATAAAACATATAAATTCAACACATTTTTTTAATAAAAATCTTTCTCGATGATATAAAAAAGAACATCGACAAATTATGTTCAAAGAATTAATATCAAAACAGATGTCATAATTAGGATTGGCTACTTTAAGAAAGGGACAGAGAGATTTAATCCTCTCGCTCTGCACGTTTTTCTCATTCCTCCTTGTCAAGCCAAAATAAACTATAAAATGATAGTAACACAGTACATTGTAATATTCACTTTTTCCACGGTATCATGTCATTGTAAATTACTTATGTGAAATTGTAGTGGCGTGCGACTTTCAAACCGGAGGTCACGGGTTCGAACCCCGGCCCGTGCAAGTGAGTTTTTGTAAGTAGGGACTTTTTTTAGTGGTACTTAAATATAATAACTTTTCGTATTATTGAAATAAAATATTTTATTCAAACAAACTTAATAATATAATAATTAAAACGAATAATATCAATTAGTTTATAATATTTATTCAATTATTTTAAATTATTTGAGCATGAAACATACTAGATTTATTTTTATCATTACAATAGAAAAAAAGCAAAAAATATATTCTTATAGATATTTTATTTTCAAACAAAAATAAAGCAAAAAGTTACGGTTAGATTCTGATGGCTATATACCAAACAGCTACCGATACATTTCAATATCTGTCGAAATTTCCTAACCCGTTGTAACTGACAAAGAGTATAGATTTCGACGTAGCATGACGTAGCTAAGCAAACACGCACACATGCGTAACATATAGGCCTGTAAGAAGGCACCATCATAGGTTTACCTCCGATTCCGTTACTACTCAATGGAGTTACGACTCAACGTTTATTGGATATTAAAATTTTACGTAATTCGGAGCGCTGCGCGAAGTGACATAGGTCTTACCTCTTTGAGGCACGACGGCCATCTAACATTACTGGCATAAAGGATGCATTTATGACTTTGACGCATGACAGAAAGAGAAACCGAACTGCGTAAAATGGGCGTTTGCTGTTGAATTCATGAAATCAAAAATCGATAATAAATCCATCGGTAAAGGATAATAAGTTAATATTTAGTTCTTTGAAAGTTAAGACGAGATGAAAACCTTTGCTGTAAGGTGGATTGTGCTGGTTAGGGATGTGTTTTCTAGTTGCACGAAACTAAAACCGAAAAATGAACACGTAAGTTTGGATTTATTTTCTATCGAGAAAATTTTAAGCATTCGTGTTTCGACTACTACGAAATCACTTATCATATAGTCAAGAAACATATATCCGAAAATCACTACTGTTTGTTTCCGGGGCTAGCCACTGCCACGTTTCTAAGATCCTGTTATTTTTCGATGCACGGCCTTAAGATAGGTACGTCAAATAATACGTCTAGATACGCTTCTTCAAACAAAACGTAACATAATCTTCTGATCATAATTTTCTGGTTGATCTGTGTAAGATGTCCCCCAATATTTATTTATTTATTTATTTATAATATTTGACGTAAGTATTTTAAGGTGTTCTTTTAATAATTGGTTTATAGGTAGGTAAGTTTACGTAGTTTGTGTTTTATTTTATTTTATAGCTAGGTAGTTTGTGTTTTTTATTTTATTTCTAGTTATAATTAAAATTTATTGTTTATTTTTATTATATAAAAAAAGTATTTAAAGTTCGAATCGGGCCGTTAGTTGATGTACCTACCTACTCAGGATAGTTACCGTTTTGTAAGGGGCGTTTCATGGACGATTGCAAGACTTTACCTGTCATTTCTGATTTTTGTGTTGCTTTCAAGCAATACAAAATACAAACAAATTATAACTATAACACATCGTGTCATACGAATATGGAAGAGTGATAGAGAGACATGACATTAGCGTTTCGTTCGCTACGGCGCAAACGATTGTCATCTTGCCTAGGGCCCTGGTAAGATTTAGTGTAACCTACCATCGGACCATCCAACTTCATCTTTTTAGAATTCGCGGATATTAAGGAAGAAAATTGAGCGGTAAGATTTGTAAATAAGTTGGAGTCGGCCTACCTACGAGGTGCTGCGACTAATTCTGTTTTCCGTAACTAACGGCGCGATTCGGTAAATGATATATAGATTCACTAGATATGAAATAGTAAAGATATGTGACGTTCCACAGCAAAAGGTACCATTGCCCCGGCTGGATATTGGAGCGGCGTTAATAATAGCGTAAGCGCCAGCCGCCATAAGGTACCTTTTGCCGTAGAACGTCACATATCTTTACTATTTCATATCTAGTGAATTTCTAATTCATTTCCCGAATCGCGCCGTGCAGTTCTACGGCGTAGCACTTGTAGCACTAGACTACAAGTCGTATAATGTAGCAAAAATGATACCTATACGTTATCCAAACAAAACTTGCATTAACTAATAAACTAATTGCGTTGTATTCAAAAACTCTCTAATGGGTATAATCCTAATCGTTGCAATGTTCATGAAACCTAATCTTTAGTAATTACTGTAAACTGTAAAATAGGTTTCTAACATATACATGTTAGTTAAAGTGGCCAATCGTGTATATTTCAGTTTAGCATCGCCAATGGAGCATTTGAATGGCCCTATGTTAGTTATTCAAAGCGTGACTCGGTGCGGCTGCGCCGGCCGCCCGTGTCTCGTAAATCAAACTCGCCGTTCGCTTATGCATTATACAATTTTATTTGTGCGAGTCCGCTGAATAGGTAATAAACTACGGCAGGTGAAATGTTTTGCGTCCAAACGAGAGGGGAATTTCGAACGAACGCAAATACCTACGTTGTTAGTGCATGTTCTGTTTGTACCTAGTTGTTGATAGCGGACATTCATCTGCATGTTGGGCAATTACAATTAAACGTTCCTAAAATGATAGATAAATTGATTGTAGATCAATCTACATAAATTAGGTAGGTACCTAGCCAATTTGTCTATAATTACAGTACGTATCAATTTCAACGCTATTCAGGCTTACAACTATGACGGCTCATATTCCTAACTTACTTTTTCCTAACTTTTATAAGTCCTTATACTGTTACCGCTAGTAACAAAATAGCTATTAGTATTAAAGAGGCGGCTTCTTATGACCTGTTTGTTGAAAAGTTGAAAGCCTATTTGTTAGATAAGGCATTTTTTACAAAATTTGCATAATATTGACATTTGTGATATCTTATATGATTGTTTATTGTCCTTAATTCACTCTATTTATTTTTCAACACAAGTTAGGTTATTTATAATATGGATATAAAAGTAAAATATAAAAACACTTACAAAACAATAAAAAAAATACATATAAACACATTATAAAAAACCTAACCTAGGGTGCCGCCAGCAGCGGGGCAAGGCCTAAGCTGCCGGTGGTCAGGGCCGCAGAGAGAGGAACCGGCGGACTATCCGCGCCGTGTCCAAGATCACCGCCTTCTGCATCTGGCCCTTGATCCAACCACCTAGCGAGAGTCTCTCAAGATGTTGGTCGAGACTCTTCGCTATTAGACCGTTCACTGAAACGACTATCGGGACAATGATCGTCGAATCAACGAGTTGTCCTTAATTATTATTATTTTGAACCAGTTATATTTTTAATTTTGTGTTGTTTATTTTGTTTTTTTATTCTGGAAATGTCTCTGTAATTTAGTGTTAGTTGATTATTTTGTGTTGTTATTTTTATTTTATTGTAATTTTTGACATGTGTTGTTTTAACATTAAAGATTTTGAAATTGAAATTAAAAGAGTTGTATTATTAAATAAACATGTATCACTTACTTACGTATAACCTATAACACAGTATACAATGGTACCTACATATCTATAGCCTGACCAGTAATATATGATAATTGTCAAGAGGGCGCTGTTATTCTCATGTATAGGGTGACAATTCAGTGTAGTATGAAAAAATTAGTTCCAGTGAAATTCCGCAACATGGCGCACCCTCAATAGATCCTGGTTCACCTATAATTATTATACATACCTAGCGGGCGGACGTGGGCGGTTCACCACATTACGAGAAATGCAAACCACAAACTAGTGTTAAATTGATCTCCGCGGTACATTCCACTTAAATGTGGACATTATTTTATTCAGTGAGCGCGTTAGTTTCCCGCAGGCCTCTTCATCTCGGAGCGCAGCGGGGCAGAAAATTCACTCCTACCCTCGTTCCACACGTGGCTGCGTGTCTACCTAACCACAAAAATGTACTCGTTTCTGAGCAGAATCTTCGTATAATTTGCCCTCTACATACGTAACAACTACGCATTAAAGGAGACCATTTAAATAGTTGCCTCCGTTGAAGCAGCAGGTAAGCGACACGAACATCAACCTTGCACCCATGACAGCCACCAGACTAATCCGTTTGCTAATTTAGTTATTTACAACATAATTAATTTTTACTTGACCTGTAACATTTATTTTTCGAGGCTAGATCCTGTATTACCCTCAAAGATAAGCATTTTTTTAAATACTAAGCAAATAAGCATTCGGTCCGCCTAATGATAAGCGATCTACGTAGTACATGCGGTTGCCGATCCTTTACTTAAAACCAACAAAAAAACATTAAAATAATATATTAATTAAAGTTATTTAGTTTCATAATCAATGTGTATAAGTAGGTGCGATGTTACATGCTACAATTTAATACGACCGTTTTTAGGGTTGCGTAGTCAATTAGGAACCCTTATAGTTTCGCCATATCCCTCATTCCCACTTTACCTTCTTACCTCAAAAAGGTGCCTTTCAAAGACCCAAACGTATCAGAAAGCGATTCGTCCATTACAATAAAGAACGCTGATCTGCGTTCAATGTTAATGAAATGGGAAGTGAAATGATCGTAATTACGCCGACCGTTTTTACTGCATTGTTGGCAGTGGCAGCCCTCGTCGGCGAAATCACCTGACATTATCGTTTCGAAAATATTCCCAACAAATCACCCATTTGTAGAATCTACGTACTTATTGTAATTACTTTCGTAATTACAATCGCAATTATTATCGCAGTTCTATAAGCCAAGTGGAATTAAATATGGGGCACTAATTTACAAGTCTCACTGCCGTATTCGACTTCAAGATTTGACGACACATCGTACTAGATCCATTCTAGATACGTTATAGTTTAGATTTCAACTAGTTCTCTTTTGCAGCGCAATTCGGGCAACCAATGTCACTTTTATGATAGATCGTGTTAGATATCTATTAGATGTGAATTAGATCTCTAAGTAATATCTTGTGGAAATCGTTCAAGAGTATCTCCAGAATCGCGGAAATGTAAAATTTGACAGGTTAGATCTTAAACATATCGTTAAGTATCGTATCTTGGCGATGTCTAAAAGATGTCTATTACAAAATCCGAATCGGGCCCTCGGGACTGTGCCAATAGTTTACACCTTTAATCTTAATTCCAAGCAATATATGTAAATGAGAAACCCGTGTCATCTAATTAGTATAGGTATACCTACCTAACTGGCACACACACTTTCAGGTATATCTCATTATCATGAATTAAACTAGGCTATAGTTAGGTACCTACAGCGTAGTTTCACGGCAAACATAATTAAACATTACCTATTATTATTGCCGCGGAACCCTGAAACACGGTTTGGTAAATTTAAGAGGAGAAATAAAAATAAATTATAAAGGCGAGGACAAGTTGCGGTGCGGCTTAGCGAGGCCACACCATCCGTCTTTATTAGAGGGATCTTAGACGGAGCACGCAATGGCTTGGCCCACTACTTTGTCTGTTTAATGCCTACACTTTTACCTAATACTTTATTCATACAATTAGGCCTGAAGCGTAAACAAGTACGTACCTGTTTCAAATACTTTGGACGGATCCCTAGGCATAATAATAAAATCGGGAGGCAACATCGACACGCGCCATTTGCCAACATAAATCTCTGACCTTTAAGTTGGAGACAACCAAACCATAAGCGAAGGTATGTTTCACATAAGTCGGCCGCGTAGTCGAATATTGAGTGAACTTTTATATTGAAAGTTTCAGCGTCGCGAAGCCCTAAGGACACACGCTGTAAGTACTTTGTTCTTTAACGAAAGTTTAGGAGTTGGTTAACAGATGTTCTTCGTGACTTCTGCTAGTAGTCATGTAATCTCCTGTGTGGAGTTTTTTGTTTGGAGGAATAACGGTTTTAACAATTGATACATACTTAGGACAGACGGACTGTAATCGCGGCTACAACTTGTATGGTAATTCTGCTCTGACTGCAGCTGTCAGAATATAAGTTGTAGCTGGGGTGTAGTCTGTCTGTGTTAGCTGTAACACGTAGGTGCATATTTCAGCTCCATCTTTGTAAAGAAATATTTTTTGAAGTAAAAATTATGGACTACCTACCTATGAAGTATTGTAGGGTCAACGACTATCATAATATATGTAACTAAAAATAACGCTAAATAATAAAAGATCAAGTCTCTATGTCTCTATCCGATCACGCGCAACATAATACGCTACAAAAATAATTTAAAATAAGAAATGTCTAAACCTAAAGACAACATGCTTGTGGCAGTGGCACTTCTTAGTCATTTAATTAAGAAGGTGGTGGTGGAAATGGTTAGGCAATCATAAATAAGTACCTATGAGAGTTAGACCAAGGATAGTCTATATTTGATAGCACACGCAGTACTCAAGTGTTATTATAAACGTCAATTAAACTTCTATGAAATGATGACGTATAAATAACACTTGCACTGCGTATGTTATCAAGATCGTTGCAGACTTTTCTTGGTAAACTCTATGTAAAATATTGTTCTCTATATTTTACATAGAGAAAATATACCTCAAGCTCATAATGAATTACTTAATGATGAATGTGAGCGCATTCAATCAATAAACTATAATATTTAGCTTACATTGCCTCTAAACTTGATACATAAAAAGTGAAATTTACAAAGATAAAAAGATCTGAAACGTATAAAAATATTTAAAAAATCCTTTCACTCTACTGTCATAAAAACACCGAAAGAGGATAAACAGAACAAAGGGAATGCTTTTTTCGGTTTAAAGACTTATAACTCATAAAAGTTCACGCGACGCATCACAGTTTTGCTAGTACATATACAATTTACACAAATGCGTTGCTGCAAATAATTGCTTTGAGTTACCTTTGTCGATCGCTATTTACTAGTTGAAATCTGGATGCAATTAGGGGGGGGGGGGTAGCATAGTTGTATACATTGGCAGTTGTTGGCTAATTAGGTAAGTTTGTATACCTTTCGGATCAACTAGCGATATTCTGTAATATGGTTGTTATACCGATATTATAAATGGGGATTTCCAGGTTAAACAAAGAACTAAATCCTCAAAATTGATCAAAATGTATTAGCGTAAAATGACGTTATTGAATTTGGTGTAAAATTTACAGAAAACAAAGTATCTTTGTAAAATTCTCCCGTGTAATGGAAACCGTGCCCCACAGGCCCCAGGGCATCGCGGATTCTCCTCACAAAAGGTCTAACAAAAAGGTCCTGCCGTCACATGAACATTGTAAAACTCTCCCTAGTACTTACGATGCTCGGACCAAACAAATCCCAACTTTATCCCACCAGCTTAAGTTGCATTTTCGCTATCACAACATTGTTTTGTAACAGTTTTTTCCAATCCGATAATGCGACCTTAGCGTCGGGATCATGGTTTACTACAAATTGTATTAGAGTAGCAGATTTAACTATTTATGTGGTCTCTCATTCCAACAACTTGTAATCTTACTTTTCAGTGCTCGGTCCTTTGACATAAATAATTTACTGTCGACAATCGAACCTTTCTTTATTCACTCACGATATATGGAAGCTGCGACAAAGTTGAAAAGAACTTTGGGCATTTGTGACATGCTAAATTATTACCTACGCATTATATAAGTAAGATGCAATTTTGCATAGCTCTAATAGGCACCTACAAGCTCCTACGTCCTCCGAAATTGTGAGCATTCACGAGATCGATTACCCTGCCGAGAATTCCTCGGCTCTCCATTTGATCTTCATTTCACAAGAAGTCCTTGGGCGACTCGACTTGATCTGATCGTCTTGCCTAGACGGTTCTGTGCTACTCAAGAGGGGACATTATCTGAGAAACGTGCTACTAGCTACGGCAGCTTGCATTTCGCTTTGCGTTAATGTCAGACTGTGCCCCAGTGGGGGGGTAACACGAGGTTGAGATAAAGGGATTAATAAAATAAAATATATTTTGGACAAAATAACAAAAGACGCGGGTGACATTGGTTACCTACATTTTTGACCGACTTAGAAAGAAGACGTTTTTTACAATAATCCGTAGTCACGTTTTTCATAATTACGTTTGGTCAACTCTAGCAAGCTGTGGAAAATTTTAACCTTGGCGTTGGTTGCGTTGCGATACAAAATTAAGGAAGAAAGGAATTGAGGGTTCGCTCAGTTTTATGAATAAGGGGGAAAGTCGCAGGCACACGCTAGTGAAACTAGTTATACATAACTCCATAATTATGGAATATACATACTTATAACTACAAGTATATACAATATTCCGCCAAAAACCCTTGTATCAAATCTTGGAATCACTTCGTATTGTTGTCTTTTGTGTTCGGTTCGCATTCGTTTCCCATCGCACACCATTATTCACATTAAGTGGACAGATCTCGGGTCAGATCCAGGCATAAGAAAAGCACAAAAAGTGCCCGCTTTATCCGAGCATGATAAATCTACTTCAAATCCGAGAATAGCGTCTTTATGAAGGAAATTGAAATAAACCGACCGTGCGGATAACGGCTAAGTAAGAAGATCGGGATCCTTTTAGAATAAGTATATTGGTGAATCATTTTCATTCATCACTCCATTGTACCGCTGATGTAGCAAAAACTTCATAATATCTAGGTAAGAGCTGGGTTTTCATAACATTTTGTTAAATTTAAGTGAAAAATATTTTTATAGACTGGTAAACCAATGTTGTCAGCCGTAAAGGCGGCAGATTTACCACTAGATCTCCAACGGTCTCTACGTTTCGTTAAAAAACATTTTATTATTTTAGAGTTTGTGCGGAAAGAGAAGAGTCGTGGAATGTAGGTAGGTATTGGGCCCTTTACATTCCACGACTCTTTCCGCACAGACTCTACCTACCTTTATATAGATATGTAATCCGACCCATAATCAGGTTTTGAACTAATTTTGCAAGCCTATATTACATATGAAGTAGTATTTTTATCATCGTACCCTTTTTCCATTACAGCAGATTGTCCAGAAGATACGTATATTTTAGTGGTGCGGCAGAAATCGACCGTGAAATGGTTACCACACGAGCTTGAAGTGCATTCCCGAGTGAAAACGAGTCGAGGGCTCTGATGAATCAGTGTTAAGGCTTCGTCACACAGGCGCGTTTTCCGAGCGCGGCGTGAGCGGGGCGCGCCGCTTTTACATACAAAACGGTCACGCCGCGCTAACGCCCCGCCCGGAAAACGCGCCTGTGTGACGAAGCCTTTATTCACAACACAACTACTTACCTACCTAATGCCGTTAGGGTACCTATGTAGGGGGCAACACTGAAAGATAATAAGAAATCTGTAAGAATATAAATCTCAAACCGATGCAACCCAAACTGACGACCACGGCCGTAAAAATTCTTGTTTACACTTAAATGGTCGTATCAAGACCAAGAGTGAACAAGATATTCATAAATTTCATAATATGTAACATGTATCTATAGAGTACTTATAGACAAGAGAATCGGAGGTCGCATCTGCACATATACTGCTGGCTCTGTGGGTTGCAGACCTCACGAATCCCCATGGATCCGCCATTTTATAAAGTTACCAAACACCCATGCGCTATATAATTAGCTTACAAAATTTCACCAGAATTGTTTGACCCGTAGATAAGACTATTAAGTAGGTAATAAAGCATGATTGCCCATTTGGTTTCCTAGACTGGTTTGGTCTTGAATCGCTGAACTTCAACAAGCGTCGGGAACACCAGGTCTTGTCCCGCGAACAAACGAAATGGCGGCTACGAGGCGGCGGCGTTTGCTGGAAAATTGGCTGACACGCCGCATGTCTTCCACGCAGTTTCCTTTGTTTATACTGAGTAACAAAGACCACAGAGTATTAGTATTTTATACAGAATGGCCACCGAATGGAATTACTCCCCTTCGCAGCGGCAGAATGACTTCAGATTGATTAGAGCACCGACTTTGAGAGAGCCACAACCAATAGAATAAATAAAAAAAATATAAAAGTTGGGTGTTTAACTTGGGTGAAAGGCACTATTTCAGTCTCGGACTATTGGCGTCGAACGCATGGATGTGGAATAGCACGCCGCTCCGGTGAGCGAGTGGGACGTCGCTATATATGCGCATGCGCATAGCGCTGTCACGCTCATACAACGGAGTGCCGTGCAAAATCGAATCGGTGCGTGTGATAACCGCGTAGTGCATTGACACGTTTTGACCATGTTTTCTTTTGACACTAAGTTACATGTCTATGGTCAGCTATCAAAATCAAAAGTCAGATTAATATTTAGAATTTATAGAAATAGTATTTTGAATTTGTATTACTCCTATAGTGAATGGATAGTTACCGTCAAATAACTATTTGCAAAAATGAATAACGACATAAAACTTTACTCTTTAACAAATTTTCGCAACGAAATCGATAGTGGGGATATTATGCGGAATGCTCTTATTAAAATAGCAAATGAAATACAAAAGTAAGTACCTACCTAAATATATCAGTTGTACAACGAACATAACTATATAGTTCGCGCACGAAGTATGGAAGTGGAGATGCGACGAATGTAGCAACATGTGCTCCAGCGCGATAGCGTAGGTAGGGGGCAAGCGGGGCTCCACTACGATTACTCGAAATTAGTGCGCTAACTGTATATTATGAAGTCAGGGGGCCTAGCCAACATAACACTCATTAGCTCTACGACAACGAAACGCTATCTGTCTCTCTAGCGCACTAATATGGAAGAGTGATAGAGAGACGAATAAGTACTTAGCGTCATAAAATCGGCCCACGCGTTTGGTCTTTAGAGTGCCACAATGAAACATAATTATATATGTCACCGTAAAATTGTAAACACTCGTCATATTATAATCTCGCTAGTTACATTATAAACTGACGGTAGGGAGATTATCTTCCTTTGCGTCGCGCTATCGGTTAATAATGTCGTAAAAATCGTATGTCTATTGTATTAATTGTATAGCATAAGTACCTACCTATAGACTCTATCTATACTTACGTACTTATGCATTTATATCGTAGTCTAAGAATAAGTACCTACCTAATAATATGTATACTTATTCCTATTCAAGGTATAGATTGGAGTCTGAGGCAGGGAAGCATCCTATATATAAAAATACCGATTATTTTCTGAAAAAGAACAGTAAGACAACAATAGTTGATATGAAAAATAGACAGCTGAAAAAACTTAAAGAGCACATTAAGACCGTATGCAGTGAGTAATAGTATGTAGTTTATTTGTTTTACACGGGCGCAAAGTTGTTGTTTAACCTTTTGGACGCCAATGACCGATATATCCGCACCGTAGGTTCAACGCCAAAGACCGATTAATCGGTCACAGACCACAGAGCAACATCGACCTACGTGCATATACATAAAGTTCAACTTGAGTTTTGACACTTCAATGATGTGGCGTCTGAGTGACAGTTTTTGTGTTTGATTTTAGTCACTTTGACATGGCGTGGAAAAGGTTAAGCCCTCGAGCTAATATTATAGCCGTAGAGTGCTCACTCCATACATCAGTTTTAGTACCAAAAAGACTATTAGCATCTAGCATCGAGTAGCGGAATTATCAGTACTGCTACTTGACAATAGATGTAGCACCGACCGGAAAGTCTTATGCTGTTCAGATAAGACCTACCGGTCGGTGCTACATCTATTGTCAAGTAGCAGTACTGATAGTTCCGCTACTCGATGCTAGATGTAGACACTGAAATTAATAGTCTGAACTGATGTATGGAGTGAGCACTCTTGTCTTACTATATTTCTCTATGCCGTAACACACTACCGCACCTGACCGCACCGAGGTCACGGTGCGCCGCACCCACGGCTATTATAAAGTAGATATGAAGTTGATTTATGGTGTGAAAAATAGTGCTCAAAATAACTAAGCAAGCGAAAGACACCAAAATTGAACCACAAGCGTAGCGAGTAGGTAGTTTAAAAAGTCGCATCTTAAGCGTTGCGAGCGTTTCACGGCACGAACGTTCAATAAACTATGCTACCAAACCAAGTGAAATACAAAATGCTTTACCACACCACCGCAATGAAAATACTAGAAAGAACTCATAATTTGCTACTCTTTATACCTAAATAAATGCTATTTGTTTTGATACGATATCGTGTTAGATTGATAATTTTTCACCATGTTTGTGAACCAGTAGATTGACAAAAATATTTTTCAGCTTTAAAAGGATTTCGTATTTTTTAGATGTTGCAAAATTAGTACTGTCAGTAAAAAACAAAGAAACGGAACATCTCATGAATAAAATGAAGAACATTAGAGATGAATCATCGGACTTATCAAAGAGTAACGCCGAAAATCTAAGTTTGATACAACAATTGCGAATGGAAAATTACAATATGAATAACGATGTGCAATTTATTACTAACTTTATCCATATGGCTTATCAAAAACTACAGAAAATGCGTAATGAAATACCTAAAGATATGCCGTTTATTGAGGAACTCAAGACTATCCTGCTCGCTTGTGGACAATACTATGTAGACTATGGCAACGCGCGCGATCAATGCGCTCGACTTAAACAACACAATAGATTTCTGAAAAGTAAACTAAAGATCGTAGAGAACAACTTAGCAGCTACTACGGAGGAATTGCGCAATCTTAGAAATATAAACATGAAACTCAAAATTAAATGTGAAATGCAACATAAAAACGGAAAAGAATTCTCGAAAAAACTCGCAAATCCGAGCGTTAGTGAAAGAGGTGGGAACAAAAGTGATTACAATGGATATAATGCGGGTATACCGAAAGCTATTGAAACGTTCTATGATCTGAGTGTTGAATGTAACCAAAATTTCAATATATCGAAAAAAAGTTTAACGTCTCATTTAGAAACTGTTAATAATCTCCTTCTAGATCAGGATAATATGTTAAAAGAATTAAAGGAATTGTATTTAGATGTTCGCCAAAGTTGTAACTTTAAATAAACTTATTAAAAGCAGGTGTGTATTGATATTGCCTCCGGCTATCTATTTTATCTCCATCTATAATATTAAAAGGGATATTTATCGAAAACGGATATTATGTAACATATAGGGTACTTATGCCCGTTTGCCGTCCAGTGCCAGTTTCCGTCCACTTGACGGAGTTGCTACAAAGATTTGCGTATAATTTGAATATAAACCTACCTTACCACACAATTTGACCAGAGCCAGACTTATTGCAATCCTTAATGTCTAAAAATAGATCAAGGTTATAAAATGATATTTCGCAAGTAGCGAATTTAACATAAAACAATAGTCGCAGCTTCGCAATCGCATCCGTGCCTGTCAAAGGTCATAAATCCAAGAAAAAAAGTTTAGGCGGGAAACGTTCAAGGAATCAACTAGTTGCGTTAGGGCTCCTCTACACGATGGGCCAACGCCGGCCACTCCAAGGGACGCAGCCTTGCGATAGAATGAGATAGCAATATCACTTGCTCCCTCTAACGTATAAATGCGTCCCTTGGAGTGGCCGGCGTTGGCCTATCGTGTAGAGGAGCCATTAGACTGCACGATTGGCTCGAATTCGTGAGAGACACCAGAGACACCACTGAACTAACACCATTTTTAGTGCACGTATAAGGCCAGTCCTAAGACTCCTGAGATATTATGTCAATGGTAAGCGCCCTCCACACTCGTCTGGGGGCTATAGATAGACCTAGTATTAATATAGTCCGTCAACCAAATCTTGTCAGTAGCAATGTAAAGCAAACTAAAGTAGGGCAACACTCAAAGAGCAGTATTGCGCTAAGAAAAGCAGCAATGTACGTCGACACCAAAAGAATTTTTTTTTCCGCTGAGCGCGCCCTGCGTACGTCAACTCAAATTGTCACTCGCGGTTTATTGAAAAAATTTGAAACGGACGGACAATTTAAAAGCGATGTTAAAACAATGTTAATCAAAATGATGAACAAATTTGAAGATATCAAAAACAACTCCCTATCGTAGTGCTTATATTCTCTTTGTTCCCTATCTATGTCTTCTAAGTTTACTAAAATAAAATCATATCAAAATGCAGATAATTAGATAGTGCATATATTTGTTATTTACAATATAATATGCCACTTGTTAATGTAAATTAGTGTACTCTTCTGGATGAATATGACATACCTGTGTAATTTTTTTGATTGGTATATATTGTAAAATAGGATTACATATTGAAAATAAAACAACTGATATTTGGGTGTTTATTTAATTTAAAGGTAAATAAGATAAGGGTCACTTTAGCTTACACTATAATTCAGGTCATTATTTGAAAAAATATAATGAAGTTACCAATGTTACCGGGTCACTTCAACCAAGCATAATACTCTGTAGTATTCTATTGCATCTTTGTAAATAGTCACAACTGATTGCTGAAAATATTAGACAGGTGGGCCTACGGACGGCTTCCAGGACACAATTTATGGTCTTGTTGGATAGATTTAGGCATACGTTTTAATTTTATTTATGCCTTTTAACCCTAAAACAAAAAAACTGAACATAATCTTAAAAGTTCGAAAGAGTTCTTCCATGTACTTGTCATAACCTCAATTTTTAGTAATGTTTACCATCAACGAGCATGATTGTACATTGTAGGCCCCTTAGCTTTGCTTATTCTCATTTAATGTATTGGTATTTAATGGTGACAGCAGAAATATCTCTTGAAACAGAAACGATTCAGAATGAAAACCAAATGAAAACAAATAAGGTGACGGCTGTCGTTCACGAATTTCACGATCCACATTCCACAGATAAAACACAGATGACACGCATTTTGGAATTATTCGAACACAGTGTTGCTAACCCGCGATTTTTCAAATTTGCCGCCTTTTACTACTGACAAGATTTGGTTGACGGACTTTAGTATTATATATACTTGGTCAACCAAATCTTGTCAGTAAAAAAAGGCGCGAAATTCAAATTTTCTTCTTCTTCTTCTTCTTCCGGCCTTATCCCACTTTTATTTGGGGTCGGCTCTCCTAATCGATTTTCTCCAGTTATATCTGTCCCGGGTCGTCGTTGGGTCTATGTTCTTATTCTCTAGGTCTTTCGTAACTACGGACATCCATGTAAGTCGGGGTCGTCCACTCTTTTTCGGTCCTTTCGTACACTCTAGCACTAGTCATGTGGTCCTCCGGCCTTCTCATGACGTAACCGTACCATCGGAGTCGTGTTTCCGTTAGCTTGTCCTGTATGGGCAACGAGCCTCTTATGTAATGGTTCGGCACTTTGTCTATGAGTGTCACTCCTGCGAAATTCAAATTTTCTATGGGACGATATCCCTACGCGCCTACATTTTTCAAATTTGCCGCTTTTTTCCACTGTCAAGATCTGGTTGACCAAGTATATATATATATAGCTGGTCAAGCAGATCTTGTCAGTAGACAAAGGCGGCAAATTTGAAAAATGAAGGCGCGAAGGGATATTGTCTCATAGACAATTGGAATTTCGCGCCTTTTATTTACTGACAAGATTTGCTTGACCAGCTATAAATGTGCCATACGCGTGCGCCCGTGAGGGCCAGAACATACGCAATACTGCTTTCTCTGCTACTCCTACTGAAAGTTCCATAAGAGCATCTCGTTCGATCATCTCCCCCCTCCTTCATTTCACCTCAACATTATTGTACCTCTACGGCTGCGATCCGTGGTCTCATTCACATTATTGCTCCATCTCACTCTGTTGGGGCGATAAATCGCATATAAGCTGGTCAACCAAATCTTGTCAGTAAAAAAGGCGCGAAATTCAAATTTTCTATGGGACGATATCCCTTCGCGCCTACATTTTTCAAATTTGCCGCCTTTTTCTACTGTCAAGATCTGGTTGACCAAGTTATACATTTGGAGATTGGAGATCGATCGGATAATCAGATTTATTTGAATTATATAGTTTTCGGTTTTCTGAACGAATCCTAACATTGACAGTATGACATTGACAGTAATGACAGACATGACAGTTGACGAAAGTACGCGACAAGGGCAAACAAGTGTAGCTAGCTTGACGCAACCTGCACAACCTTATGTTTATAATTCATATGGTGCATTTTCGTCTGCAGGATACCAGGAACCACGTGGTTAAAAGCTTCATATTTTTCGCTCTGTTTACCGTGAGGTATATAGAAAAACATTCCAAAAATACATTGAATGTTACTAAAGAACATTATAGTTACATTGGTAAAGTACCAGGTCACCGTATTTAGCGTTCGTTTTAGTACTAAAATAAACATGGCCTTAGAAAAAGCAAAACAAGTGGCAGCGTACAGGGCGGTAGACGAGTTTGTGACGAATGATTCTGTCTTCGGCGTCGGCAGCGGATCGACAGTTGTATACGCCGTGCAACGCCTCGCAGAACGAGTAGAGACTGAAAAGTTGAAGGTGACCTGTATCCCTACATCATTCCAAGCCAAACAGCTCATTCTCAAGCATAACCTATTCCTTGGAGAACTCGACACGAACCCTCGCATTGATGTTACCATTGACGGAGCGGATGAGGTGGATGCCAACATGACCTTGATAAAAGGAGGGGGAGGTTGTTTGCTACAAGAAAAAATTGTAGCTTCCTGTTCCAAAAAAATGATAGTGATTGCTGATTATACTAAAGACTCTTCTAAACTTGGAGATAGATATAAGAAAGGGATCCCAGTAGAAGTTATTCCTATGGCTTATGTTCCTATTAGAAACAAAATTGTGGATCTGTTTGGAGGAGAAGTGAAATTGCGAAGTGCTATTGCCAAGGCCGGGCCTGTTGTGACTGATAATGGAAACTTTATTCTAGACTGGACGTTCACCAATCAAGACTTGGACTGGGATCATGTCAACAAAACCATCAAGATGATACCTGGAGTGGTTGAAACAGGGTTATTTGTGAACATGTGTCAGAAAGCTTACTTTGGACAACCCGAGGGGAATGTCGTTGAGAGATCTGCTGCATAAAATTAGATTTTTTTTAATTTATTATAGTACTTTTTGTTTCTGAGCAAGTACATGGCTATAATTATTATAAATTTTAAGTGTAGAGTTAAGAAAATATATATAATGTATATGGATTTATCTAAGAATTCTGGTATGGTGCACATATGTATATTTTTTATAATTATCTTTAATATAGATTAACACTGATTTAAACTTTCACGATTTTTACACATTATTAAATTGTACAACAGGACTTAATCCCAATTAAGTCCCGTTGTACAATTTAATATAGATTATTTGATATGAATTTATCTATAATAATAAATAAGTTGTCAACATGAAAATACCCAGTTATAACAAAACCTGGACAATCATACAAACATACGCCCCAACCGAACGAGCTGACCAGCAAACAATTGAAAACTTTTATGGGGACTTGTCTGAAGTGGTTACAACATTTTCAAAAAATAATGTGATTCTCATGGGAGACTTAAATGCACAAGTTGGTGTCAAACAAAACAAAACGGAACATATAATAGGAAATTTTGGATTTGGTAAACGAAGCGCAAATGGCCAAAAACTGGTACACTTCTTGATGGAACATAACCTATACCTCCTCAATAGTCTATTCAGAAAAAAGACGAGCAATAAATGGACTTGGAGGTCTCCAAACGGTAAAAGTAAAAATGAAATAGACTACATTACAAGCAACCACCCAAAAGCATTTATAGACACTTCTGTTATACAAAATCTCAACTTCAACACTGACCATCGGTTAATTAGAAGCAAACTCAGAATGAATCTACCAAAGGCATCCAGGAAACATATTAAAAAAACACCAGACAGGAATATTGATCCAAATTGCAAGGGATTAGCCCAATCACTGTCAGAAAACATCCGTGACCTGATAAATGATAACACCAGCATTAAAGAAAATTACCAGAAACTGGAAGAATATTTGACGGCTCCTAAAAAAATCAACCCCAAGAAACAAAAATACCCACTCAGTGAGAAAACTCTTAACCTTATAGAAGAAAGAAAGAACCTAATAGCAGGACCTTCTAAAAAGAATAACCTTAAACTAATTGCAGAAACCAGTAAAAAAATAAAAGAAAACATAAGGAGGGATCGCAAAATTAGAAGACTACAGACTTTAGAGAAACACATTATCAAATCAGGGGGTGTGCGCAAAGCCTTTAAAGAATTAAGAGAAATAAACAAAGAGTGGATCCCGAAAGTCAAACGAGGAACTAACACCGTCACAAAAAGAGAGGATATAGTTAGAATAGCGACGCAATTTTATGAACAACTATACACAGACTTCCCTATATTCCAAACATCGAACCAAGGAGATTATAACCAACATCAAGTACTTGACATAGAGCTCGAGCCGGAAATATTACAATGTGAAGTAATCAAGGCTATCCAGAGTCAAAAGTTAGAAAAAGCAGCAGGACCCGACAACATATACAATGAACTTCTAAAAGGGATGGCCGATGAACTAGCTCCTGTACTCACAAAATTATTTAATAAAATTATGACTAGCCAATGGATACCCTCACAATGGGAAACATCACACATCATCCTATTGCATAAGAAAGGCCCAAAGGAAGACATAGGTAACTACAGGCCTATAAGTCTGATGTCTAACTTATATAAAATCTTCTCGAAGGTCATACTGGATCGAATAAGTAAAAGACTTGATGAAAACCAACCAATGGAACAAGCTGGATTCAGGAAACACTTTTCAACTTTAGACCACATCCACACAGTGAAACAGATAGTGGAGAAATATAACGAGTACAACAAAAATCTATACATGGCATTCATAGACTACAATAAGGCATTCGACAGCATAAGCCACGTAGCCATGTGGGAAAGTTTGTCAACTCAAGGTATTCCGGAGATATATATTAACGTCATCAAAACCATATACAAAAACAGCAAAGCAAGAGTTCAACTGGAGAAAATTGGCCCAGAGTTCAGAGTAAAAAGAGGGGTGAGACAGGGAGACCCAATGTCCCCCAAGTTATTTTCTGCAGTCCTTGAACACATTTTCCGCAAACTAGAATGGGGTCACATGGGCCTCAATATAGATGGTAAGAAACTAAACCACCTTAGATTTGCAGATGACATTGTATTATTTGAAGAAGATCCAAAGAAACTGCAAGGTATGATCGAGTCACTGTGCAAAGAAAGCAAAAAAGTTGGGTTAACAATGAACACCACAAAAACTAAACTAATGACCAATTCAATAAAAACAGAAATAAACATAGATACGATCTCACTAGAATATGTAGAAGAGTACACATACCTTGGCCAACTGATATCTCCGGTAGACTTAACTAGCAAAGAAATAAATACAAGAATAACCAACGGATGGAAAAAATATTGGTCTATGAAAGAAGTAATGAAGTCCACTAATCTCAGCATTACCACAAAAAGAAAAGTATTTAACACATGTATCTTACCCTGCATTACATACGGATGTGAGACATGGGCACTCAACAAAGAGCACCGAAACAGGCTTCAGTACTGCCAGAGGTCTATGGAACGAAGTATGACGGGAACACGCAGACTAGACAAAATGAGAAATGAAGACCTGAGACAAAAAACAAAAGTGACCGACATACTCACTAAAATAGACCAGCAGAAGTGGAGATGGACTGGCCACATGTTGAGAGACAAGCAGGAAAAATGGAGTAAGATCGTAACGGATTGGTACCCAAGAGGTTGCACACGGAGTCAGAAGAAACCTCGAACAAGATGGGAAGATGAACTCAATCTCACAGCGGGCCCGAAATGGAGAAGAGTGGCCCACGACAGACCCCAATGGAAAGAGCTAGAGGAGGCCTTTGCCAAGCGGCACACTGAGCTTAGAGACATACTCTAACTCAGAACAAAAGGGCTTAATAGATAGATAGAATAAATAAGTTCATATCATTTACATAGGCACAATCAAGATATTTTTGGATTCTATTTTTTTATACTCCAATGATCGACAAAGAGTATCAATTTTGTATATTACATGTTTCATTGTGACAGCAATACAATATAGTTTTTATAACAGTTTAGAATGATATTTTGTGGCTCTGTTGTTGAGCTATAAGATAAAGGTGACAGTCCATTTCCAACCGCAGCTGCACTACTGTTCATTTTACTATGGATATTGACAGTAAGGGCATTTTCACTCAACTGTAACGGCCGATTAGCAATCGTTACAAAACTGACGGTTAATGTCAGTTCCCATACATTTTGTCAGGAATGTAACAGTTAGACGTTACTGAAACACGACTTAAGTCGCGCTTTAAGGTGCACAGTTAAGTGAAAATACTCGTAACAGCGACGCGTTACCCCAGAACTACTGTATTCTGAACGTAGAGTGGTGTTTGGTGGGATTTATGTAAATTTCATGTGAACCTATTTTTGTACAATAAAGTGATTACTACTACTACAGTGACCCAGATATCTATGTTAGTTACTGAACTAGTGGCACATTTTTTTCTTAGATATGGTCGCATAAGTTGCTTCAATGTATCTGCTGCTGATTAAACAATGTAACTAAAAGTAGGATGACTTACTGGTTATTATTTATTACTGTCATAAAATAAATGCTCAACATCAGGTGCCATATATTTTATTCTACATTTTCACCTATATATATAACAATGCATTTATGAAATAAACAATATAAGTTTGTTCTTTCAGATCTGGTATGATTAGTACTTAGTTTAACAAATATTATTTATAGCTTAAAATATCTTAAATTTAACAATTAAATGACTAACATGGAATGTTTAAGTACTGGCATGTGTTTTCTATCTATTTTTGAGAACATGCATTTCTAAATTGTATAATTAAGTATGCCAAATTTGTAAAAGTTACATAAATAAAGTTCCTAAAATGAGAAGATGAATCCTTATTTATCATTATTATAATAATTCGATAGTTTGATATTACAAAACTTATTTATTCTTATGCAGATAGTCTTTGGTTTTTAAAACAACTAAGGTGCAGTTTTATAAAGGCTCATTGGATATTGATAGAGATATACTAAATCACTCTTCGGTTCTGACTCAAGATTTCAGAGATTTTTATAAAACCATGCCCGTAAATGCCTCAAAAGTTTACAGAATACTTTAATAGTTCTACAGATTAGACTCTTCATTTTAACAAAGATTCACTTGTCCTGTGCTTACAATATGTATCGTTTAAACACTTATACAAAAATATAGATAACTATTCCAATAACTTGTTGCAAGTGTCTTATCCGCAGCTGCTACAATTTCATTATCCCTTTGAAGAATATAATTTGTGCTTCCAAGAGTACAATAAGTATGAAAAATAGGCCAAATAGTACTTTTGTGAGCTAATAAAGACTAGTTTTCTTCATGATGCGCAAGAACTCGTCTTGGTTGATTTCCCCGTCCCCGTCCCTGTCTGCTTCATCTATCATTTCGTGCAGCTCTTCATCAGTTAGATTTTCGCCAAGTTCCCTTGCCACTCTCTTTAAGTTCTTGAAAGAGATTTTACCTGGAATTGTATGAAGTAAATTGTAGTCTATTAACACAATTAACAGTTTTTAGGGTTCCGTACCCAAAGGGTAAAAACGGGACCCTATTACTAAGACTCCGCTGTCCGTCCGTCTGTCACCAGGCTGTATCTCACGAACCGTGATAGCTAGACAGATGAAATTTTCACAGATGATGTATTTCTGTTGCCGCTATAACAACAAATACTAAAAACAGAATAAAATAAAGATTTAAGTGGGGCTCCCATACAACAAACGTGATTTTTGACCGAAGTTAAGCAACGTCGGGCGAGGTCAGTATTTGGATGGGTGACCGTTTTTTTGCTTGGTGTTTTTGCTTGTTTTGCTCTATTTTTTGTTGATGGTGCGGAACCCTCCGTGCGCGAGTCCGACTCGCACTTGGCCGGTTTTTTTACTGAAAAGATGCCTGTGCATTACCTCGGCTGAGGTATTGTGTGGACCAGCCTAATTATTTTTAAAGATGTAGCAGAATTGTAACTTAAGCTACCAGTTGCCCCATCCTAATTCCTAAACCTTAATACATTCACTGCCAGGAACCCACCTGGTGGGAGTTCGTGAACTTTGCTTAGATGCCGGACAACCCGCCCTGCGGGCTGCCCTACAGACAACCAGTTTCTGGGGTAGTGCGCCGTTTTTTGTCTGGCAGTGAATGTGTTAATGGAATGCATGCAGGTATTATTAGGGGTGGAAACTATTTTTTGTTGCTAAAAGAAATGTTGTACAACATTCTACTGACATGCTTACCCTTATGCTTATGCGTACTAGTTGACCCATCATGGACAGGGCTTATAACTACTATGAAAATTCAGTTTTATAAGTGACCCATGTAATCATGACAAGAAAAAGTTTTCACAAGACTCACTCAAAACTGTCACCATGTGCGTCTGTGGCAGTCTTTAGTGTGCAAAGGGTTAAAATTGTCAAAAGCTAAGTAGAACTCACCAGTTTCATCATCATCAAACAGTTTGAAAGCTTTCATGATTTCTTCTTTCGTATCCTTCTCTGCCATCTTCACTGTCATCAACTCCAGAAAGTCTTCAAATGACACTTTTCCATCAGATTTATCAATTTCCGCAATCATCTTTTTGATTTCCTCTTTCCTAGGTTCAAAACCAAGGGCTCTAATTGCGACTTTTAACTCCTTTGTATCAATTTTTCCAGTATTTTCTGTGTCAAACAAATCAAATGCTTCTTTTATGTCCCTTCTTTGTTCTTCAGTGAGCTCAAACTTGGGGCCCGATTTCTTTCGCATGCCTCCTGGTGGAGCATTACCAGTACCGACCTTTTTCTGGGTAGTTGTTACTGCAGTTGTCTGAAATCAATATGAACGACAATGAAATTCCAGTAATAGCTGTTATCTTTAAATTATAAATGTACGATAAAATATATAAAATGTAAGCATGTGGAATTTAGTAGTTCTTTACCTACAGAATGAGTTTTTATATAATTTAAAAGTATAAACTAGACGTGATCAAATGTAAATGATAACAGAACTGCATTAGTATCATTGAGTAAACTGACTTACCATTGTTTGTACCATTAAGAACGGGGCACACACTTATGTTAATTACCTGAAATCACTTTTCACTAAAATACCTATATATTTTTAAGATAATTAATATTGACTCAGTTTGTTTAATTTTTATCTACATACAATAATAATTATAAACAGTAAACTGTTCAAGAGTTGTCAATAATTGATCCCGTCTTTTTAAGCACAGGAAAAAACAGCGGAAAATAGTTTATTCTTGTAATTCATAAACAAAAAATAAGCAGTTGTTACCGTAGCTCAAACAGCTGAAAGTGGCAACATTGGCCCGAAGCCCCCTCCACACTGGCGTTCGCGGCTTTCGCGCACTTCGCGCACGAATGTGGAGGGGGCTCTCGACCAATAATAGCCCTCACACACTACTATACCGCATGCGACGTTGATACGGTGCACCGTAACCTTGGTTCTGTGCGGTAATGTGTTATGACTATAACGAGAAGCCTAAAAGCCTGTCCAGACGAAATTTCGGACTTTTTTCGGTTTCATTCAAAAACCCGCTAACCACTTCTTTTGTTTGTCTCTGTGTGTGTCTTGTGTGCTAACAGACTATCGCACCGCACCGCGACCTTGGTGCGTCGCACCCATAAGTGAGAGCGAGAAACAGATATCTCTTTCTCGCTCTCACTTATGGGTGCGACGCTCTAAGGCATAGAAGGTAGGATCCTATAGAAGTGGTATACGCGTGCCTCCGTGAGGGACAAAACATAGGCAATGCGACGCTATGATTGGTCGAATTTATTTGTTGCCCACCATAACCCATACTAATTTATGGTGGAGAATAAAAAAAATATGAGACTGTGACAAGGACAAATAATAATAGCGCTTTCACTGCTACTCCTACTGAAAGATACATAAGACTATCCTGTTCGCTCATTTCCTCCACCCATCATGCCTTATCCAGTTAAAATACTAGATTCATGCTCCAAGGTCACGGTGCGGTGCGATAGTCTGAGGGCCTACCGCGAACCACGTTCGACGTGTTGCCTCCCTGTCCCACTTACGTACGAATTTACAAGTGCGACAAAGAGGCAACACGTCGAACGTGGTTCGCGGTAAGCCCTCTGTTACTACTTTTAACCTTTTGAACGCCACAGACGGCAATTGACGTCAACGCAAAATGACAACGACGCCAAAGACGGCATTTGACGTCGATCGTTTTATGATGAAAATCTACTGAAAAACACCCCACTTTTAGGTTGGCATTCACAAAACTAAATTTCACCCCCGTGGCGTCAGTGGCACGGCAAATGGATGCGCCGTTTGGCGTTCAAAAGGTTAAATATTCGAGCTGAAGAGAAAAAAAAGACTGTTTCGATGTTTGCGGTATGTATCCAATCAGCAATAAACTATGGGCTCCGTCGCCAATGACTTTCGATCTGAATCCCTTATGTGTAAAACGTCTCTTCTTTTATTGAGGGTTTGATACTATATTTAAAACATCATCATCCCTAGTTTTGTCCCGGCCTTTTCGTGTCCTGGGCTAAGTCTTATTGGGATTAGTCCGGTTTCCTCACGGTGTTTTCCTTCACCGAAAAGCGACTGGTAATCATTATCAAATGATAGTTTCGTAAATTCGTTCCGAATAACTCATTGGTACAAGTCGGAGTTTGATCCGCGACCTCCGGATTGAAAGTCGCAAGCCTACTACTTTGCTACTATATGATAGAATAGGTAACAAAAACCTCAAATTTAAAGCTCAAAACAATTTTATTGAAAAAATACACTTAAATCATAAATTAGCTTAAATAATATACGTCGTTAGGGGCGTAACTTAATGAAAACATTATACCTGGCTTACATACGTGGCAAGCCTCGACAAGCCTCAGGGACGCAGTTATGCGGTAGAGGTAGTTAAGCGATATTGCTATCTCATTAAATTCCACCGCATAGCTGCGTACCTTGAGGTTTGTCGGGCTTGCCACGCGTGTAAACCAGGCATTAGACTTCTAGCGCACAACTTTATAAAAACTTTCAAGTTAAGCTAAATAAAAAAGTTAGACGTAGGTATGTATTCGATTGTTCAAGGCGCCGAGGGCAGAGTGCTGACGGACTTCATGAGATGGTAGCAGTGCGGCAGGCGGGAGCGGTGGCCGATCTTCTGAAGCGTAGCGGCGGCCTGCGTCGATTATATTATTAATTTGTATTACTTAAACTAAAACGGGAGTAACGGGACTTTATCATGCGTATAGTCATTGAACTTTTATTACTACGTATAGAAACGGCACAGATAACCAGTATTTTAGTATATTTTACTGAGGTGTTCGCATAGAGAGTATTCTATCTATTTTGCGCCGTGAGTTGTTGTTGTTTTGACAACAAACTATAGATAGCGGAACGAGAATCTCGCGACCTAACCGCGTAAGTGCCATTTTACGGCGCTTACGACATTTTGGACGCGCGGTACAGGTTGCAATTACGACAATTTAATTGTTTGGTAAGACTATAGCAGTCAGAGTCAGGGCTCATTTAGACGGTGCGAGAACTCGCATGCGAGTTTGATTACATTACGTCATTTAATCGGTCGGCTGAATTGATGTAACCTCAAATGGTTCGCAATGTAACTAAAATCGTATAGGAGTTCGCGCGCCGTCTAAATCAGCCCTTAGTGTAAGGCCTGAGCGGACGCTCGAAGCGGAACGTTCGGCGGGGCGTGCAGCGTGGCGTCGAGCTCCCAAGGGATTTGAGCAGCGTGCACTAAGGCCGCTCCTATACGCTTGCATTTGTTTAACATGCACGCCGCACGCCCCGCCCCGCTGCACGCCCAACTCGAGCGTCCACTCAGGCCTTGCACTTAAGCTTTGGATTCCTCCGAAAACGGTGCCGTCATATAGCGGCAGCAAACGACGGCCGTCTTTACGGTGACGACATGTGGAAAGTACCACGGCGTCATAACACACCGTCATCCACCAAGGTCAAAGCGGCAAATTTGAAAAATGTAGGCGCGATAGGATAACGTCCCATAGAAAATTTGAATTTCGTGCCTTTTCCTACTGACAAGATTTGCTTGATCATCTATAATATACTTGGAGGATGAAATATCAGAAGAGGAAAATAATCGTAGTACGGAATCATTTATTCAAATCTCGTGTCATTTATTCAAAATGGCGTCACCGCTATCTAATAAAACGTTCACGAAACTATCGACAAGGTCATGACGGCCATCATCTTACGTTGACAATCAACGTAACGTAACGCCGTCTAGGAAACCGCGCCATCTTGTTTACATAGACAACGTTCTAGTGAGGTCAGTCAACGCTATATAGCGGCCGTAATATGACGGCACCGTTTTCGGAGGAATCCAAAGCTTTACGTTGACAATCAACGTAAAGTAACGCCGTCTAGGAAACCGCGCCATCTTGTTTACATAGACAACGTTCTAGTGAGGTCAGTCAACGCTATATAGCGGCCGTAATATGACGGCACCGTTTTCGGAGGAATCCAAAGCTTTAGGCAAGTTACCTGCGCGAGCATGCCGGCGCGCTCGCCGGGCGCGGCCAGCACGGCGGGCGGCAGGTGCCGGCACGCCATGTACAGCGCCACGGCGCGCTCGCCAGACCCGCCGCCTCCCTCCAGCGCGCGCTCTGTGGACCAAAACACATACTCGTAGTTGTACGACACAATCGGGATGATGACACATGTTCAATTTTATAACAAAATCTAGTAAAGTGCACCTTTAGTTTGTTATTATTGTAACTTTCAATTTCATTTCAACTTTGAAATCCATTTAGTTTAGTACTACTTATATAAGTTATTTGGTTTCTATATATGTATTCTAATTATCAATATGTAAAAGAATATGTATAAGAATTTTGATGATGCGTTGGGTTCGTGCAACTGATTCCAACGCCTCATCAGTGGGCAGTCTACTCTGTCGACAAATGCGCTTAGGAGACTGTTGGTGCTGCCCTGCACTCTATGCAATAGGGATGCCGCTCTTTTACGCATAATAGCGTAAAAGTCATCCGTACGGGCATCGGCGAACATCCCCGACGCACTGCAGTACCGAGGCAGACCCATCAGCATCCTAAACGCATTATTATATTGCACGCGCAGGGCATTGTACGATCGCTGCGTGAAGCTTGAATTAGCTGAAATTAAGGAAACTATAGGTTTATAAGTCTGATAACCCTTCATTGTAATAATTTATTACTATAAGGGCCACTTGCACCATTAACTAACCCGGGGTTAACCGGTTAAACCATGGAGTTAACATGGTTACCAGTACAATTTGACACTGGATTAAGGATTTAACCAGTTAACCCCAGGTTAGTGGACTGGTGCAAGTGGCGCTAAGAGACTGTTTGTTTCTAAATAAAGAAATAATAAATAAAGTAGATAGCAAATGAGCAATTTATATCAATATAGCAGATATTTAAAAAAATATGGAAATAATAAAAAATACAGCACCTGAAAGTTTCAAAATTACCGTTTTTTATAACTTTCAAAAACGAAATAAGGATACCATTCGATTCCTCACATTTTATCCAAAAAAATATTGTATCGCAACTATATACATAAACGCAATATTTCACCGACAAAAACTGTTTTCTCGTTTTGTTCATACTTCAAGATGGACTCTCAGTGACCTTGACGTCACGTTCACTTATCATTTTGTTAGTGGCGTTTCGCGAGTGAAGTACGACTGTCGGACTTTGACTATCATTTCTGACTTTTGTATTACTTTAATGCAATGGGTCCCATATAGACATTTGATGCTAAAAACAAACCTGATTGATTGATACCATAAATGAAAATTTGTCATCTAGCCCAGCGGTCGGCAACCCGCGGCCCGCGGGCCGCATGCGGCCCGTGAACCTGTCACTTGCGGCCCGCGAGCCCCCCTGACTATTTTGTATGTAATATTGACAAACGACAATGTCTGATAAAGTCATAAATATTAACAATGTGCGGCCCGCGTCAACTTCGTAAACTACTATGTGGTCCTTGGCTGTTAAAGGTTGCCGACCGCTGATCTAGCCTATCGTACTCGATGTCCTCACGCAGCCCCGCCGACTGCAAGAGTGAGAGGTCCTACATGCTTACCCTTCCCGCAGATGACGGAGGAGCGGTGCAGGCGCGGCCGCAGGCTGCCGTCCAGCAGCTGCTGCGTGCGGCGCGGCGCCGCGCCCGCCATCATGCGGCACACGGCCGACTGCAGGAGTGAGAGGTCCTACACGCTTACCCTTCCCGCAGATGACGGAGGAGCGGTGCAGGCGCGGCCGCAGGCTGCCGTCCAGCAGCTGCTGCGTGCGGCGCGGCGCCGCGCCCGCCATCATGCGGCACACGGCCGACTGCAGGAGTGAGAGGTCCTACACGCTTACCCTTCCCGCAGATGACGGAGGAGCGGTGCAGGCGCGGCCGCAGGCTGCCGTCCAGCAGCTGCTGCGTGCGGCGCGGCGCCGCGCCCGCCATCATGCGGCACACGGCCGACTGCAGGAGTGAGAGGTCCTACACGCTTACCCTTCCCGCAGATGACGGAGGAGCGGTGCAGGCGCGGCCGCAGGCTGCCGTCCAGCAGCTGCTGCGTGCGGCGCGGCGCCGCGCCCGCCATCATGCGGCACACGGCCGACTGCAGGAGTGAGAGGTCCTACACGCTTACCCTTCCCGCAGATGACGGAGGAGCGGTGCAGGCGCGGCCGCAGGCTGCCGTCCAGCAGCTGCTGCGTGCGGCGCGGCGCCGCGCCCGCCATCATGCGGCACACGGCCGACTGCAGGAGTGAGAGGTCCTACACGCTTACCCTTCCCGCAGATGACGGAGGAGCGGTGCAGGCGCGGCCGCAGGCTGCCGTCCAGCAGCTGCTGCGTGCGGCGCGGCGCCGCGCCCGCCATCATGCGGCACACGGCCGACTGCAGGAGTGAGAGGTCCTACACGCTTACCCTTCCCGCAGATGACGGAGGAGCGGTGCAGGCGCGGCCGCAGGCTGCCGTCCAGCAGCTGCTGCGTGCGGCGCGGCGCCGCGCCCGCCATCATGCGGCACACGGCCGACTGCAGGAGTGAGAGGTCCTACACGCTTACCCTTCCCGCAGATGACGGAGGAGCGGTGCAGGCGCGGCCGCAGGCTGCCGTCCAGCAGCTGCTGCGTGCGGCGCGGCGCCGCGCCCGCCATCATGCGGCACACGGCCGACTGCAGGAGTGAGAGGTCCTACACGCTTACCCTTCCCGCAGATGACGGAGGAGCGGTGCAGGCGCGGCCGCAGGCTGCCGTCCAGCAGCTGCTGCGTGCGGCGCGGCGCCGCGCCCGCCATCATGCGGCACACGGCCGACTGCAGGAGTGAGAGGTCCTACACGCTTACCCTTCCCGCAGATGACGGAGGAGCGGTGCAGGCGCGGCCGCAGGCTGCCGTCCAGCAGCTGCTGCGTGCGGCGCGGCGCCGCGCCCGCCATCATGCGGCACACGGCCGACTGCAGGAACACTCGCCCGGACACCCACTGGCGACAAACGACTCATTAAAACACCCTGTTCTGTTTTTGAAAAGAGGGTCAGTGATTGAAAGCATTCTTTAACAGCTCTACGATTGTGGAGCTGAAAGTAGGTTTTATCACTTTTTCCACTTGTTGTAGCAAAAAGCGCCTCCGATCAGTCCGAACAGAGAGCCCGCTACGTTTAGCGAGTCACTAAATAAAAATAAAAAAATGATTTTTTCAACATGTTTAAGGAAACTGAAGGCAAGCGAACCGCTTGCGAAACATGTCTAATTTCGAAGGCATTCGATCGTCGCTTCCGATAGGTAAAGTTAACGATATATAAAGCGAGCCGAGCTTGTTCGAGACATCGGCTCGCTTCATATTTCGTCAACCTTAACAGAGAGGCCACTCCAATTACTGGGATTAGTTGCCAAGCGGACCCCAGGCTCCCATGAGCCGTGGCAAAATGCCGGGTCAACGCGAGGAAGATGATGATGAACAAAAATGCCACTCACGGGCAGGTCGCGCTCGAGGCGGCGCAGCGAGTGCAGGTCGCGCTGGAAGGAGTGCAGCTGCGCGGCGGGCGCCGGCTCGCCGTCCGCCCCCGTCGCCTCCCACACGGTGATAGAGAGAGACAACACTCACGGGCAGGTCGCGCTCGAGGCGGCGCAGCGAGTGCAGGTCGCGCTGGAAGGAGTGCAGCTGCGCGGCGGGCGCCGGCTCGCCGTCCGCCCCCGTCGCCTCCCACACGGTGATAGAGAGAGACAACACTCACGGGCAGGTCGCGCTCGAGGCGGCGCAGCGAGTGCAGGTCGCGCTGGAAGGAGTGCAGCTGCGCGGCGGGCGCCGGCTCGCCGTCCGCCCCCGTCGCCTCCCACACGGTGATAGAGAGAGACAACACTCACGGGCAGGTCGCGCTCGAGGCGGCGCAGCGAGTGCAGGTCGCGCTGGAAGGAGTGCAGCTGCGCGGCGGGCGCCGGCTCGCCGTCCGCCCCCGTCGCCTCCCACACGGTGATAGAGAGAGACAACACTCACGGGCAGGTCGCGC
Source organism: Cydia amplana (assembly GCF_948474715.1). Taxonomy (NCBI): domain Eukaryota; kingdom Metazoa; phylum Arthropoda; class Insecta; order Lepidoptera; family Tortricidae; genus Cydia; species Cydia amplana. The sequence goes on along the minus strand of NC_086071.1, from coordinate 13,353,068 downwards.
TCGAGGCGGCGCAGCGAGTGCAGGTCGCGCTGGAAGGAGTGCAGCTGCGCGGCGGGCGCCGGCTCGCCGTCCGCCCCCGTCGCCTCCCACACGGTGATAGAGAGAGACAACACTCACGGGCAGGTCGCGCTCGAGGCGGCGCAGCGAGTGCAGGTCGCGCTGGAAGGAGTGCAGCTGCGCGGCGGGCGCCGGCTCGCCGTCCGCCCCCGTCGCCTCCCACACGGTGATAGAGAGAGACAACACTCACGGGCAGGTCGCGCTCGAGGCGGCGCAGCGAGTGCAGGTCGCGCTGGAAGGAGTGCAGCTGCGCGGCGGGCGCCGGCTCGCCGTCCGCCCCCGTCGCCTCCCACACGGTGATAGAGAGAGACAACACTCACGGGCAGGTCGCGCTCGAGGCGGCGCAGCGAGTGCAGGTCGCGCTGGAAGGAGTGCAGCTGCGCGGCGGGCGCCGGCTCGCCGTCCGCCCCCGTCGCCTCCCACACGGTGATAGAGAGAGACAACACTCACGGGCAGGTCGCGCTCGAGGCGGCGCAGCGAGTGCAGGTCGCGCTGGAAGGAGTGCAGCTGCGCGGCGGGCGCCGGCTCGCCGTCCGCCCCCGTCGCCTCCCACACGGTGATAGAGAGAGACAACACTCACGGGCAGGTCGCGCTCGAGGCGGCGCAGCGAGTGCAGGTCGCGCTGGAAGGAGTGCAGCTGCGCGGCGGGCGCCGGCTCGCCGTCCGCCCCCGTCGCCTCCCACACGGTGATAGAGAGAGACAACACTCACGGGCAGGTCGCGCTCGAGGCGGCGCAGCGAGTGCAGGTCGCGCTGGAAGGAGTGCAGCTGCGCGGCGGGCGCCGGCTCGCCGTCCGCCCCCGTCGCCTCCCACACGGTGATAGAGAGAGACAACACTCACGGGCAGGTCGCGCTCGAGGCGGCGCAGCGAGTGCAGGTCGCGCTGGAAGGAGTGCAGCTGCGCGGCGGGCGCCGGCTCGCCGTCCGCCCCCGTCGCCTCCCACACGGTGATAGAGAGAGACAACACTCACGGGCAGGTCGCGCTCGAGGCGGCGCAGCGAGTGCAGGTCGCGCTGGAAGGAGTGCAGCTGCGCGGCGGGCGCCGGCTCGCCGTCCGCCCCCGTCGCCTCCCACACGGTGATAGAGAGAGACAACACTCACGGGCAGGTCGCGCTCGAGGCGGCGCAGCGAGTGCAGGTCGCGCTGGAAGGAGTGCAGCTGCGCGGCGGGCGCCGGCTCGCCGTCCGCCCCCGTCGCCTCCCACACGGTGATAGAGAGAGACAACACTCACGGGCAGGTCGCGCTCGAGGCGGCGCAGCGAGTGCAGGTCGCGCTGGAAGGAGTGCAGCTGCGCGGCGGGCGCCGGCTCGCCGTCCGCCCCCGTCGCCTCCCACACGGTGATAGAGAGAGACAACACTCACGGGCAGGTCGCGCTCGAGGCGGCGCAGCGAGTGCAGGTCGCGCTGGAAGGAGTGCAGCTGCGCGGCGGGCGCCGGCTCGCCGTCCGCCCCCGTCGCCTCCCACACGGTGATAGAGAGAGACAACACTCACGGGCAGGTCGCGCTCGAGGCGGCGCAGCGAGTGCAGGTCGCGCTGGAAGGAGTGCAGCTGCGCGGCGGGCGCCGGCTCGCCGTCCGCCCCCGTCGCCTCCCACACGGTGATAGAGAGAGACAACACTCACGGGCAGGTCGCGCTCGAGGCGGCGCAGCGAGTGCAGGTCGCGCTGGAAGGAGTGCAGCTGCGCGGCGGGCGCCGGCTCGCCGTCCGCCCCCGTCGCCTCCCACACGGTGATAGAGAGAGACAACACTCACGGGCAGGTCGCGCTCGAGGCGGCGCAGCGAGTGCAGGTCGCGCTGGAAGGAGTGCAGCTGCGCGGCGGGCGCCGGCTCGCCGTCCGCCCCCGTCGCCTCCCACACGGTGATAGAGAGAGACAACACTCACGGGCAGGTCGCGCTCGAGGCGGCGCAGCGAGTGCAGGTCGCGCTGGAAGGAGTGCAGCTGCGCGGCGGGCGCCGGCTCGCCGTCCGCCCCCGTCGCCTCCCACACGGTGATAGAGAGAGACAACACTCACGGGCAGGTCGCGCTCGAGGCGGCGCAGCGAGTGCAGGTCGCGCTGGAAGGAGTGCAGCTGCGCGGCGGGCGCCGGCTCGCCGTCCGCCCCCGTCGCCTCCCACACGGTGATAGAGAGAGACAACACTCACGGGCAGGTCGCGCTCGAGGCGGCGCAGCGAGTGCAGGTCGCGCTGGAAGGAGTGCAGCTGCGCGGCGGGCGCCGGCTCGCCGTCCGCCCCCGTCGCCTCCCACACGGTGATAGAGAGAGACAACACTCACGGGCAGGTCGCGCTCGAGGCGGCGCAGCGAGTGCAGGTCGCGCTGGAAGGAGTGCAGCTGCGCGGCGGGCGCCGGCTCGCCGTCCGCCCCCGTCGCCTCCCACACGGTGATAGAGAGAGACAACACTCACGGGCAGGTCGCGCTCGAGGCGGCGCAGCGAGTGCAGGTCGCGCTGGAAGGAGTGCAGCTGCGCGGCGGGCGCCGGCTCGCCGTCCGCCCCCGTCGCCTCCCACACGGTGATAGAGAGAGACAACACTCACGGGCAGGTCGCGCTCGAGGCGGCGCAGCGAGTGCAGGTCGCGCTGGAAGGAGTGCAGCTGCGCGGCGGGCGCCGGCTCGCCGTCCGCCCCCGTCGCCTCCCACACGGTGATAGAGAGAGACAACACTCACGGGCAGGTCGCGCTCGAGGCGGCGCAGCGAGTGCAGGTCGCGCTGGAAGGAGTGCAGCTGCGCGGCGGGCGCCGGCTCGCCGTCCGCCCCCGTCGCCTCCCACACGGTGATAGAGAGAGACAACACTCACGGGCAGGTCGCGCTCGAGGCGGCGCAGCGAGTGCAGGTCGCGCTGGAAGGAGTGCAGCTGCGCGGCGGGCGCCGGCTCGCCGTCCGCCCCCGTCGCCTCCCACACGGTGATAGAGAGAGACAACACTCACGGGCAGGTCGCGCTCGAGGCGGCGCAGCGAGTGCAGGTCGCGCTGGAAGGAGTGCAGCTGCGCGGCGGGCGCCGGCTCGCCGTCCGCCCCCGTCGCCTCCCACACGGTGATAGAGAGAGACAACACTCACGGGCAGGTCGCGCTCGAGGCGGCGCAGCGAGTGCAGGTCGCGCTGGAAGGAGTGCAGCTGCGCGGCGGGCGCCGGCTCGCCGTCCGCCCCCGTCGCCTCCCACACGGTGATAGAGAGAGACAACACTCACGGGCAGGTCGCGCTCGAGGCGGCGCAGCGAGTGCAGGTCGCGCTGGAAGGAGTGCAGCTGCGCGGCGGGCGCCGGCTCGCCGTCCGCCCCCGTCGCCTCCCACACGGTGATAGAGAGAGACAACACTCACGGGCAGGTCGCGCTCGAGGCGGCGCAGCGAGTGCAGGTCGCGCTGGAAGGAGTGCAGCTGCGCGGCGGGCGCCGGCTCGCCGTCCGCCCCCGTCGCCTCCCACACGGTGATAGAGAGAGACAACACTCACGGGCAGGTCGCGCTCGAGGCGGCGCAGCGAGTGCAGGTCGCGCTGGAAGGAGTGCAGCTGCGCGGCGGGCGCCGGCTCGCCGTCCGCCCCCGTCGCCTCCCACACGGTGATAGAGAGAGACAACACTCACGGGCAGGTCGCGCTCGAGGCGGCGCAGCGAGTGCAGGTCGCGCTGGAAGGAGTGCAGCTGCGCGGCGGGCGCCGGCTCGCCGTCCGCCCCCGTCGCCTCCCACACGGTGATAGAGAGAGACAACACTCACGGGCAGGTCGCGCTCGAGGCGGCGCAGCGAGTGCAGGTCGCGCTGGAAGGAGTGCAGCTGCGCGGCGGGCGCCGGCTCGCCGTCCGCCCCCGTCGCCTCCCACACGGTGATAGAGAGAGACAACACTCACGGGCAGGTCGCGCTCGAGGCGGCGCAGCGAGTGCAGGTCGCGCTGGAAGGAGTGCAGCTGCGCGGCGGGCGCCGGCTCGCCGTCCGCCCCCGTCGCCTCCCACACGGTGATAGAGAGAGACAACACTCACGGGCAGGTCGCGCTCGAGGCGGCGCAGCGAGTGCAGGTCGCGCTGGAAGGAGTGCAGCTGCGCGGCGGGCGCCGGCTCGCCGTCCGCCCCCGTCGCCTCCCACACGGTGATAGAGAGAGACAACACTCACGGGCAGGTCGCGCTCGAGGCGGCGCAGCGAGTGCAGGTCGCGCTGGAAGGAGTGCAGCTGCGCGGCGGGCGCCGGCTCGCCGTCCGCCCCCGTCGCCTCCCACACGGTGATAGAGAGAGACAACACTCACGGGCAGGTCGCGCTCGAGGCGGCGCAGCGAGTGCAGGTCGCGCTGGAAGGAGTGCAGCTGCGCGGCGGGCGCCGGCTCGCCGTCCGCCCCCGTCGCCTCCCACACGGTGATAGAGAGAGACAACACTCACGGGCAGGTCGCGCTCGAGGCGGCGCAGCGAGTGCAGGTCGCGCTGGAAGGAGTGCAGCTGCGCGGCGGGCGCCGGCTCGCCGTCCGCCCCCGTCGCCTCCCACACGGTGATAGAGAGAGACAACACTCACGGGCAGGTCGCGCTCGAGGCGGCGCAGCGAGTGCAGGTCGCGCTGGAAGGAGTGCAGCTGCGCGGCGGGCGCCGGCTCGCCGTCCGCCCCCGTCGCCTCCCACACGGTGATAGAGAGAGACAACACTCACGGGCAGGTCGCGCTCGAGGCGGCGCAGCGAGTGCAGGTCGCGCTGGAAGGAGTGCAGCTGCGCGGCGGGCGCCGGCTCGCCGTCCGCCCCCGTCGCCTCCCACACGGTGATAGAGAGAGACAACACTCACGGGCAGGTCGCGCTCGAGGCGGCGCAGCGAGTGCAGGTCGCGCTGGAAGGAGTGCAGCTGCGCGGCGGGCGCCGGCTCGCCGTCCGCCCCCGTCGCCTCCCACACGGTGATAGAGAGAGACAACACTCACGGGCAGGTCGCGCTCGAGGCGGCGCAGCGAGTGCAGGTCGCGCTGGAAGGAGTGCAGCTGCGCGGCGGGCGCCGGCTCGCCGTCCGCCCCCGTCGCCTCCCACACGGTGATAGAGAGAGACAACACTCACGGGCAGGTCGCGCTCGAGGCGGCGCAGCGAGTGCAGGTCGCGCTGGAAGGAGTGCAGCTGCGCGGCGGGCGCCGGCTCGCCGTCCGCCCCCGTCGCCTCCCACACGGTGATAGAGAGAGACAACACTCACGGGCAGGTCGCGCTCGAGGCGGCGCAGCGAGTGCAGGTCGCGCTGGAAGGAGTGCAGCTGCGCGGCGGGCGCCGGCTCGCCGTCCGCCCCCGTCGCCTCCCACACGGTGATAGAGAGAGACAACACTCACGGGCAGGTCGCGCTCGAGGCGGCGCAGCGAGTGCAGGTCGCGCTGGAAGGAGTGCAGCTGCGCGGCGGGCGCCGGCTCGCCGTCCGCCCCCGTCGCCTCCCACACGGTGATAGAGAGAGACAACACTCACGGGCAGGTCGCGCTCGAGGCGGCGCAGCGAGTGCAGGTCGCGCTGGAAGGAGTGCAGCTGCGCGGCGGGCGCCGGCTCGCCGTCCGCCCCCGTCGCCTCCCACACGGTGATAGAGAGAGACAACACTCACGGGCAGGTCGCGCTCGAGGCGGCGCAGCGAGTGCAGGTCGCGCTGGAAGGAGTGCAGCTGCGCGGCGGGCGCCGGCTCGCCGTCCGCCCCCGTCGCCTCCCACACGGTGATAGAGAGAGACAACACTCACGGGCAGGTCGCGCTCGAGGCGGCGCAGCGAGTGCAGGTCGCGCTGGAAGGAGTGCAGCTGCGCGGCGGGCGCCGGCTCGCCGTCCGCCCCCGTCGCCTCCCACACGGTGATAGAGAGAGACAACACTCACGGGCAGGTCGCGCTCGAGGCGGCGCAGCGAGTGCAGGTCGCGCTGGAAGGAGTGCAGCTGCGCGGCGGGCGCCGGCTCGCCGTCCGCCCCCGTCGCCTCCCACACGGTGATAGAGAGAGACAACACTCACGGGCAGGTCGCGCTCGAGGCGGCGCAGCGAGTGCAGGTCGCGCTGGAAGGAGTGCAGCTGCGCGGCGGGCGCCGGCTCGCCGTCCGCCCCCGTCGCCTCCCACACGGTGATAGAGAGAGACAACACTCACGGGCAGGTCGCGCTCGAGGCGGCGCAGCGAGTGCAGGTCGCGCTGGAAGGAGTGCAGCTGCGCGGCGGGCGCCGGCTCGCCGTCCGCCCCCGTCGCCTCCCACACGGTGATAGAGAGAGACAACACTCACGGGCAGGTCGCGCTCGAGGCGGCGCAGCGAGTGCAGGTCGCGCTGGAAGGAGTGCAGCTGCGCGGCGGGCGCCGGCTCGCCGTCCGCCCCCGTCGCCTCCCACACGCCGGCGCGCACCTCTAGCACCCAGTCGCAGCACAGCACTTGCATCAGCTGAAACATTCGATCAAGTTAATATTAAATCAGTTAAAACAATGAACAATCTTGACGCAAAGGCGAACAGGCGCGACACGCAAATTAAAAGCGATATGATTACGCTTTCGTTGCAAAAATCAAACCGAATACACTGCCGCTTCGCTCCGCACCGCGCGGCCCCCACTTAAGTTAGAAACATATTTGAAAAACAGACGCAGAATGTTCTGTATTGAACAGATTTGAGAAAAGAAAAGTAACGTGGACGGTTGTAAGAAGGCTAAGAAAGGAGTTTATGAGGGAAAAGTGGACGAACATCCTTGATATACATAGGTTAGCGCCCTTTGTCCATGTTTGACAGATAATACTTTTAATGTATTAGTAATTAAAGTAATTATCTATTAAAAAAAAGTGTTAATTAATACACCAAATGCCATGTTTATAATAATAATCTACAAATAATAGCAAAGCATGATAAATAACAGTTACAATTTAAACGGATTAACATATGTAACACATACCTTCAACTTAACAAAGAAATAAAGATAAATGAAACGGAATCCACCAAAATCTTCAATGATGAGTGTGACTACCGCGAGAGTTGCCTTGTAGTGATATTGCACAATGATGGGACAAGTGCAATGCAACTACAATGCACTCCCGTGGTAGTCAGCGATGACCCGCTAATGTAAAATAATACTCAAGCAATTTAGTACCTAAAAAGTAAGACGATCGCTTTAACGTCGCAAGAAACAAAAACTAGATACATAAATGGAAATGATCACGTGACTTTTTTATACAGGGTGAAATTTTAATCACCAGCCAACCAACCCAACAGCCAACTTTTATTTATGGGACTAATGTCGAAATAGCAAAAAAAAAATTGGCTGTTTCATGCATTCCGGCTCATGTCATGCCACTGATTTCTATGGGACAGCCATAAAAAAAAAAAAAGTTCCGAAAAACTCATTGGTACGAGCCGGGGTTCGAACCCGTGACCTCCGGATTGCAAGTCGCACGCTCTTACCGCTAGGCCACCAGCGCTTCGCTATATTTAGAATATCTTACCAGCATAAGTTGAGTTGGTTTCCGGCAGCAGTAGTAAGCCAGCGAGTCGGCTAGCCGGGCTCCAGCGATGTCGCACACCTGCAATATGGAGTTACTAATGTTGTCACGACAATTTTAACCCTTTGACCGCCAAAGACATCCACTGACGCGCGCGGCTATATACAGCTCAATATCATCCTTCATGCATTCCGACAAGGTTCACAATGACGACCGGTCTGGCCTAGTGGGTAGTGACCCTGCCTGTGAAGCCGCGGTCCTGAGTTCGAATCCCAGTAAGGGCATTTATTTGTGTGAGCACAGATATTTGTTCCTGAGTCATGGTTGTTTTCTATGTATTTAAGTATTTGTATATTATATATATCGTTGTCTGAGTACCCACAACACAAGCTTTCTTGAGCTTACCGTGGGGCTTAGTCAATTTGTGTAATAATGTCCTATAATATTTATTTATTTATTTATTTATTTATTTACAATGGCGTGCCGCACACGATAGGCGTGGTGTCTAGACTCTAGACTGTCCAGAGGCTTAATCGACTTCTCAAAGGAGGGTCTTTTGTTGGGTCCTTTTTTGTTTTTTAACAAATCCAATTTTTGTTGAACAAATAAACATTTGAATCTGTTAAGTACCTATGTTCCCCGATTTCTTTAAGACGGCCGGATTATTACCACAACTCCGTGTAAATCCCTAGAATTGTGTCAAATTCTTGTTTTCTTTTGGAATTTTGAAGCTCGGATGCCCTTTAAGCCAAATCTCATGGAACAAAAGACAAGGGAAACCTATGCTGGTGCCATCTATACAAACCTTTGTCAGTTGCCAACCCCATTCTATGGACGTACTGCCACTGCTAAACTAGTAAGTTACACGTCATACAATGGAGTTGGCCGGTCGAAGTATTTAGCAGATGGCGCCATCATAGCTTGCCCTGTCAATTCCTAGAATTATATATTTTTTTGTTTTTTTTAATGCTCTTAAGCCCTTTAAGCCAAATCTCATAGAAAACCGGCCAAGTGCGAGTCGGACTCGCGCACGGAGGGTTCCGCACCATCAACAAAAAATAGAGCAAAACAAGCAAAAAAACGGTTACCCATCCAAGTACTGACCCCGCCCGACGTTGCTTAACTTCGGTCAAAAATCACGTTTGTTGTATGGGAGCCCCACTTAAATCTTTATTTTATTCTATTTTTAGTATTTGTTGTCATAGCCGCAACAGAAATACATCATCTGTGAAAATTTCAACTGTCTAGCTATCACGGTTCGTGAGACGGACGGACGGACAGCGGAGTCTTAGTAATAGGGTCCCGTTTTTACCCTTTGGGTACGGAACCCTAAAAAGGGGCAAGCTATGATGGCGCCATCTATGCAAACCTTTGTATGTGTCTCTAATCACTACCACTAACATCTTTGACAGTTGCCAACCCCATTATAAAGGTAGCAATGACTGTACTTTTTAAAACAGAAATTGTAGTTTATAAACATAAAGAACTTAGAGCCGTTTGCACTAGCTGTCGGTAATTATTAATAACACTCGTAATAGTATTTTATGCAACCGTTGTTTAAGAGGGGTCAAAAAAGGCGAGTGGCGTGAGTAACAATTTGAGGCGAAGCCGAAAATTGTTAATAAAAACGCCACGAGTATTTTTTGACTCAGTTAAACAACGTTGCATACAATACTTTTTCTACGACCAAACACTTTGAAATAAAATTGTAAATTAAACAAATATTTTTCATGTCATTTAGTGGACTTCTACCTACGGTATCTACCTGTTTTTAGTGATTCTTGTGCTATTACTGATATTTCTTCAGGCGTAGACACTAAGTTTTTGTCTTCATCCATTTTAACTTGAAAGACACACTGTTTTTTAACACAAAAGTTAAGTTTTCATTCGACAGGCACAATAGTATTCATATTCAAGATATTCAAGAAGTAGCAAAAAATGGAGGGTACGAGCGGGAAAAGAATGAATGAAATTTAAAAAAAAAACATGTCTATGGTTCACTTATTTGTCAGATATGACATTCACACCCATAAGTGAGAGCGAGAAAGATATATTTCTTTCTCGCTCTCACTTATGGGTGCGACGAACCAAGGTCGCGTTGCGGTGCGACAGTGTGTTAGGACTATAAGGTTGGCAACAATGTATTTTTTAAGTGGCTATTACACAAAGTATTGTAAAAGTGCCAAAAAGATACTACGTGTATGCACGAATTCTTTTTTGGGGAATAGACTAAAGACTCGTCTTGACAACTATAAGATAGGGCTTTAAAGGTGTGTGCACGACCCTTTAAATGACAAATAAAAGTGCGGGAGTAGAAAAAATTATGTAAATACCTACGGAATATTTGATATACTTAATATAGAATTACCTTAAGTACGGTCTCGGCGGTTCTCTCCAAAGACGCTGCATCGCGGCAATGCACCAAGCTCAGTAGGCCACGGCGGCTTTTATACGCCATGTGCAGAGCCCTAGGACAATGGACGAATGTTTACACACACGATAGTTATACAACTATAAACTAAGCGGTGTTTAATAAACACCGGTTGGTATCTAATTGTGCGCGCGAATCTTCTTAGTCACTTGTGGAACGGTTTATTGTGGAACAGTAGACGATCGGGTTTCACGGTGTCACTGGTGAGTGATTTAATATTTGTCTAAATTAACTGTAGAAAGTTTGAAATTCGAACTAGTCACATGTTTGTTTTGTTGGTAAAAGCCTGACCAGTAATATATGATCATTGTCAAGAGGGCGCTGTTATTCTCGTGTATAGGGTGACAGTTCAGTATAGTATGAAAAAAATAGTTATAGTGAGCTTCCGCAACACGGCGCGTGATCATATTCCTTGTTAGGCTTTAACTAGGTAGCAATTTGTTTGAACAAAACTCTCTACATAATTTAGAGGGCATAGTTAGTCACTTTTCAGTACTTTGGAGGCCAATTTTGTATTTTGAGATTTGAGATTGGGCAGATAAAAGAATACGTATCTGTTATTTTAGACTACTCTCTAACATATATCAAAATAAATCAAAACGGAGCCGGACCGTTGGGTACCTTTGCTTGTCAGCCAATTTGTGTGTTAATGTCCTATAATATTTATTTAATATCCAGAGAGGAAATTGTGGACTGCGTTTCTATGGAAAAAGGGTTTTGCGCGAGGTCGTCCACTTTCGTCTTAAAACATGAGACTCATCTCAGCATGAAGCTTACCCAGGCAAAGGGTCCTCGCAGCGAGCCAGCGACTCTGGCAGCAGGTTGAGCCGGTCGCCTTGCCCGTGTCGGCCAGCAGCCACGTCGCGGCCACGCCCACTATTCGCCCACCACTCCATTAAAACACGAGACAATGCCACGAAATGCCCTCAGCATGAAGCTTACCCAGGCAAAGGGTCCTCGCAGCGAGCCAGCGACTCTGGCAGCAGGTTGAGCCGGTCGCCGATCTCGGCCGCCTTGCCCGTGTCGGCCAGCAGCCACGTCGCTGTCACGTGTTCGCCCACCACTTTATTAAAACACGAGACAACGCCACGAAATGCCCTCATCTCAGCTTGAAGCTTACCCAGGTAAAGGATCCTCGCAGCGAGCCAGCGACTCTGGCAGCAGGTTGAGCCGGTCCCCGATCTCGGCCGCCTTGCCCGTGTCGGCCAGCAGCCACGTCGCGGCCACGCCCACTATGTTCGCCCACCACTCCATTAAAACACGAGACAATGCCACGAAATGCCCTCATCTCAGCATGAAGCTTACCCAGGCAAAGGGTCCTCGCAGCGAGCCAGCGACTCTGGCAGCAGGTTGAGCCGGTCGCCTATCTCGGCCGCCTTGCCCGTGTCGGCCAGCAGCCACGTCGCTGCCACGCCTATGTTCGCCCACCACTCCATTAAAACACGAGACAATGCCACGAAATGCCCTCAACTCAGCATGAAGCTTACCCAGGCAAAGGGTCCTCGCAGCGAGCCAGCGACTCTGGCAGCAGGTTGAGTCGGTCGCCGATCTCGGCCGCCTTGCCCGTGTCGGCCAGCAGCCACGTCGCGGCCACACCCACTATGTTCGCCCACCACTCCATTAAAACACGAGACAACGCCACGAAATGGTCTCATCTCAGCATGAAGCTTACCCAGGCAAAGGGTCCTCGCAGCGAGCCAGAGACTCTGGCAGCAGGTTGAGCCGGTCGCCGATCTCGGCCGCCTTGCCCGTGTCGGCCAGCAGCCACGTCGCGGCCACGCCCACTATTCGCCCACCACTCCATTAAAACACGAGACAATGCCACGAAATGCCCCTCATCTCAGCTTGAAGCTTACCCAGGCAAAGGGTCCTCGCAGCGAGCCAACGACTCTGGCAGCAGGTTGAGCCGGTCGCCGATCTCGGCCGCCTTGCCCGTGTCGGCCAGCAGCCACGTCGCGGCCACGCCCACTATGTTCGCCCACCACTCCATGACCGGGTCCCAGCATCCTGGAACGCGGAACAGGTATTAAGAGCATTAAGAAAATTATAGCCTCGTTAAGGCGATTCTGAAGATACCACGCCAGAAAAGTGTTGCGGAAAAGCGCGTTAACCATAAAAATATACCACCTGAGCAATTTCTTTTTCAAAGTTGTTCACTTGTTTAATGTAAATGTTATTTCTACTCAGAATCACGACCTCTTTCGATGCCGCGCTATCTTCTTTAAATGTCTAAGTCGAGGACACAATATCTTCTTTGAATTTAGCCATCTTATACAATCAATTCTTCGGCAGGTAATGGTAAGTTCAGTGATCAGTTTGACCAGTTCCAGTACGTCTCGCGTGTTGCTGCGCTCGTCCGCGACCAACAGCATCTGGAGACTCTTCTGTAGCAGCTCGAGGTGGTAAGTTACCTGTATGCTGCGGCGCGTCGGTGGAGACGTCGTCAGTGATCAGTTTGACCAGTTCCAGTACGTCCCGCGTGTTGCTGCGCTCGTCCGCGACCAACAGCATCTGGAGACTCTTCTGTAGCAGCTCGAGGTGGTAAGTTACCTGTATGCTGCGGCGCGTCGGTGGAGACGTCGTCAGTGATCAGTTTGACCAGTTCCAGTACGTCCCGCGTGTTGCTGCGCTCGTCCGCGACCAACAGCATCTGGAGACTCTTCTGTAGCTTCTCGAGGTGGTAAGTTACCTGTATGCTGCGGCGCGTCGGTGGAGACGTCGTCAGTGATCAGTTTGACCAGTTCCAGTACGTCTCGCGTGTTGCTGCGCTCGTCCGCGACCAACAGCATCTGGAGACTCTTCTGCAGCAGCTCGAGGTGGTAATTAAGTTACCTGTATGCTGCGGAGCGTCGGTGGAGACGTCGTCAGTGATCAGTTTGACCAGTTCCAGTACGTCTCGCGTGTTGCTGCGCTCGTCCGCGACCAACAGCATCTGGAGACTTCTGTGGCAGCTCGAGGCGGTAAGTTACCTGTATGCTGCGGCGCGTCGGTGGAGACGTCGTCAGTGATCAGTTTGACCAGTTCCAGTACGTCCCGCGTGTTGCTGAGCTCGTCCGCGACCAACAGCATCTGGAGACTCTTCTGTGGCAGCTCGAGGTGGTAAGTTACCTGTATGCTGCGGCGCGTCGGTGGAGACGTCGTCAGTGATCAGTTTGACCAGTTCCAGTACGTCTCGCGTGTTGCTGCGCTCGTCCGCGACCAACAGCATCTGGAGACTCTTCTGCAGCAGCTCGAGGTGGTAATTAAGTTACCTGTATGCTGCGGAGCGTCGGTGGAGACGTCGTCAGTGATCAGTTTGACCAGTTCCAGTACGTCTCGCGTGTTGCTGCGCTCGTCCGCGACCAACAGCATCTGGAGACTTCTGTGGCAGCTCGAGGCGGTAAGTTACCTGTATGCTGCGGCGCGTCGGTGGAGACGTCGTCAGTGATCAGTTTGACCAGTTCCAGTACGTCCCGCGTGTTGCTGCGCTCGTCCGCGACCAGCAGCATCTGTAGACTCTTCTGTAGCAGCTCGAGGTGGTAAGCCTAGAACAGGAGGGATTTAAATATTCACTTATGGAGGGATTCAATCTTTATAGACGGAGTGCCTTTGATATCGTTAGACATTAAACTTTGACGGGTAGCTGCAATTTCTTTGTCTACCCCGAACATTTTTATTAACTCATTTCGGGTAGTTTAGTGGTGTTTTATTAATATCTCCGTTGACATTTGTTGAGACGTCAGTCTTTCCGTGACCACAGCTGGTGCAACTCAGCTAAAACGTCGGAATTAAAGGTAAAAACAATGAAATTATATCGCGTTAGACCCGTTTGTGTAATTAAATATGTGTACAAAACGCGAGAGTTTAAAGTGTTATATCGTTAGAGTACCTAGTTTACATGATAATACAGTGGCACCTCGGTTAAGTGAAATCCTCGTTAATACGAAATGTAATGATGTTCCCTGGCTGTACTGTGCTGTTTACACAGAAACTTGTGCTTTGAAATGAAAATAACAGCATGGAGATTTCCTTAATTTGAAGATTTAACCTCAAATGTTCCCTCGGTAATCTAGTATCTAGTACAATTACCCTTTAATGTCTCGAAAAATTATTAAAAAGATAGCATTTTGTTAAATCAGTTACATTATCTATATTATATCTCGTAATTAGGTATCAGGTATGAGTCCGTGCACACGCACTCGTACAAGGGAAGGTATTCTGTACTAACCCTCATAGCGGGCGCGAGCGGGTCCGCGCGGGCCGTGACGCGGCTGAACAGGCAGCTCTGCTGCTCGTAGCTCCAGCGCCGCGCGCGCAGGAAGCGCTGCCCGCGCGCCGTGCCCACCCAGCGCAGCCGCACCGGCACCGTCACGCACGAGTCCGTGCACGAGCACGCGCACAGCCGGAGATAGTATCTGAAAAAACCGGCCAAGTGCGAGTCGGACTCGCGCACGGAGGGTTCCGCACCATCAACAAAAAATAGAGCAAAACAAGCAAAAAAACGGTCACCCATCCAAGTACTGACCCCGCCCGACGTTGCTTAACTTCGGTCAAAAATCACGATTGTTGTATGGGAGCCCCACTTAAATCTTTATTTTATTCTGTTTTTAGTATTTGTTGTTATAGCGGCAACAGAAATACATCATCTGTGGAAATTTCAACTGTCTAGCTATCACGGTTCGTGAGATACAGCCTGGTGACAGACGGACGGACGGACAGCGGAGTCTTAGTAATAGGGTCCCGTTTTTACCCTTTGGGTACGGAACCCTAAAAACGACATTTTAGTTGAATTTCAACTTTGGACATACTAACACTAAGCTGATTTTAGATCATCATGAGTCACCCGCACAGCCAATGGCCGATTATTCACATGTAGTCCTTGAAGATGATCATGGTCGTGACGTATAACTACCAGCAGGCGCCGGTTGCCCGCCTCCTCGGGCAAGTTCACGGCATGCAGCAAGAGACCAAGACCTAATAAGTCTCTCTTAACTCACCCGCACAGCCATTGGCCGATCCTCGGCATGTGGTCCTTGAAGACGAGCGCGGCCGTGACGTAGGTGTCGGCCAGCAGGCGCCGGTTGCCCGTCACCTCGGCTAAGTTCACGGCCTGCAGACCGGGACATTAGTCGCCTAACTCACCCGCACAGCCATTGGCCGATCCTCGGCATGTGGTCCTTGAAGACGAGCGCGGCCGTGACGTAGGTGTCGGCCAGCAGGCGCCGGTTGCCCGTCACCTCGGCTAAGTTCACGGCCTACAGACCAGGATATTAGTCGCCTAACTCACCCGCACAGCCATTGGCCGATCCTCGGTATGTGGTCCTTGAAGACGAGCGCGGCCGTGACGTAGGTGTCGGCCAGCAGGCGCCGGTTGCCCGTCACCTCGGCTAAATTCACGGCCTGCAGACCGGGACATTAGTCTCTTAACTCACCCGCACAGCCATTGGCCGATCCTCGGCATGTGGTCCTTGAAGACGAGCGCGGCCGTGACGTAGGTGTCGGCCAGCAGGCGCCGGTTGCCCGTCACCTCGGCTAAATTCACGGCCTGCAGACCAGGACATTAGTCTTCTAACTCACCCGCACAGCCATTGGCCGATCCTCGGCATGTGGTCCTTGAAGACGAGCGCGGCCGTGACGTAGGTGTCGGCCAGCAGGCGCCGGTTGCCCGTCACCTCGGCTAAGTTCACGGCCTGTAGGGCTAAGAGTACGCGCTCGCTGCTCCCGCTGTGCTGGGAGACCATTTCTAGTTGCGCGAGCCGGTGGGACACGCTGGATACTTCGCCGGCCCATTGCTGCGTGGCCCTTCTGGCTGGGCTGAGAAAAAATGTTTAGGGAATCAGACAGAGTTCAAATTGTATTGTTTTTAATACAAAAACAAGCATAGTTCGAGCATTTTGTTGATTGTCTGTCACGCTCATCCAGCATATCTCTGCATACACGTCACGCAGCAACCGACTTCCGCGCAATGCCTAGAATCTAGATTAAATGAGTGACGGATTGAACGTTCGAACCGTGAATCGTAAAGCCGTCACTCATTCTATGAAAGAAATTGACAGTTATAGCGGCCGCAGGAGTAATCTCGTCACCCGGTCGTCACAGTAAAGCAGCTGCAGTTGCCAGCCGAATGTCACCTTCAGTCTCTCTGAATATCAGATCATTTAGTCTGGTATATCCCCACAGACCAACCCCTATAGACAGAGCTTATCGACTCGCGGTCATCACCCGTATGGTGCATAGGTCAAATATAATATCGCACGCGCGCCGCTCCGATCAGTAGCGACCAAGCTTACGACCTGTTAGCAGTGTGCACGTGTCTAAGAAAATAAATCGTAAACTATTGAATTCTTGAGGAAATCATGGGATATTGCAGCGTAATATGGTGTGGCAAGTCATCTTAGACTTCTACTTACAAAACAGATGGAATTACCTTCGACGGGAAAGTCAAATTCATTATTTCGTTGAAAATTGTTTCTTGTCCGCGGGGTTCATTTTATAGTGGTCAATAAGCTCAGGGCGAAGTATGTCCGTCCCTTTTCGTCAACTTGAAAATGCAATGTGCTATCCCTTTCACATTACGACTAGGGATGCGACGATGATGGTTTCGTCAGTTGCGCGAACTTCGTGCCTTCGTTCGTACCGTATTGTACCATTTTAAGAAATATAAAACAAAACTGTGATTCTCTTTTACTTTTAATTGAATATAATAATGTAATTAATCTGTAGTTTTAATATAATGGTAGTTTATCTTAAATACGAGGGGCGTTCAATAAAAAGTGAGAATGAGTATGTTATATACAACTTTTATTAAATGTTATTTTATTTTTCGACGTAGTCACCTTTTAGCATAATACACTTAGTATATCTTTTTTCCAAACTTAAAATTCCATTTCTAAAAAAGGTTTCATCTTGAGTACTTAAAAAATCTTGTACTGCAGCGACTACCGCGTCGTCGTCTTCAAATTTCTTGCCTCTTAGGTATTCCTTCAATCTCGGAAATAGGTAGAAATCACTAGGGGCGAGGTCTGGTGAATACGGAGGATGATTAATGATATCGAACCCAGCATCACGTATTGCAGCCATTGCAACGGCGGACTTGTGTGCCGGTGCATTGTCCTGATGGAACAACACAATTTTCGAGAGTTTACCTCGCCGTTTTTCATGGATCTCATTGCGCAATGTTGCTATTTGTTTGGCATATAAAGTGCCCGTAATAGTGGCTCCATGCTCGAGATACTCAATCATTACGACCCCTTTACCATCCCAAAAAACAGAGCCCATGACCTTACCGGCAGATGGGCCCACCTTGAATTTCTTCGGAGTTGGAGATGATGGCCTTTCCCATGTCATAGACTGCAGTTTCGTTTCAGGGTCGTAATGATGGAGCCATGTTTCGTCCATTGTTATAAATCGCGCCAAAAAAAGTTCCCGGTCTTGCTGTATCAGGTCCAAATCTTCTTGACAAATCTCGACTCTAGTTTGTTTTTGCGTGTCAGTAAGCATTCTGGGTACCCAACGCGCTGATACCTTTTTCATACCCAAGCGTTCATGTAAAATATTATGCACGCTCCCCGTTGAAATTTTTACATTTTCAGCAATAAAACGAACCGTGACACGACGATCCGCCAAAACTAAGTTTTCGACTTTTTTCACAATTTCTTCAGTTACTGCTGTAGTAGGGCGTCCGGAGCGGGGGTCATCCATGGTCGATGTTCTTCCACGTCTAAATTCGGCGCACCAACGTGCGACTGTCGAATACGGAGGAGCATTAGACCTTAAAGTGTCCCGTAAATCTAAATTGACTTGGTCCGTAGAAAATTTTTTCAAACACAAGTATTTGATAACGGCGCGCAGTTCAATTTTCTCCATTTTCGCTAACGTACTCAATAGTATCGCAAAGATATCGCCGTATTTTATTTTTAAACAAAAAACAGTTCGTTTTTTTTTTCATGGCAATCAGCTAGGTAGATTAGCTTTACCGGCCAGTATTTACTTTCCTAATATTTAAAGAGTTTGCATCTCATTCTCATTATATATTGAACGCCCCTCGTATTAAGTAGGTATACGTATTTTCGTTTTTTGCTAGTAGTATAATCATTATAGAGTTCTAGTTTTAAAATAAGAAATGGGTGAGTTTTTTTAGAATCGCGTAGGTGCGCAGTTAGGTCTCATGTCACCAGATGGGCCTCATGATGAACTTCAAAGAAGTGCGAGGGAACTAGGTGTTGGTTTGTGATAGGCATATGTTGTGTGGGTTTTTTAGAATCCTCTAGGGGAGCAGTTAGGTCTCATGTCACGAGATGGGCCTGATGATGAACTTCAAAGAAGTGCGAGGGAACTCGGTGTTGGTTTGTGATAGGTATATGTTATGTGGGTGTTTTAGAATCCTCTAGGGGAGCAGCTAGGTCTCATGTCACGAGATGGGCCTGATGATGAACTTCAAAGAAGTGCGAGGGAACTCGGTGTTGGTTTGTGATAGGCATATGTTGTGTGGGTTTTTTAGAATCCTCTAGGAGAGAAGTTAGGTCTCATGTCACGAGATGGACCCGATGATGAACTTCAAAGAAGTGCGAGGGAACTCGGTTTTGGTTTGTGATAGACATACGTCATCATCTTCCCCGCGTTGTTTCGGCTTTTGCCACGGCTCATGGGTACCTAGGGTCCGCTTGGCAACTAGTCCCGAGAATTGGCGTAGGCTCTAGTTTTTACGAAAGCTTCTGCTATCTGACCTTCCAACCCAGAGGGTACACTAGACCTTATTGGGATTAGTCCGGTTTCCTCACGATGTTTCCTTTACCGAAAAGCGACTAGTAAATATCTAATGATATTTCGTACCTAAGTTCCAAAAAACTCATTGGTACGAGCCGGGTTTCGAACCCGCGACACTACTCAGAATAACAAACCATTTCCATTTTTACTGAGAAAAAAACAATGCACCCAATTTTTTTGGCCTATTTCATTATGTTTTTAATAGAACACTCTATAATGACCGTAACAAAACGGAAAGTAAATTGTATGAACTTTCGGTGACAATTTTTGCTCGTATTAGGATTGAAAGAGATCGCGATTTTAAGTGGAAATAATATAAAGATCTAAAGTTTAAAATGCAAGATGCGGGAACAACTTTAAATATAAATGCCATTATGTTAAGTAAAATTTTTAGGTTTTACCTACATTTTTACATTGCTAAAATATTATTAGTCAATAATATTCTTAAATAAGTTTACTTTAAGTACCTAAACTAAATGATAACAATTTTACCACAATAAATTACTGTACCACTGTACCACTGTCCGTAATGAACGTGTCCCATCCCTACGCTGACACGTGACATCGCGCCATATTTGAAACGACCAATCGCAACGCCGTGAGTACCCCTCCCGCACCTCACAGTTTGGTGAGTTGCGTCGCGAACAAAATGACCAATATTAGGTTTCTATAGGCGGTATTCTATGTATATCCCAGATATGATATGGACATAATCATGGACTCACCGTGTTTTATTCAGATGTAATAATAGTCCGGCTCCGGCATGTGATACCTACTTTTGAAAGCCACTCGAGGGAACAATTTAGGCGCCGCAGCAGCTGGCGCAGCACGGCGGCCGCCAGCGCGGGGTAGCTGGCGCGGCCCTGCCCGCCCGCCTGCACGCTCGGTTACCTGTCTTGCCAGAGGTCGCCCGCGCGGCGCGCCAGCACGCCGCCGCCGGGCAGGCGCTGCAGCAGCTGGCGCAGCACGGCGGCCGCCAGCGCGGGGTAGCTGGCGCGGCCCTGCCCGCCCGCCTGCACGCTCGGTTACCTGTCTTGCCAGAGGTCGCCCGCGCGGCGCGCCAGCACGCCGCCGCCGGGCAGGCGCTGCAGCAGCTGGCGCAGCACGGCGGCCGCCAGCGCGGGGTAGCTGGCGCGGCCCTGCCCGCCCGCCTGCACGCTCGGTTACCTGTCTTGCCAGAGGTCGCCCGCGCGGCGCGCCAGCACGCCGCCGCCGGGCAGGCGCTGCAGCAGCTGGCGCAGCACGGCGGCCGCCAGCGCGGGGTAGCTGGCGCGGCCCTGCCCGCCCGCCTGCACGCTCGGTTACCTGTCTTGCCAGAGGTCGCCCGCGCGGCGCGCCAGCACGCCGCCGCCGGGCAGGCGCTGCAGCAGCTGGCGCAGCACGGCGGCCGCCAGCGCGGGGTAGCTGGCGCGGCCCTGCCCGCCCGCCTGCACGCTCGGTTACCTGTCTTGCCAGAGGTCGCCCGCGCGGCGCGCCAGCACGCCGCCGCCGGGCAGGCGCTGCAGCAGCTGGCGCAGCACGGCGGCCGCCAGCGCGGGGTAGCTGGCGCGGCCCTGCCCGCCCGCCTGCACGCTCGGTTACCTGTCTTGCCAGAGGTCGCCCGCGCGGCGCGCCAGCACGCCGCCGCCGGGCAGGCGCTGCAGCAGCTGGCGCAGCACGGCGGCCGCCAGCGCGGGGTAGCTGGCGCGGCCCTGCCCGCCCGCCTGCACGCTCGGTTACCTGTCTTGCCAGAGGTCGCCCGCGCGGCGCGCCAGCACGCCGCCGCCGGGCAGGCGCTGCAGCAGCTGGCGCAGCACGGCGGCCGCCAGCGCGGGGTAGCTGGCGCGGCCCTGCCCGCCCGCCTGCACGCTCGGTTACCTGTCTTGCCAGAGGTCGCCCGCGCGGCGCGCCAGCACGCCGCCGCCGGGCAGGCGCTGCAGCAGCTGGCGCAGCACGGCGGCCGCCAGCGCGGGGTAGCTGGCGCGGCCCTGCCCGCCCGCCTGCACGCTCGGTTACCTGTCTTGCCAGAGGTCGCCCGCGCGGCGCGCCAGCACGCCGCCGCCGGGCAGGCGCTGCAGCAGCTGGCGCAGCACGGCGGCCGCCAGCGCGGGGTAGCTGGCGCGGCCCTGCCCGCCGGCCTGCACGCTCGGTTACCTGTCTTGCCAGAGGTCGCCCGCGCGGCGCGCCAGCACGCCGCCGCCGGGCAGGCGCTGCAGCAGCTGGCGCAGCACGGCGGCCGCCAGCGCGGGGTAGCTGGCGCGGCCCTGACCCCCCGCCTGCACGCTCTTGCCGCACACGGCCAGCGCGCGGTGCAACTCCAGTCTAGCGTTTGAGAGGTCGTTCTGAAATATTATATTATTCCATAGTAACGGTTCAAGTTTCAAGAACTTGTATTGAACATGAAATGAAAATTTTACTTTAATTAGCTTTCTTTACTTTCCAAAAATTCCTTAGATTAAGTAAAGGTTTTATGAATAGGTATACCTTCATAATAAAGTTATCCGCTTGACGTTTATGCTGGTAGAACAGTCCAGCCTCCTTCGATTGAGACTTCGGTACGGAGTCGCCATAAACGAGAAGTTTTATGAGACACCCTCCAAGAATCACGATGTTTATAAAGTAAATAAGGAACATGTTCAATATCCATGCACTCCAGGATACACCACTGTAGCCTAAAACAATTTATACAAGTTAAGTTAATAGTTATTTGTACAACAAGAGATCAAAGTTTGATATTTCTTCGAGTGCTTATTTTGATTCCCGTGCAAGCGAAAGATTCTATACTACTCGCTACGCTCGTGAATCTAGTTTAGAATCTTGAGCGTAGTACCCTTACTACGCTCCCCGAAGCGCTCGTGCGCTTTTGAGTCCCTGGAAAATGCTATTTTGCTCACTGTTTTTAAGTAGCAAAGTACCCTTGTTCGAGCTGCTGAGGTGAAAAATTATAAATCCAAGTTCAGTGAGGAGGAAGGAAATAAGGTCGAAAAATTGCCAAATTCTTTGATCGGGGTGCACGTCTAAATTTCGCCTAATACTCTACTACTAGTGGCTCTGTGAGCTGTAGACCTCGCGACCATAGCTTATTGGGACCGTGCACGATGACAGCGCCACACAGCGGTTTGATCAATCAACAATACAAAGATTTTAATTTATTAAAAAAAAATACGAAGTTTAAGTGAAAAAAAAAAATACAAAAAGTTGGGGATGGGGATCGAACCCAGACTTTCTGTGTGCAAACAAAAAAAGCGCTTGTTTACAAAATGCGCCATGATAGTTCTTAGTTAAGCTGACGAAATTCGGCTACTCATTCTCGAGTACAAACTAAATATCTAAATACCGCCTAAACCAGCAATACAATTTTTCTGCATTTTTTGCCATTTACTATGTAAATATGTCTCAAAAAGAAAATACTCTTATGATATCGATACGACTATTTGTTTAAACGCGAGGTGTCACAACTCCTCCATTTTTGAAAATTTCCAAAAACGGGATCGACAAAAAAAATTTATTTACTCATAGAATCTGGTCACAAAATTTCACAAGAATCGGTTGAGAATTGTGACCTGTAGAGGAGAACATCCGGACATACAAAAGCAAAATGCCCGAGTCAAAACGTAGACCTTCGCTACGCTTCGGTCAACTAATGATAGCCAATAATTGACTGCTAAAACACTACAAAGTGTAGTGTATTATTGACGTAGTAGTATTGATAGGAAGAAACAAAATTTCAACCTTTTTCATCTCAGTGAAAGGCCAGTGTATTATACGTGCATCGGCCGAACCTGGCAGCCATAATCTGACATTTTTTACTTACTGATATCATCTTCAGATAATATCCTCCTCTGATCAATCCTCGCCGAAAAGTCTCCAGTGGTTGGAGATTCCGATACTAAGCCTCCAAAGAAGGAACTGAAGGGATTGAACGCTATAATTCCCACCATGAAAGCACAAAGTGCCAAGCGAGAGTGATCTCCCATGCCCATAACAATTTTGGAGTACTTTTCTTCCACCTGTAAATAACAAGATTTTAATAATCCATTACAAATCTATGTACATCATCTGTATAATTTACAATAATTTATTTATATTAGAAGAGACTTGCAGGAACTGTCATAGGGATCATCATAAATGTGACAGGTACAGTTAAAAAATGGCCTAAATGTGAGCCACTCACAACTTCCCCAACAATGAATGAACTATGTTTTTTCATTAATTTTAAAGTTAATCAATACTAGATCTCATACTTATAATAATATAGCCTAAGCACCTTACCAGTAACGTTTAAAAGAATCACCTTATACTCCGGTGATGATGGTGAATCACTGTCAATTCCATGTGGTGAATGGTATGGTGAGGAGATATCGCTGTGTGGAGGAGTGTAGTTCCCCTCCGGTATGGGCTCCTTGACTCCGGACCTGTGGCAAGCCAGCTTCAGGGCCATGTTCTCCTGTTTCAACCTGTTGTTCTGATTCTGAAGGTACTTAATGTAGTCTATCGTTTTTCTTAATATAGCAGATTTGTTCAACTGTAAATTAATTTATATTTAAGTTTAATAATGCTCAGTTACTTAGAGACAATTAAGTAATAGAAAATTTAAACTGTTGATCAGTATGTTGCAGCACTCTGTTGAGAAGGAACTTAGAAGCGTGTTGCTGCACTGCTGGGAACTGAGAATCATGCAGGCCCTGTGTACTATAGGATGTCAACAAAAACAATACATCACATACAAAGTTGTAAAACAAAATGCCAGTGAATCAAATAATTTGTCAGTTAAGTGGGCGAAAGTGATAACTTTGGATTCATTATCATAATTCCAGGTTTTAACCTTACCTTAGCGTCTTCCCCAACAAGCATATTTTTTAGTTCCACAATTCTATCATTGATGCTGGTTCGGTAACGCCTCTCAATAGCATTATGAGCACTCTTCTTTACTTCCTTTACTATAGGAGGGCCGGTGTGTGGTGCTTGGCTGAGCGCTATCTTGTCCCCCTCCAAAACTACAGGAATACCAGTTGTTAAAAGAGTGGGGGTGTTGCTGGTTGTAAAAAATGTCTGAATTGGCCTATCTGGACCGGTTTTCGGATTTGTTATAACATTCTGTGATGTTCCTGAAAACATAAATTACTTATTAGTAAGAGGAGATAACCGAAATAGAAAACAATGTTAGAAACATTACAATATTTCAAGGATTTAGTACTTTTAAATTCAATAGACTACAATTACTCTCACATGGGAACTCCCACATGGGAAAACCAAGCAGTGGGATGTTCAGATATGATGTTAAAAATTCATGATTATTGTTTCATTATTTAACATATATTCACTAAAGACAAACCTTGTACTGGCGCCGTTGTGTACATCAAAGTCTGCGTCTCTGGATTAATTATACTTGACTGAAAAATTACTGGAGAGAAATTAGCATCTGTACTCTTAATTATTACAGGTGTCATGCCTTTAGTATTACTCTTTATTAATAAAGGCTGATTAGGCGGCATATTTTTAGGTGCTTTGACTTGTGTGACTCCATCAAATAACAGAGAGCTTCTACCATCAGGCAGGGGTTGCAATGTTCCAGGAGCTAGGTTTAGGTAAACTGGACTTTGGACAACTTGCTGGACGATCATGGGCGGTTGGGCAGCGGGCCGGGGCTGCGTCTGCTGTGTAACGTCGGGTAACGGCAAACCTTCCGTATGACGCAACTTGTACGCTTCATCTCTATCATATACTCCCCGAACTGGACTACTCTTTAACTGTGGAGACCCTTGAGGCGTCACCTGCAGAGGAGTCACTTGCGGTAGCTGTTGTGACTTAACTTTGTGCGCGTTCTGAGAAACTAAGGGATTGCCGCTGTAATTGTTAAAGTAGGGTGACACTTGGGGTTGCGGCGCATTTTCAGACTTCACTTTCGTATCTATACTTAACAGACCGGTATCATTGTCTCCAAGTGCTAACTCTTCTTCTAATTTTTTCATGAAAACTTCATCGCAATTGCTCAGAAAATCTGAAATAAACAAATTGGTCAGTTGTGTTGATGATATGATGATTCACACAATTACACCAACAAGTTCTTTAATTATCTACCTTCTATCTCTGCAATATCGTTGACATTGAAGACATCTGAATTCATAAAAGGTTCGTCTGTTTCCATTATTGTAATTGT
Organism: Cydia amplana; assembly: GCF_948474715.1. Classification (NCBI taxonomy): domain Eukaryota; kingdom Metazoa; phylum Arthropoda; class Insecta; order Lepidoptera; family Tortricidae; genus Cydia; species Cydia amplana. Next base: position 13,328,329 of record NC_086071.1, on the reverse strand, counting down.
TTATCACACCATCCAAAATAGTTATTTTGATTTCAATATCCCCAAAATTACCAAAATATCATGTCTCGTATGTTTACATTCTTGACATCTGCTGATTCTGTTCGACCAATCAAAACGCATGAAAATAGTCGCGCGATCTTACGTCATCGAGTAGTTTAAGATAAGTTAAAAAACGACAGGTTCTATAAACAAATGTCATCCAAGACTAAAATTAATTTATTAAAAATAACTAGTAAAATATTTCTTTAATATTATGTAAGTAAAAAGCATTTTAATAAATAAAATTAATATTCTAACATAAAGTTTAATATTTCATTGGCTAGTAGTGACATCTATTTTTGAACTGGAAATTTTAAAACTCTAGCTTAGTTACAAGTAATGTATGTAGAGGGCGCTACTGTTACGGCCATCTTCATGGCCATCTTATTCTTACCGCGTGATTCTGAAATGAAATATAAAATACAGTTTTTCTTAAATAATTATGTTCTTTCAACATGCATCGTGAAATATATTCAAAATCTGTAAGTACAAATAGTACAATACCTACCTAAATAAAATGGCGCAAAATCCAGTTTGTTAGTCTTAGGCTCATGAAGTTATATTTTCTTAGGCTATGGTCATCATAGGCCTTAGATGGCCTTAGGTAAATATATGAACGAGATATGAACTATAGCCAAATTAATTAACTTCTTTAATTGATAATACCTACTAGTAGTTCGCCCCGAACTGAGAACTCGCGGTTCGTCAAAAAGATCAATTGAATGCAGTGCTACTTAGTCCGAGATGGGCATTTCGCGATATTTCTCCTCCTGATTCCACGATTACTTGAAATTACTTTTTAATCTGATTACCGATTCCCAGATTAGGTACTTTGTAATGTAACAATACCGAATTACTAAGTACAATTCCATTTGAGGAATCAGGAATCAATTTCTCGAATATTACAATTAATAGTAATTGGAATCAATGTCGATTCCTCATTACAGGAATGCATTACTTGATTCCTTTCAGATTACATTTCGTACTACTACTATCAAAAGTACATTTCAATAGTAGATATAGATGTTGTTGACTTACTAGGATGCATCTATATCTTATTTGAAACAGGTGCGCAGATTTCGAAAATGATGACCATGACCTATAAAACGACATCCATGACGACTTTTATGACATACTGCATGGCCGTCATTTTGGATTCCAAAATAGTCATCATTTTCGAAATTTGCGCCCCCTAAAACCTATAAAACGACATCCATGACGACTTTTATGACATACTGCATGGCCGTCATTTTGGATTCCAAAATGGTCATCATTTTCGAAATCGGGGCCCCCTAAAACCTATAAAACGACATCCATGACGACTTTCATGTCATAGTGCAAGTCCGCCATTTTGGAATCCAAAATGGTCATCATTTTCGAAATCTGCGCCCCCTATAATCTATAAAACGACATACATGACGACTTTTATGACATACTGCATGGCCGTCATTTTGGATTCCAAAATGGTCATCATTTTCGAAATCGGGGCCCCCTAAAACCTATAAAACGACATCCATGACGACTTTTATGACATACTGCATGGCCGCCATTTTGGATTCCAAAATGGTCATCATTTTCGAAACCTGCGCCCCCTAAAACCTATAAAACGACATCCATGACGACTTTTGTGACATACTGCAAGGCCGCCATTTTGGATTCCAAAATGGTCATCATTTTCGAAATCTGCGCCCCCTAAAACCTATAAAACGACATCCATGACGACTTTTATGACATAGTGCATGGCCGCCATCTTGGATTCCAAAATAGTCATCATTTTCGAAATCTGAGCCCCCTCTAACCGGTTGGACTGTAGCAAAGGGGGGGCTGGGACTTAGATTTTTTTTGACAAAGTGGTGTCATTATGACACTATTTTTAAATGATTGTAATGTGTATATCACGTCAAAATAAGCATCTTTTATTGGAAAAACTTTTCTCTAAAATAAAAAATGGCCGAGTTAGACACCTCCAAAGATTGATATTTTTAAAGGGAGCTGGGACTTAGAAAATTTTCATTGAGAGTGGTGTCATTATGACATATATTTTAAATGATTTTAATGTATAGAACACATCGAAATAAGCAACTTTTACTTGGAAAACTTTTTACTAAAACTGAAAATGGCAGAGATAGAGCTTAAGGCAGGCCAGGCTTTTAAGGCAGGTCGGAGTAGGTACGACGACGAGCGAAGCGAGGAGGAGTGTTAGGTAGAACTGCGACCATACAGCGCGCGAGCCGAGCGAGCGAAGCGAGCGTGCCGCGGCAGCGGCCGGCGAAGCGCCAGAACCGACGTTTTTATAATAATACAATTTTACAAGTCCCAGCTCCCTTTAAAAACATCAATCTTTGGTCGCGTCTAACTCGGCCATTTTTTATTTTAGAGAAAAGTTTTTCCAATAAAAGATGCTTATTTTGACGTGATCTACACATTACAATCATTTAAAAATAGTGTCATAATGATACCACTTTGTCAAAAAAAATTCTAAGTCCCAGCCCCCCCTTTCGTACAGTCTGACCCTATAACCTATAAAACGACATCCATGACGACTTTTATGACATAGTGCATGGCCGCCATCTTGGATTCCAAAATAGTCATCATTTTCGAAATCTGCGCCCCCTAAAACCTATAAAACGACATTCATGACGACTTTTATAACATAGTTCATGGCCGCCATCTTGGAATCTAAAATGGTCATCATTTTCGAAATCTGTGCCCCCTAAAACATATAAAACGACATCCATGACGACTTTTATGACATAGTGCATGGCCGCCATTTTGGAATCCAAAATGGTCATCATTTTCGAAATCTGCGCCCCCCAAAACCTATAAAACGACATCCATGACGACTTTAATGACATACTGCATGGCCGCCATCTTGGAATCTAAAATGGTCATCATTTTCGAAATCTGTGCCCCCTAAAACATATAAAACGACATCCATGACGACTTTTATGACATAGTGCATGGCCGCCATTTTGGAATTCAAAATGGTCATCATTTTCGAAATCTGCGCCCCCCAAAACCTATAAAACGACATCCATGACGACTTTAATGACATACTGCATGGCCGCCATCTTGGAATCCAAAATCTGCGCCTCCTAAAACCTATAAAACGATATCCATGACGACTTTTATGACATACTGCATGGAGTGCATGGCCGCCATTTTGGAATCCAAAATGATCATCATTTTCGAAATCTGCGCCCCCTAAAACCTATAAAATGATATCCATTACGATTTAATGACAGTGCATGGCCGCCATCTTGGATTCCAAAATTGTCATAATTAAAAAAAAATCTTTAAAAAAAAACAATATTATAAATGTGTAAACCGAGCACTTTCATTTGATACCAAACTCGACCATACTTTCTTGCAATTAAAATGACCAGAATAGCAAGACCCCTCACAAATGGCTTTTTAGCATTTTAAGCTCTTCTAGCTCAATAACCTCTTGTTCAAGCCAGCTCAAAATTTAATGACTAAAATATAATGCCCTCGACTATACGTTCACCCAATTTCATTTAAATTAGAACAAATTTACTTAAGTTATTGAGTATCAAACTATCCTCTGAAAGTTCAGCTTAAAAACATTGAAATGCCGGGACGTGCCCCTAGCCAGCCCTGTGTTCAAAGTCGAATGTAAGAACTTCGCTTCGCTTCGCTCGCTCGTTCGACTATTACTTATTCTGTGCTTTAACATCCTTATAACATAAACTAAGTCTTAGCGCCACTTGCGCCATTCCACTAACCCGGCGTTAATCGGTTAAACCTGGAGTTAACATGGTTACCAGTACAATTTGACACTGGATTAACGGTTTAACCTCTTAACCCCGGGTTAGTGAGATGGTGCAAGTGGCCCTTAGTTATTTAAATAAAATAGGTCTGTGTCAACTGCATTCTAGGAGCCGAAGTCCTGTGACTTTGCTGCCTGTGCGTGCATAGCCTAGTTTGGGATCCACCTGAGTTCATGTGTCTGTAAAATTGTTCTATTCTATAAATAAAAAGCTTTTAAAAATAGGTATATACGTATACCTACTTCTATGTACTTATTAAGTAGTTAGTCCCTTTAGAATATTATACAAACTCCATAGCTTCCGCACCCCAAGATCCTGTAGTCTATACCGACTCCACCACAACTCGTATGAAATGAAGTCATACATTGGTTCCAAGGCAGAGTACTTGGTATGCTTCTGCTGAGAGGCATATTCCGCAGCCGAACCAGCAGCACTGATGGTGTGACTCAGATGGCACGGGGTGCTACACATTGCGTCCAGTAAGAGGCACCGACACTTCTACCAAGAAACCAATGAAAAACTAGATATCGTCAAGCGGGATCGTTGGGGACAGGTGGGGTAATATTAAACAAAGGAAATATTCACCAATTACAAAAACAAATGTGCAAAGTTACTCTCTGTCCCCAGTTAGCCCATTTGACGGTATCTGATGATCTGGTCTTTTGTAATCCGAACGGCCAACGGCATAATCCCGGAGGCTCCAGGGATACAGCCGATACAGGGTAGGTACATTGACCGAGATCAAATCCCTACAAACTATATAGATTCAAATCCTAAACTTTAATTACGAGTACATCCCAAGCAAACTAGAACTTGGCACCCATATAAATAAATCTCAATTCTTTTTCCGGCGAATTCATATTCTTAATATTCTTGGCGTAGAGACTCTGGGACCGTGGGGGCCTAGCGCAAAAAGCTTTTTTAAGGAAATGTCCCAGCGTCTCATTGACACCTCAGGTGACCGGAGGGCTGGCAGCTACCTCGGACAGAGGATAAGCCTGGCCATCCAAAAAGGTAACGCTGCCAGCCTTCTGGGCACCATATCACATGATGAAGGTGACCTGGGGAGCATTTTTTACTTATAAGTTTTGTTTAAGATTTGTTTTATTTTAGTTTTAATTTTAACGTTTAGTTTCTTGTACGATTGTATTTTTTATTCTTAATATTGAACTTGGCTCTCATTTCCCATTTATGTTTTTGATGGGATACCGTAAAATGGGGTGAGTAGGTTTCGCGGTGAGAGTTGGGTTATGAATGGGGAGAGAAAGGATGAAAGGGGGGTGAGATGGAATTTTAAGGCTACTGCTACAAAAATAATGTCCAATGTAAATCCAATTTAAAATGGAGCTATAGTAATACTCATAATAAAAAAAAATCGATCCAACAATCTTCCAAAATCACCTTTGTATGAAAACCCAGCTCACCCCAAATACGAGGGACTACGGGGTGAGGTGGGTTTTCCTGATTATCGTCAAAGTTATAAAATGGAACTACCCAAAATAAAATAAAAACTAAAATACAAACGTCCGGAACACTTATTATATATGTCGGCGGCAGATCGTAAAATCGGCCATATCGAGATATTCCTAGGCATATCATGAAACGCCGCCATTTCATGATCTGACTAAGATTAACCCAGGCGTATCACGATCTGCCTTATAAAAGAGGCGCCAGATCGGTCAGACCAATGTATTCGTTGCGAGGGCATGGCATGAGTGGTGGGGATAACTGACAGAACGGGATAGTCTTATGTATCTTTCACTAGGAGTAGCAGAGAAAGCGCTATTATTGTTTGTCTTTGTCACAGTCTCATATTTTTTTATTCCCCACCGTAGTTTATGGTGGGATACAAACAATGCGTAAACGTCAAATTGGTGTGAAACATATAAACAGTGCAAAGATTATCAGGAAAAATATTGAAATCAGTGTTTCGTGTGCATGTAGTAGTACTTAACAATTCAACAAATATGGTGAATTGCTCAGTTTTGCGCTGTACAAGTGACTGCCGGCAAAAACAGGACAACGTAACATTTCACAGGTAAATACAGTATTTTATACTTCGGTCACATTATCATGCTTAGTAACAGCATCCTACAATCTATATCAATTAAAATCTGAGTAGAAAAAGCATTTATAGTAAATAATAACTCGGGTAAAAAAATTAACCTATAAATATTTCCTGATAAATTAACCGACCAAATTACGTACGCATATTGACAGTAAGTTGTCAACCTTTCAATAACGTGTATTCAATTTAGTCGCATTGCTATTATTCGAGGGATACCAGCCCGTGATGCATACAATTACCTCAAAATTCGGGTATTTTGTATTTTAATAACATTTTTATACAATTTTGCTGTAGAACTGGACATATACGAACAATAAAATTGAACGGTGTTTAAATTAGAATGTAAATTATATTTATTTAAGCATTACGGATTCTTTCTAACGTTATAGGGGGTTTTGCCACGACTCAGAGAATCTAATTCTATGACATGCTGCAGGCACTAATTCTTAACTTTGCAATAAGAGTGACAGATTACAAAATTAATATTTCGTTTATTACCTCCAGATTTTCACAAGATGCAGGCACGCGTGCTAAATGGATTTTAGCAACCGGAAGGAGAAACTGGGCACCGACGCAAAACTGCCGGATATGCTCAAAGCATATTACGAAAACCTACCTTTTCTATTTCTTCCTGTGGCACACAGTATGCTAAAAATTCGTTCTTTAGGCGTACTTGTAATATGTATAATGAATCGCTTAATGATATAGACATTTTTGATCATAGTTTGTCCGTTTTCAAGAACAAAGTTCGGCATATTTTGTTTACTAGTAATTGAAAAATTGTTTCAAGTAAACATTTTGCATTGTTTTCTTACTTTATTTGCGTGTTGTACTCACAACTATACCTACGGGTAATTTATAATTAAGTAACCTATTTACTTTTCATTGTAATAGTCAATTTAGTAACGTATGAAACTTTAGGCCTATTTTTAGTCATTTTTGTAAGACTTATTTGTAAAAGGCTGTTGGTTTTCTAAATAAAAAATAAAAAAAGAAAATTGGCCCATTGATATTTTATTTATCGCTACGTCTTACGTAGGCGAACAACTCGCGAACGTGATTAAAATTACCCCAATATTTGATAATATTAGGGTAATTTTTACCTATATGGTATCCCCGGGTTTGTGACGTCATCTATGTCTATCCCTTACGGGGGCACGCGGTAGGCCACATCTATAGAAATACTACCATCTATGATTCGTTGATATTCCTAGCTTCATACCGGGCGCATCGTAAAATAATTGATGTAATATTCCTAGGCATATCATGAAACGCCGCCATATCATGAAACGTCGCCATATCATGATCTTACTAAAATTAACTCGGGCATATCACGATCTGTCTTATAAAAGATTCGGCAGATCGATGGGAGCAATGTATTCGTCGAATTCCTAACTTCATTCATACCGATCGCATCGTAAACCACAGACATACAATTCCCGCTCGCGCTTGACAGACAGCTTAAGTGTGCGAAAGGGAAGCCATCACGTATATGAACATCCCATGAGTGCGAAAAAGTCAGACTACCAATGAGAAAACGTAACCACTTTTGAGTTTGACGACGGCCGCGGACGGCCAAGAGCGTATCACGGTAATTTTCAAATTGAAAAATATACACGGATTAGCACGAAAAGTATTAAATAAAGTAATTCAGTGAAGATGGCGTCTTGTAGTGTGCCGGATTTCAGTGTTATAGTGCCAAATAATCCAAGCAAACCCTCATTTCAGAGGATTTATGATATTCCGAGCGAAATTTTCATAACGATATTTTGTCAAATTAACAGCGTAAAATGTGTAAGAAGCCGGTTTATAAAGTTCATTATAAGTTTTTCTTCCTTTGTGTGCTAATATTTTATCATATTAGTCTATAATTTAAAATATTTTGTGTAAAAACATAACCTGTTACTTTACGCTAGGGCTTGACAAAATGTTCATATGACAGTATCGATAACTTGTCGGTATATTAATAGCTATGTAATTATTTCTTCACAAGACATCATTAAGATATTAGCTTTTATAACCGACTTCAAATAATAACGATTGTTATACCTTTTTGAAGGTGCTCATGTTTAGCGATAAATTTAAACTTCACTTTCCAACACAGTAAGAGTTACATTAAGATAAGTCTGCAACGATTTTGATAGCACACGCAGTGCAAGTGTTATTTATACGTCATAATGTCGTAGAATTTTAACGTTTAAAATATCACATTTGAAAAAGTAGTTGATAAAGCAATCAAACATCGACAGATTATTAATATGTTGTAACATGACATCACTATTTTTGATCTCACATAGACAATTTACGCACACACTTGCATTTCATTTTTGGTCGCACTTTTGAAGATTGACAATTGTTCTAGTCATATTAATTCTATGTCGTAAACTAATTGCATTTTTTGCCACTGGTGACGCTGCATTCTATATGGCGCTGCGTCCGAGTCCAGTGTTGCCAGATCGTACCTTTTAATCAGGGATGTTGCGAACATCCGCATCCGCATCCGCAACCGCGGAACTTCCGCATTATTTTCAACATCCGCATCTGCATCCGCATCCGCATAAAATCGATGCGGAGCTTATGCGGATGCGGATGACGAACAAGTCGGTACAGGAACGTCTTAGCGGCGGCGTAAGTGCTAGGTAATTTCGTCATTACCTATAACGAAATCGTCTAGATCCAGAAAAGTCGGCCAAGTTACTGTTTATTAAATATAACGCACCTATATTCTTGCTCAAATACTAAACGTTTCGTTTTTTTTAAATAAAAAAATACTAAAAATGTAATATTTGACGTTTTCTAAGTACCTAATCTTGACATCCGCATCCGCATCCGCATCCGCGGATGTGAGCCTTTAAATATCCGCATCCGCATCCGCATCCGCGGATGTCAAAAAATCTGCATCCGCAACATCCCTGCTTTTAATACAAGTTTACGTTCCTTTTGAGCCTTGAGGTTTGCTCGATATGACTGGTGGTCGCTAGGCAGATCATGAAATGCCGGCGTTTCATAATCTGCCTAGGAATATCACCCCTTGAGGTTTGCACGATATGGCTGGTGGTCGCTAGGCAGATCATGAAATGCCGGCGTTTCATGATCTGCCTAGGAATATCACCCCTTGAGGTTTGCACGATATGGCTGGTGGTTGCGCTAGGCAGATCATGAAATGCCGGCGTTTCATGATCTGCCTAGGAATATCACTCCTTGAGGTTTGCACGATATGGCTGGTCGAAGCTAGGCAGATCATGAAATGTCGGCGTTTCATGATCTGCCTAGGAATATCACCCCTTGAGGTTTGCACGATATGGCTGGTCGTCGCTAGGCAGATCATGAAATGCCGGCGTTTCATGATCTGCCTAGGAATATCACCCCTTGAGGTTTGCTCGATATGACTGGTGGTCGCTAGGCAGATCATGAAATGCCGGCGTTTCATAATCTGCCTAGGAATATCACCCCTTGAGGTTTGCACGATATGGCTGGTGGTCGCTAGGCAGATCATGAAATGCCGGCGTTTCATGATCTGCCTAGGAATATCACCCCTTGAGGTTTGCACGATATGGCTGGTGGTTGCGCTAGGCAGATCATGAAATGCCGGCGTTTCATGATCTGCCTAGGAATATCACCCCTTGAGGTTTGCACGATATGGCTGGTCGTCGCTAGGCAGATCATGAAATGTCGGCGTTTCATGATCTGCCTAGGAATATCACCCCTTGAGGTTTGCACGATATGGCTGGTCGTCGCTAGGCAGATCATGAAATGCCGGCGTTCTGCCTAGGAATATCACCCCTTGAGGTTTGCACGATATGGCTAGTGGTCGCTAGGCATATCATGAAATGCCGGCGTTTCATGATCTGCCTAGGAATATCACCCCTTGAGGTTTGCACGATATGGCTGGTGGTCGCTAGGCAGATCATGAAATGCCGGCGTTTCATGATCTGCCTAGGAATATCACCCCTTGAGGTTTGCACGATATGGCTGGTCGTCGCTAGGCAGATCATGAAATGCCGGCGTTTCATGATCTGCCTAGGAATATCACCCATTGAGGTTTGCACGATATGGCTGGTGGTCGCGCTAGGCAGATCATAAAATGCCGGCGTTTCATGATCTGCCTAGGAATATCACCCCTTGAGGTTTGCACGATATGGCTGGTCGTCGCTAGGCAGATCATGAAATGCCGGCGTTTCATAATCTGCCTAGGAATATCACCCCTTGAGGTTTGCACGATATGGCTGGTCGTTGCTAGGCAGATCATGAAATACCGGCGTTTCATGATCTGCCTAGGAATATCACCCCTTGAGGTTTGCACGATATGGCTGGTCGTCGCTAGGCAGATCATGAAATGCCGGCGTTTCATGATCTGCCTAGGAATATCACCCCTTGAGGTTTGCACGATATGGCTGGTCGTCGCTAGGCAGATCATGAAATGCCGGCGTTTCATGATCTGCCTAGGAATACCACCCCTTGAGGTTTGCACGATATGGCTGGTGGTCGCTAGGCAGATCATGAAATGCCGGCGTTTTATGATCTGCCTAGGAATATCACCCCTTGAGTTTGCACGATATGGCTGATGGTCGCGCTAGGCAGATCATGAAATGCCGGCGTTTCATGATGTGCCTAGGAATATCACACCCTACTTATTTGATATGCCTAAACGTCGCTAGGCAAATCGTCAAACGTTGATGTTTGAACGATATGGCTGGTAGTCGCTAGTCAGATCATGAAATGGCAGCGTTTCATGGTATGCCTAGGAATATCTCGATATGGCCGATTTTACGATCTGCCTCCGACATATACACCATTCAGTTTGCATGTGTAATAAATTAATTAAAAATTAAAAACACGACTGCAGATTAAAAGCGAACTGAAAAGATAGAAATAATTTTTAGTTATGTTAGGTACTCAACATAATGAATGTAAAATAGAATATAAGTGTTCAGTCAGGGTCATAAACAGCAATCGGAAAAGTTTAGGCTCATTTAGGATCGTGACTGTACCTGCATATTTTATTTCGATTGCAGTCGGGGACCTGTGAATGGGAAAATTTCAATATATCAAGGTCCCCGACTGCAATCGAAATAAAATATGCAGGTACAGTCACGATCCTAAATGAGCCTAAACTTTTCCGATTGCTGTTTATGACCCTGACTGAACACTTATATTCTATTTTACATTCATTATGTTGAGTACCTAACATAACTAAAAATTATTTCTAGCTTTTCAGTTCGCTTTTAATCTGCAGTCGTGTTTTTAATTTTTAATTAATTTATTTTATTTTATACATTTTAGTGACCATACAAACCAACCACATTTTTTATGATTTAAGAAAATTTAGTTGCTTCAAGGAGATTTCATCACGTTGATCTTTGATATGTTAGCATAAAACGTGCTTAAAAACCTAACTAGGTCTGACCCAAAAACCAGACGTATTGAAAAGTGCTATATGGCTTAATATCTCTGCAACTACATAATTATTTCCTATTAGTTGGCTTTCGGCCTTCGCAATTAAGATACTTGGGGAAGCTGCAGAAGGCGTGCATCTTTCTTACGCTCCGGGCCTTCGGCCCTACGCGAAGCTCGGCCTTCGGCCTTCGCAATTATGATGCTTGGGGAAGCTGCAGAAAGCGTGCACCTTTCTGCGCAAAGTTCGGCCTTCGCAATTAAGATACTTGGGGAAGCTGCAGAAGGCGTGCATCTTTCTTACGCTCCGGGCCTTCGGCCCTACGCGAAGCTCGGCCTTCGGCCTTCGCAATTAAGATGCTTGGGGAAGCTGCAGAAAGCGTGCACCTTTCTGCGCAAAGTTCGGCCTTCGCAATTAAGATACTTGGGGAAGCTGCAGAAGGCGTGCATCTTTCTTACGCTCCGGGCCTTCGGCCCTACGCGAAGCTCGGCCTTCGGCCTTCGCAATTAAGATACTTGGGGAAGCTGCAGAAAGCATGCTCCTTTCTGCGCAAAGTTCGCCCTTCGGCCTTCGCAATTAAGATACTTGGGGAAGCTGCAGAAAGCGTGCATCTTTCTTACGCTCCAGGCCTTCGGCCCTACGCGAAGCTCGGCCTTGGGCCTTCGCAATTAAGATACTTGGGGAAGCTGCAGAAAGCGTGCAGCTTTCTTACGCTCCGGGCCTTCGGCCCTACGCGAAGCTCGGCCTTCGGCCTTCGCAATTAAGATATTTGGGGAACCTGCAGAAAGCGTGCACCTTTCTTACGCCCCGGGCCTTCGGCCCTACGCGAAGCTCGGCCTTCGGCTTTCGTAATTAAGAAACTTGAGGAAGCTGCAGAGAGCGTGCACCTTTCTTACGGTCCGGGCCTTCGGCCCTACGCGAAGCTCGGCCTTCGGCCTTCGCAATTAAGATACTTGAGGAACCTGCAGAAAGCGTGCACCTTTCTTACGCTCCGGGCCTTCGGCCCTACGCGAAGCTCGGCCTTCGACCTTCGCAAATAAAAAACTAGGGGAAGCTGCAGAATGCGTGCACCTTTCTTACGCTTCGGGCCTTCCGCCCTACGCGAAGCTCGGCCTTCGGACTTTGCAATTAAGATACTTGGGGAAACCTAAAGAAAGCATGCACCTTTCTTACGGTCCGGGCCTCCGGCCCTACGCGAAGCTCGGCCTTCGGCCTTCGCAATTAAGATACTGGGGAAGCTGCAGAAAGCGTGCACCTTTCTTACGCTCCGGGCCTTCGGCCCTACGCGAAGCTCGGCCTTCGGCCTTCGCAATTAGGATACTTGGGGAAGTTACAGGAAGCACGCACCTGCCTTACGCTTCGGACCGTCGGCCCTAAGCGGAGTTCGGCCTTCGGCCTTCGTAATTAAAATACTCGGGGAAGTTGCAGGAAGAGCCCATCTGTCTTAAGTTTTACTTACGTACGTACTACGTACGGACACAGCTATACTACAGAATGAGAGATGAATATCATTATCTCATTCTAACAAATAGCTTTGTCCCTACATACGTAAGTAAAACTTAGAAGTGTATCTCGAGCTTTATATAAAAAATACGTATAAAAATATACGGTTATAATGACACTTTCACACTTTGCTCCGTCAAAGTCGGTGCAGAGTTGTATCTGAAGACGGACTCTACAATCTCAGACTCTCTACAAAGAACTTATTTACACTTTTCTATTCCCTTAGCGCAATTTAAAACATATTGGCTTGGTTTCAAAACAAGTAAAATATGATTAATATAATACCTATGTATAATATTTTTTTTTATGATCAGCGGTCAAACCACTTCCTTTTAATATCCCAACAATAGGATAATATTTGGTTTTATGAGATTAGCTTTTCTTAATATATTTTGTAAATTCTTACTTTCTTAAAATTGAACTTAAACCCTCATATTGTATATATATTATTGATCGTCTTTCAAAGCGCTTCATTTTGATGCCCTACTCGATGGGTTTGCAAGATTTTTTTTTCTTAAGGTTGCGTAATATGGCGTATTAAGTCCGCCATATTGATTTTGTAATGACGTCACATAGCCTATGTCACCCGGGATGACGTAAGGATTCTAATGATGTATCATACATCTAAATCGGTTAAGGCATTCTGAAGTTATCGTGGAATAAAGAAACTCACATACATATATACATACAAACATGAACGCTGAAAACAATACACTCTTTTTTTTGGGCAGTCGTGTAATAAAAATAAAATGTTATTGAGGTTTGAATGTCAGTTTTGATCCTACTCACCCCATTTTACGGTACCTATCATTGCTTTTTGTACCTAAGGAAATGATTAGTATTCATCATAGTTGATTTCGAAACTAAAATTTATTTTTGCTTTTACAAAATCGTTAGACGCTGTGTGACGTAGTGTGTAAATAAAAACTGTTTTTTGGTAAATAATACAAATCGCAAAAAAAAACACTGTTTCTTTATCTCAGTTTTGTTACCACACAATTACCCATTTGGATGACACAACTTGCTCGGTCATCTGAAAGTGGCTTAGGTTTTTGATGGTATAGGTGAGTACGTCAGTACGTGAGTCAGTGAGAAAAATCCCAATTTTTAGATATTTTATTTACCGGTTGAGCTATATTCATGAAATTTCTAGTTAGCCTTAAGGGAAGACTTGATAAATGAACCAAATTTAATATATTTATGTTAAATAGATTTTGAGTTAGGTACTTAGGGGTTAGAAGTAGCTCCAAATGGTTCGTGTAATACCTATATAATAGCACATGGCTGCTGCGTTACCAGTTCTCTTCTTTGAACTTGGCTTGACCAGTGCCGCGTGTCTAGATCCGTACTTTATGTGTAGGGACTGTGGAGGTACCCTAAAATATTATTTTATTTTATTTATTCCATACCAATTGCAGCTTTCTAGTACTAAAGACCATTGGCTAAGCCGCGGACGGACAGACGGATAGACAGACACACATACCTACATATTGTAGATATAGCGCAACTACAAGGGTTTTTAGTTGACTACAGAACCATAAAAAAGGATAATACCTATGACCTTTAGGTATATAAATTAATTCAGAAATAAAATTATTGATGACATATTAAACGTTTATTTTATATTTATAACATTATATTATTTGTAAATATAGAGTTCTTACTTAAATATGAAGGTACGAGAGAACAAACTCGATCTAATATACATAATGTAGATACATATTTAACTACATGTAAGGTAGACCTACATACAAGATAATTTTTGCATTCACAACTAAACATGTAGGTACCTATGTTTACATAACATCGTAACTAAACATTAATAATAAAGATAGTATAGGCACAAAAGTTGGTTTTTATATGTACTATAATACCTAAGTTGGTAAGCGGATAACATCTGATTCGAATTAACAAAATTATGAGGTATGTTATCCTGCTAACGTGATACAATATTTTTTCTCCTGAGTTTAAAACAATGAAATTTTAGAAAATATTTGAGTCATATGATATGTTCATGTCATTGCACTAGCAAACGTGCAATTGAATGACTCCACACTAGTATAGGTGTAGAGTTTTAAACTCTGAGGTTTTTCGTTTTTGACGAAATCTAGTGCTCGGCCATGTAACTTATCTAATAGAGCACAAAGTGCACCTACTGGAATGTCCTAACATACTACAGAATACAACAAACAAAGGCACAACACCGTGAGACCTGGAGAAGGCTCGACACTCTATGTGATTCAACTTATAATAAGTTCGTATGCAACTATGCAATACTAAGGTAGATAAGGTAGTACGAATCTATGGCATTTTCAAACTAGACTAAATTAACAAATCAGTCTTCCAATTAAAATAAGTAAAGTGTAATAATTAACTTAATTATATGACAAATTAACATATAATATTTAGATTTTTTAATAGAAATAACGTATAATTGTTAATTGTTTCTGTAACTCTGATTAAAAGATTTTTCATGAAGCGGAACGCTACGCTAGGCAGATATTTATTGTAGGTAATGTACGAAATGCAGAAAAATATTTTTAACAGTATAGGTATGTTAAGTATCTATTAGTAGGTACTGTTCTATGTTTTAGTTAGGTATAGCAAATTGCAATAACAGTTAGGTAGATTAGAGAAATGTTATTAAAAATACGACATTGAGCATTCTTATAAGTAAATCGACTTCTTAGAACTAGAAGAACGATCGTGCTAGTGCAGAAAAATATTACTAATGATTTATTTAGTGAGCACACACCTCTATGTATCAACAATGAACATTTATGGCAAATCGACAAACAGTATAATCATTAATCTACCCGTAACATAGGACTTTATGTATTTTAATAGTAAATATATTACGTAGGTACGTCGCTTTTCGCAGTGACAAGCGTCACACACCGAACCGCACAAAACGAGAGGCACGAACGCCTCGTGCTTATGGTCTCCTGGTAGGTGGCGAGGCGAGTTGAGCTCGCGGAGACCGCGGTACGGTGGACTAGAGCTAAGTGTAGCGAGCGTGAGGTAGTGGTGGCGTTTCAGTCTATAAACATCACAGTCGCGGACAACAAAATTGCACAATAACTCGTCTAGGCGGGGCAGACCCGCCCGAAGCGCAGCGGCAGGGCCGACGCACTGCCTCCCTGCCCTGCGACCCTACACGGTTACCAATCCAACTAAGAACAACCATTACTAATTTATATTTAAAGCTAGCCTAGTTCGTTATGATTAACAAAGACGTAAATGTTATAAAACATAAAAACGAAAGAAGAAATAAACAAAAAATCACAAAAAGATACGCCTACCGACCAACGGAAATTTGATTTCGCTATCGGGATATGGCAAAGGAAATAAATAGAGAAGAAGAGAGGTAGAATGAAATTGGCCGCGGGGCCCATTGCAATCGCCCGGCCGGAGCTCCCGGTCAGCGTGGCATGCGCGCGCGGCGCGTCCTACCAGTAGCCTACCAAATAAGTGCCTTAATTTATAATCTTGTACGCCTAAAGTCAGTCTTTTTTCCATGTTACCGCGTCCCATTTGACTCTCAATCTCGCTCACTGCTGCAATCTAGTGCAAAGTTTCGAGGCGGCACAATGACACCTGATGGTGGGTCAGGATCGCGTCGGCGAGAAACTGAAAGATCCTCCACGTGGTCGTCATCAGGGAGCGGCGATCTCGGTGAGAGCGGTTCGGTCTTCGGAGGTGTACGCGGAGCTAAGGCGGCGTGCGCAGCGGCAGCTAGAGCCATTGCGTGAAGCGCTTCGCGTCCGCCGTCTCTGGTCGCTCCTTCTAATGCTTGTTGCAAGAAAGACGGGTCAATTAATGGTGTAGCGGGTGACCCCTCATCAACACCACCAGTACCGCTTAAACCATATGGAAACGCGGCACCATTTGATTCCCGCTTAACGCCGCGGCTCATAGGTCTACTTGTAGTTATGCCGAGTTTCTTCACTTTATCGTACAACGTACGTGAAGGCACGCCATATTTCCGTGACGCTTGTAGAGCACTCATTCCATTTCTGACACATTCTATTGCGGACATAATGTCAGATCTAGTATATTGTTTGTATCGTTTCCATTCTGGTTTCTGTTGCGGGGGGACGTACGGCGCTAAGCCGGCCCGAACATCTTGTTGAAAATTTGGAGGTGGGGGAGAAGGATGGAATGAGCGTGGGTGTTCCTCTTCAAAGGAACGCTCGGTGTAAGGGGAGTGAGCGTCTTCTGAACGATCTGATCTATTAAAATGTGGAGATGAGGCACGAGAAGATAGTCGGCGAGGGCGGTAGTCGAAGGGGCGTTGAGGACTAGCAGCACGTTCAGAATCATGAGCGGAACCGTTAGAATGTAGACGAGGAGGCGCGTGTTGATTTACCGGATGACAAACAAGAGATACAGGTTGCGAGGAGTCAGGCGGTGTAGCCTGAGCGAGAACGTTCCTTAGAATGGGGGTGTCACGGGTGGCCATTATACTGGAGAGTTTCTTGCGCTTGAGAGGGTTCATGTCCGCAGAGTCATACGCGGCAGAAAGGACGGGCGGTGTAGGTGGTGGCGGCCAGCGCGTGGGCGGCGCGGGCGCCGGCGGGGACACGCTGGAGGGCGCGGCGGGCACCACGCGCGGCGGTGACGCGCCGGGGGTGCGCTCGCCCGGCCGCCGGCGAAGCTCCGTCATATCGAACAGACCTTTAACCTCGAGCTGCTCCGCGACTTTCATGATGCGTGGGATATGCGCCTGCGTCACATTCACTTCTCCCGTGTACATGTACTCCAGGAGCGCGCGCATTTCGAAATCTTTCACCCCCGGAAAGAGGATACTGCAGTGATCCATCGGCACATCAGCTAGGATCGACTGAAAGTAAGGCGAATTGGCCGCCAGGACCACCCGATGCGCCTTGAAGGTCACCTGGTCGTCGACTACCAGTGTGCAGTCCACATAGGTCTCTACTTTGATCAAGGCTTCGAGTATTTCCACGAGGTTTGTTTTGTGGTGGTTCCATTTCAGACAGAAAGTCTGCTGTCCTTCGCTGCTACCCATTTTTCGGAATTGTGATTCTGTTGACAAAACGAAAAAAACATATTTAAATCATGCATACATAGGTAAATAATAAAATACTGTAAACTGCATCAATGTTTACCGGGTAAAGGTAATATTTTTAATAATATTCCTACCTAATGTTTATCTATAAAAAATTCAGTCATTTCTGATCTTTAGTAAAATTTTATTAAAACACTGCTTTGAGGGTTATTTACAAGTAATTTAAAGGAACCTACTAAATACTTAGTAGGTTAGAGACAGGTTGACAGATTTACAAGCAATAAAAAAAACTTCACGCTTATAATTTGGTATATCTAACTAAAACCATAAAATAAATTCGCAGGTACAGGTCCGCACATAAAATTACCTAATTAACTTAAATTGTAACTCCAACAAGTACGTAAAATTACAACTAACCTGGCATAAACCCGTCAAATGTAGAGCCTGGATACATGTTGGCTGCGTTATTGCGGCGTACACACAAAACCCACACGTCATGCGAGCTGCGACTCCGCGAGTATGCAGTCCGGTCCCGGGCCCAGCGCTGAGTGACGTGCGGCCGGTGCGGTGCTGATGCCCAACTGCACCGCCCTTCCCTATTTACATACGTCCAAAGCCCTTCATATGCCAAATTGACTTTTTACCTTTTATTCGGCAAGTAACGTAGGGGACCGCTGAAAACCGGTGTAGCTCCTTCCTGTCATGTTCATTCGCACCTAACAATAACACTGTGGCTCGTATCCGTAGAAAATGAAGGCTTAAATTCTTTTAAACCTTTTTAAAATGCACCGATACTTACCTTAAACTTAGTAATTCAGTAAACTGCAAAGATCTACAATGTCTACGAAAGCGTAGCACCTCTACGATTAAAAATACTGAAAAACAACTCACCCTCGTTAATAATCCGATATTACAGGCCAATTGCGATTGTTATTGTCGGAAAACTCATGGGAAACAGCACCGGCACTTCAAAAGTTTAAAACACTTCGGGGGTTGTTTTCGCGCGAGGAACGCCCTGTGTGGGGGCGGTGTGCTCTTGCGAGCGTCTGGTAGAGACTGTTGGGTCGAGTGCAGCCGCGCGGGCCGCGGGCCTCCGCCCCGGCCCCCGCGGCTCCTGCGTGCGCTTTTTACGCACGGAGCCCGGAGTGCAGTGCAATTGCGTGCGACGGCGCGGGGCGGCGGCGCGGCGCGACCGACGAATTGCAGCGCGCTGAGGAGGGCGCGCGCGCGAGTGTGCGTGAGTGCGCGAGCGCATATTACTAGCCTCCGCGGCTGTGTGCGCGCCGCGATGCGCGCCGTCGTCGAGACGATAGAATATGCCGATAAAAAATCGTTGCCTCGCCTAGCCTTTGTATGCTAACGCTAAGCTTTGCATCGAGCCGTTGTAGGGAATTTAGTTCGTTTCGTTAATTTATCATAAAAATCGAATTAGAATGCCATGTGAATTTTTATATTAGATAAGAAACACGAAGGCCAATGCAATTTATTCCAAATTATTTGGAAGTAGATAAATAATTTAGGTAGGTAGGTATGAAGAGAAAAAAAATATCGCATAATCTTTAATAACCATAAAGGAACAATGATCATGAATAGAAGATAGGTACTTACATATTATCTTATAAGTTCAAGTCCGTAAATTAAATTAAACTCCTGTTTCGGAAATGCAGACGGTAAATTAAATACATTGCCCGCACGTTATTACGCCGCTTCATGGATCGCCCCAAAATCCCCAAAAGTGCGTGAACAACGCCGCCAAACGGGGTCATTGACACATGCCTACGGAGGGAACGCCAAAATAGCGCGAAATGCACTCAAAAATAGAACACGGTGTGTGCAATATTTTTTGTCAGTTGAAGCTTCCGTTGAATGCCACGAATTTGGTTTCTATTATCCATCTAAACTAAACATCGATTTTAAGGGACTCGGTTTAATTTTACTTTCGGTTAACAACGTTAACCTTATGCTAGTAGGTACTTATTACTGATGTGATGTGATTTGGAAAGTAGGTACTAACCCAGTTACCTATCATTTTTAATTACCTACATATTTTTAATATTTGTAATTTGTATCCACATTCACCACATTGGAACTGTCGTATAGACATAGACATACTGCCGTATTCGAACTTCAAGATACAACACGTACTAGATCCATTCTAGATACGTTATAGTTTAGATTTCAACTAGTTCTCTTTTGCAACGCAATTCGGGCAACCGATGTCACTTTTACGATAGATCGTGTTAGATATCTATTAGATGTGAATTAGATCTCTAAGTAATATCTTGTGGAAATCGTTCAAGAGTATCTCCAGAATCGCGGAAATGTCAAATTTGACAGGTTAGATCCTAAAAATATGGTTATCGTATCTTGGTGATGTCTAAAAGATATCTTATAGATATCTATTTCAAAATCCAAATCGGGCCCATAGACATAGAAAATTTTTATTCAACATCACATGAAATTGCAGAGTTAACAGATAGTGTAACACATTTTTACAGATAAACCTTAAATTTAGACTTAAAAACTAAGAAATTGAGTCCAATCGTCCAATTTACTGCCTATGAGCTATGACTACTCAGCTTCAAACGTTAGAAGTTACATATATACCTACCCGATTCCTTTGTCATGCCGAAAAACTCAAATCATAGTGTCATCAACTATTTCTAATCGATAGCTGAATGAATTTTGATAGTGGCTTAATTGTATACATTTGCTCAATATCGACTTGTGAGACGTCAATCTTCATTAGGACAATGACTATTAGTCGGTATACGGGACATGCGGTTTGTCATTGAATTGATGGATATAAAGGGGTAATCTTTGTTATCGATTGATCGCATCCTATTTGATAGAAACTAAAATAGACTGGGTAGAACTTTAACAACAAATGTAATGTAATTTAGATACCTAACGTTTGTTATTAATAATATTATCGAATAGCTAGGCAAATTCTTACATTCAAGTTGATTTACTTTATCGTACGTAACCTATAGGATTTTTTTTTAATTTTTTACTTTTGTAATTAAAGCTGGTCAAGCAAATCTTGTCAGTAAAAAAGGCGCGAATTTCAAATTTTCTATGGGACGATATCCCTTCGCGCCTACATTTTTCAAATTTGCCGCCTTTTTCTACTGACAAGATCTGCTTGACCAGCTATATTAAACTGACATATAATCGGAACACAAAGTCCTAATAGGCAAATAATAAATAAAGGAACACATAGTGAAAACACCTTTATGTAACGACTCAATCTCATCACATCGCTGTAATAAATAGATTAATTAAAGTAAACATCTAAGCAATTTTCGCATTAGGTAACTCATTTATTAAAAATGTCTGGTATGCATTTCAGAATTTTTCTCACGAAAGTCTGCTTCAATTGTTTTGAATGAAAAACAATGGCGTCAAATGTCAGGCCGGCTCTCGTCACCTCAACGAGTTGGAGAGCTCTTCACTCTAGTGGCCTGGGGATTTGCATACCTATCGATGACGATTAATATATTTGTTTATTACAAAAGCTTCACTTTTTATTTTACAACTACTTATACGTGCAGTTGTGAGAATAATACAATTATGAGTATGAAATTTTAAATTGCTTTAGATGTCATCGATAGTAATATAGCGATATTTGGAGGAGAGATTGATACAGATATTTGATTTTAGATTTAAATAAGCTAGTTTTTAATTTCTTTTAGTAATACCACTGCATGTATATATCTTGTTTGTAAATAAATGATTATTAATACAGCTATTTATTTAACAAAGTAGGGATTATTATTATTAAAAATAATTGTATGTTTGCACAACAAACTGCAAAAATTTCATAATCTTGTTTATTGTATGTAGGTCACTACTTAACCTACTATCTAATTTTATTTGTATTTTATGACGACGCTTGCAATTAATTTGCAATTGATAAATACAAAAGATAATTGAGTAGCTGTTTACAATATTTTGACGAGGTAAGCGGTCAACCACACAACCGTTAATTGATGAGTATTTGATACGAAATGCAAATTAAACTGTCTACGTTAACATACGGATAGTACGGATAGGTACCTACCTACGCCTTTGTTCAAACGAAATTACTTTTAATTTGTAAAAAAAACTGCAATATTTCTCATACAATTTTCTACGACCATGAGTTATCAGATGCAATTAACGAACAATAACGCTAAAGTGATGAATAAAAGAGCATTATGCTAATACCAGCATAGTAGTGCATCGCGACCTATCCCACGGCGCGCGCGGCAAAAACTGCAACCGAGGGGTTAAAGAAGACTAATAAAAAAGCAATAATGCGATCCCGCATGGTGGCTCGTTGAGCTGAAATTGACGCGACTGATGAACCAAAAATAAGGGATATAACCACTGCCGATAAACGTTATTGCAAGCGGGATAATAGATTCTCGAGAGCGCGCACAATGCTTTGCATTCGAGAGGATCGTTCATGGAAGTTATTTAAAATTGCTAGGACATCCAGCGATGGTAAACTATACTACTCACAATTTACTCAGTTTGCTCTATAGATCAATCCTTTTTTTTCTTCTACTCTTAATTAGGAATACACCCATTACGCACCAAAATGAGCTAGTAACAAGTAGGTACAATCATTTAACATTATGCCAATTTGACCCAAAATAGTCATAAAGTTAACACAATGAAAGACCTATGTAAACACATACTGATATTACTGGTTGTTTGAGGTGGAATGGTAATTAAACATACATATTAATGGCAAATATTACAATGCATTTTGCATAATGAGCGTAGGGTTGGTATAAAGAGATAATCGTAATTTCACGGGGCACGGCGACCATTATTTGTCACCAGCATCCGCCACGCGCTACCCGACTTTATTATTTTATTTAGTACCCTTACCCTCTTATCTCTAATATTCACTGCGAGACAATTAAATAATAGACGTACTTTGCACTCGGCTGCGTCATTTAGTTGTCAGTGTTATCCCGGTGGTGATTTAGTTTACCAAATTGACATTCGTTGTTTTTTACTGTTTTATTGTACCTAATATTAGTTAGTTTAATAAATATAAATCCTGCTGTAATCCTGAGTTAAATGTTTAGCAGTCACTTAACGTAGGGGAGGTCTTTATAAAACGAAATGTGAAAACCGAACAATTATTTAGGATTTAGGATAAAAACTTCTCAGAATCTTAATTTGCATTGATAAGTCATATAAGGAATGAGCACCCTAAAAAGCAAGAATTTAATAATAATTATCCACATCGGGCAGTCCACGCCCTGCGAGCGGCCCGGAAGGCGCTCATTGTAGCGAAACTCCCCGGGCCAGGAAACAATGCCTATACACTTTCCTCCCATTGTCTAGCCGCCCCGGAGGACATTATAGCGACATCATAGATTGTAAATTGCGAGATTTGACGATCATGTATTAAACTCTACACTGTAGAGCAACTTGTCGGCTAATCGTAGACACTCGTAATAAGTAGCTCCCTGTTATGTATAATCAGTATAATAATTAATAACTAAATCTCGTACGCTCAAACCAGTGATTGGTAAAGTTTTTTTCTATGAGATCCCTGGAATATGAAGGGGATCATTTACTTATATGTACATATAAGCATTACGACATTGATATCCAGTTATTTTTAGTGCTAGACTTGTTAGACTTGCTACACTTGCAGACAAAAAAAAAACTGGTCAATCTAATACCTACTAGACACACATGACTGTGAGTTTTTCGATTAAATGTAGGCGTAGTTTAAGTGTGGCTCTCAAGAACTTAATTATGTTAGTTAACAAAGTTGCCGATCCAAAAACGATAATAATTCATTCCAAAATAATACAACAGTCAAAATTTCGAAGATATTATCGACTACTATGAAATGGGTCAGGAGGGTGATGAAAAAATGCAATAAATTTTAGAAATGGGCGGTTCTGCTAAGTATCGTTGTCAAAATATCGGCCAGCAGCACCTGCCCGCCAGACAGGCCGGCGCGCGTAATGAACTTCTGCTAATGTCAACATTTACGCACCGCCTCGTTTCACCTAACACGTAATAATAGCTAGAGCTTGTTCAACAAAAAATATGTCTTGACCTGATCATGACATTATTTTTTAAACTGTTTGTCTTTTAAAAAGTCACAACAACAACATTTAATTCTGCTAATTTTGTAAGTTATTTATTTAAGCAATAACAAATAACTCGTAAAAACTGTAACCAGTGCGTTGGCTTCACGGAATCTTAATCTTATAATAAAGTATATCTTAGATAATTTGCTTCCCTACTCGCGGCCATGTTGGCTTCGCCCGAATCTCGAGAAAATAAAACAACCGCGAGCTCTCTATACTTTTTTTCTTTTTTATACAGGATCATTTTTCTTACCGGCCAGGGGCTCAGCGGTAGTTTGTTTTTTAAATTTAAGCCTTGAGTTGTTCACGACAAGGCTGTTTTGTGGAGTTGGAGGCTGTGGCGGAGTGGACGTCCTTGGGCGGACTCGATCTGCTACCCGCGAGAGATCGTCCCATCGCCGCATGCTGGTCGTTGCACCGACGCGATACTTTTAAAATGCATTGGAAAGTTAGAAATGTATTCGTTGATGGGTAATTTGGTTTCGTAAATTTTAGATACTGCTTAGTGAATTTAACTAAGCCTATGTTAGCCATGCAAGGCTTTTCAGATGAATGGCGTGGTGTCGAAATACCTACTAAGTTAGCTGTTTCGATAAATTACGAAAATATCTTTTTACAAGTCACACCCATCACTAATGCTTTACGTTTAATTTACGAGACGAGACTCATTCGTTGCTGCGTAATTTTAAGTGTCTTGCGTTTGTTCTACCTTTAAGGATTTCTAAAAGCTATTGTTGCGTAATTAAATTCAACTAAATGTTTTATAGGAATCATAGTTTTAAAAACAGTAGGTACATATTCGAATTGCAAATATAGGTACTTCCCTATATTATTTATTTCACGAGAGATAATTTTTGACATGATCGTCGCAATAGATATAAAAATAAAATTAATATAAACAATCAAATAAACAAAATTAGTTTAATAGTAAGCATAAAATATTGGAATAGATAAGCGCAAATGGACTTTTAATCCAAGTTTTGCCGATTTTTAATAGTCACATTAACCTACATTTGACTTGTGTTTTATTTTTTCATAATTCATTTTCAATTTTAACATTTGATTACTGATTTGTGAAGCCGATTTTTTGTCCGTTATTGTTAGACAAGAATTAGGTAGGTAATTAAAATTTACCAAAATATTACGCACCCCTTCTCCCCTTATAGACCTTATAGTTGACTACAAAACCTCATTCATTTCGGTCAGCAAGCTACAAACTCTACAAAGCTAGTGACTACGAGTATTTTAGCAAAATCAATAACAAAGAGTCGGTACGTTGTATCCGGCGCGTGTATAATGGTATTAATGGTGGTAAATGGACACGATACCGTCTATTCACATTCAGCCGTAATTATAGGTATCACTCAATGCTGGCAGGACAATATAGCTAAGACACCTGGATTATAAATAGAGAAATTTTAATTTGATATTGAATATTGATCTTAGTCTATCTTTGTCACACTTGTTAAATACCTGTGCTTTGAGTGAGAGTTTGGATTGTGCGCTTCAAGAAAACCACTGTGATGAGGAGGCGCACAATCTGTGAATTTCTTAAATTAGGTAATTCAGAATGTGTATTATCTAAATTAAATACCAAAATAGAAAACGATATCCTCATTATCATCATCAAAACCTAAAGAAACAATTAATTTTTTTTTTGTCACAAAACGCTTGAATTACATAAATCAGGTTTTGTTTCACTTTTGACTGACGACTCTAAATAATCTAAATATACTCGTATGTTAATATGGACATCTAATACTATGAATCATGGTGGCGAAGGCCGGTCAGCATATGTCGATATAAACCCTACATGATTAGTTTTTACGCTTGTTTTATTTGCAACCACCCTTCAGCAACGAGGGTTGTGGCTAAAATTGTATTTTTATTATAATTGCGCCTTTTTTTATAGAGACCAGTCCACAAGGGTAAACATTGTAGGGTTGTTTTGCCACAACTAGCCGGGGTAGGTATCATGTAATTAGTTTTTATTATGACAGCAATTATGTTCATTGTAAGTTTTGAATTCTGACTAGAAATCCGACACAAGTTTCGTTTTTGACCCGGTATGGTTATTTTGATAATTCTCGTTTCCAATGTGCAAAATAAATCTGACAACAGTGACAACTGTTAATAGAGAGAACTATAAGAAAATACAAGTCAGTAGGTACAATTAGCAGTGCTTACGCAAAATTTCACGTTTAAAATTATTATACATTTTTTAACTTCTGCTACTACGTATGTGGTACCAAATTTTAAGTAAGTTTATAATGCTATAATATCTGCCTATTTAAAAAAGTCATGTCTATAATATAAATACCATTTTAGCAGCCAAAAAGAAACAAATAGACAATAAATATCACTCATGCGTAAGACAAAACTGACAATTTTATTAGAAATACGATAGGCGAAAATCGAAAGTATTTTGTTTACTTTATAAGCAGGGTTCCGTTAAGCAAAAAATAAAAAATAAATGGGAATCTATATATTTTTTGGTTTCCAACTATTAGTTAAAAAATAGTTAAACGGCTACATAGCCTTTGACCATTGCATGCCTACGTAGATAGTAGTCCCTGATTCGTCTCGAGTTTATCGCCAAATGTATTTATTTGTGTGAAGGAACACGTACTTATTTGTTCCTGAGGGTGGTATTCCACCTATCCAATTTATTGTCAAATGTGTATTTGCGTCTCACATTTTTCTTAGTGAGAAAGTGAGACGCAATTGGACCAAGAAATTGGACAGGTGGAATACTAACGTAGTTTTATGTGAAATAATAATTCTACTATTTAGTGTTATCTACGTGAGCTCACAGCCACCATGACTTCTATTCCCAGGGTCCGTCTCATGAAAACCTGTTGTTTGGATTACAAACGGAAGTCTCTTTTTCTCTCTTTATTAAAATGTGTTTGTCTTATTTCTATCATGCATGCACTTACACTACAATAACTTACGTACAATAAATTACCTATTTGTATTTGTATTTTTTTATAGCATTTCAGAATTTCCTCAGGATCTCTATAAAAGAGGGAATGTCCCGCTGTCGGTTCCGATTCGACCCGCTTCAAAAGGCTTACAATAAACCCTTTCTCATTTTTATATTTCGAACCGATAGCCCATGACTATTTTGTTGCCAATTGCGCGTTGATCCCAAACGTCCTGTAAATGCCGTTTTTATTTTCGTTTATATTTTACGTTGGCCCTGCTTTTCATTTTCATCTGTTGTGCAAATATAAAGTGACACAATCACACACTACTCAGTCTACCACCAACACACAAGTTAAACAAATGAACAATGAAACTAAATTGATTTATTGGGTTGTTGTCTTGCTTACAAATACTTACAAATACGAATACTTCAGCGAAATTAAGATCTTTCATACCTAAATCAAGACAATTATCAAGACAACCGGTCTGGCCTAGTGGGTAGTGACCCTGCCTATGAAGCCGCGGTCCTGGGTTCGAATCCCAGTAAGGGCATTTATTTGTGTGATGAGCACAGATATTTGTTCCCGGGGCATGGTTGTTTTCTATGTATTTAAGTATTTGTATATTATATATATCGTTGTCTGAGTACCCACAACACAAGCTTTCTTGAGCTTACCGTGGGGCTTAGTCAATTTGTGTAATAATGTCCTATAATATTTATTTATTTATTATTAATTATGGCTTGACATATTTAGTACGTGAAACCAGTTAAATTGTAAGAAAGCTTTATCGATTATCTTTTTTAACTACTTATTTCTGAAAAATAATTCAATTTGGCAATGGTAAAAAAATACTACCTACTCGCCTCGTGCTATAAATCATTAAATAAGAGGCCGGTATCGATTTTAGTCGCAAAAATGTAAAATTGATAGATTGAGTCGATGAAATTGTACACCTTTTGTTACGTAATAGAAATAACAAGTACTGGTATCTATTAGCACGTCTTCTTATCTTGCATTTGTACAGATCATTTTTTTGAAAACTGACTCACTAAATTAGTAATGATTTTTTTTCTGATAGACGTTTAGGTAAACGCGCGTAAAGCACTGATTTAGTCGATCTTATTTGTAAATTTCGTAAAGTTTGGACTGCTAAAAATAGTAATTTTTTGTATTACACATATCCTATACTCCAACTTGCATAGACTACATTTTGGTTATTATGATATTGAACAAGAGTAAATGAAAGTTAGACGAAATCAATTTTCATCAGAAATTACTTCAAAACAAGTGAACATTTTTCATGAAAATCGACTTAATTTCAACGTAATTTTGATACTTAAATAATCTAAAACATTTCCTGAAACTGTTCTTATACATCATTTTTTATAATTTATAACTATAATTTTCTGATGAATTTTTAAAAACTGCCCCTTGTCGTCATATATTGCCGGTGACGCACGCTCGGGACCTTATTATTAAAAGGCAAGATGAGAAAACGTGTTAATAGAAACCAATACTTGTTATTTAGATATTACGTAACAAAAGGAGTACAATTTCAATGACTAAATCTATCAATTTTACATTTTGGCTCTAAAATCGTTAACGGAGCCTTAAACAAGTATTTCAAAACTTCACAGCTAAAGACAAATCCTATACGGCTATGGCTATACCATCAGTTTAGCACTGACCTAAACGCCATAGAGGACGTAATTTACTTTCTATACATCTCGCTCGTACTCGCGTATTAGTGCGAACGAGATGTATAGAAAGTACTTAAATTACGTTCTCGATAGCGTATATGTCAGTTTTGACACTGTCAGTGAATCATGGTACAGAGGGCCTACCGCGAACCACGTTCGACGTGTTACCTCCCTGTCACACTTACGTACGAATTTACAAGTGCGACGGAGAGGCAACACGTCTAACGTGGTTCGCGGTAGGCCCTCAGGCTCTTAAGTGGCAGTATTTGGCTAGAAATGAGTGAAGTTAGAATATTGCACATAAAAAGTTATCGTGTTGTGGTATTTGGTATCAACTGTGGCCTGTGGCAGTGGGTGTGATTGGATATTGCAAATTACTATTTGGTCGACCATTATCGCGTTGGCTTAGTTCCATGGAAGCGATAACATTATCTATAACCAGAATTCGCTGCAGTGCACGGTTGCTCTACGTCCTACCACGTAGGTACCTACAACAACATTTTTTCAAGTAGGTACCTAGGTAGGTACTCTGCCTATTATCCTTGTCTTGACCTCTGTATCGACCTAATTGCTTTGGGTCAGAGTGAATCATATATCCTACATAAACCACCATGCTTTGTGCATTACAGTGCATTACAATAGTCATGTGGGGCAACAGGTAAGTTGCATTGTCTGGTAAATGCAATGTAGATTAGCAATACTAAAAGAATTTGTTTCCGACAATGTCTAGACTACCAGGAACCTTTTATCTTGTTTTGGACATGTGCGTAACGCATACGAACATTCGTTTCCCAACAAAAGTCACGTATTGTGAAATCAAATACAAATTTTAATATTGTAATTCGTTTTGCGAAATTATCTGTTTTGGAGATCCGTATTAAAATTTGTTAAATGTGTTACTTACGACAGGCGTGGCTCACTCCGCGATTTCGTCGCTTTGCTAATACAGGTAGCTAAAAGTGCATTCGTTCCGCCCCAATTTTGGGGAAAGCCATAAGCCGCGCGTGGCTCTGTCGCAACCTAGCGGCCATAACTCTGTGCTGATCGTAACAGACGCGTTTTGTTAGAGAGTGAGTCTTCTGTATCTAGTACTATTATTTATTCTGTGCTTACGAGTACAAATTAAAGTACATATATTTTACAAAATTGTCGTAGTCCCTAGTTGCAATTAATTACCTTTGTTAAAATTATCTGATTCTGATTCTGTAAAACTACGTGCTTCAAGCAATTAGTTAATTAAAATTACCTATTTCTTTACTTTTTACAATGTCTATGTAGGTATGTGTATGTAGGTATTGCAACTATTATAATCAATAAGCTGTTGCACATTTATTATGTTTGCATGACACAGTAGGTATGATTACTAATGCAAATATTGCAACTTACTACTTATTTTAGTTATTTTTCTCAAAAATGGACGGCAAAGTCGACGTTGCCGGTTAAAAAATAGGTCGCGAAGTGTAGTTTATGGTCATTCAAAAAATTAAAAAGTAAAAAACATTGCAGTCTCGATTTCGGGACTGAATGTTGCATACAAATGCCATTATTTAACGAGTTCCAAACTTTTTAAAACTTTAAATGGCCATATGAAGTGTTAAAGAACATTAGCCTCAACTCAGGACAACGAAAACGAGTCACTTTGTATGGACATTTTCACATAAATCTCCATCTTTACCCACATCAATATCTTGAGTCTAATTACAATTACGAGTAGTTACCTGGAAAGGTATGTCCCCAAAAATTATGTACTTTTTCACTGCCAACAATAAAGTACATTATACATATTTATAAATTTGACCTAACATTTTTTTATTGCATGTTAACAGCGTTGACACTATCAGCTCGACCACAGAATCATAGCCGCCAGTGGTTTGTGCAATACAACGAAACGTGCGAAGCGCCGGAGTGTGTATCGCGCGGCGCGAAACGCAACGAACGCACACACATTGCACAGATAAAATGCATTCGTCCGATAACCGCATAGCCTATGCCGCCTATGCGTGATAGAGCAACACCGTGCACTATTCATTTCTTGGCGATACGTGTCAAACATTGACACATGAGGCTGTATTTTGATATACATAGATAACGGTCCATTCCCACTGCCCAGCACAGGTTTCCACTCAACGTATAAGAGGACTATTAAGCCCCCATGCTAATCTAATGTGGACAGGATTTCATTCATATTTTGTTTTGTTTTGCAGACATGAAAATTGAGGTTTCATTCTATCTTTTATTTCACTAAATGTTTACGGTAAACAAACTTTAATAAATACGTAGTGCATAAACAATAAAATTCGTTGTCTGTTGAGAGTGTTGAGGTAAACTTCATTTTGTTACTTACACTTACTTGTATATAACTACCTACCAGGGATGTTGCGAATATCCGTATCCGCATCCGCAACCGCGGATCTTCCGCATTATTTTCAACATCCGCATCCGCATAAAATCGATGCGGAGTTTAATGCGGATGCGGATGTGGAACAGGTCGGTACAGGAACGTCTTAGCATCGGCGTAAGTGCTAGACTGCTAGGTAATTTAGTCATTAGCCAAAAAACCTATTAGAAATGAGCAGTCAAGCGTGAGTGGGACTTAATGAACGGAACCCTTGGAACGCGAGTCCGACTCGCACTTGGCCGGTTTTTTGAAATAAAAATTACTAAAATGTAATATTTGACGTTTTTTATGTATCTATCTTGAAATCCGCATCCGCATCCGCGGATGTCAAAAAATCGGCATCCGCAACATCCCTACCTACTTAGCCGGAACCGGGCTTAAATAAGTACTAAATACTTACCTATTTAGCTTAGCATTAGCACAAACCTTAGTAGGTGCTTTTTAAGCATGGGAATAAGTCAAAGGGGTTACCGCAAGCCGCAAACCGATGTTTCGTTGACTGCATCTCGTCTCGCATATAATATTCAAGCGATAGAGTCGTCTTGGTACTTAATTTTTTTACAAATGCTTCTATTTCCTCCTTTTAAACAAAGTGCATTAATGCAGATTATGAACTATCATAAAATATAAATAACATACTCTCGTTTCGGTGTAGATAAATAACAATAAAAACGAGTCATCGTTCTCATAGCTGAGGTAGGCAAGTTAAAAGATACATAAGCCGAGATCAGCGAAGTGGTTGACCTCAGATTCGCACACGTTCGCACTCCGATGTCAATGATCCGTCTAGTCGGGGTATCCCCGACCTACAAACAAATGCAACACTGCATAAATGCACCGCTTTGTGGTGCAACCAGCGTAATGATGACATTACGAGTACAATGAGGACTTTGTAAGCGAGCGCGCGCAAAAAAAGTTTTTGTTGTGGGCGGGCGAGAAAGATACGTAAATTTCGCACAATTGTACCAGGACTAAATGAGATTACAAGAGGTGTTTGTGTTATGGCAAAAAATGGTCAGCGTAGCCAATTCGTTCAAACCCATTCATAAGATTTGAAGGTTATTTCCTGATTCTATTATTGACTCTACGATATGTGTTTTTATGTAAATAGAGTGTAAGTAATATTTTTAAGTAGGGAAAATCTGCGATATTTTTAATTATCAAAGATTAAACTTAAAAACATAATAAGTGTTTTGGCATATCTAGAGCTGTACCTAAACTTATACATGTGTTTATTTAAAGAATAAAGAATAAATGCACCAGAAGGAAGAATGAATAATGTTCATTTAATTTAGTCACTATAACCAAGCTTAAAGTTATATTTCACCAATTCGGGACCTCAAAATTTCATCGTTAAAATACCCGGGTTGTCATTATAAGCGATATCGTTATAAATGGTTTTGACTGTATTACCTGTATCTTAGTTACATATGCAATATTCGCATATATGGCAACATACATTCGAATATCATTATTTTAATAGAATCTAGAAAGAGAAGAGTTGTGGAATGTATGGCCCAATTACATTCCACGGCTCTTCTCTTTCCGAACAGAGTAGACTCTACCTATTATGTTAAAAAAAATCGTAATATACACTCTTACATTGCAAGCCTTTTTGCAATACAATTCGAAACATATTTCATCCCCGCCAAGTCGATATAGTTTACATGGAAACAATCTTTAAAAATGTCCTACATTCGTAATCGTTAAATTTTACTAAGAGTTATAAACAAGAGTCAATGCTTATAGATTCCCGTGAATGCTATTGAGATTATTGAGCAATTCGCGAACTTTGCTTTGCTTTATTAGGATAGCAGAAATTCACAGGAGGTATAGTTTTAAACCATACTGGTATACCAACTATACATACAAGGTATACTTGTATGTATATGTTGTTATTCCAAAGGTGACTGACCGAACGAGAATTTTAGGTATATAATTCCTATGTAATAACAACTGACCAATGAACGTCAAGGACATGTATGATAAAGTTTGCGCGCGAACTGAATACATAGAGATATGAGTCATTTTGGCAACCGGTTCGCGAGTAGGCGTTACCCAATTCGCGAGATACGCCGCACACATGGACACGTAAAGATATGTCCCTGGCGCCCTAGTACTCGGTATACCTAAACAGCTCCGCCTGGTATTTTAGAATGTATCCTGTTGTAACTGTAACCAAATGGCAAGCCTCCTTGAACATTATTATGGAAAAACCAATGTCAACTAATCATAATACCTACGATAAAACTATGATAAATGATTCGACATGAATTCCGCTGATAAGTTGTTTCACAACACAACTTTATTACTCAGAAGGTCCTTTTAATTTGTTTTATTTATTAATTAATTATTTTAAACGACTGAAAATTAAACGCAAGAATATACCTAACGTATATGTATAACCTTACACCCAATAAGTGCCAATATAATTCAATATTCGTTAGGAGTTAGACCAAGATAAGTCTGCAACGATTTTGATAGCACACGCAGTGAAAATTTAGTGTTATTTATACATCATAATTTCAAAGAATTTTGATGTTTAAATTACACTTGCACTTCGTGTGCTATCAAAATCGTTGCACACTTATCTTAGTCTAACTATAAGTAAGTGCGCATATTCAGAAGAATAGTCGTAGGTATACACAGTTGACAAGGCAAATATACGTGTAATCTATTCAGTTGCGATATTTGTAGCATAAACAGCTTGTTAAACGCGTGAGTCGCCGAGGTTACTCGAAGATTTGAGGCCAAGGTTTCCCTGCTAATAGTTATTTTTATGTGAGATAGATACAAATACGTTGAAAAGCAGACAAACTGGTATCTAGCTTGACATTAGATGGGATTATGTTTCTCCTTCAAATTTAATTTTATCGTGGCAAAATACTTAATCATGATTTAACGAAAGTAAAAGATTACTTGATCTACCCAAAGTCTATTTTTTATTCGGTAGACTAAAATGACATTTCATATTGTCAAAAACATGTTGATATTTCTCACAGAAATCT
Source organism: Cydia amplana (assembly GCF_948474715.1). Lineage (NCBI taxonomy): Eukaryota > Metazoa > Arthropoda > Insecta > Lepidoptera > Tortricidae > Cydia > Cydia amplana. Next base: position 13,294,358 of record NC_086071.1, on the reverse strand, counting down.
GAGAAACAAACATATACACCATCTTTGCACAATTCCTGCAAATACATCATTATTGCGAAAAAGTGTGTATTACTTGGCCAGTAAAATATATAACAAATTGCTGATTAACTTTAAGTCACTAAGTATATTAGAATTAAAAAATAAGCTAACGACATTATTGATTCATAAATGCTATTATTCCATTGCAGAATATTTAAATGATGACTTAGAATGATATGTATTATGACAATTTGTATTATATTTTCAATAGGCATCTAATTGACATTGTATTTATTAATTATATGGATAATAATAGTGATGGAAATCTATATTTTGACATCTACAATTCTCATGAACTATGTACCTGATATTCATTAATTATCATAGCTGTAAGTAGGATTAGATTATTACTCGTACTCGGTGAGCATGATAGTTTAGTTGCTAGTATTAAGTTCAATGTTTTTGTAGGTACGCCGTTTGGTAAAATATAGTGAAACTGTACATATTATAAACTGACCACCACTGTAATTCTACCTATATTTACAAATAAAACACTTACTTACTTACTTACTTACTTACTTACTTACATAGTATGAACATAAAATGTCATTTCATACTATGAGATGTCATTTTAGTCTACCGAATAAAAAAATAGACTTTACATCATCATGCCTTTGAAAAAATCTAACAGAGATATGCATTAAAATGTCGATTTATAATAAATTACAAAACAACTCATATCGGAAGTTTATGAGCCGAGGTACACACGTGTTTTGAAGGTTATTCTGGCGACCCATCATTAAGTCGAATTATTAGCCACGTCTTGCACGTGGAGCCTTTAACGCAACGTTTTAGGTAAAATTGACAGTTCATTAATTGTAAAGCAACCCCTTGGATGTACTTAGGTAGGTTGTCGGTAGAGACGGACGCCGTGGGCAGCGTCCTCGTGACCAAAATACGCGCGGTGAATAATTGAAGCCGCGCCACCACCACCCCTGCCGGACATTTTTTTCCGTTCATTATAACGCAAACGCTTTTTGGGTTTGAAAACCATCGCTAAGTAGGTATGATTAAGTAGATGAATAATAATTGTATTAGGTACTATGGTTTCTTTAATGTATCTCCGTCTTATTTGTTCATAAATATGATGGTACCCGATGTCATCATTGTACCAGCCATCGTGGTCATTTGCAGAGTCATCATATCACGATCTTGTCCTGAGCATAGATCCACCTACCTAAAATGGTTTAGTTCTTTTACTTATTTACTAGGTGCATACCTTTTAAAATTCCTTGTTAAAATTAGCTTTCTTTCAGAGTTATTAATTAGTGAGATATTTCCAATAATGATAGTTTCAGCACCGATGGTGTGTTTTAAATTGATTGAAACAGGGAGTAATACCGCTATTCGTAATTATAGAGGTGTTTCGGCCTCGGCTCGTCTAAAAGGTATCTATTTGTCTTCTACACGCAAATGTAGCAGGGAAATTTGTGTGAATAATTGATATATGTCATTTGGCAACCCCCCTCCGCCCATTGCCTATGACCTGGTTCGAGTCACCAAAAGTTCACATAGTATTCATAAGCCTGTGTTGTGAAGGCGTAGGTACCTACGACATACATTGGTGTCGTAGACATAATATATGAAGCGTGTAATAAGTAACCAGGAAAACTGCTCACAGGTCAATATCTGGATGATGGCTTCGTTGGTCTCGAAATTAAAATGGTATGCAGATCCGTTCATAAATACTTGTCTACATGAAAATTGATTCGTATTAACTATAGGTTCTAAGATAGCGCATATAAGAGCCTTAATAGTTAATAGCCATTGGAAATCTCATTCAATTATTCTAACTATTCGACTGTTATGCGTGGTGGGGCAGTACTACAATTGGCATCACTTCATGGCATTACTATATTATTCCCAATCACGTATGTTTCATGCTTGAAGTGGAAGCGGCCGCACACAAGCAGCAAAATAAGAGGATAACTCTCCAAGGTACCTAGTTGAAGGCAGGCATGAATAATGTGCTGGTTAGTGTTGGGCAGCCGGCGAGGATGAGCGGAGGCCACGCACGGCCGCGCGATGCCCCACATCGATATTCCGTGCATTATTGAACAGTCGCGTGTTGCCTCCCGAATTTCCAATGTTTGGCGATTGATGTGTAGATTGACTTTTGTCATTTACCTCGGCCATGTCAAACACTGAAATGTTTTTCTATGCCCTCTCCTCAAATTATGGTGGATCGAATCGTAATGGACGAAGGCGATTTATTTATTCGTCATAGCTGTTTTTTTATATTCAGTGGCCGATTGGCCTGGTGATGGATGAAAGCTGTCCGAGGCATGCTCTAAGACCCATTTACTATACGAACCGATTATCATTTGGGCGATGGTACGTTTTATGAAACGATTACGAATTCGGTGGCGATGTACCAGCCGATAAAGTTAATGAGCGGTCAGCAAATATTGGGCTTATTTGATGTTCATGTGTTTGAGGCGAAAAGCTTTTATCCTTAATCTATTGTTTGATATTTTTAGCTTTGTTGCGTACAAAGATAACTTTTTTACTACGCACCGTTAACTACCTTAATTGCAGTGATAAGGAATGCGCAAGGTTTTGCAGATTGGGTGGTCGGAGAAAGGTTTAGGAAAGGTTATGGTCATAGTCATAAAGCGGTTTCTTTACTAGCACTGATATTAAATGACGGTTCCTTTGAGCGAAAGCGCCGCCATTGCAGATAAAAATGTTTCCGATGCTAAAAAACTTTTATTCGGCAGAAACAGTTAGGGTTTTTTGTATTTCGAGATTGAGCAATATGTAAAGAAAGCCGCTGAGCTGCGGTCCTTAAAAAGGCAATGAATACCGACTCAAACCCTTCCCGCCGCAGAAAAACAATAGATTTACGTATTAAGATAAAAGCCAGGCAAAAACGGCTACTCCGTTACTTATGCCTTATGTTAGAACCTACCTACATCGAAGTTGACCTTTGCTTTTCTCGTGGTGCTTTTTCACCATAAATATTTGCTAATACATATCTGTTATCTCTATCGTTATCTCTAGTTATGCAAATAAGTAACTAGACATTTTAACCGGGTTATTGAGTAAAAAAAAGTTACGGCCGTTTATGTCGCAAAAAATTATAAGTATTTCGACACTCCCAAAGGAATCAAAATTTATAGGGTAGATATTTTGCGTTGACCTAGAACTATACAATTTGGCAAGTAATATCGTCTTTATAGGTACTTACTTTAAGTAGGTACAGGGAAAAAACTGAAAACTATAAATTTGTAAAAAAAATAGTGAAATAACGGTGGGTGAGTCCGACTTCATGGCATTTGCCCTTGATTAAAAATTCAATACTTAAAATAACTATCTTATTCTTGTGTTTAAATTATTAGTTTAAATCCAAATGCAACTGTTTATTGTTAAACACTGTTATAAGTGCTTGCTTATTGCGTAACTTGTAAATACTGTAAGTTATCTATTTATAAGTTGTCTTATAAGTGAAATTTCTGTAATTTCTTAGACAATAAAAATTTCTTTATACCGAACTACAATTTTGCGTTAGCCCCCCCCCCTTAATTATAGCCACTATTCGTATTCGTAAAAGTACCTATTATTCTTTACATTCGTTGAATTGTCTTCAGAAAGAGCTAACAAAAATGTCATGCCGGTTTTGTAATGAATATAGGTATTCATTATAATTATGGTTTCCAGTGTGAACCTTTAAAGTTAAAAACAATAATTCTTAAGTTGTTTATACGACAACGGTTTCACCCACTTGAATTTTTAGTCGCTATTGGCGACATCGATGAATTCTTAAGTTCTTACATCTAACAATATATTTTTAATATCAATAGAGTTGAATATTATATCCGCCATAAATGGCTTCGTATGCGGTAAAATAATTACCTGTATATTTCTAGTGTAGTATGCAACAGTTAACCTACTGTATAAGTAGCCGAGTAACAAATGTGGACTGTATACTTTCTGAATAAAGAAATTATTTATTCTCTTTATTTACTTATCTTCTTAGTTTAGGTTTTTTTACAATATGAATATAAAAGTAAAATAAAAAAACAATAAAAAATACATATAAACATATTACAAAAAAAACCTAACCTAGGGTGCCGCCAGCAGCGGGGCAAGACTCAAGCTGCCGGTGGTTAGGGCCGCAGAGAGAGGAACCGGCGGACTATCCGCGCCGTGTCCAAGATCACCGCCTTCTGCATCTGGGCCTTGATCCAACCACCTAGCGAGAGTCTCTCAAGATGTTGGTCGAGACTTTTCGCTATTAAACCGTTCGCTGAAACAAATATCGAGACAATGATCGTCGAATCAACATCCCACATGGCGGTTATCTCGTGAGCCAAGGTCCTTCTCGGCTTATTTATTATTATTAATCTATTAGCGGTAAAGTAATAGATATTTATGACGCAATCTTACATAGATCAACACAGTAAATAAGACAATTGTTGTGAGAATACATACATGCACAACTGAAAAACCGGATACCGGTACTACTGGGATTTGAACCCAGGAATTAAATCTGCGTAGACATAATCAAAAATAACTATCTCTAACAAAAATAACAATGTACCTACATGGTATAATGATGGTACCTAAGCATAAAAAAATATCTCAACTATTATCCAAAAGTAACTCAAATACTTATATTTGTTTAGGTGTTACTTATTTCTTGAATGACGCAGTCTTAGTCTAGAGAAGGCATTCGACAATGTCGAATGGAACAAACTCTTTGACCTCCTGAAACGCAAACACATAGATTGCAGGCAGACAGGAGAATAATTGTAGAACAGTACAAGAACCAACTGACAGAAGTGACAATAGATGATGTAACTAAAACTGCGACTGTAAAGAAGGGAGTAAGGCAAGGATGCAGTCTATCGCCATTGCTGTTCAACCTATATATAGAGGAAGCTATGCATGAAATCAATGAGTGCACTAAAGGAATAAGTTTCAATGGAACAACTATGCACTGGATCAGATTTGCCGATGACATTGCTCTCGTGGCAGACACAGAAGAGACGCTCCAAGTAAATATACAAAAAATGGACGAAATTTTCCAAAAGTACAACCTTAAAATAAACGTTAAGAAAACAAAGGTTCTGGTGACAAGCAAAACCAATTCTCCCAGAGTAAACATCGCTCTCAACTCGGAAAGACAAGTAAACACATTTACTTATCTGGGAAGCATCATCGAAGAAAAAGGCAGAAGCGAGAAATAAATAAGAACTAGGGTGGAAGCAATGGCAAAGAAAGCTTTTACTTCAAATAGACATATTTACAACAGCAAAATCCACATAAACATAAGGAAAAACTTAATTAAAACCTATATTTGGAGCACCGCCCTCTACGGATGTGAAAGTTGGAACATCACAACACAAGACCGCCGTCGTCTAGAAGCATTCGAAATGTGGTGTGGGCGAAGGATGCTCAAAATCAGCTGGACAGAAAAGCGCACCAACTTTGAAGTTCTAGAGAAGGCAAAAGAGAAGAGACAAATAATGCACGTCATTGAAAAAACGTAGAGCCAAATGTAGGTCACATACTCCGACACGAAGGGTTAAACAAAATCATATTGGAGGGCAGAATTGAGGAAAAAAGAGGAAGAGGAAGACCCAGAATATCATACAACATGACACAGATAAAAGAATGGTGCTGTAGCCACTCGTATCAGGAAGTAAAAACGAAAGCCCAGAATAGGCTGGAATGGAAAATGCTGCAGCGACAGAGGGCCAGGCCCTCTTAATATTGATTGATTGACGCAGTTTTAAGGCAAAATAGTTTTATAAATGGGACAAAAAACGCAGACAAAGGCAAATTATAGAGCACTAATAGTTTTGATCCTTACTACTTGATTAATTACGTTCCTGACCGTAGTTGTATCATTAGACTAATCACAGAAAAAGTGGAATGGCGATGCGAGTAGGGTACGTTTAGCCGCCGGTTATGAGCAAACGCTCGCATGCTAGTACTCGCCCGCGCTGACCGAAAAACGTAAACATGCCTTTTGCGCCACAATAACGTTCAGATTAAGAAGCCAGACATCAAATCTGTCTAAAGGAGGCGTATCCATTAACCAGGCACACAAGTTTTTACTACCGTTGCGCGAGAAATGTGGAAATGTGGAGAGGAACGAGCGGCGACACCGGTTCCGATACTAACTGCGCGCGATAGCCGTTCTAACCTCTTTAATATGTTCTGTGAGGCTAATAGACCTAAGACCACGACTACACACACAGTGGGGTAGTTTACAGCAAGCACTTAAATAAAAGGTACCTAGCATAGAATATAATACATTGAGTAGGTATGGAAATGTGAGATTTGTTTATGTTATTTATTTCTTCCTACTTAAAATACCTCGAAGCCATTTGACATGACAACTTAAACTACGCAGGTATGTAGACTACGATGGTATGAGTGAGTAGGTCCTGGTTAACGGTTAGTTTAAAATGACGAGTCCTTTTAGTGAGTAGCCGCATGAAGAATGATGAGTTATCTAGATACTGCTTATCTACCTAATACGGTGCCTACACCGCGCCGTCCATTAGGCTCATACAAGAGAGAAATTACTTTCCAATAAAAACAGTTAAGTACCGTTACGGTCCTTTTAGAAGCATTATGGCATGGCGGAGCAAATAAAAGAGAAACCTACGTTTAAACCCTTTACTGCACAACGCACGTTTTCTGCAGATGAATAGCGCAATTTTTATTATTTTACAACTCGCCTCAAATATTGCACAACTCCGCAAAGACGCCGACGAATATAAACGGCGCTAGATAAAGGAGTATAATAAAAACAAACGGAAAGGGTTTACACAAATGCGGAAAAATTACGCAACATCCAATTTTACGAGCGCGTCAATAGACCGGCCAAAAAAACCGCAGGTACGGAAAGGGTACACTATTGTGGGGTGAGCCCGACACTTCCACAAAGAGCCCGTAACGCGAATACAAGTGCCATTCACCACTATAATGACACTGTATGCAAATAAATGCAAATCTTTTTACGACCGTTCTTTCACTGTTCGACAATGAACGTTTTGTGTACGGCCTACTGCTACTGAATTCGATTATAATGCGTGTTGTAAACAAATTATCGATTCCACCAAGTAACCCTTTTGCAAGCAAATAGTTATGATTATGAGAGAACGATAAATTAAATTTTATTAGCAATAAATTTTAATTTGGTCATTTTCATATGACGTAATTTACGCGTAGGTCGGCGCTGGGCAGTTGATATAATTAAAGTTGCATGAAGCAATTAATAACTGCTGTAGTCCTCTAGCGTGACAAAACAACTCTTCCAAGTGATATCTAGTGGGATAGTTGCCCCTTTGAACTTGATCTTTTTATCAAATGTGGCTTCGACTCAAAAATTATATCGGCGGCGTCGCATTCCGCGCTCCCACCCACCCACACTAGCACAGCAAACGTGTTACGAACATATCCTACACACGCGCACACCAAAACACGATAAATATCAGGGAAAAGGAAGAGTATCTAAGATACAAGAAAGTGCCAAGTTATTTAAATAGATGCTCCTATAGTGCCGTCGTAGGTCTGCTTCACGATTTTATACATTTTTTACTTTTACTTACTCGCATTCACTTGAGTAAAGACAGTATCGATTAAGTAGTTATTATTATTAGTGAAAGGGGTAAATAAATACGTGTAATATGTAACTATTGCCACACATCTTAGAAATAAGGATGTGTTGCGAAATTTCGATTTATTTGGTCAATTTGGCTGACTTTTTGATGCTGACTGCACTTAATGATAAATAAACCAATTAGTTTGATACGTAATAGTAAGTAGTGTAGTTAATAAGTAGGTAAGTGCTTACAATATTTATCATATTACAAGTGTCCTAAAATACAAATATTAATCGCATCCATTAGTCATATCGATACGTTGTATAGAAATTACAAGGCTGCACTTACATAACTAAGCTGGAAAGATACAACGCACACGGTAAAAAAATAATCTATCTGCATATGGATACGTTTATATGATGGGTTAGTGTGTGTGACCTTTACACTGGCGCGTCATGTGTGAAACTGCTTCGCTGCGCGGGCGCAGCGCGGCACACGGATGCACCGCACGCACACGGGCGCGTGGCTAGACACGAATATTGCTCGCTATGCTAATGCAGCGGAGATTGGGCAGGTCGTTGGCCGCGCTCCCGGACGTTAAGCCATTCGGCAGAACCCGTCGGCCACCCCCGCCCCTCCAACCCCCGATCGTATAACCGCCTCGCCGGCCAAGATTTGTTACAGGTTTCCAGGAAGAAAGATACCCGTTCAAAAGAAAATTCATCTTCAAACTCAACTGAAATTTCTCATTAGTGAACAGTAGTAGGTAAGACCTAGATTATTCTTAGCAGTAGCTAATCGTGAGTTGTTGCGGATATAAAATTATGGTCACTGAATAAATGTACTATGTACATATATTATTATTACATCCATTTATCAATATAAATTAAACAATGGGGAGACAGCGCTAGTTGCATTTCCAACTCTACATTGAGGTCACCTAGTCTCTCCAATATTCTTCCAGATTGTTCCGTCTAATTTGGGTAGGGCTGCATCGGCCCGCTGGCCAGTGACCTTGAGAGAAGCAGGCGCAGCACCGCAGCAGATTACTCACTTACACACGTGTATTTGCCCCATGCTTGTTTTGTGTGTGTGTAATGTTATAATGTATTACTCGTTAAAGGGCTGATTGTACCTACCATCCAACAAATCAAATGCGAGTAGGTGGATAGATTATCCTGTTTGTTCAATAACATTTCATGAACCGCAGATTATTTTGTAACTTTAGTGTGAACTAAAAAGCAATTAATTAATAAACCTTTAGAGCTAGGTCGAATTTTAGATATAAAGTGAAAAGGCTCTCTACGATTATACGGCCCTTTCTATCTCTACGATTTTTGCGTCGGTACAAGTGATATGATGTCATAGATATATGTTCATAGTAAAATAACTAATAGGTAATATTAGAATTTGACCAACATTTTGGTATAAATAGAATATAAAAATACCTACTACGCATGTGCTTGCCTATAAAGTGCAGACTGCAGACAGGGTTTCAAGGATAATTTCAATCATATTTCAAACATTTAAAAGTTAAACTGAATCTCACTATACGGAATCTTCATCTCGGATTAGTTAACTGCTACAGTAGATATCAGATCATCATAACAGTTATTTTAACTGCAGGTAGCTACGTCAATAAGTCCATCAAACTAGCATTAACACAATAAAATTGCAATAGTTCCTAACCTCATGTTTAACTAGTCAAAACTAGTTTCCCAGACAGTTCAATCGATGAAAATCACATTTTCACATCAAATACGTAGTAACACTAGTAACCACGTGCCATTAATATTGAATAAACGTTTGCGTAATTACTGCGGCGGGGCTGTGCAATGTGCATACCTACCAAAAGTCTTTATAACGATTAAGTATGTATTATTATAAGAATTCCACCTCATGCACAGTATCTGGAGAAATTGTCTGTTACGTGGGCGTTTTGACAGGAGAGGCGGCGGCGGCCAACGTCGACGCATAATGGATGCATCTATTAGTGGTGTGCCACTTCTCGAGAAAGTGCATCGACTGCAGCCTTGAACAGACCCTTTCCCTCGTCCATCACCCAGCTCCCGCCTCGCGCTCGCCTCGTTACATCCAACCGTGCATTAAACTATTGAGCGGACATTTATCGCTGCCACTTATTAAACGCTCTTAGGGATTGAGTCGGCTACGGATGTTTTCTATCAAGCGTGCCGGCCACAAGGGGATGTTTGTGTTTGACCGCCTCTATGTGCCAGGACTGCTTCCCCTTTCATAGTGTTGCGATGCCTGGTGCATGGTAAGTACATCCTGCGGGGCGGGGGCTCGGGAGGGCGAGCGGTTATTTCGGTATGCACATTGCAGCGCAGCGGTACCGCGGCACAGCGAGCCACTTGCCACTCGAAATAGTCAGGTCAGGGACCGCGAGCTCCGCCGCGATCCTTCCCCAAGGTCAAGCCCCGAATGCTCCACGATGTCCCATAGCCCTACATGTTTCCAACTCACACAATACGTAGCAGAGGGAATGTTTGGCCCTTTCAAATTTTTTGTAACATCTTTCGTTGCTGGAGCACAGGGAGGATTGGAAAAGGAGAGGGGAGGCCTTTGCCCAGCAGTGGGACACACAGCTAATAAAAATTAAAAAAAACTTTCGTTACGAGAAATCTTCCATCCAATATTGTAATCGGACGATTTTGTTCGATATCGATAAATAATACCTATAGGCTTTTTCAATTCCGTGTTATCTATTGGGTCTGATGTTGGCAAACGTGACTTCTGGCGGTTTAATCGATTCTTAATTGCGAATACTCCATTAAAAGCGAGATAAAACCGCGACTAAGGCGCAGCAATCATTAGGCTCACGAATTTTGCGATAAGAAGGACTCCGAATCATCAAACCACATTCATATCTGCGTACGAGAGCAACTGCGTTGCAAAATAATCAAATGAGATTGATTATGAAATTTTCTAGACTAGAATAGATAATAATAGTGTAGAAATAAATATCTACCTATGAGTCTTTATTATGAAATCAGTCGATAAGGTTTCTGAGTAAGTAGTTCACGTGCCGGAAGATTTTTACATTAATAAGTTTTTGGCAAAAATTTCATTTTTGTTACAAGCTTTTATCGCTGACTGTACTTTTCTTACGACAGACAACTAATACTCATCGTACTATTTACTCAGGTATCATTTTATATGCGTCACGTAATTTCCAAAAAAGTATCTAACCTGCATCAGTGTGTCTTATGCGTTGAAAAACCACGTAATTGTTCACCCCTCGCGTTCGCAACTCTTGTATGGTTTCAGCTACCCTCGGGTTTGGTCATCGACACCGAAATGTTTTAAGGAGTCACCAAATATATATTATGTAGGTAATAGCAATTTTGTTTGTTTCAAATTGTGCTTATTACCTTCTAAATATAAAAAATACCTATGTATGTATGTAGGTCCAAACTGGCTATTCCTACACTCTGATGTGAATGTAAAACGTAGGCCTTAGGTACCTATGCCTTATTTGAATGCTGATGTTAGGGTTCGACATTCTGCATACTTTAATATAATTTACTATCGGATACTTGTTATATACCTAAGCAAGATTTCTGTTTCAACATTTTAGGTAGTATGTAGTAAATAATTAGTTAGGTAGGTAATACCTACTCTAAAACACGTGAATTTGATGAAAATTTCAATATTCTGTTCACAAATCCTTAGTTAGCAGTTTGGTTCACATCAGTTATCGGCGTTGGAGGACCGCTCCGCAGAACCCCAGAGGGCCTAGCCAAGATGACAATAGGTAACCTATTATAGGTTACTAGCTGATGCCTGCGACTTCGTACGCGTGGATTTGTATATTGGTGGTTGTATATTCTACATTAGCTTAGAACATTATGCAGCAAGAGATTGCGGTAGGACGGTTAATCATTTATTAATTACTAATATTATACAACGCATGAGACTTTGTCTTTCACAACCTACGAAGTTTCAAGCCCCTAACTGAATAAAATTGTCCTCGATATAATCCCTCTAAACCCCCTTAGAAGATTTTCATGTCCTCTATTTAATAAAACCTACTACCTAACTACCTATTTACGAAGTTTGAAGTTCCTAGCTTTAAATAAAATTTGAACCCTATACAAACTTTCAACCCCTTTTTAACCATTTTAGGGGATGATTTTTTTAAAAGCTGAAATTATTTTTCTTGTATTCTAATAATATGCCTTTATACAACGATTCAAGTCCCGCCCTCAAAAAAATGTTTGGCCTCCATACAAATTTTCAACCCCTTTTTCACCACCTCGTGGGACGAATTATCAAAATCTCTGACATTAGTTTTCTTCTCTTTTGATAAAATACATTTTTACGAAGTATCAAGTTTGTAGCTTTAAATAAAATTTGAACCCTATACAAACTTTCAACCCCCTTTTTAACCCTGTTAGGGGATGAATTTAACAAAACGCTAAAATAACTTTTCCTGTCTTCTAATAATATCCCCAAATAGAAAGATTCAAGTCGCGCGTTCGAAAAAATGTTTGATATCCATACAAACTTCCAACCCCTTTTTCACCACCTTAGGGGATGAATTATCAAAAACGCTGAAATTAGTTTTCTTGTATCTTTATTTAATACCTTTTTGCAAAGTTTCAAGTACCTAGCTTAAAATAAATTTGCACCCTAAGACGAACTTTCATCCTCTTTTTATCCCCCTTAGGGGTTGAATTTCCAAAAACGTAGCAATTACTTTTTTTGTAATCGGCTATTATGCCTTTCTAAGAAGTTTCAAAGCATTTGTAATGGATTAAAACTTATAACCCCTTTTTAAACCTGTTGAGGGATGAATTTTACAAAACGCTGTAATTATTTTTCCTGTATTTTAATAATATCCCGAAATACAAAGATTCAAGTCCCGCGTTCGAAAAAATGTTTGATATCCATACAAACTTTCAACCCCTTTTTCACCACCTTAGGGGATGATAATTCAAAAACGCTGAAATTAGTTTTCTTGTATTTTAATAACATATATTTTTACGAAGTTTCAAGTTCCTAACTTAAAATAAAATTTAAACTCCATACAAACTTTCAACCCCTTTTTAACCCTGTTAGGGGATGAATTTTACAAAACGCTGAAATAACTTTTTCTGTCTTCTAATAATATCCCCAAATACAAAGATTCAAGTCCCGCACTCTCAAAAATATTTGATCGCCGTACAAACTTTCAACCCCTTTTTTACCACCTCGGGGGATGAAGTTTTAAAAACGCTGAAATTAGTTTTCTTGTTTTTTAATTTAATACCTTTTTACGAAGTTTCAAGGTCCTAGCTTAAAATAAAATTTGCACCTCAGGACAAAGTTTCATCCCCTTTTTTACCCCCTTAGGGGTTGAATTACCTAAAATGTCGCAATTCCTTTTTTTTGTCATCGGCTATTATGTCTTTCTAAGAAGTTTCAAAGCATTTGTAATGGATTCAAACTTTCAACCCCTTTTTAACCCTGTTAGGGGATGAATTTTGAAAAACGCTGAAATTACTTTTCCTGTCTTATAATAATATCCCCATATACAAAGTTTCAAGTCCAACACTCACAAAAATATTTGATCTCCATACAAACTTTCAACCCCTTTTTCACCACCCTGGGGGATGAATTTTCGAAAACGCAGAAATTAGTTTTCTTGTTTTTTAATATAGTACAATTTTACAAAGTTTCAAATTCCTAGCTTAAAATAAAACTTGCACCCCATACAACCTTTCATCCCCTTTTCAACCCCCTTAGGGGTTGAATTTTTCAAAATCGCTTCTTATCTCTTGTACACTTTATAAATTCAACCTAGTGTGCAAATTTCAACTTTCTAGCTTTTGTAGTTTCGGCTCTGCGTTGATGAATCAGTCAGTCAGTCAGTCAGTCAGTCAGTCAGTCAGGACACTTGCATTTATATATATAGATAGATAAGTACTTAAGAAAACGACAATCGCAACTTACATAAATAATGTATGGAAATAGTTACGTGTCTTTTCGTAGCATCTGTCATCCAGATAATGTATTTCTTTTCGTTATGCGTTTGTTGATTTACGTTTGTCACACTGGCTCGGCTCCCAGATATCGGATTAAATCATGGGTCCCAACAGTTTGCATCATCATTCGACACCAACATTTCCGCATTCGAATGTTTGGAGTTGAAGGCGGATACGCAGACGTTTCTAGACGTCGTACAGGGTTCATATTTCCAATGCTTATCCAGCGCAGCCGAGTCAGCCGCACCGACCAAGATCCAGAGATCTTTAACAGCGTTTGAAACTCTCCAATGCAGAACGCACGCGTACAGTACACCTAACGGTTCGCCTGAGCGTTCGACTCGCAGCCCGTTGCGATTAGAGTAACAGCCAAGAGCAAGGCATCTTCCGATGTTGGCGAGGACATTGCACTTCCCCGCTCCCCGTGCCTTGGGTCCTTACTCCCCTAACTGGCCTTGCCGAAACTAGCTTCACAATGTTGCTTCTAGGACCGGATTTAACTATTTAGCCACCCGTTGCATTCGGTTATTTCGTGTTTAGTACAGATGGAGGATGTTTTAAATAAAATCTATATGTCTAGGTAAAAATATATTGTGTGTTTAGGTACTTTGTCTGAAACATGACTGACGCTACATGACGTGTTGCAAAATTATTACTGCAATTAGATGTTTCTGGTTCGGTTTTGTAACATATTTCATTTTAAAAACCCCCGTGAAGAAAGGTCTCAAAAGAAATAAAACTTGATTGTTATTTTTTGGAATTTTCTATAACTATCTACTTACTTACAAAGCGATCCGTTTCCTACACTAGCGTTTTTCGGGAAATTTTCCGCTGCAAAACGTCAGTGTGGAATAAATAGGTCTTAAAATGTTGTTTAGGTAGGTACTTATACTATACTTGATAATTATCACCCGATAATCTGGAGATATTATTATGTCTAATTAGGTCCTCGTTCGTGACTTGCCGTGCCCATATAACTAGCTAATAAAGTATCATAATAAATGATGTAACGTCATAAAGCCTGCATAACATTGAATGGAAGGATAGTAGCACTGTCGATACAATCAGCGTCACGGCGGTGCAGAGCGCAGCGGTTCCCGTTACTGCTATGTGCACGGTACATAGAGTTATGTACTTACTCAGACGGTAGCGTCAGCAGAGAAAGTAAGACGCCCGCGCAATCTCAGAATATATTGTTAGTATTATTTTGGAAGTAGGTATTAAGTCGGTAAGATTTGATCATAAGCGATCACGATAGGTAAATATATGTAGTACCTAACCTACCCATAGTAATAGGCGAGTGTAACAGGGACACTGATAGTTTAAAAACTCTTTCTGTGCACTAGATTTCTGAATAACCATATTGTGCAAATCTCTTGGAAAAGTCTCAGTAATTCCATTTAGTATTTCCCAATAAATGTCGCATGAAAATCCGTTCAGTAGTTTTTGACGACGACAGACAGACGTGGTGGGGGATTTTGTTTTACAAGATGTATAGATACGTTTAGGTATGTACCTATACATATTATAAGCGCGACCATTTGAGACCCTGTTGTTTTTTTGTCTTTATATAACCAAAAGTTTGTATATACTAAATGTGATGATGACTCCTATTTTTCGTCGAATACTTAATTTAAAGTGATGTTTATGAGGAAAAGTTTTGAACCTACTCGTATTTATAGATATTTAGGTATTAATAAGTAGACTTACCTTTACATACCTTTGGTTTCATTTTTTTTATTACCTACTCACCTTTAGTGGTCCTTGTATAGATTAGCTAGAATTTGTAGGTAATGGAGCGTCAGAGTTAAAGTATCCTTTTGGAGATTAATATTATGTACATATTTCAATTTCAATTTATTTATTTAAAAGACAACAATGGCCCATAATGGTTAGTAATAATTAAGATTCAAAACTAAGTGTTAGTGGAACAAAAACAGAAAGCGATTTACAACATACACAGACAGCAATAACTTAATTTATCACATAGTAGCGGTTATGATTATGACACACTAAAATATGAATTTATTGCGTACCTACGCTAAACCACAAAGATTCACAATGTGTAGTAGACCCTTTGTGTGTGTTCTGATATTATTCATCAAATTCATGATTTTCTTATGGGTCGATGTAAACACATTCAAGTTGAATGGCCCCATCGTCTGTGTCAATAACCTAGGCTTATCTTAAGGATGGTATGTTCTCAGATAAAGTCAAGTAACTGGGCAAAAATCTGCAAAAGATGATGAAAACGTTTATTTTGTCTAAGGGCCCGATTCGGATTTTGCAATAGACATCTATTAGATATCTTTTAGACATCGCCAAGATACGATAACGATATGTTTAAGATCTAACCTGTCAAATTTGACATTTCCGCGATTCTGGAGATACTCTTGAACGATTTCCACAAGATATTACTTAGAGATCTAATTCACATCTAATATAAATATCTAACACGATCTATCGTAAAAGTGACATTGGTTGCCCGAATTGCGCTGTAAAAGAGAACTAGTTGAAATCTAAACTATAACGTATCTAGATGGTGTCGTCTCTTGATAATATCTTGAAGTTCGAATACGGCAGTCAGTCTAATCAATGCCTGTGATAGTAGCTTCCAGTAATTCATTTTCACCTCATCAAAGGCTGTAATATAGACTTTTGAGAGCTGATGTTTTAAGAACGCTGTATTTTTCTATTTTATTTTTGTACTTATATTGTTACAAACAGAGCCGTCTGCTTTATTAAAACAATAGTGCTCTAGTTTACCTAATAATGTGTTGGAATAGCCATTTTTATGTGAACTAGATTTTTATTCAATTACTTAATTCAAGAAAAATCAATTTCACGTAAAAATGGCTATTCCAACACATTATTAGGTAACTACTCTAGGATTAAAACAATGCAGAACATAATTCCTTGCCACATTAACAAAGTTTTTAAGATATCAATGCACATTTAATTACAGCTTGTTACTTATTTTATGTTTATTTGATACCTTTGAGAGAATAAGGGTAGACTTGAAATATACATATACCAGCTGAACTTTTCCCGACCCAATTCGTGTTGTTAAAAATGACTATGTTTTATTAAACTTTCCTAAATTTGTATTTAAGTCATACAAAACCGTGTAAATATAACCCGTAACCAATGTGTTTTAAACAGTTTAATGTTTCTACAACGAGATAAAGTTATTACGGAGTGTTTTGTCTGCTGTCGGTGCGCCGGTGTGGTCTGGCGGCGCGCCTGCCTCAACAGTCGGCGGGTTCGCCGCGCACTGCGCGTGCGCAGGCCCACGTCACGCCGCCCGCTTCCTGGCGAGCTTCCTACCAATAACGCTGTTTCAACATAAACAGATACACTTACTTAACTGCTTTGCTACAAAAGTTGGGTAGAAATATAGTAGACTTATATCGACCGGGATACGAACCGTGATTACCTTTTGTATTGTTTTCGAGCTCCCGATATTACAATATCGATATCGATATTGTCGAAATGTCGGGAGCTCGAAAACAATACAAAAGGTAATCACGGTTCGTATCCCGGTCGATATAAGTCTAGTGAAACTAACCGTGAATCATTCAACACTGTTATTAGAAATATAGTAATCGGATAACAAACATAGTAGGTAATTAAATACCTAATGTAAGTAGGTAAATAACTCAAGTTGATAATCGTTTAATTGGTGCCTTCATTATAGTTTTACTTGATTTGTCAATGAATTAATTACTTTAGCATCTTTTTACTATAATGTAGATCATATTTTTTTATAACAAACGTGTCATCTTGTTTATACCTTCTTGGGATAAGTATCCAATGGGACCGCAGAAACGCTTTTCTTGCGTTCGTCATGAAAACCCTTTTACAAACACATACCTCATCGTAGCCAAAATTAACTTAAACATACCTATTTCTGGAAATTGGTCCAGTCCACAACTTCAATATCTTTTGTCATCAAGTCAAACTCTAACGTCAACTTTTGATAACCAGAGGCGAAGAGTTACCTCATAATGTATTACGGCCCGGCCCCATCTACACGAGCTGTACTGACTGACTGACTTAGACGTCTTATACATACAATCAAGGAATAATATTTTATGTTTTATGTTAAAGCTATATTTCGATATTAATACATACCTACCGTCTTAGTTAGCATTAGGTAGGTACTTACTATTAAAAGGTAGAAAGTACAAGAAAGCAAAAATAATAATATTTACTTATAATAACTAATTATTGAGACCTAGGACAACATGACATACTTAAATTATGTTTGTGGAGCAATGATAGCGCTATCTGTCTATGCAAATTGCCCTTTAAATGGCCAAATCGCTAATGTAACATAATGTTCATTGCTCAGTATAAAAACAGCGTAAATGATTATATATTACCCGTATACTTGAGACATTATATTTACGAGTAAGTTGTATTTACTCCAGGATAGGCTAGCAAATAACGATAAGCATTCACAATGTCATCATTGTGACCGTAATGAATATATTTAAATAATAATATTATAAAATATTTGGCTAACCCAATATTGAGTTATACATATATGTTGGGTATGACAAGTAGGTAGGTAAATAAATAAATAATGTAGCAGTGGCTTCAATCGATCCCAGTGAAACTCAAACAATACAGCTTTTCAAAGGAAAATATGAGCCTCTCTTAGAAAAACCTAAATTGTGAACTACACCACCATCAATTAAAAAAACTACGTAGATATACTATTTAATTCAATCTTATTTTTCTCTTTTTTTTTCAAAAATTGTATAAAAACATAAACATCTCCTACAACTAATATTCTGGGGAGGAGCGCTGTTTACCCTAAAGTACAGGTTATACCTATTTAGGAAGCAGAGTTTCTAGTCTTTAAGGCAATCACTGTAATATTATGGTTATAAATAAAGTATTATTAATTTAGTTCTAAATCTTTATGGTATAGATCATCAGGGGCACTAGTGGTCAAAGTGTGGACGCGAACCCACAGGAGTCCACTAGAGATCGTTTGCGACAAGACTTTCAATACAGAGTGGTAATTTTTTTTTTGATCATGTGTATCATGACATTACGATAGCGTTGAAATGCATAACCTGCATTTTTAATTTTATTTTTATTTTGTTTTATTGGTGTTCATACCTATTTGGGTTCTTATTCTATTTCATGATGAATGTGACGATGAACCCATACTGCACCTACATTTAAACTCCCCATTAAGGAAAACGGATGAAAGGCGACACGATTAAAAAGAAAAAGTATTCAATTATATTTAGCAATCGCCCCTGTAATTATACAGGAGGTTCCTTAATTGAGCTTACAATAAAAAGGTCGCAGCTTCCGACTTCCCACGAGCACGCATGCGCGGCATGTGCGATGCGGCTTATTACGAACTTACATTATCTAAATATTATGCTGAACCTGAACCTGCATAGAGCTATGCTGCTCACAGAACGGAAGCACCATTTATATGCCGCTCCAAATTGTACGATTTCTTAAAAACTTGAAAATCTCACCACGCCATTTACAGTTTTTAATTGGGCAGATCATGATAGATTAGGCGGGCCGTAATATGTGTTTTGCCACCGACACCATATATATAAATAAAACATATCAATTCTTATTTAATATTACGACTGTATTATACAGATTTAGATTTAAATTTCTGCATCCAAAAGTGAACAAAAGGTGTAACATTTGATAAAAAAAAGTATTACCCAAAACCACGCGGTCCGTTATACTTTTAGCCGAAGTCCTTTTTTACATTAAAAAAATATGCAACTTTTGTATTTCATTGTTTTTATAACCCATACGATCAATTAAAAGATGTACAAGCAAACTAAGTCATAATTCATTTCTTGCGTATTGCACAATAATTTTTAATTTTTAATTTGTATATATTTTCTGCCTTATTTGGTACGTAGGTACTTCTTTAATAAACCCATGTCTATTTTACTGTAGGTGCATTATCAAATGATAAAAAAAGAGGAATAAACACATACGGATGCGCCGTCAGAACCTGCGACAACTCAGGTTATTTCCGTCTCCCTCTCCCAGATTGATTGGTCGAGTATTTTATTACATT
Source organism: Cydia amplana (assembly GCF_948474715.1). Taxonomy (NCBI): domain Eukaryota; kingdom Metazoa; phylum Arthropoda; class Insecta; order Lepidoptera; family Tortricidae; genus Cydia; species Cydia amplana. The sequence continues at coordinate 13,274,694 of NC_086071.1, read as the reverse complement.
AATGAATCAAATTTTTATATATAGAGTGAAAAACAAATATATTTTATATTATTTACGACCCAGGAAGGAAGTTTTTTTAAAGCTGATCTAAATTTATAAAAATAGGAATAAATTTAGATCAGCTTTAAAAAAAACTTCCTCCAACGTGCATTGATACGTGCGTGCATAGATCTAGGTAAAAAATACCTATAAGTACAACTATACATGGATCATGCACGTTTTGGAACCTAATTAAGGTACCAAAAGCACCAAAAGATATCTGCAATTTGACTTTGGTAAACCCACAGAATACAATAATAAGGTAAACTTTATTAATATGTTCTGCGGGTAAACTATTCCTTTGTAAATAATTGACAGAGATATATTTAATGTCTCGCTTTTAGGTATTGAATGAAACAGGTAGGTATTTACAAACGTTATTTTGATTAACCAGTTCAATTATTTAAGAGCCAACAGGAGTGGTCATTTCTCCATACAAACGTACTCGACTGTTTCCTCCGTGGGTTTTGAAGCTCGAGCAATGATTTTTTCCACACAGATTAATATTGTCAATATCTGTGTCGGACCGTTTTGCTTTTTTTGATATTTTTGTTTTTTAAGGCGCTAGAGCCCTTCAAAAATGGCCAAAATGGCCTAATTGACTATGCCGCAATGAGAGGCGTGCTATTCAAAACTTATATCAATTAGCCAAAAAATCAAAACGTTCCGACACAGATAATGTCATAATCATTTAGATTTCCAAATTTGGTTACGATTGGTTAAGTTTTGGAGGAGGAAACAGTCGAGTACGAAACCTCGATTTTTGAGATTTTTACGCAAGATTTTTCGCCTTGTCCTTATCGCACTAGTTTTAGGAGCCGCTTCCGTTAGCGAGACGGGTATATTTACCTAAAATATTTAAATCTCAGCTCCTGTTGGCTCTTAAGGAGCCCGACTCTGTATGCGTGGCGTCACGCATGTTTAAGCATACGTTGAACTCCATTGTCTTGTTTTGCGAAACACGCAGAAATCGCAAGGTTTGTATGCTAATTATTTGACTTTTGAACTGCATTACAATATTTGTACTTTGGCATAAGTACCTAATTGTTTACACAGTCAGTGACCAGCGCTTTATTTAGCGAGTTAACGATTTTAAAGTACCTAGGTAGGTACCTACATTCTTGTGATATTCAGACATAGGTATTGTATGTGTACAACACGAAGTCGTTTTTGCCAACATATGAAATGGCTATCATCATATCAATGAATGGTTTGGTAATGTTAACTTTCTGTAAATTAAAATTTTGTAATTTGTCATTGCGATGAATCGAATATCCGAATATATCGTTCCATTCTACTATGTAAAACAAGTCATTTTGCCTCCTGTCTGGACCATATTTTTAGCGTACAATTTATACGCGTACACGTAAAAGAAGGTACCTAATAAGTACAGGCTAAAAATAAATTGAAGTACATATTAAATTTACAAGATTATTAAGGTTGATAGTTAATTACTTACGTCAGAGATGTTCTTATTTCAAATAAAATTCTGCTATTGGCATTTCCATTCAGGTAGCAAATTCTCGCAATGGGACGGCGAAATTGAAATAATTAGGTATGTAATTAAATTTCAACTTGACGGAAAATTATAATTCCAACAACTATAAAATGACTAGCTGTTGCCAGCGACTTCGTCCGCGTGGATTTGTATGTTGGTGGTAATATATTCTACATGAGCATAGAGCATTAATGCGGCAAAATATAGTAGTCTTCTTCTTTAATTGCCATGCCCTAACGGATGTCGGCGACCACCTAAAGAAGATAGCAGTAGGGACTGTTAATAATTTGTTAATAATTATACAAAGCATGAGATTTGTCTGTCACAAACTACCTACTCATGAAGTTTCAAGCCCCTAACTGAAAAAAAAATTCTCGATAGAATCCCTCTTGCGTGGCCCTTAGAAGATTTTCAAGTCCACTATTTAAAAAAAAATCGCGCCCGATGCATACTTTCAACCCTTTTTCACCTTTTTCACCTTGAGGGATGCATTTTCAAAAACGCTGAAATGAGTTTTCTTCTATTATAATAAAATACATTTTTACGAAGTTTCAAGTTCCTGGCTAAATTTGAACCACATACAAACTTTCAACCCCTTTTTAACCCTTTTAACGCTGGAATTACTTTACTTGTATTCTAATAATATGCTTTCGTACAAAGACTCATGACCCGCACTCACAAAAATGTTTGATCTCCATACAAACTTTCAACCCCTTTTTACCACCTTGAGAGATGAATTTTTAAAAACGCTGAAATTAGTTTTCTTCCCTTTTAATTAAATACCTTTATACGAAGTTTCAAGTTCCTAGCTTAAAATAAAATTTGAACCCCATACAAATTTTCAACCCCTTTTTAACTCTTTTATAGGATTATTTTTATAAAACGCTGAAATTACTTTTCTTGTATTCTAATAATATGCCTTTGTACAAAGATTCAAGCCCCGCACTCACAAAAATGTTTGTTCTCCATACAAAATCTCAACCTCTTTTTCACCACCTTGAGAGATGAATTTTCAAAAACGCTGAAATTACTTTTCTTGTATTCTAAAAATATGCCTTTATACAAAGATTCAACACCCGCACTCAAAAAAATTTTTGATCTCCATACAAACGTTCAACCCCTTTTTAACCCTTTTAAGGGATGAATTTTTAAAAACGCTGAAATTACTTTTCTTGTCTTCTTATAATATGCTCTTGTATAAAGATTCAAGTCCCGCACTCAAAAAAATATTCGATGTACATACAAACTTTCAACCCCTTTTTTCACCACCTTAGGGGATGAATTTTCAAAAACGCTGAAAAGTAGTTTTCTTGTATTTAAATTTAATACCTTTTTACAAAGTTTCAAGTTCCTAGCTTAAAATCAAATTTGCACCCCAAGACGAACTTTCATCCCCTTTTTAACTCCCTTAGGGGTGGAATTTCAAAAAACGTTGCAATTACTTTTTTTGTAATCGGCTATTATGCCTTTCTAAGAAGTTTCAAAGCATTTGTAATGGATTCAAACTTTCAACCCCTTTTTAACCCTGTTAGGGGATGAATTTTACAAAACGCTGAAATTACTTTTCCTGTCTTTTAATAATATCCCCAAATACAAAGATTCAAGTCCCGTGTTCGAAAAAATGTTTGATGTCCATACAAACTTTCAACCCCTTTTTCACCACCTTAGGGGATGATTTTTCAAAATCGCTGAAATTAGTTTTCTTGTTTTTTAATGTTATACCTTTTTACAAAGTTTTAAATTTCTAGCTTAAATTAAAACTTGCACCCCATACAACCTTTCATCCCCTTTTTAACCCCCTTAGGGGTTGAATTTCTCAAAACCGCTTCTTATCTCGTGTACACTTTACAAATGAAACTTGGTGTGCAAATTTCAACTTTCTATCTTTTGTAGTTTCGGCTCTGCGTTGATGAATCAGTCAGTCAGTCAGTCAGTCAGTCAGGACACTTGCATTTATATATATAGATAACGTAAATTCCATGTCACATATACTAAACAAAAAGTGACCAAGACAAGTAGTCACAGATATAATAGGTATCTGTGCAAGTAGGTATAGTAGTAGTGAGATTATTTATAAAATTAATACAAATCAAAAAATATTTAATGAAATAATCTGTTTTGTTACAGTTGTACTATAAAATGATGTTTTGTTTGCCACCTGAAGGGATATCAATATGAACGCCAAAATTCAAGACGATCGTTGGCGGGTCAGAGGTGAGCAACGGTTGGACTGCCCAGTGGCCAGTGGCCGGTGCACCCTTTCGCGAGCCATTCAATGCATCTGTCTATTCGGGGGATTAATGCATGTCTCATAAAAAGTATTAGAAAGATACAATTTAACCCGTCGGTTGCACAATATGCATAATAACACTTCTGCCGCTTTTTATTAAAAAAATGACAAAATATGTGTGAGAAAATATGCGGAGTTTCGTCTAGTCGTGAACAATTAATTAAAGCTAATTTGCCCAGTTTGCGACTAGCAAGAGTAGATCGTCATTTTTTGCAGAATCGATTAATGTTTGGGAACAATTTTCAATATATTCAAGGACATTGTTAAAAGCGATGTGCCTATTTACCAAAACCTAGTCTAATGCATCAGGATATTCAGGATTAAATATCTTACAAAGATGTTTGCAAAAGCTGCAATATTTAAAGAATATACAAGTAGGGAAGGTAATTAGGTATTACCATAATTATGGTAATAATGTAGATTTAGGGAATTAAGTCTAGGTTTATGGTGAAATAAAATAAATAAATTTCTTCTACATGCTTTCTTCTACGAGTAAAGTGGGTAAGGGTAAGGTAAAGTGTTTTTACGAGTAGATATTCATGTTTGCGAACTGCGAATAAAATTTCAATGTCGAATTGAAAAAACAAGGAGTCTCGTCTAGTCCGGGTCGACTAGGGTCTCGACTAAGGTCAGTGGGTAAAGGTGACCAACGGCTGGATGTTAGGGGACTTGGCCTTGTAATAAAAATAGAGTGTTTTTTATCTGAGAAATCCTACTAAATACTTGTGGTATACGAGTACATACATTGCTATAGGAATTTGGAAGTATATCTTGTGTTTAAATGAAAATCTATTCGGTAGGTACTTTACTAGATCACAAATTGATATTGCAAGCATTGAAAATATATATTTAATTATTTTGTAAATTTTTAATTAATATATAGTATGCTAACAACAGTAATAGTTACTCCGCGGTTTATACAATTGTATAGCAAAATGTGAAGAATATTTTATTGTAAAAGATTCGGTAGTTTTTCGATTCTCAGCTGAATGAACCCACAATTTATAACTTCTAAAAATTATATAAAACTTGAAAACTTTATTGATACCTAAAGATTGTAAATTAAAAAAAGCTTCCACAAATGTCCAGTGACCAGTGTTAAATCCCTTCGGCAGATGTCTTGAATGCAACTTGCAAAAGGGTGCAGTGGACAGTGGGCAGCTCAGCCGTTGGTAACCCCTGACCTATCAACGAAAAATACCATAATAATAAGAGGGATTTTTTTTGGATGTCAAAAAATTTGATATCTGAGTTTTCTTTCTCGATAATTATCCTCGGAGGAATAATCCAATATGGAGTGGTGACACGCACTAATTTCTATGTGAAACATTCTGCCGTTTTCGGCGCGGGGGGCGAGGAACGCACACAAATAATGTAAACACTAATGCATTTTTTGCATGCGTCGCTACACACGCACACAACAAAATTATCAAACACTAGCATAAACTATATTCACACAAATACAAGAACAAACACAGACAACCCTGTCCGTGAACGAGATGATGTCAGTTCTAAGTAAACGTAGAAGTGCGAGGGACTTGTCGATAATATTGTCGATATTTTATTGACTGAATTTTAACTGTCTGCTTTAGTCAATTATAACCATAAAAAACATTACATGTAAAAAGGTGCAAGTCTCGCAACGCTTCTACTACAAAAAAGTTTTGAGATGTAATGCTAATGTGAAACCAAGTCGGTTATTTTAATCAGTGCCAGGGGGTGTTAAAATCGTATCAATAAGATATCTTTAATTTGTAAAACGTATAATGACTTGGCCATCGCACGGCTGCATAATGACATAAGGATCATCGTCACCTATTAAAAATAATTCTAATTGAACATAACGCTAGCGCTAATTGGAGTTTGAGCATTACACATATTTACGAGTACGGTACGAGTAAAGCATTATGTGCGATTGCCACGTCATTATATGTATTACAAATTTAAGATATCTTATTGATACGGTTTTAACACCCCCTGGCACTGATTAAAATAACCGACTTGGTTTCACGTTACATCTCAGAACTTTTTGTAATAAAAGCGTTGCGAGACTGTACATGTAATGTTTTTGATGGGATCTCATCTCTTTTTGTAGACAATCCTTCTTTTCGGGTACTCATACCCATACTATGTATACTTATATCATAACTAAACACATACTCACATCGTACATACATCGTAGTGTACCTTTACTTTATCTACTATTTGTAGGAACTGCAACAGTAACTTTGTAATAGCATATATTTATATGGAATTACAAACTTACTTATGCAGTTCTTAGATCTTTAAAACGTGACTGATATTGCAATATTTTTAGTTTTTCGATGGCTTTATAAGCTGAAAACTACTTATGTTTAAAATTTATTGCATTTTTTGGAAATCTAAAAAAATAAATCAAAATAACAATATATTTATAATGTTCATATAGATTTTATCGATATTGGTTTTTATGGTGTCCCATCGCTAACTATGGTAGAGTGATACCAGAGTAATAAATTAAAAGTGCCTATTTTTATGGAAAATGACGGCAGTAAATACCTTAAAATAAATAAAATACAATACAAATATTGGACATGTCAAATAAAAAATATACGATAGAAACTAAGAGAAAAATGATTTTTCAAACAGTAGTAGGGTAGGGGCGTTAGTTTTCGTCCACTTGACGAAATTGAATATAAATCTACATTGCTGCACAAATTTGGACTTAATGCAATCCTTAATGTCGAGACAATATATGATCGAGTATCTATCTACTTAAAAAATGTATTTGGCAAGTAGCAAATTAAATATCAACAAATATGTTATTTGCTAATCTGTCATGTGGACGAAAACTAGAGACTAGAGAATGGACGGAAACTAGCACAATGACCCTATATCGGTAATATCACGTTATTTATGATGTATACTATTTATTTCATTGAATTGATTATGTTGATATAAAAATATGGTGTTATAGAAAAATAATGTGTTATATAAATTATATAATAATAAGCAACGCAAATTAGAAGTTAGGTATACCTAATGAATATTTAGAAAGTATTCTTTAAATATTACCCTAAATTAGATCTAGTACCATGAAGTGGTATCACTTTCAGATCAACAATGTTTTTTAGTTTTTTGCTAAATTAGTGTACTATTTGATAATATTTACATGTAATAGTACTTACGTATGAAAAGAAACGTGTTCTTTAAGTACGCTAGATGTGTCAAATCGGTTTTTACAGGAGAAAACGCTACAATTCGGCATTTTCTGCTCCTAACATTCCGCTTAGACTGACGTTTGCTGAATGGCGTATGACGTATGGCAACTAGTTTTATATAACCTCCTTGACCGGCGGCCGCCGACTTTTGGCAGAGGGGAACGCCTGTTCATGGCGGTTCCTGTTGGTTTATTATTCCGAGTAATTATCAGTCTTCTAATAATCCAAATAGTTAGACGACATTCTAATTGGTTATTAGAAGATGGTTGTAATAGCTTTAGCCTAAGTTACTAAATACCAATAGTAGGTATGGATTAAATAAATCTGGTGGTCATACTAATTATTTATTTATTTATAGATATTTGTCAAAAATTCGCGTTTTAAATAACATGATAAACGCTCGTATTTTGTATTCATCCTTGGAAGTTCTCTCTTCATAATAAATGTGCATAGTGTTCAAAGTAATCAATAAATTATAAACCAACAAGGCTAAGGCCTAACTATTGTTTAGTTAGACTAGATTCTTGATCAGCCTTAAGCTTGTCCTCATACCTACTTTTTTATTTTCTTATAGTGCTGCCACTATTCCCAATCATAATTAAAACTGTTATTCATTGAACTCTGAAATGTTACAGCGTCGCAAAACCAAATAATTAATGCAGTTCAAAAGTCATCGAATGCCCATTTTCATTTGCATGCGTAACTATTTTAACCGATATACTGCCACGTTTTACAATACGTGATTAGATTATTTAAGTTTACGAAATAAATGTTCAGCTCGTTGCGATATCTTTATTATTTCGCACAACAAACTGCCGTAAACGAACTTCAAGATACTTATTCACAAGAGACGACACGTACTAGATCCATTCTAGATGCGTTATAGTTTAGATGTCAACTAGTTCTCTTTTGCAGCGCAATTCGGGCAACCAATGTCACTTTTACGTTAGATAGAGTTAGATATCTATTAGATGTGAATTGGATCTCTAAGTCATATCCTGCGGAAATCGTTCGAGTATCTCCAGAATCGAAATTTGACAGATTAGATCTTAAACATATCGTTATCGTATCTTGGTGATGTCTAAAAGATATCTAGCAGATGTTTATTTCAGAATCCGAATCGGGCCCAAAATACCGCATGATTGGGCCCATCATTTTTTTTGCACGAAAAAGTAAGCGAATAAAAATTGCGAAGTTCAATGTCATAGGGATTAAGTTCAAGTTCTCAGTCCCAGGAGGTCAGCGGTCATCCGGGGGTCAGGGGTGACCAACGGCCGGCGAATCCACCGGACAGTGCGAAACAAGTGACTAACCCTTAGGTACCCAACCTGGAAGAACCCTATTGTTACACAACAATAGCTTTTGCAAAAATGCGACTTATCTCTGAGCTGATTCATAGTTCTGCTATTGTTTAATGTAATGTTCCGCTTTGTTTTAGAATTCTGCATAGATAAGAAATAGTTGGTGTGAATACAAAATCTTTATGAATGAACAACGTAAGTACTTTCAAGCGATATTCTAAGTGTGATTAATTTACCGAATATTCAAATTACCTAAATTTATAGCCCTGTTTTCATCATTGAGATAACAATACCTATCTATTAACCAATGAAAGTTGACAATTTCTTTTTGTTACCTACTTATAAAATATACATACTTAGGTACTTTATGAAATGTTTACCTAAGTAGGGAAGTTATTCTGCAAAACGGTTTAATCTTAGTTGTTGTCTTAGTAGTTGTCTAAAAATAGGTTTAGATATTTACTATAGAAGACTACATAAATAGCTAATGTCCAACCTATAAAAGAGAGTACGAAGCGCTAAAAAACTTGATACGATAGAATAGAACCGGGTACCCTAGTCCGTTCGTCACCTCTGACCCACGTCAGTCCAGTCCATGGCGAAGGATATTGGCAAGTTCACACACTTAGCCTTGATATTGAATTAGCCAACATTGTAAGAATAATTCTATTTCGGTGGTCTTTAGAAATAATCTTTATTATACTCATCTCAAGTAAAAGAGGAGAATGTTATTATTAAATACCGATTGAGTAGATTCACAGAGGTATGAATTATGAAAGTTAGACATGTAAGATAATTATAAGTTAGTAGGTACATATTTCTGCAATAGATTACATAGTTTAATCAAAACATATGGTGAGTCGCTTTATAGGCAAGACTTCTTTAATACATAAGTATCGTTTACCTAATTTTAAGAACTTTGCTTGCGGACAACTTAATAGGTTACCTATACAGAACAGAGGCTTTATTTAAAGGGGTCAGTGGAGAAAAATCAGGAACTATAAAGATGACATTCGAAAGCCAACTGCAGCTGCATTACTGTGGCGAGTTTATTGCTGCGACAGTTGTAAAAGTCAGTTTCCTTCATTAACCCTTCATTAAAATAAATTAGTGACGTTCGCCGTTGCCTACTGTCACGATTCGACCGCTCAATCCGTCACTCATTTTATGTAGGCAATTGACAGTGACAGCGCCACTCGCAGTGACACTCGCAAAAAAATTAAAAAAAATCGTAGCATTTTTGGAGACAGCTGTCCAAAAAACAATGCTGAATTGCGCCTTTTGCTAATCGGTTATACAATTTGCATCACATTTATTTTCACAAAAGCGAACGGTCGGCGCGCTGGACAGCGGTCAGTCCCTTTACGACTCTTTTATTTACTCTAAGCTTATTAAACCCTTTCTTTGTTGAGTCATTCCGGAGGGTAATTAATATGGTCGGTATTGTGCAAAAACGTTGTTTTTTGTTCTTTGTTCGCCGCATTGTTCGTCGGCCGGTTTCCCGCTTTGTCGAGGTGATCATTAGCCCAGTGGGCAGTTTTGCGCTGACCGCTCCGAGTGGTTTTTTTCTCACAGATATAGAACTACACTAACCCTTTGACCGTTATAATCTTAAGTACCTTCCTATGGTTTTTTTCACGATTAATTGATGATCTTTGTTTGGTAAGTGAAATATTAAGGACATAATATAGGTACGTCCTATTAATTTTCTTTACCGGCCTACCTACCAATACCTAAATAATGCAGCAGATACCAAATTTTATGCTTAATTCATATAAAAATATATAATAATATAACTTTCATAAAATTTTTCGTGTAGGTACCTACACTGAACTTAACGTTATATACAGTTTCAGCTACAGTCTACACTTAACTATACATAGGTAGTTTAGGTAGTTTGCAACTCTGCATCCCACCCAGGTATGTACCTATTTGTATATAGAGATAGCGAAAGTTAGGTTATTCACTTTACTATAAATTTAATACCTCTTTTATTAAAACCACTATTTCTGATGTTTTAATATTTGCAACATATTCGTTACATATATTTACAAATGATACCGTTAAGCTCAGTGTTCATGAATAATACATACTTAAGTGTGTGGTAGCGCATATACCTAGTGATTCGCTATAGGAATGCGAACGTGGTTCGCGAATCGCATCATGCGAGAGGAAGGAGGATCGCCCTCCCGCGGCGGTAGCCAATCAAAAGACGTCTAGACCGTAAGCTCAGGCAAGCGGCGTAGTGTGCGTCACTCGCGAAATATATAAAGCGCCAATCCACTTTATCCTTGTGTTCAATGTGTATGACCGATGAGCTTGTGTAAAAAATATCATAGGTTTTTTGTTATTTCCTTACATAGATTTAAGGCTTGCCATTGGACAACATAAATACCTAACAAGTTTTTATCATACCTAGGCAAAGTATATAAGAAACAAGTACACGTACCCAGATGACGTAATCCCCGCGTTTATATTTATCTTCTTCGTTTTCTGCGGCCTTAGTACTCCGACGCGCATGCAAAGTTCTTCCTGTGTAATTGAACGCACATTACTAGTTCTAGTTTAGAACAATAGTTGTTGTCAAAACGTCAAGCATTTCAATAGTTCGCCGGAAGCATAAAAACAGAACAAGGGGTGGATTCTATTAAGAATGGTTGTTAAAGTGGGATTACTTCCAACAAGACTTCAATTAGGGGGGGTTGCGATATGTTTAGCAAAGGGATGTGTGCGGAAGGTATTAACCCTTCCGTGTAAAATATCTTCTTTTGATCGCTTCTAACACGTGTTCGTCTCAACAGTGATCCCTGGAGGAGGTCATGACATGATTCACTGCTTGCTACTGCACTTCATTAAGATGTTGCTTAAAATAGCAAAAAAGCTTCCTCATTAACTGTGCGTGCTTAACTGCAAGCTTACTGTTGGATATTTAAGGAAAAATAGAGCAGAATGACTGAGCATGTAAGAGGAAAAGATTATAGTTTTACGAATGACGTGGCGTGGACATTTGGGTCATTCAAAATTTTATTACGAATTGAATCCACTTAGAGCTTTGCAATAGCCTTACAAATCTTTTATACAAACTGCAAACACTTTTTTTATCCCTTGAAAAATATTTATGCGTTCAACAGTTTCTTTCATATCCTATGTGTTATCGCATGATATACCTACATATGAACATGCATAATATGATAAATCATGATATTCTTCATGATATCCTAATTGGACTTTATGTGAATAAAGCATGAGTGAAAAAACGATGACCAAAATAGGCATTGCTTTGATAATAATAATCTATGTATCTTCATAAACTTAGTAGGGTTGGATAAAGTCAAAAAATACGTCTTCAAAAAAAAAACATTCACATTGGCTACATGGGTAGGTTAGGTTACTATATACTATACATATTGAAATACAAAAAAATCATCGTTTCAGCTCCGCAGTATAGGTAAGTACTCGTACATCTATTTTTGGCACGACGTTTAAGAATTATATCTAAAACAACCCCTTCCTAACCTTATGGGTTTTTAAAAAACATGTCACGGGGGAGTAGCGAGATTAGCCCTACAAGTAAACCAGCAAAAACACTGCGCATGGGCGTTTTTCAATTAGCTGTCACTTTGTCAACCCTTCTGCTATTTTTTAACCCTTCGCAGGCGCAAAAGATTCGATAAGTTAATTATGTGGTAAAAAGAACTGCTTCAAGGGCTTTTTGAGAATAGTTGGCATTAGATAGTTTTCTACCTATTAAAAACTTAGAGGCACGTACACTAAAGATTTAAGCACATTACAATTCAAATGGTTTGAAAGACAGATAACTATGACCGCAAACATATTTAAAATAGCACAAGGTACTTATAAAAGCCAAGACTGCTTAACTTCACTGTCCAGTTGCTATTTACATATATCCAATCCAAACCTAATAAAGGATAAGTGGATTACTTTTCTGCCTAAGTTTTATGAGAGATGAGAAATGTGAATAGTGTAAATTTGCCCAAGACATAATTATGGTTGTAATATTATTACATCAAATATGATTCCTAAATACAACTAAAACAACGCTTGCGAACAAAGGAAACAGAAATACAAACCGGAAAGCAGTATCGTACTAAAGTGTAATGTAGGCACCATTTCGAAAAGGTAACCCGTTACCGCAGAGGAAATGTGTAGGTAAGTAGGTCAGAAATACGATTGTGCATTGCACATGTTGTGAAAGCGACGCAAAAAATACCCCCTTTTATAAATCGCTTTGTTTTCACACACAAAAAAAGTTTGATTGTTAACTGCAATTTGTACCCTCAATATCGTATAGACATGCCATTTCGAACTGGCTCACCTCACGTATTCGATCACTTTTTAAATCAAATGCTAATCTCTCATAAAATCAGCAACCTCTCTCTCATCTTCTTATACAAACTACCGACTAATCTTTGCATATTACCAAGTTTCCTGAAAAATTTGGATACACATGGACCAATCCTTTACGAGCTTATTATATTAAAGGAATAGCATTTTATCATAGTTTTTGCTCGCTCTCGCATACGAATACCTTCAACCCTCAACCCTTCTCGCGGCCAAAAGCGGGATTCTTTGCCTACCATTTTTTGTGTATCTTTTCTTTTTAAATGGCACATGCAGAGAAGATTTTTTATGCTCCTCTACCTATTTGATAAAACGCAACCTCATCAGTATACCTGAGTGGAGACTGGAGCTATTCTCTTAATAGGCTATCCTAATCGATTAACTGCCTATGCATAGCTATAATTTTATACGCTTTGAAGAAAGTTTGGTTTTTTACAATGAATATATATGTACGAGTACATATCTCTGTTACCTTAAAAACCTGCTTTTAGTGAAAACGGGTTTTCCCTAGTTAAAACTAGTTGTCCGTGAGGCCTAGGTGAAAAATCTCAGTTAAAGCTAGTTTTCATCAGGGCCTTACGGAAAACAAGTTTTAACTAATACCTACTGAAAATGCGTTTTCACTGAGGCTATTCGGAAAACTAGGCTTAACCAGGGAAAACGCGTTTCCATTAAAAACGAGCTTTTACTGTGACATCTATAATGATTCCTGTCTATCAGTACTTAAATATTCATTTTATACCTACCTTGTTTATGCTGTGTGAGTCAACTTCAACTTCAACTTCAACATTTATTCAGCAAATAGGCCACAAGGGCACTTTTACACGTCAACATTGAATTTACATAAAAGCAAAATAATAATAATTATACATCAACAATTATTAAATACAACTACAACTACCAAATCAAACTAACGTAATACAATTACTTAGAGATGTATAAGGTCTCTTAATGTCGAATTACATAAAAAAACTATAATAATAATATTAAAATAAAAACAAAACAGATACATGGAAAAAAAATCTAAACTTATTTAGAGGTGTAAATGTCTCTAAGTGTCAGAACTAAAAAATAACATAGTTTATCAAATTATCCTTAGAGATGTATAGGGTCTCCAAGAGTCACAATCCTGTATGATTAACACATTACGAGAAAAAAAAAAACATACGAGAACCGAATGAGGCGTCTCACTGCAATTAAATTAAAAAATAAAGTTACTAAATATATTCGTGTTAGCTTAAACAGACCCGTCTCCACAAACAGCACCCGTTCACGAGTACGACGCGTATCTCAGCCATCGCCTCCCTCAACCTTCATTCGGGAAAGTGGTGACCCGATCAACGACGCCACCGTAAGCAAAGACTTTTAAGCGAGCATGACATGTTCAAGCTACCGGCCTATATTAATATTAAAATAGTGATAACACTTAGCTGTGAGACACAGCATTTTGTGCTCGTATGTTACATAAAAGACGGTATAGCTTCACATAATTACTAGCCTAAATTGACTTAGAGATGTAAAGGTCTCTAAGTGTCCGAATCATTAAAAATATAAGTATGTACAATAAAATAAAAATAATAAAATGAATAAATACTTAGGGATGTAAAGGTCTCCAAGTGTCAGAATCATTAAAAATAAAATAAATAATTACTTAGAGATGTATATGGTCTCCAAGTGTCCAAAACTAAAATTAAATTAAACAATATAATCAAGCGAGAACATGATTGTCTCATGTGTCAATTCTACTGGACACTAGCATATTTAATTTACAATGAAAAAACAATATTTATTGAACTCTTATCATACTATCGAAATCAAGCTACAGGCTTAAAGGCATCTCTATCGTGTATAAAATCATTTACAGTGTAGTACGCCTTACTTAACAAGGAGCGCTTAATGTGTGACTTAAATTTGGTAAGTGGTAAATTCGCTATGTCAGTAGGGACTTTGTTATAAAAACGTGTACAGTTCCCGACGAAAGACGTACTAACCTTACGGAGGCGGTGGGCGGGCACAGCAAGTTTATGTTTGTTTCTAGTGTTATAGTTATGGATGTCACTGTTAAGCTTGAATTCGTGGATGTTTTTCCGAACATACATAATATTCTCAAGTATGTATTGAGATGCAATGGTAAGAATGTTAACCTCTTTGAATTTCTCTCTCAGAGATACTCGAGCGCCCAGTCCATAGATGGAACGTACAGCTCGTTTTTGCAGCACAAATATTGTCTGAATGTCTGCCGCTTTTCCCCACAACAGAATTCCATACGACATAACACTATGGAAATAACTAAAGTATACCAGCCTGGCCGTCTCTACGTTTGTTAGCTGTCTGATTCTCCTCACTGCATAGGCTGCTGAACTGAGTTTGCCGGCTAGAGTGGCTATATGTGCATGCCATTGCAGTTTTGAGTCTAAAGTGACTCCCAGGAAAACAGTTCGATCTTCAAATTCCAGCGTATCACCTTTTATTTTAATCTTGCTGTTAGTTACCTGCTTGACGTTAGGTAGCGTAAACTTGATGCATTTGGTTTTCTTGGCGTTCAAAAGCAAATTGTTTGCCGTAAACCAGTTTACTACGGTAGATAGCGCTTCATTAATGCTATCGAAGCTATTTTCCTTTCTGTCCACTTTAAATATAAGGGAAGTGTCATCTGCGAATAACACTATATCATGTCTATCTTGCACAACTTTTGGTAAATCATTAATGTATACCAAAAACAGGAAGGGACCAAGAATTGAACCTTGAGGCACTCCGAGGGCTACCGGGGACCCCGCTGATTGAGCTCCATTAATAACTACTCGCTGAGTTCTATCCGAAAGGTACGATGAGACTAGGTCAAGGGCACTAGCCTTTATCCCATAGCGGCTTAATTTTCTCTTTAAATTTTCGTGATCAACGCAATCAAATGCCTTTGACAGATCACAGAAAATTCCCACAGCATCTTGAGCTTTTTCCCAAGCGTCAAAGATGTGTTTTAGAAGTACCGCACCGGCGTCAGTAGTAGATCGACCTCTGGTAAAACCAAATTGATTGAGTCTACACTGTTACTAATACTTTGTTGTTACTTTTTAATATTGTATCAGCGCTGCAGCAGTAGGAAATGGGCGATGTCATTGAAAAATTCCTTTTTATATTTAGTGTACCTATATTGAAAATTCCTATATATATTTTTGTTTGTACTTAAGTAGGTAAGTAAGTACATAGTTAAACAATAAATGCGCAAGAAAAAAAACTCTTCTTATATAACTAATAGACAATTAGAAACCCATAAGACCAAAATAGTTTGAAAAAGTTGCAGATAAGGGAATTTACTGCGTCAACATTTTTTTCCGGGCTAACAGTAAACCCATCGATATCTCCGCCAAAACAAACGGTCGTATAGTGCAAAACGTCAGATACGGCCGTATTCGGAATTGGGAACAAAAAATCGCGCAGGTAAAAAGTCATATACCGGTATAATTATTGTCACAAATTAAAGCAAAAAACAACACAAAAGGTATCAAAATTCTGCAAGCCACACGAGCAGGTAGAAGAAATTTATATAAATCTGTGTTTTTTGTGTGGAAAGAATTGTGCAAAAGCGTGGGACGAAACGTGGGATAACTGTACTCTTCGAGACAGCCGGCATCGGCGGAACAATCTGATGCGCGGAAAACTCGAAGATGGGGGTGTAGTGTAGGTACTTAATTATAATTATTTATAATTTATGAAATACTGCCCATGTTATTAGTTACCAGTGACAGACCGTCTTAGAACTCTATGTTTACCTACCTAATTTTAGGAACCAGCAGAGCATGTCGTAGGTATACGGTATACCTAACTAAACGCGAGCATGCGAAATAAGCTTCGGCTTGTCCAAGGTCCAAGGGATCTGTTTGACGCGATGCCACTGTTAGGTACTTACTACTTTGTCACCCTAATTTACTTAACACAGGTCAGCCCAGTCTGGATCTGAATTTCTGGGATAGGTTTTTTTATATGAGCACAGTCAACCAACCTATTGTGTAGGGTTAGTTGTTGATCAATGAAACACTAAAAGTTCAAGCCTTTCTATCTCTGGTGTTTTTAAAGTTACGAGTGTGACATTTCGCATGAAGATAAACAATTTAGTTGGCTATCGTATGGCATTCAAGGTTTCTACTTATCTTTAACAGTTTCTGTATTGTAAACCTTTTTTTGAAAAATGAGTTTTGTTTCATTGTGTACTTGTGCATGTTTTCAATGAAACACTCTGATTTTTACAGTGAAACAGATGTCTATAAGCCCATGTCATTACAGTCTACCATGAAACATCCTTAATAAACATTGAAACGTTGTAATAAATAAGTTACATTAATACATACATCCTTTCAATCAATTAATGAGAAAGGAAAGGAGAAAATAGTGGTAGGCTGAAATTTGTTATTTAAAATGTTTCCGAAATATGGAATCTTTATAAAATTGCTGAAATATCTAAAAGCGAAAGACTTGTTTCATTGTACGCACACCTAAGTTTCATTGTGAATCGAAAATCTGGTCGGCACTTACGGCATGCTGCGAGAAAGGCGCCTTTTATGTCCACGGAGCATGATTGCCAACTAGGTGGACGCGGGAGGGTTTTAAGCATCTCCATGCTCGATATCATACACTTTCTTGCGACATAGTGTTTATAAACGACTGTTTCAATGTTAGACATGTTACCTTAACCTTGCCATCAATGAAACATTCAACATTTAAACTATCCTATCTCAGCCATTTCTAAAGTTAAGTATCTTATATTTTGTCATATGATAGACAAATTATTATCAATTTTCATGGTATTTTAGTTTCACAAATTTCGGACATAGTCTTTAATTAATTAAAAAAATAATGAGTTTGTTTCATTGTGTACTAATACTGGTGTTCAGTGAACATCATGTTTCATTGTTTACTACATAAAAATGTTTCATTGTGAGACTAGGGGGCGTTTTTTGAATCAATTAAAAAACTGCACCAAAGAGTGAAAGAAATTTAAAAATATTTAGCTCCAAAGTAACTTTAATACACATAGAACACAACAAAAAATTAAATAACGCCAAACTAGACTCTATATCTTGGCAAAAAATTGCGAAACATAAATGAAAAATATTACTTTTGTCGCACGAATTCACAATAACGCTCGTAGCAACGTGCTCCTTCTCCGAGGCGCGCTCGCATATTGGGGAGGTGCTGGGGGTCTCTGAGCCTGCCCTTGCTTGACAGACGGCACTAGCTGATAACACCTAGTTTCCGAGATATCGCAAAGTTTCACTGTGTACGATTGTTTCAATGTTCGACAAGTGACCCTACATACTTATTAAATAGGAAGTATGAGTTTATAAGATCATATTAACATATAGGTACGTTTCTGCAAATGGAAAAGTACTATAGTACAGTAGCCAGAACGCTTATGGTGACGTCATATCGTGGGATTCGACAGGTTAATGTTAATGTTTTTAGGTAACTAAACTATACAAAAATATGTAAAAATTGTTCTCATTTCTTGACAGCCAATGAAGTTCATATATTTTCCAGCCAGACGTGTTTATAAAGACACAAAATATATATGCTGTGTCACTAAATAAACAATCGTATCACAGTCAATACCTATACAATGGCAAAAGGGAATGTGGTGCAAAAACCATCTCGTAAAAAATATTAAGCTTCTCCCAGAGTTGTTTGCAACGTGATAAGTTTATTTTGAAATAGAGAATCAAAATCGGCTTACGTTTCCTATTTTGAACTTCCATTTTTGTGATATCTAATGTGATTAAGTTATTAGAGTCAGACCAAGCTAAGTTGGCAGCGATTTTGATAGCCCAGACGGTACAAGTGTTATTTTAGACGTCAAACTTCTATAAAATTATGACCTTTACTTAGCCTAATTTTATTATAAAAATACGAAGTGCATCTTTCATTGAGGTCTGTAAAAATAGTACCATTAGTACCTAAATACATTAATGTAGAGGAAATTTTCAGGCGTTAGTGAAAACGCGTTTTACCTAATTAAAACTAGTTTTCTGAAAAGCCTCGGTGAAACACAACTCACCCATGTCCTCTAAAATCGTCATATATTTTTATTTATTTCACTTCATATAAAATTTATCCGGCTGCCGCCATTTAAAAAAAATTGCATGTGTATTTTTCAGCCTAAAACACTAATAAGTGTTACCCTAATTTGTGTTGTGTTGCTAAGTATTTCAAACACAGAAAAAAGTTGCAGTTTGGACCGCCCCAAGTACAACATTATTGTCGTGAAAAACGAGACTCCAATGTTTTTAACTTTTTAATTTTTAACTGCTCACTGATCTTAAACTATGCACTTCGCCTCCTAATTTTAAACCGACAATGTCATCCTTGCGGCCCATTTGTAAGAAAAGAGTACCATATTCGTTTACTGATGCAAATATGTAATGCGAATTTATTCTTCGGTTATTTTAAAATTTTCAATCTGGTCCCTGAAATAACGCGTCGCGACGCGACAGGCTGCTAGCATTCGCGTGTCGATGAACCCGTACAAAAACTCCCCCGCGCTATCAACCGCGTTCTCACGCGTTCTCCTGATCTCTGACACGCCTGAAAAAGCTAACTTTTTATACAAGTAACTTCAAACAAATCCAACATGTTGTGGCAGAAACTATCCGCAAAATAATTACGTTTTTAAGACGAGCACCCTATTCAAATTTTCTTTCATACTACCGTAAAATGGGGTGAGTAGGGTCAAAACTGAAATTCAAATCTCGATAACATTTTATTTTTACATATGAAAACTGAATGGTGTATATAATAAGTGTTCCGGACGTTTGTATTTTAGTTTTTATTTTATTTTGGGTAGTTCCATTTCATAACTTTGACGATAAAGAGGAAACCCCACCTCACCCCGTAGTGCCTCGTATTTGGGGTGAAAGGGGTTTTCATACAAAGGTGTTTTGGAAGATTGTTGGATCGATTTTTTTTATTACCTATGCGTATTACTATAGCTCCATTTTAAATTGGAATACATTATTTTTGTAGCAGTAGCCTTAAAATCCCTTCTCACCCCCCTCTCAAACCTTCTCTCCCCATTCATAACCCACCTCTCCCCGCGAAACCTACTCGCCCCGTTTTACGGTACACCAAGGAAAGTTGAAAAATGCTATTATTACCTATATAGCTATATATGCTAATAGTATCTATTTTCTGAAATCCATTTTACACAAATTGCACTAGCGGCCTTCGTCGACAATGGAGCATTTACCTGCCACCACCTCGCATAACATATGAGCGTCTGATTGAGTTAGATTACACAATCCTTTAATGCACTTTTTGTGCACATTAGGGGTAGATATTAAAATGTCAGGCATGCATTATGACGGCACCGGAAGTCGCGTTTCACTGCGAATGTTGTTTCCGGTCCGCCCCTGCTGTGAACTCTCATTATTCTTTCAGCAAATATGTTTTGACTAAGGCTATTACCTCTTTCGATCAGCGAGCGGACGCGGCCGTCTCAAATGGTCCTGCGCACCGTCATTAATATAATGATTGAATCATTATCAATCATTAAAGGGTGAGGGCATCACCAGATGCTTTAACTATAGGTACGTCTAGTCGAAGTTACTTTGAAAGCAAATTCGGCCTGTTTTAATGTAACAAACAAAATGTAAGCCAAGTTGTCTGTGGTTGATGAGAACTATTTCGGATAAGCGTCTATATGGCAGTAGCGTATTAATAGTGACAACCTGACAACCGACTATAAGTTACCTTTTGCCTGAAATTGATCATATAATATTATATAACATTACGTAACTTTTTAAAATGTTATCTATATATTCGCCGCTTAGATAACCATGCGAATATAAAGACGTAACCGTAAACCTTAAACGAACCCCGAAATAAAAATAAGTAGGTACGAAAATGTTTATTAATAAATACACAAAGAGTAAATGTACATACAATTAAGATAAATGTCGCTCATTTAAATACATAAATACGCAACAAATTCAAACTTCTTCTGCGTTAACAAACATAGATAAGCGACAGTGTTAATTAACCTTGGCGTTTCTTATATCAGACGCGGACTACCTTCATGAAATAGTAAATAGTTGATTACACATATTGTCAAAGTTAACAATAATATCAGTAACCTTTGTTTCCGACCTTACTGTGGGCTCGATTCGGATTTTGTAATAGACATCTATTAGATATATTTTAGACATCACCAAGATACGATAACGATATATGTTTAAGATCTAACCTGTCAAATTTGACATTTCCGCGATTCTGGAGATACTCTTGAACGATTTCCACAAGATATTACTTAGAGATCTAATTCACATCTAATAGATATCTAACGCGATCTATCGTAAAAGTGACCTTGGTTGCCCGAATTGCGCTGCCAAAGAGAACAAGTTGAAATCTAAACTATAACGTATCTAGAATGGATCTAGTACGTGTCGTCTCTTGTGAATATCTTGAAGTTCGAATACGGCAGTATGAATAATGCACACCTCGGCCTTATCAGGCCCCGTAGCCAACATGCCAATCGCTAACGCCGTAGCTAACGAAACGCAACACTGTCACACGTCACACTAATTTGGAAGAGTGATAGAGACACAAAGCGATCCGACGGCGAAGCGATAGCGATCGTCAACTTGGGTAGCCCGGCAGTAGCCAAGATGATAATCGTTTATCGATAAATACCAATCGAAAAGTAAAAATGTATCGGGATAACAGATGCAAACGAAAATCGTGTTATCATCTTGTGTGTATGATAGTACTATGCCTTATGGGAAACGGTCGAAGAGATAGTTCAGATCCGGAAACCGCTTCCAACTTTTAGTATGTTGTTGGGCATGGTATTGGGTCTCCAAAACTGCCGGGAGACAGTGGCGCCGGCCATCTACTTCAGCGGAATGACGTCATAAAAATGACTCCCGCCTCGTTGCGAATATTGCATATTGCACCCAAACTATGCATTGCACATACACGAGTGGGGTATTAAATGAAAGCTAATTAAATATACTACATTTAATTTGTACAGTGTGTACCGAAATAAACGACAATTTAAGAGAAAATTACAAACAAATAAAAATGATGTATAAAAATATTCGATTATTTGGGTTTTACAACCGAACCAAAAGTCGGACGTTAAAGCAATGTACTTGTACTACAACATTAAAGATGGCGTCTCGAGCCATACACTGATAAAAAAAAAAAACAAAATTTGTCCAAAAATGTGGAAATTGTGCAACAAAATGTAGGTATTTGCCAGTACAAATGCATTAAAGTTAAAAAAATCGAAATTGCTCATTTTCTGGATAATCCGCATAAGCATCTAGTATGTTATTAGCAATATGACCTGGATTCTAAAACCGCCGGGAGACCATCTCTATTGTCTCTGGGTAACGAATAATGACGTCATACAGATAATCACGACCGAAATTCGCAAAATGTAAATTATAACTATACCATGAGTCATACATACACGTGTGCTACATCAAACGAAAGGTTATTAAATATATTATAATTCGTTCATACATTATTTATTAAAACATTGTATAGTTTAAGAGCCACAAACAAAGAAAAAACACTCTTTATGAAGAAAGTTCATATATACATATTTTATAGCTCAACTAAAAATGTTATAACAATGTTTCGTATATCATTAGAAAACACAGTTATTCAGGTTTAGGTTACTGCTTAAATTTTTGATTTACATCAACAACTAAGAAAGTTATGCAAAAATAACTAAAGCGCGCCAACAATTCTACCTACAACGGGCTCATATTATGCAACTACAGTCCTAAGTATCGGGCAAGCAATGAAAGTACATAACGTAAAATAAATTAAAATGTCATTTTTGACCAAAACATATAAAACAAAGGACAATAAATTTTGGGGGTTCCCCATACTTAGAACTGAAACTCAATTTTTTTTTTCATCAAACCCATAAGTGTGGGGTACCTATGGATAGGTCTTCAAAAATGATATTGAGGTTTCTAATATCATTTTTTTCTAAACTGAATAGTTTGCGCGAGAGACTTCCAAAGTGGTAAAATGTGTGTGTAAAAGGGGGGGCCCTGTAACTTCTAAAATAAGAGAATGATAAAACTAAAAAAAATATATAATGTACATTACCATGCAAACTTCTACCGAAACTTGGTTTGAACGAGATCTAGTAGGTAAGTAGTTTGTATACGTCATAAATCCCCTAAATACGGAACCCTTCATGGGCGAGTCCGACTCGCACTTGGCCGCTTTTTTTTATATGTTTTGGTCAAAAATGACATTCTAATTTATTTTACGTTATGTACTTTCATTGCTTGCCCGATACTTAGGACTGTAGTTGCATAATATGAGCCCGTTGTAGGTAGAATTGTTGGCGCGCTTTAGTTATTTTTGCATAACTTTCTTAGTTGTTGATGGAAATCAAAAATTTAAGCGGTAACCTAAACCTGAATAACTGTGTTTTCTAATGATATACGAAACATTGTTATAACATTTTTAGTTGAGCTATAAAATATGTATATATGAACTTTCTTCATAAAGAGTGTTTTTTCTTTGTTTGTGGCTCTTAAACTATACAATGTTTTAATAAATAATGTATGAACGAATTATAATATATTTAATAACCTTTCGTTTGATGTAGCACACGTGTATGTATGACTCATGGTATAGTTATAATTTACATTTTGCGAATTTCGGTCGTGATTATCTGTATGACGTCATTATTCGTTACCCAGAGACAATAGAGATGGTCTCCCGGCGGTTTTAGAATCCAGGTTATATTGCTAATAACATACTAGATGCTTATGCGGATTATCCTGAAAATGAGCAATTTCGTTTTTTTTAACTTTAATGCATTTGTACTGGCAAATACCTACATTTTGTTGCATAATTTCCACATTTTTTGACAATTTTTTTTATCAGTGTATGGCTCGAGACGCCATCTTTAATGTTGTAGTACATTGCTTTAACGTCCGACTTTTGGTTTGGTTGTAAAACCCAAATAATCGAATATTTTTTTACATCATTTTTATTTCTTTGTAAATTTCTCTTAAACTGTCGTTTATTTCGGTACACACTGTACAAATTAAATATAGTATATTTAATTGGCTTTCATTTAATACCCCACTCGTGTATGTGCAATGCATAGTTTGGGTGCAATATGCAATATTCGCAACGAGGCGGGAGTCATTTTTATGCCGTCATTCCGCTGAAGTAGATGGCCGGCGCCGCTGTCTCCCGGCAGTTTTGGAGACCCAATACCATGCCCAACAACATACTAAAAGTTGGAAGCGATTTCCGGATCTGAACTATATTCCCTTAAGGCAGTGCACTATGATTCAAGTTTTTATTGGCGGTTTTCTATAAACGATTGTCACTTCGCTAGGCCTCTATTAGTGATTGCTGTCCAAATTCTGATTCAATTAGTTCGTTCCAAAGGTAACAGTCCGAATCTTACAATTTGACTGCGACATATACATATATTTGTTTGTCATAGGTATCGCCGAATACACAATTCTCATTGCGCAAACGCTCATTATGAGATTAATTTAAATTGGGGAAGTTCATTGTGAGCTCATATTTTTCCTGTATTTGTGACGCCATGGAATGTGATTAGCGGAATATAAAGAATTTTTTCCGCAACCCGTATACCAACAAAAACCTAAAACCGTTATAAATCGATAAAATAATCCATATAACTGTCATCAGTTCCCCGTTCGCATAAAGAATGTGGGAACAAATTATCGCAAACACTTTGATGGCACGCAAAAAAACCATTGCACAAAACATCACCTGATCAAAAAAATACACTCCCACGCTACGAAAGGGTTGCGCGCACCTGACCTATATTGCCTAAGCGAAAAAAATGTTTTCTTTTGCGTTTTTTAGCAGTGTTCTCAATCTTTACGTAGATCATATAGATTGCAATGGTTATACGGTAGTGTGTCCCATTTTGGTGATGAAGCCGGGATATAGGCAAGACATCTGAAGGAAATTTCAACATCATCATCACTCATAATAATTCATAAAGCACGGAATATGTTTTTGATAAAATTATATTTAAGTACATACTTTGTTTTGTCAATTAGGTACGAACCATTTCAACTAATTAAGTTCTAACGTTGTATTGTTTATCAGTCTGTTTTCGTGTTTTGCTTTAGGAGAATGACCAATAGTTTAAAGATCCTATAAGTAATAAATAAAATATTTATAATAAAACATTAATCTTTATGGCAATCTATTATTCCCTGTGTATCTTTACGATCAAATCACGCAATACAAGTTTCCCTACAAAACAAACATACAAAATACTTGTCCCGCCACACCGCACTGGATGCGCACCCCACCTTGCGCAAGCGCACAATGCCGCCATTGTGCTTATACGCAGCTCGCAGGTAGTTAAAGGGTTATCCGCTTATGCAAAAAACGCTATCCGATTAACACTCAACACGGGTTACCAGTTTATATGCTAAATAAGTCGGCAGCAACCTCACCTTCATCCCAAACGCGTGTACCTATATTTATATTTGCATATTTAATTAAGTATGTACATACTACATAGTTATTAACTCATGTTTTTTTTTAACTTTATTATTCGACTTGTCATGACAATGACATTTAATAACTATAAACTACAAACAAACATTAATAAGCGAAATTTCTTTAAACTAGCTTAACTCAAGAAAATTAATAAAAACTTTTTTAATACATTTGTGAAGCAGAAGCAGAAGTAGTGACTCATGCACGTAGTTCCTATTAAAATACGCTAATATAATCAAACGATATTTACATAAATGTCTCTGCTTAAATACGAAAATGAGGAATGTAACATCGAAAACTAATCGTATTGATTGACTATTAGTAGAGCTATTAAACTGATATTGCGTGTCAAATATTTATGAGCACTTCGCCACAGCGGACCTTTATTAAATGTAGCAGGTACATCAAGTACTTATCTATGTATATGTAGGGAAATACCAATTATAAAAAATGTATAAACTGCTATTGCAAATATCGGCAACAAATGTCAATAATTAACCCTCAATGTAGATCAATATTTAACGACGGCAATTCTAGCAAGGGGCGGTTGCGAACTGTCGATCGTAAACACCGTGCATTATCGTGTCCGCGAACAAATTCATTAACTATGCTGTATTTCGCGTCGACCAGCTACACGGGGCCTCATTACCCATGCGAAGCTAGTAGGATAGGAGCCAGGGTTAGAAATAGCTAGGAACGGATGCATTATTAAGTCGAGCGGCGGTTAGCTAGCGAACTGCCCTCATTTCTCGCCGCTATTTATTCATTTTGCAACACATCGCCTGTCAGACTGACCACCCCTGTCGGCTCACGCTTTCTCGTCGATGAATTCGTAATGAGCTGGCTTCGTTAAAGGCCGCGAATTCACGTAGGGCCCTTGTTGTAAACGCGTTAACCGCAACGCGTGCACGCGACCGGGCACCTTCATTGAGCTTTCCCTTAGTGTAAGGCCTGAGTGGACGCTCGGAGCGGAGCGTTCGGCGGCGCGTGCAGCGTGGCGTCGAGCTCCCAAGGGATTTGAGCAGCGTGCACTCAGGCCGCTCCTATACGCTTGCATTTGTTTAACATGCACGCCGCACGCCCCGCCCCGCTGCACGCCCAACTCGAGCGTCCACTCAGGCCTTACACTTAGAAGCAACAGAGATACCTATCTATCGCTACCTGGCTACCTATGTAGCCAGTATGTAAAACGGACCACTAGTACGGAGCTAGCTGTACTACTGTTATAAATATGCTCCATAAATAATGAGCACGAATAGAATAGGTGTGCTTTTATCGTCGTATCATATTTTATTATTGTTTTGTCATAGATTATAAGTGCAAACTATACATGTCTCATGTAGCTATAGTATAGATAATAAATTAAATAAATATATGGGACAGTCTTAGTTACATAAAGAATCTGATGCTGTATGTTTTTATTAAATGCTTAAATTACTGAAAAGCCGCAAAAACATAGTTCAGTACCTATTATAACGTCGAAAGCCTTTTCTTTTGTTTTGTACATACATATTATGTGTTTAATTATCCCACTGCTATGTTCTTATAAACAGGAGCACTAATGACAAATCAACCTATTCTTATGTACATACCCGCAGTAAATTTGATGCATAGCTTACTGTGCTCCTAGCTCCAGAGATGAGTAAAAAACTGCATTAGACAGATCTGTCTGCGCAAATGCATAAAAAACCCACTGCACCATGTGCAGTCGCAGGTGCCCTCCGTTCCCACACAACCCTTTCAGCGACTCCCGCGCCCCTCTCACCCTCTAAAAACTATATACAAAACCCGCAACTCCATCACTTTTAAATTTCAACTCTATTCTCTTAAATTTATGTAACATTTTTCAATACCAAACCAACAGACACTTAGGTACGGTGTTGTGAATCAGACTTCATTAGTCCCGAATCTACCTGTTCCAATCGTATTTATAGAGGCTGTCGTGTCATTAGATTTATTGTGGATATAATGCAATCCTCTCCAATTTTTTGCCTTTCATCTTGAAACGACTTACAGAAATACCTTGATGCGTCTATGCTATTTTGATCGAACAAAAAGTTTGATGACACGGCGCGTTAAAGGTAGAGTCATACGATGTAACTGTCCGGTTAAGTAGTACCTATGGCACATTACGTGTTATCTTAATAAGTTTTTTCGGAGTTGTAATAAAGGACTAAATCGTGAAAGGCATTAACTTGTGTGCAAAGGTTTCCACTAACGGGTAATGAACCCCGTACCTTCCTCAACATGAAGTACTTATATATGTATTTGTGATACCTACCTGGATACTTAATACGGCTATAGGGCTAAGATGGCCGGCTCTTTATCATTCTAACAATTATGTAAGTGCGAAAGTAACGCATAGCTTGACAGGTGATAAAAATGCGACCATGATAGCTGGTCAGGTTTCACAATAAAGCTCTGAACATTTTAAACTTAAGACCTGTACCAGAATATTATTAAGATTGTTTGATACTAGGCATTGAGTACAATCTACAAACAAGAAACCATTTAGGTATCTTGCACTTCCTTCCTTCACTTATCTGATGTTTAATAAACAAAAATTGCAACCAAGTCAACTGAAATGAGTAATTATATTAAGGATAAATTCGGTACACGGCGGGAAGAAGTTGATAACTCGAGATATTTTATTGAAGAAATTTGAACATAAAATTAAATTGCATAAGGTTCAAATTTCTTCAATTTTTTCCCGCGATCAAGCCGTAGCAGTGCACATAAAGTTTTTTTTTTTTAAGATTCCACAAAATCTAACCAAAGCCAAACTGCGGGCTCAGCACGGTTCCATTTTTATATTTTTATCGACTATCACTATGCCCGTCACTTTCGCACTTACATACTTGTTAGAACGTGACAGGCATGGTGATAAACGATAAAAATGCGACCGTGCTACTACTGTAGGGCTGGAAATACAAAAAGTTATCGTTATCTGGATGTTTTGTAGCCAATTAAAAGCAACCGGGTGACCGGCTGTCGAAACTGTCGAAAGGCTACCCGCAATAAATCGCAAACCTACACACAATGTTTCCGCTCTGCTGTAGAATACAGGAAAACTTTACTCATATTTAACTACTCTTATTATTATATGGAATGCCAACTAAATTATTATAGATATTGATTGAAACTTTGTCGCTTTATACCTACATAATGTTTAATAAGAAGGGACTTAATTGAGTATGAGTATTACCTAAGTAAACTTTAAAAATACGTACTGTGGGCCATTCTACTTTTCGTTGTACACTTTGTATACAAATTTCTATGCAAGGTACCCTAGCATTTCTCTGCAGCTGATTGTACATACGTTTTTGACACTTTTTCGGAAAATGCATTACGTATTTTAGAATACTTGGCCATTACTTTCATTTTCTGTTTTGTGATGGAGAAAGATGCTTAATTAGGTTATCAATCCCGACAGCTTTTTGCAATAAATAACTGCTGTAAATAATTGTTAATCACAGTAACTCAGTGGTCCTCGATTGTCTCCCGATTTGTATGAAAATAAGGCATTGACCACTGCGTTACCATATTTTTACGTTAATCAATATTGATTTATATTCATTTTGGACAAAAAGATCCTACTACATATTTAGTTCAGGTACAATTTGGGAATATCATTTTTATATACGAATTCAATTATCATCCTTTTTTCTGGCAATAGATTAATGATCTTGAAAAAGTAGAATGACCATCTTCCTATTCCTCCTACGTTTTAATCGAGTTTATTGCACTCGTGGTACCGGAGAAAGGCTGTCCATACAATGCATCCAGAATTAGAAAAACTACAGCAGTAAGAAGATAATATAGTTTTTACGACACTAACAGATCGGTATGGTATCGCTGTGACATCTTATAAGCATTGTTCGAATTGGGCTGTAGGTCCTAGCATGAGATAAAAACACAGCTTACGTACAATATAAAAGATTTTAGGATTATGTTATCAAGACTTGCTCACCTAACGTTAAGCAACGTAATACATATAATACCTAATCCTTAACTCGTTCCATACAAACTTCCACATCTGAAGCGTATTTTATAAATTTTCTACTTTATTTTAAAGCTGTATAGTTAATGGGAAAACGGTTGTCTCATGCATTTCTTATTAGACTAAGGTATACAGGAAACATAATTGTAAGTACCAAATACAGCGGCGTAAATAAGTTTTGCTTTTAAAAAACGTATTACCTACGCTTTAAATTGTTTGATATATTGACTCGTATTATCTACAAGAGTCAAATGTGTGCATTCCCTAACCGTCTTGGTGGTGGTGAATTAATTCCATGCCCGCGGCGGCCTCCCATTGGTCAGCGCGCACAAGCTGCACTCGATTATGCAGTTGCAGATCACGTCTGATATCATGCCCATTTTATACTTAGCTTTTTACATCTGGCTCATTCACCCGCTATTTTGCCTTTCGACCCCATTTTTAGATAACGCTTGTTTAATATTAGAGGGTCATCGAAATTGTAGTTTCGTTTTTAACGAAACCTAATCGTAGATGACAAAATTAAATATTTGAAATGCAGCGAGTGTTTCCGTAACCGATATTTCTCATTGAAGCCTGTTTGCGTGGTAAAAAACGAAGTCCGAGGGTGGCCGGTGGTCTGAGGGCAGAAGGGTTGCGGCTAGCAGCCCTCAGGGCACAGAGAAACAGTGGTAAACAAGCAGATGGCAGCGGCTTCAGTTACATAATCAACACTCATCGTATTCAAATGGGAATGCATCGATTCTCGGCGCAACGACCCTGGATATGTTAACCGTGCAAACGAAACATGAGGATTATTTGTTTGAGTACCTTAATCATTTCAATCGTATATATACCTATATCAGTTTTGTACATCTAGAGACATCCTTGTAGTAAGCAAACATGCAATAGGGTCAAGTTCAAACACTTATATAGCTATCTACACTAACCATTCCAAATCTTATTAGACCAAGTCCATTCATATTCTGTCAATATTATCTGATTGGAACTTCACAGATCTAACTCGCATAACGAAAATCGAAACCGAAAGTTTTATAGAAAGCACAGTGCCTACATATTATTGTAAAGTCACTGGAGCACCGGGTAACGACGATTGTTCTGCTGAGGCGGCAACAGGCTCGTCAATGCATTTGAGTCTATGTACGACGCTGTTTAAACATAAGCGATCATGAGTAAGTAGGTAGCATTCATTGACGTTTGTTTATGAGGCTAGCAACAACCGTCGAATATTTAAGCGTCGATGGATTTGGAATAGTGCGGTGGGTTGCTCTGGGAATAGTTATAGTAATGAAGATGAGTATCACGATGCGCTATATACGTAACGGTGCATTAGTGGCTGACTCACAGGGAACTGACCTAGGGGCATGCAGCGGAGTGCATTGACGTCGCCTCCTCACTTATCACTGGCATGTCTCCTCGAAGATACGTTAAATGCGTTGAACATGCCCTTTCGGGCAGATGAATAACGCATATGTTTTCGTGTCTGAAAGTTTTGAACCACTCATATGTCACGTGAGGTCAAAAACACCAAATTTTATATGCGGCAGACGGCTCAGTGTAGGTACGTTTTATTTATTTAGTAGGTACATCTTTGCCATTTCTGGTCCTATATCTGTCTTTATCATGGTTTAAACTTGGTTACTAAGTAATGTATAATAGGTTCTCGCACAGCGCAACTGATTGATTCATTGTCGAGTCTTCAGTTACAATTAGGGTTGCCAACCGTACTATATTATATAGTATTGTACTATATTTTGGCTCTCTGTACTATATATTTTTGGAAAAATATATAGTACGCTAAAATACTATATTTCCGATTAAACGTATAAGTATTACACTTATGTTTAGTATTTTATCTAAAAGTACTATATTTTTTGAAATGTACTATATTTTTGATGTCTTATTCTGGAAAATACTATATTCCACCAAAAAATAGTTGGCAACCCTAGTTACAATACAAAATGAAATTTGTGTATAAAAATTCTATTCCCAAATTGTACCTGAACCAAATAATAGGAATTAGTTTTGTTGACCGACATACATATAAGTAGGTATAAATATTGGTTAGTGTAAAATATGGTAACGCAGTGCCTTATTTTCATACAAATCGGGAGATAATCAAGGATCTCTGTGTTACTGTGATTAAGAATAGAGTGACATTAGTTAGTTATTGAACAAAGCTACCGGGAGTACCGGGACTGATAGCCTAATTAAGCGTCCTTCTCCATCACAAAAGTGAAAATGAAAGTAATGGCCAAGTATTCTAAAATATGCATTTTACGGAAAAGTGGCAAAAACTAATGTTTAAAACAAAAAGTAGAATGACCCGCCCATCAAACATCTTTCAGGGGCAACTCTTCCTTTAGATAACATCCTGAAGGCGACATACGGATTGCAACTACAACAGCGTTACGGCAGCGAAAAATGGACGATGCTTTCAATGGGCTAATTCAGGGCTCTCCAAACCCCGGCCCGCGAAGCATTCCAATCCGGCCCGCCGACAGCGTTCGGCCCGCAGGAGCGCTAATTTATCCTCCAGGACAAAAGTGGACAAATTAATTCAATAAGCACTACATAATTCTACCTAGTAAGTAACTAGCATAAAACACAGTCAACACAGACAGCGGAAACTTTATAATTATCACAGAAAATATGAAGCGACGTTAACTTGACCGTAATTCGTATGATCTAACCAAGGCGATGATAAGACTTGTTTCACAATAGCAGAATTATTGGCGCTCTAGGGCCGCGTTATCTTCGGGCTTCGCCTTGAGATGCTCCGCGCAAACAACTTCAGTGATCGAGCTCACTGAAACGTATCGCGGACAATCGCGCGCGAAATTACTTCCATTAAAATAAATATAGGTAAGAAACCTAAGTGACTTTTCTTTATATGGTTGTGTAAAACTGGCATTTTTCATTATTCAAACAGGGACAACATAACGACTTAACGAAACTTAGGAACTTAGATAAATAATACCTCTAGTATTGGAATAAGTATCACAATGGGAACGAAATTTAGATAATTCGACGATTTTTATTGTAATTTTGAGCAACAAAAGAGTTGGCGTTTCATCGCTTATTCTGAATCTACTTTTAAATATAGACTAGCCAATTTGTTATTTAAAAAAATAAACTGTTGGCCATCAAATGAGATGAACCGCACAACAAACGCATGTCGCAAGGCCGGTTGCCTACTTACAAATTGAGAAACATCTAGATGTCGCCCGCTATCAAGTTCAAATCAAGGTATTTTACATGTGTATTGTGGACGTGACCGAGTGGTGTCGCGTAGGGCTTTTAGCAGTGAGCATACTGCGTGCGCGCCGCTGTCGAGCACCATTCCGCCAACGAGTCCGTGCCGCTGCCGCAGCCAAACATCGTCCGTGTAGCCATTGAGATAAGCTCCATAATTGAGCGTATTATTTGTTCTTGTTAGTAAATAACATGGTTATCTATAGGTATATGTAAGTAGGTCAATGGCGGCGCGTGACGCCAGTTCGGCCCTTCGCGAACTGCGCAGGGCTCGCCTTGAACTAACCGCCTCATCAATGTCGGCAGCTTTCTTTGCTAAACTGATTTGATCTTAATTTTCCAACGCACTGTGGTAGTTTTAAAATCACAGCAAATTGGGAAAAGCTTGTTGAGCAAGACTGAGCTGAGCTGATTTCAATACCTACCTAAGTTGTACACGCGTTTTGAGAGATGATGAAAATGATTATGTTACCTAAGTACTTACAGTACCTACTGAAACAACTGAGCTTTCCTCCCGATTTTATTTGATGCTGTTAAAAGGTATTGAATGGGAATCTCCATGACTGATTTTTTTTGAAAATCATTCGATCATTGAAAATCATCTCTCTCTCTCTCTCTCTCTCTCTAGCTATATTTTATTTATCAGTTATACACTGAAGGATACGTAAGGTAACTGCATGCCTATCTGTAATACTTAGTACTTAGGTAAGTATCGTAAAAAGTTGCAATTGCATAGGTACAGTGGGCCAAGAAAGTGGTCTACCAGTTTTGACAAAAGTTTCTGCGAGATCTAACGATCGCTACTAAGGTTGACAATTGTCACTGACATAATATTAAATCGACCTTGTTGTTTCATGCTCATGACGTTCAAACGAACCTCAACCGTAGGGTGGTAGACCACATTTTTTGCCGACTGTACCTAGTTAGAGTGTCAAGAAATAAAAACTTTTTTGTCATTTCATGTACGGCAGATAATTCAGGCATATGCGGGAAAAGAAATGCTGATGGAGGAAAAAGGAAAACCCAACGTGATTGGTTCAGCTATCCAGCTCATGCAATATTCGGTACAAATAATAAGGAAAAGATGGCCGAGGCATCAAACCTTGGCTAGACGAGGAACTAACCAAAAGGAAAAAGGAATTAAAAAAATATAAATTACCAATATCGCCGAGTAAGTCCCAAAAACCCTAAATGCTATGCTACGGCCTTCCTAAATAAATTACGCGCATCTACTACAAAGCTACTGGAATGTACCGTGTGCTTCAGTCAAATAGAGGCATCTTTCGCAATGGCACTCGCATTGTTAAATCGTTCTCGATAGCGTCATCGGCAAATTGCCGAGGTCGGTAGGACCCAGGCTGCTATTTCCAGCACTAACCGAGCGCGAACCTTGATTTCAACCAGTATAAGACTCATCTCGGATTACGCATCTGTACTACAGATCTCGAGATCACAATTAAAGTGGTTTGCCAGTGGGTGATACGCTTGGAGAGCGATGGAACAGACAGGCCAGGCTGCGTACGCGCCGGTATCTGGGCCAGCTATTTACAGCGAGCCCTCGCTAGGGACGCCGCGACTTTGACACGTATTCCTCCCAACAATATTGGCAAACACGTCTAAGATTGAGACAGTTCTATGAATAGGTTTAGATAATTGTTTTTGAAACTGCCTATTTATTGATACATACATTACCTTATGTTACTGATTCCTATAGTTGGCTCTTTTAGTTAATAAATAAAAAATATACCTATACTATACTTATTTCAGTACCTACGTCGAATTTAGAAGATATCTATTTAGGTGCTTTCTACGTATCCTCCTAAGGTCCAAATGTACATTGCACATACATTACAATATAAAATTCCGTTCAATTTAATTCGAACCTAATAAAGTTGCATTTCTCTTAAATTGTTTAATTTCTTTCTCAAACAAACTAAATTCATTCCAGTTTACTACTTATACATACTACCTACATGGTTAAAATTAAAAATCGGAAAATTTTGTATCGTTGGATTGGTGGGCCTTAAAAGGTAATAATACTGGTTTTTTCTAATAGGTTTTTTATTAGGTAGACCTCAGAATGTATATTCCAATAAATACAAGATATCTATCTTCCAACCTTTTAAAAACCTTCAATGCTTCTGAGATTGTAACATTATTAAGGAAATAAATGCTTATGCGAGTATGTTACATGAAAACGATTTGCATAAGGGCCGCAGACAATGATCGTGGTAATTACGCGTGGTTTTATTGTGTTAAGGAAATAAAAGGTAAAATAATACTACGAGCGCATGAAGACGATTTGCATCTTAAGGGCCGGTTCAATGCTGGCAGTTAGTCGTGGGCCAACTGAAGGTCTCGGCCTCGCTATTACCATACCACTTTATTAGTAATCAATGGAAACCAATACGCTTATTATTAGGTTAGGTACCTATATATAAATAATGTTAACAAACTGTGTCGATATTTTATTTTTTATTTTTAGGGCCTTTTTGCATCTAAGTGTTTGGCATATTACCCAGATTTATTATTATTATTTTGAACTAACTATTAGGGGTCCTAGCGTTATCACTCTGGACTACGGCTTGTTTGGGCTGATACCTAATGCACAGCTGAATAATATCCGGACCGATAATTTTATCTACTTTTCACTGCGGACTAAGTGTTTTATGCTGATGAAAAAAATGTCTAGCAAAATACCTGCTGGACTCCGATTCTGCTGCATTGGCTGGGCAAATATTGACCGATTCTTAAGTATGTCGCGGAAGTTCTGATAAAAAGGCAACGTTTCATATATTTTTGTTCCCCAATGCAATTGATTCTGGTACCTAAGCCCGAAAACCTCGTCAGGATCGGCTTTGGCGTCAGGCGTCAGTATCCTGAACTTTCAAGCAGGTATAAAAGAAACAATATTTGTTTTCTGCCTATATAAGACCCGCAACACTCGTTCATATGATCATCCATGCCGCCCAGGCGCCCACAGCCCGTTAAACTGTATTAAAACGAAACTATTAGGGCGTAACACACCGTCCGAACGCGGTATATTCGCGCAAGGCTGCATTACGCAAGCGTTACACGTGTCGCGCTCAGCCTCGCCGCGACCTCTTCTAACACTTCCGATTCGCATGCACAACAAACAACTCGAAATATTTTGAAAGGCGAAGGTGACGTCCATACGGAAATAAACCTTTAATGGAACGGTTCACACTCAAACAAAGCAAGGACAACATAATTTGCTCTTAAGTCGATACCTGAAATGATCCGTTGCTAAGTGTTTGCTCCAAGTACTATTAACTATGTCTGTTTAAAAACAAGACTCTACTCGAAGCTCAGCGACATAAATAAATATAAATATGTATAAATAAATAAATAAATATTATAGGACATTCTCTGCCGTATTCGAACTTCAAAATATTCACAAGAGATGACACATACTAGATCTATTCTAGATACGTTATAGTTTAGATTTCAACTAGTTCTCTTTTGCAGCGCAATTCGGGCAACCAATGTCACTTTTACGTTAGATAGAGTTAGATATCTAATAGATGTGAATTAGATCTCTAAGCCATATCTTGTGGAAATCGTTCAAGAGTATCTCCAGAATCGCGCAAATGTCAAATTTGACAGGTTAGATCTTAAACATATCGTTATCGTATCTTGGTGATGACTAAAAGATATCTTATAGATGTCTATTTCAAAATCCGAATCGGGCCCTCTTACACAGATTGACTAAGTAACGTCCCACAGTAAGCTCAAGAAGGCTTGTGTTGTGGGTACTCAGACAACGATATATATATTATATACAAATACATAGAAAACACCCAAGACTCAGGAACAAATATCTGTGTTAATCACACGAATAAATGCCCTTACCAGGATTCGAACCCATGCAGGACCGCGGCTTAACAGGCAGGGTCACTTACCCACTAGGCCAGACCAGTCGTCAAACACGTACACACTACTGAAAACACCTGACATACTACTGAAAAGCCAGCCCCGGTGCTGAGTCAAAACTTTTTCATTCCTCGACTATTTCTAGCCACAGTTGCTCCGATACCGAGTCATTGAGATGATAGAGATTTTGGTGATTTTGGGATTGGTTGGTGGCGGTGGTGGAGACGTGGTGCCCTAAGCATTTACTTTTTAGTTAATCCAAAACTAAGCAATCCCATAATAATTCTCCAATATGTTACGTCACGTAAGTATTAATATTATAACTTACCTACGCGCTACGACATCCCCCTTTTGGGGTTTTCTTAGTTCTGGTGCATGGTTAAAATAGGTTTTCGATGTTTTGTAGCTATTTTAATGTGCGTTTAGACTATTTGTACACTCTTTTTAATGCAAATTTGAAATTGGTCAATTCTAAGTAGATTAGCATATAATGCATTAGGTCATAAACAGACTATATAGTTTCTAGGGTTTGGTATGAGTGTAATTGAATAATTGACTTCTTGACTGTGCTACGTGATTGCGAAAATACAAGCTCTGCCTGACCCATATTCGTTGCCAGTAGCCGCAAATAAAATTGAAAACAGATAATGAACACGTGCATTCAGCGAAGTCACAAGCTAAAGGGTAGTCCTGACAGCCGTGCCACCGACCTCAAATGCCTATAGGTATCTGTTCTAAATAAAACGTTTTCTGCTGGACTAAAACATGAATTCCGTTCTTTGATCCTTTCTGTCATAGAGTCCGTCTAGGCTAACTCATCATTTACTTAGCTAAGTTTAGATAATCCTGCCACATGTCAAAAATTGTACATAAAGTGTCATTCAATAGAACTTGCTAAGTATGTAAACAAAAGTTACTAGTAAATTGACATTCAGTGTCAATTTTAGTATGGCGGTTTGTTTACATAGTTAGCAAGTTCTATTGAATTACACTTTAGGTGACAATTTTATTTTTCCTGATTACACAGAATTACATGCCAAGTAGTCTATTTGATGCCTTAAAATGTTCAACACTAATAAATCGCATCAATCTATGAAATATTATATTTCATTGTTAATTATGCTCGATCGTGCATCTTATTAAATTTTACAATTTAATTACAAACCTGACATCTTAAATTGTAATTTAATTTAATCTCCAGACATTGTTTCAAACTTAAGCGGACATCAGGCAACAACTTTAACCAGTACCACAGAATAAATAATAGTACTAGGTACAGAAGATTTACTCTCTAACAAAACGCGTCTGTTACGATTAGGACAGATACGACCGCTAGGTGGCGCCAGCGCCCCGCGCGGCTTATGGCTAGATTGGCTAGCCACCAAAATTGGTGTGGGACGGATGTACTTTTAGCTACTTGTTGCGACGCGACGAAATCGCGGAGTGAGCCACGCCAGTACAAAATACGTGGATTATTACGTGGCCGCCAAAATAACAGCTGTTTAGATACGATACGCAGCGACAAGGCCCTGAAATGTAGGCTTTTTCTAGAAGATACTAACTCTAGTACCTTGTAACTGTACTGTTGTAACTGTACATGTACAAGTATTGTAAAGGTAATGATTTAAAGGATAGGTAGATATTTGTTAGTCTATTTTACAGGTAAACTGGGAAGTGTATGATACTTTAATTTAAGTGGGTCATACGGATACGGATTACCGCTACATTAGTAGCTGGTGGAGTAAAAAAAGTTCACCTTGTTTAAGGTTCTGTGTATGTACTATTATATAATGTCAAAAAATATATTTATTTAAACTTACGGTCATTATCATTAGGCGTCCTCGGGCAGAACTCTAGTCATGTTCAGCTTAATCAAAACTCAATCATAATTTTATAATTTATTAAAATAAAATTTCTAAAGGTACCGTTAGGATTCAGACTAGGTACACTACTGTCTCTGCCCGGATTTTTGACAATTGCGGCAGCAATGCAGTCGGTAGGAATGTCGTGGCGCATTACTGCAGCAGTAATGCTAAGGTACCTACTGCCGTATTCGAACTTCAAGATATTCACAAGAGACGCCACGTACTAGATCCATTCTATATACGTTATAGTTTAGATTTCAACTAGTTCTCTTTTGCAGCTCAATTCGGGCAACCAATGTCACTTTTACGATAGATCGTGTTAGATATCTTTTAGATGTGAATTAGATCTCTAAGTAATATCTTGTGGAAATCGTTCAAGAGTACCTCCAGAATCGCGGAAATGTCAAATTTGACAGGTTAGATCTTAAACATATCGTTATCATATCTTGGCGATGTCTAAAAGATATCTAATAGATGTCTATTACAAAATCCGAATCGGGCCCCTAGTCTGAATCCGAACCGTACCTTAAATGTTTTGACCATTGCAAAGCGAAGGGCAGCACATGCGTTACACGTTCTCGTGGACCTTAAGAATAGGCGTTTCCTTAAAAGGTCAAAAACCTTACAATACTTAATTATGATGTGCCCTTGTGAGGCGTACCTACTTGTGTACACATGTTTAAAAACAGAATTCGTGTGATATTGTGAATATTTATAAAATACAATGACGTTTATCAATAGGTAACCTACCCGCGTACTACGACGTTTAAAATGAATCCCTACAAACATTTTTTCACTGCCTTGCATCAAATGGTTTTCTTCGATCTTGACTGAATCGTCGGTCCACCTTGTTGGGAGCTGTCCACCCGAACGCGAGTCAAGAAACCTAACCTGTTAGCCATCCTATTTTTTACGAATTTCTCACAATTCCGTTTAGGTACCTATGATTAAATAGTAGTAAGCACCTATGGGTCAAATATAATTCAAAATTGCGTAAAATTTAAGACATCATTGAGTTAAATTAGTCAATTTCCTTTAAGCATCGCCCAACGCGTTTATTTTCGTAACTAATCGGTGCGCACAAGAAAACCTTCACAAAACTAATTGAGGAAAATTCATAACAGCTATTTAGCATTCAATTAATTGCAGGTCGACCGCTACAAGCCCTTCACTTAGATAAACCAGACGCTATTACTACTACTACCCAAACGCTGACGCCGCTGATAAGTCGGCCGCTCAGACGTTCCAGTGTTTATGTGACCTGGAGATTTATAACGGCTATGTGTTATCAGGGAATGCATTTCTGTCGGTTCGACGGCGTTAGACTCGCCTGCACTCTGTAAGCAACAGGAATGCCCAGCCGGCGCTGAAATGGAATAAACAAGTCCAATGTGTTGGTGTGCCCATAGGTATGCCACGCACACAGTCACGCAGGTTTGTTTTGCTGTTGAGATTCGCGCGTGCTCTTGCGCAAGAGCGAGGCCGTTGACTCCCGTGGCCGCCATGGCGAGTCGGCGGCGGCGCGCGCGAATCCAGTGGCTCCCGATGTGGCGCAACCGTGTGTCGCCGTGACCACCCGTGCCGTCCTAAACCTAAAAGCCGTATATCATTAATGGAACTTGTACGCAGATACGACTTTTCGGCTTGGTGACGGAGCGTGGCGTTAGCGCGGAATGCGACCGCGATGAGGGAAACTCTAGGCCCTGTGAATAAACAACATTTATTCAAATCCCTGTAAAAACTTGTCCCCATAAACTGTCAACGGAACTTTTGCGTAGGTAGGTACCTGTACTTACGCGCATCGTACCCTTTAGTTATTAGACTGTTATGTCGACATCCAGTAGGTCGCTAGGGTAGTTACCTAGAATAATATTTTAATTTGCGCTTATTCTGTCGTCAGATCGACTATCTGCGGTTTATAGAGGCATATTTCAAACTAAAATGCATCATGCATGACTTACACAATGAATCGACAAACCGCAGTTTTAGAACAATAATTACCAACGTTTTATAGATTTTGTCGTCACTAAAATAATTAGAGCCTAGGTGGTACCTACGTGGTCTTCTGACACTTAATATCGCCAGCTGACAAGTTGTCGACATCCAAATAAAAATATCTACCAATAGGTAAGTAATGTTCAATCTAGTTTGCAAAAGAGTAGGTATCTCAGAAATGGAAATAAGTATGTAAAATTACAACAGCAACATCATGTATGCATGTCTTGTGACATTTAAAAGCGATTCCGTTCATAAAACCAACGCTATTCCTTAAAAAAACTTCATTACGGCTAAATTTCTCCCGCCGCTTACAGTCGACCTAATTCGCAATTCAATAATTAATGTCGCATCCATTAAAGGCATTTTAGAAGCAATTTACTGAACAGTCCGAACAATTAATGGAAAGTGCTTAATTAATAGAAAATTTCAGAGCATAATACGTCGAGGTTTAATAGAAATTGTTGAAATAAATTCATCGTTTAGTAGGGACGGGTCGAAACTTATTTTGCTCATGGTACGTTGCGCAACAATTCGCAAACAGATAACGGAGTATAAAGCGCTCCCCTCCGTCCTCTCGCAGAATCCGGTCGGGCTTCCCTCTCACTCTCGCGCATCTGCTATATTTCACCCGTCCTGCTCCCACGCGATGACATAGATACCTACCAGTTGAGTTGCGAAACAGCGCGGATTATATGTAGGTATGGCAGGTGGATAGTGGCAAACAAGTTTAAATAACTGCTTTCACATGCCTGCGGATATTTAGCCATGGACCTAGATTACTTGTAGCCAATTATGGCCATTCTTAATGTGGGTTATAGTTACCGGAGGCGAAACTTTTCTTGACGTAATAACAAATCCGTTACAATTTGTGCGAAGGGCCCATCTCACCCATGAACTGTCAAAAATATGAGCTACTTACCTATTTATTCGAAATGTATTTATGCAAGAATCAGCGACTTAAAAGTGTAGCCTCCCATATAACCACTCTTCCATATTTTAAGCTGGTTGAATTCCATCCATAAAAAGTGGAAGCGGACAGCATTTTTACACCACGACGTTGGCCAACGCTCAGTGTTACCTAAGTACCTACCTTTAGCATAATAATATAAACTTTTGCAACTCCAGAAGTGTCACGAGTTCACTGTGTTGACAGGGACGAATGCCAACGGAACATGTACAAGTTTGCACAGTAAAATACTTACATGTAACAGCTTGCACAGCGCATCCTCGAAATATCATGAAAGTGCCACCATGGGACCTATTCGACTCGTGAAAGTAATCTAACCTATTTAACCTATCGCATTATCGCCTTGATGAGTCCATACCCAAATTATTTCAAATATGTAAGTAAGTACATATATGAGAAAGAATTCAATAACCATAAAACAGGGATCCATTAAGTAATTATAACGTAAAAGTCTGCTTACCTTACCTACCTATCAAGAAATATGAGGATATTCAACAAACAACAATTGTTTTCATGGGTATTCCGTAAATATACTCGTAGGAAAACAAGATCTTATCGTTTCGAGGCTAAAATGCAACCGCTTTACTAAGTTATGCTGATGATTTCACGAATTTAAGTATTAATTACAATGCGTGGCTATGATACCTACTCGTACTGTAGGAACGTTGAGGTTTTCCCGGTATGGTGCATCACCAAATAAGGACAATCGTTCCATTTAGAATGTGTGCAGTTAAAAAACACATGTAAAATATTAGGGTACGGCTGGTAGTCATGTCACAATACTTACGATGTCACGTTGTCGAAAAGTAGAGTCTGTTCGAAAAGAGAAGAGTCGTGGAATGTATTGGGCCCCATACATTTCTCTTTCCGCACAGGCTCTAATATGAAATCTCGTCCCGTCTAGTGCATTGGAAAGCGCAATGAGCAACGATGCAAGTTGCGAATAACTGCGAGAAGGCGGAGTCCGCGACATCCAATACGACGGCTTAACGTGCGCATGCGTGCCACGTTGCTGCCCGCTGCACTCGATTGCTGTCGCTGAATTAGACATTAAACCTATTTGCAATAGGTCTACTTACAGGAGCAAATATCTAGGGAATCCGTGCACACTAGGAAGCAGTTAGCAACCTGAAGACTTTCTAGGTTTCGTGAAGGCGGGTGGTTAGAGTAGCGCTACCTCGTTTCACGCAAAATAGGCAATGGTTGTCGATTTGCGGAAAATGCCCAGCAAACTAACTAATATGCCTACTTAACTAAAGCATTCAGTAAGAAGGCAAGGCTGCATGCATTAGAAATGAAATGAAATGAAATGAAATGAAATTTATTATTTGTAACATACAGTTATAGGTCAATACATAATAGGATTATTTTACATTTTCTAGACAGAAAACGCGACTAATACTTCTACCAGAGCACCACCGCGAAACTAATATGCCAGTCGCCTGAGATAAGTGGTTAGATCTGCCTCTATAATCATCTTATCAACAGCTACCAGGATACGACGAGCATCCTTGAATGCAGGATTTAAGGTTTGAATATACCTAAAGTGCTAACAGTAGATAATTGCCATAGTGCTGTAGTTAAATAATTTGTAGGTATTTTTAGACTTCACAATACATGAAAGTAAAAATTGAGGCGTTGAGGCGTGCTCGACCTGACAACTTTTGTATATTGTACAGATTTTTTAAACGTCAAATTCCATATACCTACATTTCTCGATAAAATGACATTACAAGATACAAGGTATATATTCATAAAAAATGTCAATTGTGTTTGAATACATACAGTAGAAGCATAACATTGAATAAATTCATGAAATACAATGTCCATTTAACTAAAAAAAACACATTAATAAAATAAAGGAGTTAATTTGCCATTATAAATATACCGAAGATAAAAACATAAAAGTATAACATTAGATAAAGTCAAGAGTACAATTTAAATTAAAACCAATAAAACATTAATAAAAATAAAAGGAAAGAATTTGTAATTTCAAAAATCCACAATATTATATAAACATTTGTCGAGCAAGTATTTTTTTAACCTATAGCTAAAGATCTTATGATTAACGAGTCCCTTTAGCTCGATTGGCATTTTGTTAAATAGTCGCACGGCTCGAACTCTGGTAGTATGCTCTACCACCACAAGATGGGGTGTAATAATAGAAGTAATATTTTTTGTCCTGGATTTTAATCTTAAAGCCATTTGGTCATCCGATTCGAAGCGATTATCTATGCTTGATCTATCTATGCATTATGACATTTCCTGCAGCAGAAACGCAGTCGACTGCTGCTGCGACTGCAGCAGTGTTGCAGCGAGTCAGTCCCATAAAGAGAGTTAAATTCTAAAAATCCAAAGCTCCCCGAAGTGCTCACGCTGGTACAGTACAGCTGTTCGATTTCAGGCCTTAATTTTATTATCAAGGTGCGTTGGAGTAAGATAGAAAAGTTTTTTCATGAGGGGTAGGTAAGAATAAAAAGCCGCCATTACATTAACATTACAAATAATAACGAAACATTACATTAGCATTAGGTATTTACGCCGACGTTGGTATTAAAATATTAGGTAAGGCAAGATTGGCAGTATTGCCAGCGATGCGTGTTTCTGATTCCCATTTTTTAGGGTTCCGTACCCAAAGGGTAAAACACGGGACCCTATTACTAAGACTTCGCTGTCCGTCCGACCGTCCGTCTGTCACCAGGCTGTATCTCATGAACCGCGATAGCTAGACAGTTGAAATTTTCACAAATGATGTATCTCTGTTGCCGCTATAACAACAAATACTAAAAATAAAATAAAATAAATATTTAAGGGGGGCTCCCATACAACAAACACGATTTTTTTGCTCTATTTTTTGTTGATGGTGCGGAACCCTCCGTGCGCGAGTCCGACTCGCACTTGGCCGGTTTTTTATTTGTGCGAGTGCGACACGGCAGCGCAGCGATAGCGATTAGATAAGAACAATCGATATTTTCGCGCGATTCGTCCGCTCGCCGCACGAAAGGTCGCGTTGCGAAATAGCCCCTATAGTTTTAGTAGTTTCAGGTTTTAAAAACATAATAGCAATTGGTATAATACCAATCTTAGTACATACCTCTCGCACTAATTCAGAAGTTCGGGCTGTGAGGTTAAGCCGGGATTTGCATGATATTGGTATCATATTTTTTTAATCGTACGCCTCTCTGACTGACTCTGACTTCTGATATGTTATCTGGATCGCTTTATAATTTCTGACCTACTTTTTTAATACGAATCAGAGGGAACAACTTGTTTTTTTAATTTTTTTACGCACTGCTTTTGGAAAATATACCTATGTAGGTACTTATCAAAAAACATTGCACCAATTACAATGGGTTTAACTGAATTAGTTTTTAATGTCTGGAAAACAGCAATATTCCTACTGACATATCTATTTACGTGTATTTTTTAGATTTTTAGGGTTCCGTACCTCTAAAGGAAAAAAACGGAACCCTAATAGGATCACTCGTGCGTCTGTCCGTCCGTCTGTCACAGCCTATTTTCTCCGAAACTACTGGACCAATTAAGTTGAAATTTGGCACACATATGTCGGTTAATAGTGACCCAAGGATGGACGTGTAACGTAAACAAATGAATTTTAAATATGTAGGCCATTTTTGGGGGGTAAATGAGAAAATTAAAAATAAAGTTTTTCAAACTATATCGTGTTACATATCAAATGAAAAAGCTCATTGTAAGAATTATCT
Organism: Cydia amplana; assembly: GCF_948474715.1. Taxonomy (NCBI): domain Eukaryota; kingdom Metazoa; phylum Arthropoda; class Insecta; order Lepidoptera; family Tortricidae; genus Cydia; species Cydia amplana. The sequence goes on along the minus strand of NC_086071.1, from coordinate 13,229,775 downwards.
CCGAAACTACTGAGTCTAAAATTTTGAAAAATACACAAAATAGTTCTTTACCTACCTATAGATGACAGGAAAACCTATTAGAAATGTGCAGTCAAGCGTGAGACGGACATAATGTACGGAACCCTTGGAACGCGAGTCTGACTCGCACTTGGCCGGTTTTTTATGTAATTATTATTTATTTTTCAGCTTATGATAAACATTTTTAGGGTACCTAGTAGGTACCTAGTCGTGGTTGCTGATGAGGCGTGGCCCGTGGGAGTTGGGACTTTAAAGTCGGTGTTACAGGTACGTTATGTAACTTGTGTAATATGTACCTAATTGATACTTTTTACTTACTTGATAAATATTCACGTTTGCTAAATCATGGACATCAGGCACGTGGCGTGCATTTGCACATCGCATGCACACGATTAGCCAGGACCGCATTTGCGGGGCTACTTACATGTAATCATTTGAAATGTGTAAAAAAATACGAATATTACATACAGGTCTACATTCAAACCGTTAGTCATACTAAAAATAAAATAAAACAAGCCTTAAGAGATGTATAAAAATTATTTTAAACGTGAATAAATATCTGAATATTTAATTATAAGTAGAGTAGGTAATTTAAAAATCGCTCAACAATACATGTCGTTTTGTGCAATGTTGAAATATGGAAACACTTATTTTTCCATATTTCAACATTTATATTTTTATTTCCAAATTAATAAACTTCAAGTAGATACTAAATTTTGCATTAAATCTGAAACCAATATGATGGAAACAATAGGGGATTTATAGGTACCTATGTTTTTTCTTTTTTTAAGTTGCATAGCTTGCATTCCAGATTTTGCATTTTTTATAAATTAATTATTTCCACTGACGCGGATCCGCTTCCACACTGTCTCCCCAGCGGTATCTGGGCCGACCTGCCGGGCGGCCACCAGTCGGTCTTCCCAGGTACGCCCTCTTGGCAGCCCGGTCCTCTCCCATTCTCAATAGGTGACCGAACCAGCGAAGTCTGTGGGATTTCGTTTCGCCGATGATATTGGGTCCGGCCACCAACTCCTCGATTTCGGCATTCCTCCTTATCCTCCACGTGCCGTTGTCTCTCTTAATAGGTCCCAGGATCTTACGAAAGATTTTCCTTTAGGCGGATCTGCGTCAGCTTGAAGCCGATAATTGGAGTGCTCTCGTTTCGGAGGCCAAGATCCTCTTTGGGTCGCTGAGCCGTAATAGTTAATTAGTTAGTTAAGTATTTCTACTAAGAATCATGAGCTGTATAGGATACGAGATCCTAAAGTGTCCCCGAAATTTCATAAATATTTTGTTTGAGGCATTGCATGATTCTGAGTAGAAATAAGTAGGTACTATGAAAATTTGCAATTCTAAAACAAACGTTGGAGATACAAAACCGATTTGTTAAGTATTGTAAGTTATTAAGTAATGAAACTGGGTGTGCTTCACTGTATATAAGACTATCTATTAATCTTAGAGATTAACGGGAAGGTATTAACTTTGGAATTCGTTTTTTCGTAAGCTTTAAGGTCTTTTCAGACTTTTTTTAATAGTAGGTACTCACTAAATACGGCTCTGTGCTAAACAAATAGTGCTAGTATGACTGATAATTGACTTCGGCGCCTGACTGGTGATAAATGTCGCCCGTTTTCAACTCTCCTCAAAAAAGGATGTCCCCAAATCAATCATTTTGCCGTACGCCTAATGATGGACTTGTAAATGTTTTGTTGGCATCTTCCACTTGCATTTCATGTAGGTAGTTCATTTACGTCATTGCTAAAATTGACAACTTAGAAGCAATGCTTAATTAGGTATATTTCATTTTTAAAAAGGTATTATTAGTAACCAATAACATCCATAACAGCGACAATTTAACATCCATAACAGCATTGTAAGGGCAAAGTCGATATTTAGGTCGAACCATAATACGCTCATTCGATAGTTAATAACCACACTAGAGTAATAAGGACAGACATATGTAAAAACACTTAGGTTAGAAAGAGATAGCGCTATATGAATAAAAACACTTCCAAGATGTCGTTGTTTCAATAACCAGCCCTTACATGGCGCTGCGGACAGGATAATGAAAAATCTCTAGTATAATGTCTAGGTATAATGAAAAAAATGAACACAATAATTTAATTGGTATACTTACATAGACAATCGGAGTTAAAAAAAAATCACGGTGTATACTAAGTATAGATGGACAAGCAAAAGGCGCGAAATTCAAATTTTCTATGGGACGATATCCCTTCGCGCCTACATTTTTCAAATTTGCCGCCTTTTTCTACTGACAAGATCTGCTTGACCAACTTTAAGTATAATGTCATTAATGTCTAAATTATATATCAAAATTAAATCGGTAATACCTACTGTAAAAAGACTTGTAATGAAAGCTTGAGCTGTGAAACATCAAAATGCAAAGGACCTGAGGATAACCTCATCCTGTAAGGTTAGTCTGTGATTAATGACTATACTTACTTAAGCGATATTTGCGAGGTTTTTTGAGTCTCTAACGAAATTGAGTGATTTATGAACTTCAAACCATTAAGAAGCTTGACACGGCTTGTTGCCAAAGTGTTGATAGAAATGTGCTTGCTTCGACCACATATGTGCTCCATCCAAGGTATATTTCGTTTACGCGTGTTATTAAAATAAAAAAATCACTGTTTCAAAGTATTCCGGCCGTACATTGTGAAAAGTACTTGTTCCTATCTACATGTATGTATCTGTGTTTTTTTATTGAATGCAAATGTGTTTTTGTGAAAAATACTTATTTACTATCCGTGTAATAAAATTCAATAAACAGTTCTAAATATTGTAATTTAAACCTAACGCCCCAGACACGAGACGCAGTATGAAGCAGATACGAGGGTCATCAAACTTAAGATCCCGGACCTACCCGAAAGCAAAACCGATAACGACTGCACCATACTTGTTACTACTTCAGAGTAACAAACACTCCTTTCAGAAATAGAATCAACCGCGCATCAAGGTGTTAAAACATCGTAAAGTTAAAGTTATTTATTCTAATTAATATCGATATTATGATGAGGTTTGTTTTAAGCCACATGGTATCGATAATTTCTAATAACATGTAACGACAAGGCGGGGTTTAAAGTATTTTTACAGGTAATTAAAGAACTAAAGAAGGATCAAAGTCGTTTTTTATGAAATGGTAAATAATAGGTACTTATTGCGCATGAAATAAAGCTAAGTTAACGGATTATTTCGCGTTTATTTAATTTGAAGTACTTATATCCTGAGGTTTGGAACCCTATCGCGGTAACCGAAGACAATGTTAAAGCTTATTGCAAGCCAAACTAGGTAACTGACTCGACAGTCAAACTAAATGTAGTTTTGTGGAGATTCCTATTACCTGTAGGTAATTGTAACTTTGTGTTCTAATAAATAAGTAGGTACCGCGGAATTTTGCTCTAAGCTAATTTTCGTCGTAATGGTCACAAGTTTTATAGGGCACACAATTTATCCGATACGCGTAAGATAAACCCTCTATTCTAATATGCTTGCTTTTTTCGGCGTTTTTTCAGCGTCTGCAAGCAGGTTGGTTGATATAACAACACAGAGCCGAACTCTGTGATGTTTTTAACTAGTTTAATCAATTAAATCTCGTTTTACTCCTGTATAAATACATATTTATTACTTAATGTTTAGTAGGTATACTATAAAAATAGTAGGTTTTGACAAAATTAAAATATTTTTACACGGATCTCTATCCGCGTGCGTTTCAGATAAGAAAGCGTGATTATACCAACACAAATGTGCGTTTTTCCACATTTCCAGCAAAGTGTAAGCTCAACTTAAGTTATTCGTTTGTTGCTAGCATTAATTAAAGCGTATTATAATTCGGCTCGATCACGAATCCGCCCCGCGGTTCTGTTGAGTTATTTAATAGTGTTTTTTGTGCGCGAGTTGCTCGCCACCCTCGGCTACGCGCAAAAAACCCTCACAAATACAGAATGTTGTTGAGGAGCGGGGTACGGGGAGGGCGATCGCTATCGCACGCACCTCCAGCACGCACCACTATCCTTCGGCTGCCCGCTTAATTGTTACGCGACGCGAACTCTTAATAACGAATTGACCCTTTACTTAAGTAGGTACATGTAATACATAAGATACTTAGTACCTACTTACGATGCATGTATTTTGATCAATTGATCATACGAGTACACAGTTCATCTTTCTTTTTCCTATATGTAGAGGTACCCAAAAGTTTTTTTTTAGTCAGCCTGGTTTAGTGTGCCACTGCTGGGCAAAGGCCTCCCCTCCTTTCCTCCACTCAACCCTGTCGTTTGTATTTCCCCGCCAATCCGGAAAAAAAACCCAAAAGTTAAGAGTATAGGTATATCTATTGGTGAATCAAACTGTACTGTCCACATGTTTGTGCTGCCCGAAACTATGAGGGGATATTTTTTGGCGATATAAGTCCCAACTCACAACCAAAAGTTGGCCTCGATGATCTTTAACTTTCGGGAAAAGAAAAGATAACTTTAGTCTGTAGTTTGCTATAATAATTATCAGGTGGTTTTACAATGTTGAATTAGTCAAACACTTCTCTAGGTACTATACTTACTTAGGTACCCATCATATACTTTAGGTATATTACTGTACAGTTTGCAGCAATGAACCAGCAGAAAAAAAATAAGTACCATATTTTTTACGACAAGACTTGACAAGAGCACAAAATATGACGTACCTATATTGGAATAAATTTAAATATAGGTGAGACAGCATGAGACGACAGGTGGGCAGTAACCTGTTCTCATGGTAAATGTCAGCAAAAACTCTCACTAACCCTTTGATCCCTTTGAGGAGGATCCGCCCATGCATGTACATACGTATATTTTATTTTGTGCTTGCATTCCAGATATTGAATATCTCTTGTACTTGTGTCATTTTTAATTTCAATGTTTTCTTTTAAATGTGCTAAAAATTACGCAAAATATTATTTTCACCTCAGCAGCTCGAACAAGGGTACTTTGCTACTTAAAAACAGTGAGCAAAATCGCATTTTGCTCACTGAGTGAGACAAAATGACATTCAAGTGACCTTAATATTCAAATGTCATTTCAACATGCGGGGTCTAATACAAGTTCGAAATACTTGGATTTTATTATCTCTGTCCCTTTCACGTCGTTAGCAAAAAGAAAGAGACAAAAAAAATTTTCAAACGACATTCAACGGTATATTGACGGTTTATAATAGACCCCCGAAAACCGTCAGAACGCATCGTTCCAAAACACATACAAGTATGAATTCTTAATATGTAATTAATGAAAATAAAGTTTCAGATTTGATAAAAACTGATAAAAACACTATATTTTACGTAATTTATTGTACGATTAAAATAATGAACTCAAAAAATACACAGTATATCACGTAAAATAAATAATTATACTTTTAAGAATCTCTACAATAGTTTACAAATAGTAAGTATCCGTAATTCGGACCGTATCTTACAATGTTTTTTTTTTACAAAAAAAAGTTGCCGATTCAAATGTCAATCAATTGATGGTCGTTGTTTTCATATATTACCTATTTTACTGAAATTTACTACGTTTGATTGTTTGTTTTTGTGTTTGATTGCGGTAATTATACTTAATTGTTAGTATATCTTAAGAAACATGACTAAATAGGTAAGTGATGAAGAAGGATTACATTTTTCGGGTTGTCTAAATGTTCTTACTGCTGAGGTGAAAAGTTTTATGAACTACACGAGATCAAAGTTATTTACATCTCGTGCGCTTTTGAGTCCCTTACTACGCTCAAGATTCTAAATTAGATTCACTCGCTACGCTCTTGAATCTACTATAGAATCTTTCGCTTGCACGGGACTCAAAATAAGCACTCGAAGAAATATCAAACTTTGATCTCTTGTTGTACAAATAACTATTTCGCTGTCTTGCTTAGTGTCCCTTTAAGGTAGGTAATTAGAGATTCTATAAATTATTATCGAATTATAATCGCAGGTGGCGTTGTGGCCATATTTCTGCAACAATAGTAGGGGGTGGACAAACAACACAGGATATGGAAACATATAGGTTACCCTGCGTTGCGGAAGCATCGGTCACACGTGTCGATACACTCGGCACCTTTACCTTAATGTCCTCAACAGTGTTGTCATATGATTTATCAATCCTATCCATATCCTATCGATAGTTGTACTTAGGTATTCTTCAAAATGCAGTCGCGTATGTCCTGTACATCGATGTCAATATTCGAGTTGCATCAAATCGTGCTGCTTTTGTGGTTTCATTATTAGGATAACGGGTAGGCACGTAGAATAACTAACATTAACCGAAAACACTTTGAAACACATTGCGTTTTGTTTATCCTGAAATTAATGTTCGCGCGACTTGCCTTATTAAGATTTGTGAGCGTTGTAAAAATATTTTCTTAACATTCAGCTTTTCCCCAAATTTGCTGCATAAAAATGCGTATTGGTTGCGTGTGCGTACCTCCGTAGCACGGAGGCGATGGGGGAAGCTCATTAAGGTAAAAAGCCGAGTGCAAACGGCGACTAATGGCGAATTACAAGAAGGGGAGCGCGAACCCCACCGCGCGACCGGTCGCCACATTGTTTACGTTGCTTTCCTAGCTTTCCAAAATTTCGTAGGATTTTTATATTTTACCCATCCTAGACTACCTTCAAATATGCATGCGATTGCATTCGCAAATTTATTGTGAGATGGGTTTATTTTCAAGTTATCCCAAGATTTTTAAACATTGGCTGATATTATTTTTGCCAATTGTGAAGCAACCACCAAAAATATGTTTTTTTTTTTATTAATTTGAGGAACCTCCCAGTTCTCGACATGCCTATAGGTACTTAGGTCCCTAATAGTTGACAACCTGCTATCACCTCTATCGCTAACGACGTAAGCTTAAAGAGTTTAAAGACACGCCTTATTATAACAGCAAAACTCGCTGTATTTTATGCATATTCTTATGTAGGTAACCAACAAACAAAAAATTGTATGAGGTGTTTTACAGTTTTTACAGTTTCTTACATGTACTACCTACCAAACGACTAAACATAAAGATTATAACCGAACCATGTTGCTAATTGGCAGGATGCGACGATTTGGATTACCTTCTTAGGTTACAGAATTCCTGGCAACGACTGAAAAATGGACCGAGTTGCCGAAATTACGACAGATATTTCTTCGTTTATTTACTAGTTCGCATCGTACATATCCTTAAGATGATAACACTATCATCTTAAGGATATGACTATCTAGAAAGATATTGATTTTCATGTACCTACACAGGTACATGAAAATCAATATCTTTCTAGAATTATCCCGGCATTCGGTCACATCTCACTTATGAATAATATTTTTATTTGCATTATTTTTATATTACTTACAAATAAATGCCGTCAGCTATGCCCTTCCATTGATTACCTAAACCTACATAGTTTAAGAACTAGGGTTGTCATAAAAAAAGTCTCGAAAATTGGCTAGTCAAAAGTGTCAAAACGTAATGTTTAGGTACTTAGCTATATTTATAGCAACTCATTTGCAATATTTAAAAAACGATAAACAGGCATAACCAAAGTTCTCCTTCATTTGTTTTTTTAAGTCTCACTATTGTGCTCTATCTACTAATTCTACTATCCTTTTTGACTCTTAAGATAAACGTGCTGCTTCAGGCAAAAGCCAGCTATCAGCATTTCGGCGCATCCTCGTACCCTCCCCGCCTCGCCCCTTCACCCCCTGCGTCGCCACTGCTGCACCGCGCCGAATTCGCCCTGCGCCTTCACTTCATGCCCGCTACGCTCCCCTCTTTGCGTCGAACCAACCTTGAAAATTGTTTTTACCGTCATCGAGGGTATTCACCCCGAACCCGAATTCCGAGGCCCGCGCCACACTACCGCTTTCCGCAGGACGAGCAACGAATTCTTATAGGAAGCCGACAAGAGTTTCATGAATCGCGTGGTGTGGTCGGGCGTGCTGTTTACGCGCGCCGGGCGAAGGATATTTGACTTCTCCTAGTTTTTTAGACGAGTCGTGAGTTCGCTTGATGCGGCTCCTGCCTGAGATTTTGTTTGTGAATCTTTTCTAAAGAATTTTCAACGACGCTTTGTGTTCGAGTTCGTTTTTTGTTAGAAACCTGTATTCTTTTTGAATATTAGAAACGAGGCGAATTATGTTTCTTGCAGTATTAGGTAGGTAAATAAGTAAAGCCTAAATATGTATAGACAATACGATAGGCGATGTAGTTAATACGCTAATAGTGAAAAAATGAAGATTTTCAAGTTTTGCATTTAAATGGCCACCTATTTTTACATATTATATTTACTGTTTGCAAGTTTTACGTATAAGTAACTATAAAAGATGTAGGTATCCCTACTAGAATCTAATTAGATTTACCATGTAACTTATTACCTAGTACCCACATAGGGTCATTCTTTTAGAATAAGCATAACATTCCCTAACCCTAACACTGTCTACGCAATAAAACTATCACACAAATTATAGTTCAAGTCCACCGAGCTGCCATTAAAGGCGGATACAAATTCCTCCCACAAAGAAAAACTAAAAATTAGGTTAGTGCCTTATTTACCTGCAAGCGCTGCAAGAGAGTAAAATAAAAATAAAAAGCTACATAAGCGAGCGAGCGAAGAAGGGTGGAACGGCAAAAAAGTAAAAACAAACGTGTTGCACTCGCATCGGTGCGGCGCGGGCGCGCCTACGCGAAGGCGCGACAGCGTACACAATGCAGAATGTCTGCCTTTACAACAACGCGAATAATATAGGTTCGTTTTTAGGGTTCCGTAGCCAAATGGCAAAAAACGGAACCCTTATAGATTCGTCATGTCTGTCTGTCTGTCTGTCTGTCTGTCCGTCTGTCCGTCTGTCTGTCCGTCCGTATGTCACAGCCACTTTTCTCCGAAACTATAAGAACTATACTGTTGAAACTTGGTAAGTAGATGTATTCTGTGAACCGCATTAAGATTTTCACACAAAAATAGAAAAAAAAAAAAATTTTTGGGGTTCCCCATACTTCGAACTGAAACTCAAAAATTTTTTTTTCATCAAACCCATACGTGTGGGGTATCTATGGATAGGTCTTCAAAAATGATATTGAGGTTTCTAATATCATTTTTTTCTAAACTGAATAGTTTGCGCGAGAGAAACTTCCAAAGTGGTAAAATGTGTGTCCCCCCCCCCCCCCCTGTAACTTCTAAAATAAGAGAATGATAAAACTAAAAAAAATATATGATGTACATTACCATGTAAACTTCCACCGAAAATTGGTTTGAACGAGATCTAGTACGTAGTTTTTTTTTATACGTCATAAATCGCCTAAATACGGAACCCTTCATGGGCGAGTCCGACTAGCACTTGGCCGCTTTTTTAACAATGGAAAGAACGGTGCTGAAGAAAGCATAATTTTTCGGACATACATGGAAAATCTAGCATGATTATTACTCATTCAGCAGGTTACATCCAGGGATCCAGATTGCACGAGCGTTAGGTACAATATGTACTGCTGCAGTAGGTATTTGCCATTACACAATTACACATAGACATACGCCGATAGTATAGGAATAGGATACTATTACGCCTATCATTTAGAATGCTACCAATAAAATTTCTAAGATTAGGGGATTGCCTGAAACCGATATTAAAACCTACGCGCATTTATTATTGTAAAGAGTGCACTCTCTGTAGGAACATAATATCTGTATCAGCGCTGCGTCCGCGCGTCCTGTCGCTTCGACAGTATTTTGATTGTCTCCATTATTACATTTTTTTATATTTTTGAATTTGCTTTGTTTACAGATGAAAAAGGAGTTAAAACTGCTGTCACCAAGTTTCACTAAGTTTTGGGTACTTTGTTCTCGCTATTTTTGATTTGTTGATTATTGAAATAAACGGCGATTTCTTTATGTTCTGGACTAATACTACAACAATCTTGGATATTTATAATAATTGTAGGTAGTGTCTGTTCGGAAAGAGCACTAATTGCAGAGTCGTGGAATGTATTGGGCCTCATACGTTCCACGACTCTTCTCTTTCCGCACAGACATCGACGTTATTCATAAACGTCTGCTAAGTTAATCAACTGATGATCGTCGTTTGTCCCTCTCTATGGCATAGCGACAGATAAGGACCAACGACGATCATCAACTGATTAAGTTACCAGCCGTTTATGAATAACGCCATATATGTTCACTATAAGTATTAGTTCTCGTCGTCATCTTTAACTTAAGTAATGAGTTAATGACTTAAGTTAAAGATGACGACGGTACAATGGGACACATCTGGTACACTCTATCATAGACAAAAAAATACATAGAGTGCTCACTCCATACATCAGTTTTAGTACCAAATAACTATTAGCATCTAGCATCGAGTAGCAGAAACTATCCGTACTGCTACTTGACAATAGATGTAGCACCGACCGGAAAGTCTTATGCTGCTGAGATAAGACTTTCCGGTCGGTGCTACATCTATTGTCAAGTAGCAGTACTGATAGTTCCGCTACTCGATGCTAGATGTAGACACTGAAATTAATAGTCTGAACTGATGTATGGAGTGAGCACTCTTGGTTACTATATTTCTCTATACAGCACAGCAGGGTGTCATCTATTGGGTATGGCCAGTAACATGTCAAGCACTTTAAAACGTTTACATTATTGGTAAGGCGAAAAACGCAAAATCTACATAATAAAGTAAAATCAAAAATAATAGAGAAAAACTTTATACGGTAAAAGGGTTGGATAATAAAGAAGGGTTCTTTAACCCCTCGTTTCCCAGGACCTCTCAAATCCATACAATTCCGACTCATATTGGAGCCACTGGGAACTGACAGACCGTCTGTTCTCCTCTAGGTACAGGTTACTCCGATTCTCGTGAAATTTTGTGAGCTGGTTCGATAATTAAATAGGTGTATCGTTTTTCGTGGATTTAGTTTTTATTTCAACATTTCTAAAAATCCAAGGATTTTAAGACGTTAAATATAGCTAAGTAGGTATGTGATTTTATGTCAATGTTACAACACTTACAACATTAGCGATATACTTTGATATTGAAATTTATCAAAATACAGGCGCTGCTGTTAGTACCGCGATTGTCATAATTCACGACATTGCACGTGCGTTTCTCAATAAGTTCTCATTAGTGAAGATGCGGGCCGTCTCCCATTACGTTATCTATTTACTATGCGCGTACTTATACTAGTAATAATGTTATGTTTGGGGATATTTACGTAAAAGGGCATTTCTTTTTTAAGTTGTACCCTCAACTTTTGTGCTAAGATTGGGAATTTTCATATTATTTCTACGGACCTATGGAATACATACAAATCTTTTCTTTTCCCATTTTCAAATGACCGCTAAGTGATGAGTCCAAACTACAAACTTTTTAAAGCTCAACCCTCGCTCACCTTTACTTTTGATCAAAACAACTAATAGTCATGACCCGTCAATTAACTCTACCAACCCCTGCACAGTGCACATTTTGATTGGTGGCCAGCTGCCCGTAGCGGCAAAAAACTGCTTTCTAAAATTACTGCTATCAACCGCCGTAGATATCCAACGTAATCTAGTGATGTGCCTCATGGGCCATTGCCGGGAATAGGGAATATTACGCGAAACTCTGCGTAGGCGGCGCCACTCCCACAGTAAGTCACAATCTAAGGGTCTACCGCAAACGAGAGAGTCGAAATTATCTATAACCTCTATATCACTCTTGCATATTCGAGCGATAAAGAGGCAGATAGCTGAGTTTCGATTTCGTGTTTCCCTGTAGGCCCTTTGTACAAACCGCCTTGATGTATCAATGTCATATTTGACTGTCTGTGAAAATTTGTCAAAAAACAGTTTAAGGACTTTAAGGTACAGTATGTATAAGTTACTCTATGGTATACTTAAGTCACTAGGGCTGCACTCTGGCGGCAAAACATTGCAGTAATACTCCCTATACTCGTACTTCAACTTGGTGTGCAACGAGCTCAAGGTTAAATTAAAATATGTAGATGTCATATAACAAAGCATAAAAGCCATGGCCGCATGTGCAGGGCCTACTGCGAAAACCGAAATTCGCAAATTGCGGGGATCTTACTCTTTTACTATAATGAAGGCGTAATAAGAGTGATGGAGAAAGATCCCCGCAATTTGCGAATTTAGGTTTGCACGGTAGACCTTCAGGTTACAAGTTCGCTGTTGCTTCTTATTTATCAGAGAAGCGAAATTGTTAGGTACTTGTAATTAGAAAATGCGACCCAAAAATAACCCAAGGGATTATCTATTGGATAATATCTAAAGGATTCCAGTTAGATAAACACCCTTCAAATAATTGTTCAATGCAGAAAGTTTTTCAAGATTGTAGTTTTTTGTTAGACTGCAGAAGATTAAAGACACTTCACGGCCGAGTACCTAAGTGCAAAAAACTTTGCTACGACAGCTTAGATACAAAATAAATATAATCGACGTATGACCTGGCGGCCTAGCCAAGGTGACGATCTCTTGCGCTTCGCCAGCGAATCACGTTGTGTCTCTCTATCAAAATACAAACTACGCTCCGTAGCGTAGCGTTTCGATCGCTACGGAGCGTAAGCGATTGGCTACGCGGACTGTTCCGCGACGGGAATATTCCCCTGCACGGGAACATTGGTAACGGCACACCACTACAGACGTACACCCGTCTTGCGGAGATCACAATCAAGAACACAAGCGGCTTCTGCCGCATAAAATTTACGTTAACCTGACTTATGAACGGCAGACCTTGTTTTAACTGCTTTCTTTGTCGTTCGATTGGCATGGTTAGCCGAATCAATGTTATCTAAAAGGCAATAATGAATTAAAAGAAGCGATGTTTTTTTCCGTTTTTTGTCTTTTAATTGAAACTGTTGTGAGGTTATTCGAGAAGATCGAATCGAGTTAATCGAGGTATTTGTTGCAAAAATTTGATTGGTAGTTTTTTGTCGTTGTCTCATTGTTGTCGCGATTATAACGTTCAATAAAGGAGCCTGATAGTCACATCGCCCGTAGTTAAAGATTTGATATTTATTGAAATAAAATTTTACAGCACAGCTAACGCCAATGACATATTAACACTACGCCTGTAACAGCAATGCACAATGGTGCTGCAGTCACCATCCGATTGTAGCCTTAAGTTTAGGATAAACAAATGAACGCAAAAAACAAACAATTATGAACTCTTGTTAGATTTTACCGGGTTTGATTTCGGGTGTGTACCTCTATGTGTAGGTACAGTTCATACGAGAGGAAAGGGGACATCGTCACGTGACCGCATCTCCACACAAACGTAGTCCCCATTTACCTCTTTGCATTAACATTATTAGAAAACATTTTTACGCAACGAGTATTCACATTTTACCTACTCACTGCCCATTGAATTAAACACCCCTGAATATAAATGACGAAATACAAGACGTAGCAATCGTACCTACTTACATTACATGATGCATTATTAGAATAATCGCATTGTAAAATACTTACAAATGATGCTTACGTATACCTACGTAAAGTACTTATTAGTATTGAAAATACTTGCTCTAGGTAGGTACTTACATTGCATTTACCTAGCATATGTTTAATGAATCAAAGTCCTTGGTACAATCATTTACTTTTAATTTACTCCGACTAGTTACTTCTACGTACACTCTTAAACAATCTTAAGTTCACAAGCAGTAACCTTCGTGCTAAATTTAGTGTTACTCGTTCCAGCGCCGAGCGAGAATGAATCTTCCACCCCATGGTACATTCTATTTATACTCTTTTATCATTACAATCTGCGGGTAGGAGAGAAGGGTCATTTTCGCGACTACCGACAGATTAATTAGCAAATATTCGGGTATACACAGATCATATTTTTAATCACTACCTACTGAATGCCATCATTTTAACCTAACTCACACTAAATAATTATAATTTATTCTCGAAATCTTATGAAATATCACACATGCCAGCTACCCAGTACCTGTAACCACTAGAAACAATTTCATTTTAGATAAAAGCTGCGAGGTTGACGTGGCGAGCATCGCAGCGAAGCTCGAGATAAGGAACTGTTTACACTGCTTGAGTCAATGTCCTCCTGCGCATGGACAGGGAAAACCTTGGAGACGTGCCTTAACGAGTCTTCCGTATCTGAGACCTTGTGCAAAGGCTGTTGACCACCGAATGGCCTGTGTGGGCCATTTATACGCAACGCACTTAGCTGAGTAATGAATGGCACGTGGATTATAGAAAAGTGATGTTGTTCACCGCTGTTATTGATGTTAATGTTTTCTAGTAATAATAAATTACATCGCAGCTTATGAATTCTGGGACAATTACAGGGATAGATAGACTTTTGGAAGAGGCGGCCTAGCCAAGGTGACGATCGCTTGCGCTTCGCTATCGAATCGTTTTGTGTGTCTCTGTCACTCTTCCACATTAGTGTGACAGTGTCAGTTGCGTTTCGTTCGCTACGTAGCGTTAGCTATTGGCATGTTGTCTACGGGGTCTGGTCTTTCGTCTTCAGATTCACATTCTGACTCTAAAATCAAGTACCTGTTTGGGTGTCATAGATTTTATTATTTCCACAATAGCTATTCCACTGTAGAGTAGCGACTCTGTCCCATAACTCGCGCGCCCCTAGCTGCCTCGTAAATAAATTGAGCCTGCATTAGTGGCAATTGTTCGCTTGCCGATGCGCTCCTGCAAGTTCCAGGGCCGGACGAACCAATAGCAATTATATCATAGTCGCGATATTCATATTTCTACAGTCGTCCTAGTATTAATAGTAGCGAAGTAATATCGCGATCCGTGTTAAATAAGCTTGAATGGGGAAACCTATTAAAGATCAGGAATATAGGTACTACGTACATAATACCTACCCTGATATCTAAGGACCTCTGAGGACCTACCTAAAATCGAAACTCAAAATGTTATCTGCCTCTCTATCACTCTTGTAAAGTCTTAAAGAGGCATATAACGACGAAAGTACGATTTTCGCACAAGACCCTCTCGAAGCCATTTCTACTTATTTTAATGACAGCTCGTGACATGACGACCCTATAGGTACCTAGTTATTTTTCCTACAGTCAAGTTTGATATTCAAAGTTATTGAAAGTTAAGAGGATACTTGGAAATCATCAAGATCTATCCGATTACCTAAAATGATGCCAGTAGTTTGACAATAAAGGTTACGTACATTTTAACTACGACTGGGGCATCGTTCATCGCCTTCCATAATTCAGGAATGCGGCAGTCGCCTTCAAAACGGAATACTCTTCCCGATTAGAACGAAAATTTTCCTAGAAAACTACCATCAGACTTACTATCGCAATACTAAAATATTGACGGAGCTGTTAAAAATCAAATAGGTGCCAAAATATACCAGTTCGTGCTGGATCCCGATAACTTTGGTCTGGTCCTAGAGTCCTAGAGCGTATCTCACGAACCTAATCGGTTCACAGGTCATTGAGTCGAGTATTTAAGTGGGTATTGCACGTTTAGCGTCATAGCGAATTCATATCAACACGAAATATTGCTTCACACACCACAAACAAGCAGGTTCATGGGTATTCCGATTGTCAACCAAGTCGGCGAGTCGCTTGCTTCGGCGGTAAGTGTATGGGTAGTGGGCCTGAGATTCCTTGCCATAGTCGAGCTAATAGCTATTATGGAGATTTTTTCACTCCAGCTTAAGCAGAAAGTTTCACCTGATTAATAAATCTACTATATTACTACATATAACAGAAGTGGACAAAGCACTTACTACATACTTTTAGATAGGTACTAATTCGCCTGAGCATTTAACTTGCTGCGCTCGTTACACGCTTTAAGCGATTGGAATAAAACTACCTAACCGATGGGGAGATTACTCTGAGTAACGTACCAAGTTTAAATAAGTGCATTCATGCTTTGCCATTTTAAAAAGTAATGTGTATCGCGATGACGTACTTTAATACTTACTAGTTAGTTTATGGAGATAGGTAAATGCCAGCCAAGTCAACCCGGTCTTCGATTTTTGAAGTGAAAACTTCTTTAGCGGCGCTGGGCACTTTTTGAGGTGGGGAAAAAATGATAAACTCGAGACAGCGTAAGGCGATCGCGTGACCGGAAGGTTTAGATGGCCACTCATTTAGATGGCATTTAAATCAATAAAGAAAAACTCAATGACATTACATGAAAAAGGTTCTAATCTTGTACGGGCTGAAATACGAGGATCTCACAGTTACATTCTAATTTTATATCACTCAAATATAATTCAATAAAGCTACATCTTGATGAAATCGCTAATAAAAGTGAACTCTAGTACTGGTGAATAAAACTCAAAATATCTTGACCAAAATATATTTAGATGCGAGGTCTGCAAGGTAACTTTACAATTTCTATTCGAATTTAAAACAATTAACGCTACAGATTTGAATTTCGAATTTTAAACAAGCTCACTGGCCAGCAATTTCGGAACTAAAGTTTTTCAATAGAAAGGAGGATGGGTCAATTATACATAGTGCTGCAGACATTTTGGACTAGTCATTGAGTTTTCACTTCTGTCGGCACTCCCGGAGTGCAACCCGTTGTTTTTTTTCACTAAGAATTGATTACTAAGACATCTTTCAGTTGCACTTTTTCCAAGTACCTATTCTATGATCCCAATTCATGCAAATAAGTTTCTGATAGGGTGGAACACGAAGGAAGCCAGAGTTTTTAGTTTAATTAACACCTTAAAATTCGTCTAAAGAACATTCCCCGTCGAGCCCACCGAGCTTGAACAGATAACGAATTGCACGAAAAAACGAATCTCTACAAAAAATAATTGCAGATACGCGAACCATTAACGTTTTTGTAAAATTAACTTTTTTCGATATAACGGGACCCGTGTAAATTATTGCGTGTAATCTTTTGTATATTTCTTTTGTTCTTTCGAGAAAAAAACTTTCCCACACTGACCTGCAGAAGGAAGCTTTAGCCAGATTTGACAAGATTTATTGCCTTGATTATTTCCGAAAAAGTTATAAATCTATTTCTCTGCCTAATATTCCTAATAAGTCATTTGACGGTTATCTACTTAACACGTAAAGTAACTCTATTCGCTTTTTTGACAGCCGTTTAGCAAAAATAAAATGATATGATCCTAAATATGTTTAAAAGCTTACTTTTTATAGCATCGGGACTTTAAAGTCGCAGGATCGACCTGGGAAGACTCCAACAACGTGTGTATTTATAATATATAATATTATAAAGAATGCACAAGTCATAGAGGCACCTGTGTCTCGCCTCTAACGCGTATAGTATGGTAAATAACTACCTACCTGCAAAAACATATCGTGACATGAATGAGGATGCAACTCGAATCCGTTTCGTCTTGGCTAATAAATATTATATTTACCTAAGGTACAATTGTACAGGAATCGCTCGAATTTATTGCCAAGATATTTATACACGTAAATTTAATTAGATTGTTATTGACAAAAATAAACGCCTGAAAGATGCAGGTAAGGTCCAAAAGATTAGATACCCTCTATACCTTAGTATATTCTAAGTAATACCTATATCGTTAAATAACGAGGTTTACAGTGAATTTCTCATCTTATCCAGTTTTACTGTAGGTACCCAGTAATAGGGATGAGGCAAGCAAAAGTAGCATACGAAAAATATTAAATGCCTGCACAGAATAAGGAATAAATAACTCGAAATTAACAGGTTACCGTGAATAATAAAGCTTCCAACACGAAATCGAGTTGCATCCTTTTTGGGTTCACGCGAATAAACTTTATAGGAAAGTGGGATAAGGGTTTTATATAAAAAAACATATTGTGAAAGGTCGCCCTGTGTCGCGGCATTTCGACAAAAACTATCGCGGACCCCTCTCATTTGTATTTTTTATGCTCGATAGCCGCGCGAGCAGGTAGACGCGCATCTCGCAATCTTTGTATAATAAATACTCTATCGACTGCCGTATTTTATTTAAAGTATTATTTTCTTTTCATTATATTTGTAAATTACGTTTGTACAGGAAGATATTTTGACCGACAAAGTTTGACGCTGCCATGCCATGGTACAGCATTACAGATCTTTGTACCAATACAACATTAAACTTATTAGTAGGTACTATCGATAAGACCGTGGGTCCTAAGGATTACCTACACTAACCAGGACCTAGGTATACAGCCCCCTTGGTTTATGATTATTTCATTATTGAATCTTATGTTATGACTTCGAAAAGCGAAAGAGATTAATAGTAGGTACCTACCTAGATCGTTAACTTAAGGATGAAAGGCATCCATTTCTAACCCAACGAGGTATTTTGGTGTGTGCTACAAGTGAGCCAGTGAGCGCGCTAAATAAAGTGAAATCGGCGAGTCAAATTGGCGTTTGCGTCCACACCACCTGATTTGATTAGACAATTTAGTCAGATTGGCCAAAAATTGTTCCCGTCTGGACGGACCTTCACCACCACTGCCACCACCACCGTGGTGCGAAGGGTTGAACTTCCATAGAAAATTTGAACTTCGCGCCTTTGTCTATAATGACGTTTAAAAACAAGGCTAAACCGCCTTGAAAATATTTTATTTTTGAACGTTTTAATTCAATACTCAAACCGCATCCTTCCACTGTCACTGTCAGTGTCAGGTGTCAGTCGAGTGACAGAAGAATATGAATGACATTTCAAATCGGATCGGCCTAAAGAAAACTTAACTTCAATAAGTTTTGCCGTCTAATTGATTTCACTGATAATATATCTTTATTTTCTAGATTTATTTTAAACCGTTACTATGGAGTACACTAATAAGGTAATGTACGCTTATTTTTTCTTCCTTTTATACAAATAATATCGATTGTTATTATGTTATTGCTTTCGTGGTTACAGGGTTTCCCTAAACTTAAGAACGACAGATTATTAAGAGCTGCATTAGGACAAGAAGTAGATAAAGTTCCTGTGTGGGTTATGCGGCAGGCCGGCAGGTATTTGCCGGAGTTTCAGAAAGTCCGCGCGCAGCACGATTTCTTCACTGTCTGTCGGACTCCAGAGCTCGCTTGCGAAGTGACTCTACAACCACTGAGAAGATACGAACATATAGATGCATCCATCATCTTCAGTGACATACTTGTTATACCACAAGCTTTGGGTATGACTGTGGAAATGCACCCAGGATTGGTTAGTATTTTTTAACCACTTAAACCCCTTAACCCTTAAATGCATGATTTTTTCTGTTTGCCCGAAATTAATATATGTGTTACGTAATTGTTTGCTGATATGGGAAAAATGGTAAAAAAAATATAACATCGATTTTCACTGCGAAATCAGTGTTAGAAGTTGCATAGGCTAAATCATATTTATGTAAATATATAATTTTCAGTAAGAGATATATGATAAATACTACTATCATCAGAAAGGTACACTATTTGTGATACACCTATGATAGAGTTTTTAAATATAAAATAATTACTAAACCCAAAAAAACATACAATATCACATACTAAAAATCATCAAATTATGAATTTTTTCAAATTTTCTGACATATCGTCTTAAAACGAATGTAATTTTTATAAATTAAAATATTGCGTAAATTTATATAAAAAATCGGATACCGGATTAGTTTTTCTTATGATATCACTCATTGACATTTATTTTGGATAGCTGCATATTGAGCCACGGACCATCAAATATACGATGCATATATACTTCATTATGCATTTAAGGGTTAAGTCCCAGGAATCTAAATTTGTGGACTACAAAACGAACTTGAAGTTTTAATTTACAGGCTTAACCTAATGATTTTCTTTGCTGACCCTCGAAAGGGATGCAAACTTTTACATTGATAATTAATATTACTATGATTATTCGTTAGATTGGATATTTCCTATTTATTTGAAATGAAATATGTTGGTCTATTTGGATAAATTTTCAGGGCCCAGTTTTTCCTAAGCCCCTTGGTGGACCTTCAGAAATTGATCAATTGCAAGAAGAGGGTGCAGTGTCCAGATTATTGTATGTGGGCAAGGCAATCACTCTTACAAGACACAAAATAGAAGGAAACGTACCTCTAATTGGGTTTACAGGTGCACCGGTCAGTAAGAAACGTCAATTTTTTCTTCTTCAAATAATTTTTTACTTTTAAGCCCCGTCTCCATATCGCGCGGCAAGCTATCGAACATTGGCTCGCGCGGCTGGCGGCTGCCGCGCAAGCCAATGTTCAATGGTTTGCCGCGCGATACAGAGACGGGGCTTTAGAGAGTTTCTCACATTTTTTAAATTAGAAATAGGTAAGCATTAATTTTAGTTGAATAATCACTACATGTGTTTTGATCTGTTTAGAGAATCCTCAACAGGAGCACCATCTCTAATGAGCGCACTAGTGTCTAGAGTGTCATAGGAGTTTTACAGTAAAAATTAATTTCTCTTGTAATAAATTAAAATGTCTACTCGCAAACTATGCTCATTGTGCTAGTCTAGTGTTTAGGAGACGCATTGTGGAGGAAGGCAGGGGTTACATTTTGTTGCCAACAGTCCTGGACTTTAAAAGTTTTATCATTAAATTAGTCTGTTTTTAATTCCAGTTTACATTAATGGGATACATGATTGAAGGAGGAGGCAGTAAGACCATGTCTAAAACCAAGGAGTGGTTAGAGAACTACCCTAAAGATGTTCATAAACTCCTCAGTCTGCTGACAAGAGTCATTATTGATTATTTAATCATGCAGGTAAACATTGTTTTATGTAACACTAGCGACCTATTATACATAAAGCATCCTCTTGAATCACTCTATCGATTAAAAAAACGCATCAAAATCCGTTGCATAGTTATAAAGATCTAAGCATACATATGGACAGGCAGACAGTGGGAAGCGACTTTGTTTTATACTATGTAGTGATGGATATAGCTTCCATTTATTCAATTTGTAATTAATTTTATTCTAACTGACCAATAATTTACCATTAATAAACAATAATTTCACCCACAGTTGTATTGTTATCTAACTAAACAATTTACTCAGGTCATCCACTTGTCAAGGTACAAGAAGAAGACTAATAATTGAGGAGTCCAATTAAAAACCACATTTGTTAACTTGCAGGTTGATAGTGGAGCCCAGTTGCTACAGGTGTTCGAGTCCAGTGCGGACCATCTTACACGGGAACAATTTATTGAATTCTCTGCGCCATACTTGAAAGACATTAGGAGTGGAGTGCTTCAAAAAATCAAGGAGAGGAAGTTGGAAAATGTTCCAATGGTAAACTTTGACTTTTAACACCTTCACTACCAACGTTTTCCTAGCGCTACGCTCGTAGCCGATCCCAACGTTTCTCCGCTTTGTAGAGGAAAGCCACTACGAACAGAGAAGCCGCCGAGCGGATTCCCGGCACTCAATGCGTTAAGTACCTTAAAGCTTAGATTATTATAATTTTTTAGTAATTTATTCAGTAAATATTTTCATATTTTGTGAATTACCTATATGGGTTGTAAAATAGTTCAAAATAACTATTTGTATTTACAGACGGTATTTGCAAAGGGAGGAGGACATTCTTTAGATGTGCAAGCTAAACTAGGGTATGAGACTATCGGATTAGACTGGACTGTAGACCCTATAGAAGCCAGGAAGATTGTTGGAGACAACATCACGTTGCAAGGCAACCTTGACCCACAAGATTTATATAAGACTCCGGTATGTGCTCATTATTTTGTTTAAAAGCTTAATGTACAGTCAGCAGCAGAAGTAGCTAAGCGGGCGAGCCGGGCGAGGTGTTCAAAATGATCTTGACGCAACTTTATTGTTAAGAGAATAAGAGCGTGTCAAGGTTATTGTGAACACCTCGCCCGCTTAGCAACTTCAGCTGCTGATTGTAGATGGCAAGCTTGTTTTTATATCGTATGTTCAACTATACAGAAATAAGCAATTTTACGCCCCATTTACACGGATCAAAAACTGGCATGAGATTTTCGTTACCGCGCCGTGTAAACGGTGCTTACTTATTAAGTTGTATGGGAGGTATGACAAAAATATTGTTATAGGTGTGGTCAAAGGGTTAACATCTCAACAAACATCAAATATAGTAATGTCAGTGATACTTCATTGATTACATCAAATCTACTACCTGACAGTGACACCAGTTTTACTTTGCAGGAGGAAATCAGACAAATGACAATAGATATGGTGCGAAAATTCGGCAAGCACAGATACATTGCCAATTTAGGCCACGGGATAACCCCGCAGACTCCACTGGAAAGTATGACGGCATTTACTGAGGCTGTCCATGAAGCACTTTAAAATAATACACTACATATTGTTGGATTGTTTTAAGATGTCCGGATCTTAAAAGCTCTTTCTACCATTCGGACATCTTAAAAAGATGTAACTAATGTAACTATACATATTGTGGTATTTGTGGTCTCATAAAGAATGGTTCAGCACAATTAATTAAGCTAGTTGGTTATTGTTATATTATTTGGTAATAAATGGTATATTGTTTCTGAAATGTATGTTTTTATTAAAGAAACACTTAATTATGTACAGTCCAAAATACTATAATTACATAGAATAAGTTGTTTTTGTGTTTGTTCCGGGCATTTCTTCATCATGGCTTCCAACTGACTTTTTCACATACTGAAATGAAAAAAAAAAAAAATTACATATAAATAACTATAATACCTAGTTTTTGAGCAAAAATGTTTCCGGATGTTTTCCTCTGTAGGTCGCATTTTTCAACCTATTCTCATAACATTTTGTGAGCAGGTTCGGTAGTTAGATGGAATTTTTGTCATTTCATTTTTTGGAAAATGTTAAAGATGGAGGAAACTCCGACTTAAACTTTCACGATTTCTACACATTCTTATATTGTACAGCGGGATTTAATCGTCCAAGACCACCACCACGAGACCACAGGGACAATGCCGTCCTTCAAACGTCGGAGGTAAATTTTAAAACTTAAATACGCGATTAAGTCCCGCTGTACAATTTAACAATGGTGGAAATTGGCATAAATAAAGGACTTAACACATTCATTGCCACCCAGCCAAACAAGACATCCGCGCAAGACCACAAAAATGTCGTCATATAAAGCTGTAGTACTACGATATCTCGACTATAGGGTCATACGATGATCAACGGAACGGATACGGTCAACGAAATCATAAAATACCCGATAGTCGGGTTTTCGGTACTGAATGTGTTAAGTGCCAGTAGGGTCTAACATGGCCCTGATCATTGTGAGTTCGCTGTGATAATGACTCAACGAAGTCTCCAGCTCACAGAATCACTAGTTACCTGAGCAGCTCACAGAGTTACCTGAGCAGCTCACAGAGTTACCTGACCAGCCCACAGAGTCACTAGTTACCTGAGGATTGACTTGAATCTGCTCATCCATCTCCTGTATATACTGGTGCAGCTTGGTGCAGGCGGCCATCTGCTGCTCCAGCACGCACAGCGTCTCCGGCGAGGCGTACTTCTCCGGGCTGTCCAGGAACACCACCATACCGTCCTTCTGGTTTATCATGGCGTATATTTCGCCTTCTTCGATCTGCAAATGTTTATTAAACTTTAGGTCGGATATATTCGCACCGTACGTCCGACGCCGAAGACGGATTATTCCGTCACCGACCACAAAACAACATAGGCCTACGTGCATAGGGGGCTATTCATAAATTACGTCATTTCAAATGGCCATCGGATGATGGTAGCAAGACGTAGGAGGAAACGGGGTCATTCGAAGCATGATTTTTGGATGATTTTAGGGGGGGGGGGTCAAAATCGTCAAAAATAGATGACGTAATTTATGGACAGCCCCTAGGTATGCATGAAAATGAAAAAAAAAAAACTTTGGTACGTACCCGCACTAGGCACGCCTGTATAGCGGGAACCAATAGCAGTAGTAGCAGTTGTAACAAAAAGTGTTATAACCGGTTGACAATTTTACTTAAATGTTAGTTGCATATATGTAGTTCGACTTCGGTGCCGCGGCGTTCGAGTAACAGCTTTCGTATAGGTTTGATGAAAAAAATTTTTTTTTTAGTTTCAGTTTTAAGTATGGGGAACCCTCAAAATTTATTGTTTTTTTTTTCTATTTTTGTGTGAAAATCTTAATGCGGTTCACAGAATACATCTACTTACCAAGTTTCAACAGCATAGTTCTTATAGTTTCGGAAAAAAGTGGCTGTGACATACGGACAGACAGGCAGACAGACATGACGAATCCATAAGGGTTCCGTTTTTTGCCATTTGGCTACGGAACCCTAAAAAGCAGGCAAACCAACTAGTTGTTCAAATCAGGGTCAGAGTTTACTAATGCAGTTTTGATTCTTTAAAAAAGGCACTTTTCCTCACAGGCCCATACATTTTTTCCACACTGTATAAGTATAAAGGAGACGCTATTTACCATATTAAGAATGTATGTCTCGGCCTGCGCCGGGCCGGCGAGCTGCACGCGGGCCGCCACGTCGCTTAGGGAAAGCGTCAGGAAAGTTTTTGTTAGCCTTTGAATGTTCTTCTTGTACATTGAGTTTAAAACCTGAAATAAAACGAATTAATAATTAAAACGTTTGTTTTTAAGCCCTTGGGTAACTTTAGTTTTTATTCATCCGTGTTTAATTGATTCCATTGTGTTAAGAATATTACAAATTCGTCAAATTACCTACCCATATAAATATAATACCTATTCCACACGGGCATAGCTAATAGTCCGCATGAACACAGAATAAATAATAGTACTAGGTACAGAACAGTGTTGGACGAACGTTAATTGCATTGACCATAATGGTCAATGGTTAATGATTAACCAGTATAAATTGAACCTTAAACCGTAACGGACGATTACAGTTTACGGTTCAATTTATAATGGTGGTTGGCTAAAAATTTTCAATTGCATTAACGTTTCGGCCAACACTGGTACAGAAGATTCACTCTCTAACAAAACGCGTCTATTACGACAGATATGACAAGCGCCAGCAGCCCCTATTTCACCATGGCGACAGGTGCGACAATTCGACAAATGTTACTGTTGCTGACGTTACAGGCATCCATGGGCTACGGTTACTGCTTACCATCGGGCGGGCCGTATTCCTGTTTGCCACCATCATTGTATTATTTAAAAAAAACTTTATTATATCGTCAAAAAACAGGTATTTCTCTTTCAAAGTTTATGATGATGATGATGACAATTGTCACACGATTTAATAGAACTTTCGGTAATTCTTGACACGAAATGAGTTCTGTGTCGGAATTTCGTGACAATTGTCGTGTTTCTTGTGACAATTGTCATTAGCCTCGCAAAATAAGTACTTATTTACTGGCGATATAATGGAGTTTTTTTTATTAATATGTTGGTGGCAAACAAGAACACCGCCCGTCCGATGGTAAGCGGTTACCGTAGTCTATGGAGGCCTGTACGTCAGTAACAGTGATGTCGACAATTGTCGCACCTGTCACCGTGGTGAAATAGGGGCCAGGCGTCCCCGTTCCGTAGCGGTGCGCGGCAACTACTATGGCTAGATACCAAAACTGTACTTATGTAGGTACCTGTAGCGACGCGACGAAATCGCGGAGTGAGCCACGCCTGACATAAACACTTACTTGATTAACTATTCCCATGTTCTTGTCCCTGACGAAGGTCTCGCGGTGTTTAATGGCCGCGTGCTGCGACGTTGCCAGCTCGTGGTAGGCTACCGACAGGGGCTTCAGAAACCTTCCTACCACTTGCGATGTGTATTTCGGCATGGGTAGAATCTGCAATGGTGGAATAAGTCAAGTAGGTAAAAATTAAAACTTAAACGTTTATAAAGGTATGCACGGAACATACCTTTTCTCTGCAGCTGATTGTACCATGTAGCTGATCTGATGATGGAGACCGGAGGAGGCAGGTTATTTAACCCTTTAACCGCCAGAGTCTGATACATAAGACATTACATATCCAGCTCATTTCGCCAGTCTGATAAATAAGACAAAGATCTGATTTGGTTTTTACAGCACATTTATAACTCCCGTAACTATGCCAACCTTACTCTGCGTGGACAACTACTGTCGGTGGCGACACGAGCACGCTCGATCAAAAATTGCTGGCGGTTAAAAGGTTAAACTGTATTAATTAGAAAGGGACGAGTAATCTATCTCGCGCGCTGTTGCGGCGCACTAGTGCTTAACCTATTAGGTACCGGCCTACCCATAAGTGTACTGTCAAAATTTGATTAGTAAGAACTCACCTTTCCATGTAAGATAAGTGAAACTAAAATATACTTCTTGTAGGCTTCAAGCATAATGTGGGAGACAACCATTGCAGGTACAGTCACTACCACTTCAAAAAAGTAGAGAGCTCGCTCATAGTTCTTCATTGCCAAGTAAATCATTCCTCCATAGTAATAGTATAGCAGGAAATGTTTCGAGTCATTGTTGCCGCCCAGCTGAAAAAGTTACGTACAAAAATTACAAGAATGCAATGGTTTAAAGGGATTTCTGTGTAGTTGTTTATTTTCGCAAAATATCTCATAAGCCGGGTCCACACAGAGTCCGCACAAATCGGCCAGTGTAGACGTGCCTCGCCCGAGGCAATGCCGCCGAGGCACGTCTACACTGGCGGATTTGTGTGCAAGGAAATTGCCTCGCGCGTATGCTCGTTCTGTGAGGACCCGGCTATAAACACAGAAATACATCAGTGTCATATTATACGGTAGCGGTACTAGCGCATATAGCCAGCCATAATGTACCGCTAGCTGCAAAAATGCATGGTCACTTTATGTTTGCCATTCATAATAATTGCAATTTTGCAGCAAGCAAATAGGAGAGCATAATCTTCTTTTCGTCCTATTACTCTCTGTTGGGGTGTAGAGCTCGAATCATATTCTTTCAATGATTTTGGCCTTGTAAATTTAAATATTTGGGTAAACATAAATTTTTGGAGTATTACTTCTA
The DNA here is from genome assembly GCF_948474715.1 of Cydia amplana. Classification (NCBI taxonomy): domain Eukaryota; kingdom Metazoa; phylum Arthropoda; class Insecta; order Lepidoptera; family Tortricidae; genus Cydia; species Cydia amplana. The sequence goes on along the minus strand of NC_086071.1, from coordinate 13,202,891 downwards.
GTATTGTGTTATCGCTTTTTTTACTCGATTATGGAGCATACAGATATAAGCAGTTACTACTATGCATACATGTAAGGAATTAAAGGAATAGGGTATTTGACTACTAGTCAAATCAGTTCCTTTTTTCGAACTGTTTAAACGATTTTGATACTATGGAATTTATATGAAACACTGCATGGCATGTGACGTCACAACCAACTTAGCTATTCTTTATAGTTTTATACAGGTTTTAAAATAGAAATTGTGTTTAAAAACAACTGCTGTCTATGTTTCTCCATTAATCTTCTGGTGCTTTATTTCATGTATTGTGTAAAATAATTTATTTTAAAGTGTCAAATACCCATTATGCGTTGTACATTACCTCAGAACTAATTCCAGTAACATCCGTATCTAGGAACTCAATAGCCGGCTTCATGCACTTGGACAGCAGACATAGCTGGCATAAGTCGGCGTGTATGGAAGTCAGCTGCGAGTCAAACAGCTGTATTTTCCTTATGGCCTTCTTTAAGATTTCTATGCCTCTAATTGGCTGCTTGAGGTCAACAAGATGGTCTGTTAGTAAGTGGCACAGGTCAGCGTCTGAAAATTAAACCATAAGTTAATGGTACATGAAATAAATTGTAGGCTAAGAAGAATTTTAAAGTCTAAGAATGCCCCCGAGTTTGAATGATGGCGATAGTGATGGCTGTACTGTGTTCCTAATCTTGTCTTGTCCCTTTGCTTAAAATTGAATTTTACATTGCACAAAACTTGGGTCCTAAATGATCCTGAAAATCGTTGAACTTGTTTAACAGTTTATTACAAACAGACACATTAAACATATATCAAGGTGCTTCAGAAGAAATACTTACACAGATCAGGTGCAAATCGGACTTGCTCCCCGTTGCAGTTATTGATAAAGTCATGGATTTGTTGAAATATTACAGTTCTATCAACATCATTATTTCCCTGAAACAGTAAAATTAATGAATACAAAGCTCAAATATCTTCAAAATATTGATTTCTTGACTCTAATGTTCTAAATGATTTTTTTGAGACAGCAAAAAAGCTGCAAAGAGCTGCGGTTTGCCAACCTCTTATATTTGTAGGTGTATTAACTTGTAAGGCTACACTTGGAGATTTAGGACCCAGATAAAACAGGATAGGGCATAATTTTAACCTAACACGGATTTTGGTATGTATGTTTATCTGTTCCCTCGTAACTTATTGAATACTCATTGTTATTTGATAAATGAGGTGTCATTTGAATTGTCTTGAATGATACCCTAAGCTGCTGGTTATATGATATACCAAGAGTTCCCAAAGTGTGCGCCGCAACGCCCTGGTGCGCCCTAGACATTAAAGAGGCACTCCTCTTCACCATATTACCTATCTATTTCAAATAGCCTAGCATAATATAGGGGCCGAGATTACATTTTCAACTTGCAAGGGTGCAAACTGAAAAAGACTGGAAACCTCTGTGCTGTACAATGTACATATGGCGTCACAGTTTTAATTTTTACCTGCGGTAATGAAAACTTGGCAACAAGGACAGCCAAAACACCGAGCGAATGTTGCTGAATATCTAGCGTCTCCAAAACAGTAGTAAGATGGGCACTGTTCCTCTGAAGAACTTCGTCTGACTTTCCAATTATGTCGCACAGCTCCCGAAAGTTCCCTGAATAAATAAGATAATGTCATAATTTAGGTTTAAACAAAAATATTAAGACTGTCGTGTAGGCAGTGAAGTTTCTAAGGTCCATAGTGATTGTGAAAAGATGGCACGTTTGGACCATAATTATGGGCAAGAACTTATTGCAAAAGTAACTATAAGCCACTAACTAATAAATAATAAAAAGGTTAATTCAACTAACCAGATCCAGACATGGCCCTTACATTGTTCACAAATTGTTCCAGTGGCGATGCCATTATCGGTTATTCGTATGACTCTATTGCTCTTAGAACGTTATAAAAATCACATATACAACTGATCTATACTATATAATAAAACTATTTTGTTTATTGAATTGAAATCAAATGCGAAACAATTTCGCATTTAGAATTTAGATTGATTTAGATATTCAGATATTTGACATGTCCGGACCGGAGCGGAGGGAGGAGGTACAAATACAAACGTCAATCAAACGATCCGTTCCCAAATAGGAAAAATTACATGAACTTAAATAACTGAATTAATTGATGTCAATCCACTATTATGGTATGTGACGTAGATTTTTTTTACTTTAAGTAGCATTTACAAAATCTTATTTCATCAGATATATACTGATTAAATTACCGAGAAATAATATTCTTATGAATTTGTGTAAATGAGGTGTTAACGTTATCATTTTGGAGCGATCTTGTTGTTTCAGTTTTTTCGGCACACATTTAAAAACGTTGATCGAAGTTGAGCCTTTATTTGAGACATTAATTGTGCATTGGAACTTGTCAAAAGCTGTCAACGTCAAATGATACATGACATGTACATGTGTAAAATGTGTACACTGCACTTTATTTTTATTTTGCTCTCTATGTTTTACAATAATAAATGTACGTCACAGTCACGGTTAATTACTTTTAAAAATAATTACTATCATACCAAATGTTCTTTTGCCACGTAATCCTAAACATAAGCAAATACCTCCCGTACCTCCGACGGTATATCTAGTAAAAAGAAACAGTGAAGTCAAAGTAAGTAGTTTATTGAGCTATAGCTATGGCAGCTTCTGAAGATTCATTTAAAGAAAAGCTGACAAACTCTCTAACACAGCAATTGAGTGAATATGAACTACTGAAATCCATGTATCCAAACAACGATGATATAATATTAACTGATACTAATATACTTGTTGACATAGCTAATTTTGTGGAGAATGAATCAGAAACAGAATACACTCCAGGTCATTTGGATTTTACTTTAAACCTGAATGTAGATGGTTCAAAATTAGAAGTCAGTGTTAATTTACCCAGCTTCTATCCAAGTGAAGAACCAGACCTGTATGTAAGATGTAATCAATTGAATCGCTACCAGGAGACAAGCCTGAATGCAGAAATGTCCAACTTTCTTAAAGAAAATTTCGTTGGAGAAGTATGCATTTATTCTGCAGTGTCATGGTTACAAGACAACTTACCAAAATTTACCGAACAACTCACTAACAAAGCTAGTGCATATATCATTCCAGAATCAAAATGTACAGACGATGATAAATTTGTCAGGTTGTGGATTTATTCCCACCATATATACAACAAAAGGAAAAGAGATGAAATAGAATCAAAAGCAAAAGATTTAAACCTGACAGGGTTTTGCCTGCCCGGGAAGCCTGGTATTATTTGTGTTGAAGGTGCAGGCAGTGACTGTAAAGAATGGTGGTCAATTATTAAAAGTATGTCTTGGAAAAAAATTGTTATAAAAATGACTGAAACTTTTGAAATTAGTGAAAAAGAAAAGGAACAAAAATTTCAGAAGTTTCAGGAAATCCATTTTCCAAGTTCGTCAGTTCGCTCTAAGCATGCAGATATGAGTGGACTTTCTAAGTATATGGATGAGCATGGACTGACAGAAATATTTAAAAATATGTTTGGGATAAGTGAATTTTGACAAAAATGACATCCTACATAATAGAACCAAATTATACCTAAACAAGTCATATCAGACATCAGGTTCTAGGGGCAAAATCTTATGACAGTTAGGGAGTTCCTATTTCGATAAATTAAACTATTGATAATTTTTCTAACACTAGAGATTGCTCCCAGCTTCATTTGTGACTGTGTATTATTTGTAAGTATTATTTCGGGGAGGACGACAAAGTTTACACATAGCATATAATTATTAGAGAAGCATCAATAATTGAGTTTATCAATATAGTTCCTACCTGTCATTATGTTAAGACCCCTGAAATCCAATCTCTGTGATCACAATTTCTATAATGTGCAATTCTAGAATATGTATGTTAAGAGTTAAGTAAGTACTAGTCTTAAAGTAGTCATAGTATTCCATATTAGTTCTATTATTCTAACAATTGTAAGAAATAAAGAAATGCAACTTCAAATAACATGTTTAAAAATCCGTTGGTTTATTGGTCACAGTTTCAAGCAAATTGAGAAGACCAAGAGCTATAAAATATGCCTAAATTACCATTCTTTATTTTTGAAGTGAAAACTTCTTTAGCGGCGCTGTGCACTTTTTGTGATGGGGAAAAAATGTTAAACTCGTAACAGGTGTCACGTCACGTCACAAACTAGTTTACTTCAAAGTCATTGAGTTTTTCTTTATTGATTTAAATGCCATCTAGTGAGTTTCGATCTAACTGGTATTAATATAACTCGAGTATTAACAGTGATGTGCTTAAGGGTTTAAAGTAATGCGACAAAATAACGCTAGATGGCGTTAACCTCAATTATACATAGTGCTGCAGACATTTTGCAATAGTGATTGAGTTTTCACTTCTGCTGGCACTCCCTGATTGCAACCCGTTGTTTTTATTTATTTATATGAAATATTTTTTTCAATCTACCTATATATGGTCTTCATTAAAAGTTACTGTACTGAATGTAGTTATTATAATGAATTAATGATACTCAAACCACTATATACGGATGCGTGTATTATTTGATGAGTTCCCTTATAATTCCTTCAATCTTCGAAAAATCTGAGAAATACTTTTAAATAACCGGCTACTAAAGGCCCCAGTACACAATGGGCCATCGCCGGCCACTCCAAGGGACGCAGCCATGCGGTAGAATGAGATAGCAATATCACTTGCTCCCTCTAACGCATAAATGCGCCCCTTGGAGTGGCCGGCGATGGCCCATTGTGTACTGGGCACATACTGGGGCATTTAGAGTTGGACTTGTGCCCTAATCGTAGTCACGGTGAGGTGCGGTAATGTGTTACGCCTTTTATACTAAATAACACCCAACTTGTCAGTAGAAAAAAGGCGCGATATTAAAATTTTCCATAGGAAGTCCATAAACGCCCTGCGTCTTGGTGCGATAATATAGTTAAATATCTCTTTCTCGCTGTAACTTATAGTAGTCCTTAACGCACGAACGGCAACCACCTTATGCCCCCTCCACACACTATCGTCCTACTTTTATTCATATAGTTTGTCAAAGGACTGTCTCATTTCAAACATAGACAGAGAGAATCATACTATGTTTGTCTTACACTAGTATTAGCACCCAAAAGAAAAGGATGCCGTATAGTTATTTTTGTTGTTATTTACTGACAAATTGGTTTGACCAACTATACCTATTCTAGTAGTTATCATTTCTGTAATTTAGTTGAAGCTCCATGTAAGGGAATAGTATCATTATCAGAGTATTTATTTGATGGGCTAGTAAACTCCAAGAGTAAACTGAAGGCCGTGTTTTTTAGCATTAGAAAGAACTTGAAAGAAGGTAAGCGATTTTGACATGTCTTTTAAATGAAAAACACTTTTTTTAAATCAATAACTATTACTTATGAAAGCAGAAGACTATAAAAGATCGTATTAGATTCATAATTGTTACATATTTACCGTAACTTATTTTTAAAATGTGTTTTTCAATTAAAATACACATCAAAATTGTTTACCTTATTTCTAATGCTAAAAAAACGAAGTATAGGGCAGTGCTTTTAAAATCTTGGATTTCGCTATCTATCCAACGTATCTAAAGCCCCCCATTCACACTCCTACTTTGTAGTCCGCCTTATCGTCCACCTCATTAAGTAGGATTGTGTATGGGGGTCGCGGACTACGTGGCGTCCTACAACACCCAAGTAGGATGCCTCTTGGGTCCTACAAATCCTGCAAGCCCCGCCCACTGCTGCAGTCCGCAGTGCAGGATTGTTTGTGGGTTGACGTCCTGCGTAGCGGACTGTCGCGTTTGACGTATGACAACAGAGCGCGCAATTTTTTCGAAATTTATAAAGAAAATCGCTGTTTGTGGGACCAAAAATCACCCAATCACTTCAACAAACAGCTCTCTGTCGAATTCTTAGCAGTTTCTTCTCCCACACTCTTTTTTATTTTTATCCAATAACAAGAAAATACATAGCAGAAGAGCTATTTTCTATTCTTTTTAATTGCACGTAACATTTTCAAAAGTAGGTAGACCGACACTAGTGAGGAACGAAAATGATGGGCCTACCGCGAACCACGTTCGACGTGTTGCCTCCCTTTCACACTTACGTACGAATTCACAAGTGCGACAGAGAGGCAACACGTCGAACGTGGTTCGCGGTAGGCCCTCTGAGGGCCTGAGGGTACCGTGTGTGAGCTATTTCTTGCTCCGTAGTCCTGCAAGGCGAACTAAAGTCTATTTTTTTATTCGGTAGACTAAAATGACATTTCATAGTATGAAATGACACATGATGTTCATACTATGAAATGTCATTTTAGTCTACCAAATAAAAAAATATATAGCTGGTCAACCAAATCTCGTCAGTAAAAAAAGGCGCGAAATTCAAATTTTCTATGGGACGATATCCCTTCGCGCCTACATTTTTCAAAATTGCCGCCTTTTTCTACTGTCAAAATCTGGTTGACCAAGTATAATGATCGTACTCTGCAGTCCTGCGAGCCGGACTGCAATGTAGGAGTGTGAATGGGGGGCTTAACACACTATCGATACGTACGCCGCACCGCACCAAGGTCGCGGCGCGGTGCGGTACTCTGTTATACGCGGATTAAAGGCAAATTAGACTCTCGCACGAGCCACGAGACGAGCCGCGAGCCGCGCCACGAGACGCGAGTGTAAGCGGTGGGCTCGCGGCTCGTCTCATGGCTCGCAAGATCGTCGAGCTAATATAATTTGAACTAACGGCACGGCATAAGGTTTATAACCGAATGACAAGCCGAACGCGAGTGTAAGCGGTGGACTCGCGGTGGCGCGGCTCGCGGTTCGTCTCGTGGCTCGCGCGAGAGTCTAAATAGACTATTACGGCTTAAAGTCCTTAAAGATAAAATCAGAGTATCTTTCTCTTTTACTCCAATGAAGGCGTAATTAAAGTGAAAGAAAATAATGCCTGCAATTTGCAAACCTCGATTTTCGCGGTTATTTGGGTTATAGCCCTGAGATTAAAATTTTGATTTTCGTTTTTCGCGATAGATAGGTCCTATTCATAGGTTATGGTTTCAGAACAGTCGCCCGTCAAGGTCGTGTCGAATAACCTTGCCAAATTAAATATTTTCAATAACTTTCTTCAAGCCATCTACTTTCTCTTTTTCACCAAGGAGACTTCGTTACAACGTTGCATCAACGTTGCATGTACCATGCATGTACCTTTCATTTGCTTCCCTTCCAATGGTATTCTCTGAATTTGGAAGTGTAGTGTTCACTCGCCCCATGAAAGGCATGAAAGCTAATGGCCGCCAAATTCTATCCACGAAACAGCTGATGTGCGTTGTTGTTTCTCAATTTTAAATTGGTATTTTCACGGGATTCACTGCGGCAAAGCACTTAGATGATACGTTATTCGTGTAATTGTTTTGTGTGGAATTCAGGGTTCGTTAAGTTTTGTTAATAATCTGTTTTAGTCGTGTACTGCGAGCGTATTTTATGTTGCTGGTTTTTTCAGATGTCACTGACCATACAACAAATAATTTTGGATGCAAAAAGACTCGCTGGCCGTCTTAAAGAACGCGAAACCGAATCGGATGCTTTGCTAACTGAAACTCAATCTGCATATCGTCAAATCCATACCATGAAACAGGTAATTTATGCTTAAGAGATGGAGTGTGGGGTGATGCTAACATTACTGCCTAGTAACTATTGTTCCATAAGGTCTTCATTCCACGTAGTTAAAATTGATGAATTAGACTGGTATTTTGTGTTATACTACTACGGATTCCTATCACATATTGATATCCCATTGCAAGGCTGTAAAACATGGTAAAACAAACAATTATGCTGGTTTAACATGTAACCTTATTATAGCTGATGATGTTGTTGTTAGTTGTTATGATGGTGTTTTAATTTCTGGGCAGCTAGAGGTTACCTATATTATAATTTTCTGTTTATTAAATTTTGCCTAAACACAAGGCCTTTCTTATCAAAATATTTATTAAACTAATAATAGGATAGGATTATTTGTATTCTACATCAAAGTTCTCACTTTCATATAAAAGTCATCATCGCTTACAAAAGCCCTAAAAACTGCCCTCATAAGCATGATGGTGGTATCTCAAAAAGATGAGATGTGTTTGATAATTTAATTATTCTTATTCATACAACTCGGCAAACCTTTGTAACTTTTTTTCCTTTTGTAACAATCACAAATGTTAAAATGGCAGATAAGGACAAACAATTAGCAACAGCTTGTTAGACTATACAGACTACTTACTTAGTGCCAGTTGCACCATCTGCACTTGACAGACTGACCAATGTCACCCAGCGCGCCGTGGCGGTTTAGTATGAAATTTTCCATGCAATCAATTTTTGCAGCTTAACAGGGCAGAGCTGCACAGACGGGACACATGGCTTGGTCCGTAAAATACTCTACAAATAGGTTAAATAAAATGTCTTGTTGTGGAGCGCTGGTAGCCTTGCAATATAGTGTGCGTATGCAGCTTTCAAACCAGAGATTGAGGGTTCAATCGCAGCTTGTACAGTCACAGCATTGTTTTTATTGAACCATTTAGGGTTCAAGCTAATTTGGGTACATTACTAACCATATCACAGAATAAATAATAGTACTAAGTACAGAAGACTCACTCTCTAACAAAACGCGTCTGTTACGATCAGCACAGATATGGCCGCTAGGTGGCGACAGCGCCACGCGCGGCTATGGCTTTCCCCAAAATTGGGGCCGAACGGATGTACTTTTAGCTACCTGTAGCAGGGATGTTGCGAACATCCGCATCCGCATCCGCAACCGCGGAACTTCCGCATCCGCATCCGCAACCGCGGAACTTCCGCATTATTTTCAACATCCGCATAAAATCGATGCGGAGCTTATGCGGATGCGGATGTCGAACAAGTCGGTACAGAAACGTCTTAGCGGCGGCGTAAGTGCTAGGTAATTTCGTCATTACATATAACGAAATCGTCTAGATCCAGTAAAGTCGGCCAAGTTACTGTTTATTAAATATAACGCACCTATATTCTTGCTCAAATACTAAACGGTTCGTTTTTTTTTAATACAAAAATACTAAAAATGTAATAATTGACGTTTTCTCAGTACCTAATCTTGACATCCGCATCCGCGGATGTGAGCCTTTAAATATCCGCATCCGCGGATGTCAAAAAATCTGCATCCGCAACATCCCTGACCTGTGGCAAAGCGACGAAATCGCGGAGTGAGACACGCCTGACCATATGAAAGGTCCAATGTAAAGTATACCCTAAATGACAACAATTAAAGTCCGTGACTGTACATAAAGTTTACTGAAAGCTTTTAATAGGTAAAGGAAAACATCCTAATAAATGCTAGTTTCTCCCTCTGAGTTTTAAGGCCTGATGGCAATAACTTTTATGAAAACCAGTGAATGTTGTCTTGGTATTAGGTTGTCAAAAGTGGATCTGGGATTCCTTAGGAGAAGGACATGTTCTAAGCAGCTAGGTATATGACCTTGCTGAATCTTTGTCATTTATTTTCCTTAAAGTGCAAGTAAGTAAGTAAGTTATGTACAGGTAAATCATTCCCACAGACTGGGCAAAATTAATTCTTATGTCATTTATGGCATGCAACTAATACTCTCAAATTTTTGTTTGTAGTACAAAGAAGAGGTTGATACACTGAACGAGGCTTCACGTGAACGCCCCCGTGGAGCACTTATAGCCAGCATAGAAAGGGAATCTCGATTAATGAGGGATGTTCAACGGGAGAATGGGGAGCTCCGGGCTGCACTAGAAGATCACAGACGGGCTTTGGAGCTCATCATGTCTAAATACAGACAGCACACCGAAAAGAGAGTGTGGGAGTCCAGAATAGATTTTACAGCAGCTGTCAATGAAAAACAACAAGAGGTGAGTGCTAAAAATGTTGTTCATGAGGTTATTTTGCTAACCAAATTTAATAAGAGGCAGTTATATTATATTATTTAGAAATAAGATTAGGCTTTCAATTTAAAAATATGGATCAATCCGATGGCAAACAGTTTATTTATACCTATACTTGTATCTATATAAGCAGTATTTGTTGTTACTAATTATTAATGCCGTACACGGCGGAAAGAAGTTTATAACTGGCCAAAAAAATTAAGTAATTGGAACCTTATGTAATTTTTTTTTTCAATTATTAAAGTTCTAAACAATTAAATGAATCGCAGAGTTTCATGTTTCTTAACTGCTAAGCCAAAAACGGCTTGCTTACAGCTAGAGTTCGGACTAAATTCACTACATAGGTACTTATGTTATAAAATTGTACACATGTTACATTAAAGTTACATTTATTAAAATATAATCATAATTACTTGATGATAACAGGTATTTTATTACATCATTATTTGATTCAGGATTGGTTAGGTATAAATCTTGTAAATGTTTCACTTCTGAAACTTCACTTCCCTTCGGTGTTTAATAATTTTGGAAGCAAATAATAGTTGGTTCTCATACCGTAGACATTTTTTGTTGGTGGTAATATAAATCGATGTGAGTTAGGTAAACCTCTTAACCTACTGTTGCGATTCTTTTAAATCGGATATATTATCCTTGCAATTTTCTTTAAGCATGCATCGCTAACTTGACTAGGTTTTGTACGGGAAGCACGTTACAAAATTGGAAAAGGTGGGAATAGCCATCACTGTTTTGTTTTTATTAAGTTCAAATTTATTCAATTTTTTATCTCGAGTTCTTCCCGCCGTGTACCGCCAATGAGAGAACTATGGACCTTACACATTTACTTATTTTCACAGCTCATTCGTAAACAAGCAGAGAGAATCAATGAAATGACCAGTATCATGTACAAAGCAGTGAATATGGAGGAGAATGGTGAGATAAGGAGGGAGGAAGAGGTGTACCACAGGCTCATCACTGAAAACAAGGTAAATTCGTTCACAACAGATCTTTCTCAGTTGGGTCTGTTTTGCTATACCACAGAATAAGTAACAGTATTACCGTACAGAAAGGACACTTCCTACAAAATTGAAGTTTGACAGCGATTCAGGGTCGAAATTCAAGACAATATCTTATCTGTGGTCGTGCATATTGTCAATGTCATTGTGCAAAGGAAAGTCAAGTCGTGTCAACACTAATAATTGCTCGGAGCAATGCTGAGGCGAACGCAGCCGAGTTTGCCCGAAGTCAGGAGTGTCTCCCCACTGGCTATACAGGGTGCTCGGGAGTCGGGAGGAAACTAAAGGCTTTTAATGGTGTATTTTCCTGTGTAATCCTGAACTGAGGAGTAGTTATCGAGTTTACTGTGTGGCTAGGTCGATTCGTGTAACATTGTTCCATAATAGTTATCGATTGAATTGCAGGGGTTGCGAGAGATGCTGGACCTGTCGCGGCGGTACGGGTCGGACCGCGCGGTGGCGCCGCCCACCGAGGACAAGGACGTGCAGACGGACGGGCCGCCGCCGCCGCCGCACGCGTGACGCGCTGTCACCGCCGCCCCCGCCCCCGCCCCCGCCACCGCCCGCGTCGCCCGGCTCTGAGCCAACACCGAGGTAGCGCTCCAGGGGCCTATTTCTCGAACGATATTAGTCTAATATTATTAGTGTGTTGTCATGGCAACCCATACGATTTGACAGTTCGTGGACTAATAATATTAGTCTAATACCGTTCGAGAAGTGGGCCCCAGCATACCACCTCTATCCTACTTTACTGCAGACAATCGAGTTACCGACGACGTATGCAGTTGAAGTATATCTTGTGTCTGTCGCTCCGACGGTGGCGCTAGGTGGCGCCGCTGTGCCAGACGATTTGTAGCGACTAAAATGTTGAACTATAATACGAGGGTTCTTTTCTAATTACAATCGAGTGAACTTTATATAATCGTTAACTATCTAGCGAAGTCACTTATTGTATTTTCAGACCTTACTAGAAGGTTACATATAATAGAAAGTCGTATCTCATTGATCTAAGGCATATCTCGCCAGAGCAAAATATGACAGTCTCGAAAACGCAAAATCTATCTTGAAGAAGCTCTGCCAAGCGAAATGCTAGCCACCAGTCAAATGTTCATAATAATGTCGTGGTTTTTAAATAGCGGAATCTCTGACAGTGTCGGACGGAGCCATAATAAAATTAAAATTTATAAACAAATATGTCTCCTAGCAATCAATTGTATATGTCAGTCTCGGTTGTCTGTGATTTTACATACACATACACAGATTTTTGAAAATAGGTCTTTTGACAGTTACACCGTTTCACATTTTGCAAAAGATAAGGAGTGACATAAATACAGCGAACTACATTATAGCTAACAAAGTGATTACTTACATATGTTCTCCTTTGGTTGTATTGATGTTGAATATGACTAGAAGTAAATTTGTATTGTAAAATTTCAAGTTATCGCTCATGTTATATCTATCAATTGAGAAACAAAGTTTCTTATAATTGTAAATTATAGTATTATCAATTTATCAATCTTTGAAATCACACGTATGGCAAGTATTATGATTTATTATACTGGGCCTGGTACAGGAGCAAAAATTAGACAGGTGGCAGTCTGGTAGTATTAATCTTTGCCAGACTCTCTAAAAAGACAAATACACAAAGTATTTGTCTTTTTAGAGAATAATAAAACGTCAAGACTTATTTTGTTCAAAGCAAAACTTTTTTGGATACTTAGTCTGCAATTATCTAAATTCGCGTGCAATTAGTTGCAACGTGAGTGGAGGTCATTAGAATTTTCATCTCTACATCTGTAGGTATACTTTAGGCTTCGGTCACACTGGCGAGGATCCGTTGAGTGAGCGAGAAAGCACTATACACATTATATAGCAATATCCCGTTTGCACAGCGGCGCGGCGCGCGGATCCGCGTCAGTGTAACCGAACCGATCTTGTCTGAAATTTCCATCCACCTCTAAATAAAATAAAGTTTTTGCTCGTGCAACAGAATCCCCCTGTATATTTACTGTTGAGTTAAATCTTGTTTTAGTAGTATTAATTGAATTATGTGGTTATTCGGTTCTGTTCATATTTGTCTAGTGTTTGCGTTTCTTTCCACTTTTTTAAACTTTGTACCCAATACAATTAATTTTTAATGTAACGGGTTTTTGTGCAGTTACTGCTCATGAGAAAATTCAAAATGTTAATTAATTACGTATACTTACAATACTCGATACAAATTGTGTTAGTTAAACCTTAATAATTATTAGGAAATTAGTTTAATTTAGATTACTTATTTGGATATAGCGTTAATGAAAAAAATACATAATATAGAAGGTCCTCTTTATACGTAGGTCAGTACTTTCTGGGACCCACTATCCGTAACAGATAAATACGTATGCTATGCGTATGCTGATGTCAAAAATATGGCATTAAATTATAGCATCATCAAGCAATTTATTTTCATAAAATAGTCAAAAGTTTACCCCTAATTGTCAGGTCATTAATGTCATTATGAGTCGCTGATGCGACAGCGGAACCTAACCTCTAAAGTGTCATTCTACGGAACTTGCTAACTATGTACCTAAACAAACTGCCATATTAAAATTGTCTCTGAATGTCAATTTACTAGTTGCAGTAAAAGACAGGTTAAAATACAATTAAAAAGACATATTACTAGTGACTTTTGTTTACATATTTAGCAAGTTCCATTGAATGACACTACCTGGAAGTGTTGAACAACTTTTTTACTTACCTAAAATAGCGATTTGAATGTAACTAAATGGTGAAAATTTATCATTCAGACTGTAACTGATGTTGTCACAGTTCCATTATCAAAATTCATGAATCCTCTTGGAAATAATTATCCCAGAATAATCATGAATAATATTCATAATATTTAGGATGTCATGGTGATGTTTGAGCAAAGTGATTATTGCTAAATAATTAATTACCTAAAATATGCAATATTTTTTCATGCGGCTTAGCAAGGTCAGCTTTTGATGTTAGAAGCATATTGATTTATTATAGAAGGACAAAAGTAGGGACTCTTCATAGGTCGTAGTAAGGTTTCTGATCCATGTGTCTATCCGCATTTATAGTTTTTTTGGACGGTTACTTCTTCCTGTCATTCAGACATTTAAAAAAAAACCTTTTGTAGCTTTCATCATTATTCCCAGTGGCATAGACAAATAAAAACACATGGTAATGAACGCCGTCCTTATTTTTAACATCATGTTGGCATTAGTATCTATATATACTACCTTTCAGATACTTACTTTTTGGAATGGCATTTGCTACGATTCTTATAATAGGTACATACTTACCTTAACTTTAGTGCGTTAGTTAAGGAGTTGGCCAAGCCAAAATATAATATTATTTAGACCCAAAAAGTACGGTCGAATAAACAAATCGACGTGGGTAAATAATATTCTCTACATTAGACGTAATTAATATGAAGATGCATTAAATAACTGTTGATTTAATTAATAATATTATCTAAACTTCAAGCCTTTTCGAAAAGTTTAATATATATTAGGAACTAAATTCAAGTATCCCAGTTCAACAACTTACTCAGTGTATTATTTCTAGGGACTGTTCCATACATTAGGTTAACTGACTAATCATATATAATTCACTATTTTAGCATTTGAAACTTGTATATTATTTAAGAAAATTATTTGATTGATGCAGAGAAATAGCACAAACTTACGTAATAATCAGGGGTCGGACAAAAAATGCGGATGACGTCAAACCACTTATAGGATGATTTCAAATAGTATTTTTGATTTTCATAAACAATTATCACTTATCATTTATCAACCTCTTTATTAAACGATATCGCCACTTGAAATGAGTAAGTACGTTTTTGACTGACACATTGTCAATCAGATGAACAATAAATTGACTTCGTTATTGTTTAGCTATTGTATCTTCACGATTATATTTAGCTAAAATTTATATTTACTAATGTATAAGAAAACGCTCTAAAATGTCATCTTTACTCGAATATTGTGGCAAGTTTCGTGAAATTTATTTTATTCACTACATCACCCTACCACCTGTATTATTAATTCCATGGATTTATTTACGATTTTGTTACTTCATTAATACTACTTTGTTACTACATGTCACACGGAAGTTTAAATACAAACTCAAACATCATCCTGTGTGCAAGATTACGTAATTTTTACGTCATCCGCACTTTTTGTCCGACCCCTGGTAATAATTGTACCTACAATAGAAAGAGTCGTGTTCAAAATAATTCCATAAGATCTGATAGCGTACCAATAAAGGCCAGAGCACACCGGCTGCGTGTGCGCAGAAGTGCACGTGCGTGTGCGCTAATAATATGTTTGAGCTGCGCACGGACATGTCACGCAAGCGGTGTGCCATCTCTCATAAGGATCTGTGTATTACAATGCGCACGTGCACGTCTATGCACACGCACCCGGTGTGCACAGGCCTTAACGGCGGCACTCCCATCTCTTTACATTTAATTTTAAAAATGTAGGTATCGTGGGTATTCTCATAATAGGAATGAGTTATAGGTCAAAATCAGAGAGATGAGTATCAGAGAGTTACGACCGGCAAACATTCATTGATTGTGTAAAGCCCCGTCTCCATATCGCGCGGCAAGCTATCGAACATTGGCTCGGCTGCCGCGCGATCCAATGTTCGATAGTTTGCCGCGCGATATGGAGACGGGGCTTAAGAAGTGTAAAGACAGACAGCTTATATGTATAGCTGGCGTTGTACGGCTCATAGAGACATACTCTGGTTGTCAGAAGTTGAAGATTTAAAATTCTGTTACCACAAAACTTATGCGGTCGTACAGCGCCATCTAGTTTAACTATCAAACTCGGATATACGATTTTTTCGTTGTCTTTCGTGATCTTCTACAATCAATAGGTAAAACTTTGCTGTCGGTTTGCCATCGTTGTATAAAAAAATAGCTACCCCTCAACTGGCGAATTCACTGGAATGTACTCGTAGTTTGTAGACAGCGGCAGTATTAATTATGAGCACAAATATGTACAGTCAGCATCGAAAAGATAGTGACGGACAAAGTGGCCAAATGTATCGTAACACCATTACCATAAAAATAAAGAAATGTGCCAATGTTTTAGGCACTTTGGCCGCCACTATCTATTTAATACTAACTGTAGGTACCAATAATATATGTACCTACCCCTACTCTTGAATCTATAAAAAATCGTTGTCCACATCACCTGATTGAAATTGTCAACTCAAGAATGTATATTATTATTTATATTTATTTACTCATTTAATATTACAGTAGCATTTAAAATTTTACTTGTTTAGACATAATTTAAAACATTTGATGGCCGCCTGGGCGTATAAAGGCTTGGAGCCACTAACTGCCCAAACAAAACTAGGCGCAACGTAAGACGCAATATTTGACAGTAATGAATTGAGCCTTATATATATGAAGCTAAGGCTATCAGTTAAACCATAGGTCTTATCTTCATATTTATAAGGGTACATTTATAACTGTCTAATATATTGCTTTCTTACGTTGCGCCAATAAGGCCCAGTCCGCTGCCCAAAGCCATGGGCCCTTTTGGCCCTAGCTAAATATGCCCCTATTATAATAGAGGTATGTATATTTAAATCATTAGTTACTCATATTAAACATACTTGTAATTCGCAAGTATAAGGGTGGAATCACATCAATCAGCATCGAGCCGCATTTTATATATGAGAAATCGCTCGTTAGTATGAAGATGCGTAATATAAATGCTGGATTTCTGATAGTTGTGATTCCACCTTAAAATGTACGACATTACCTCATTTGCTTACGCATGGGAAGTTAAATTTACACATAAACTAGATTAAATTTTAGATTGTTAATTGTACTGTAACCTTAAATGCATGTTCGGTTGTCTTGAGGACATTTTGTTAGACGTAATTATTTGAATTTGACGAGTTAAGAATATAATTGTACTCTATAAAGACTTTTATCCTGTTGAAATTCACATGCCCTTTAATGAATCAGAAATTTTATTCATCCCATTACTTATAAGAGATAAGATTTATTAGATGTGACGTTCAGTCGGTGCCCTAACTTAAGTATCCACATTGCTATAGGTACAGTCACGCTCCGTGATTGTTACGCCATTTAGGGTTCTAGCTAAATTGGACATTCCATAACCTAAGTATAGAACAACTAATTTAGCTAGGACCCTAAATGGCGTAACAATCCCGTGTGGTGACTGTACAATACAGCTAGTATGGTGACGTGGGTAACTTAAATTGGGGCACTGATTAATAACTGACATCAGAATCGAAGATACTGTGTGTGGTGGACTGGTGGTGCAGCCAAGATATTTTTCAACTCGCTTATGGAAGAGTGGAATTCAGGCTCACACGACACACTTTTTAACCTTTTCGACGCCAATGACGGTTATATCCGCACCGTAGGTCCAACACCAAAGACGGATTAATCCGTCACAGACAACAGAGCAACATAGACCTACGTACATATGCATTAAAGTTCAATTTCAGTTTTGACACTTCGGTGACGTGGCGCCACGTCACGTGTGTTTGACACGGCGTCGAAAAGGTTGAGTAATGGGGTCAATATTTTATGAATACCTATAGACATGGGGTCCTTTATAAGTGGTAACAAATGAGATTGGTAACTTGTACCTATGTATAGATATTTTTACTGAAAGCAATGATAGAAAAAAAATGTAGGTACTAGTTTTTTCTGCTGTAGGACAACACATATAGAGCAAAAATGATAATAAATGTATCTGATAATATTAAAAAAATTAAAATTGCTATAATGACTTTTATTGAGCCATCCTCCGAGTTAGATCTCGTTAGGTTCACACACTGAGAAGGCGAGTTGGCCATCTCGTTAAGAGGAAAGAATAGCTACCGACAAGTGACAATAGGTACTTTTTTGATGAAATTTCCATTTCGGGAGAAAACGGGTTCCACTAACTAAATCTTAACAAATCCTTTGATTTTGACCGCTTCAGCATTCTAGGTTGTGCTTTAAAACAAAAAAAATATTGCAAATTTTGAAAACCTATATACCTAGAGTCGGACCAACAAAAGTCTGCAGCGGATTTGATAGCCCACGCAGTGCAAGTGTTATTTATACGTCATAATTTCATAGAAGTTTGACGTTTTAAATAACACTTGCACTACGTGGGCTATCAAATCTGCTGCAGACTTTTCTTGGTCTGACTCTAATAGAATCTGTGCGGAAAGAGAAGAGTCGTGGGATCTGAGGGCGCGCCAGTGCTATTTTATGGTTTTTGCTATGCTGACAACACTGGTCATGTGATTATAGTACGACACTAAAGGTCAAGATACTTGAATCCCTTTGTTCTGGTTTTTTGCCACGGCTTACTAAACGGAGCCTGGTGGTGGTGTCGGCTCGTCAACTCAATCCTCTGATTTAGCGCAGGCACTAGTTTTCTTCTACTCTCTTCTTAATTTGTTTAAAACAAACTCTTGTTTTTATATCTCAGATACTAGTGACAGTGCGATTGAAAAAACTACTAATACTAGTTAAGAATCTGCCCAATACAACTGTCATTTTAGTACCAAACAATATAGTCTCATTTATGTACTGCCTAATCTGTGCAGGCCAACAGTTATTTTAATACAAAACCGTAGATCGGGTAGAAATTGGGCAATAGAACTGTAATTTTACTATCTGGGATATACAAATAGTGCATTTAAGTAGGCCTTATTGGGATATGTCCGGTTCTCTGATCTCACGATATTTAATTTCGCCGAAAAGTCACTGCTAAATATGAAATATAATTTCGTAACTTACCTACAGAACCTAGTAAACGAACTTACAAATAAAGAAATATTTTATTAGAAAAAGTTTTATTCTTTGTAATCGAAGTCTGAATTAAAATATTCAACGTCACTTATGTTTGAGCTAGCTTGAGAACAACCAGGGAGACTCATAGAACTATCTTCATCTGAATTGGATGTGCTTGAATCCAGCACGTAGATTACAAACAAATTCATGCATATCACCCACATAGCGGTATTTTATTCGAGATACCGTAGGTACTTTTACTCAATTCTGAAAAAAAATTACATATAAATATGCATAAAATGGCAAGTATCAACACTATTCGTCAGTTATTTTAAAGATCATGAATGACCTGCATATTTATGAAAATGAATACATTTTGAATGAATATACTTACCGATTATGTACCGGAGACAAGTTACTTAGGGGGCTTATTAAATAGGTAATTATTTAATATTAAACAGAACATCAATACCCGTCAATAGTGGAACCACGTTCCGCGACTTTTTGTAAGTCGATATAGTCTACTTTTAGCCGTTTTCTTCCCGCTGACAAAACTGAACAATGTTAAATATAATTTTCCTTGTGGTTTTATGTACGGTTTTAATAGTGTTTTGATAATATTTTATACATAAAACTTGCGGTTTTTGTTAATAAAAATATACAATGACAGAAGTTTGTTTACTTTTTACAAGACAGGTGCCAAAGGTTTGATTGCCATATAAAATTGAAAATGTTAGTTCCCGTTTCTGCCACGACTCTTCTCTTTCCGCACAGACTCTAAATCAGTATATTACTAGAGTCGGACCAATAAAAGTCTGCAGCGGATTTGATAGCCCACGCAGTGCAAGTATTATTTATACGTCATAATTTCATAGAAGTTTGACGTTTTAAATAACACTTGCACTACGTGGGCTATCAAATCTGCTGCAGACTTTTCTTGGTCTGACTCTATTGTTGTCCTACTGATTCTTGATCTTAATGGATGAGCACTAAGGAAAAATATTACTAAAATCCTTAATATTTCAGTGTAATGAAACAACAAAATTTACAGAAAACTTGTATTCTCTTATAATCTTATGTCACACCACATTCACCCATTTACAGTACTGTCTCTAATTATGCATCTCGGCAATCTGTCTCTTCGGCTACAGAGAGCATCCAAAGGGAAAGTGGCATACTTACATACCAGTTTGTAGTCTAAGACACATTTGTATCTCAAATTTGACAGTTGTAGAGTTGATAGCATACACAGTGCAAGTGTTATTTATACATCATAATTTCATAGAAGTTTGACGTTTAAAATAAGACTTGCACTGCATGTGCTATCAAAATCATTGCAGACTTTTCTTGGTCTAACTCTAGTAGATATTACTGTACTGTACACATTATAATATATGTAGTAACTTTGGTTGATGAAAGTTGACATTTCAGTAACAACAAAACATATATTATGGTGCAGTATAGTGCCATCTAGTTCAGCTGTAAAACTCGAAGGCATAATGTTTTATAACTAACTTACTCATACTCTTTATACCAGATCCACAATCAATTACCTTGAACACATATTTGTAAAAAGGTATATTTGTATATTTGCCGAGGTGTATAACTATCGTAGTACTTTACTGAGATACTTTTAAAAGCAAAGTTGCAATGTTGATCACACTCTGGTCTGGGTGTACTCGGTGGGGAACCGGAAGGAGTGGTAGCCGAGGGCCATGATGTTGGGCAGCAACCCTGCATTGGGGATGATGTTCCATGACAGGGTTAGTGTTACATTGTTATGGCCCCTGAAAACATACAACATTGTGGATTATTATTTGGAAGAATTCTAGAATCTATTATTTTTATGTATGCCTGATTTTTTGCCTTATTTTAACATGTATGTTCTGGCATAGGTATAGCAGGTTAAAGAACTTATAATTTAATTTTAAATCATCATTATAATACCTATTTTGCTAATGGTATTAAGATAGAGCCTGTTAAAAGACAGACAGCATAAGATTAATAACAGGGTTCTAATTCTCTTAACTTCAGATATGGAACTCTATAAAGGTGTCTTGTCAAAATATACAAAGAGCTATTTCTTTTTTATAGGAATCGGAGGGCCTACCGCGAACCATGTTCGACGTGTCACACTCGTAAATTCATATGTAAGTGTGACATGGAGGCAGATTCTTATTGTTATAATTTTACAATATATGCATATAACATATTTTTACATGTCACACTTACTTCAAGCCTTTACCATCATCCCAGAAGTAGTACTTCGTGTTCATATTTTTGAAGTCAAGAACAGCATTTTCTCCTCTAAGAATAATTTTGTCCCACAGTACAATTTGGTTGAGCTCATTGTTGGGCGTAATGTACTCCGCTGTGAGGTACAGGAATAACTGTTTCACGTTCCAGTTGAACAAATGGGATAGATCAGTCTTCAGATCGAAAGTAAGGAAGCCAAGATCATTTCTCTCCCTAGAAACTCCATAATCCGGCACGTTCTTGCTGGAATAAAACAAATGTTAAACGAAAACCACTTCTTAAAAAATACACAGGTTATAAGGATAATTTTACTCAACTTACACGACTACTTTTACTGTGTTCATTTGGGCATTCGTTCTGTAATCCACAGTTAATGTAGATAGAAAACACAAGAAAGTTAAGCATGCTAGCACGCTGAGTGTATACGTTAATATAGCGTTTCCTCTCGTTAACACCGAATACATTATTGCAGTTTAAATTAAAATTTAATAACTACAAATTTCTTTTAGCGGTGGCTATAATAACGCTAACCTCCGCAACATCTGTTTGACGTTTCGGGACACGTCAATTGTAAACGTCACGAAAGTGTGTTCAAAAACCATTCATAAACCATTATTTTATGAAAAGGAAAATACAATCGCGTTTGACCAAAGAATCTATAGTACATTACTGCAGACGCCGGGAAAGAAGGGCTTGCCGGGTGAGTAGGTATAGCCGGCCGACCGTAGGGAGGCCGGATAGTGATACGAAGCCGGCAAGACCTTTTCACGGCTAGGCATGTATAGTGCTTTTCTCAAACATGCAATGAAATAAAAAAATACACCACTCAAAAAAACAAATTTATAATCTTTATAATAAAAATCCAACTTCACAACAAAAGTTTTTTAATTTTTCTTCCAATCCCGCTATAATAGTTTTTTTTTACGGAAGTCGTCCGTATTTCGCGTGTGTAGTGTTCGAATCACTGACCATCCAGCCTCTAGACTCAACTTAGGCCAATTCTTTCATGAAACCGATGCTGCCAAAAATACAGGGGTGCGGGGGACGAGGTGAGCGAGTCCCGTGCCGTGATTGGTCCGTTCAAACACACGTGGGCGTCAGACAGTAATATCTGCCGGGCGCTAGTGATGTGACACGTTGAATAATAACATTGTCAATCACGGTCAATAATGTAATAACAGTAATAATATGCAAGCATGTTTTGAATGCTATGTTGATTCGTTCGTTCGAAAACATTAACCCATAACGTTGTGGTTTCGTTAGCAGGTGTATCTGCTTTATATAATTAATTTAAAAATAAACTATTGGTAAAAAGGCGTCTTATGGGATTTAGAGAAGCGCGAGACGAGACGAGATGCGGATGCGGATATTCGCAACATCCCTGCTTGGAAGCACTTCTTCACGCAGCTCGCCCTTCGGCCTCGCTTTAAATTACTGAGGGTTGCACGCTTGGGAGTCGGGGTGAAGGCTTCGGGCCTTCGGCGGGTCAGCCTTCGGCCTCCCAGCCTGATATTCGCCCTTCGGGTTCGCTTAACCTACTTGGAAATTTTCCTTTGCCCGTGTCCGCCGCCATTTTGAGTGTTTTCAAAAAATAATTCACATACTAATCTTGGGCCCCCAAGCTCGCCGCATGCCAAATCTCAACGCGCTCAGACCAACTTGAAAAAAAAAAGACGGCCATTTTCATAATCATAATCATAATTCTTTATTGCAACCATGGTATTACAAGGTGTTTTTATGTTAGTTAGTACATTTTGAAACTTTTTAAATGCAATTTGTGTTGTCTCGGGCCCTCTATGGCATTTGGTCGAGCACCCCCCACCTATCTCTCACCTTTGAAGATTTTCATAAAAAATAAGTGGCCATTTTTACCGCCATATTGGTTTTATTAAAAAAAATCCATAGGAATACAGCTAGGTGACCCCGAGTTTTCGTGACCAAAATTTTAGCGCGCTGGGAGTATTTTGAAAAATGATCGCCATTTTGAATCCGCCATTTTGAAAAAATAATGGCGGCTTCAGAAACTGTCAGCGTCCCTCTATGACATTTGGTCGAGCATCTCCCACGTATCTGTCACCGTTTAGTGATCAAAAGTCGGATAATCCGGTAGACCAAAAGTCGGATTTTTCTGGAAGTCACCAAACCACCCCCTCTATACGACCGTATCAAAGTCAAATACCCCAGGAACCCCCTTCTGGGAGAGCAATTATGTCAATTAATCACTCGGGTTGCGGCTTTATATACAGGGTGGATTTTCTTTTTGGCTCAGTGAGGGCAGCTACCAGATCCCAAACTGCTACGAGAAAACGGTCTTAGGAGACCTTCCCTCGATTTCAAATTAGATCCCATTCCTATTGAGGATCAAAAGCTTGTATGGAAGCAAAAAAAAATTCCGGCTAGAAAAGCCACAAATCGAGGAAAACTTTTCCCATAATAAATTTCACATTTTCTCCATAGTAAATGTATGGAAAAAGTTTTTATTAATTTGTGGCTTTTTAGTACATTACCGTAAGTCGACCCCTAGGAAACTATTGATACTGGATAGGAATGGAATCGATTGGCATACAAAAGTAGCATGTGAAAAATAAAAGTTTTCATTTTCATTCAAATATTATGGGAAAAGTTTTCCTCGATTTGTGGCTTTTCTAGCATGAAATTTTTTTTTGCTCCCATACAAGCTTTTGATCCTCAATAGGAATGGGATCGATTGGCATAAAAAAAAGTTTGTCAAAAATGACCTTTTTCTCGTATCCTGTATGTTTTTTCCAAAATCTGTAAATGCCAATCTTCATTAATTTAAAATCGAGGGAAGGTCTCTTAAGACCGTTTTCTCGTAGCAGTACGGGATCTGGTAGCTGCCCTCACTGAGCCAAAAAGAAAATCCACCCTGTATTCGCGGTATCCTACTATACCCACCCATTAAAAACATCCTGTATAATTCTATTAAGAGTTATTACATGGTTTAAATCAAATATTGATTTGTTATTATGTAAATGAAATGTTATTTAACACAATCTAACTAAATGAGGTTTAAATTATTTGGCCGAATGTTCAAGTATCATTGCCATGTTGGCAGTCGTACACAGAAAAAAAGCAAAAATTAAAAAGTTAAACCGGCGCCCACTATTCTCAACAAAAATGGAATCAAAATAATGCATTTTAAATTGCAACCGTGTGTTTTTGTATAAAATTGGTCTTGTGATTAATTTTTGCAATGTTTTTATAATCGCTAAAAGTAATACGAGTACCTATGTAGTGCTGAATTGACAATATCGGTTATGTTCAAGGGAAAATTGGTACCTGACCGTAAGTGTACTTCTCATATTATTTTTTTGTTTTATAGTGAATTTTTCGCAAATACCTATGCGATTTGAATTGAATTACCTTATCAATAGTAAACAATCACATTCTATGGATATGGACATCACTAGTTTGGGCTTAGGAATGTCACGTAATAAAAGACAAGAAAGGATGTATACGGATGCAGCGCGATAGAAAGAGACTTTCTTAAAAGACGTCATCGAGTTTCAAGCGCTGTCAAATTTGATGAGACGCTTAAATTAAAATATTTTTTTATCCAAATCTCTAAAAAATCGGCTTACCTGTGAAATGAAATGCCATTTTTTTGTACACCAGAGTTTTTAGTGTTCTTGCCACACAATTTGACACAACAATAATGCATTTTTGATAGCAAAAACTTCTTCGAGCTACCGAAGTTTCTACACCGAGCCCGGTCCGCCGACTGAAGTAAGCGGTGTAGGCGTGACTCGAAGATGGAGTAACGCTACCGTATGTGTGGCAGAGGGGGTAGCGCGACTATGCTATGTCTAGAGGCTGGATGGTCAGTGGTTCGAATAGACCTTATTAGGGCCATTATACACAATCTGATAATAAGAATCTCAATTTCTATAAATAAAATAAATGCAGAGGATTTTAAATATTGTCTATGGTCTCTGGTGACTTACGTATAGACAAAATTTTAAATTTATTCATCAACACATTGAATCATACAGATTCGTATTCTTAATATCAGTACGTTCGTGTATAACAGGCGTTAACACGGTTATTTTGGTCCGATCACCATTCATTCACCAAAAATATAAAAAAAAATATAATTCGGCTGTTTAGTCTGTTCATGGACACAGACCCCATGTTTACATTAGAATTAAAAAAAAAATTACTTCCCGGCCTAGGCCTTCAATTTCGTATGAAATTCCTTTACAGTTCTCTGGAGTTGCTCCGCCCTAAACGTGATACTTCGAAGCCTGATATAACGCCCGGAGCGACGACATTTCATTGCATGTTTGAGAAAATACCTTTAAACGAGCAATTCTTGTTTATTTATATAATACTTGATCAACCAGATCTTGACAGTAGAAAAAGGCGGCAAATTTGGAAAATGTAGGCGCGAAGGGATATCGTCCCATACATATATATTTCGGGGATCTCGGAAACAGCTCTAACGATTTCGATGAAATGTACTATATGGGGGTTTTCGGGGGCGAGAAATCGATCTAGCTAGGTCTTATCTCTGGGAAAACGCGCATTTTCGAGCTTTTATATGTTTTCCGAGCGAAGCTCGGTCACCCAGATATTACAATATTAAATTTTGTACGAACATCGACAACGTTGGGGCTCGGTTGCTATGCGCCCATTTATTTATTTGTTTATTTATTTATTTATTTATTTATTTATTTATTTGTTGCATACAATTAACACTTACAGTTTAACCTTACGTGCCTTACGTGCTAATTGGAATTACATTTGGCGCCCATTCTTTTAATTTTTGTAACAGACGGGCGTACCGGACCGCGACTTTCGTCCGGTTAGTACCTATATCTTTTTCTCGCTCTTACATATGGCTGCGTCCGGTCCTTAGCCCGTTTCTACACTTGTAAGTTTTACTTACGTAAGTAGGGACACAGCTATACTAGAGAATGAGAGATGAATATCGTTATCTCATTCTAACAAATAGCTTTGTCCCTACTTACGTAAGTAACACTTACAAGTGTAGAAACGGACTTAAAGGATGTATGGCGGGTCACCTTCCACTCGATCGAACAGGCCTTGGACCGGACCAAGCTTTATACTGTTGTCTGAAACAGCTTTTAGGTTTAGGTTTAGAGAGATTCTGTTTTACGGCCCCAGTACACAATGGGCCATCACCGGTCACTCCAAGACAACAATATCACTTGCTCCCTCTAACGCATAAATGCGTCCCTTGGAGTGACCGGCGATGGCCCATTGTGTACTGGGGCCTTTACACTAACCTTATCCTGCCCTGCCTTTGGACAGTTTGGACGGCAAACGATTTGCCGCGACGTCGGCCCCGATATTGGGCCAAAAGATAGTTTTTTGTTTCACGAAATATTAGCACATCATTTAACTATCGCCATCGGGTTTTTATTTACTTGTTAAGTACAAAGGTACTCTTGGCGTAGCATACAAGTTCGAAATGAATAAAACTATACAGATTCTCACCATTGCAATTTATTATAACACCCTATCATCCTAATTCATTGGCTAAGCACTCTCCTATCAACCACTAACGCCAAGGCTAGCACGATTGTGAATACCGGCACCACTGTGGTGACGTTGGAACTATTGCAGGGGACACCACCCGGTATTGAGCGACAGAAGCACACCCTAGTGGCTGAGCTACCGTTCGTCGACTGGAAACAGCCGCTGTTGATAGAGTTTCCGAGCTGATCGACCGCTCTGGTGCACATGTATGTTGAGTTTTCCGCTGTAAATGTATATTTTATTATTTTTTTAATTCATTAAATTTCACAGCATAAGGGCTCGGTTACACGTACCGAGTAGAGCGGCGAGACAGTAAAACGAAGTATGGAATTTTTACTCGGCCGAGTGACAATTTCATACTTCGTTTTACTGTCTCGCCACTCTACTCGGTACGTGCGATCCTGGCATAACAGTATTCCAAGGCACTGTGCACCAGTACCTACCTATTTCATAGATACTCATGTCAAAATTAATTTATTACGCGAGAAGGCCGTTCATCTATCGTTTCACAGAACCTCAAGCATGAGCATATAATTTGTAAGTATGTCTACTTTTGTACAATATTTCTAAATGGGGCAAACCATCCACAGTATAATTTTACAGTAACTAGGAGTTATCTTAATAATTACTAAACACAAAATACTACAAAGCACAAATGGCAATAAATAACTAAACCGAAAAGAAAAGAAGATAAACTTAGAATATAAATACCTATATCATTGAAGTAGTATGTATATTGCGCGCAGACATCGTTAGGACCCAAAATGCACGAGGCTTCCAGTGAGTGGTGCGTCCAAATGTACTCCACGTCGGGCCATGTGCCGTCGACTGTGAATGCAACGCGAATTTGTGTATTTGAGCCAAGTGCTGTGCCAAGAGCCATGGAAACAGCCTCGTTTGTAAAGCCAGGAAAAAAGGGTAAGTATTTAGAGGGAAATAAAAAATATGGTGGCGCGCCGTGCGAAACTGCGACGGGAGATAGGGATATAGCGTGGAATAAAATGGTTTAAATATTTTTTTCTACTCCCGTACTTTTATTTGCCATTTAAAAGGTCGTACACACCTTTAAACCCCTATGTTATAGTTGTCAAGACAAGTCTGTATTTGTGCATACACGCAGTATCTTTTTGGTACTTTTACGATACTTCGTGTAATCACCACTTAAAAAATATTGTATGAAATACATTGTTGCCAACCTAATTTTGTCATATCTGACAGATGTATACTAAGTGCATTGCTGCCAATTTACAAAATATTCATTAGGTTCTATAATAGAAACAATAAAATTGCTTCAGAAGTCAGAACCGCGCATGTGACACCCGTAATATAGCAAGATCCATAGACTACGAACACCGCTTAGCGTTGCTTGTTAGTCTCCATAGGCTACTGTGGCCAAAATCGAGAAAAAAGCTATCCAAAATTGTAATTTAACTAAGAGCAAGTACCAGGGCCTCATGAGTTACAAGAAGGTGTCGCTGACCAACCGGCCGTGAGCCGCGGGGCGCGGTAGCCGGGTTTGGTTGGTTTACCTACATACATATATGTCCTATATGATTCCACTTGTTTAAAGTATTATTTTTGTTGTATGAAAAATATTTGTTAAATTTACAAATTTTTTTTCAAAGTAAGTGCTTGGTCGTAGAAAAAGTATTGTATGCAACGTTGTTTAACTGAGTCAAAAAATACTCGTGGCGTCTTTATTAACAATTTTCGGCTTCGCCTCAAATTGTTACTCACGCCACTCGCCTTTTTTGACCCCTCTTAAACAACGGTTGCATAAAATACTATACCTCAATTAAGTACTCTAAAAAATTACTTCTATTTAAAATTTTGCTCATGACGTCAGTACTTATAAATGCAGCAGAAGTATACCTACCTACAACTGGAATTAGTTAATGAAAATCAGCCCCCCTTCCCCTTCAGGACTCAGGTGGCAACTTTTTGCAAATTAATTATTTTTTAAATTAATTGGCTTAATCGAATGTTTTCCGGCGACTTTTCAGACTAACTATACATGTTTTCGTTATTTTTCTATCGAGCTAAGGTAAAAACTCATTCGGTTCTCGTATGGTTTTTTTTTCTCGTAATGTGTTAATCATACAGGATTGTGACTCTTGGAGACCCTATACATCTCTAAGGATAATTTGATAAACTATGTTATTTTTTAGTTCTGACACTTAGAGACATTTACACCTCTAAATAAGTTTTTCTACTCCAGCACTTAAATGTGTCAATTAAATGACTGACAGTGATATCTAAAGCAATGTCATTTGAATGATTTGTCTATAGGCTCATAAGATGACTGCTAGCAGTCATCTTATGAGTATAATACAACTGCTTTATTTTTTTTAAAGATACAAGTTCCGATCATCTTGATTGAAAGAGGTATGTTTTCATTTACAATAATAACTCTTTTTTTTTTTAAATAATAACTCTTTTTTTTAATAATAACTCTTTTTTTTTAATAATAACTCTTTTTTTTTAATAATAACTCTTTTTTTTTTTTTTGCTGCAACTGTCATAGAAAAAGTAATGTATGCAACAGCTCATAATTGGTTCTTAAAATTCTCGGGTCTTTTTTTACAAAACTCGACTACGTCTCGTTTTGTAACTTCGACCCTTGAATTTTAAGAACCCTTATTATATCACTGTTGCATAAACTACTATTAGATTTTTTTTCCATGTATCTGTTTTGTTTTTATTTTAATATTATTATTATAGTTTTTTTATGTAATTCGACATTAAGAGACCTTATACATCTCTAAGTAACGTTAGTTTGATTTGGTAGTTGTAGTTGTATTTAATAATTGTTGATGTATAATTATTATTATTTTGCTTGTATGTAAATTCAATGTTGACGTGTAAAAGTGCCCTTGTGGCCTATTTGCTGAATAAATGTTGAAGTTGAAGTTGAATAAGTTGAACTGGCTTATCTCTGCCAGCTGTGTTCCGCTCTGGCAGGTCTTGCTGAGGAACACGTTTATTATTTTTTCTACTCGTCGACTGCAATGCTTGAATTAAGACTTCGTATACCAAAGTGAAATCGCATACTTTTTTCACTATGGGACCCCAACTCAACTATAATATTTATTTCGATACAGTTTAGTCAACTATAATATTCATTAAATTATTTATTAAACCAACATAATAATAACAGCATAGGTAGCATAGGATCCACAGCGCAGGCTTCGTCATCATACAGAAAGCTCATCCACCTCAGGTTTCGTCAAATATAGAATATAATAATAATAATAATGTACCGTACTACAAGTATTCACCTGTGCCAGTTCTCGAGAATGGTCGTGCCACGCTCTATTGGGATCGATCTATTATCAGTGACAGGACTATTGTAGCCAATAAGCCTGACATTGTGATAATAGATCGAGCGCAACGCCGGGCCGTGCTCGTTGACATCACCATCCCCCATGATGAGAATCTCGTGAAAGCCGAGAAGGACAAGTCCAGTAAGTACCTAGACTTGGCTCACGAGATAACGGCCATGTGGGATGTTGATTCGACGATCATTGTCCCGATAGTTGTTTCAGCGAACGGTCTAATAGCGAAGAGTCTCGACCAACATCTTGAGAGACTCTCGCTAGGTGGTTGGATCAAGGGCCAGATGCAGAAGGCGGTGATCTTGGACACGGCGCGGATAGTCCGCCGGTTCCTCTCTCTGCGGCCCTGACCACCGGTAGCTTGGGCCCTGCCCCGCTGCCGGCGGCATTCTAGGTTAGGTTTTTTATAATGTGTTTATATGTTTTTTTTTATTGTTTTGTAAGTGTTTTTATATTTTACTTTTATATTCATATTATAAAAACCCTAACTTAAGAGAAAAGATAAATAAAGAGATAATAATAATGTAATATTCATTTCGATACAGTTTAGTCAACTATAATGAAATTGACCAATCGAAAGCGCGGAGCAAGTACCAGGGCCTCATGAGTTACGAGAAGGTGTCGTTGACCAACCGGCCGGGGGTGCGGGGCGCGGGGGCCGGGTCGCGTACGAGTATGAAGGTATCGCGGCTGCTCGCGCATCTTAGTTGTATACTTTTGGTTTTTTTACCTACATATATGATTCTTCTACTAGTTTTAAGTATTTTTTTTGTTGACTCGTAGAAAAAGTATTATATACAATAGTGATATAATCAAGCTTTTCAATCTCGTACCTTTACTTAGGCAACTCAGCAAGCTTCGTTGCCTAAACACGGTACTCGACTGAAAAGCTCTCCATTATATCACGATTGTATAAAATACTATTACACACGTTTAAGTAACGACTTACTGGTCAGACTATGCCAATTATTTGCCCGATTGCGAGCCACTATAAAAATAAACTTACAAGATGCCACCAAGGGCTGCTGGCACGGCACGCCTCTCGCCAGCCGGGTCGCGTCCTGATAAGTGGCGTTGAGGAACACACAAACTTACAAGATGCTACCAAGGGCTGCTGGCACGGCAATCCTCTCGCCAGCCGGGTCACCTCCTGACAGGTGGCGTTGAGGAACACACAAACTTACAAGATGCCACCAAGGGCTGCTGGCACGGCACGCCTCTCGCCAGCCGGGTCGCGTCCTGACAGGTGGCGTTGAGGAACACACTGTTGTTATTGAATTGCGGACCCAGCCACGTGAATTGGAAGCAACGACTCACTGCATTTGTTTGTGCTACTACCAGTACTGCACCTGTGTTTCGTAGTTGGTTTAGCATAAACAAGCTTAGATAATACAATTAGGTAGTTCACAAATGGAATAACGACTTAACTGCCTTCCAAAAAGTAAGTTTGTATTTTTTTTAATGCTTTTCTTCAATTGGATTTCAATTACCTAAATGGAAGTTTGGAATAATGTAAACAAACCAATTTAATTTCATTACTTCGTAATTTCGCACTTTTTAAGGACAAACATGATCTTATCAACTGTTTATAGGTACCTACATACTTGAATATTTTATTAATAAAATATCAATTTGTTGTTATTAAAACCTACGAGCATAGCCTACGAGTATATTAAGTAGGTACATAATAGTTATCCTTAAATGACGTTCGATTACACACACACTATATACTTACATATATATGCGCAATACTTACATGAAACGAAAACTAACGCTGTTATCACTAAATTGACTCTAGTCATATTGTTTACCGAAATAAACACTAGTTTTAGGAATCGTAATTACTTAACTAATTTGTCCCGTTTTCATTGTTTGTCAAATGCTACTAATTGTTTGCTTTGTCAATTTACCCAGTTATCGTATAGGGGAATCACATCGCATATTTAAGTGATAAGTCTTACTGATTAGATTTGTGATGGGCAAGAGCCGATACCGGATATCGTGACTTTTATCTTGATACGTTCCTACCTATTTATTAATTATTTAATCTTGGAAGACAGGAAGTTACGACGAAGAAGGTAACTAGAAGACATTAATTAGTAAAGTGCATTTAAGAATTACAAACATAGAGTAAACCGACAGAACTTTGAAACATATTTCGCATTTTAAGTGAGTCGAACTATGAAAATAATACTAATAATATGGCTATACGTAAAAACAATGTGAAAGTATTATTTAATGTATTATTTAAACAAATCGTTTTGGATTTCTTCGAAACCGAGATTATAATTATGCTCACGGACTGACCCGACGCAAGTAAAATCATGTCACAAATTCTTCAAAGTGAATTTATGCCATTCATGTCGTCTTCTTTTTGTTCATTAAAAATATTGATACCTATTATTCACGTTGGCTATTGGGTTCCGTGAAGCGGCTACCGATGCATACCTACATGGAATGAAATTATTCCCCATTCGCTACTGCTGGACGATAAGCCGATTTCGTCTAACTTCGTTCAATCAGCGAACACTGAGCTCCACTGCATTCGCGTAGATTTGCGGTTGAAAGAAACAGACATGTTCTAATTTTAAAACAATTGGTCTGTATTGGATACTTATCAATCTTATCATTGGGATACAATACCTTCGCTGTTTTGATGTGTTCAGTTAGTTGGTTTGACACTTTTGTAGAGCTATTTGTAGGACAAATGAAACAAAATAGTTAAGCTTCGAAATAAATTAAAAGTGGAAAAATTCACTGTCTTGGGTGGGACTTGAACCCACGACCACTGGATCACTAGTACAGTGCTCTGCCATCTGAGCTACCCAGACCGTACCTAATTCAGCGAATATTTCCACCATATTATGAGCCCTAGGGAGGCTCATAGCGACATCTACCGTAAGAGTCCTACACTTCTTAAACGGCTACCAGAGTTCCAAATCATATTGGAAATTCACCAGTAACGATGTGCTATCCCATATTAAATTAATTAGTGATCCAGTGGTCGTGGGTTCATGTCCCACCCAAGACAGTGAATTTTTCCACTTTTAATTTATTTCGAAGCTTAATAGCATCGTTCGCAGACATTTCTGCATAATCCAAAATTAATTTCAGGGCTCATATATGGTGGAAATATTCGCTGAATTGGGCACGGTCTTGGTAGCTCAGATGGCAGAGCACTGTACTAGTGATCCAGTGGTCGTGGGTTCAAGTCCCACCCAAGACAGTGAATTTTTCCACTTTTAATTTATTTCGAAGCTTATAGCATCGTTCGCAGACGTTTCTGCTTAATACAAAATTAACAAAATCCTAGTTCATTTAAATATTTACAAATGGTCCATATCCGGAAACAACATATTCGCGCTCAACTAGGCCTTACCATCACTAACTTAAGCATCGTCGTACACAGGGTTACTGGCACGCTAACCGCAACCTGCTGATCGTGTTGCCTGTTTAAGAGTTTGATGTATTCAAAAGGTACTTTAATACAAGATACAGTACGTAGCGGCCCCCTTTTTTTAAATATCTTTCGTTAAATTGAAATTATCACGATTATTTAGCAGTGGCGCTAGTGTGCACGTTGATGGGCTCTTAACACCTTGGCTGCCATGATCATCACCGGTCTGTGTGGCTATAAGCATCGCCAGTGGGGTCACGTAATCTTCTCTATGTGGCCATGAGCATCACCATCATTACCTCTTTATCAACCTCAGTAATAGGCTGATTTTAGTGTCACGCGGACCGTCCGTGCGGATCGCTCCGCACCGTCAAATTGTATGAGAAAGCTGTCTGCGCGGACCACTCTAAAACGCTCCCTGAAGTGAATACATATTGGTCCGGTGCGGAGCGATCCGCACGGACGGTCCGCGTGACACTAAAACCAGCCATAGTCCGATGCTGTGAGCGTTACGGGTGGGATCACTTTAAAGTATGGGGCGTGGGTGCAACACTTTGGGTGAAGTATGGTGAGCAGCTAACGTGTTAATAACTTAATACCTAAGCCGCTATTGCATATGTGATATAGTAAAATAAGGGTTTAAACTTCGGAAATTTTAAAATTTTCAAGTCTATGCCTACGATTCAAATCATAACAGAGTTATCGGTAAAAGGCTCACTTCAATTTACGTCGAGATTGGAGTGTAGCAAAGGAATATATCAGGTATTTGTCGATGATACCAATACCATTGAGTGTTCAGAGAATTCAGTACCTTAATTCATAGAGCTAAAAGTGTCTGGATTATGTATTGATAAATGATAGAATTCTAAAAACTCGATTTTACTTTGCCAATGACGTTAGTGTGACGTTAGGAAGATTATGATGTCGTATTATTATACAACGAAGAGTTATTCCGGGAAAAGATTTTGAGAGCAACGAGACCATGTATAGTTAATTTTCTATAGGTACTTATTACTAGATCCGGGCGTCCGGTACTTTTGGCAGCGGTTCATCGATGGAGTTTTAGATGATTTTAAGTTATGAGAACCACTGACAATGCCATTTTGTACCTATATTTATTCGAAAACGACTAATATGTGCTCTATCCCGTACGGTATGGGCCATACCAATCAAGGTTTGATAATTATTAAGTCTCAGGTGAATTCGACATACGGATATGCTAATTTCTGATTTGGTTGCGGAATTTATGCGTGGACAAGAGGGAAATTAATGTATGTATATGCCAAGCGAATTACCGCGTTGCTGAATAATGTATAACAAATGTATATTTATTTTAAGTATTGTGTACCTTTTATATAATAAAATAATATATAATGTGAGCCTATATACGTCCCACTGCTGGGCACAGACCTCCTCTCATGCGCGAGAGGGCTTGGGCTGTAGTCCCCACGCTAGCCCAATGCGGATTGGGGACTTCACATACACCTTTGAATTTCTTCGCAGATGTATGCAGGTTTCCTCACGATGTTTTCCTTCACCGAAAAGCTAGCGGTAAATATCAATTGATATTTCGTACATAAGTTCCGAAAAACTCATTGGTACGAGCTAGGATTTGAAACCGCCACCTCCAGATTGAAAGTCGGACGTCATATCCACTCGGCGCCCACCGCTTCCCTTTACCGTTACCGTTACCGTTACCGTTACCGTTTTTTCCTGACTTTATAGCCAGTACCTACGGTTAGTTTTACATTCATCTGTCGCGGTCTTCGACGAGAGATGTACCTAGTCTCGTCTACCTTAGCTGACGTTGCGTAGGGATTTTCTTTCCACTTTTCCTTTTTCTAAGCATTTGGTACCGTTAGTAGTCGTTTTAGCTTAATACAAAATTAATTTTAAGCAAAACTGAAAACCGGCCAAGCCTATTAACGAATGGTAACTGAAAGGCAATGTAAATAAAAACAAAAGCGACGCAAGATGGAGAGTTTACAGGAAGGTAGCGTTTGTTTGATCGTGTTTCAGAGGTCTGTATGGAGCCCTTGTCTCTACCACTATCGCTGTGCTGTCGATGACAGCCTTTGTGTTGCCAGACGCGATGCCGTTCAAACGAGCGCTGATAACAAAATCACTGCGGTCTAAATATTACACAACCTGATATTTTTTGTAAGCTTGTGAAACAAGGAACGAATATAATAGCCCAGTAAATATATACCATAAAAATTGTAAAAAAAAACCGTCGTACTTACTAAACAAACTTTTCTAATGCATACAGTCGCCATCAGATTATCGGAGCGAGCGGCCAAGGTAGTAACAAACCTTTATTTGTCAAGGCGCTAGATATTTTTGAAGTATGAAAAATCATTATCATACTTATTCAAACGAAAGGATGTTATTCAAACCTTTTTATGTGGATAAGGGTTAAATAAGAAAATTAACTTTTATAGCCCTTACATTTTGGGTATGTCTACAGGAAATACGCAAACACAGTTTTGTTTGACCCAGCTACTGGTTTATGGCTTAATACTTGACTCGCTACGTGCATAGTTTATAAAATTAAAAGTTTAATGTTTAGTTGATAGCAGAGGTAGAATAGTTGGGGAGTCGACGATGCTTGTACTTACTCGACTCAAGTAAGTATAATACTCGATAATAAGTAAGTATTATACTTGAGCGTCGTACAGATGTATTGGAATCGAAATATTAGATGATAAGAAGAAAAAAAATTTATATAAAGTTTTATTCTCCAGCGAGCCGGAAAGCGTCTACAATTTTTTTTTAATTTCGGGAGGTTGGTGGAGGGTTAAAAAATTGTTAAGCAGTTTGTGAGTTTGGTCGTAATATAATACTTATTTGTAGGCATTTCCTTAATCTGACGAACACAAGTTTGACGCCTAATTTTTACATTGTAACCGTCAGATTAAGGAAATGCGTGCAAATAATTATCAGATTTAGTAATAGCACAATTATAGCGTTAATTTGGACTAATATGACCAAATCCACAATCTGCTTAACAATTTGTTGAACACCCCATCAACTCCCCACCAACCCCCCACCAACGAAGGGCTCAACATAGATGGCTAAAAGGGGTAAAGGTAGACTACTACACGGGGTAGCAAGATATCACTCATATCTTAATCTGACGCGCTCGAGTAAACACAAAAATCCCCTCTTGGGCTCTCCTACTAGAAGTAGTGTAAAGTTACTTTGGCTTCTGGCTGCTTAATAAACAAAATCCACTTTAGAAACCGTACATATTAGCTTAGTTAAGTTGAACTAAAAATCAGAGTCGAGCTTATTAAGTTTATAAAACAGCTTACATTAATCTCAGTTTCATATTTCCAGGCCCCATTGTTTCTTTCGGCGCCCCGCGTTGCATGAAACGACTTTAATTAAGATATCATGGGAAATAAACCAAGCTCTCGGCTTTTGAAATATTATACGGTGGAGTAAATTTGATACCAGTAGACATTGCACACAATTTGTTTTATCGTGTATTATGTATTGCTTTGTAGATCGTGCAATATCTGGTCGGGATATACAAAAGGCGATATGTTCATTACTGTCGTCAGTATTAATGAAGGATACGTGAGGTCATATAAGGGTATAAATATGTTCAATTAATACTGTATCATTTTTAAGTAGGTATTTTTGTTTGAAGTAGGTACAGTCAAATAATTTTACAGTGATCATTCGTTTTCAATTGTATTAAGTAGATGAATTTAAATGCATAGTAGTGGAGATATTATTGAACGAGATACACGAAACCGAGCGGTCGAAATAAAAGTCGGCCCTTTGTGAATAAGATGTGATTTTTTAAGGGGACATTTCGATCGATTTTGTGTTTCACTCGGTACTAAAGTTTGTTTAAGAGGTAAACCGACTAAACGGCCATTTTTGCCGACTAGTCGCCGACTAATCGCCGACTACAAATGAGGCCGGATTGTCGGCTTTCCCGACTAGCCGGTACATCCCTACTGAAAATAAATGAAAATTATACATGTTTTCATTAATAAAAAACCTTTTAAGGTTTTGATTGAAGTCTGCTCTTGAAAATATAATCTAATAATTTTTTCACGGCATTTGCCCATCGTCTAAATGTGTAAATATTCAATATAAATCCTACAATTTTGCGTTTTGCTCTAGCCTTCGTGCCGTGAAACCCTAGCAACTTTTCGAACCACTCGGTACGCTTGTAGTTCAAGAGGAGCTAAACAACAACTTTGCCCCTTGTAAAACAAATGTACCTAACTATTGAAATTTGTATGAAGTAAGTCAATAATTAAAATACACATACAATTTTAATTTATTTAATTATTTCTACACGCAAAAATATACAAAAGTACAAACGTTTAGATTTAATTACATATAAAAGTAATTTTAGTAATTCTATCTAATTACAAATATTTATGGTTTATGTACAATGAGTTCATTATTAAATACCATTATTTACAAAGCAATAACTAAAATGACATCCATATATTCATATGATTATTTTAGCACATTGCTGTATTATTTCTAAAATCTAAACATTATTCCTTTACCACACGCGCAGGAACGCAGCGTCGCCCTAAGCTGGGAAACTTTACAAGAAAATATACAACTTTAAAGTTTTCGTGTTCCCACAAAGGCCATAAATCTCAACATTCTGCTGCTTTTGCACTGTTTACTGCTCACCCACTCGCAATATAGTTTATCACATGCACTGCAAACAACGACGCACTCCCATAAAGTTTAGTTTAAAAAAAACTTACGTGTTATCATAATCACTGGCACTGAGAGTTCTGCACTATGATTTATACACGTCCAAAATCACACACAGCTTTACTTAGACTTAAGTATTTATCCTACGTATGGAAAGGGTGCAAATGGTGCGGGGAAATATCCTTGGTAGCCGGCGCTGGGTTGGACAGGCAGCGAGGAAGTTACGTACGACGTCAGCACCGTCGGCACAACTTTAGTCGTGTACAACGTTGTGTACACAGTCTTCGCGCCGAAAGTCAGTTTCAAAATTTGGCTGTCTGTCGCTGTCACTTCTGTGTTCAAGACAACCGGCGTCGAAGTCACTGAAAACTGTTGAGGGAATAACGGGTTAAGTGGCTGTAGGGGTAGAGCGGGAAGACTGCTGGTGCCGATTTCGTACTCTGTTTTCGTAACTGTAGCTACTGGTCTGGAAATTGTGCTGTGGACAGTGTTTTTGCCATCGAAGAACGGAATCACGTGGGACTCGTAGATCGTCTCGTATGTCAGGATCGGTTTGGAAGTGGTTACCACGTTAGGGATTTGTGCAGCCGCTGCAGGGTTGAGTAGCCTCAATAGAGCCAGCTGTTGTGCTTGTTCTGGAGTTAAGGCTGGTGTGGGGGGCGTTGGGGATTCCGTCACGTGATTGCCCT
Source organism: Cydia amplana (assembly GCF_948474715.1). Taxonomy (NCBI): domain Eukaryota; kingdom Metazoa; phylum Arthropoda; class Insecta; order Lepidoptera; family Tortricidae; genus Cydia; species Cydia amplana. Next base: position 13,164,222 of record NC_086071.1, on the reverse strand, counting down.
TGTTTTGACCGTGGGCCTTCTTTGATCTCAGGTGGTTATCTGGCACCCTGTATTTGTCTACTTCAGTAAGATCGAAATCAGATCCAATATTTGCTAGATCTAGGTCTGGTGGGAAAACTCTGCGCGGAACTCCTTCCTCATCTTCATTACTATCCCCGAAATCTAATTCTAAGTGTAGTTCCGATCCAGCTTCATCGAGACGACTGTTGAATTCCTTTAGAGTTTTGCTGGGTATGAATTGGAAGTAGTCCATCGGTGGCAATGTTTTAGTTGCTGTGACAAATCTTGTGATTTGGTAGGTTTGAATGAACGTTAGACTGCTTGTTAAATTGACGTCTTTTACTACTGGTAAGATATGCGTTTTTAGCATGTGCTGTGTAGTGCTAAAAGTTTCTGTTACAGTTTCTAGCGGAGGGGTTTCCATATCAGAAGATAATGTTATTGCAGGCAGTGTAGCTATGCTTGAATCTAAATTATGATCTTTTCCATAAGGAGATGCCGTGGCCAGTATATTTTCTGTCAAAGGTTCGTTCAGAGAGCTTGGTGCATTAATAACTGCAGTTGGTTCGATACGTTTTTGAATCGTAGACGTGACGGTGATAATACGAGTATTTTTAACGCGTCCAACCTGTGAAAAGAAAAAGATATAATGAAGATGTTAAAAAGTATCTACATAACGTGAAACTTAATTAACGCCTAAAAGTATCAAAATGATGTGAAACTTAATTAACGCTTTTCTTCAACATTTATCATACCAACCTGGAAAGTGTAGGGAGACTTGATCGTGGCAATTTCATAGTAAACATCTTTAAAGTCAGCAGGAGTTGATATTTCAACCTTTAGTGTTTCTACTGGTGGAGGTTTCTCTATGGAATTATCATCGGCATCGTTTTCTAGCAAAGAACTGGCGCCGTTTTGAGAGCCTTGCAACTCGAGATCATTGTCGATTCTTGATTGAGGTGATAAATCATTAGAATTGATGTCCTCTAGGAGTGGGTTGGAGTTGGGTGTCGTTTGTTCATCATCACCGATCATTTTTCTGATTGTAACCTTAGGTTTAGGGCTTGTTTTGTATTGCCAACGCCCTGAACCTGGTGTACGATTAAGTTTGAATTTGTAGACGCTGGTGGATGCAACTGGAGTAACTTGTTCAACTGGTGTAGCTTGCACACGAGGCTTAAATCCACGTCTCGATTGATTATCGTTGTTTGAAGGTGTAACGATAGTCTTATGGCCGGCGTTACGACTGCTCTTTCTCCTGTTTGAGAATGATGGAGTGGCGGATTCACTAAAATCAATCAAAAATAATAAAATTTAGTAGGTACCTATGTATTTTATTTAATTTTCAACCACAAACAATCCTCATTACATGTGACTATTTATTCAGAAAACAGTATTAAACAATATTTGTACCTACGAGTAGGTAGCTTGTGATTGTTTTTTACATTAAAATTTAAAATAGAATAATACAGAAAAATACAACGTTAAAGTTTATATGTTTGCTAATGTTACATAATCATTCAAAAATGGCTGAACAGATTTCGATGAAACTTAGCATGTAGACAGCTATTAACATGTACTAAAACGGAAAACGTTTTACTTGTTTTGGGTGTTTTGCACGTACTGAGTAAATTTTGTTTAATAATTGTGTTAATTAATAGGCTCTTTTTACGAAAAAAAATAAAAAACGTTACAAAAAAAACGTACCCAGATCAGTTTTTTAAACTCTTAACCGTTGTCGCTATCTTACCTTTGAACACGTTGGGTGTGCGATGAATTACGGTTTTTGAATTTTTTGCTTGGTGCTGGAGAAGTGTCATGATTATCGTTATCGGAATTGCTTTGAGGGCGATGTCTGTTTTTAAATGAACTGCCATTAGATGTTTGCCTTCGAGGTTTACCAAAACTAGTTTCTTCATCGCTGATTGACGGTGTTGGTTCTAAGTTATGTCTATTATGATTTTTAGGTATTGAAGGTCCGACCGTTTTCAAAATTCTGTGCGTTGGGCTTGGAGAAATTTTCGGTCTATGACCCGGCGATTGTAATATTTTCGAGTTGCTGTTTAAGACTTGGGCGTATTTCCCAGATATAAAGGTACCAATAACGCTAGTCTCATGTACGGTAGTTACTCCATCCTTTACTATAGTCCCTCCGAGAGTGGTTACGAGGCCAAGTGGATGCTCGTCATCATCCGGAGGAGGAGCTGGCTGGTGCACTCTATGTTTAGAACCATGCTTTGGCTTTTGACCGGGGACCTTGGATGGTCTTAAATTGATAACCTTGTATGTTTCTTCGACAAACTCTGATGGTTGGCGCGATAGGAAATCGTATTCCGGTTCACCAATGTTATTGTTTGTGATCAAAACGGCCGGTTCTTCCTCGGGGTTATCAGATTTAATTTCAACGACGCTGCTCACTTTTGAGTTATATACAGCGGACTGTGGCGAATCATGTTTTACTTCAACTTTGCTACTCAATGTAACAGGTTTGTTTTTAGAAGCGTCAGGTTTCGACTTTTTATTGCTGGACTGAGAATTTTTTGGGTTTTGGGGAGCCGGTTTTGACGCTGCACTTTCTACTATTTTAGATGGACCAGCTACAACTTCAACTTTCGTTATAATCTGTTTCTGCTCTTTAGCGACAGATTTTGGACTGTTAGGTACGTTATCTTCTTTTTTCGAGCTAACTACAGATACAGCGCTGGAAACGGCAGGAGGACCAGTGGGCTTATTAGTTTTGTCTTTGTCCGCTATTTTGCTTGGCTTGATAGTTTCAGGTTTTACACTTGTAACTGATGGCGGCGGTGGTTTAGTTTCAATTATGTTTTCTTGAACAGATTTTTCGGTGCTTGGTGGTTCTGAAATGAAAGAAAATACTGTTAATTTAATTACTTGATTTAATAACGACTTTTTTGATAGTTTTTACTATTTACAGAAATCTCTCATGTAGGCAGTTAAAGGTATTTGATTATTTTTCTACGTTAAATCATTGATACGCCCAGCCAAGTATTGAACCGAAATTAATTGGCAGTTTATTTATTTAATCGTATGGCATAAATACAAAAAATAGGCAATTTTGTACAATAATATACAAAAGAAAAAAAAATTAAAACGAAAATTTAAACGTCAACATTCAGGGTGCTGAGCCAAACAACTGCGTCGGGTGTGAGATCATGCAGCAGATCTTTTGGTGGCCCTTGGTATGAATGGAGGGGGCAGCGCTGGATAATATGTTCCATAGTCTGGTCCTCTTCGCCGCAATCACACAGAGCTGAGTCCCTCCACCCCCACTTGTGCAAAAAGTAGTTGCATCGGCCGTGACCCGTTCTAAGTCTATTAAGCCGACACCATTGTTTTCTTGGGAGGTCAAACCCTGGAAGTCGACTTGTAGGGCTTGCGATTCTCGAGTTTGCATTGGTGTCGGCCCATTCATTTTCCCAAGCCTCTGCAATATTGAAACTTGAGAGGTTCTGGCTATATGCGGGTTTTCTGGAATTCAGACGCTGGTGAGGTGGGTTACAGAAATCCCTATGAATGGGTAGTGAGCCAGTTGAGATGATCTTCTCTGTTTCCCTCCTTAATGCACGCTTCCTACGCAAATGAGAGGGGGCTATGTGGCTCAGGATTGGTAGCCAGTATGTGGGGGTAGACTTGATGGTTCCGGTGATGCATCGCATGGTGTCATTGAGTTTAGTGTCCACTTTCGCCACGTGTGCGCTTTCCAACCACATGGGGGCACAGTACTCTGCGGCTGAGTAGACTAAGGCGATGCTAGTCGTGCGCAGGCACTAAGCGGATGCTCCCCAAGATGTGCCACACAGTCTGTGTATCATGTTGTTCCGCGAAGCAAGCTTAAGTGATAGCTTGGTGAGATGCTCCCGATACGTGAGGGATCTGTCAAGGGTGACTCCTAGGTACTTGGGGCATTTGTTGTACTTGAGCTTTTCTCCGTTGAAGTGAACAGTAGGTTGGTGGTAATTGGCAGTTTAACTCGTTGAAATAGTAAGCATTGTGTTCAAGACACGTGTATGTACATATAAGCAAAAATATGTATATCCAAAATAATATTTATAGTCTAATAGCATAGGGTTGTGAAAAATTCTTTGACCTGGTGGTGGAGCTGACTGAGGCGAGAAGACCATGACAGTATTGCCTATTGTTGTCGTGAAGTCCAGAAACCCGTAGACAGTCTGGGTGAGGTACTGCCCGGATGCGGGCTGTGGGCTCGGCGGCTGAGGCACTCCGCCACCGTAAACTGGCCCTTCGGCTACAACTATACTACCTGAAATTCGAAAGTAATTTTGATTACTTAAATGTAATGCAAATCTAATCACTTACAAACAGTTACAATGATCTCATCAGAATTGTATAGTTACTTAAAGTAGGTATATGTTATTGTGTAAGGACACAAATAAGGATTTACATTTAAAATGTAAAAAGCTTGAAACAAAGCACATAAATAAAGAAGAGAACCAGTGTCGGCATTACTTCAGTGCCATTTGCCGGCAAATGATCCGTAATAGTACCTTCATATGGCTTAAAAAAGGATGTTAGAAAAACAAAGTCATTGGCGAGATACGAGTGTATCTAAACTAATGACGTGTTATGCCGTTTAACGTTGTATTAACTTTTGATAAAAATATTTGAGGCACTCGTGTTTAACGACAAACCGATAAATGTTTTTTGCTTTGTTATTGTTTGTTTCCCCCTACGATTAAGATGTCTGTAAGCCTTACGGCGCCACTGCGTGCGATCTGTTTACGCCTCATGTCTGTATATTTTTCTCCTTCAATACACTGCTAATATAGATAGAGTTGGTATCAACATATTTAGGGTTTGCAATCCGGATCCGGAATGTATGAAATTAATGAAATTATCCGCAGATCTTCCCATATATTTCGGATCCGTCGTGCAAACCCTAATCATAATTATCATATCAACGGTTAACTGTTAAACTTGTCAAGTACTCACAACGAAAACTGAAAAACTGTAACCACCAAGTTGGTCATACAGAATCTCCTCCTTCTTTTAACCGACTTCCAAATCTAAAAGGAGGAGGTTATCAATTCGGTTGTATGTTTTTTTTATGTTTGTTACTCCATATCTCCGTCATTACTGGACTGATTTTGAAAAAAATTTTTTTGATTAGTTTAGTTTAGTTTAGTTTATTTATTTCATAATGATAAATTACAGTATAAATTATTCTTACGCTAATCTATATGAATTTACATTATGGTCGTCAATAATGTAGCATGCAAACGTATAATTATAAAATGTCAACAATGATAATCAAAAAACAATACAAACTATTAACACTAACAATTTATAAGATAAGTTCAGAAATTTCAGAATACGTAAATAAATAACGGAATACATGTCAAACAAAATATATATAGTAGGTATCTCATAATGATCGTCATACTTATACTAAGAGCGGTAAGAATAATAAATCAGAACGAATGTCAAATAAAATCAATTTTACATAAACAAAGTAGGTATACAATTTCAAACAATTATTACAATTTTAATTCCATATATTCGTCCACTGAATACAATGGGTTATTCAATAAAAAGTTCCTCAGTCGACGTTCAAATGCTTCGTCAGATATTTCAGTTCTTAATTCGGCGGGTAGACGTTCGTAATAAGTTGGGCCTATTACTCGCGGATTCTTACATGAAAGTGCCATGCGACGCGGCACTGTTCGCAGTCTTCCCGTCGATCTGATTTGTTTGCCCATGACTTCGACACGTTTGAACAAGGACAAGTTCCCTCTCACGAACATCAGAACTTGAAACATGTATAAGGAATAATGTGTCATTATACCATTATTTTTAAAAAGTTCCTTACAGTGGTGCATTGGCTTAACTCCAGCTAGTAAACGGATAGCACGTTTTTGGAGAATTAAAACTCTCGTGGCATCTGTGGAATTTCCCCAAATCAGTGTACCGTATGACATCAAGGAGTGAAAGTGCGAAAAATATACAGCTTTGAGTGACTTCCTTGATATCAGAGGCTGTAGCTTTTTTAAAGCAAATATAGAACTGCTCAACCTATTACAAAGCTGATCGACATGGCACTTCCAGTTGAGATTCGAGTCAAGTATGAAACCCAGAAATTTTGTTTCATTGCATAATGGCATTGGACCGTTACTAATACATGGAGGCACTGTGATACTGCGACCCGAGAACATCATCACATTGGATTTCACTATATTTAACAGTAGGCCATTTGATGAAAACCATGTTTGTAGCTGGTCACACGCATCATGTATTCCCTCGGCTAACTGCGCGTGTGTTTTTGCACTCACGACAACAGTTGTGTCATCTGCAAATAACACAGATAGCCCATTTGTGATTGCAGAGGGTAAGTCGTTCACAAATAATAAAAACAGTGTATTACCGGCTGCTGACCCTTGAGGAATGCCCAAATTTACATTACCAGTGTCTGAAACATATTTTCTGCCATTGAGTGACATTTTCACCACTTGCTGACGGTCAGACTGATTGTATGTATATGCATACAGATTGGTCCCGTTTTTGTCAAAACCCAGTTCTGATGATGGGATCCATGAGGAATCGAGGGAAATCCTCAAATATTAAAGGCATACATATAGTGATTTTTGTGTTTTTATCAACAAATCAAGCATAAGTATACATTAAAAAAAGTGACATTTGATGAAGTGGAACTGCTGATGATGATCAGAACGGAACTCTTCAAAGACGCATAGTACACGTTTGACGATTTGTCCTCTTCGTTATATTTGTTAAGCAAGTTAAGTTTTTAAGCCACATTTTTGTCAAGCTCGAGTTCTGATGATGGGATCCACGAGGAATCGAGGGAACTCCAATCTTAAAGGCATGCGTATAGAGATTTATGTATTTTCATCAGAAAGCATTTTCATTAAAAACTGTCGCATTTGATGAAGTGGAACCGCTGATGACGATCATAACGGAACTCTTCAACGACGCATAGCTCGCATTTGGCGATTTGTCCTTTTCGTTATGTTTGTTAAGCAAGTTAGGTTTTAGGCACATTTATGTCAATCTCAAGTCCTGAACATGGGATCCATGAGGAATCGAGGGAACTCCTCAAATCTTAAAGGCGTACGTATAGAATTTTATATATTTTCATCAGAAAATCAAGCATTTACATTAAAAACTGTGGCATTTAATTAAGTGGAACTGCTGATGATGATCAGAACAGAATTCTTCAACGACGCATACTTAGTACACGTTTTGTGATTTTGTGGCCAAATAAGAGGTATACACTTTATTTTAGAAAATTTATTCTATAAAACATAAAAAATATTAAGTATTCCTTGTTAAATATAATATGTAGGGTCAGCAATTACACATGGAAAATAATGTCAGACAAATGTCCACCTCTAGCAGCATGGCAGATGCGAACCCTTTTCATCGCGTTTTTCATCACTTTTTCACACATTTCTGGCGTTATCTCAGCGACAGTGTTTCAAATATTTTGTTTTAATTGCTGAAGGTTCGTTGGCCCATTAGCATAGACACGTCCCTTTAGATAGCCCCACAGAAAAAAGTCAGGAGCTGTTAAATCAGGCGATCTTGGGGGCCAGTTAATGTCACCGTTTCTCGAAATTAATCGACCGGGAAACGTTATTTTTAATGTTTCTATTGTTTTTAATGATTAAAACACGTTGTTCCGTCGTAAAACGCTCCATAATAAATCTGCCGTATCTACACAAACTAATTTTCATGCAATAACTGTCATATTTACCGCCAAAATAAAATGGCGGCAAAAAAAAGTTGTATACCTCTAAGTTGGTCACTCTGTATAAGCGCCGTTAAGTGGGTTAGGCTAGTAGTTAGAGAAGTCGGTTTTTTTCTATTAAAGATTATTAAAAGTCGGTTTGAATGTAGCTCGAACTGTAAGAACAACTTTTAAATTAAAACCGGCCAAGTGCGAGTCGGACTCGCGCACGGAGGGTTCCGCACCATCAACAAAAAATACAACAAAACAAGCAAAAAAACGGTCACCCATCCAAGTACTGACCCCGCCCGACGTTGCTTAACTTCGGTCAAAAATCACGTTTGTTGTATGTGAGCCCCACTTAAGTCTTTATTTTATTCTGTTTTTAGTATTTGTTGTTATAGCGGCAACAGAAATACATCATCTGTGAAAATTTCAACTGTCTAGCTATCACGATTCGTGAGATACAGCCTGGTGACAGACGGACGGACGGACGGACGGACGGATGGACGGACGGACGGACGGACGGACAGCGGAGTCTTAGTAATAGGGTCCCGTTTTTACCCTTTGGGTACGGAACCCTAAAAAAAGGGCTACGTCTAACAGTTTTGAGTATAGTTTTAATAGTTTTGGTCACAGTATAAGTTGGAGTATTTTTGGACCAGTCAAATGACGGTACATACCTAATATACCTATACAGGCAATGCACTGGTATTTTTATTTAAATTTAGATTTGTCCCGAATTTGTAAGCCCTTATTATAATATATCCCCAACATAAATATGTATCACATATTAACCAAAACGGTCTTCAATATTGAATTACCAATTTAATTGCGCATTGGGGACTTCACCTTTAAATTTTTTCGCAGATGTATCAGGTTTCCTCACGATGTTTTCCTTCACCGAAAAGCAAGTGGTAAATATCTGGGGGCACGGCAGTGCCCCCGCCAAGTCGAGCGCGAAGCAAACACTGCCGTACCATCCTTTACTGGAACCATTTCGCCGCATTTTCAGGCCCCTATTTGAGAACCTCTGGATAAGACCAGAACGCAGAAAATTTCGTCATCCAGTAAGCTATAATCACATACTTAAAATCCAAAATTTCAAGTCTGTAGGTCATTTAGTTCCGAAGTTAAGCGAAAGCAAAGTTTCGCATTTATGACACTCATTCATTCACTCATGATCATCAGAATAGAATTGGTACTTCCCATAAACTCAGAGAGCTGAAATTTGGTACAGAGTTAGGGTTTAATGGCCACATAAAGGGTAAACCTAAAAATTATTGCAATATCAGTCACGTTTTAAAGATCTAAGAACTGCATAAGTAAGTTTGTAATCCCATATAAATATATGATATTACAAAGTTACTGTTGCAGTTCCTACAAATAGTAGGTAAAGTAAAGGTACACTACGATGTACGATGTGAGTATGAATGAAGATATGTTTAGTTATGATATGTGTATACATAGTATGGGTATGAGTACCTGAAAAGAAGGACTGCCTACAAAAAGAGATGAGATCCCATCAAAAACATTACATGTAAAAAGGTGCAAGTCTCGCAACGCTTTTACTACATAAAAGTTTTGAGATGTAATGTGAAACCAAGTCGGTTATTTTAATTAGTGCCAGGGGCTGTTAAAACCGTATCAATAAGATATCTTTAATTTGTAATACATATAATGACTTGGCAATCGCACATAATGCTTTACTCGTACCGTACTCGTAAATATGTGTAATGCTCAAACTGCAATTAGCGCTAGCGTTATGTTCAATTAGAATTATTTTTAATAGGTGACGATGATCCTTTGTCATTATGCAGCCGTGCGATGGCCAAGTCATTATACGTATTACAAATTAAAGATATCTTATTGATACGGTTTTAATACCCCCTGGCACTGATTAAAATAACCGACTTGGTTTCACATTACATCTCAAAACTTTTTTGTAGTAAAAGCGTTGCGAGACTTGCACCTTTTTACATCTAATGTTTTTGATGGGATCTGTATTACTTTGTTATATTAAGAGTGTAATTAAGCTACCTAACACGTATTTGTACCTATTTAAAATTCCGTACGTTAGCTAAAGTTGTGCAAAGTAGGTACAACTTGGTACAACATACATATGTACTTAGAATACCATACGGTAGTATAGTGGGTATATCTAAGTGGTGTTTCAGAGGCCAAAAGGTAACAAATTCAACAGGGATTGTGACTAGAGCACTTCCTTCCGGGCCATTTGCCAGCAAGTGGGTCGAGATAGTCTGCCTCAGATACGGATCGGGAACCTCAAGCGCTCTGATGTTTATACTTTCAATTACTTAACTCCAAACATTGTGTACCCACACATACTTGGAGCCAGGATATGTGATACCATTTCGTGGAGTACGCCTGTTTAACCTGTATAACAATTACGTCGTTTAGAAAGACCTTATCTCGGTACAATTCGTAAACATAATCTAATGTAATTGAAAACTGCCTAGATTGTACGCGTAGCTTACAAAAAGTGAGTAAAATCCATTAATAAAAATCCATTGTATACCAACTGCTCCTAGCATAATGTTAATATGTATATCAATACGTTTTTAACAAACATATTCCTAGCATTATTATCCTTTATTTTTTGGGTATATTTATAGTAGTAGGACCAAGCTACAGTGCTACATGAATTTATTGAAATTCAATAAAATGGGACTAAGGTGAAACGCGACTTATTTAATCTCTAATTGCATAAATATTCAGTTTTCATATATATTCGACTAGATTAATTAGCTTTTTTTCAGGCTGGAAGCTTACCTTCCCTGAAAATCTATCAGAAAATATATACATATTGTATGGTAAAAGCACTTTTATTTGCGATTCATATTTAATAATCGAAATATTGTTACTTGAATAAGGATACTCGCAATCTGGGCCATGTGAAATGTTTCGTGAATTATCGTTTTAATTAACACGTTAGCGTGCCAATTTACAACATGTTTATACCTACATTACCTACTGCAGTTTAATGGGTATTTTTTACATCATCATCACATCATATCCACCCTTTATTGCCAAAGTGCTGAGCAAAGGCCTCTTTTCTAATAGTACGCTACTTGTCCCGGTCCCGAGCTTATCTCGATCCAGAATTTTACATTTATATTAAACTAGCGACCCGCCCCGGCTTCACACGGGTAGTTCAAAACCTTTATAAATTATACATCAAAACCTTCCTCAAGAATCACTCTATTGATAGGTGAAAACCGCATGAAAATCCGTACAGTATTTTTTGAGTTTATCGCGAACATACAGACAGACAGACGCGGCAGGGGACTTTGTTTTATAATATGTATTAAAGTGTCTATTTAGGATTATGGCGACCCGAATCTATTAACCAATCCCGAGCCGATAAAATCGAACAAAGATTCGCACGCATTGTATTATGTTCGAACTTTAAACATGTAAGAGTCGGATTCAAATTAGGTATCAATCTATTTAATTAACACTTCCTTGTCGAATATACGAGTAGGTATCCATAGATCAGTTTTCGCATATGGTAATCGGACATAATTTGGCTCCGAGGTATCAGACGTACGAATGGAAATCAGACAGAAAGCATGAAACGGCATGAACGCCAGGAAGTGAAACAGAATTAGGTAACATGAGAATTCGATTGGAAACGTATCCAGTCTCGATACCGCTCGCGCTTAAATGAAACCAAATAAAATGAAAGCGGGCTGCAATAATAAACTTTTTTTGATCCAAATTAGTAGGTAAATTTGTGCCGTATGTTGTAGGAGAAGTAAAAAATACTTACATAAATGGGCGCTCACGCCAAAAAGAATAATGAGTCTGGGATCCATGGCGATGACAATAATGTATCTCAGAGTAGACGATCAACACAAAGTGACTTGTTTGTGATGTGATCTCATTTTGATACACTAACGTAACTTGTGGCGGTACCTGAAACAAAAATAATTGAAATTATTATATCAATTAGATGAAATGAATACGTAACCGTACCAAAAATAAGGTATATAATTCCTAAAAGGAATATATACCTAGCCTATTCAGCTAGTGATTTCTTATATCGTAAAACGGTTATGGTAAGACAGATCAAATCCATAACCGTTTCATAACAAGAAATGACTATTGTAAATAAAATCACAATACTGATATAATTATAAAAATGTCTTACAAACGTGAAAAAGCTAATGTCTTCGTAACTTAAGATGGCGTATATTTTTATATTCATATTAAATATTAATAAGGTAATAACGGTCACATACACACATATAGTACAGAAAATTTTTACTTTATTTCAGGGCTATATTTATACGTAAAAACATTAGTTGACCAAAAGCTGGCGGCGAACGATAACGCAAATTCGATACGTCCTCTAGCCGCAAAAACATACAAGTAGATGTGTTGAACAATAACAATTATAGAGGCAGTGAACAATTGGGCAAACATGTTAAATTTAAAATCGGTATCGGTTTTGTGCAACGGATTGTTTGCCCGAACAAATGGGAGAGACCGCGGACCGTTTTGCATATGGACTGATTATATTGTCCATTTAAAGTGGACCTGATGGTAATGCACCTGTTCATTTTCTCGTATGGATAAATAAAGAGGTCTTTTTTGCAACGGCCAAATATCTGGTTGTAGGATTTGACAACATTGTGGTACGAGTAGGTATTGAAAACCACACACATAATACCTAGTACCTACATACAGTTTAACAGTTACTTACGGTCTTAATATTATATAATCAATAATTACTTTGACTTTCTATTAAGAATGATTACCTTAATACAATGGATTAAGGCAAATAAATGTATACATATTTATGAACTCAATTGTACAGAAAGTAATTACAGTACATAGTTATAAAAGCTCCTTACCGTTTCTCGCGGCATTACCATTTCAGATAATGTAATGGACCCTATAATGGACGTGGAACCGGTAATGGGACATAAAACCACAAATCCTCTAAAATAAGTATCTAAAAGTAGTTTATGAACACTGGCAATATTTTACCATAAATAAGAGTCATAGAGCTGTTTAAGTTTGAATTTTTATTAATTTCGGTTACTTTTTAAGAAATTGGCGTCAACCCAAAAGTTGTCGTGTCACCGAAAAATATAACTAGTAAGAATTCTTAACAACTTCGCTAAGAGAGGTGAGTTCATATATTAAATTGTAATTAATTATAACTTGGTGTAAACTAGAATGTGTTTTGTTAATTGCATTTACCATGAAATAAGGTATACAACACACTATTTTGTATCTCTAGAGATGTATAAAAAATAATGGTATTTTGCCCAATCCCATTATAGGAGCTCTAAAACTGCATACCTCCTATGATGGGATAACTTACAATTTACATAATGATGCTTGCCATGGCGTAATTTCATGTTTAAATAATACAGAAGTAGGTATAATGTAGTTACGAACTATGTCAGGAAGTCTTCTCGGACTTCGGATATAGTATTTTATGCAACCGTTGTTTAAGAGGGGTCAAAAAAGGCGAGTGGCGTGAAGCCGAAAATTGTTAATAAAGACGCCACGAGTATTTTTTGACACAGTTAAACAACGTTGCATACAATACTTTTTCTACGACCAAGCACTTACTTTGAAATGCAATGAAATAATAATAAGAATAGATGATGATGATTGTTTAATGTCCTAATGTGATAGGTTGTTCAGTGCGTGGGATTCTTAAGGGGAACGAAAATTTTATTATTTTTGCGCCACGACGCACGGTTTAGGAGATACAGCCTTATAAATATATATATATATTTTTTTGTTTTTTTTTTAATATTAATTAGGGGTTTCTTACAGAGGAATGAACATTTTATTATTTTTGCGCTACGACGCACGGTTTAGGAGATGTAACCCATAAACATTTTTCTTTCTTTTTTTTTTATTTTGTTTTGTTTTTCGTGTTTTTTTAAATATTACTTTGGGGTTTCAAAGGGAAACGAAAATTTGATTATTTTTGCGCTACGACGCACGGTTTAGGAGATACAGCCCTATAAAGATGAAAACTGATGATGATGATGATGATGTGACCAAAACATTTCTATGGTTCACTCATCTGGCAGAAATGACAATTAAAATTAGGTTGGCAACAATGTATTCCATACAATATTTTTTAAGTGGTGATTACACGAAGTATCGTTAAAGTGCCAAAAAGATACTGCGTGTATGCACAAATACTTTTTTGGGGAATAGACTAAAGACTTGTCTTGACAACTATAAGAGAGGGGTTTAAAGGTGTGTGCACGACCCTTTAAATGACAAATAAAAGTACGGGAGTAGAAAAAATTAATATCGTTTTTACAAAATTTTATTTAACATGCCTGTTAGTTAGTGTGGTTCAAATCTTGGAAGTTGAATTTGAGCCACTTTCGGATTTCCGATTGAGTTGAAATTTTGGATACGTAAGCAAATCGGATGACAATGCAATATTATGATAACATGGACCTGATCTCATGATGGAGACAGGAGGTGGCCATGGGAACTCTGTAATAAACGCAACCTTATTGTGTTTGGGTTTGTTAGAATTGTCTTGATGAGTATTAGTTGGCTGTGAAAAGAAAAATACATTCTTACATAAAAGCTTATACCAAATATGACTAATAACTAGTTTTTTGCCAAAAATTTATTCCCTGTTCCAATATCTTATACTGATAGGGTATGTCCATTATAGGGGGCCCATTACTGGATCCACGTCCATTACCGGGGTACCATTACTGGAGCTTTGGTGTCCATGACTGGAGAAAAAAGGCATAGTTTTAATTTGTAAATTATGTGGAAACTAATTGCAGTATCTTTGATATAACACGCCTGAAACATAAAAGATGGATAGGATTTTCATCTTTAAACACGCTAAGCGGTAGAACTTTTGCCGGTATCAGGGAAATATCACAAATACTCCAAATTTCCTCTTAAATGTCCCATGACTGGTGCTGTTACTATAGTTACCTATGTGGCGGTCCTTTCCCTTTAGTCTAAGTCAATACATCAATAATAAATAAAAATTAAGCACAACAGCAGCGTCTACCGACTAAGACCACAGTTGACTATAGGCTTACAGTTCCACAAAGAAGATCTACAAATAATTGATTCAATATTTAGGAGCAGGGGCTATCATCGCATGCTTGAATCTATGGGCCCGATTCTGATTTTGAAATAGACATCTACTAGATATCTTTTAGACATCACCAAGATACGATAACGATATTTTTAAGATATAGCCTGTCAAATTTGACATTTCCGCAATTCTGGAGATACGCTTGAACGATTTTCTCAATGTCTAAAACGTCTCGTTATGTATTTTTAGATCTCAAAACGGTTTTGAAACGATCTTAAAACGATAATTTAACGTAAAAGTGAAATTGGTTGCCCGAATTGAGCTGCAAAAGATATCTAGTTGAAATCTAAACTAGTTGGTATCTAGTACATATCGTATCGTTCTCTTCTCTAGAACGGATCTTGTTTTCCGAATACCGCGGTATCTATCAGGAATGCCAATAGACCAGGTACACATACGCGGCATTATTTTGCTCCGAGATGTGTTGGGTAGTATATTGAATTCGCGACGCTCGGCTATCCGCATAGCTGTGCGTTACGAGTAAGTAATTATTTTACGCCACTCCGTGTCATCCCCAGTTCCATTTTTTCTTCCGGCGTGTTGATGCTCGGGCGAAATAATAAAAGGTAAAGACGAGAACCTTAGCCCTCTTTTGTAAGATGTTCTATTTTGTTTTCAATTATCGACCGATAAAACAGAACAGGTTCTGAATGTTCTGATGGAACATTTTGTTGATAGATGTCTCGCGATTATTTTTTTTCGCTTCCGGGCCATACTGGTGCTCACGCACTCAGCTGGTATTTATTTACTTACATGGCTTTGGCAGTTGCACATCAACTTATAAATAATATCTCCACATTCACTGCATTAAAAAGTAGCTTCAGAAATATCATTTACCAACTATTTGTCGTATAAAATGTACATTTGTCTCAAACTAGGGCGCTCAATGTAAGGTCCCGATGTCTCATGCAATTACCACTCGCGTCCATTTGTTGACTTATCACTCCTGCAGGCGACAGCTTCAATTGTATCTGGCGTGTTGGCGACACACTCAAGCGTCTACATTTGTACGTATAGAACCTCGTCAAGCCGAATTTCTGTGTAGATTGGCATCTATTGTTCAAAGTCCAGTCTGGCATAGCGGAGCGCATTTGAATGCTTACTAAGTTCCGATTGTAGGCAGTAGTCGCATCACTGGAGTACAGAAATGTATGCAGGGAAATTCTACGGACGTCACATTCTATTCAGCCTGAGCCCATGAATCGTTAGGCAAAGAGATTAGGATGATAGCTTCCATGAATATTATTGTTCTGCTTTTGAAATAAAAATGACACTACCTAAGAAAAGAAGATATGTTCTAACCTGGCATGACTTGATCTGATATAGGTACCTATGCTACTTTGAAGTATTTCAATGGTGTATGTCAGGGAATTTACATACCTACCTTTTAACTTGGCTGGACTGTGCATGACAGGAAAGAGTTTCTTAGGTGCCTGAGACGTATTTCTATCAGGCAAATTCGAGTTTTAGTTATAATCTGTTACCAATATATGATACTGATCTAATAACTAAAACCCGTATTGGGCTGTATATTTGCAAATCTGTTTGCGCCACCTCTGATACCTACTCCCTGCAGCTGTCAACAGTGTGCCCCATCGAGCCATCGACACGTGAAGGAGCTTTGTGCGGTCTTATGACGCGTGTGTGCGTGAATGGGCGACTGTTTGCCAGGGAGATGGCCGCGATGTTTGTGGCGGCTGGCGGCCGTCTGGAACTATTAAGCCGATGCTCGCGTTACAGTAGGTAAAGACAGAAAAAACAGCAAGGACCAAATGGACTCGCATATTTCCAATAGGTAATGTATTTGTTGCGTAACACTTAATTTGACATGCTCCAACAGTTTATTTATTTCATAGTAATAAACTAATAAATAACCTACAGTATAAATTATTATTACAAGCAGAGCGTAGATACTTGCAATATATACGTATGAAGCGAAGAACTTTTATTTCACAAGAATAACTACGCTGTCACCGCTATTTTACTGAGGGTGAATTGAATTGGATCGAAGTCGATTGTATTTGCCGACGCTACCGGATCCGGCTGCCGGTTCATCCCTCTATTCAAACAACATTTAATGAGGTGGCCCGGCTGAAAGACTGCGACTCTTATGGTACCGCTCTTTGTTCATACAAATTATCTGTGTATTTGCAGCACTGTGACCACACATTTTTACAACTACATACATAAAATTATATAATTGCAAAATCTACTTATAGAGTGACGTAAAATATAGATTCTTTTTTGTACTAGGACTAGGTTTTTTTACGAGATACAAACTTAAACTTTAAATAAATAATTACGTACCAATAAAGTGTACTAAAAACATAAGGTGCGAAAATATAAAGACTACCTCGAAAAAGACGTACTGTATATATTATATGCTATGTGTAGGTATATCTACCTAAAAGAGCTAAAATCTCTATACCTATCTATTATTTACACATACGATTTCGAAGAAAAATAACATGGTAACTTACGCGGGACAGTGCAAATGTAGCAAAAGTCAGTAGTATGTAAATATTGGAAGACCCGCTGTAGATAAACTGAAGACGAATGTTGTCCGGTAATTTATGTTAGCAGATCCGCGCCTATTGCCTTGGACAAACAACATGTCCGCTCGAGACCAAATTTATATTCCAAGTTTTAGCGGACCGGAGCTACCCGCGGAAAGGAAACATCCCGTGCCCGCATAACATAACAACAACAAACTATGAAAAACGCTGGAGTGTCCATCAAATCTGGAGTTCGTCCGACTGTTTCTTTTCAAAAAACATTTCCTTTGCAACTTAACTAGACGGAGCCCCGCTTCGCGGGGCTCCTATTTCTGAGCGGTTTGCCCTTCGGGCATCTGAAGCTACCTAACGAACCTAACCTACCTAGCTATTGATTTAGTGAGACGTCCGTGAAAACATTACACTTTGGGGAAAAAAGCGTAGGTAGGTAAGTAGGTTAGGTTCGTTAGGTAGCTTCAGATGCCCGAAGGGCAAACCGCCCAGAAATAGGAGCCCCGCGAAGCGGGGCTCCGTCTATTTAAGTTGTGAAGAAAATGTTTTGGAAAAGAAACACATGAAGTGCGGTGGGACCATGGTAAAAATAAATTAAATTGCAAACATTGTCAAACTCCGGTTACGTAGGCGACCGAAAGAATGGTCACTCTACAATTTAAATAGTAGATACGATGCGGCTAAACGTAGGCCGCCTTATTGAAGAACGTATCGTAATGACAATCCGGCTAATCGTCGAACCGCCGCATTTCAAAACGCCCCTGTTTTGTAAAACGGCTAGCCGTAATGTAATACGGCGGATTATACAATCTGACTACGACATACATATATCTAACGTGCGCGACCGAGGCTACCGAAACATTATGCTAAGCAAACAAGGCGTATAGGCGACGAGGACGCGACCGTGCCGCAGTTTTGGCTGCATCCCAGACACGTTTTGCATTTTATTCAAAACGTTGACTTGAAGGACAAAGTTTTATTATTTTACTACTGTGACGTGATTCGAATGCACCTGAGCCGTCAGCGCTGGTACCTACGTCTCGGCCGGATTCCCGCTAGTAGCGTATGTATCATAGCATTTCAGTGGAGGAAAATTAAATCGATAAAAGCAGGTACATAATAACTAAGTCTATAAGTAAAAAAAAGCTTGTAAAATAAATCAAGGGATGTTATAAAAATATTATAATCTAGGTCGTCTTTATCGTAGAGCTTTTTCAGATCATAATACGGTTGCCAAAACATGTGAATAGCAATCTTGAAACATCTCTTTAGTAGGTAAGTTCATCGATTCGAAATCTAATAAAACAACTTTCGCTCGAGAATAAAAAAACCGAACATATAGGTAGATAGGGTCTAAAAACATTTGTAGCTCTTTTTGCACAAATCTATTAACATGAAAATGATGCTTATAAATGTATAATTTTATTTTTGATCGAACTTATTGATTACTTTTTACGAAAATAAAACTGGTTGATTAAAATGTATTTTACAACCTAAATGAGTTTTCTGGAGTCGTTTTAAGGTCATATTGTATGCTTGAAATGGGCAACTGTTGATTCGATATCTCCTGTATATGATATCTTATGTACACAGTTAACAATTAATAAATACTTTACTTTACTTTTGTTAAAGCTAACTAAAAATAACAATTCAAAAACAATAATATTCGCGTTCGCGGGCACGTATGTACGGCCGCCTGCTCAGTGCACAGCGAGTTGCGTTCAGAGAAGGGCCTAGGGGAATCCGAAATTCGCAAATTGCGGGGATTTTTCTCTTTTGCTCCAAAAAAATGCGTAATTAGAGTGACAGAGAAAGATGCCCGCAATTTACGAACTTTCACGGTTATAGCCCTGAACTCACGGTCCCTGGCAAATAACTGAATAACATTAGGAATGCAAGGCAATTTGGCTATAATACCGTCGAAGCTCCAGGCTGTGTGGTGTGTGGTTGACTGGTTGGTATGAAAACGTGATCGGGCACTTTGGGCGCTGCCGTAAACGGCAAAGGTTAACGTTCCAAAAGGTACTGTTCAATAGTTAACATATTTATTTATTTATTAAACAAGTAAAACGTACAAAACACGGACTTGCATTCAAAACCAGAGGCATTCTCTACCAGTCAATCACTGGGCCAAACAGAAACATAAGTACAAATACTAGCCTGGAATTTACACACATATATTATCTTATATGTCAATATATTTATATTTAATTACAATGTCAACTACATGTAAATGTGTGCATGTACATATCTCGCCGCCTATACAGTTCATCCGTTGAAGCTAGGAGCACCTTACTCTTCATCATCATCATATCAGAAGTCATCATATCACCGAAAGACCGCTGGACATAGGCAATCCCGCAAACAGGTGGTGTTCTGCCCTGAATTTTGATCGCTGATCTTTATTGTCTTGATTTTATAGCCTTTTTTGCGGGTCTAATCTGATTGCATCCCCGTGATCCCGTTCGTGATTTCAACTTTGTGCCCCGGTGGTTACCAGAAATACAGTATTATAGGAATACAGCATTATATGTCTTATGAATACTGGGGCTGCCCCAGTTTCGAGCATTTCGAGCAACATCTCGTTGTGCCCTAGCTTTCTTCCTTTCATTCAGTTCTATTTAAAATAATTGAAAGCTAAATACCTACTAGATAAAATAATGATAAATGTATATTTTTATTTATTTATTTTTTATTCAATTCCTGCTGAATATATCTAGATAAAACACACACAATGCAGTACCTGCGTACAGTTGTCCGAAACCGATTTTCATTTTAGACATTCGACCACATCTCATTCAAATGCAAATCCATTATGCGCACCACGAAACGTCCAATACGTACGTTTTACATATGCGCAATGAATATTAAAATAACATAAAGGGATGTTTCATATGGCATTGGTAAATTGACAAATGAAATCGGCAATGAATAAAATAAATATAAAATACAGTTTCGATTTTTTGCTGTCGTACAAACACATCGTCAAATTTCATCGTTATATTTTATCTATATGAAAATAGTCTCATGTATAAAATGAAGTTAGAACTTGTCTATAATCAAAATGATGGGGATGAACCCCTAAATCAGTTAAAGGAAAATGTGTGGATTTTTCCCCACAAGAGGAAAAGCTGCGCCCAGCTGTGGAACCTAATATGTGGCCTGGTGGTTTGATTGATGTATGGTTAATCGATCAGTCTCTTAGTGAGTACCTAAATTAACAAGTTACCTACCTAAACCTCTCATATTTCTAAATAAGTTGCAACGTCTAATAATTGAAGGGCGTGAACAATAATTCATATTAATCAGAAACACAATCCATGCATTTGCTGAATTACCCAACAAAGCCTTGCCGGTAACTTCCTTAACACGAATCAGTTAAAATGCTATTCCTTGGGTTATTTCGTAAGGTTGAGCTGGGCCCGAGGCATTTGATCGGCGCGGCATGAGTCACTCCACGAGGGCGCGCCTCCGACGGTTCGCCCGATAACAACAATGGATCCTAACTGCCAGCCGAAAGGTTATCACCGAACCTCCCACGTTACCGTAGTACATCGCTACGTAATGAACTCAGGATTTACGCCAGTTTGTCAGGCAATTATAAGTCTGATTAACAGCTTTAATTTGGGTCAGTGAAGCATTTAATTAATATTTGATGTCGCATTGTACCTAATTAGCCATAATAATATGTTGGTATTAGGACTATATTGTAAAATGTAATCCAAAACTGTAATACTAAACATATAATAATAAACAATATGTATGAGAAATTTCATTGCTATTTGAAATAATATACGTACCTAAGCTTTTTTTAGTACACTGGCGATGGCTTAGTACTATGGGATCATAGAAAACATAGACGACCACTATCGTGAAATGATGATACGTCCAGGAATATCATGATCTGGTGGATTCTACGATCGGCCGTCGAAAAATAGAAGTGCGAGTCTCACTCTAAGCTATATTTTTTAATAGCTGCAATTAGGTATAAATATTAAGATTTATAGGTGCAATAACAGCTTATGTGTAATTTTGTAAGCACAGGGTCGTCCTTAAGCGTGTAGCCAGGCTGGTAGGTGAGGCAGAGAATGTTTGCGCGATCTCCTTGTTCCCCATTGTCCGCGGTTAAGCGGCGACAGAAGCATCTCCGACATCTGCCTGCCATTGTTAGACGCGATCGATGTTCGTACAAAGGGCAGGGGAAAATTGTTTGTCGAAAAATTTATTACAGGGCACATCGCGTCGCGGGATACATATTCCACTCATTGGGGTATATAACAAGAGACGACATCTCGAACAAAATGTTTCCGCACCTCAGAGAAGTGCATGCACTTCTTTGATTTTAGTACGTCACCGACCACTGACGAGATGCCACACATGTACAGAAAATTAAAAAAAAAATGTCTTCGTGCGTGTTAAAAAGTTGCAACAATAGCACAAGAAAAAGTATTGTATGCAACGTTGTTTAACTGAGTCAAAAAATACTCATGGCGTCTTTATTAACCATTTTCGGCTTCGCATTTCGGCCACCCATGAATGATCGGGCCCGGCGGATAAAACGCTGGTCCTGGTTCTGCGAATGTATACAATCATCTCTTGATGAACGAATGGAAGTTTTGCGATGTGGACGTAGTACGTACATTCGAATGGAATTTTCGAACTTTGAGTAACGGACATGTACCATTTTGCAAACTTTGTACTATTCCTAATTTTATGGGTGGGTTGAATATGTGTTGAATATGTATCAGTCTAGACGTTTACGCTATAAAATATTAACGACCCATTTAAATTTTCTCTTGTAAAATGGCAGTCTAACGAATTGTTGAGATTAATTCTGCTTATAGGCGACAAAGGCGCTTTGTTCACATCCTCTCCCTGTTAGTTGTTTTGACTCGGTAGCGCGCTAGCTACAATGTTTATTTCAAAGCTTTTAGGATAAAGTTTCTGGAATACCTAAACGAATAATACATATGTCCATCCATTGCGCAAACAGTAAACACAAACAACTCTAAACAAAACAAACCCTCATTATTAATTAAAATCTGAAATCCTAACACTGCTGACATAACGGACATTACCATTATTACTTTACTTACTTACTAATTTATGCTTGCTGGACTTATACTTTATGATTCTACTGAGCGTAATTCGCACATTGCTTTTTTTATGGAGTTATCTTCATCAGAGAAGAAATAGTGTTAAACTTTCGTAATTACTAGTAGTAAGAATTGACAGAAATGTAAACAGTAAACTGTACCTAAGATACATAAATACTGGGCCAGTTATTTTAGCCAACGTCTGTACTTTAAAACGGAATATACATTTAATATTTGAATGGAATTTTGAAATTTAGATTGTTACAGGGACGACGTTACTAATGGATGAATAATGCTGTATATTTTGGGCGCCATAATGGAATCTCAAATATAGTCACTCGGGAACAATTCGGATTTATTACTGAGGGCCCGATTCTGATTTTGAAATAGAAATCTTTTAGACATCACCAAGATACGATAACGATATGTTTAAGATCTAAACTGTCAAATTTGACATTTGCGCGATTCTGGAGATACTCTTGAACGATTTTAAAAAGATATGACTTAGAGATCCAATTCACATCTAATAGATATCTGACTCTACCTAACGTAAAAGTGACATATTGGTTGCCCGAATTGCGCTGCAAAAGAGAACTAGTTGAAATCTAAACTATAACGTACCTATCTAGAATGAATCTAGTACGTGTCGTCTTTTGTGAATATCTTGAAGTTCGAATACGGCAGTCTGTGTGGCCGTCGTTGGCCTTTCAGGACGGGTATTATGTACGACGATGACGTCAGTAACACAGACAGTGTGTTTAAATGACAAACTCATCAAGCGCAATTAATCTGGTATAGGGTGACATAGCCCGATTAAGGATCAGATTTCAGATTTTAACTAGAGGAAAGCGAAATGAAACGGGTGACATGTTCTTATCTTAAGGCAACATTTTGTAATAATAATAGTTAGTAGTTCTTACCCCGCTTGTTTAAGACAAATAAGATGCAATAGTTCACTTGAAAAAAAAGAAACTTTTTTAGCTAATCGAATAATTGACATAATATTTGACGTGTAGACCATTTTTGGTGTTATTATTTTCGTAAAAATGTTTCTATATAATTAATAAAACTATGCATGTATTTGATTTTTTTTTAACGAAATGAGTATCATACGTCTTTCTTGATCACGCCACTGAGTAATAAAAACTTGAGATGTAAGAGTAAGTGCAGAAACGAAGTTTTTTTTACTCCGTCTTGTCCCCTAAATATATTCCGTCTTGACCTCCTCTGCTCTATAAAGCGTCCATGGTACAGTCGAGTTCATAGATATGTATACATTTCTTCACCTCAATAAGGTAAAAAAATGTATACATATTTATGAACTCGACTGTACATACCTACATAAATTCACAAAACTTGTGGCACGCATATTCCCATATTGTATTAATTCTAGAATCAGTATTCAAAATAATTTAATAACAAGGTCATTACTGCTGTGATATCGTCTAGTACCCACACGGGACACAAATTAACTTAATCTGGATGACGCGGATATTCCTTTGAACAAATATTTAGACAGGCATTGAGGTACGTCAACAAACTGTTACAGTGTTACACGTAGATTGTATGATATGAATTACGAGGGGCGTTCAAAATATTCTCGGTATTGATATCTTACAACCTCTTCTAAAATTTCTTTCGTTACTGGCCGCTAAGGTTTATTCATTGACATTAAAAAAAAGTATAATTCGAAGCGAGATGTTCTTTTGTTTTTCTGCAATTGCTGAACAAACATGAACATCATGTGGGAATTGACAATGTTAACTAAATTAGAACATCGATGCGTGATAAAATTCTTGACAAAACAGGGTAAAAATCAAAAAACCATAAAAGAGGAAATGGATTGTGTTTACCGTGAGTCTGCTCCTTCTTTATCTACCATTCAAAAGTGGTCAAGCGAGTTTAAACGTGGAAGGGAGAGTGTTGAAGACGACCCTAGACCTGGCCGGCCTGTAGTAGCTACTTCACAAGAAAATATTGATAAAGTGGAAAAACTTATATTGGAAGATGGTCGAGTGAAGGTAAAATCTATAGCACAAGTAACCAATCTCTCTATTGGTACCGTACATGATATTATCCATGACCATCTTAATATGTCAAAAGTAAGTGCAAGATGGGTTCCGCGAATGCTGACTCGGCTTCAAAAAGACATGCGTGTAGCTTGTTGTTCCGATTTTATTGACCTGTGCGGTGAAAATCCTGATGAGGTGCTGCAAAGAATAGTTACTGGAGATGAAACCTGGGTTCATCATTATGACCCAGAGAGTAAACAAGAGTCCATGCAGTGGCACATTAAGGGTTCAGCTCATCCCAAGAAGTTCAAGGTCATCCCTTCAGCTGGCAAGGTCATGGCCACGATATTTTGGGATTGTGAAGGAGTATTACTGATCGATTATAAAGAAAAAGGTGTAAATATTACAGGACAGTACTACGCTAACATTCTACGTCAATTAAAGGATGCAATCAAAGAAAAGAGGCGAGGAAAGTTAACCAAAGGTGTTATGCTTCTGCATGACAACGCCCCCGTCCATACTGCTCATATTGCCAAGGCAGCTATTGTTGAATGTGGGTTTGAAACTGTTACTCACCCACCGTATAGTCCGGACTTAGCCCCCAGCGACTTCTTTTTGTTCCCCAATCTTAAAAAGGATCTGCGTGGAAATAAATTTTCCGATGATGAAGCATTGAAGGCGGCAGTGGAGGAGCATTTTTACACCAAAGATAAAAAATATTTTTATGCAGGATTAAAAAAAATAATTGATCGATCTTTTAAGTGTATGAACATAGGGGGGGAGTATATTGAAAAATAAAAATATCAAACTTTTCGTACTTGTTTGTTTTCATTCTCATACCGAGAATATTTTGAACACCCCTCGTATGTAATATTATTCAATTCGATCGACCACCTCTAATAATTTCAAGAATAGATATCTTAAGCATCATAACAATTGAAGATCAATCGAAAAAGCCCCTCAATAAAGAAAAAAAAAAGAAAAAAACAATTGAAGAAAAAAAAAGCACTAACGATGTCCCTTACACAATATGCTATCCACTTTAAACTTTAAGTGTAAATCGGCTGCCAAAAATATTGTACAAATGAAATCAAATGAAAGCATACCAACATAAATTGAATCGAACTACATAAAAAATGTATTTGAATTTTTATAATTTGTTTAATTCAGTGGTTAAATCCAATGTCTAATAATTCCCGAATTTATTAAATCCCACTACAAATTATTGTTTTATTTTCTGTGCGTATTTTCTTATTTTCTCTTGGTTGATGGTTTGTTATCGACAATTGCAGCGACGGAAAATATTTAGATGAAACTCTCAAAACATTGATGACTTCGAAAAACGACCTATATAACTGACTCTTATCTGACACATAGAGTCAGATCATGAGATCACGCTAAGTTTGTCCAAAGTTAGCGTGGTCAGAGTTTATCACAGTCAGTTATTCCTTCTGCAAAAATATAGCAAACACACAAAGTTGTGATTGGTCGATAAACATTTTGATTGGCTAAAATATAATTCTATATGCCAAACATCTTGCGTGGCATTTCAATATTTGGCGTTGTCAAATTGCGCGCTGTACTTACAGTTGAGTCGCTCGCGGCAGAAAAAACGTGGGGTCTTTTTTGAGCTCGAGTCGGATTTCTATTTATTCTAGTTCGTTGGAAAATTGAATCGATGTCTAAAAATTGATGAAAGATAAAAATCAGGAGGCAGTTTCTGATTTACCAATTTGTTAAGGGGCTACCCCACGCCAATGACCTTCGATCTGAATCCCTTAGTTTTCTAAAGTTTTTTGTAGCATATCATATTAACAGCAACGGCTTTAAGCAATGTAGTATCCCATATTTACTTCAAAGTTCATTGTCTTCGAGATATTTGGCATCAAAGTTGGACAATTTTAGGCTAAAAAACTAGTTTTCTGGCCATAACTTTTGTGTTAATTAGTTTAAAATTAAAACCGTAGACACATTTTTCGAGACGTCAAAGACAAACCCAAATATGTAGATTTCGTACATGTAAGATCCTTCACAGCAAACTAGATACGGAAAAAGTGTTTTTTTAGACAATGTTTAATTAATTCATAAAAAATTATGTATTCATTTCTTTCAAAATCCGGTAGACCAAAACGGAGATAAAAGATTGAAGAACCGATAACCGTTTGTCTTATAATTATATCTGTAGTGCAAAAAAAGGAGATACGATTCAAAACTTGTCATGAATCGATGAAAACCTCGGGTAGCCCCTTAATGACACGTGTTATTAACAAATTGGTAAATCTCAAGATTATATTGTGCACCAATAAGCACGAGCAAGATGTTTAATGAGTTTAATGACATGACTTTCAGTGTATCTCGCTCGCAGCAATCAGCGTCGGTTATCGTCAAGTTCGTATCAAACCCGTAACAAAGTGTTAAATCAGAATAGGCCTCAAGTTTTCCGTGGGATTAGTTGAAGTTAAATACATTATTTCAGCTTGATTTGGGCATGGTGCAGTACGGGTTGTAGGTTAGTTAGGCATGATGCGAACATGAGATAACTCGAAATGCATATCATGCGACGGCGACGTCAGACATTGTTGTCAACAGCAAAAATCGATTAACCGCGTGCAATGTGAACGTGTTAAAAATAATATAGAAGAGGTAAAGTTTCTTTTTTTTTCTGGAAGTAAGATAACTATACTAATTTTGTGTAATCTTTTATGTTCTGTGGCCGTGATGGAAGCTTGCTGGGTAATTTGGGCTAATCGACACTCATATGCTGATGCACATTCGAGCTGGATAATCCCTATTGCATACCGAGCACAAGCGATTCGAACGCTGAAAAGAACCCGTATAAAATGAGCTTTCCGATCTCGCGTTCTAAAGTCATCTCATGGTGACTGTTACACTGGTTTTTCTCAGCGTCTAACTCGCGAAGCAATGGAATTACGTATACACTATGAAGATATTCCGTGTTATTGATCAAAATTATCGTAAACTGGCACTACAATTGTAAGTTAATGTGCGTTAACCTGCCGACCCCTTCAATTATTACCGGCGGTTAAGGTTTTGTATTTGGCACGAGGTAATTTAGACTAAAAACTGTATACCTATGTTTAGTTATAAATCATGAACAATGAATAATATATTCCACGCATACCAAGGTGTATCAAGATGATATCATTAAGAGATTTTCAACACGTATTCACATTTTATTATTCCAAAAGTTAAAAAATATTTACTATTTAACTGTTTTTACTCGAAGAATCGTTTGAGGGGTTGTATTTTTGTTAAGTACAAGTAACCACTGGGTACCTAATATGTAAATTGAATGACAATAAATACCGTTTGAAACGTCTCCATGCACATGTTAACTGCAGTACCTACCTATGTAAATAATTCAATTTAAAAATATATTTTTGCCCGAAACTTATAATTATAACATAATTTATAAGAACATTCGTTGTGCGACTGGTTAGCATAACAGCTATGTTTTTTAATTTACACTTCTAAAAAATAATTCGTGCGTGTAATATAACCACTGAAACTGAAGTACCAACTACGCATATCACCCAGGTACAACGTACGTTCGTACGTATTCATTCATAGGCACAACATGAAAGTCACGTTCGGGTTTCATTTGCGGCTCGCACGTGTATCGGTCTATTGGTTCGAGTCGGCAAGAGCACTCGTTGCCTGCGCTTGCGGTCCGTGTACTTCTCATTCAA
Organism: Cydia amplana; assembly: GCF_948474715.1. NCBI lineage: Eukaryota > Metazoa > Arthropoda > Insecta > Lepidoptera > Tortricidae > Cydia > Cydia amplana. The sequence goes on along the minus strand of NC_086071.1, from coordinate 13,136,039 downwards.
ATAAGCCAGTTTATCCTCCGGGTCTACATTCGGTAACAAAAATTCAGTACCATTAAAATCAAATTATTATCATTGCATCGCAGTCGTACACATGTGGCTCTGCTTAAGAGCGAGCGGTGTAAATGATCAATACCTTATCAGTATCATTTTAAGCTGTTGTATTCTCGCTGTGATTGGACCTAACGTTGTTTATTCGCCGCTATCCCAAACTCCAGTACTGGAATATCGCTAGTATCGCTCACTCATCCACCTAAGAGGTACTTACATTTCATTCACTTTATAATGAGAGCCAATGGTTGGTCATTTACCTATCAGCAAATAGGTACTGAACAAGTACCCTTAGTACCACCTAATCTACCTACTGTTTTTATCGTAAAAAATGTTAAATTTCTAGATGTTTGCGAATAATCCAGATCGCCTTTGGAGATGTTTAATCTGTTAAATGTAAAATTTAGGTTACACTTTCCTACTATTAATTAGGTGTAAAATGCACAAGCTGATTTAGTTGATGTGGTTCGGATTATAATCAGATAGAAACGTAAACAAACTTTTCGCGCCACGTGACTGGCATCGGAATTCCGGGACGATTCTAATTTCACGGCGTGACTAAGAGATCTCCTCATTTTCCTGACGGTTGCGGATATTTTCAATTTTCCCAACGGTGGCTCCTTTTTATTAGTTGTTGTTTTGTCTTGAATACTAATCGGAAGCGAATTAACATTCACGTGACATCTTCCTTTGTTTATCGGGAACGCGCTGTAAGCTATAGGTGCCGCAATTCGAACGCCATTACTTAAGTACAGGGACAAGGTAAAAATTAAATGTTTCAACTTAGTTTCTATAACTTATTTGTTTTGTGCATGAAGTAGTCTCACCTATTATCCTGTGCATTGAATAAACCAATCTTGTAGGTTAGTATGTAACAATGCAAAACAGACGGTTTTCAGTAATTTATTGTCATCCGATAATCTCATATAGTTTCAAACGGCTTCAGTAACTAGGTGTAGGTAATAAACGACCGTTGACCTTATGGAGCTAGCTTACCTTAACTCGCGCATGTCAGGGAGAGTGAACAGTATCGATGTAACGAGTATAATAGGCGGATCATTAATCCATCCTCGCAATTTTAATTAACCCGGGATTATGACAGCCACCTACACTATGAACACATACAACATTTGTTTACTACATGATACCAGAACTGTGTAGGTATGTTTCCTCGATGCGTTTTTAGGGTTCCGTAGCCAAATGGCAAAAAACGGAACCCTTATAGATTCGTCATGTCTGTCTGTCTGTCTGTCTGTCCGTTTGTCCGTCTGTCCGTCTGTCCGTCTGTCCGTCTGTCTGTCCGTCCGTATGTCACAGCCACTTTTCTCCGAAACTATAAGAACTATACTGTTGAAACTTGGTAAGTAGATGTATTCTGTGAACCGCATTAAGATTTTCACACAAAAATAGAAAAAAAAACAATAAATTTTTGGGGTTCCCCATACTTCGAACTGAAACTCAAAAAATTTTTTTTCATCAAACCCATACGTGTGGGGTATCTATGTATAGGTCTTCAAAAATGATATAGAGGTTTCTAATATCATTTTTTTCTAAACTGAATAGTTTGCGCGAGAGACACTTCCAAAGTGGTAAAATGTGTGTCCCCCCCTCTGTAACTTCTAAAATAAGAGAATGATAAAACTAAAAAAAATATATGATGTACATTACCATGTAAACTTCCACCGAAAATTGGTTTGAACGAGATCTAGTAAGTAGTTTTTTTTTATACGTCATAAATCGCCTAAATACGGAACCCTTCATGGGCGAGTCCGACTCGCACTTGGCCGCTTTTTTCTTGTTAATGTATTAAATAAGTAAATCAGATGTATTTTTTTAAATAAATCACATCGCAATATGAAATGATGCAAACTGGCGTTGCGCATTTGTTACTTTTAAAATGTACCTATTATCTTAAATATTATTTTGATGAAATAATACCTAATCCTCCTTCAACGCTTCATGGATTAAAACTGTGCCTTGGGTACAATAATATTCTATGTTTTATTAGGTGAAAGGGGCGCAAAAGTGACATGAACTCATGTACAGTCAGCATCAATAGTAGCGGATGAAATAATGCTCCAAAAGTATCTGTCATCCTCAAAATATTTTCCATATAAAAATATACTTAGATTTCTTGATATCTCTTCAGTTCGCGTTCTAAAGTATCCGTCACAGTCTAATTTGACTACTTAGAGGGATTTATATATTTTTTTTGTTAAGCTATTAGAAATATTTTTGACGCGTAGTCTGATCCGTTCCTTTAGATGCTGACTGATGTAAATCATGTACGTATTGAATACTTAAGGCATCACTTTAATTGAATCGATAATTATAATATCCCTATCGAACCAAGGCAACGCGCACAGTTGATCAAAATAATGGCTGTCAATCAATATAGCCTACTATAAATTATGCCGCTGCGAATTGCACTTCGGTGTTCCATTTGTTCAAGAAGCTGTCAGTATCAGAAATCATCGGTCAATCGATCGTGACGATAAGGTATGTAGCTGCGTTAACAGCGAAACTAGTAATTAACTACTTACATTAAAATGCTGCTGAGTTGTGACCCTTTTATGGCATTTGCTCTTTATGTTATATATACATTGTATATTTGTCAACAAGTGTTTGTCATCTGTGTTTGTCATAAATAAATGTATTTTCTTTCTTTCTTTCTTTCAAAATCGGTTAGAAAAAATAACTGACCATAAACGGGTGGAGTTTGCTTCATTTTAAAAATTATAGCTAGTATTCGTATAATACCCAGGTTCGGGGCAAATTTCCCGGGACTCACCTAAGATAACCTCTGCCCCAATATTGTGAATGAACTATGTTCTAGACCCTAGAATAAAGGTCGCGTATTGTCCGCTAAAACTCCGAAATCCCATTCACAGGCAGCCAATTATAAAACTGAAACGTTTTGAAATCTGTCTATCGATCTATACAAAACAATGAATTGACAAAGGGCATTTAAAACAACCCAGACTTTACCGACGAAAATATTACAACAGGTTTTTGTAAAGGTACATTTTAACCTTAACCTTTTCGGGTACAATTTAATGATTTTGTATGTTTACTGAAAATAAATATGATTTCTTTAAATAAAAATAAATGACTGGGCTCATAAAGGGTAGACTTTTGAAATACCGATTATAAATTAAATTCAATAAACTGTATAGGTAATGATATAAGCCAATAGTATTTATCTATTCATCATCAGCATCAGCTTCAGTCGCCATCAGATATATCGGAGTGGGCAAGGCGATTCACAAAGCCTTTATTATCAAAACGTTAGTCCATGTTCAAATATTTTAGAGCACCTTGTCCGGTCTTATATATTTGATGGCTATTGTACATACAAAAGCAAATTTTAACGTAGCAAAGGCGGTCTTAATGTGTGTTCATTAAATGTCTTTTGCAATTTTAATTAGGTCTATTTATTCACGAAAAAAGATAACGACTTTCTAAAGCTTTGTTTGTTCAGATCCGAGACGTCCATAGCCTTCGTTAGAGTCTGGCTAGCCAAAAATTGTTGACAGATATTTCGTTGTTGTATCACCAATTGTCTATAATTTTAAAAAAGCTAAAAGTCAGTTGTCAATTTATGTCATTCATTCAAATTGTTTGCGGTTTATAAGGGGTTTATTTTAAATAATGTTAATAATGTCTATACTGAGTGAGGTGCGCATACTATTATACAATACAATAATATGGTACTGTCGAACTGATCCGATGATGGAGACAGGAGGTGGCCATAGGAACTCTCGACCTGTATGTAACTAACATGTAATGGAATCTAAGGTAACGAATTTAACCATCTTCCAAGGGTCGTAGCGTCATGAAAATTGGCAGCTGTATGTAGTTCTGATGACAATACAATAATATGGTACTGTCGAACTGATCTGATGATGGAGACAGGAGGTGGCCATAGGAACTCTGTGATGAAACAACGCAACCTAATTGTGTTAGGGGTTTTTAGAATTGTCTCGATGAATATTAGGTTGTCTGTCGTAAGAAAAGTACAGTCAGCGATAAAAGCTTGTACCAAAAATTTAATTTTTGCCATAAACTTATTTAATAAATTGGAACCTTAGAATGAGTACTTGTAGCTAAGTGAAGAAAACTGAAGGTCTATGAAAAAAAGAAATGAAACGAAAGAAATCCGTAGGTAGCAATCAGCAGCCAAATCAATATATGTAGTTAATTACGTACTAGTAAAAACAAGCAACAACGGTTGCACTCCGGGAGTGTCGATAGAAGTGAAAACTCACCTCACTATGTTATATACCGACGCCCGGTAACACGATACATACGTTTAGCGGAGGTATTCTATTTATTTATTATATATTATTATCATTCTCAAATAAGATCACACTTTTTCATTGACATGTTTATTTACATACTGCCATGACAACGTCAAATTATTTGAACATAGGTAAAGAGTCTTGAAAAGGAGTCCGCAACATAAATGTCAAATAACATTGAGTTTTTCTTTATTGATTTAAATGCCATCTAAATTATGAGTGGCCATCTAAACCTTACGCCCCTTACGGCCACGTGATCGCCTTACGTTACGGTCACGTGATCGCCGTACGCTGTCTCGAGTTTATCATTTTTTCCCCACCTCAAAAAGTGCCCAGCGCCGCTAAAGACGTTTTCACTTCAAAAACCTTAAGATCGACTATTCTTACATAATTGTGATCAATACCACTAATAACAAATTCCATTTATTTGCTTTAAAATTTCCTGCAAACTTAAATAATAATATCTGGGAGACCGAGCTTTGCTCGGAAAACATACAAAAACTCAAAAATTAGCGTTTTCCCAGAGATAACACCTAGCTAGATCGATTTTTCGCCCCCGAAAACCCTTATATACCAAATTTCATCGAAATCGTTAGAGCCGTTTCCGAGATCCCCGAAATATATATACATATAAATAAATAATTAAATAAATATACAAGAATTGCTCGTTTAAAGGTATTATATTAGAATAAAAAACTGGACAAGTGCGAATTGGATTCGCCCACCGAGGGTTCCGTACTTTTTAGTATTTGTTATTACAGCGGCAACAGAAATACATCATCTGTGAAAATTTCAACTGTCTAGCTATCACGGTTCATGAGATACAGCCTGGTGACAGATAGGCTGACGGACAGACAGACAGACGGACAGTGGAGTCTTAGTAATAGGGTCCCGTTGGGTACGGAACCCTAAAAAAACACCATTCCAAATAATACTCGTAGCGCTTTTATTCATAACATGAAATGTCTGACATTTTTCAAGTTTAATAATGACATGACATTGTCCGTTTAAAGGTCGCTGCCGTCGACAACTAAACCGTAACGTTTAATTACTTCACGCGAGTAATGAGAACTGTCATCGTAACTCGTGTCCTATCCGATGCCAGTCACACCTCCGTGACCTCTGTGCCCACACGATTCTGCTCAGATTGATGGCCTTTTCTAGGTATCTACTTAGTTGGAAAGACAAAACAATGCTTATTAACCTTACCGCCTTCATGTTAATTCATGAATTTTACGGTCAGTGATGGTATGGTACCTACTCTACCTAGTTGTAGACTTTTGGGACATACATATTTATAAACCTAAAAACAAATTGTATATTTTGGTATAAACTGCTCGGTTGTTCCATCATTGGTCTGGTTGAACAAATATGACTACATATTTACTTATTTATTTTATTTTTATTTATTTGGCTCTGTGAGCTGTAGACCTCGCGAGCATAGCTTATTGGGACCGTGCACGATGACAGCGCCACACAGCGGTTTGATCAATCAACAATACAAAGATTTTAATTTATTTAAAAAAATACGAAGTTTAAGTGAAAAAAAAAATACAAAAAGCTATGTCTTACTGGGGATCGAACCCAGACTTTCTGTGTGCAAACAAAAAAAGCGATTGTTTACAAAATGCGCCATGATAGTTCTTAGCTAAGCTGACGAAATTCGGCTACTCATTCTCGACTACAAACTAAATATCTAAATACCGCCTAAACCAGCAATAGAATTTTTCTGCATTTTTTGCCATTTACTATGTAAATATGTCTCAAAAAGAAAAGTCCTTATGATACCGATACGACTATTTGTTTAGGCGGGAGCTATCACGACTCCGCCATTTTGAAAAATTTCCAAAAACCGGATCGACAAAAAAAAATTATTTAGTCATAGAATTCGGTCACAAAATTTCACGAAAATCGGTTAAGAATTGCGACCTGTAGAGGAGAACATCCGGACATACAAAAGCAAAATGCCCAAGTCAAAACGTAGACCTTCGCTACGCTGCGGTCAATTATAAGCCTATACAGTGTCCCACTGCTAGGCAAAGGCCTCCCCTCTCGATTGCCATTCGTCTCAGTTTTGAGCAATCTCCGGCCAATCGTTGAGATATGCGCCCAGGTCGTCCCGCCATCTCCGTCTGGGCCTACCAGACCCTCGCCCGTCTTGCGGCACCCATACTGTGGCTATTTTGGCCCACCTCTGTGAGTGCATACGGCACAAATGGCCGGCCCAGTCCCATTTCAGCTTGGCGGTCTTAGCTTCAACAGCGTAGAGTTACGGATTGGGTCAATCCGTTTATAAGTAACACGAAAAAATTGTCTTTTTGTATGTAGATAGGTAATGTATCCTTTTTAGGGTTCCGTAGCCAAATGGCAAAAAACGGAAACCTTATGGATTCGTCATGTCTGTCTGTCTGTCTATGCGTCTGTCCGTCTGTCTGTCCGTCCGTATGTCACAGCCACTTTTTTCCGAAACTATTAGAACTATACTGTTGAAACTTGGTAAGTAGATGTATTCTGTGAACCGCATTAAGATTCTCACAGAAAAATAGAAAAAAAAAACAATACATTTTGGGGGTTCCCCATACTTAGAACAGAAACTCAAAAAAAAATTTTTTCATCAAACCCATACGTGTGGGGTATCCATGGATAGGTCTTCAAAATGATATTGAGGTTTCTAATATCATTTTTTTCTAAACTGAATAGTTTGCGCGAGAGACACTTCCAAAGTGGTAAAATTTGTGCCCCCCCCTCTGTAACTTCTAAAATAAGAGAATGATAAAACTAAAAAAGTGGAAGTTTGCATGGTAATATATGATGTACATTACCATGCAAACTTCCACCGAAAATTGGTTTGAACGAGATCTAGTAAGTAGTTTTTTTTTTAATACGTCATAAATCCCCTAAATACGGAACCCTTCATGGGCGAGTCCGACTCGCACTTGGCCGCTTTTTTAATGTAAGTAATTTATTGTTTTTGTTTTGTAAGCAGAAAATATTCAGAACTTAACTTACCTACTCATTGATTATATGTATAGCGGATTTTATTGCTCTATTTATGCCAAAGTGCCCCGTACTTATCCTACCCTCGATCTTTCCTTATATATAACTTGATGTAGCAATTATCATAAACCAGCGCGAATCATATGAATCAGTTTACGATTAGGCGATAATTTTCTAAATCGGGTCAAAAGGGTAAACATTGCGTTTGCTCAAAGTTACCTTGAAATAAAAAATGTTTCGTTACAATTTCAAACCAAAGATGAAATAATTGCGTAACTTCCTATAACGAACTTTAATCCATTGACAGAGCTTCAGTTATTCTATTACAATAACACCATTACAATTCAACCTTGACTATTTGACATCGAAAAGTCAAGGTGTGCGTAAATATTCTTTTGTAATTGTTTACTAAAATACGTGCGGGCGTTTAGCTTTAAGTGTTCCTTTAAGTATTCATTTCAATCAAATCGAATGGAGATGAGTATTATTAATGGCTCTATATCTATCATTTTTAAAGAGCGCTAATTGGTATCTACTGAGTGACGCGTTTCAACACCTCAATGCAAAATGTAAGATTTTTTTTAAAGTACTTACCTATTGTAAAAACTTTGCCCTTAGGGGTGACTACACTTAAATATATTATTAGTGTATTGTAACTATAACCATATATTATAATGATACCCTATTTGAGTAGGAATAGGTAGGTAGTTAGGTAGCAAGCAAAACTTTAAATAGTTAGAACTAAACTATTTAAAGTTTTGCTTGCTACCTAACTACGATGCACGATGCAATAAATAACATACTATAATTATATAGGCATAAAAAATATCAGCACTCTTACTATGAGTTACTTACGAGATTTAACAATTTTGTTTGTTAGAAAGGGACTTTTAAGGTGCAGTAAGTTCATGTTCTCTCACTGAGCGTAAGCGTGTGCGAAATGAAATAAAAGTCATGCGTGCCCGGGAGCGCGGATATCAAGTTTTATAATTTAAATTTTTTGTGCATTAAAAAAAAAGCATTCCTAATCGCTGAGTTCCTTCAAGCATAATATTGCTCAGTTTTACTAGAAATCATTATCATATATTTAGCTTTTGTGCAAAATTAATTTGGTCTATTTATTTTAAAGTGCATTTTAGACCTATGTTCCTGTTTTTTTTCTATCGTGCGAAAGTTCCTAGAGAAAGGCCTCAAGGTTATTAATTAAATTTATTGCAGACGTATTGTGATATCGTAAAATCGGCTTCCACTTCACCGTCTTTTATCCCAGCTGCATTCGCATGCAACTAGGACACAGAGCCATCAGCCGCCCTCATAACTCACACCTTTAAATATGCACTGTTTTAAAGACCTCCTACTAAACTTGGCGTAAAAAGGCATAAAATTCTGGTGAAAATACATTTGGTCGCTCCTGTCTAAAAAGATTGTTTTGCTACTCGTACAAAGGTATTAAATAGTAATATTTTTCACCGTTTTATTTTCCTAGAAAATAAAGATAGGTATTATTAAATACACTATACTGGTTTTTAGGGTTCCGTACCCAAAGGTTAAAAACGGGACTATTACTTAGACTCCACTGTCCGTCTGTCTGTCTGTCTGTCCGTCCGTCTGTATGTCACCGGGCTGTATCTCATTAACCGTGATAGCTAGAAGTTGAAAATCTCACAAATGATATATTTCTGTTGCCGCTATAACAACAAATACTAAAAACAGAATAAAAGAAATACTTAAGTGGGGCTCCCATACAATAAACGTGATTATTTTGCCGTGTTTTGCGTAATGGTACGGAAATGGTATGTTTTCTTTTAGATAGTATATAAGTATACCCAGTGTTATCAATATTTTATTTATTATTAATTAACGATATGATCACATTGTAAACAAATGTAGGTAATAAGCAATTGCAAGATGTTGAGGATAACACATGTTACATTTCAAACCACAAAAGATGGTGGAGCCTAATTTTGTGGAAAGTGTAAAGCTCTCCGGAACTAGAGCTTACGTAATGTAAAAACAGTCTTCTAAGTTGCGGGAAATATTTGAGACTAACGCCCTTCATTATAAACAGACATGTTTTCTCTGAAGGAAGGTTTAGAAATGCATTAATTGGGGCTTTTGTTCAGTTTGGCTGTTTTGTGTTACTCGTAACACAAGGAACTCCATTATCTGACCGCTTCCAGTAACATAATACTTTCAGCGTGATAGCCCGTCACTAAATTCGACAAACGTTACATGACTAGCCTCACAGCGGTTGCGGTTTTCGAGACCGCTGATTCACCTGTGTCCGACTAAATCATTTTTTCAATCTCACGTAGATAATAAAACTTATAAGATTATCATGTTTTTGCGCTAGTTTTAACTTAATAACCCAAGATTCCACAAAGATTTTACTATTATTGTCTAACAAAAATAATTGATGTGGGAAGCCCGAAGCGCCGAAGGTCTCGAACATGAATGGATTTCGTGATATTTACTTTAATCGCGATTATTCTCTCATGAATAATTTATTCGTGGTCCCGCCGAGTCAGTAGTACGGTATTGTAATTATGTAGGTAGCTGTCGAAGTTTAATTACAGAGGCGACGATACAATGTGCGAAGCCACGGCTCTAGTTCCGATATTTGATATTGCCGGGAAAACATGCAAATGAAAGGGCTTACCGCTGAGCCGGTATGTATATCTATAGGCATGTTCAACAGTGTACATGTGTGTTTGTTTTGTGCGAAGCTCGCTCTATTTCATATGCCACCGTGAGCATTATGTAACACTGCAGCGCAACGCTTAGAGCATCATCAACTTATTTATCCTGTCTTGAGCGCTTGTATAGGCTTATTTAGATATTGCAAAACTGGGTTAAATAAGCTTTAGAGAAAAGGTTATAAATCTCAAACGGTAGACGTGTAAAAACTAGGGAACTCACAAAATCCGTTCGGCTAAATAAAGTTTGTACAAAACTGCACGTATTTCATGAAACATGCTCTGTTGGGATTTTGAGCTGTTAGAAAGAAGAGAAAATAGTTTTGCGCGTACAATTAAAAATGCAGACTCTGTTCTCGCGAAGATTTTATTATCGCGGAGGATTTTATTCGTTGTCACGCTTACGTCACGTCGGCACCCGCATCATTATTCGGAGGCATGCATCCGGAGCTGGGCAAGTACTCTAAGAAAACGATAACCCGGTTCGGAAAAATGTTTATCATTATTCTAAGTTAATTTCATTATAAATATAATAGAATATCTTTATTACGCACATGTTGGTGTACAGGTCTATAGGTTTCAAGGTTTTTAGTATTTGTAAGAATCCTTATGCACCTTTTCTGCAGTATGAATAGTTGTAGTATGTCTGTGCTATTGCTCCACAAAATGATTCCATATTGGAGGCAGGTTTGGGTAAATGTATAATATGCGGCAACGGCTGTTTTAAAATTTGTGCTTTTTTAAATATTTCTTAACACATAGGTAAATCGAGAAAGTTTTGTACTAATTTAGTCAATATGAGATTTCCAATTGATATTTTCGTCGATATTTATACCAAGAAGAATACAATTACTAATTTGTTGGAAAGTATTATTCAGGTATGTGTAATTTAATATGGGGTTGCCCCTCGGCCCGGTCTTAGGGTTCTTTGTTTTCTAACTTCCACAATTACGTAGAAAGGAGACTATAGGTAAATCCTTCCATCTTGATGGGCGGAGTGGATGAGTTCCACTTAAGGTTCTCATTAATAGTTGAATGGAAGTTGCCATCACATGTCGCGGGGGCTCTAAGAGGCGGGCGGGATTGACGGCCGATATTATCCTGCCACTCTGAAATACCACTTACCTATAGGTACTTCTAAGGTTCGATAGCTGCTCTTCTATTTAAACATGTACGAGACTTTGGACGGTATATTTTGAACGTGCACCATATAACATTTATCGTGAAAGGTTATGTACAATGTGAATAGAAATACTTACTTTAGACTCTCCTTTGTAGATTATTATAAGTAATAGTAACCTTTACTGCTCCTACATTTCATTTTATGTTCGTGTTCCTGCATATTCTTTGTCCTTGTAGTTACTCGAATTTAGTGCAATTATTTTAAATTGCACTACACTCAAGAGCAATGAAAACGATTTATGGAAATGTCTTTACAAATGAACCCAGATTTATATCTCTTTATTACACTAAACAAATTTAAATTAAATTGCGGACTGACTTATTGTATACTTGATATCGTTCTAGTCAACACAGCAAAAGTAAAAAATCTAAATATATCACTGTGATGTTTTTATTTATGTTCTATATTTGATATTATTTTTATTTTAAGAGTAACCTCTTAATAATAAATGAAGCAGATGAGTATGTTTTACAAACAGGAGCCCGATCCTGATTTAACAACTTGTTGCGGTTTCAACGACTTTCACTTCATTTCGCATGCACCTATCAGCGTGCACGACCTTCAATTAACAAAATAAGATTGGAAACGTAACAATTTTTTAAATCTGAATCAGGCTCTAGTTGACTCGTAGGTACAATGGGTACATCAGTTCAACCTCTTATTAATCCTTTAGAGCAATAATTTGTACATAATATTATACATTAATTTGTCAACACACTTCCGCGCCGTGAGCCGTGATCTTGTGGTCCGATGACTGCCAGTCATAGCTGCTCGATTCGCATTGATTAGTCACGTACAATGGGACCTTAGGCTGATAGGCCCAGTCGGTAAAGTCGTATCTTTATTCGTTGCTAAAGCTCATAAGTCTTTTATTATTTGAGGCTATTCGATGCTGCTAGCCTGCCACCCTCCACTGCATTTCTCTGTATAGCGTAGGTATCTGATTCAGATCCGTTCTACCCTACCGATTACAATTAATTGATGTTTGTGTACTTTTGCATTTGATTTATATGCTGATCTGATTATATTATGTAGTGAACTGATATTATGAAGAATTGTTACTAAAACAAAACGGTACAGTCTAGGGTCGAATTCGAATAAACATACCATCTTAAGTAAACATAATTATAGAGTTAAATTTGGACATGTATACTTACTCATTGTTTTATTTAATATATTGAAAAAAAAACGGATGGTAAACATAAAACGTAAGATTGTTTTACCATACGTAGACAGCCATTAAACGCAGTCTAGAAAACGTGTGTTCCATGGAAACTTAACAGCGGTACGCATCGTCACATATCCTTTGTGTGCTTCTAAAGAGACTGGTGTTAGAGCCACGTAATCATTACATACAGACATAGGTGAAGTATATACTGAAGACGCCAAGACTATCAATCCTAAACACGTCCGTATGTCCAACGGAATAAGATTGCTTTTAGGTATTACTGTATTTTGATAGTTTCGTTGCTGGTGGTATAGCGCACGCATATGTTCCGTACGGGACGCTTTCACATTCTTCCGAGATTACTCCACAAGTATGAAAACGGCTGCGTGTAAAGAGTGAGCCTGAAAAACCCGACCAACTTTAACCATAATATTCCGGTAAACATTAGTGTAGAAAGTAACGATTGGCGAAAAAGGTTTAGTTTAAGAAGTATCTGTATTTCCTTCACAACACAATTCTTGTATATTTATTTATATATATATTTCGGGGATCTCGGATCGGAAACGGCTCTAACGATTTCGATGAAATTTGCTATATAGGGGTTTTTGGGGGCAAAAAATCGATCTAGCCAGGTCTTATCTCTGGGAAAACGCGCGTTTTTGAGTTTTTATTTGTTTTCCAAGCAAAGCTCGGTCGCCCAGATATTTTTAACTTTAATTAGGTAACGACAGTAACATATATGACTGTTTGTATTATGTTTCATAGATATTAGGTAATATAACCATTTCCGGAGGCCGTAGTTGATATTTGTTAGATGATATAAATTTGAGTACTCGTACAATATATGTCACGCATCCCATCCCAACCCCTAAAGGAATATAGTAAGTAATGTGTACCTAGCAGAGATACGATCCAGCTGATCCATACGTCTAGCTGTCGGAGTTATCCTAACCGCCCAGACGTCAAACCTTGCCAATAAAAATTCAATTTTGACATGCCAATAGAGATGATGACACATTTGAATTTTATAACAAAATCTAGTAAAATAGATAGCAAACGAGCAATTTATTACAATAATGTGGATATTAAAATAAAATATTGAAAAATTACAAAAATACAGGACCTGAAAGTTTCAAAGTTTAAGTTTTCTTAACTTCTAAAATCGATAAAAGTAAGGGTACCATTCGATTCCTTACATTTCATCCAAAGAAATATTGTATAGCAACTATATACATAAACGCAATATTTCACCGACAAAAACGCAATTTTCTTGTTATCTCCATACTACAAGATGCCCTCCCAGAGACCTTGACGTAACGTTCCCTTATCGTTTTGTTTAGGGCGTTTCGCGAGTGAAGTGCGACTGTCGGCCTTTGACTACAATTTCTGACTTTTGTGTTACTTTAATGCAATGGGTCCCATATAGACATTTGATCCTAAAAACAAACCCGATCGTATGATACCATAAATGAAAATTAGTCATGTGCCTATACAAAGATTCAAATTAGAATGGAACAGGAGGCCTTTTTATAGGTCTTTGGGCGGCTAGAGGTTATTGATGTGTCGACTTGTAATGGCTATGAGTAGGCCTGCTATGAGTATGCTGGCCACGCTGTCCGTCGCGTGTCAGCTCGGTTCATTGGCGGTAATTATTCCGGGGCACGCGTTGATTGCCCTCGTGGCTCGTGACTGCACATCATCTATCAACTGCCAGTACCGCCACGCATCGCGCCCTTTACGCGCCCAAATGTGTTATTGCGTGGCAATTTTTAATGATCACTCGTTAAGTACATATGCTTAGTAACACCTTGTAGTTAACTCTTGTCACGCAGGCTCTTTGTAAATTAAGGATATTAAAAGTAGTTCTTAAAGTAACATTCGGGCGGCGACTGCAGCAGCGTTGCTATTGTTGTGAGTTCATCCCGGGGAACCTAGTGGGTAAATCTTGAGAAAAATATTGCACGAGCAAGCGATATAATAGTGACATATTGTTAATGAAATAAATATAATTAACCGGTAATGTAGACGTTTTGTATAAGTAAGTAGGTAATTACCTATGTAAAGAGCTTATTCTCATATTAATAACTAATAAGCCACCAATAAGTTCGTACAGACTTAACACACAAAACGACACAGACACACGTACATACTTACATATGTTACACAAAACATTGCGAATATTTTTAAATATCAGACAAATAAAATCGGTATTGCATAGATATATGTAATAAACAGCGATACAAATAATCTAAAATCAAAGCGCAAATTGCATAGATAGGTAGTTCAATTCGCCATACGCACGCACGTCTCTGGCGTATTCCCACAGACTTGTCATTCTCGCGCTCGCGCTTGACAGACAGCTGAAGTGTGCGAAAGGAAAGCCATCACGTATATGAATATCGCATGAGTGCGAAAGAGTCAGACTACAAATGAGAAAACGTGACCATTTTTGAGTTTGACGACGGCCGCGGACGGCCAAGAGCGTATCACCGTAATTTTCAATTTGAAAAATATACACAAATTCGGAAGAAAACTATTTGATAAAGTAATACAATGAAGATAGTGTGTTGTAGTGTACCGGATTTCAGTGTCACGGGGCCAAATAAACCTAGCACATACTCATTTCAGAGGAATAATGATATTCCGAGCGAAATTTTCTTAACGATATTTTGTCAAATTAACAGCATAAAAAGTGTAAGAAGCCGGTTTATACAGTTGATTATAAGTTTTTCTTCCTTTGTGTGCTAATATTTTATCATATTACTCAATAATTTAAAATATTTTGTGTAAAAACATAACCAGTTACTTTACGCTAGGGCTTGACAAAATGTTCAGATGACAGTATCGATAACTTGTCGGTATATTAATAGCTATAGTGCGTCAAGCAAATCTTGTCAGTAGCAATGTACTGCAAATTAAAGTAGGGTAACACCATGTAACACTTAAAGAGCAGAATTGCGCTAAGAAAAGCAGCAATGTACATCGAACCAAAACGTGTTTATTTTTCCGCCCTTCATACGTCAGTTCGAGTGAATTATCATAACCTCAAATTTTAGTAATGTTTACCGTCAACGAGCATGATTGTACATTGTAGGCACCTTAGCTTTGCTTGAGGTCATGCATAATCTTGGTATTTAATGGTGACAGCAGAAATTTCTCTTGAAATAGAAACGATTCAGAATGTAAACAATAATATGATGGCTGTCATTCACGATCCACATTCCACAGATAACACACAGATGACACGCGATTTTGGAATTATTCGAACACAGTGCTGCTAACCTGCGATTTTTCAAATTTGCCGCCTTTTACTACTGACAAGATTTGGTTGATCCAGTATATGTAATCATTTCTTCACAAGACATAATTAAGATATTAACCTTTATAACCGACTTCAAATAATAACGATTGTTATACATTTTTGAAGGTGCAGCTGTTTAGCAGTAAAGGAGGGTGGGCAAATTGGCCTAATGACCAATAAGGACAAGCTATATGTCACTGGATAGCTTATTCTAAGTTCTAATACTTCTACTATGGCAGATAGTCCCAAATCTTTGTGTGAAAAATGTTATCACCGCAAAAAGTAGTGTGAGTTTAAACGTGACTGTATAGTTTTTTCGATACTAAGTTTCTGTGTCGCAGATCATTAAGGTTTTGTTATTGTGGATGATTTGGTGTCACGATATTTTAGTTTTTTATTCGTTTTCTTATGTTTTTTTGTGTCATATTTGTTTTTTTTAAACAGAGATTTGACAAGTCTCGTCCTACAAAAAAATTGAGTATATAAAAAAACCTTTCCAATGGTATGTCGCTTATTTTTATTGGTTCATAGGCCAGTGTCCATACAAATCTGCCCATCCTCCTTTAAACTTCACTTTCCAACACAGTAAGAGTTAGACTAAGATAAGGCTGTAACGATTTTGATAGCACACGCAGTGCAGGTGTTATTTTATACATCATAATGTCGTAGAATTTTAAAGTTTAAAATAACACATTTGAAAAAGTAGTCGATAAAGCAATCAAACACCGACAGATTATTAATATGTTGTAACATGACATCACTATTTTTGATCTCACATAGACAATTTACGCACACACTTGCATTTCATTTTTGGTCGCACTTTTGAAGATTGACAGTTGTTCTTGTCTATTCTAATTCTATGCGTATTCCCGATACACGATGAAGTCAGTAGTAGGTATGACTGACAAGTTAAAAAGTTCGAAACAAATATATTTCAGTTTTTCATTTATTCTGTGCCAGTGCGGTACAGTGATTTCCAATAGCTTTGGTTGTGTGCGTGCTTACACAACAGTAATCGCCACTATATTTGCCACTTCGGCAATTTCCTCGCTGTGACTGATGCGTCCGCTGCAAGTGCGAACGAAACGGCCATACTGACACATATCGCAATTTCAAACAAAACAACATCACAATGAACATCCCTAACGCTAAAAATTAAACACAATTGTAACGCGTTAAGATCTAAATTAGAACGAATTCCATTTTTAACTTAATGCACTATAGTCGTGACGCTGCACGTGTGTCGAGTATGAAGTATGCGTGGTTACATATTCGACACGCGTCCCCGTCGCTTTATGTTCCACTTGGAAATCATCTACTTACACATTACCGGAGCAGAGGGAAATGTACGAATCGAACTGGATGTGCGGATTTATTTTTGCAGAGTTGTTTTTTATAAAGTTGATTGCTGTTGTACCGTGGGGAAATATAAAAGCGTGTTATATTGCGGGGTTCAAGACGTGAATTTGTCATAGTTGACCTGTAATTAATCTTAAGTTATTGATTCCAATCGTGTTAAGAAAATTAAACGTGCAAATTGTATTGTACTTAATATGTAACTTAAATAGAAATTGCTTACTTAATCGTCGTAACACAAAGGAATCAATTAACTTAAGACTGTCTATATTTACAGGTCCGTAACTACGTACATCGCCATATCTAAGTGTTACTTTTGTACTCATGGCATGATTTTTGCACCCATGACATGACATCATCAATGTTTTTACACATATCCTGATATTGCTAAAATATTGTCGATTATTATAAGACGGTCAGTTTTCATTAGTTCAAATGCGTTCTTTTTTGCTTCAGTGTTTTTCTGTACGGATATGATGGTCGTTCTTATCTACGTGACAGCGTGATGAAACGGTGTCCGTCACTTTCTTTCCCACGGTGTTAAACAGTGACAGTTATTTTATCACTTGGATAAAGATGGATAAAGCTATCCATAATAGGCTGGCTGATTGTGGTAACTGATTTGATAAAATTCAAAGACAGTTCATTGATACCATGATAAGTCGATAGGCAATGCAAACCATGGCTAACCTAAACCTTAACTGGAAGGTCGGGAAACCCCGAGTTAAATAGATCACAGTGCGGAGCAGTGTTGGCCGAAAGTTAATGCGAATTGAAAATGTTGGCCATTAACCATTATAAATTGAACCTTAAACCGTATCGGACGATTATAGTTTACGATTCAATTTATAATGGTTAATGGCCAGCATTTTCAATTTGCATTAACTTTCGGCCAACACTGGTGCGGAGTAATCGGGTAAGGCTGACGTGCGTCAGTCATTCCATTCCGGGGCCGACGGATTATTACTGTCACTAAGAGAGGTTTGAGTTCCAATTTGATCGGCTAATACAGTTCTCTTACTAAGAGCTCTTTTTAGGGTTCCGTACCCAAAGGGTAGAAACGGGACCCTATTACTAAGACTCCGCTGTCCGTCCATCCGTCCGTCTCCGTCCGTCTGTCACCAGGCTGTATGCCACGAACCGTGATGTCTAGACAGTTGAAATTTTCACAGATGATGTATTTCTGTTGCCGCTATAACAACAAATACTAAAAACAGAATAAAATAAAGATTTAAGTGGGGCTCCCATACAATAAACGTGATTTTTGACCGAAGTCCGACTCGCACTTGGCCGGTTTTTTATATGACGGGAGTTCTCGGCAATCAGTAAATGGCAGTAAAAATGCTTGTTATATCAAACAATATGGGTTTTTCACGGATTTATGACTTGGCATAAGGATGAGATTTCAACGATAGGAAAAAAGGAAAATAAATTGTTGTTGGTTTGGTTACTTATTATAATTAGGTAAGTATAAATTATTATAAATTTGTCAAATATTACCATCCCGCAAAAATAATCTAACTTAATCAATAATATTTTATTCAGATATTTGAGTTATTCGCAAAAGATAACTTTCAAACCTTTAAGAAAAGAGCGTACTTACTCCGCACGGCAACGCACTTACAACAACCCCTCTAGTGTAGCGGGTGTCCATGGGCGATAGTAATCGCTTTTCGCTTACCATCTGGCGATTCATCTATTCCATTGCCACCTTCATAAAAAAATCTTTGTTCAGTTTTATCATCTTACCTACGTACTCTAGAAATTGATAAACCTCACTATAGATAATTAGTCTATTGCCACTTGGCAGTTCTGTCAATTACGGAAGCTTCGGGCTGCGACGAGTTTACACAACAATACGTACCATCCGATAGCATTGCACAAATTGTCTCTTTGATCTGTGCCTGCACAAATGTCAGGCCTAATGCGATATATTAGCGCCTCGGGCGACCTGTGCTGCGGGTAGTCTGTGCACTCGGGAGCTACTCGTTATACCAATTTATACGATAATACCTAATAGAATTTCAATACCTATTTAAGGTTATTCGGCTAGGCTAAGCTTTTAGTGGCGAATGTCGCAAGAGTTTTCCATAGTCAGTTATTGTGCAAATATAGCAAATAAGTTTTATGCAAACATTTCATTTTTGGTACAAGCTTTTATCGCTGAATTTACTTTTCTTTCCACAAACAACTAATACTCATCGAGACATTTCTAAAAGCCCCAAACACAATTAGGTTGCGTTGTTTTACTACAACAGAGTTTCTATGGGTATCTCCTGTCTCCATCATCAGATGGGCGTTTTTTTTTGTTGTCCCCTACAATTTTTTTTAAATTTGGGATTTTTTATGTTATTTCTACTCAGAATCACGAGCTCTTTCTATCCTAATAGGAGAAAAAAAGTGTCCTAAGGTTTTTATTTCCATTACGTCACCATTTTTCATAGACTTTGTATGGCGATGGCGGTCGCGGAATGGAAAGATCGAAAAATGTATGGAAATTTTGGGACACTTTTTTTCTCCTATTAGGATAGAAAGAGCTCGTGATTCTGAGTAGAAATAATATAAAAAATCCCAAATTTGAAAAAAAAATGTAGGGGACAACAAAAAAAAAATGCCCAGATCGTTATCATAATACATATTACCTTTTCCCCCGATTTATCTATATATATAAATGCAAGTGTCCCGACTGACTGACTGACTGACTGACTGACTGATTCATCAACGCAGAGCCGAAACTACAAAAGCTAGAAAGTTGAAATTTGCACACTAGGTTGAATTTATAAAGTGTACAAGAGATAAGAAGCGATTTTGAAAAATTCAACCCCTAAGGGGGTTAAAAAGGGGATGAAAGGTTGTATGGGGTGCAAGTTTTATTTTAAGCTAGGAATTTGAAAGTTTGTAAAAATGTACTATATTAAAAAACAAGAAAACTAATTTCTGCGTTTTCGAAAATTCATCCCCCAAGGTGGTGAAATAAGGGTTGAAAGTTTGTATGGAGATCAAATATTTTTGTGAGTGTTGGACTTGAAACTTTGTATATGGGGATATTATTATAAGATGGGAAAAGTAATTTCAGCGTTTTTGAAAATTCATCCCCTAACAGGGTTAAAAAGGGGTTGAAAGTTTGAATCCATTACAAATGCTTTGAAACTTCTTAGAAAGGCATAATAGCCGATTACAAAAAAATTAATTGCAACGTTTTTGGAAATTCAACCCCTAAGGGGGTTAAAAAGGGGATGAAAGTTCGTCTTGGGATGCAAATTTTATTTTAAGCTAGGAACTTGAAACTTTGCAAAAAGGTATTAAATTAAAATACAAGAAAAGTAATTTTTGCGTTTTTGAAAATTCATCCCCTAAGGTGGTGAAAAAGGGGTTTAAAATTTGTATGGATATCAAACATTTTTTCGAGCGCGGGACTTGATTCTTTGTATTTGGGGATATTACTAGAAGATGGGAAAAGTAATTTCAGCGTTTTGTAAAATTCATCCCCTAACAGGGTTAAAAAGGGGTTGAGGTTTCGTATAGGGTTCAAATTTTATTTTAAGCTAGGAACTTGAAACATGGTAAAAAAATATATTATTAAAATACAAGAAAACTAATTTCAGCGTTTTTGAAAATTCATCCCCTAAGGTGGTGAAAAAGAGGTTGAAAGTTTGTATGGATATCAAACATTTTTTCGAGCACGGGACTTGAATCTTTGTATTTGGAAGACAGGATAAATAATTTCAGCGTTTTGTAAAATTCATCCCCTAACGGGGTTAAAAAGGGGTGGAAAGAACGTATAGGGTTAAAATTTTATTTTAAGCTAGGAACTTGAAACTTTGCAAAAATATATTAAATTAAAATACAAGAAAACTAATTTCAGCGTTTTTGAAAATTCATCTCCTAAGGTGGTGAAAAGGGGTTGAAAGTTTGTATGGATATCAAACATTTTTTCGAGCACGGGACTTGAATCTTTGTATTTGGGGATATTATTAGAAGAACGGAAAAGTAATTTCAGCGTTTTGTAAAATTCGTCCCCTAACAGGGTTAAAAAGGGGTTCAAAGTTAGTATGGGGTTCAAATTTTATTTTAAGCTAGGAACTTGAAACTTTGCAAAAGATATTAAATTAAAATACAAGAAAACTAATTTCAGCGTTTTTGAAAATTCATATATCAAGATGGTAAAAAAGGGGTTGAAAATTTGTATGAAGATCAAACATTTTTGTGAGTGCGGGGCTTGAATTTTTGTTCAGAGGCATATTATTCGAATACAAGAAAAGTAATTTCAGCGTTTTTAAAAATGAATCCCTTAAAAGGGTTAAAAAGGGGTTGAAAGTTTGTATGGGGTTCTAATTTTATTTTAAGTTAGGAACTCGAGACTTCGTAAAAAGGTATTTTATTAAAAGAGAAGAAAACTAATTTCAGCGTTTTTGAAAATTCATCCCTCAAGGTGGTGAAAAAGGATTAAAAGTTTGTATGGAGATCAAACATTTTTGTGAGTGCGGGGCTTTAATCTTTGTAAAATGGCATATTATTAAAATACGAGAAAAGTAAATTCAGCGTTTTTAAAATTCATCTCCTAAAATGGTTAAAAAGGGGTTGAAAGTTTGTATAGGGTTCAAATTTTATTTACCTAAAGCTAGGAACTTCAAACTTCGTAAAAAGGTATTTTATCAAAAGAGAAGAAAACTAATTTGAGAGTTTTTAATAATTCATCCCCATGGTGGTGAAAAAGGGATTGAAAATTTGTATGGAGGTCAAACATTTATTTGAGTGCGGGACTTGAATCGTTGTATAAAGGCATATTAGTATTAGAATACAAGAAAAGTAATTTCAGCGTTTTTAAAACTTCATCTCCTATAATGGTTAAAAAGGGGTTGCAAGTTTGTATAGGGTTCAAATTTTATTTACCTAAAGCTAGGAACTTCAAACTTCGTAAACAGGTAGTTAGGTAGTAGGTTTTATTAAATAGAGGACATGAAAATCTTCTAAGGGGGTTGAGAGGGATTATATCGAGAACAGTTTTATTCAGTTAGGGGCTTGAAACTTCGTAGGTTGTGAAAAAGTCTCATGCGTTGTATAATATTAATAATTAACAAATGATTAACCGTCCTACTGCGAACTTTTGCTGCATAATGTTCTAAGCTAATGTAGAATATCTAACGGCTAACGGCTACAAATATAATGACCACCAAAAAATACTGTGATGGGGTCACGTTCGCCGGGGCGGGCGTGGCCTCATACAACTCCCCAGTTCCAGATAGGAACCAGGGTTTCCTAGTGTACACATGTATACAATAAATCAGCTCAATCGGAAATCGGGAAGTTATAAATTAAATCAACTTAACCCATTCAGCGCTAATCACGACAGGTTGTCGTTTTGCCTCTACGAAGCATTTTCGCTACATACCGGGAAATCCATGTTATGCTACGACCGAAGCTCAGCGGTAAATGTGTTAATAACTTGTAAGTGATTAATATCCATCATTGTATGTTTACTCAATAATTGTGACTATAAAATAAATACTGTGAGTGATTTAAATATAGATAGTTATTACTGTTCAAAGTGTTACGTGTTGAAATTTAATTTACTATTTACTAACGTAACGTGAGAAGGTTGCACCATATAATCAGGTCTTTTAATTGTACATAATGCGTTTGATTTATTTGGTTTTTGTTAGACGCGCAAACAATTGTTGTTTTACGTTTTTTGTGCTTAGCAAACCTTATATTTGAAATTGTATTCTAGTGTGGTAATTCCAAGTATACAAAAAATAACTACTTTTCGTACGATTAAGGCACTAATAAAAATTAAAGGTAATTTCGATAGTGTTCGACTTGTAGGAACTTAGCTGACCTGAATTTTACTTAAACCACTTATATTTAAGTACCTACCTATATGTAATGGTACATCTAAACGAACTAAATCGTAGCCTGTCTCGATTTATCACTAGGCAAACTCAACGAAAAAGGCCACAAAGCTAGCGCTGGCGTTATTTTGGTCTGCCACGATTTTATTACACTCTAAATCTCATTCAACGTAAATCTTTAGAAAAACTCAATATGTATCAACGTACGAGGGCGATAGACTTTAAATTTTGGCCCGAAACGAACACTATCGTGTGTAATGGGCTAAAATGCAATAAACAAGATTTATATCGATATACGTACAAAGTTTTGTGCAATTTTGCAAAGTTTACAATTGCAGTCATGCTGTTATTTACCCATCAGTGATTGTGATAATGCGATCTTGGTCTACATCATAAGTAAACATTTAAACAAACACAAAAACAATAACTATATAATTGCTTAGTCGAAAGGTGGCTCTTGACGAGTATTTAGCTTTATATCCTACCTACAAGCCTACTTTTTGTTTCAATTGGGTTACCTAAACTACGAGCGAAAGGCAAGTTTAGTTAGGGAATAATACCTAAACCCAACCTTTGATCCCTCTCCGTTTAATATTCTATTTAATATTTTGGAACAATGTGAACATCCAATTAAAATGTCCAATTAAGTTTTAAATGGACATATTTCTGTACGATTTCGTTTGGAGTCGGATGAGAATGGCTTTATTTACATCGTGAAAGGGCAAGGGGATGGCGTGCCGGCCGCCCACGGACCGTTAACTGTATCTATTTAATTAATTGTCTGCTAAGTATGCCTTTCTGGAAGCAAACTCCAATTTAATTATCAACTGTAAACCTACACAAAAATCATCAATTAATTTGAAATAACTGTCGTATGTAGTTGTATTATCATTAATAAAATTATGGTTGTGTGATACTTAGTTTTATTTGTAGTACCTATATACTCAGTGTGTTCTTATTTTTTCATAACGATAGCTAATAGTGATACTGCATCCACAAAACTTTGTCAAAAAAAACCGGCCAAATCAAGCCACGCATAAAGGAGAATTCCGTACTTTATACTTATATGAAAAAGCCATACAAGCAGAAGCTTACCTTCGTCGTTTTAATCATTTTATCTACACATGTCATTAGTGCTCTATAATGCGTTCAGAAACCGTAGGAAATGACCAGCTTTATTACAACTAATTTTACTATGAGAACTTTTTTATCTGTGGTAGTAGGAAAATCTGTACTGTAATGTTATAACGTTATAAATTTTTGTATCGTTATGAGTTTAAATTTGGAACAGCAGTCAAAACTCAAGTGGGTCTCTATTCTAGTATCCATAGATATTAAAACAGTTATCGATACGAAACCTTAATTTAGTATGTTTTTTTAATATAAACCGCACGATATTTGATCTCCAGTGACATGAGAATAGGGACTTCATTCTTTTGTCTAGAAATTTAAAAAAACTATGGATTCGTGACATGCGTGAAAAAAGTTTTCATTCACCGCCATTTGACGTACAGTTTATCTGTTAATTAGTTTTAAGTATGTGTTTAGATAAAGTAGTGTATGTAACTGTACATAATTAGGCATTAAAACACTCGTGTGATCCTATTAAGAAACTCACTAACGTTCGTTTCTTAAACCCACACTCGTATTTTAATGCCTCTCATTATGTAGCAGTCACATAAACTACTATAGCACTAAATGGAGATATAATTAAGGTTGGATAGGATAAGTACGCTATCGAATAGCCATTTTATTGTTCTCTTGTTGCTATTAGATTGCTGCAAGTTAAATGAATACGAGTACAGTAGTAAATAATATTGCGGCTCCTGCGAGCGGCGCGGCGGCAAAACCGAGCGCGGCGCGGCGAGGAGCAAAACTCAATTAGCGATTATATTATTATTTCGCAGTTTTGCTCCATTTTACTACGCGCAAGTGTTTTGTATAAATTCAAATCAAGTTATATGTTCAAATAAGAACGTCACAGTGAATACAAATGAATCGCTGCAACGCTCGCCCAATTGTATAAAGCATTGT
This sequence comes from Cydia amplana, assembly GCF_948474715.1. Lineage (NCBI taxonomy): Eukaryota > Metazoa > Arthropoda > Insecta > Lepidoptera > Tortricidae > Cydia > Cydia amplana. The sequence goes on along the minus strand of NC_086071.1, from coordinate 13,111,103 downwards.
TGGTTAATCAGTTAATCAAAGCGCTTGTTCTATACCAGTCTACACCGCCCATTGCGCCCAATTTTTGGGTTGTCATTCTGTTTCGATGCATTTGCATAAATCTAAAATTTTCATATACCTTTGTTCAGTCACTACCATACAAAACGTTGTGATTGGTGCGGAATTGATAAAGTAACCTTAATTTAGTAGCTTTGCGGCAGGTTATTAACGTTGAGGTTGATTATGTCGGGTGCATGGACGAGGAAAATGGACCCTTCCTGAAAGCGATCTTGCAGCAGCTTAACCGGCAATAATCAACTGTGAAGCGAAAGGAGTAATTAGTGCTGAATCAGCAAGGCACAAAGGTTGTCACCTATTACGTGTGCGCTCACCGGTCTAGGAAATGATTTATCTCTGTAGGGAGGTAGGTATATATGCTCTTAGGATAGGAGCTTTTCAACTTGTAAGTCAGGCGTATTGTAATTTTAATTATACGATATGAATTAGACCTGGATTAGATAAGGATCGGATCTGTCAGTGGCAAAACTGAGGTTTTAGGTTGAAGAAATTTCACTTGCTTCCATATTAGTGTTCTACTTTTTTACGCGAACTCCGTAGCCTCTAAACATGTTTTTTAAATGAATGACGAATGAAAAATGCAATTGAAAATTTAATAATAGTTAAACGAAATATCTTTTTGAATGATCCCGCTTCAGTAAATCCTGAATAATGCGAGTTATAAAGTGCACCGCTATGTTAGGTCAATCGCTTTAACTCGTCGTCGGCATACGTAATAAGTATCGGAGCGGATGAAGCCAAAGAAATTACTTTGAACGTTAACACCGGCTGGATCGCTTTCAGAGTCCATTTTCCAGGACCGTCCAATACCGGGTAGTCGAAAACATTTCCAGACTCCGGCCAGACGTAATTCAAATTACCGGGACACAAACTGGGATTTCGAAGACGCTCCCGTAAATACCCTCATATGCGATGTCAATGCTATTTTTCTCAAGTTGAATATTATCTTTTAAGTACAACGGAGATGACAACGATCCTAATAGTTTCTTTAGTCATTTTTTAGTTAAAAGTAGTGAATGTAGAAGTAGGAATTACGTACTTATAACCAGATATTATACAGCAAGTACTAACTTGAAACGGTTTTCTAAAGAGTGAAGTTTGCATTTATATTTTAGAAATTCTATATACTTACCTAATTAGAATAGCCACACAACAAACGAACAAATAATTAAAACAATTTCCTACAGAGAAACAATGCTTATAGCTTTTAGACATGAAATTGAAAACTGGCAGACTCCGAGTGCTCCGTGCTGTTCACAGTGAGATTACCTTAACTAAATTAATACAATCAAGAGTGCATTCATGATGGCTCCATACCACTGCTCCACGAAAGATTATTAGATTATTACCGTGTGCGTCTGCGAACTCACGTCCGTATTTAGTACATATTTCGCATGGGAAAATATATTTGGTCCATGCTTAGCGAACTGTTAGCGCTCTCCGAGGACACGTTTAGCGCAAAACTAAGTACCATAAGTACGCCAGTTACGAGATTCTGCTCAGAAAATATTCACCCGCATTATACTTGTACATCTCATTCTCTAAACAAATTGTTTTATCGCTACCTTCTAAAGTGGATCCGCTCCAGCGCGTACGTAATTCTTCTCAGTCCGCATACAAACAGCCCCTAAGGAGGCGACAATCCTCACCGCAAACAATAAAAGTATACATAAAAATAAATTTGATACTTCGGATCGCGGACCGCGAGACATGCAATCCTCAGTCGCTCGGCACAGCGAACCGATTCCGTGAACTTGTAGATGAATGTGTCAATTCGAATAATAAGTGTACCATTGGCACAAAAAGCATCATTCATTTGATGAGATGAGATTCGCGGAGATGAAAAGGTGGAAATATGTGTAGGCACAACGTGCGCGCGTGTTGTAATATCGAACAGCAAATTGCATTGTGCCAAATTGTGGCGCGACGCAGGCGTAGAGATGAAATTGGATTGCGCACTATCTAATATCGAACGTGATTTTCGATGATGATATTCGTGACATGTTGGGTTGACAAACGTAAAGGGACAGATTGAACACCTATGACACTTCCGTGTCCTATATAGACGTCTTAATCTGGATTCGAATGTTCATTTTGATATCAAAATGGTGACATTTTGTTACCATGCACCCGTGCGCCTATTAGCTCGCCCCAATACTTGTACAAACAAGTACGATCGAAATGCACGCGTAAATAATAGAAAAATGACATCATTTCGATATCAAAATGTAAGTTCGAATTGGCTTCCTGTTCTACTTATAAAAATCTTTTAAAGTTTTTTGTCGTTATTTGTAGAAATTGAATAGTGTAAGTACCTACAATAACCGTACCTGCACTAACAGTATAAGTACCAATACTACTAGTATAGTCAATATAGCCATTCCGTTTATTAGAAAAGGCAGTATTGGTAGATGTATTTCTGAATGTTGAAACACTGCACAGAAAAAAACTATTGCGGCTGACGGTGACGATGTTATCGCGGCAAGCGTATAAGCGCAATTCATACGTGAATTATTCAATGATACCAAACTAATTAATCTGATACAGGTGTGTTTCGCTCACAAAACAATTAATATTTATGAGGATATGTTTAAGCGTCCTAAATGCATAACGTTTCAGACTCTGAATGGCATTAGCATGAGTATAAACAGAACAATGAGTTGAGCATAATATATCAGTAACTGATACGATTCACTCTGACAAATTGAGTCATTCGCCTACTGTCACAACGACTGGGTAATTTGCTTGGGAGCTTTATGCCTTTGTGACAAATTCTCATATTATAGGGCGCTCAATGTTCATAAACTAGCCCAGTTTAGATTAATTAAATACATATTAAGTGAAATTATGTCTCAACTGTTTTATTGAAAGTGAGAGTGTGTATTGTTTACAATTATCGAGAGTGACAGCGTTTCTTCACGCTTTTAATTGTTAGTTGTGCTTAGGCGTAAATTGTTATTTAATGAGGAAGGCCGGTCACACGGTCTGTGGGAAACTCCCACCTCTGGTTCACTGAGGCTTGAGCCGCGGAGCCGCCGCCGCGCCGCTGTGTCGCATATCCGAGTGCATCGCCACATTTCAAGAAAAAAGCGGCCAAGTGCGAGTCGGACTCGCCCATGAAGGGTTCCGTATTTAGGGGATTAATGACGTATTAAAAAAAAAACTACTTACTAGATCTCGTTCAAACCAATTTTCGGTGGAAGTTTGCATGGTAATGTACATCATATATTCTTTTTAGTTTTATCATTCTCTTATATTAGAAGTTACAGGGGGGGGGGGGGGGGAGGGACACACATTTTACCACTTGGAATGTCTCTCGCGCAAACTATTCAGTTTAGAAAAAAATTATATTAGAAACCTCAATATCATTTTTGAAGACCTATCCATAGATACCCCACAGGTATGGGTTTAATGAAAAAAAATTTTTGAGTTTCAGTTCTAAGTATGGGGAACCCCCAAAATTTAGTGCTTTTTTTTCTATTTTTGTGTGAAAATCTTAATGCGGTTCACAGAATACATGTACTTACCAAGTTTCAACAGTATAGTTCTTATAGTTTCGGAATAAAGTAGCTGTGACATACGGACGGACAGACAGACAGACATGACGAATCCATAAGGGTTCCGTTTTTTGCCATTTGGCTATGGAACCCTAAAAAGATAGTTTGTATAAAGGAGGTGGGTACATACTACCTTGTTTGTGTGGGAATGCAGAACGCTGATAACGCACTGTTGCTCGCGCATTTTGCAAACCTGTGACGTGACGCATTGTTTTACGTACAATAAGCTGTGTAAGACTGTTCCGTAATTAAGTTGTAAGTCACTGATGCTTATGTATATAGTTTTTTAAAGCGTTTGTTAGCTTATGCACTTGCTAACAAACGCTAATTGAAGTACTTACTTTCAGAGTAAAATAATTATGTAGTACCTAAATACTTAAGTTAAACTACATGATTTATATTTGTAGTTTTTTTTGGATCACAATTAATTATGTTATTCATCTCGCAAGTCTGCCAGTTGGGTAGTTCTTTCTAGTTTATATATTGGAAATGTTTATAATACTGTTTAAGGTTAATGTTTATTAAACTTCTTTCTTTCCCGGGACTGAAGATATTTCTATACGAAATTTTATTAAATCGACTCAATGGTTTAAGCATGAAGAGGTAAATGAATAGGTAAGGTAGAAATTTTAAGATTGACAAATGGAACTTATTCATTTCTATTTTTTACTTACTATACTATCGCAAAAATACTAGCAGTCTCTAAGATATCTTCATGATGTTGCTGGAAATCATATTATTCAGGCATTTTCGTAATATTGCAGTTTTTCTATATCTCAATAGGAAAATATTAAATTTTCAAAGATATGTGCGGACAAACCCTCGTATTCTATATCAAAAAATTAGGACATGGAACAAGGGTCTCGGAAGTTTCTTAATACAATTGCTACACTTGTTAGGCAAACCCTGCGCGTGCGAATAGAAATCCACTCTCAAGGAGAATTCGCTTTCGCGTTACACCTCTGTGAACAAAGATTAGTGGCCGATTATAGGTTACAAATTACATATTATTTTTAGTGGTCTAAGGTACCGTCGTTTTTTTTTCAGATTTTAAATGAACTCAAAATTAAGTCTTATGTAGGTACCTATCTATTAGTACTATATTAATTTACAACCTCAAGTTACAGTATAAATTATAATGATGAATACTTAGTGTGAGTAGCTTATTGTTGTTGATCCACTTAAAATTATTGTTGTTGTATGATTTGGAACTGGATCAAATTTTGCTTACTTTAAGGGCTCATTTAGAAGGCGCGCGAACTCGTATTGGTACGATTTTAGTTACATTGCGGACCATTGAGGTTACATCAATTCAGCCGACCGATCAAATAATGCAATGTAATGAAACTCGCATGCGAGTTGTCGCACCGTCTAAATGAGCCCTAATGCGTGTGATTGTTATGACTGTTATGAGATACACTATGGGCGAAAATGATTTAAAGTGTGTCAAAGGACTGTCTTATTTCAAGCATAGACAGGGAGAGTCATACTATCTTTGTCTTACACTAGTTCTAGCACCCAAAAGAAAAGGATGAGTATAGTTTTTTTTGTTCCTATTTACTGACAAATTGGTTTGACCATCTATAAATGGAATGTTTAATTGTTTTTTAAATCGTTTTTTGTCATAACCAGCCAACAATGTAGTTACACACATGATAACTTCGTGATTTTACCCGCGAAGATTAGTTTACCTACTTATTACGTATTCACAGGACTCACAGGTAGTTGTCAATTTACTTTTCTCAGACAATTGGTGATAGGTACAATTGGACAGTCAACATCATAGTAACGTATGGAACAACGGCGCGCCAAAAGTACCTGCCACCCTGGTGGTATACTTTTCCAAATAGCGATACTTAAATCTCTACAGTTCGCATTTAAAAAACCTGTCACAATCTAATTTCTCTACATATAGAGAGATATCTCGTTTTTTACCTAACCGGTAGTAAGTAGGAAGGTAGGTGGAATGGGCCCTAGCTCTCGAACTAGGTTTACCTGTGTCTTGACACCACGTACGGTACATGAGTACGTGCCCGCGCTCGCCTGTTCCCGCGTTTAAGCCCGGCGTACGCGCACAATAAACAATAGAAACGTTGCGAAACATCTCATTTCAAACACGAGGCATGCACGATCAGCTTATTTATGCCCTACGGACGAACTTGGCAGTACCTTATGGCGAAATCACTCTTTAAACCTCAATTACTTGGAAACGCGCTTCTTCAGCGATGCGCTTATTAGGCTGGAACTTATGGGCTATGTCGATCGTTTTAATGAACACGTGTAGTTTATGCGCTACTGATATGAAGTTGGTAACATTTCGTGATATTTGCGAATTTCTGACTAGCGACCAATCTTCTTATGCCTACTCCAATGTAAATAAAGTAAAGAGACGTAAAAGCTGAAATAAAAGCTCAATCAATTTATTTATAGGTAGGTACAGGTACCTCTGATTAAACTTTCACGATTTTTACACATTATTAAATTGTACAACGGGACTTAATCGCGTATGTAAGTTTTAAGATTTACCTCCGACGTTTCGAGGACGGCGTTGTCCCCGTGGTCTCGGAGAAGACTGGCTTAAGTTGACATCAGCATCCACAATTTTTTAATATTTTATTTAAGAAAGAAGAAAATTATTCACAATTCGCCTTAACCGCCCGCTTTTTAAATTAAAATTTAGATTTTTATTTTGATATTTTATTTAGCTATTATGCTTAATTGTGAGATGATTAAAATAGGTTATAATTATAACATAACGAAGCTATATTCCTCAGAGAGCGTTATTCCGCGAGCAACGCTGTCGCCAGAGTCTGTGCATGTTGTCGGTCGCTGGGACCCCTCCTAGCGGTCTATTCTACAGACAATATAATACAGTAAAGCCCTTGCTACACGGTCGCCGACAAGCCCCTCAGACCGCGTGGCCTTGGTCTGGACGGACCGTGTAGACAGTTGTTTCCAACAAAATTTGACCAAAACTGACCAAGGTCAGACCAAGGACAGACGGTTAGAAGGCTTGTCGGCGACCGTGTAGCAAGGGCTTAACTTTGCTAGCAGAAATAATGTTTTTCTACTCGTCGACTGCAATGCTTGAATTAAGACTTCGTATACCAAAGTGAAATCGCATACTTTTTTCACTATGGGATCCCAACTCAACTATAGTATTCATTATTCCTCTGATCGGTTTTACAATAGAATTATAATTATATATGCGTCGCGTTTAAAAATTAGAACCTCACAAATGAGAGGGTTCGTATGTTATGAATATACCTACTAAAAACTATGACACGTATATTTGTTCGGGATAGGTGTAATTCCACTCCTAGAGGACTATACTGTGTTCTGTGAGGCTTTGTAAACATTGTCCAGTTCTAACCCTTCTCTATAGACTTTAGTGTTATCCGCGGCGGCGACGTCTGCTTTTAAGCTTTAATCTCGCCATTTGAGCCGCATTTGCGTAGAAATGTAGTAAATAATGTAGACGATGTCGTATTTTCTTGCGTAAGTCTGTCATTATCTCGCTTTCTCAGTTATCATGTAGCACTTACCTATAATATAAGTAGCAGATTGTACTAGGAATTCCCATCGGACGAAGTAGGGGCGGGCCGCAGTGATAAATGTTATAATTCATTAGTGTTCATTTATATTAGTTAAGTCAATTTTAATATATACTCTATATATAGATATATTATATTTCGTTAGACATTTAAAATATTTAATAACTAATTTAAGTTCCTCTTTTTACACTTTTCAATTCTATTTTATTTTCCTTTAGTGAGTTTAGACAATAGCTTTAATTTAGTATTAATATAATTTTACTTAATATTACTTTAGTTTTTAATTATTGTTAGAATTACTCTTGTTATAATACTCTTATTTGTATTTATGTGTTCATTAAAAGCACTACTACACTACTACCCTCATTTATAAGGCCCTCGTACCCAAATAAAAAAAGTATAAAAAATTAAAGTACTTACGTCTGATATTTCCCGAATAATCTTGAATGCTAATGTCATAAACAGTCAGTCATAAACAGACAATACGAATTGAGGGTTTTAAAATGAGAAATGACAAAGAAGAATCGTTTCATTCAAACAAATAAATGTATTCCAAAGCATTACTTATATAAATTGGGTTTGATACGCATAATATCCGAATCCCATTGTACGACGCGCAAAGTTTGGTTTGGAGGCATCTTCGACAGCCGGTACAGATATAATTAATGGGTTAGCTTGTTACATTTATACTAAACGATGTTCTAGAATTTAATATAATTTGAATGTTTGTTTATGTTCGCCTAAAATAGTCTTTCACTCATAACCATCACCACCACCACTGAAACACTCTAATTTAACAACACAGCCGTCAAGGCCGATCAGGCGTCAGCTGAACGCGGTGTCCGTAAGGTGTTTGTAAGACATACATACGTCAAAATTTGCTAAAGGAACGATATGGATCGGATAATTTAAGTCAGTAACAGTATTGAATGATTCACGATTAGTTTCACTGGACTTATATCGACCGGGATATGAACCGTGATTACCTTTTGTATTGTTTTCGAGCTCCCGATATTTCAACGCAGTTACATGCTTCTTGTTCACGGATTAACTGAGGTGGGTCAAAGTTGTGTAGACGCTCGCGCTTGGCTACCCTTATATGCGCGCGTTGGCTGCGTTCGCTTTCAACGTTACCACCGGATGCGTTCACACTCGTTGGCCTGGTCGCGTTAACACTTATTGGTCTATCCAAGCAATACAAAAGGTAATCACGGTTCATATCCCGGTCGATATAAGTCTAATATAATTATATCAGTGTCAAAAGTGACGTTTTTGTTTGAACAAACTTCACTTTTGACATTGTCATCTGATCATGTCATCCGATCCAAGTCCTATAGCAAATTTTTGATATGTTAAAGTTCGAATCAGGCCGTTACAGGCATATTCGAACTTTAAGATACGTCAAATATGATATCCATATCGTTTCTATATCTAATATTTGACGTATCTTAAAGTTCGAAAATGGCTGCTAGAATTAAAAATTAAATGAAACTCAATCGTGTATTATAAACGTCTCTCATCCGTAACAGCAAACAGTCGGCAGCGATCGTGCGCGTCAAGCGGCCTGAATAATGACATCGGGTGACATTTAATTTCGGATACAAAAGCTTCTTTATTCTGTTTACCCTAATCCGTTGCGATCCGCCCCGCCGGCATTGAACCTCTCAATAAATTTAATTATTGTTTTAGAACTATCCCCGTTGCTTCTTACTTCATCAAACCCTTCACCGCTAGCACTATATACACATAAAGCTAAGAAAGCTAGATAAGAATATAAGATTTTGTTTTTCTTAATAAAGATGAGAATAATGACATCGGGTGACATTTAATTTCGGATACAAAAGCTTCTTTATTCTGTTTACCCTAATCCGTTGCGATCCGCCCCGCCGGCATTGAACCTCTCAATAAATTTAATTATTGTTTTAGAACTATCCCCGTTGCTTCTTACTTCATCAAACCCTTCACCGCTAGCACTATATATATACACATAAAGCTAAGAAAGCTAGATAAGAATATAAGATTTTGTTTTTCTTAATAAAGATGAGTAGCATAATCTAATTTTATTTCGCTAAACAACAGTAAATAATATTGAAAACAATAAAATAAGCTAGGTACTGTAAAACGGGGTGAGTAGGTTTCGCGGGGAGAGGTGGGTTATGAATGGGGAGAAAAGGTTTGAGAGGGGGGTGAGAAGGGATTTTAAGGCTACTGCTACAAAAATAATGTATTCAAATTTAAAATGGAGCTATAGTAATACGCATAATAAAAAAAAAATGATCCAACAATCTTCCAAAATCACCTTTGTATGAAAACCCCTCTCGCCCCAAATACGAGGCACTACGGGGTGAGGTGGGTTTTCCTCTTTATCGTCAAAGTTATGAAATGGAACTACCCAAAATAAAATAAAAACTAAAATACAAACGTCCGGAACACTTATCATATACACCATTCAGTTTTCATATGTAAAAATAAAATGTTATCGAGGTTTGAATTTCAGTTTTGACCCTACTCACCCCATTTTACGGTATTGAACAATTGTCCATACACAACCATATTTAACAAATACAAATATTAAATACGAATCTCCAATGTAAATGCTTTGTACTCGCAGTGATAACGATCGACATTGACGTATTTATGATTTTTAGATTCACTATCGGTTATTGAATATAAATAAAGAAATTAAGTGGTATTGATTTATGTTATCGCATATATCAATGGTTACAGCTGTTGATTGCACTTTTATTTGAATTGATTAACGTTATTCTCATTTTCATATAAAAGAAGGCGGAGTTTTTAAACGACTACGAAGGCCATGGTTTTTAAAATGGTTGTAAACGTTTTGCAATGTATATTTTCGTTTAAAGCGTGCATGTCATGTCACATCATCGTGCTCAATTGTTAGCTTCAGAATAATAATAGCGTTGTTTTTCGATTTGAGCAATGTTTGGCGTCTCAGTCAATAATACCTATTGCACTTGTGCCAGCTGAAGACAATGAGGAACTAGCTACCAACATTTCAAAGACGGATTAAAAGACGCGGGAGTCGTGATGAGTCAGTGACTACTTGTCGGAAACCAAGGTAGAATGTGTGGTATTAATATATTTGTATCTCATGGAGGTCAGTGTCAATACGAATCTGCGAGACGAATGATTTCAAGGCATTGAATTTTCACACGCAATTTAATAAAGATAAGCGTGTTATTTTGCTAACTTATTGAGAGGTAACTTTGATCTGACTTACTAATAACATATTTGACTTTTGGAGGGTTCCAATGATATTTTTTCAATACTTTAGTGCTTTCTCTAATTAAGAGTTGGTTTAGTACGTACGTCAGACAGGAGCTCATATTCCAAGACGAGTGGTGATCTGTAACAGAGAAATAACACGTCAGCTTCATTCATAAAACGATTTACCCGCATCAGTCCCCAACACGTGCTTGAAAGCTATATTAAAATTTAATTTGTTCTAAATTACGAATGAACGCGGAGAGAACAAATTTATGGGCCTAATTTATTTACACTTGGAAATTATTTTATGTTCCGTAAGCTGGGGATAAATAAGTAGGTACGTGTACTTTAGGCGTACGAACAACGGTGTCTTTATACTATTACGGAAATAAATACTCGAATGTTCAACAACATAGAAAATACATTTTGAATTAACCGTTTTCAATGATTCCCGGTTAGTTTCACTAGACTTATACCGACCGGGATATAAATTGAGCTTTTCGACCCGATGTTTTCGAGCTCCCGATATTTCGACGCAGTTACATGCATCTTGTTCACGGGTAACTGAAGATAGCGGGTGTCAAAGTTGTGTAGTAGACCGCGCTCGGTCTACCCCAGGTCTACCCTCATTCGTGCGCGTCGGCTGCGTTCGCTTTCAACGTTACCACCGGACGCGTAAACAATAAAAAAGCGGCCAAGTGCGAGTCAGACTCGCCCATGAAGTTGAAGGGTTCCGTATTTAGGGGATTTATGACGTATTAAAAAAAAAAACTACTTACTAGATTTCGTTCAAACCAATTTTCGGTGGAAGTTTGCATGGTAATGTACATCATATATTTTTTTTAGTTTTATCATTCTCTTATTTTAGAAGTTACAGGGGGGGGGGGGGACACACATTTTACCACTTTGGAAGTGTCTCTCGCGCAAACTATTCAGTTTAGAAAAAATGATATTAGAAACCTCAATATCATTTTTAAAGACCTATCCTAGACGTATAGATACCCCACACGTATGGGTTCGATGAAAATTTTTTTTTTGAGTTTCAGTGCTAAGTATGGGGAACCCCCAAAATTTATTGTTTTTTTTTCTATTTTTGTGTGAAAATCTTAATGTGGTTCACAGAATACATCTACTTACCAAGTTTCAACAGTATAGTTCTTATAGTTTCGGAAAAAAGTGGCTGTGACATACGGACGGACAGACGGACAGACAGACAGACAGACATGACGAATCCATAAGGGTTCCGTTTTTTGCCATTTGGCTACGGAACCCTAAAAAGGTAATCACGGTTCATATCCCGGTCGATATAAGTGCAGTGTATTTTAAATTGTTATATTTTACATTTTAAAGAAGAATAATGTATTAATAATAGGTTGCACAGTAACAAAAATTACATTGTACAGCATAGCTTTATTATTTTGTCATCAAAATCTGTCGATCGACTGGACCGAATAAAAGTTTGCGTAGAATAATCAATTGATTCCCAACTTTATTAAAATTCTATGTTATTTATTAACAGATTGCGTCAATTAATTTTCTTATATCGTCGTATTGTTGTAAAAAGGTAGAAAAAAAAAACAATTGTGTGCGAATAAATATCTTAGTTATTTCCATCTGGGGGCACGGCATTTCCACTTGACTAGGTCCAGTTCACCTTTCAATAATTACTACGTTTATCTCGCTAAAACACGTTGTGGCCAGGTACTTCCACTGTGAGTACCGTGGTAATAGACTGCGATTGTCACAACGTGGAATAATTCATGAGTTGCAGAGGGCGGCTTCGAGGAGGTGTTCTTTCTCGGCATTTTGTAACAGACAAGCTTGTACAATTTCGGTCCATTGTGCCATTATTATGCAAAACTCTGGCGACTGCTGATGCCGGCGAAATGTTTCTGTCGGTCTGAACTGCATTTGTTAAAAGGTTATTAGAATGTAGGTCTTGGTGTCTCGCTTTCAAGGTTGGGCGTTTGGGAATAAGCTTAGCCTGTTTCGTGGAAAACGGAATTCCGTGGTTGTAGGTTGTTGCTTAATTAATTGATTGGTTTTAACTGGCCAATCTTTTCCCATTATTCACAATATCATTTTTGACTAGTGGTCGATAGGACCACCAGAAAGAACTATATTTGCAATATTTGCTGTATACATTTGGTTTCTTTTTGTTATTAATCTAGACACGCGGTAGCGTGTCCAGCCAAGTTTAGAATTTAAAGCACCAATTGATGAAAAAACGACTACTTATTCGTTTCATAATAGGTACTTAGGTGTTATGTTAAACTGCATGGGTATGCAAGTAGGTTGGCATTCAAGGAAAATAGCATTACTTAAGTACCTAATACGTTACCAAATAATATAATTTCAGTAATGTCTTAATTAAGTTCTTGAAGCGGCTATAGCATATTTTGAGCCGGTATAGTATTAACACAGGATTCCACCAGTGTACGGCAATGTGAAGCACAAATATAAATACTAAGGTAAACGTACTGGTGCTCGACGCGGTGCCAGTACATGTCATCTTGAAACATAAGTCATTGTCAATAGAGGTGACAGCTGAGTGTCATCTATTGGGCATTAGCATGTCGAGCACTAGTACGTTTACCTTATTTAGTAAAAAAAAAATGCTTGTGCCACACAGTGCCGCATGTTGATTGAATCTCGCTTTTACGTTTCATGTCGTAAATTGAAATGAGAATGACAGTTGTCACAGTCACCATAATAATTGAATCTTATGTCATTGTATAATTATATTATAAATTCAACTCTTCTAATAGCGCTTGCTAAGCGTAATATTGTCTTATATTACGAGTTATCCTGAATATCTGAAAATATTGTAGATATTTGTAACAACGTTGCGATACCTATCTATTTTTATAATTAATTGGTTCGATACCGTATTGAAAGAAACTGTTTCCTAATATTCTATTGAAAAATGTGACCTCTTAGCTACCTTTCGCAACAACCCAACAATCGGTATAATAGATAATGTACCTACTCGTATGCAGAATTCAATCAGTTCCTCACCAATTACAGTTGTTCTCTGTCGTGTTCATTAGTCATTAATATTTCAGTTTCTCCGCACAATACACTTATGTAGGGGAAACTTGCCTAATTCGTACTTGCGCCTAAAACGTACCCTAGCAAGATCTCGAGTTGTGAAACTACAGTGGCGACGCCAGTGCTATAAAAAGAAACTACTAGTTCGCTATGTCTCATCACCCGTACACCAATTCCACGCTGCCCCTCCTTATGAAAATATTCAAAAAATAAGTAATTTTGCTGTATTCGAGAATTTTTTTTGGTTGATACGTAAGATTTTTATATACGGGTACGATATAGGAATATACAGGTACGTTTTAGGGACAATTAGGCCTAAATCGTACCTTTTCCACTTTTTTAAAAACTTTTTTTTCTCAGAAGTTATTGAGATTTAAGTTAAACTTGTTACTTTTGTTGATTCGTTATTAAATAAAGATTCTTTAGACACAATTTGTATTTTTTTTATTAATTGTATTTCCAAGAAATTTGCATTTTCTCTTAAGGGGTACGAATTAGGCAAGTTTCCTCTACACTTACGTAATTGTATTGTAGTGTAGTGTACGAGGTATTAAAATAGTTAAGTGGCTTCGAGAGGTGTCATCCCTAGATCCCTACGGTTATTAATTTGATACCCCTATCACTCCACTCATTATTAATCATATGTTTACCTGCGTGTTAAAGGTAGGATACAAAACGTAACTATTTTCTTCAATGTAACAAGAATTAAAACTGTAACTGTAAAGTTCAATTAACAAGTGTTCGTATTAAAGTTGAAAAAAAAGAAAAGTCGAGAAACTATTGACAAGTTAGTTTAAATTTTGTGTCAACCTATCTATAGTTGGTCAAACCAATTTGTCAGTAAATAAGAACACAAAAAACTATACTCATCCTTTTCTTTTGGGTGCTAGTACTAGTAGGTATAAGACAAAGATAGTATGATTCTCTCTGTCTATGTTTGAAATGAGACAGTCCTTTGACAAACTATATTAAGCCTTTTAATCACAATCAGTGGCGTCCTCCTAAAACCTCATTTGACATGAATCAAGAAGAAAAATAATTAGGAAGTAGGAGGAAGCGACTCACTAAGCCTGCGGTGGTTTACCTATGCAGGGGTAGCTGACCGGGATCAGGCTGATACAGATTGATGAGCCCTGTCCGCACAGGCCGATGCTAAACTACAGTGGGTTGCGTACCCCTGATATATTTGCTGCCATAAGTTTGGTCAAAATAGACATGTTTGTTGCTAGAGAACGCGTGAAACTATGTTGGTAAAGTGATTTATTTTGAACCATTTGGCGTGTACTTACGTCTTCAATTTTCTGAAAGTAAGTTTGTAATACACCTATTGCAAATGATGAGTTAAATTGGTTTTACTCACTGCTTATAATTAATTAATCGGGACTTATCACGCATAAAAGCGAGCTTGCGTTTTTAAAGCTGAATTATACGGGATTACGTCCCGTTTAATATTATCTACCTAAAATTTGGAGTGATATGTGGGACTGACCTGCGCCTACAACATTCGGTATAGCGATCGAGTACGAGTATCTGATTTAAAATATCTCGACATTACTATACTTTGACCTACGGGTACCTAATTAATGAGCTACGCCTATCATTTTTAGGGTTCCGTAGCCAAATGGCAAAAAACGGAACCCTTATAGATTCGTCATGTCTGTCTGTCTGTCTGTCCGTCTGTCCGTCTGTCCGTCTGTCTGTCCGTCCGTATGTCACAGCCACTTTTCTCCGAAACTATAAGAACTATACTGTTGAAACTTGGTAAGTAGATGTATTCTGTGAACCGCATTAAGATTTTCACACAAAAATAGAAAAAAAACAATAAATTTTTGGGGTTCCCCATACTTCGAATTGAAACTCAAAAATTTTTTTTTCATCAAACCCATACGTGTGGGGTATCTATGGATAGGTCTTCAAAAATGATATTGAGGTTTCTAATATCATTTTTTTCTAAACTGAATAGTTTGCGCGAGAGACACTTCCAAAGTGGTAAAATGTGTGTCCCCCCCCCCTGTAACTTCTAAAATAAGAGAATGATAAAACTAAAAAAAATATATGATGTACATTACCATGTAAACTTCCACCGAAAATTGGTTTGAATGAGATCTAGTAAGTAGTTTTTTTTTTATACGTCATAAATCCCCTAAATACGGAACCCTTCATAGGCGAGTCCGACTCGCACTTGGCCGCTTTTAATTATTTGCAGAAGTCAGATGCAGGGCGACAAATGTCACTACTCCGGACAGCGACTATTATTTGCTCCGTTCATTCTAATTAAATAATCTTATCAAAACAATTAATCAACTTCTCGAGTTCGCGTCGTCAGAAACCTAATTTCAACAGCCCGCCCCTTTTCATTAAAAATGTCGAAACTTGTGCCAATAAATCAATTGGTTCTCGGTATAATTATATGTCAGAGGTATCAAGAAAACGTAACAAAAGTGTATGCCATATTCAAAGAAATACAGCCTTTTTCCTTTGGGCGTGTTGCGGAATGTCGAGCACAATGGGCGCATAAGAAGCCTTCACCTAGCGCTTGATATCACGGTCATGTCAAATGTCATGCCGCGTTCGCCCTCTACTGTTTTACTGAGCTAGAACTGTAAGGGCTCCTCTACACGATGGGCCAGCGCCGGCCACTCCAAGGGACGCATTTATGCGTTAGAGGGAGCAAGTGATATTGCTATCTCATTCTACGGCATGGCTGCGTTCCTTGGAGTGGTCGGCGCTGGCCCATCGTGTAGAGGAGCCATAAAAGACAGGAATTTGGATGACGATTATTAGAAATTGGTACACGCAGTGGCCTTCGAGCTCATATGACTCATATCCCATTATATGCATTATATGCATATACATATATATCCTATTGCAAAACACAGACATTTCTTGTGACAGACTTAAGTAAATACCTAACTTTTAGAGCATGGGGTCCCATTATGTAGATTATAATTACTACATAGTATAAAACAAAGTCACTTCCCGCTGTCTGTCTGTCTTTATGTATGCTTAAATCTTTGATGCGGTTTTTTTTAATACATAGAGTGATTCAAGAGGAAGGTTTATGTATAATTTGTTAACCCGTGCGAAGCCGGGGCGGGTCGCTAGTAATATATATATAGTTAGGTGATTTTGTAATTCAAAATGTTGTATCAGAAGAACTTGAATTTAGTAAGCATATTCGAGAAATGTTACCACCGCGAACTCTCAAATGTATGCCACTAGAAACTCCTAACTTTCTGGTCCTATGGGGAAATACGAAGGTAATCCGTATATTCACAGAACTGCATTGTGTAGATAAGTGGATAAATATGAAGATTGCATCTCTCGTTTAGTCCGCGTATACAATGTAATGTGACTAGGTCGATATTGATGAGCGGAATTAAATTAGGTTTAATAGTTTCGACGGGCGGTTGATTGCACTGATGCGCTAATCATGTACAGACATTTGCTCATTAAGTGCAGCTAGTGCGTGAATAATACTGGATTAACGGCTACTACTTAAAAATAATTCTAATTACGGTACGAGTAAAGCATTATGTGCGATTGCCAAGTCATTATTATGTATTAAAAATTAAAGATATCTTATTGATACGGTTTTAACACCCCCTGGCACTGACTAAAATAACCGACTTGGTTTCACATTACATCTCAAACTTTTTTGTAGTTGAAGAATTGCGTTGCGAGACTTGCATCTTTTTACATGTAATGTTTTGGATGGGACTTCCCGAAGTTGTTTGAAAATCCATTAAGCAAAAGTATTATAATGACATTAATGACAGATGTGCAAAATAAGTATCCCACCAAAAACATTTTCATGTAAAATGTTGCCAAGACGAAACCATAAGGTTCGCACTGTCAAAAAGTTATCAGATCTCTTGTACAGCCAAGCTTCTAACTCTACAAGCCCTAACTTCACTAACTACACCTTATTCTTAGTCAAATTATGTGGCTTAGCCGTTTCGCTACCGTCACATGTGCGTACAGTGAAAATTTTATTATATTTTTCTTTGTTATACAATATTTCTTGTAGTAACTTGTAGTATCTTTTGAAGACAGACGGCCCGCTTGACGTATCTCAAAGTTCGAATCGGACCGATTGTTGGGATGTGTATTGTATACCCCGGAGGGAATATAAATTTGTAAGTTCATATTTATTTGATATAATTTTATTTATCACAGAATTGCACTTTTTTCTATACTATAGCTTAACATCGTTGTATAGTGCGCCTATGAAGTGAGACATTTAGAGCTTACGAAGCAATGCATAAAATGAATAGGGAGTTATATTGCCTATAAATATTTCGTAGTATCTAAGCATTATATCGTGAGAAGTTGTTATTAGTACCTAATCAACGTATCAGCATTGCGATACAGCGAGGAAATGTCGCCAGCATCCTTGGTACAATGCCTCAATTGCCTATTTTAGATTTAAGCTAGTTATTAATTTCTTTTAGTAATACCACTGTATATATCTTGTTTGTAAATAAATGATTTTCGAAATCAATGCTTGATATTACCGGAAAACCTATCAACTTAAAAAAACAATACCTACTTACAATGATTAGCATAGCGGCTACTGTTACAAAACGTGCCCATATTTCATTCATAGTTTGACAATTATATCAGTGAGTGGTTATTTACTGATTCTAAAGGCCCGGTCGCATTGCCTCCGTTATTTTGTTATGACATATCATTACGAGTAGATAATGTCTTGCCATGACTCGTGCTACACTTTCGCTCTTTGGAGGGTCAGTCTGACAATGAACTCAAAATGTCCACCTCTGATGCTTGTCGATTGAAAAAAAAAATCAATTTTAGACAGCTGTTAATAACCAGCCCATTGTTTGTTTGTACAATGACCTGAATTAATGATCAACAAAATAACAGCAAGTAGATACTGCGCTGTACCGCAAAGGTTAGTGTCTACGTACATTCGATGTAAATACCAAGGCAATGTTTATGGCATTTCGAATGGATTCCTTGCCACGAAAATAAATATAAAAGCATATATAATAACAATGCTTTATCTAGATAACCCTACTGTTAAGTCGAGATCATTATCTGACAATACAACAAATCAATAAGATATCGGAACCAGCGATGACCGAGTCACGATCGCGCGATCGCTTTGTGGACATGAAATGCATTACCGCCAAACGTTGGACGAACTATTTTTGGAACTCAATAACTTAGTCTTGAAGGTTGCCTCTACATATGGAGTAAAGAGGGACATTCATTCGCTAAAATACTTGAGCGCATGCTCGGTAGTTTGGCTGTCACGACTTGCTCTAGGAAGTTTTAAATTGAGAACATTTATTTTAAAAGTCAAATAATAAATCAGTCGCCGTTAGTTCTGAAATTGCGTTTACTCGCTTTGATTAGACTGAAATTGTATTAATATGTCAAAAACAAGTTTTAATTCCACTGGCCATCGATGGTGGAGACTCTGTTTTTTTTTCAGGAATTTACTTACCTATAGGATAGCAAAAGGGGATTTAAAACAACATGTTTGGTCAGTACAGGTAGAATGTATTACTTTTTACGACCGAGTTCTCTAGGTATGAAATGCTTGAACGGACGAGCTCAGCCATTCTTACCGACGTTAAAACCCCTTTCTACAGCAGCAGGACAATTTGTAGAAAAGGAACGAGTGTTCAGGTCGTTAGTGAAGAACACCACTAGTTTTGCTCCTTTAGAGTGACCATTTGGTGAGTTTAGAATTTTGCTGTAATTGCTGACGCAAATGGGAGAAAATTCAACAAAATAATACCTTTGTTTAATTTTGGGATATCGTCCTTATTTTTGTTTGTTTTATAGACATTTTAATGTCATTTTCGTGAAATCAGAAGCTGTTTCTAAAATACTGCTAGCCTGAAAAGCACCTGATTTTTTGTTCCTTACCAAAAAGATACAAAAGGAACCCTTATGTTTATATTAATAAATATAGGTGTAAAAGGTTTAGAAAAAAAAGTTATCGTAGTTCGGATTTTATCGTTCTAACATTAAACATCGTTCATCAATCAATGGCCTCTCGTTACTAATAGAAAATAATTACATTAAATGGTTCTGCTACTGCTTAGTATCAATCTGGTATCGATCGATCAAGACGGACAATAGCTAGCACTCGTCGGGCAACAATTAAGCGTCGAATGTTTGAGGAATTATGTAATGTCGGACCTTGGAGCTTGACCCTAATCGTGAGCTGCTGGACTGACCGATGGTGTTGTATGGTATGGTCCATGGAAAAGAGGTAGCGGATCTAAATTATTTAATAGTGTTCCTTATGCTTTTGTTTTTTTTATGAATTATTCATTATTGTACCCCCTTAATAATAAAAAAAACAAGTACAGGAATTAGTTTAAAACTAGGGGAATACAGTACGTGGTACGGTACCGGGCAAATTAACCAATAGATGCAAGGTGGTGGTGGTGCAAAACAATTAAATTTACAAAACTAAAGTAAAGTAAAGTAAAGTAAATTCTTTATTTGCATTAAATGTGGTTAACAGTAGGTCTAAATACACAAAATGAGAACATAACAGATATACGTAATTATTATACATAAATACTGAGCACGTCTTAGATCCAGAGGTAAATAATTTCATAGATAGACTGAAACGTGAAAAAAGTATTATCTTATTACAATGTCTATTATGTGTATGGATCTCAAATTCATTTAAGTAGACAAAGGTAATATGTCAACCAATGAGTTACAACATTGTGTATCTATGGAATTATATCATTGGCCGAATGAAAAAGCACGTGGTGTTTTTGTTTACATTCTCTTAACCTGTCGAATCCCACGATATGACGTCACCATAAGCGTTCTGGCTCATATATGAGCCGTGGGAGCTGACAGATTAAGGGCCATATGGAATAGACTATAGGTATACTATGTCCCAATGATTCAGCATCACGTACAACTAGGGGTCACAAACCCGGTTTCACAAAAACCGAAAAACCGCTTTTCTAAAATACGCACAGTTTTGTGACCCCTACGTACAACTTAAATATCATGCCAAGCGCAGTCGCATTTTAAACGCGAATTTCCTCTGTAAGCATAGCTAGCAGGGGCGAGATATTAATTCAGTCGTCTAGGAGAATTTGCATCTCCAATAACGTTTGTAGTGCTGAAAATTGCTTAGACGTCTTCATTGAAATATGTAAGCTGTATCGTGCATCCGAGCAAATAAAAATAATCATTGAGTAAATACTAAATAAGAACACTTGAGCAACAGAGACGGATGGTCCAAACCTCGACGTCCAATTTTTTTTTAGATTCCTCACATTGTGGGCTATCAGAATATACCCTATGTTTGTTAGCCGATTTTTCGTAGTTTTCGAGTTATGAATTTTTGAACTTTTGTTAAGAAATTCCGGGAAGAACCAATTAATTTATTTAAAAAAAAAATTGAACTTTTTTGAATTGTTTCTTTTTGTATCATAATCCTTTACAAACGGCAACTGCGTTGCTAAAAAATAAAACCGGCCAAGTGCGAGTCGGACTCGCGCACGGAGGGTTCCGCACCATCAACAAAAAATAGAGCAAAACAAGCAAAAAAACGGTCACCCATCCAAGTACTGACCCCTCCCGACGTTGCTTAACTTCGGTCAAAAATCACGTTTGTTGTATGGGAGCCCCACTTATATCTTTATTTTATTCTGTTTTTAGTATTTGTTGTTATAGCGGCAACAGAAATACATCATCTGTGAAAATTTCCACTGTCTAGCTATCACGGTTCGTGAGATACAGCCTGGTGACAGACGGACGGACGGACGGACGGACAGCGGAGTCTTAGTAATAGGGTCCCGTTTTTACCCTTTGGGTACGGAACCCTAAAAACAGCATCCTCACTTGACTGCGAGTTGAAAAAACAAAGACAAAAGTCAAAGTTTTACGTTCAAGTCAAGTTTAGATTTTGCGCTTACCTAAATAATAAAAAATACAAGCGATTTAAAGGACTTTTGGTTATTTCAAAAACTGCTAGACCCTAAGTTTTTATTAAAGGTCAAAAAAGTGACACTTAATAGTCATAATTTGTTATGCTTGAACGTAAAACTTTAACTTTTGTCTATTTTTTTCCGACTCGCAGCCAAGTGAGGATGCTGATTTTTTTTAGCAACTGCTCCGTTTGGAAAGGATTATGTTAAATAAATTAATTGGTTCGCCCGGGAATTTCTTAACAAAAGTTAAAAGTTCAAAAATTCATAACTCGAAAACTACGAAAAATCGGGTAATATACATGGGATATATTCTGATAGCCTACAATGTGAGAAATCTAAAAAAATTTTTGGACGTCGATGTTTGGACCACCCTGTATATTAATTAATTGGCATTCACGCGGCATTAAAAAACGTATTTGTCGCCACGTTTACTTTTCACTCGTAAATTAGGCATCACAATTTGTCTCTTAAATTATTGCCACTTGTACTTTAGCGTTGTCAAATTGACAACCGAAAGTGTAATTGAAGGGTAAACGGAAAGATCATATCACAGTTTTCTGATAATGAGATTTTTATCTCGTAACGTAGAGCTCTTAATGAACTATTAGTTATACATATTATCTTTTGTTACCACTGTATAATAAATGTAACGCCACTTTTTTTAAATACCTGGTCACGGAACTAGCATAAATTTTGACAGTGTTCAAAAATTTTAAATCGTGATTTAATCAAAATAACAATATAACAACAATATCTTTATTTAACAATAAAAGAAATTTATGTTCCTAAAGTAACTAGACATGTACTTTACGTGTACCCTTCAATTATTCTTGGCTGTTTTGTTAATTTTATCACCGTAACCAAAATATTTTTAAAAATAATTAATAATTGTCATGTTTGATGTTAGTTAAATGTTACATAAAAAAATATACTTTATTGTTTTTTTTTTACCTTCATCCCTATTTAATGTATACAAAGTACTTAAGCTTGAAAAAAAATTATTTTATTTACGAGCCGATATTGCTTCAATGCAGGGAAAATGCCTGGCTATTGTTTTACCGCGTACTAAATTGGAAAAAAAATTGCGACTCAAACAACAGGTTTAAAAAAAAAACTCAAGTCGGAGATATAAATAGGGCTGAAAACATCCATGATCCGATCCTCGAAAGAAGTTATAAACGCATTCATCTGGAGTAATTTATCACGAAGTTAGAAGGCGGTTTTGTTTACCACCGCAGCCGAGCCGGCAGCGCGACGCCATTGCCAGGAAACGGGACAGCGATGAAAGGAAAGACGACTAATTATTGTTATTTGTTACCATATATCATATATATCATATATATAAGATGTAATTATTTTTGAAAAGAAGTTTCCCGCCGAGTTTGTTGCCGGTCCCATATTGGGATACCCTCCTCCAATTGAGGGGGGATTTAAATCTTCTCGGGGCAGAGGTGTAGGGTTGGAGCCGGTCTACCTAGCTTTATTTGACGTTCATAAGCGCATTGTAATTATGCCTACTTGAATAAACTATCTTTTATCTGTGGGGTGATGGTGGAGGCAAACGGGCACCATGGATTGAGTTGTGCGCGGTGTGCTGGTAGGTTTCCTCGACATCATGCGATTAATGATATTGTGCGCAGAGCGATGGTGTTGGCTAACCTGCCGTGCGTGTTAGAACCCCAGGGTCTTAGTCGGACGGACGGGAAGAGGCCAGACGGTCTCACTCTTGTTCCTTGGGCTAAAGGTCGGAGTCTGTTGTGGGATGCTACATGTGTGAGCACCTTTGCCGCATCGCATCTTGCACAGACAATACGTGCGGCTGGGGGGGCTGCGGAGAACGCCGCGAGACAGAAACATGCCAAGTACTCAAACTTGAAGCCGGTTTACGATTTTGTCCCTCTCGCTGTTGAGTCGGCTGGTCCTTGGTGTTCCGAGGCGAAGGTTTTTGTGAGGGACCTGGGAAAACGCTTGCGGGATAGGGGTTGCGATCCTAGGTCTGGTTCGTACCTGGTCCAGCGTATATCGTTGGCTATTCAGCGCGGGAACGCCGCTGGTATTTTGGGGACATTTGTGCCGGGTACTTACCGGATTAGGATAAAGGTTTATGGCTTATTATTATGTATTTTGTAATGACCAATTTCCTTTATAATTTGACGATGCGTGTTGCGGATGACATATGTGACAAAATGCATTTTAATTTGACGAAGCCTGAGGTGGATGAGCTTTCTGTATGATTTGCTTTGTTAT
Organism: Cydia amplana; assembly: GCF_948474715.1. Lineage (NCBI taxonomy): Eukaryota > Metazoa > Arthropoda > Insecta > Lepidoptera > Tortricidae > Cydia > Cydia amplana. Next base: position 13,087,463 of record NC_086071.1, on the reverse strand, counting down.
GAATTTCATTTCGCTTCGCAATAAATTCTTTTACTTCTTTTATCTTATCTTTATCTTATCTTAATATGACTGTGGGTATACCAATTGCGGTTCCCTGAAGTTGGAACAGTTTCAGTAGATAATGAAATGTTATTTCCTCAAATGTAGCCTTAAAGGTTACATTATAATTGCGACAGCTTCGCTTTGCAGCAACTGCATTGCAGGAAATGTCGGTATTCTGTTATACTATGCAGTAATTGTGCAGACTGTATTGCTGAAAGAAACGTCAAATTTAATTTCAATGTCTTGATAAAATTATTTGACTGCGGCTAGTAGCTCAGCATCTTTTAAGTATGTTACTGGCTAAAGTAAAGCAAATCGTTCGTAAATATAATGTATTTTTCATGAATTTACCGTAAAATGGGGTGAGTAGGGTTCGCGGGGAGAGTTGGGTTATGAATGGGGAGAGAAGGGATGAAAGGGGGGTGAGATGGGATTTTAAGGCTATTGCTACAAAATTTGTATGAAAACCCATCTCCCCCCCAAATACGAGGGACTAAGGGGTGAGGTGGGATTTCCTGTTTATCGTCAAAGTTATGAAATGGAACTACCCAAAATAAAATTAAAACTAAAATAAAAAAGTCCGGAACACTTATTACATACACCATTCAGTTTGCATATGTAAAAATAAAATGTTATCGAGGTTTGAATGTCAGTTTTGCACCTGCTCACCCCACTTTACGGTATGCAGACTACAAGGAAATGGTTTTCATCACTAAAGTTAAGTTTTGGTGACACTTTCCCGCTTGTATTTTAAACCGTACTCAGGGTGGGTCGTGATCGCATATAGCTCCTTTACGACCATACCTACGTAGCCTTTGACACTGCGTGACTGCCACACGGTCATGGAAGGCATACAACACATATGACAATAACACGTACTCGTAGGTACCTAACATGATAGGTCCATGTAATTTATTAAAGCCCAACCAAATAAGTAGCATGATAAATTATTGTACATTACGGAAATCGTAAGAATTCACCTTGAGCGATTCTTTCTCTAGCAGTGACAAATGGCCTGATTTGGGTAAAACCATAGAGAAAAAAATACATAGAGTGCTCACTCCATACATCAGTTTTAGTACCAAAAAGACTATTAGCATCTAGCATCGAGTAGCGGAACTATCAGTACTGCTACTTGACAATAGATGTAGCCACCGACCGGAAAATCTTATGCTGTTGAGATAAGACTTTCCGGTCGGTGCTACATCTATTGTCAAGTAGCAGTACTGATAGTTCCGCTACTCGATGCTAGATGTAGACACTGAAATTAATAGTCTGGACTGATGTATGGAGTGAGCACTCTATCTATTTTTTTCTCTATGGTAAAACAAAGACTGCGGCGCATATTGTACATACTCGTACATATTATTTACTTAACGACCGGTCTGACCTAGTGGGTAGCGACCCGCCTATGAAGCCGAATGGTCCTGGGTTCGAATACCAGTAAGGGCATTTATTTGTATAATGAGCACAGATATTTGTTCCTGAGTCATGGATGTTTTCTATCTATTTAAGTATTTGTACCTATATTATATGTATCGTTGTCTGAATAGTACACAACAAGCCTTCTTGAGCTTATCGTGGGACTTAGTAAATTTGTGTAAGAATGTCCCTATAATGTTTATTTTTTATTTATATTATTTACTTACTAAAGTCTTCTAAGTGAGTTTGATATGAAAGTCGCAATACGTCAAAAAATAATGAAAATATTGTTAGTTCTGTGCGGTCTTGCAGTTACTTTTATGAATTAAATATTTTATTATTTGGCATTAATATGTTATAGCATAATTCAACCTTATTAATTGTTTCTATAAGAAATCTAATGTTTATATCAATGTACTTAGCCCATTCAGCGCTAATCACGACACGTTGTCGTTTTGCCTCTACGAACCGTTTTCGCTACATACCGGGAAACCCATGTTATCGGCTACGACGTAGCGCTACGTAGTTCAGTGGTGAACTTTAAACTTGGCAACAGAACTAAATCTAACTTTTTCTGCAATATGCACTAATACGAGTAAAAATACTGGTCTATATTTGGAGAAATCCATGATGAATCATGCAAGTATCCAGTCTCACGTCCATTAGTTAATTAAATTTTTTGTTCTTGTTGAGTAACATCTAGAGTGATTTGCACTTTTCTATTCACCGGTTTTCAATGCTGCTAATCGAATTACATGCCAAAGTTGGACTATATTTATCTAAGGTACATTAGGGTGATGTTATGAGGGTAGGTACCTAATGTTCATGAATGAGTTAAAGTCACAATGATTTATGATTATTTTCCTTACAATTATTGATATGATTTAGAAAATATGTGCTCGGTTTTTTTTGTATAACTGCGTAACAGGGCTTAATTAATACTTTTAACGAACATATTTTTTACCGTATATTTTATGAGTATTTATGTATTGAACTAGTGCGATGTGTTTTGTATTTTGCTTTATTTGTCAAGGCGTGCCTCCATTATGCGTGGAGCGACACTCACTTGGCTGGTTTTTAACAAGCTTTTATTAGGTCGACCTGTATGTAACTATGTAATGGAATCTTGCAAGTTAAATTTGATCCACTTCCCGGTTTCCGATTGAGCTCAAATTTTGCATACATATGTAAGTCGGGTGACAATGCAATATTATGGTACCATCGAGCTGATCTGATGATGGAGACAGGAGGTGGCCATAGGAACTCTGTGATGAAACAACGCAACCTAATTGTGTTAGGGGTTTTTAGAATTGTCTCGATGAGTATTAGTTGTCTGTCGTAAGAAAAGTACAGTCAGCGATAAAAGCTTGTACCAAAAATGAAATTTTTGCCAAAAACTTATTTACAAATGGTTACTTTCCTTAATGTGTTTATTAATTATTATCATGGGTACCTTACTTTCGCTCACCTAGCTTTATCGGGGCATGTTTTATTCATTTGCATTATGGGAATCAATGTAGATTTACATTACAGTCAGCTACAGAGATAACTGACCCCCTGAAATTTGGTGGGAAGAGACTGTAAAGGAGAAAAATCTTTCCAATATCTATATTCTATGCATATTTAAGGTCGCATCGATGGTAGAAATTACATTTACCTAATTAATAAATTACTTTCGATGTTTCGAACATATCGTTATGCTTATGTATGTATGTATGTATGTATAAACACTTTATTGTCCATAATACATTAATATGTACACACTTTATTGTCCATAATACATTAATATGTATTATGGACAATAAAGTGTTTATACATACATACATACATACATACATACATACATAAGCATAACGATATGTTCGAAACATCGAAAGTAATTTATTAATTAGGTAAATGTAATTTCTACCATCGATGCGACCTTAAATATGCATAGAATATAGATATTGGAAAGATTTTTCTCCTTTACAGTCTCTTCCCACCAAATTTCAGGGGGTTTGTAATCAAACAAAATATATACAATGTACAAACGGACCTCATCCCTATAACCACAAACATGGAGGATCTATCCTTATTGTTGTCAATATAGGTATCAGGTAGAAAATATCATACATCAAACTCAATTATGGCTACATTACATACGTATTAGCTTTTATTAACGTTTAATACAGCCAAGCAGATTGTAGGTAGGTACATGTACATAGGTTAGATAAAATGACCAATGTTAATAAAATAAGATATTTATAAATGTATGAATATGATGTCACGAAACAAAAAGTTTCCGGATAATAATGGCCTTCATTTAACCACAAAAACCGAGGAATGTGTTATTACTCATTAAAACAGAACCCTCTGATGTTCAAAGAGGATAAGATTTTTTATCTGCGTTTACGTTCTTTTCTAAGAGGAAAAATGTAGGACGAAAACTTTAAAAAATGTCTAACAAATAATCAGTAATAAATAGTTTCTGAAGATCACATTCCGTATTATTTTCAACATAGGTAACTACTTAACCTGTCCTCTCCCAAGGCTCATATCTGGGTCAAAAAAAACCGACTTCAAAAAGGATAAAATAAAATATTATCCGTTTTTCAGTATATGCGTTACCAACTGATATGTTTGAAGTCGGTGCCAAGCCAAATTTGAAGCATACCATGATTTTAGGGCGATTCGATAATGACCGGTATTGTTATTATTTGTCTTGGCACCGACTTCAAACATATCAGTTGGTAACGCATATACTGAAAAAGGGATAATATTTTATTTTATCCTTTTTAAAGTCGGTTTTCTTTTTATTTGTAAAAGTTTTTATTTTTACATTTTTAGTTATGCTTGGTCATACGTTACAATCGGTGAATGAAAAATCAATCATCCCTTATTTTCCTAATAATTATCAAAATCGAACTACTCTGTAAAAAGTTATGCGTGGTCATACATAAAAAAATATATATACGCGTCGACTTGAGAACCTCCTCCGTTTTTTTCGTCGGAAAAAAAGGATAGGGCCATACGTACATTATTAAAGCAACTTTCATTTTAAGTCAATGCTTGTGGGACAGGACAGGTTAATGGGGACTGAAGTGAAAATCTAAACATATTAGTATTACTCTGTCGATGGTGTCATTAAGATTAACATGCCAAATTACAGCTTACCAGCTTTATTACTTATTAGTTACTGAGTTGAGCTACGGACACAGACGTACAGACGGGCATGCGAAACTATGTACCTACCTATAAGGATTCATGTTTACCTACTACGGAACCCTAAAACCCGGAGTATAAATAAATATGTGCTGATCTGATAATATTAATACCGTAAAATGGGGTGAGTAGGGTCAAAACTGAAATTCAAACCTCGATAACATTTTATTTTTACATATGAAAACTGAATGGTGTATATGTCGGCGGCAGATCGTAATATCGGGCATATCGAGATATTCCTAGGCATATCATGAAACGCCGCCATTTCATGATCTGACTAAGTTTAACCCAGGCGTATCACGATCTGCCTTATAAAAGAGGCGGCAGATCGGTCAGACCAATGTATTCGTTGATATTCCTAGCTTCATACCGGGCGCATCGTAAAATAATTGATGAGATATTCCTAGGCATATCATGAAACGCCGCCATTTCATGATCTGACTAAAATTAACTCAGGCATATCACGATCTGTCTTATAAAAGATTCGGCAGATCGATGGGAGCAATGTATTCGTCGAATTCCTAGCTTCATTCATACCGATCGCATCGTAAAATAATTGCATTTTTTGCCACTGGTGGCGCTACATTCTATATGGCGCTGCGTCCGAGTCCAGTGTTGCCAGATCGTACCTTTTAATACAAGTTTACGTTCCTTTTGAGCCTTGAGGTTTGCTCGATATGGCTGGTGGTCGCTAGGCAGATCATGAAATGCCGGCGTTTCATGATCTGCCTAGGAATATCACCCATTGAGGTTTGCACAATATGGCTGGTGGTCGCGCTAGGCGGATCATGAAATGCCGGCGTTTCATGATCTGCCTAGGAATATCACCCCTTGAGGTTTGCACGATATGGCTGGTCGTCGCTAGGCAGATCATGAAATGCCGGCGCTTCATGATCTGCCTAGGAATATCACCCATTGAGGTTTGCACGATATGGCTGATGGTCGCGCTAGGCAGATCATGAAATGCCGGTGTTTCATGATCTGCCTAGGAATATCACCCCTTGAGGTTTGCACGATATGGCTGGTGGTCGCTAAGCAGATCATGAAATGCCGGCGTTTCATGATCTGCCTAGGAATATCACCCCTTGAGGTTTTCACGATATGGCTGGTCGTCGCTAGGCAGATCATGAAATGCCGGCGTTTTATGATCTGCCTAGGAATATCACCCATTGAGGTTTGCACGATATGGCTGATGGTCGCGCTAGGCAGATCATGAAATGCCGGCGTTTCATGATATGCCTAGGAATATCACACCCTACTATTTGATATGCCTAAACGTCGCTAGGCAAATCGTCAAACGTTGATGTTTGAACGATATGGCTGGTAGTCGCTAGTCAGATCATGAAATGGCGGCGTTTCATGGTATGCCTAGGAATATCTCGATATGGCCGATTTTACGATCTGCCTCCGACATATATACTAATAAGTGTTCCGGACGTTTGTATTTTAGCTTTTATTTTATTTTGGGTAGTTCCATTTCATAACTTTGACGATAAAGAGGAAAACCCACCTCACCCCGTAGTGCCTCGTATTTGGGGTGAGAGGTGTTTTCATACAAAGGTGATTTTGGAAGATTGTTGGATCGATTTTTTTTATTATGCGTATTACTATAGCTCCATTTTAAATTGGAATACATTATTTTTGTAGCAGTAGCCTTAAAATCCCTTCTCACCCCCCTCTCAAACCTTCTCTCCCCATTCATAACCCACCTCTCCCCGCGAAACCTACTCACCCCGTTTTACGGTAAACATAAATAAGCGTCTAATTATTTACGAGAATCACGTGTTATCAAACAGCCACCTAGCAGTGGCGGCGCGTCAAACATATCCATAGGCAAGCCGGGGCTAATTTGGCTTACATATTTCCTTTACAACTCTGCTCAAACGTCCAAAAACAGGCAAGCCGGTGGGAATCGGCTTTTATGGACACGCCGCCACTGCCACCTAGTATTATTTTCCGAGATTTGTCCAATGAATCGGACTATCATTACCTATAATCAAGTAAATCAATCTGTAACTTTCTATAGTTGGTGAGAGTTCTAAGAGGCGTATACCCTAGTTGAAACCGACCAATATTATAGTGTATAGTCAATTGCAATAATAATAATATGTTACACAACGAAGGCTGCAAAAATATGTGCCACACTCTACTAGAGCTATAATAATGGCTCCTCTACACGATGGCCCAGCGCTGGGCCAGCGAGATGGCCATGCGATGGTTGGAACATGGCGACATTCAGTTGTGATCTATCCGGTTTCCAAGATGGACTTGGAAGCATTAGCCGTGGCAGCAATTTATCTATACGCCACGTACCAATATTTTCTTCAAATAATTAAAAAAAAAACCGGCCAAGTGCGAGTCGGACTCGCGCACGGAGGGTTCCGCACCATCAACAAAAAATAGAGCAAAACAAGCAAAAAAACGGTCACCCATCCAAGTACTGACCCCGCCCGACGTTGCTTAACTTCGGTCAAAAATCACGTTTGTTGTATGGGAGCCCCACTTAAATCTTTATTTTATAGCGTTGTTATAGCGGCAACAGAAATATATCATCTGTAAAAATTTCAACTGTCTAGCTATCACGGTTCGTGAGATACAGCCTGGTGACAGACGGACGGACGGACGGACGGACAGCGGAGTCTTAGTAATAGGGTCCCGTTTTTACCCTTTGGGTACGGAGCCCTAAAAATGGCGTAGAAGCTGCAGGAGTTTTTTGATGATACATACTTCCCGAAAAAAAATGAATGTTAGATTTTTTAAAGAATTAAATTAATTAAATATCTTTTTTAATTTCATGTTACCATACAATTTGCTTAAATTATTTTAGATCACATTATAATTTTGTTACTAACTTACCAACATAGCTGTGCAAATTGTGCAGTGTAGGTACTTACTATGTATAGGTAGTTAGATATGTATCTAATATTCATTTATTTAACTATTAGTGTGTATTGTTATATTTATTTATTTAAATTGTGAATGTACTGTCTGCGTAAATTTCCTATTCCTTCATTACTTCCATAATGAGGCCACGTAGTCATCATTTTTAATAAAAAAAAAACCGTAAATTGATACTGAGCGCAAACGTCCACACTCGACCGCGTTCGAGCGCGCACTGTGGATTGGGCCACGTGTAGATGCGTACCGCCATCGCTGGCCCACTAGCCCACTACCTTTGATGTGTGCCGAAAAATCGACACCGCGGCCATCCCATCGCCATTCGCCGCGCCATAAGCCAACCGACACCACTACCCTCTCTACACGTTGGCCCATCATATTGGACCACTGGATTGGGCCAACATGTAGAGGAACCATAAGAGCGGGTCACATATTTTCGGAGACATGTTATTGCAGGTGACTGTACCAGTATTATGTCGCTGTTTTTATTTGTCTACTTTTCATGTTACCTTTATTAAATTAGACACTAGAGAAAGCTGATTGCGCAATGTAGATTATCTTTACTGGACTCTGATTAAAAAGAGTATAATTCAGGTTTTGAGCCTATTATTTACTCGGCAAAGTATTCTCGCAGTTGGACCGAATAATTGCCTGACGTAATGTTTCAATCGTGAAGATAAATATATACGTAATATAAACGTTAACATATACCTATGTATTATTACTTTTTGTATGATCGTTACCTCATCAAAAGTACATACTTGAGTATAAAGTATGCGAAATGATTTGTTGTTTTGATATGCAATAATGTATAATGTGTGAATGCTTTAAAATTTAGATAATTTTATTTTCTCTCGATACCATTTAAAATAAAACAAACAACAGCTTTTATGGCCACAATGAAAATGCAAGCGGCTGTTAACAATGCTTTTGGTTATTACGTGTTTTGATCGGGGTCTTGGCCATGACTCGGAATGGATAAAGTTATTGACTTTTGATAATGAAACCAGTTTGTGGCGGGCTGACCGAGAGCCTACGGCCCCGTTCAATACCAGTCTGACATACATCGAATCTGTCCCATTATACGACTCATTTAACAGTCCGCCCATACATTGCTATTATTCTTCAGAGCATCCGAGAAGAATGCAACTTGAGCGCGCAATATAAAACGTAGCAGAAATTTATTAACGTTGTGTTTCAAACACCGACGGCAAATTAGTAAATGCCTTGCTTATGGTCAGTGACAGCCCGTTTCTTATCGTTAGATGCAAACTTTACGTATATTAAGCAAATATTTATGCAATAAGTATTTAACTGGAATTATATAGATACAATGTGTTATGGTATTATTTAAGTATTCTAGATTTTCGTCGTCTCCGGAAGACCGTGAAGAGTATTTTCCCGTAAAATATTTTTCCGACTTGTGCGGAATTCTTTTAAAAGCTTGGCAAAATATTTTTTGTCAGTATTACAGGCTTAGCTGACACACAAGCAGAGGTAAGTAAATATTAATTTAACGATGTACCTAAACATTATTACAGCTGTTAATAAACTGACATAGAAATTACCAAGATATTCAGTTCCCAGGCGTAGGTAATAATAATAATAATTTCAGCCTATACAGGGTGTCCCAAGAAGTAGTGATTTTTTTTAATTTTTCACCTATCGCCGAGTACGATGAGATTTTTATTTATGGTGACGTGAATTATTGCGGTAGATGCTTGATTTTTTTTGTGTGCTACGCTGATAGACAGGCCAATTCAGTATGGTAACATTTACTATCGTTAGATCTCTGAATGGAATTAAAAAAAAAAATGAATGCCAAGAAAGATAAAATTACCCAGTATGTTTTATTTTTCTAAGCGCCCTTGAAGTTGTGAACATACTGGGTAATTTTATCTTTCTTGACATTATTATTTTTTTAATTCCATTTAAAGATCTAACGATAGTAAATGTTACCACACTGAATTGGCCTATCTATCAGCGTAGCACACAAAAAAAATCAAGCATCTACCGCAATAATTCACGTCACCATAAATAAAAATCTCATCGTACTCGGCGATAGGTGAAAAATTAAAAAAAAATCATAACTCCGAAAATACGAAAAATCGCGGAACATACATGGGGGTGATTCAGATAGCCCTCTAGGTCCTCTACCTCCCAGCTTCAGTATATCACTACTTACGTCCCACTGCTGGGCACAGGCCTCCTCTCATGTGCGAGAGGGCTTGGGCTATAGGCCCCACGCTAGCCCAATGCGGATTGGGGACTTCACATACACCTATGAATTTCTTCGCAGATGTATGCAGGTTTCCTCACGATGTTTTCTTTCACCGAAAAGCTAGTGGTAAAATATCAAATGATATTTCGTACATAAGTTCCAAAAACTCATTGGTACGAGCCAGGATTTGAACCCGCGACCTCCGGATTGAAATTCGGACGTCATATCTAAAAGTTATATCGTCATATCATTAATCTACTTAATACATAAAAGTTATTTGTTTTACCAAGGGACAAAGTTGTTGTTTATCCTTTCATGCTAACATTGATAATACATACCCGAGCAAGTGAAAGATTCCAATAATCAATACTGGAATAAATAGTCAACATGTACGATATTATTTTATATATCTGAATGTTAAGAATAGTGAAACGTTACTATTTATGCAGGCAACAATGGAGCCTGTATCAGGATTACCATCATCACGTACGAAGGTAATTTAATAACAAGAGACTTGAAATATCAGGCGGCTAAGTGGCCCCAAGTAATAAAATGCTCGACGCGGAAAAGCTGCGGTTTTGTGATCACGACAAGTTTCGCAAAGTGTTTGCTTGTTTCTGGCAACGGAACAAAATATTATTGTGCAAGTCGTTTAGAAACGTAGGCTGGGTTTTTGAAACATTTTTGAAGTGAAAACTTCTTTAGCGGCGCTGTGCACTTTTTGAGGTGGGGAAAAAAATGTTAAACTCGAGACAGCGTAAGACGATCACGTGACCGTAAGATTTAGATGGTCGCTCATTTAGATGGCATTTAAATCAATAAAGAAAAACTCAATGACATTACATGAAAAACGGTTACATGTAATGTCATTGAGTTTTTCTTTATTGATTTAAATGCCATCTAGTGAGTTTCGCTCTAACTGGTATTAATATAACTCGAGTACTAACAGTGATGTGCTTAGGGGTTTCAAGTAATTAACGCTAACGCTAGATGGCGTTAACCTCAATTATACATAGTGTATTTTGCACTAGTCATTGAGTTTTCACTTCTGCCGGCACTCCCTGAGTGCAACCCGTTTTTTTTAAAGATATTTCAGTTTGTCCTAAATTTGTGTGAAGCTTAACAAATTATTGCCAATATTACAATCATGTCTAGCATGGCCAAAATTAAAATTGATAACTGACGTCCGTCAAAAGGTTGCTTTGATTTAATTTAAGATATGGAATAATGAATAATATTACACTGAAATATCAATAAGAGTGCTTTTTTCTTTGCTCCCTTTTATGACACAATAATATTCCCTGATGTAACATTGACAAAAGATGTAAATTTATACATTCGAAACAGTTTCGTAACGTAACGCGTTGACGTTAACATTATTTACGCGAACAGCTCCATCCATCCTTCACCATTATACTTTACAAAGGAGTATCAATTTGTGTCATTACTTTCTAAATAGCTGCAGATAAAGGCGTTCTTTTACTAATGTGACGTTATTAGCGTATGCGCATACAAAGCGGCGATGCTGAGATGAGATAACATTATTTATCTGGTGACGGAAAGACGCGGCAACACCTCACTTTCTCGCTCGTGCAGGAAAGAACCATTGTTCTATCTTCGCTAGAGGTGTCCGTACCGGATTTTATGATGATATATCGCGCAGATCCACATAACACCTGGTATTTGCATAAACAATTTCATTAACGGCGAACAGTGTTACTTTTGTTATTCAAATATGTGTCATCGATCGTGCGATAATTCTGATAAACAATGCAGGCTCCCGTACCAAAGCTTATTTTGTTAATGACAGTACTCGGCTAACGGGGGCTCGGGGCGGCTTTCATCAGCCGCTGTATCATTTACTTTGCTACGGCCAGGTGTGTAGTTAAAAATAGTCCGGTCCGATAGTTTAGTTTGTAGATATCAGACCTTACGAGTATGTCTAAGTTTTAAAACTTTTAGGATCCGTTTGAACCGTATTATTAAGATTAGAAGGAGTAATTAAGCATTTTTTACTTAAGCTTATAATATGTACCAAAATGTGATTTGGCGCCTATACGCGGCAAACGTTACTTATACGTTTTTCCTGTCTTTAATACTCTCTGAAGTATTGTGTTAAGCGAAATACGAAATGAGACCGCCGCCGCTTTGAAGCTCCTGTTATGTCAAGTCGAGGCCTAACTTGTTTATCTTAGCGGAAACGACGGAGTTGCGAAAAGCGTCTAAGCTAAAGGTAGTTTTCTTAAAGTTGGTTAGGTCAGAGCCGAGCTCGTGCATTAATAAAGAGACCTCTTTCTCCGGGCGAGCAATCTCGCGCGTCATCCAAAGTGCCGCGAATATTAAACACCGCCGAGATACTGCATCACATTTGCTGCCTATAATGCAACGTTTAACCTTTATGGGCTTAATTTCACCCGCCGTTATTAAAATCTATTAGAGTTAGACCAAGCTAAGTTGGCAGTGACTTTGATAGTCCAGACGGTGCAAGTGTTATTTAAACGTTATAATGTCATAGAAGTTTTATGTTTCAAATAACACTAGCACCGCCTGAGCTATAAAAATCGCTGCCAACTTATAGTTCGTTTTTTTAGCATTAGAAAGAATTTGAAAGAACGTAAGATTTTGACATGTCTTTTAATTGAAAAACACTTTTTAAAAATCAATAACTATTACTTATGAAAGCAGAAGACTATAAAAGATCGTATTAGATTCATAATTGTTACATATTTACGTAACTTATTTTTAAAATGTGTTTTTCAATTAAAAGACACATCAAGATTGTTTACCTTATTTCTAATGCTAAAAAAAACGAACTATAGCTTGGTATAACTATACATTTTATATAAAGATATATTTACGACAAGTAGTTAGTAGTAAATATACGAGTAAGTAGGTAATTACCTACTTACTCGTATATTTACAACTAGACTCTGTGCGGAAAGAGAAGAGTCGTGGAATGTATTGGGCCCCATACATTCCACGACTCTTCTCTTTCCGCACAGACCCTACAAATGGGTATTTGTTTTATTTTAATAAATTATAATTATATTTCATGCGAGCGCTTACGAGTAATACAGAATTTCCATAGGTATACTCCATTTTAATTATCAGACGACCGGACACCATGATGTATGATTATGTTAGAAAATTCAGATCTGATCGTTCTCAATCACGCGTTACCTTTTTTTATGTAAACGAGAAACATAATTTCCGCTTCAGAAATTGGTGATAATGAAAGAATACCGTTTGAATATTAAAACGGCGCCTACGATTATAAGGACTTATTCTATAATAATACCTACGTTTTATTCGGAAGTCCCTGATTGGAAGTTCGGAGGCGCAAGGAAATGCTTTCGATCCATGAATAGATTCGGGCTGAAAAGGAAATTGAAGGGTCGTTTCGTACGCCCGTCTCTGAATCTGAATGCTTCCATAAATTTGCGAATACATTATTGGTATTAATACAATGTCACTTCAGATTTTTGTAACTACCTATCCGTCGATCAACGATTGTGCCACTGGAAACGTTCAAATTAACTTGCATTACCATCATAGAATAAGTGCTTAAATAGTAAAGCACGAAATAGTTTTGCGAAATTATAATGGAATTATTACAGTGTAGTACGGATTTTCTTTTGGTGGCATTTGTGTTAAGTCTTTCGCAAACTAGTTTATAGCTCAATTTACGTGAACAAGCAACGGATTAGGCGGTCACGGGAGCATGAAAAATATGAGGGGCGTGTGGCCCTGCCTGCTGAGGAAACACCGTGTCGAAACGTCCGATCATAGAGAGATGATAGCGCGGAATGCTCAATGCCGGCGGCGGCGGGCCTAGAAAGTAATTGCGAAATAACCATTTTGTTTTACCTAATAACCATTAGGTAATGGATTATTATATTTCTACGAGGGCTAGTCAGAAAGTTGTTACTGCTCCGGCTCTACTCATGCGATTGAATATTATTTATACCATTGCGAGGGATATAGCATTGAAGTTAAGAATGGGCATGAAAAATATTTAAACTAATCTTAATATTGAGACATATTTTAAACTGTTTATATTGCAGTCGTAACTCGTGCACGAGTTGCAGTCGCCGCGAGCACTCGAGCCTGAGGAAGGACCCCCGAAGGGCCCGAAACATGTCGCCAATAGCGACTAAAAATTCAAGTGAGTGAAACCGTTGTATTTTTTAATATGATATAATATGTTGTTTTATTTAGCATTGTTTTCTCGAGTTCCAACTAGGTTTTAAAGTTGGGTATAAAGTCAAACAATTACTCAGTTTGCCTTGTGGTACTTTAGAAATTTTTCTTATTGCTTTAGGTTTAGTTATTTGTTATTGTTTTAGCCTTTTAACATTAATCTTTATTGTTTTGAGTTTTGTTACTAACTAATGATATGGATAATATTTTGTGTCTGAAATAAAAAAAAACAACTTCAATTTCAATTTAGGGGTCAGGCCATTAAAATTCTTGACAGACACATTCGCGCTCAATTTGCCTAATTCAATTTAGCTAAATAAAGACAAGTGGTAATTTTTGATCTATATGAAAATAAGGCTCGATAATTACAGTAAATTATATTCCCAAGTGCGTAATAAGAGCTATAATCCGACACCTTGAACGTGCCTGAGTTCTAGCGGCACTTCCTTTTCCTGCGCTGTACTGTAATCATTTACAGAATAATCACAACTAATGATTGCTCAGCTAGCGTGAAGGTTGAGTTTTCTATTCAGAAGGTTGGAAGTTCAGTTATCTTCATTATATTGTAACACATTGTTTACGGTACGATATGTGAAGCTGACGTTATGATCTTTAGGTAAAGTCTAATGTGTTTGCATAAATGCTTAATTGGCAGCAATTATCCAATAATATCAATTAGGGATGTGATAATGAAGTTAATTGGTCTTGAGCTTACAAATTAATAAGATATGATTAATTGCCAAATGGAAAATAAATTTATAGTTACATGACAAAAGTAAAAAAGACAGAATCTTTACTGTACTCGTTCAATGAAAACATTATCTTTTAATACAATAAATGATTGTAGGTAACGGTACCCCACAGGATTATTATTCCTCCATAAGACTAATTGCTTACATATGTATATCAAAATTGATCAAGTACGTAAATAAGTACTACATTCAAAATGGCAAAGTATGTCAAATGAGAAACCATGATGACTTGGGTAAATTTGATATATGTTGACAGTTTTTCCCAGGGGGGGGGGGACACTATTAATATAGTTGGCGTCAGTAAAGATGGCGGACGACGGCGTCAATTTAGAAAGAAAGAAAAAGTGCGTAAACTTGACCTCCGATTATGCAAACTCTTTGCAAAACAATTCTAAGGCATGAATACAACATTGAGACGGTTGCATACCTAGTTTGTCAATACCTTTCTTTATTTATAATGTTTGTTACCTTAGCAACTGTTGTTAACTGTCACACTGTCAGACAAATTAAATGTCGTAAACAGATACATACGTTTTCTAGATTAAATTTTAAGTGTAACCGTGTAAAAATGGAGCAAGCATTAAACACGAAAATAGGGAGATTAAACTCCCAATTTTACAATACCTGGAGGCTTAAATTTTTAATAGTGCTCAAGACAAGAGGTTTAGATATTCTCGAAGTAAAAAAGAAAAATTCCACAGTTTGCGCTCACTGCAAATAGCGATGAAAAATACCTTTATAAGTTCGAAAATATAATGCGCAATTTCAATTTTGTTCACGACAAACATGTCCTATGACATTCTGCAAAAAATCGTGAGGTTTGATTTCGCTAAAGACACGTGGGAGGAACTAGAGCGCATCTATGGGGGTACACTGTGCTTAGACAAGAAATAATGCCTGAAATTCTTCAGTGTTTTAAAGAACATTACCCATGTGTTTTAAAGAATATTTGGAGCAAACTGTGTACGGAGCTACAGAGCGTGGCGTGGCGTATTACCCAAAATTCTCCTAATGTGACAATGAATGCAAAGAAATTGGATATTGAGTCAGAAGCTGCAAGCGGTGGATTCCTGCTCATTATAAAATGTACATACTATTTTTGTATACCAAATTGAAGGCAATAAAATACATACTTTACTATTATGTTTTTGTTATATTCATTCCACTCTTCAAACCCTTTTCTACATAATATTAGGTCTACTTGGGCGGTTTACGAGTCATTTTTTTGTTTGATATCTTGTAATCTAAAATCTTTTATAAGTTACAAGAAATCAAACAAAAAATTGACTTGTAAACCGCCCAAGTAGACCTAATCCCAAGAAAAACATAAATGTGAAATGAGAGCCAAGTTCAATATTAAGAATATGTGTCGTTGTTGACTCGCCGACAAAAGAATTGAGATCTATATGGGTGCCAAGTTCTGTGCTGTGTAGAAAATCCTGAAATTATAAAGGATTTGTCTTGGCTAGTTTTTACGTATAGGCATATATGTAATATATATTTATCTATGTTACTTTTTCAAAAATTTGGTTTTTTAAAAACTAGCCAAGACAAATCCTTTATAATTTCAGGATTTTCTACACAGCACAGAACTTGGCACCCATATAGATCTCAATACTTTTGTCGGCGAGTCAACAACGACACATATTCTTAATATTGAACTTGGCTCTCATTTCACATTTATGTTTTTCTTGGGATATCATTAATTTTTGAAATTACTATAGTATTCATCATGAAAGCAGTTTGCCTAAGCTGAAAAGGAGACCCTCGCTAGGCGCGGTTAATTGTCAAAAATATTCAGTTTTCAGATTTTTTCTTTTGTATACGCCTAATAGTCTACCTTCATGCCAAACATCAAGTTTGTAAGTGATCTAGAAGTGGGTTAGGTTTTTGGTCTATAAATATTTTTTTTTCCATCGAAATATCAATAATTTCCAGTTTTCCGATTTTTTCCTCTATATGCACCTAATAGTCTACATTGATGCCAAATATCAAGTTTCTAAGTCATCTAGAAGTGGGTTAGGTTTTTGGTCTATAAGTATTAATTATTATTTTTTCCATCAAAATATCAATAATTTCCAGTTTTCCGATTTTTTCCTCTATATGCACCTAATAGTCTACCTTGATGCCAAATATCAAGTTTCTAAGTCATCTAGAAGTGGGTTAGGTTTTTGGTCTATAAGTATTAATTATTATTTTTTCCATCAAAATATCAATAATTTCCAGTTTTCCGATTTTTTCCTCTATATGCACCTAATAGTCTACCTTGATGCCAAATATCAAGTTTCTAAGTCATCTAGAAGTGGGTTAGGTTTTTGGTCTATAAGTATTAATTATTATTTTTTCCATCGAAATATCAATAATTTCCAGTTTTCAGATTTTTTCCTCTATATGCACCTAATAGTCTACCCTGATGCCAAATATCAAGTTTTTAACTCATCTAGAAGTGGGTTAGGTTTTTGGTCTATAAGTATTAATTATCTTTTTCCCATCGAAATATCAATAATTTCCAGTTTTCAGATTTTTCCCTCTATATACACCTAATAGTCTACCTTGATGCCAAATTTCAAGTTTCTAGGTCATCTGGAAGTGGGTTAAGTTTTTGATCTATATGTCAGTCACAAAAATGCCGGTTTTTAAACGTTAATTTATCAATAACTGTTTGAGCTATGTTTATGATATTTTGTATTTTGTACAAGCTAAGGGACTTGAATACATGTGCCAAATTTTATGTGTGTAGGTTAAGTAGGTTTCAAGTTGTGAAGGGGTCAAAAGTAGCTCAAAATGGTTCGTGTAATATTACACACGGTTGCTGCGTCGCCAGTTCCTTTTTCTTTGAACTTGGCTGGACACGCTACCGCTGGTCTAGATATTATGTGGGGCGAAAGTACACGTATGGATGCATATGTAGTTGTGCACGCACACATACATACTTAGTTTCGGCGGACAATCAGAGATGGTGCTTTCAAATGAGTTTCCATAAAATGCTTCAAGAGGGCTCTCTTTACCTATATACTTACTTTACTCTTTGGTTTTTCCCCCAGTTTAAAATAATAGAAATGTGTGTGGACACTGAAGCTAAGTCATTCAATGCAAAATGTTGGGTTCAAATATTGCAATGATAGAGTTTTGCTTGTTTTGCAACGTTTATCTACATTTGCATAAACACAACGTTCAAGTGTGACTGTTAAGCGGCGCGTCGCGTGGACATTGACCTACTATTCACCTAGAATCTTAATTACTTTTGCAACGCAGGAAACACCAAGGGCTGAACAGAATAACTTCTCGCTAGATAGAAAAGGTAATAAAACGTCAAGTTTCATGTGAACATACTCTCAAGAACTCTTCTAGACTGCGAGTAATTTGTGTTGCAAATTGTTGTACCGACTAGTATCTTTGCATGACGCACTTTATATTAAAAAAATATATATTTTTCAACTATTTTGCCATAGTGTATGGGCAATTCAGGGAATTGCAGGCTAATTGTAACGTACTCTTATATCTGAATGACGTCATTTTCTTCAATAATATTCAATAAACTAACATGATAAGTTACATCAGGTGTTTTAAACAGTATGTTATTGTAAAACGCCTATAACATCATTATACTTAGAGGTAAATATAAAGAAGGTACACACAATGTAAAATGTTCATATCTTAGAAGTTAAGTAACCGAAGATGGTTGAAACAACGCCGCCAGCTCATAAATACTCCGGCTCGACTGCACCGCGATCACTTCTGATAATGAAAAAGTTTTCCAGCCTCTAAAACTCCAAAAGCAGTGAGAAAAACCGGCCAAGTGCGATTCGGACTCGCGTTCCAAGGGTTCCGTACATTAAGTCCGACTCACGCTTGACTGCACATTTCTAATAGGTTTTCCTGTAATCTATAGGTAAAGAACTATTTTTTGTGTTTTTTTCATAATTTTAGACCCAGTAGTTTCGGAGATAAGGGGGGGAATGGTCATCTTTAGGGTTCCGTACCCAAAGGGTAAAAACGGGACCCTATTACTAAGACTCCGCTGTCCGTCCGTCCGTCCGTCCGTCCGTCTGTCACCAGGCTGTATCTCACGAACCGTGATAGCTAGACAGTTGAAATTTTCACAGATGATGTATTTCTGTTGCCGCTATAACAACAAATACTAAAAACAGAATAAAATAAAGATTTAAGTGGGGCTCCCATACAACAAACGTGATTTTTGACCGAAGTTAAGCAACGTCGGGCGGGGTCAGTACTTGGATGGGTGACCGTTTTTTTGCTTGTTTTGCTCTATTTTTTGTTGATGGTGCGGAACCCTGCGTGCGCGAGTCTGACTCGCACTTAGCCGGTTTTTAGGGTTTCGTAGCCAAATGGCAAAAACGGAACCCTTATAGATTCGTCATGTCTGTCTGTCTGTCTGTCTGTCTGTCCGTCTGTCCGTGTATGTCACAGTCACTTTTCTCCGAAACTATAAGAACTATACTGTTGAAACTTGGTAAGTAGATGTATTCTGTGAACCGCATTAAGATTTTCACACAAAAATAGAAAAAAAACAATAAATTTTTGGGGTTCCCTATACTTAGAACTGAAACTCAAAATTTTTTTTTTCATCAAACCTATACGTGTGGGATATCTATGGATAGGTCTTCAAAAATGATATTGAGGTTTCTAATATCAATTTTTTCTAAACTGAATAGTTTGCGCGAGAGACACTTCCAAAGTGGTAAAATGTGTCCCCCCCCCCCTGTAACTTCTTAAATAACAGAATGATAAAACTAAAAAAAATATATGATGTACATTACCGTGTAAACTTCCACCGAAAATTGGTTTGAACGAGATCTAGTAAGTAGTTTTTTTAATACGTCATAAATCGCCTAAATACGGAACCCTTCATGGGCGAGTCCGACTCGCACTTGGCCGCTTTTTTTTGCCTATTTTCTTGAATAACTGCTAAAATATCTATATAAAATTATAAAAAAAATATATTTCAGATTCTTACAATGAGCTCCTTCATTTGATATAAAACACGATATAGTTTGAAAAACTTTATTTTTTAATTTTCTAATTTACCCTCCAAAAGTGGCCCCCATGTTTAAAATTAATTTGTTTGCGTTACATGTCCGTCTTTGGGTCACAAATTTACATATGTGTACCAAATCTCAACTTAATTGGTCCAGTAGTTTCGGAGAAAATAGGCTGTGACAGACGGACGGACAGACAGACGCACGAGTGATCCTATTAGGGTTCCGTTTTTTCCTTTTGAGGTACGGAACCCTAAAAATATAGCAAAAACTTCCACGTCTTTTGTAAAAGTATTCCCATCACATTATACAATGAGGGCGATGTTTGTGTATTCTTTTTTCATATCCATGCATAATTTGTTCTCTCTAATGATATGAGACAGGAACAGGTTTCGTAAGTATGTGACACTTTTCCTTTTAACTAACGCGTGTGTTCGAGTGAAAGTATCCTAACGCTTTGATGTGCTGTCACCTTATTTTAGATACGGTTTAACTGGATCCATTCCGATTGATGATTTTGATTGAATCAATTCCGTTTTGATATTTTATTTTAATATATCATTTTAAATTATAGGTATGTAAGAGTAAGAGAAGCTGATAAGTGTTTTGTTAGTTACTTTTAATAAAATAATTACCTTACCTACTCAGTTGGTTTTCTACTTGTTTTCTAAAATTAATAATTGCTAAAGTTCCTTTTTTATTACGGAGACTAAAATGACAACCACAAAATATCAAACGAATAAATAATGTGACCGGCTTATAAGTCTTGTAACAAGCAGTGCTGGTGTTTGATTTCTACCAATTCTACCACATTTCGCGACAAAAAAGAAATTTTTCTTGACACTGCACGTCATTATCTCGCAATAATTACGAGAGGTGTTAAACCAAAAATGGTTCGAAACTAAGTAGCTCCTAACGGCCATTTGTTTATTTTGACAGATTGCTGTTCTGTGAGAAACCATGGCATTCTACAAACGAAGTAACTGTTTTCTCTTGTTTACGTCAGGCCTATTATGAAATCTGACCAATATAACAAACTGTGCTAAGTGAATGTAGTTTGTAAGATGTCAAAGCGTACATATATAATTTGCAAAGCTAATAGAGATACACACAAAGCTATTGTTTTATTCTGTACAAACATGCTTAGTAATTTTTTTTATGACACTGATGCTGTTTAGTTAGCGTGCCGCGGGCAATCGAGATTATGAAATGGATATAAATATCATTTAATTATTAAAGTCTAACTCACCTACAACATACCTACATACCTACGATACACACTCGATGTAAGAGTATGTGTGTGTTCGACTGTTCGAGCATACAAGTGGAATTTAAAAAAGGAAAAAACGAAAGGTTACACAGCTACATTTACTAGAGACACGTCGTTGTAAATAGATACTTAATACATTACACACTAGAGACACATAGTCATAAATAGATAAAGTATGACTCACGCTAGACCAGGCCGGGGCCTCCGGTGCTTCGTTTTCTATACGGAAAGCACCACGTGATCACAGATCAGCCATAGAAAATGACGTGTCGGACGCCGCGGCGCGGGCCCGGCCTAGCGTGAGTCATCCTTAATTTAGCATTATACGGCGGCAAAAACGTTTTCTTGACTGATTCCACTATACACAACACACAAACTAGTTACAAGTTATACACACTATACACAAGTACCTGGTTTTACCGTGTCAAGGGAAGCACGGCGGGATGAACCTTCCAAGACAAAACTGCGTACCATAACGGCCACAACTAATACTCGTCAATGTTACACTACTTATATGTAGGACCACATACTATAGCTCAATAGCATTTAAGAACTGCAATTATTAAATAGCAGTACCTACATGCAAAACGACGGAGGTTACTACGAACCTCACATGTGTTAAGTCATTTAAGTATGGGACCCTGACATGGAGATATGTGTTTTTTAGGGTTCCGTAGCCAAATGGCAAAAAACGGAACCCTTATAGATTCGTCATGTCTGTCTGTCTGTCTGTCTGTCTGTCCGTCTGTCCGTCTGTCCGTCTGTCTGTCCGTCCGTATGTCACAGCCACTTTTCTCCGAAACTATAAGAACTATACTGTTGAAACTTGGTAAGTAGATGTATTCTGTGAACCGCATTAAGATTTTCACACAAAAATAGAAAAAAAAACAATAAATTTTTGGGGTTCCCCATACTTCGAACTGAAACTCAAAATTTTTTTTTTCATCAAACCCATACGTGTGGGGTATAAAATGATATTGAGGTTTCTAATATCATTTTATTCTAAACTGAATAGTTTGCGCGAGAGACACTTCCAAAGTGGTAAAATGTGTGTCCCCCCCCCTGTAACTTCTAAAATAAGAGAATGATAAAACTAAAAAAATATATGATGTACATTACCATGCAAACTTCCACCGAAAATTGGTTTGAACGAGATCTAGTAAGTAGTTTTTTTTTATACGTCATAAATCGCCTAAATACGGAACCATTCATGGGCGAGTCCGACTCGCACTTGGCCGCTTTTTTTCTATAATTGGTTTCTTTAATGGGGTTAATGAGCGTGCCGTGGATCCGTGCCTTTATTTGCCTCGGTGATGACTTAAAATCTAATTTTATGCAGGCTTGTGGTCTTCGTGTAGATTCTTAGTACATTTACCTTGAGTTTATTATATCCTAGATACCTACATACTAGAACATACATGTATGATCACTTTAAAATACAGCAGGTAAAGTATAAAATTATCATATTTCTTGATCATAATAGGTAATAAACGAATAAAGTATTGTCATATAAGTTTCTATACTCGTACGTGCGCACAGCTATTTGGTTCAGGCGGAGTATGTCACTTTCTTAGGACGTCACATTCTGAGTTCGTCACTTTCTGACTTTGTCACTTTCTGAGATCGTCACATTCTGAGTTCGTCACTTTCTGATTTTGTCACTTTCTGAGATCGTCACATTCTGAGTACGACACTTTCTGAGGACGTCACTTTCTGAATACGTCACTTTCTGAGAACGCCACTTTCTGAGGACGTCACTTTCTGAGTTCGTCACTTTCTGAGTTCGTCACTTTTTTAGCATAGGTACGATTTAACAGTATAATATACCTGCACGAAAGATGTATACTGCCAGCAACCAGATTAATAGCTGTTTGACATACGGTCGCTTTTATATCCTACATACCAATACCAATCTCTGTTTGCCTTACACATGACTCGTAGAGAATTCCATTTGGCAAAACGTCCTATGTGTCGTGCAATAAAGTGAAAATAGAGAAATAAATAATAATAAAAAACAATCTAATTATATTTCAATCAGAGTATTTAATTCAGAATAAGTACTTAGAAACTACAAGCACCAAAACATTTAGCCACAAATTGGAGTTTGGCCGGCAACAGCTTCGATTCAATACACATAAATGTATCACACAGTAGGAACCATGATTTTATCATTCTCCGCTGTGATTAGCTCGTGAAGGTATCACGGCAAGCTCGCTGACACCAGTAGAAGGTCATAATTCCAACATATTTATATTTAAACGGACTGCCGCTCCTTTCGTGACAACATATTCTTCAGCATACCGCGTCTTCTGTCATGTCTCCATAAACTCAAACGTCTTTTTTTCTGATGATAGTGTAAATTTTGGATACCTATCTGCGTATAAAATCAGCATTGCAGTTTTGTTTCAGACAATATTTCTTCTCGTGTCATCTGTGGAGAATAGGCGTCAATGGATTTTTTCTTCAAAGCGTTGCCGAATTTCAGAATATATGTTCAGCCATCAATCACTTCTGCGTATGGAGTGATCCATACTCTCATAGTTCTCATGTTCTTTATTTGTTTGTTTTCTTCCTATATAGGTTACACGATGAATTTTTAAATTATTATTACATTATACTTCATAGATGTATTATTTTTAAAGATGGAGCGTAAGCCACCTGTCACCGTAGCCTCACACACACAGACACATTTTATGTACGATTTACAATGAGGAACCAGAGGCATGTGGCCACGACGATAAAGTCATATCGATAAACTATACGGCCTTTTTACAATTTAAATTTTACTTGAAAGGATCTAAACTATCTAAAATGAACAGATAACTATTATAACATTAATTTAGAAGTTCTTTACTTATAAGTTGCTCTTAATTATGACCCCGTTATAATTATTTGAATTATTGTCTAAAGGAGGCATGGAACGCCACATATATGTATAAATGTTACATTAAAACCAAATAAAATATGTTTTTCGCAATAATAGAGTTTATTATTATATTATAAAATTTATAAAGTATTCATTATCCATTAGCATTTCCGGTTGTTTATTTTTAGTGAAGATATCGAAGCTTCAATTAATCGCTATTACGTTCCGCTGTGTAGAGAGTATCGATATATAACATGATTAAAATCGACAAATCTACATCCCTAGAAACGTGCAATAAACTCACACATACACATTTTAACGCACACATACACAGCTTGCCCACCACCAAAATGGCTACGGCTTGACAGATAAATTTTGTACTGAGAACCGAGAACGTTGGGGCCTTGTTATACTTTTAGCCTGACAATAGAAATCTAGCATGTCGCCGATTTGACAACGCTGATTTTTTTTCTATTTAAAATGCGAAACTACAAAAAGGTTATATATAGTTTGAGGACTGTCTCATTTCAAACATAGACAGAGATAATCATACTATCTTTGTCTTACTCTAGTACTAGCACCCAAAAGAAAAGGATGAGTATAGTTTGTATTGTTCTTAATGACAAATTGGTTTAACCAACTATAATTTGATAATATGGTGCGCTAGCTTGGACCCGTGACTTCATCTGCGTGGAAATATTATGATAATAATTATAGCTGGTCAACCAAATCTTGTCAGTAAAAAAAGGCGCGAAATTCAAATTTTCTATGGGACGATATCCCTTCGCGCCTACATTTTTCAAATTTGCCGCCTTTTTCTACTGTCAAGATCTGGTTGACCAAGTATATGTCCTTCCCCGGGCCTCAAATCTTGGGGAACGAAAATTTGATTATTTTTGCGCTACGACGTACGGTTTAGGAGATACAGCATTATAAAGTTTTTTTTGTTTTTTTTATTTCTTTTTTGTTTTTTTTTTATATTAATTAGGGGTTTCTTACAGAGGAATGAAGATTTTATTATTTTTGCACTACGACGCACGGTTTAGGAGATACAACCCATAAACCTTTTTCTTTCTTTTTTATTTTTTTCTTGTTTTTCGTGTTTTTTAAACATCACTTAGGGGTAATATTTAAAACCTTCGCGTTTTGAACACATATTAAGAGGCCTTATTCCTTAGAGCGTTCACCGATTTCACGAAATAACACTCGATAGATGGCGTTGGCGCTCGGTACGCGAGCGCCGGCAAAGTTAAGCGCGTTTCAACGCAGGCGAGAATAATATTGATACTTTTCAATTTAATTGCAAAGTAACATTATTTTTAGCGTTATATTGGCACTCTTTATTTTATTTTATAAGCATGGTAGTAGTCAATAGAGTGTATGTGTTGGGATAATATATAACCAGAGGCGAGTAAATAATAACAATATTTACCTCTGGCATGGAATTATTGTGACAATCACTCTTCTTATGAATAAGGTGTATTCGGGTATTTCCGAATAAACGAATAGTGCCGGATAATTCCGAAAGTTGACTCTTACTACAACGGAATATGAGTGATTTTACAATGATTTTCGGAATTACCCGAATAAACCTTACTACTAATATTCGTCATTGTAGTAGTGTTGTATTTTCAAACTTCTTTAGCGGCGCTGTGCACTTTTTGAGGTGGGGAAAAAATGTTAAACTCGCGACAGATCACGTGACCGTAAGACGGACACGTGATCTGATCAAAAAACTGTTACAATGTTATTGAGTTTTTCTTTATTGATTTAAATGCCATCTAGTGAGTTTCCCTCTAACCGGTATTAATATAACTCGAGTACCAACAGTGATGTGCTTAGGGGTTTCAAGTAATGCGACGAAATAACGCTAGATGGCATTAACATCAATTATACATAGTGCTGCAGACATTTTGCACTAGTCATTGAGTTTTCACTTCTGCCGGCACTCCCGGAGTGCAACCCGTTGTTTTTTTTTACAAACCATGACAAACCATGAGTTTTGTTTACATTTTTGCTGCCCACAAATTGTCGTCTTTTTGTACTATTTCTGTTTTTAGGGGAAAGTCGGGGCCCGTCCATACTGCAAATAAACATGTTTCTTTATTTGTGATATGCAACTGGCCCTATCTGTTAAAACCAGTCATTGTTTTTATTTAAAACCATGATACCGTTGACTACATTCCACATTTTTTTTTGTTTGATGGCCTCGTCGGGGTCAATACCGAAATCCGATTATTTATATTATGCCATCTTCGCTCCACTCCATTAAGATACCCTGGACAGAGGGCCTACCGCGAACCACGTTCGACGTGTTACCTCCCTGTCACACTTACGTACGAATTTACAAGTGCGACAGAGAGGCAACACGTCGAACGTGGTTCGCGGTAGGCGCTCAGGCCTATGGAACTCTCCGCGCGAGCACGGATTTATACCTACGAATCTCTTCCCGTTCACGGTAGAAAATCAAGCTAGTTGGTCGCCGGCGCTCGAATATGCCAAAATGTATGCGAAATAAATGTCTTCTTCACGAACAAATAACACATGTTGTAGTGTGGAATTGTGGATGGATGCAGAAACAAAAAAAAACTAATAAAAAAATCCGTGTTTGCTCTACCGATTGATAGGAAAAGTAACTATTAGACGTTCTCAATATAAGTACTTATACCAATTTTTTTACGATAGTCGCAAGCTACGTAGTACGCCGTTTTATAAACCGCGTAGTGTTTACGCGGTTTATAAAACGGCGTAAACACTACGGTTACTGTAGGGAGATATGACCTTTTAAAATATTTCGCAGTCACTCATCATAATAAATAATAAAATAAGGAAAAACCCTAACTTAAGACAAAAGATAAATAAAGAGAATAATAAAATAAATTTATAAGTAATTAATAATGATAAAAGGAATATTATAATTATTAATTACTTATTGCAACTTATCTTGCTCATAGTTATTTTACAATTAATAAAACTTATATTTGTACCTTAGGTAAGTAGGTAGGTATCTTTCATACAATCTATAGTTTAGGTAAGTAGGTAGGTACTTATTTGTAAAATAATTTCTAAGCGTCGGTAACCCTAGCTTTGTGCCGGTGCGCGCGGTGCGGGGAGCGGTGCGTTGAAGGTCATTCCATTGTATTTTTGTGTAGGTATTAAAACGGTAGGCATTTGAGTTTTCTTTGAGAGATAAGTATCTGTTCGTAAGAACTATAATATAGCCCTGTGCCCTGGACCTCATCTAGATCGATGGTACTCGTCAGGGCAAAGCTATTGAGCCCAAACACGATATAGTTATGATGAGTAGATAAGGAGTTCTGGTGACCAACTCCTGACTCCATTATGAGAACCTGGACCTCATCTAGATAGATGGTGCTCGTCAAGGCAAATCGAATGCGCTCAAACACGATGGAGTTATGATAAGTAGATTAGGAGTTCTGGTGACCAACTCCTGACTCCATCATGAGACCCTGGACCTCATCTAGATAGATGGTGCTCGTCAGGATAAATCTAATAATCCTAAATACGATGGAGTTATAATGAGTAGATTAGGAGTTCTGTTGACCGACTCCTGACTCCATCATGAGACCCTGGACCTCCTCAAGATATATAGTGCTCGTCAGGGCAAATCTAATGAGCCCAAACACGATGGAGTGATAATATGTAGATTAGGAGTTCTGGTGACCAACTCCTGACTCCATCATGAGAACCTGGACCTCATCTAGAACGAAGGTGCTCGTCGAGGCAAATCTATTGAGCCCAAACACGATGGAGTTATGATGAGTAGATTAGGAGTTCGGTGACCAACTCCTGACTCCATCATGAGAACCTGGACATTATCCAGGTCGTCCGGGTATAATAATAATGCAAAACCTAACCAGTATTCAAGTAACACTGAAAACCTATCACCTAGCGAGAGTCTGTTGTTGAAATTAAATATGGTGTAAAAAATGTACTTATTTGTATCAAGATTTTCTAGTCGCTGTATACAGCACTTCTCGGAACTCTCTGGCTGTTTACGAACGCACCATAGTCACCGAACGCCTGACGATCGAGCACAGGTCCGTCCCCTAAGCCGCCTCGGCGGAGAATGAGCGCGCGGCGTCGGTGCAGCGTGATTTATACGTGTTTTAAAATAATATAAATTTACGGCAAGGTAGGTCCTATAGTTATGATTATTTTTTTATGGGTTAACGTATAGTTATAGTTTGCTATAATATTATTTTTAGGGCAAAGTAATAGTACAATTTGCGATAAAAAAATATAATGTAACCCTGTTTTCACCCAAAAAATGAAGAAAGTTCGGAAGGTTAAATATCCATTTTTTTTAATGAATCTTTGATTTTCAATAGTCTTAGCCGCTCGTAAAAGATATGGTGAATTGAATTGTAATCATTTCTGTATCAAATGATTCTTGTTTACTGCAAAATTGAGAACCGAAACGACAGTTCTCACTGCAAATTTTGAAAAAGCCTCCCAAGAAAACTCATTTATTTTAGGTTTAAAAAGAGAAAATGTCAACTTGAACGGTCTTACTTGCTAGTTTAAGAAATGATTATTTAAGTACGTTATCAGTTTTTGAATGAATACTAATAGTTACGTCGTAATCTTGAATGAAAAAGGTAACAGATTGCAAAAAACGCTCGCTTGTAGGACTAAGGACTCTTAACTCACATTTATAGACGGGTCTAACACGAAATTTATTCAATTACCTTTATATACCGACGTTTCGACACAGGTTTCACTGGTCATGGTCGCGGCCAACTAAAGTCTCAGCAAAATGTCAAAACAGAGATTTGTGCAACTACCCGACGAAAAGTGTATGAAAAAGTTTGGGGTAGACATCACATTTTCAAACCACCCACTACACATAATGTTAATTATGACCCGTTAGACCCGTCTATAAATGTGAGTTAATATCACTTAGGGGTTTCAAAGGGGAACGTAAATTTGATTATTTTTGCGCTACGACGCACGGTTTAGGAGATACAGCATTATAAAGTTTTTATTTTGTTTTTATTTTTTATTTTTTTTGTGTTTTATTTATAAATATTAATTAGGGGTTTCTTACAGAGGAATGAACATTTTAATATTTTTGCGCTCGGTTTAGAAGATACAACCCTATAAACATTTTTCTTTCTTTTTTTTCGTGTTTTTTAAATATTACAAGGGGTTTCAAAGGGGAACGAAAATTTGATTGTTTTTGCGCTACGACGCGAAGGACCTAATTATTGTTTATAAATCATCATCATCATCATTATATTTCCACGCAGATGAAGTCGCGGGTCGAAGCTAGCGCAACATATTATCTACAGTCCGTTAACTCCATAGAGAAATATAGTAAGACAAGAGTGCTCACTCCATACATCAGTTCAGACTATTAATTTCAGTGTCTACATCTAGCATCGAGTAGCGGAACTATCAGTACTGCTACTTGACAATAGATGTAGCACCGACCGGAAAGTCTTATCTCAACAGCATAAGACTTTCCGGTCGGTGCTACATCTATTGTCAAGTAGCAGTACTGATAGTTCCGCTACTCGATGCTAGATGCTAATAGTCTTTTTGGTACTAAAACTGATGTATGGGGTGAGCACTCTATGTATTTTTTTCTCTATGGTTAACTCTAATGACCTTCGGATTTTAGAAAGATCGGGTATCGGCGGTAACACGCGAAGGTGATACTGCTATTCTGCTTTCTTACTCACTCACAAAAAGTTTTAAACTTACCGCAAAAAGTTAGGGATACCTATTGTCTCAATGTAAAATAAGCCCTAATTTAATGACGTTATGCTTAATATTTGGTTGATGACTATATTGCTATTTGACTTTTTGTCATATTCTATATAAAATAGAATCAGAATTTGAAAGCAGAACGTCACACCGTCATTTACTACTTCTGGCTGAAATGATATAGAGTGGTAATAACAGTCACATTTTTTTTTGTAGGTAAGTAAGTATATTTTATAGTTTGTGTTTTTTATTTTATCTCTAGTTTTAATTCAAATTTACTTTAAAATAAAAGAATAAATTAAAACAATAATTTTAAATTTAATTTGTAAATATACAGTAAGTACTTAAAAGTTACATATTTTAATGAATTTAAATATTTACTTACCTACTAGTTATGGTGGTATTAACTACTCTATACAAGGTGGTACAAACCTCGATGTCCAAAAATTTTTTTTAGATTCTTCACTACGTGGGCTATCAGATTACTAATTTGGGAACTTTCCACCTCGGTTCCTTTGACCGGCGACTCTGTCAAATTATGATGTTATTATGGTGTTAAGGTCCCTTTTTAGAGTTTTTCGTAAATAACTCTTGAACGGTGGCCCGTAGCAAAAAATGTTCTACTACATAAGTAATCCATATAAAATTTCCTACAAAAAAGATTCAGTACACTTTTTCGCTAGGATCAATGTTTTAAAATATATTAAAGTGGGAAAGTCACGTATAATTTATTCTAAGGTTGTTATTTTTTAGTTTTTCGTAAATAACTCGTAAACGGTAGCCCACAGCAAAAAAATATCTTTTACGTAAATAATCTATTTGAGATTTCTTATAAAATAAATGCTACTTTTTTTCGCGAGGATCAACATTAAAAAATATATTTTCTATTTTCTATTACGCGATTACGTCCGATTTTACCCGAAAAACGAATTTCATTCTGAGAGTTAACGGACTGTAAGTATAGTTGGTCAAACCAATTTGTCATTAAATAAGAACAATACAAACTGTACTCCATTATAACCTTTTTGTAGTTTCGCATTTTAAATAGAATAAAAATCAGCGATGTCAAATTGGCGACATGCTAGATTTTTATTGTCAGGCTAAAAGTATAATGTAATAATAATTTAAAAATTCATCGTGTAACCTATACATATAGGAAGAAAACAAACAAATAAAGAACATGAGAACTATGAGAGTATGGATCACTCCATACGCAGAAGTGATTGATGGCTGAACATATATTCTGAAATTCGGCAACGCTTTGAAGAAAAAATCCATTGACGCCTATTCTCCACAGATGACACGAGAAGAAATATTGTCTGAAACAAAACTGCAATGCTGATTTTATACGCAGATAGGTATGCAAAATTTACACTACCATCAGAAAAAAAGACGTTTGAGTTTATGGAGACATGACAGAAGATGTTGAAGAATATGTTGTCACGAAAGGAGCGGCCGGTCCGTTTAAATGTAAATATGTTGGAATGACCTTCTACTGGTGTCAGCGAGCTTGCCGTGATACCTTCACGAGCTAATCACAGCGGCGAATGACAAAATCATGGTTCCTACTGTGCGAAACATTTATGTGTATTGAATCGAAGCTGTTGCCGGCCTAACTCCAATCTGTGGCTAAATGTGTTGGTGCTTGTAGTTTCTAAGTACTTATTCTGAATTAAATACTCTGATTGAAACATAATTAGATTGTTTTATTATTATTATTTATTTCTCTATTTTCACTTTATTGCACGAAACATAGGACGTTTTGCCAAATGGAATTCTCTACCAGTCAGGTGTAAGGCAAACAGAGATTGGTATTGGTATGTAGGATATAAAAGCGACCGTATGTCGAACAGCTAATCTGGTTGCTGGCAGTATACATCTTTCGTGCAGGTATATTATACTGTTAAATCGTACCTATGCTAAAAAAGTGACGAACTCAGAAAGTGACGTCCTCAGAAAGTGGCGTTCTCAGAATGTGACGTACTCAGAAAGTGACGTCCTCAGAAAGTGTCGTACTCAGAATGTGACGATCTCAGAAAGTGACAAAGTCAGAAAGTGACGAACTCAGAATGTGACGTCCTAAGAAAGTGACATACTCCGCCTGAACCAGCTATTTGCTTATCAGGATTGTATTTACATTTGGATGGAGACTGCATTAGCATTGCCTACTGTTGCAACGCGGGCGATGTCTTTATTAATTTCCTTGATAAAATTGACTGACTGATTGAAAGTTGTAACCGCGACAGCAATACCGCAACTTCAGTAACGTAATTTATCAAAAAAATTGAAATATTCGATTGGACCGTAATGGCTCAAATATTTTCCATAACGAATAATACTTCAGTTAAACAGTTTTTTACACAAAACACAAGGTTGAGCCGAATTAAAAAACTTTTCCTTCGATAATTCTCTTAACTTATAATTTTAAAAAACAAGCTTTTCAGCATAAAATACTACAGCCTGTCATAAATTTCAGACAGCTTCGCGCTGGCCGTGCCATAAAAGCGTATAACCGCATTAGAGGAACAAAAAGCTCTAGTTTAACCACCAACTTCGATACTGAGCGCATTCAAAAAGTTCCACAAGCAACCATAAAAGCTTAACTATTACTGAGTAGGTAGATACATTATAATGATGGCACGCAGAGGCCATAATCTCTACATATAAACTTTAAGTAGAGCAAATTTGGCTTCACTCTGCTAGATTTTAAAACGTATATATTTTGGTATTGAAAACTTTTTTAATAACTACGAGTAACATGAAAACATGAATATAATTGTGTGAAACATTTCTGTCTGCGGGAATAATAGAAAAATATATATTTTTTTCATTATCCTAAATGTTAGTACTTACCTGGTTAAATAGGAAGTGGTTTACGTTTTGTTAAGTTAAGGTATCTTCATAATTATCCCACGGCTCACTATAGAGGCCTGGGGTTCGATTGGTAACCCACTCCCACTAGATTTATGAAAGCCACTGTCATAATTATGAGCTTCTAACCCAGAGGGGAACCTAATTGGGATTAGTCCAGTTTTCTTGAGATGTTTTCCTCCACCGTAAAGTGACTGATAAATAATATCAACTGATTTCATACGTAAGCTATGTACCTACACGTTACGATGTGCTCTGTACTTATAGTTGACTACTGGTCACGGTCGCTTTCAGATTGGCTATTTCCTGACGCGCCCTGTCTGTCATTCTCTGTACAAAACAGTCTGCCGATTTTTGCGGGGGCGGAGCACGTCACATGTACGACTATTTGTACGTAAAGTACAAATAGCCATGTCAGATAAACGTCAGTCCACACAAAAGTATGCAAAATTGTGCAAGGTTTTCGGCAGAGGGGTAAGCTCTTAAAGGCGACTCCGGTTATTAAATGTTCTAAGGCTATTTCTCATTGATATTTTTAATATCTTTTTTTCGTATCCAGTAGAGGAGACATAAATAAAAATTCGTCTATTATTAGAAATACATTGTGACGTGAACACGCACTCACATACGAGTCAACATCGAGACGTGGTCAGTGGTATCTCGTTTCTTAATTTCCCGGGGGACGGAGCCTGCTGCCGCGGACAAATCGAAGTGTTGGGGGCACGTCAGCGTACCCTTAGCGTATATCGGGTTACTTTTATAAACAACATTAATAGTGACAGGATGAACTTAACGCCGTAGTAAACAGAAACACTGTCGGCCCCACTTTAGAGTATATATACAATACTAATGGACCAACTAACGAATTTAGGCAACCTGACATACTTTAAGTAGTGTCAACCTTAAAATTGTAATGGGTAATTAACATTTATTTTTCAATGCATGATAATTTTTCAACTACTTTTCTATATTTAGAGTTTCGGTAACCTATGATAAATTGATATTTAAATTACAACAAAACAATATATTACTTTATTCGCTCTCTTTTTTAATGTTTTGATCACCGAAGCTTACTTAAATATATCAAATTATCTGTCAGTATCATAAAAGATGCTGAACCAAATAAATAACGTCTATTTATTTTTATTCAAAGGTTTTTTCATCAAAGGCCGTACCATCCCAATGTACCATTATACTTGACAAGAATTTATTTATATAATAACATTCCCTGAAACATGAAAGAGGACGACATATTTTTTCTCGGCCGAGGCCGTCCTTTGTTGTACTCCGCTTGAATCCAAGTATTTTATAGCAAACTTTCTAATATTAATCAAAAATTAAACTATATTACCTAATGAAAAAGGAAAAAATATACGTGTTGTTGAGTGAAGCTCCTATTCCTTGCTTTTTCATAATATATTATTTTACTGTGCAAATACATTTCGTCACATCATTCATTTAATATTAACGTGACTGGAATACTTAATTTTCGATGAAATATTTTGATAGACACAAACCGATTAAAACCGCACCAACCAAATTCCAAATGAATAGTAGAATAAATAGAAGCTCAATTTCATATAAAGCCTCGGATCGAGTGTTAGATGGGCCGACGAGAAAATTTAATAAAAGAGCAACGGTTCGATGAGTATTAAAACTGGTCAAGAACGATTTGCCCGTAAGATATAGGTTCTGTTATTTGCGTCGTCATGAGGTAGTTGCACACAGTGCAAGTGTTATTTATACGTCATAATTTCATAGAAGTTTGACGTTTAAAATAACACTTGCACTGCGTGTGCTATCAAAATCGTTGCAAGCTTATCTCGGTCTGACTCGGTCTGTCTTAGAAAGAGATTTCACGTTATAAAGCAAGTCTTTTATAGCTATTTCAAGTTTAATATTGTTAATGCTTACAATTAAGTATTACAGAAATTTTGACCTATTTTGAAAAAATAAACTTTAACTTTTTTAAATTTTCAAGTATATTACTAGGTCAAAATGTTTACACATTTCAAGAGAAACTTACCAATAAAAAAAAACTAGACATAAACGAGTGAGTTTCAAAAAAGGATTAAAAAATGCCCAATGCCAGGTAATAAAATGCCAAGAAATATTTAAAATGTTAAATTTGTGTAGGTGAAATAAAAAGCTGAAGTGATCACGAGGTAGTGGGGTGCAGGTGGCTTCGGTATTGATATTGTATCGGAATTTTTGCGCACGCCGCGTAATAATGCCTAATAACGACTTTATGGGAAATTTATTGCAAGCATTTGCGGCGTATTGCGAAATATATGTTGGAAAAGGGATTATCCGTTTGCCATATTTGAAAAAAAAAACATGAATAAAATTGTTGTACCCTACAAGAACTAAGTTAGAAATTAGGCCAGGGAATATTGAGACACGAATAAGTTAAACCCTAAAACGCAAACGATAAGTACTTACTCATTGAAAGCATGTTCGTTCAGATACTTAGATGTGTCTAAAGTTACTATCTTCTACGTATTAGCTTTTAGACACGTAGCACCAACAACTTGTCTGACATATCCTGCGCCGGGCGCACTCCTAACCCAAGCTAAATTATGAAGCCAGTGGCAGAACACGTGTCATGCTTAGCTGAAATCCGTTATCGAGAACGACTCTCAAAGGATTTAATTTCCTGTCGGCGAAATGAAAATCGATTAGTTTGATTTCCGACGTTCGCCGGCGCCCGGGGTCGATAGTTTCCGATTTGCCCAGAGCCCAATTTAATAAGACATTCGAGCTAATCTAACTGGGACACCTTCGGGCTGAAAGTGTTCCGGCTGAATCCAATTAACTCTATTGTTTCATTTGGATGCATCTCTGGCATCTAATGCAAGCGAATCCAATAGCGTTATCACATTTGATCTGGGTAAATTCGACTTATTTTTTTTATTTATATAATCACGTGTAATTGGTTACGTGTGTCTGACTAAGAAATAGTATTATTAATGCATTGATAATGTGTGTACGTAGCGTATCGTAGAACATTGGCGCCAATGTGTTGTGATTAGCGCTGAATGGAAGTATATACAATACTAATGGATACACATGTGCAAGTTGCGGAAAGTTTCCATAAAATTCTATAAATTCTCGGAAATTTCATGAAAATTTCACTAGGAAATATGGGAAAAATAAATTTAAAATTGGAAAGTTTTAATTCTCATACAAAAATGTAAGAAGTTTTGCGAATTTTTCCTACGTTAAGTTTCCGAAACACTTCGCAATTTTGGAAAGTTTCCTTAGGCACATCAGTACTAATGGGTCAAACTCAGCGTTTTTTGCTGAATCTCAAATAAAAGGAGCAACGTCAGAAAGTTCATTTTGTAATTAGGTCGGATCTATGTTTGGTATGAAATTCTGGATTGCGATCGTTAAAAGCTTCCATAATCATATGATTATGACCATTTTAACCAATTACGATGCTTAATACTCGGCTGCTCATTCATTCGCAGGCCAGTTTAATGACGTTCAGTATATATAAACCTATTGTTTCATTAACAATCAGTTAACAATATTTAATTTCGATTAATAAGCGAGTACCTCATTTTATATTATATAATAAAATGCTATAGGTAAAGCAGTTTTGTATTTAAGCAGAAACGTCCGCAAACAATACCAAAATGCCTAAAAATAAAGGAAAAGTGGAAAAACTCACTGTTTTAGACGAGACTCGAACTCGCGAGTCTGGGATACCAGCCTATCGCTCTGTCAACTGAGCAACCGAGACTTATCCGATGTAGGGCATGCTCTATGGGAATTTTATAGTGTCGAAAGAACCGGTACTGAAGACCCGGTACCGGTACTTCCCGGTTCTCATCAGTATGCGTATTTATTCCTATTTCAATAGCAGTTATATTTTAGTACTTTAGCTCGGGACATTAAATAGCATTTTAATAATGGTGCTATGAAACGGGGGACCCAAATAACCCGACAAACTAACCTAGTAAAGTAGGCATTCCAATCTATAAGTATTACTGATAATGGTAAATTGTAAAAATTCACCCAGTTTTCTATTTACACCCGGGTGACTTAAGCTATATCTTTAAACAACTTTTAAATCTTAAGTAGGATCTTACATTCGAATATTCTTCTTCTAGGAAGTTGGTTTTATATGAAAATATTCCGTTCTCAGGTTGAATTTTTAACTTCTGTATGCCGTGCCGTCATAGTGCCGAGTGCATCGACTACGGCCGTAAACCGTTAAGCCCAGCCCTGGCGGAGGCAAAGTGTGCGGTTAATTTCGTAAAATAGGTTGGAACGCTAAAAGAAGTTTTTTTTTCATAAAATAAGTTACTTATTAATACTTATGCAATTATTTAAATGAAAATAAGTCATTCATAAAGATTGTATGCTACCCAATCAATTTCATAATAAGAATCTTAAGATGCTTTGAGAACCGGGAAGAACCGGGAATCCCGGTTCCAGTCATGCTCAGAACCGGGAAATGAAATTCTTGGTACCGGGACCGGTACTGCATGCCCTAATCCGATGACATCAAATATTCCCAACATATCGCTCAGATGCGCCTTAGGGAGGAGCCTAGCGACACCTACCGTAAGAGCATTAAACTTCTTACACGGCTACCGGTTTTCCCTGCCATTGTGTAAGAAATTATGAATTAAGATCATAAAATCATATTTTCAGGGTTCGATAATTGATTTAATGTTTTGTAGGAGATTTGGAATTAATTATGATTTTAGATAAATTGAATACTATGTGGGCGACATACGTATATTGGTCTGCTTGATCAAGAATATAATTATTAATTACCGGTTCATTACCCAGACAGGCAAAATGGTATTACCGTATCACACTTTTTTTTCTGGATATGTATGTATGTGAATTGTAAACACTTTAGTGTACATAAGACAGGGTAAGATACAATTAAAAAAAAGTATACAATATAGGAACATATCCAACTTATGTTAATACCATTTCGTACAAGATATTCCATAAGGTGGTAAATCTATTTATGTAATACACTTTTTAAGACACGCTTGTTCCTCGCGGCCTGGTAAAGGGTTAAATTAATTCTTGCAATCAATTGATTATTTATCAATTAATTATTCATGAGTATTCTACAAAAACATATAAAGTTATTTCGGGACTCAAATTGTTATTTAACACTTGACATTATTGCGGGAATAATTATTTACTTACCAAACAGGCAGGTACGGCTCTGTCCTTCTGAAACAAAAACAGATGAAACTTTTAATTAAAATCGTTCGTTTCGAACTTTATACCTTTATTGTTCATAATAATTACATAAATTCTAAAGGAAGAAATAACAGTCAGCATTGGTTGAAATGGGGCATAATGACAGGTTCAATAGGGCTCGGGGAGTCATAAACTTTATGGCGTCACTTTAAATCATTTTCGGTTACAGAAGTATAACCGAAAATTATTTAGATTATATTATGTGCAATGATAATCAAAGTCAAAGTCACAGTCAAAATATACTTTCGTTTCTATGGTCGTGATAATCGTTTTTATGGATGTATTTTAATCCTACTCGGCTTCGTGTTATAAATTTCTAACAAGGCTATTGTCAAAAATGTTTATTTTTTGTTAAAGTAATAAACATGGCACTAATTGAAATTGTTGATTTAGTTGAAAACCAAATTGCCAAATTGTGACGTCACCACACCAGGGGGGAGGGGGAACCCAAATGTGACCAGGTGTGTCAAGGAGGGGTCAAAAAGTCTTCAAATTCATGTGATGTAATTAATGGATGACCCCATACGCGACGAAGAAAATATAAATAGCATACCTCTTAATAGTTTCATAAACCTAGCCACCATACCATCAAAGTTACGCCCTCATTTTAAAACGACATGCTGAAATAACATGAAATTTGGTATGAACATTCCAGTAACATATGTCTGTCTGGTAAGTAGGTACGGCTTTGCGGTGCTAGAAATTATATTACAAAGATCCATGCCATTTTGAAATGAGAGCGTAACTTCGAATGTATGGGAGCGGTTTTTGGCGGTGGGTTCTTGTGAGTCTTAGCTACTCGTAGATACAGTATTAAGACTCGCATAGGTACTGACGAATTAATAAACATAAAGTTCGAGATATCAAAGTGAGTAGCCAGGGGAAAGTTAGTCGCCTTAAAGCATTATTAACATCAATTTCCTACTGTCAAGAGCAATTTTCAATGAAAAGTATTGCGCGTGTTTTACTACTTAACTATTGCATATCTGGAAATTACTTGTATTGACTATTAGGTACTTGTGTATTTAGTAACTAACGTCTACAGGATGACTCACGTTAGACCGGGCCGTGTCCGGGTCGGAGCTTCCGGAGCTTCGATTTCTATGGAAAGCATCACGTGATCATCTGTCATAGAAAAGTAAGCGCCGGAAGCTCCGGCCCGGACACGGCCCGGTTGGCCCGGTCTAACGTCCTTAATATGGTGACAATAAAATTTATTGAATGAGATTTATTGAATAAATCTCCTCTCTAAGTACCTACTGTTACCGGGAATAATCCGTGAAATTTATACAATGATGTTTAGACCATACCAAGGATAAAATAATTATAATAAATTAGAGTAGGTATTGAACAAGGAAAACGTTTATATATGTTATGGACCAAGTGATAAATCGGGCATTTTTCATAGTGCCCGGGCATTATGGAAAATGACCAATATGAGATGTCAATTTGATAATTAATTAAATTGCCCGGGCATACTAATACATAATTGAACCTGACTACTTCATTAACAGTATTTAGAAGTAAAATATACCTAAAAGCAGCAACTTAATAACATGGATAGACTTCCGTGCTAGTATGAGTGACATAATAGACCTAATAGCATAATATTATAGTTGTGTAAGTGGATGGTGTAGGTATATTAGGGGTCGGAGGTCGAAGAGAGAGCTGTATTGGACTGACCCTGTGCGAATAAGGTTCGTGCATACTGCTAACTCTTGATCACCGAATAAATTTCCTGATAATCTAGATATCTATCTAATAATAATCCTGATAATCTTATCAGGATATAGATATATATCTATATATATAAACGTGAAAGACCTGACTGACTGACTTAAATCAACGCACAGCCCAAACCGCTGGGACTAGAAAGGCCAAATTTGGCAAGTAGGTTCCTTATAAGGTCTAGGGGTCCACTAAGAAAGGATTTTTCAAAATTCATCCCCTAAAGAGGTGAAATGGAGGTCCAAAATAAAAATAAAAAACTCGCGCGCGTGCGAAGCCGCGGGCAAAAGCTAGTGATCAAATATATTTATTAAGACTCTATCCAATGCGTAGAGTGATCCACGACAGACAATTATTTGAGTTTGCATTCGTCTATTTCTAATTTGAAGGTGTATATACACCTTATGTAACAGTTATTTTTCTGAAAATCTAAAGAAAAAACACTGAACAGAAAAAATACCCCAATATATCATTACAAAAATACACCCAAGAACAATTTACCTGATTATGACTTATGACGTACGTGCATAGTAGTATGCCGATGAAAACCGAGAAAAAAGAAATAGAAATGAAATAATAATAATATTTTTATTATTATTTCGAAGCATAATATATGACTCCATAAGGTACAAATTCGAAATTAGAATAATTAAAACTATGTTAGTACTTAAACTCAGATAGATTAAAATTAAAACTATAAAAAAATATACTTAAAAGATATTGTTTTCCTTAATATTTCTAGTATATCTACTAACATAGCCTGCAAGTAAGCAAGTTATTAACAAACTACCCTACAAAATAGGTTAAAATAAATTAATTGAAAAGCTTTCCAATAACAAATTAATCTGAGCCAAATAAAACTTTTTCTATAAGTCGCAACATTTAGCTGGAGTGTTAATTAAACTCGTTTCATTCAATGAAACTGAGAATGAGTTTCCGAAATTAATCAGTATTTGAATAAGTCAAGTAAAGTTCTAAACGGGCAGAGTTGGATGAAGAAATTAAATTTCATTCTATTCTGAAAGTTTGTAAGATGATTAACATAATACAAGACGAGATGAAAGACGCTTCACCTGGTGCCTGGTCAGCTGAGCTGCAACGTACTTTAGTAGGTAATAACCGACGTTTTTGGTGCGGAATCAAACTGTTTGTTTTAAACGGTCACTGTATAATAGTTATTTGTTTTACAAGGGGGCAAAGTTGTTGTTTAACCGCTCGTGCTAATATTGATACCCGAGCAAGCGAAAGATTCCAAAAAATGGAATCTTGAGCGTTGCGAGGGTTTCAAAGCATGAGGGTTAAACAAAATTTGTCCCCGAGTGAAACACAAAGTTTTTCACCACACCAACCCGAAGCAAATATTAAATGTAAAATATCAAACAAAATCAAACCAAATCAAATCCAAATGAATGTTATTAAATATTTATCATCCAAAATCACCATTCAAAAGTAAATTCTACCAGCAAACATAGGAAAACAATTCAAAATTTGCATTTGATTACTTTGCCTCACATGTGAATAAAATGCAACTAAGTTATCAGTTTTTGAAGTGCAAAGTAATCCTTTCCGAGCTGGTGTGGTGAAAAGGTAATTAATTAATGTAGGTGGTGTGTAGGTAATTAAGTATGAAATTAATATTGTCGTTGTTATTTTGGCGATTAATTAGTATTATAGTAGTTTAATTGTCCTTGACCACTTTATGTTATGAAATAAATACACGATGACACTGAAACATGAATTCCGATAAAATATTTTTTATTGAATTTCTAAGCAATTTAATAATATTTTTTAATTTCAGTTAAACGCACATTTGGTATTTAATAAAAATATACCTACATCTTGTTTTTTAGTTTTTTTTTATGTTACCCGCATTTGTTGAACACCTTACTTGTGACCTCGTGGCCTCGTTATACATACATTGTATTTTTATTAGGCATAAGTACCTATCTATTATTAATCCACAATTAACACTGAGTCTACATTCTGACGTAGGTACCTATAAAGTATGCAGGAATCAGAAAGGTACTTAAAGAGGATAAGATAATCAATATACTCGTATGAGACCTTGGGGTCCTTGGGCGTATTTTTAGACTCGGGATTAATAAAGTAGATAGTAAACGGTAAGTAAATACCAATGCAAGTTCATCTCATGCCGTTACATGGTAGCACCCTCTAGTAATATTTTAACCTCTAGCCGCATACGTCAAACCTTGCCAAGCAAAATGAAATTTTATTTTGTCAACACAAAGTTCAAATTAGAATGGAACAGGAGACCTTTTTATAGGTCTCTGGGAGGCTAGAGGTTAAAGATAGTTTGCAGGTACCGTACACCAACTTCGTTGAGAATAACGTCGTACTGCACATAAATTGTACACCTTAGTGCCTCATAAGAACATGCTGGTAACGTCTAGTGTGATAAAGTTCGAGGTTTGTGAGAAGAACCATATTATTAGGGTTCCACTGTCAAAATAATACTTTTTTACTGTCAATAATTCATGGACTTTGTAGGTAGGTACGTTAAATACTTATTTTTTTCATTCGTTACTTAATTTATAGGGAGAGAAAAAGGTTATTAATAAACCATCACATCTTACAATAAATTACTAAATGTAAGTAGGTTTAACAAACTGGTATCTTCGCGCGGATTACTCAAGAGGAACCAACTATTTTCGGTGAATGAGTCATACCAAAACAACTAACTTGTGACATTCCGAGCGCTTGATGGGCCCTAGTAACATTTAAGTGCTTATTAAAAATGCATAAGTATTTCGTAGCTAACACCTTGGGGATATGCCTATTAGGATAATATTTAAGAAGGCAAGTAGAAATAAGTTGTCTTCAATATTATGACCACTACACACGTGTCGGAAAACTAGTGAATCGCTTCTGTTGTTATGAACCGAGTTCAGTCAGACACGTTGTCCTTTCGTGGCGCAGCGCCGTTTTACCCCCCATCGCATTTACTTAATGGAATCCGACAGCTGCCATTTATACTCAATACCGTATTGTCAAAGTCTTCCGTGAAAACTTCTGATTTAGTTTCAAAGAAGACAAATGAAGAACGGGGCATCCGACTTCCCCCCGGAATATTTTAATGAGATATTCTCATAGCTTTAGAGACAGTAAATGAAGGCCACGATCTTCTGCGTCGGTTCATTTTG
The DNA here is from genome assembly GCF_948474715.1 of Cydia amplana. Taxonomy (NCBI): domain Eukaryota; kingdom Metazoa; phylum Arthropoda; class Insecta; order Lepidoptera; family Tortricidae; genus Cydia; species Cydia amplana. The sequence goes on along the minus strand of NC_086071.1, from coordinate 13,044,860 downwards.
TTTCACATAAAGTTTGTTCAATTTCAGAGAATTCTCGGCATCGTCTTATTTGTGTGCTTCCCGGATTAAAAGATAATGTTTGTAAGTTTGGCCGTTTCGGAGTTTGCTCGCGAGCCAGATTGAAGTTATTACCTGACCGGGGATCGGCCGGCGCGGCGCTCGGACCGACGTTGCCGCTAAATTTAGACGATTATTTCCACGTTGCAGATGCCGGTAACAATCGCGATGACAAATTACTTTTGTACGTAAGTATAAATTACAATTATTTGCGCTACGACTCTTTTTATTACTTCTGTAACTCTGAATAATTACCTTTTTATATTTTCCCTAGCTGCTATCTCTCTGCTTGTGATTCACAGTAGCAGTGCATTTCATCTGCATGTTTATCGCGAATTAAAACGAGGCTAAAAGTATTTTACAGATGGCGCCAGCATAGCTTGCCCTGTCCATCCCTAGAATTGTGTAAAATTATTGCTTTTGTTTTGGAACTTTAGGCCTGGATGCCAACTCTTTAAGCCAAATCTCATAGAACAAAACTAGAGAAAGGGGCAAGCTATGATGGCGCCGTCTATGCAAACCTTTAACAGTGGCCATCCCCGTTCAGAAGACAAAGTACTTAATGTAGTTAGGTACCTATGCATTTGTACAATGACAACCCTATATAAAATTAAAAGTCTCATTGTTTTTAACATACCTACAATCAATTAGCTACGTAGCTTACTCGCTCATATAACATGTCTGCATGCTTATTAAAATCGTGTGTCAAGATCGATGAACGGCCTAATTATATGAACTTGGCCTTGGCGCTGCATCGATTCATTCAGAAAAAATAATGAACTAACAACGAGGAAGCCTGCACGTTGTGTCACGTCAAAATAAAGGCATTACTTAATAGATACGTGCGCGTGACGCGAGCTCACGTTCGTATGCCGCCGCCGGCCAGTAGGGATCCGTTACTTTACTTACGAAAACAATAAGAGGTTTTCATTGATGCTTTGTTATTTTTTAACGACACTCATCTATTTAGGGTCAATACTGCTAGGACAAGTATAAATGGCTTAATGTATTGTTTTGATGTATATATTTAATTCTATCTGCGAGCAATCCGCCGTGGCGTAACGAATTGTTAGTAGGTACCGGGGATGTTGCGAATATCCGCATCCGCATCCGCAACCGCGGAACTTCTGCATCATTTTCAACATCCGCATCCGCATCCGCATAAAATCGATGCGGATTTAATGCGGATGCGGATGTGGAACAGATCGGTACAGGAACGTCTTAGCATCGGCGTAAGTGCTAGACTGCTAGGTAATTTAGTCATTAACCAAAAAAACCTATTAGAAATGAGCAGTCAAGCGTGAGTGGGACTTAATGTACGGAACCCTTGGAACGCGAGTCCGACTCGCACTTGGCCGGTTTTTTGAAATAAAAATTACTAAAATGTAATATTTGACGTTTTTTATGGTACTATTTTGACATCCGCATCCGCATCCGCGGATGTGAGCTTTTAAAAATCCGCATCCGCATCCGCATCCGCGGATGTCTAAAAATCGGCATCCGTAACATCCCTGGTAGGTACAATAAAATGTAGAATTAAAATTTGCCACGCATTACTGAATAGTATTTCATTAAGTAGGCTCTTAGGCTTTAGGTATTTGTCCTCCATGTTACGGTTATCATTATGGTAGCTAAGGATGTAATCAGTGAAATAATTGCGCATTGGACTCTTGTGAAGAACTTCCATCACTTTAATATAGGCCATATATTCACCATGTACCTAGTACCATGTAGAGTGTTAGTTGTTTATTTTGTATTTTTACTTTATTGTGATTTTTGACATGTATTATTTTGACATTAAAGATTTTGAAATTGAGATTGATACGTCGCTTTCGGTCATGTAACTGCTTGTAATACCTAAAACATTAGCGGGATAAAGTAGATTACTAAGAACATGTATTGTTCATTATTAACATGTGAGGGAACTAATTCACAGATATTTCAACACGGAACCGCAGTCGACGTATCCGGATCATTCTTAACCGGTTCTTTTGTTTCTTGTTTTACACATATTTTTGACAACGACTGGTTTGATGGGGTCGGCACGTTTATGCTAACGTTCTTCCGTATTTACGAGCACGTTAATTAGTTTATACTCGCTACACCTATGTACCTCTATTATAGGTACTTATAATTCTTTATTGTTCTAATAAAATGTTATACTATCACGATCTAAAATTTTTTATCGGCCAACTGAACTCAGTAAAGTTAATCTTTTATTAGCAGTTTACAATTTACAGTTTTAGTTTTATTTCATAGCTGTGCACTAAACCTTTTGTTTTATACAAGAATAAAAAGATACTCCTCTCTCCGGCCTCCTGGGTTAATAAACTACTACGGACGACGTGACAAAGGCGAAGTAACTCACAAACACTTTTGCTCATATTGTATTAAGGCAGTTTACATCAAACCTACAACGAATAAAATATATTTTTATATTACAATCATGTAGGTTACCTTCATACCTTCATGTGTCACGGTACGGTTTGGGTTAAATTTAATCAAGTAGGTATTTTCTATTTACTTGTAATTATAAAAGGTAATTCCAAACGGCACGTGGAGGATACGGAGGAATCGAAATCGAGGAGTTGGTGGCCGGACCCAATATCATCGGCGAAACGAAATCCCACAGACTTCGCTGGTTCGGGCACCTATTGAGAATGGGAGAGGACCGAGCTGCCAAGAGGGCGTACCTGGGAAGACCGACTGGTGGCCGCCCGGAAGGTCGGCCCAGATACCGCTGGGGAGACAGTGTGGAAGCGGATCTGCGTCAGCTTCAAGCCGATAACTGGCAGGAAACGGTGCAGGATCGGGAAAATGGTGTGCTCTCGTTTCGGAGGCCAAGATCCTCTTTGGGTCGCTGAGCCGTAATAGTTAGATAGTTAGTTAGTTAATTCCAAACCCAATTTTTATGCAAGACCGACTTGGAATTTATTACCATCGACATCAAACTACTCGTAAATATTAAATAGCATAGTTTTGATCGTCTGATCCCACTTAAGGTATAACTTCAGCATGGTGTGCAACTATATGACAAAAAAAACATGTATGTATGGATTTACCTTCAGTCTTCAATACTGTATGTCGGTACAATAAGCCGTATGAGAATTACCTATATTTTGTTTGGATAATATAAGTTAGAACAGGGCAGGCAATGTTATTAGATTTCGAATAGCTCTCTCTACCGCAACGAGTTTGTCTGCTTTCTTCCGCGCTTCTCGAACCGTTATTGAGTTCCTGTGTCTTACCTACCTACTATATAAAATGCCTTTAAATATACATAAGAATACATTGACAAAGCAGTCTTAATAGTTTGGATTTTTATTCTAGTATCTGCAGTATAAAGTTTAAATTCCAACAGTCGCTAGAGGAAGATACGCGCATGCGAAAATTAACGCTTCAAAAGGAAAGTTCAATGAACGTACTGTATGATTAAACGATATCGATTCGAACACATTATTATTTAAACTTCGTGTATTTCTTTCCCTACGCATAGTTTTTTAAAATTAAACTTTAACATAACGGCGCAAGACTGCTTTTTAAATTGGGTTATTGAATAAAATTTCACGCCTTGAACTTTTAGTTCGATTTTTTATCGATAAGGCTCATCGGTATGTATTATAAAAACCAACAAAACGTGCAAGAACTCAGTCATTTGAATTGAACGATATTGTGTTTTTTTTTTATATTCAAACATATATCATATCATGTATTTTGTGATTCAGGTAGATACGTGTGCAATTGTGCAACTATGTACACATACATACATATAAGTAACACGATAACTGAAAATTATTATGTATTTAGCATTAGCGTTAGTATCTAAAATAAATTTTACATTATAATTTACATCCTTAAAAAGGATTGTTGAAGTAATGGAGTATTGTCAAATCCATGATCTCAGGTGAATATGTAAACAGTGTATTAAATGTTATTTATTTGTTAAACTTATTAAATTAAATCGCCTGTTATGGAGACCGTTTTTTAGTTTTTATTTATTTGTTTTTTGGCAAATAATAAAAATATTAGAGTCGCGCGTTTACCTACCTATTTATGTGTGTGTTTTAGGGGACATAGTGCTTAATTTATTTCGTGAATTACATTTAAGACATTATTATAAAAACATACAGGATATTCCTTAAATACATTACCAGTAAGACTGGTGTACATATGTTATATAAATATACTCAGAAAGAAATGCGTTGACCTATTTTTTAAATAACCGGTAGTGTCCGAGTGCATGTTACCATAAAAGGAGTGTAAAAGCAGTTCCACGTAATTTCTTCAGTAGCATACTGCTGTGCTCTTTAACTTGTTTATTTTTTACTTATATACCGGATTCACTCCGACGCAGAAATGATACCATAATGTGCAATTAATCCAAAGAAGGTCACGTACCCGATGTTTTTATTTTAACACACGAATAATACACAAATTAAATTAATACACCAAATGACTTTAAAAACATTCGAAGAATGAAAAACTCCATAAGTTCTTTGGAATGTGTCCATACGATAATTACTAGCTAAGAATAACTTTATTCAATTCTTACTACGTTTTAAATGAAGATAAAGTGAGAATTCGTCATGTAGATGCTATACATTAATTAACTCTTAATAATCTTCTTTATTTACCTTTTCAAATAAATAGCTACATTTCATATCAAAATTTAGTTAGAACGAATTCGTTCATCATTTGAATTTTACACTAAATTATGCAGATAAAATTTTAATACAATTTTGCAACGTTTTGTGAGGCCTCCGCGTGCATAATTGTGACGTTCCACGGGAAAAGGTACCTTATGGCACTTGGCGCTTACGTCGCATAGCACCGCAATTGTATTGGAGCGGCGTTAATAATAGCGTAGGCGCCAACCGCCATAAGGTACCTTTACCCGTGGGACGTCACAATTGTGTTTGTGTACACTTGTGTTATACAGGCTTATAACATCGTGCGTAATACACGTAATCGTCGCGTATATGTTATGCGATTTCATATATACATTATACACTATAAGCGTATAGGAAGTTGCTTTGCAATGCTCGACTAATTAATTGCAAATTGCTTTGATGTCTACCTGACGAACAGGTACCTTAATCCAACTAATTCTATAGATCTAATCATTATTATAATTTCACGGTATTCTTGATTGGAATGTATATTACATATATGCTGCCGTATTCGAACTTCAAGATATTCACAAGAGACGACACGTACTAGATCCAACGTTATAGTTTAGATTTCAACTAGTTCTCTTTTGCAGCTCAATTCGGGCAACTAATGTCATTTTTACGTTGGATAGAGTTAGATATCTATTAGATGTGAATTGGATCTCTAAGTCATATCTTATGGAAATCGTTCAAGAGTATCTCCAGAATCGCGGAAATGTCAAATTTAACAGGTTAGATCTTAAAAATATCGTTATCGTATCTTGGTAATGTCTAAAAGATATCTAGTAGATGTCTATTTCAAAATCCGAATCGGGCCCATGGACCGTGGTCTGAATTCCATCTTATTTTATCGATAAGTGAATTTACGAGTAGTATCTATTTTGTTTGGAGTAAGTACTCCATATTACATAAAAATGGGACATGGTTGTGTCAACTAGGTACGTATTACACGTCTACATACTAATAGTTTATAATTAAGAGAAAAATATATTGAAATTAAAATCAAACAAGGAGTTTATGTAAACACAATCTAATGGTCACTTACTAATATTGCAGCGCCACTTTACTGCTCGATTCAGATTTAAAAAGTTTATGATTGCAAACTAAATTGCACCGCTATCTACCGGTCTGATGGCACTTAAGTCTAATCCATTCAGGGACAAATCGATCGGGCTTTTGAAAAGGAATGGACAGAAACTCCTTTTAAATAAACGAATTATTTAGCGTAAGCGGTAGCTGAGCGATCAAGACTTGAGCGTCGTTATGAGAACAATGAACATTCAATATTTTTTAACATGGTACACAAGAGTAAATTATTTTTCTGAGAATGTAATACTGGTAAGATTATTGTCATTCTCAGTTTCCGAGCGGCAGAAACACAAACGATCGGATTTGAAGAGTTTCTACGATTTCCGCGAGGCATAGACATTCATTTATCATACGTCATTATCCATAGTTATGTCTCATATTTTTCTCAAATGCCGGGATACTGCGAAGTGCGAATCTATCGGTAGATTTGACACTGTGCCCAATTTTTAGGTAGTTTTATGACTAAAACTATTATTGTTAGGCGAAAGAGGTAAAATCACTACATAGTATAAAACAAAGTCGCTTCCCGCTGTCTGTCTCTATGTATGCTGAGATCTTTAAAACTACGCAACGGATTTTGATGCGGTTTTTTTAAATAGATAGAGTGATTCAAGAGGAAGGTTTATGTATAATTTCATAATTTATTAACCCGTGCGAAGCTAGTAATTAATAAAATTCTTTTTTTAAAGCATTTTCACTATTTAGCTAATTTTAAACGCCGGTTTCTGAATTATGACTATTATGAGTTTATGAATTAAATTGTTTGTTCTATGTGAACAAACGATGTCAAGGGACTCATACTCATTAAGTATTGAGAGTCATGTGATGTGTAGGTACATACGAGAACAACTCTATCAAATTACTTTACAGTGTGATTGGTTATTCAATGTTATCTACCTAATAACACCGCTTTATGCATTACTTAAGCATACTGATACTGTGAACTGTCACAGTCAGTGAACCTAAGCTTTGATTTGATTGTTTAAGTACACATGCCGCGTAAGTGAGAAGTAGATTGATCCACAAGAGTCCGCAATGGGCAAAATCTTCGACGCACCCAATGCTCATTAGGGCTCATTTAGACGGTGCGAGAACTCGCATGCGAGTTTGATTACATCGGTCGGCGGAATTGATGTAACCTCAATGGTCCGCAATGTAACTAAAATCGTATACGAGTTCGCGCGTCGTCTAAATGAGCCCTTACTCGCTTCACTCGCTTGTCATTTTTATGGGTGCAATGCACCGCTCATAAAACAACACCGCTCCGTATTGCTCATTTCATACATCCAGGGGGCCGATTTTTGAATTTCGACCACTCGTTTTCGTGTATTTCGTTAAATAATATCTCCACTACTAGGCATTTAAATTCTACTAATAGAATTGAAATCGAGTGGTCCATACCAATAGATTCCAAATGTCGATCGCTCGTATTTCAAAAATTAGCATTTGGCCGTTTTCCACCGATTTACACGAGTGACGAAATCGAGCGATCGAAATTCAAACATCAGCCCCCTGTCATTGTAAGATGTTTGTTAGGTACTACCATTTAAAATACCTCATTGCTCCATACATTATTGTAAAAATACAAAGTTCTAAAAAGTAAGTAGTGTCCTATTTATAAATTACTCTAGTGACGTCATTGTAGATATGCAAAAATTAAGCCGCATTGTTATTTAAGCTTTCCCATATATTTTTTACTTACATAAAATCAAATAATGTGCAGCAATATAGGTACCTATGTATAATTCGAATCCTCTTTATGCTATGACAGAAAAAACAAATAAGAACATTCGTAAGTAAACATCATACCAAGAAATAACATACCTATGTCGCGTTAACGCGTTTTCTTTAAGACTATAATATATACGCCCGCATATATGGTATAGTAAAGTCAATGCGCACACGCAGACCGCGCGTTGAACTCTTTTACTGCGTCAATTTACTGCAGATTGTGACGACGAGCTTTTGTGCATGGGGAAGCACGAGTTTTACGAGACTTCGGGCTCATTTAGACGGTGCGAGAACTCGCATGCGAGTTTCATTACATTGCGTCATTTGATCGGTCGGCTGAATTGACGTAACCTCAATGGTCCGCAATGTAACTAAAATCGTATACGAGTTCGCGCGCCGTCTATATCAGCCCTTCGGAAGGTGTTGGCAATATAAAAAATACGCAGCGGTGATTGTTTAGTTTGCAAAAAAATAGTGCCTACATCGTGTGCTACTATTACTATGGTTGACAATTTATATTATGTATTACAAAGAAACAAAAATAAACTGTTTTTCACTTTACATTGTAACTGGGTCAAAAGAATACATGCACTCGATTTTGCGTATTATTATATAAAACATGGTAAGAAATTATATTCGTTGTGTTATTAAAAAGTTCATTCGTTAAAAACGTACAGACCTATTTAATTATGCTAAAGTAGTAAATTAGGAACTTACGGGCGTGGTACCTAGGTATAGCAGGGCAAATGCCACTCTTCATTAATTTTAAATAACATACCTATGTATATATAATTTTGTATTTCAAATTTACTGATGTATCAGGTTTGAACTACCTTAATTACATCCATTTCTAACGAATCGCTCTTTGTAATGACTCGACGCTCGAATTGGTAATGACGATAAATTTCACCAAAATGCGTACGATAAAAGATTGCAGTAATAAAACAGGTGTAATAAGTACACGTTTTTCACCGTGTTGTGAAAATAGACTAGCACGAGGAACACTAGTAGTAACGCTACGCTACGGTCGCCGGCGCCGGACGATAGTGAACCGATGGGCGTCGATTAGCGCAACATTACGCAAGTGTCATTGCCGTCATTTGCATAAGAACTATGAGTAATCGACAGTGCAATTATTGTATAACCTGCAGGAAAATTCCAGTTGCCAGCCGAGCCGAGGGGCGCTCCCACAGAACAAGTTAGAATGGCGATGCGAGAAGGGTACGTGTCGCCGCCGGTTTTGAGCAAACGCTCGCATGCTACTCGCCCGCGGTGACCGAAAACGAAGTAAACATGCCTTTTTGCGCCACAATAACCTTCAGATTAAGAAGCCAGACATCAAATCTGTCTAAAGGAGGCGTATCCATTCACCAGGCACACAAGTTTTTACTACCGTTGCGCGAGTGTTAGTAAATGTGGAGAGGAACGATCGGCGACGCCGGTTCCGATACTAACTGCGCGCGATAGCCATTCTAACCTCTTTAATAATGTTCTGTGGGCGCTCCGAAACCTCAAGGAAATCGTTTCGATTAATAGTGATCACGAACTTTTATTAACCCTGTTACACTGAGTTACACATAAATATTTATGTATTTACTTAAATAAATAAAAACCTGTAAACTATTAAAACTACAAATGCTATTAACATGTTTGCAAATTACAATAATAATAACATTGCGTGTGCGTGTCAAAATCAAAGGTGTCGTGTCGATATCAAAGAGTAAAGTATTTATTTAAATAGCAAAATAAATACAAATAACTGAATGTATTCTGAAATGTCGCCCATTCGTTTTAGTTAAATATAGTAATTACATTATACCTTATTACAAGGTATGTGGCATGAAAACAGGCCCGTATTACATTATACCTACTAATTGTGATTTCTTATCGGTTACGTCGCTATAATACTTCTTACTCAAGACAATGGAAGTGTCAAAAGAAAGCGATTAATATCGCGTTTAGAATGGTAGCTTCTTGTGGTTTTTACTTTAGATTTTTAATTTACGTAACTTTCGGTTTTTATTTAGGTAAGTGTAAGGCCTGAGTGGACGCTCATGTTGGGCGTGCAGCGGGGCGGGGCGTGCGGCGTGCATGTTAAACAAATGCAAACGTATAGTGGCGGCCTTAGTGCACGCTGCTCAAATTACTTGTTAGCCCGACGCCACGCTGCACGCCCCGCCGAACGCTCCGCTTTGAGCGTCTACTCAGGCCTTACAGGTTAACATCACATAAATTTCTATATTTTTATTATTGCTTTCCATTTATATAAAAATCATAAAAAGAAGCAGTTTTATAGTCAGTTTTTGTACAATTATGCCATCCCCCAGTCTAAAGTCTATTTTTTTATACTATGAAATGTCATTTTAGTCTACCGAATAAAAAAATACACTTTAGTTCATAAGAATATCACTTTTTAGTAAAATATTATTTTTTGGTAATTATACTTTTCTGCAAGCTGCTGAGAAATAGGTACACGTACACGTTACAAACCTAACTTAACCTAAACTTACGAGTAGTATAATGTCATCAACCACAGTCGTGAAGTGTCAAATGTTTCTGTAGAGACGACGTTATACGAAACATGCAAATCCAATTATTTGGCAAGGCTTATGTCTTGTGACGGAACTGTGTCCAATAATGGCATTAAATCTAAAATTTACGTCACTTATCAATTGTGCACGCTTTCCGTTGATTTGTCAACTAAAATTATAACAAGCCAATTGACCAGAAAACCTATATTAAAGTTTCTCACAGATGTGTTGCTATGACAAAACTTATTATTAGTTGCTTTGACATTATTTTTACAAGCTTTTATTTAACGTGCCTGTTTACTGTTTTATGTAGGTATTTCCAATAAATAACGGAAGATAAAGAGAAGCACCACATACCAGTAAGACGTAAAATATTTAAATAATTAAAAAAATATCTATCGTAATTGAAGAATTTTAAGTTTAATAACAAGATCAGTAATTACTAAATACAATATCAAAAGTAAGTGAACTGATAGTAGCTATTAAATAGCAAATATGGGTCGGGAGTGGCCGGCTGGGCTCTAATCAAGGGGGTCATGGTATGAACAATTGAACTATCCTACAGTCGAGTGCACTCGCAATGAACAAGTTGGACAAGACTGACTACTTAGAACTAAAAGTTGCTTAAGAGCTAATTGTTGGCTTTTTCTTATTATTTAATTTTGAAAGTGCATAGGTTAAATGACTGTATTGGGTTGTTTTAGGCTAGCAAAACTTTCAAGGTTGTTTTTTTTTAAACTTTGCTGTTTTAATGAAAGACCTAATAAGTCACAAGTGATACAAATAAACTGAGGAAGCTTCAAGCGGCAGAACTGTCTCAGTTGGAAGTCGAAGTAAGTAGCATTTGATCGTGAAATCTATTTAGTGGAATACTTAGTGAACTTTCTCAGTTAACCAATTTAAAGTAACTTTGTTACGAACCAGTTAATTAAGTTGTTCTTGCGAATGTATAGCTAAAATGTAAACTTATTTTGGTAGTAAAGAGTGAAACAGACAAGTACGATGAGAAACGGTAGCTACATATTTAGATAATTAGGTAATTAGACACTCATCATCATCATGATAATCATGATGATCATGGGTCATTTAGATAATTAGGTATATTTGAATTCATTAAATATCATGAATCACTCAATCCTCTCTAAGGTCTTTTGTAAAGATTAATTTATCTTAGAATATTTCATTTAATAAGTAATTCAATTGTTCAAGCCGACAATAATCAATTTCGTTCAGTTCAAATAATCTTTAGGGTAAATATACGTGGGAAGATGAATTCAAATTTCGTCTCCAGGCTCGAGGCGGAGCGCTAACAAAACGCACTGTCTGACACGCCACGGTTCTTATTACTCGTAGTTGTTCTTGTTCATTTAAATTTTCAGCATTTAATAAGATTTGAAGAGGGTCCGATTTGTATAACAAAGAGGCGACGTTTAAATAATTTTTGAGAGGCTGACAGCTGATCAAGGCATTGAAAGTGAAAATTGATCATAATCGGGAGGCATTGGTTTCAGTTTCGATAGGCAGCTGAGGTGAACAATGTAGCAATGGGCTGGATTTGTATGTCAAAATATATTAAAATCAAACAATAATGCGATATTGTGTAGTTTGAAAATAAATGAAATGGATTCTATTAGTATATTTTTGTAGTGTAATTATTTACATTTATTTTTATTTTTTTGCAGATAATGTAATAAAAACAGACCGAAGTAATTTTAACTACAAAGAGTATGTACACAATATGATAGTCCATGTTTTATGTCCAACAGCCTTGCTTTTATCTCATCAGAAGTTATCTTTGAGTTGAGATTTATTATCCATAATTTATATTTATAGTGTAACTATATTTATATAAAACTATATATTTATAGTGTAACTATTTATATAAAATTAGGGCCACCTACAGTTGCCGGACGCATTCCAGGCAGCCCGCGGAGCAAGCAAGGCCGCATATCACTTTCATTGGAAAGTGCGCCGTGTCCGGAACTGCGCGCGATCATAACTCACTGTTCTCATGTATGTAAACAAATACACATTGTTCAACATCCCTTTCCACAATAGTCGGAGAGCCATATGTGCATTAGAATATTCATGCACATTCGCCGTTTTATACCTGAAGCGAGAAGTATGGTCGACAGTTCAAGCAGACACGCGGATTTTATCGTTACTTCAATCTTACGTTTGTGTCATAGCTTGAATTCCTTATCTGTGTACGGAAAAGCGCTGGTGGCCTAGCGGTTAGAGCTTGCGACTTGCAATCCGGAGGTCGCGGGTTCTAACCCCGGCTCGTACCAATGAGTTTTTCGGAACTTATGTAGGGTAGACTGGGGGCAATTGAAACACATCATGATTGAAACAAGTCAAATTTCTCGAAAACTATAATACCTACGCGTCTGACGCAACACTCAGTACACGCGGTCGGCCATGTTTGAATCCTTGACCAGTAGCGCTCGAGCGACGGTGCGCGACGGAAGTGTCCACGCGCCAAACCAGTTTTTCGCGGTAAAAAGTAAGTATTTGTCCTCTCGTATTTTTTCTTATAACTTCGTTTACTCTTGTATTTTGACTAATCAAATTATGTTGGTGTTCGAGTTAGGAATAAACGAATGTTTTAATGGCCGTTGATCAGCGTTCGAGTCTTTTTTATATATTATATTTGACTTTTAAGTGAAAAACGAGGTGTGGGGACGATAGAAACAACTTGCTTGTGGACGATTGAAACGTTTTAATCGTCCCCAAAAGTAGCCAACTTCAAAATATAAGGAGGTTCTGTATTAGATGCACATTATGTTTGTTCTATTAATGTTCACTATTATTTATGTAGTTTTTGACCTACCTAGGTTTATTAGTTTCATATTAAAAATATAATACTACACTACTACCTACATCCTATTTCTGTAAAATACATTTATTGAACCGTTTTTTTTTAGATGCCCCGAAAACGTCCAGCAGGCGAGGAATTTAAGTGATCTCTGGAAAGACCTTCGGAAAAGCGGCCCAAATGTTTGATTTTTAATGTTTTAATTTGTAATGTTTTGTTTAATAAAACAATTTGAACTGATTATTTTATTGCGTCTAAGTATTATTTCATTTTACATCCCGGCGTTTGCAACCACATGCAACACTCGTCACAGGGTAGGTACACGGAATGGTTGTGATTGAAACATTGTTATAGTTGAAACAAGCACTTTTGCATGAAACATGATTATGCTTATTTTTAGCGATTTTATATCGTTATATATTATAAGTGCATTAAAACTAATTTGGTTAAGATAAATGTATAAGGTAGCAGCAACGTCGTCTCGTAAAAGTCGTTCACTCTTTTTTTTTCCCGCGTGTTTTGATCGAGATGTTCAGATGCTCATAAATTGAGAAATATTTATTTTATGCTTGCGAACTTTTGATGAGCTCATTGCATGCAGATGTAGTGATGGAAAAGATTAAAAAAGATATAAGTACTTTCATTGTGCCGAAGATATTTGAGTGTTTCAATTGACCTCACATAGTGTTTCAATTGACACACATGTGGGGTCAATTGAACCATACTGCCCCATTCTCTTTATTAAATTATTGTAAAAAAACTATGGATTATAGACCATCCAAATACACTTCATTTAGGAACCAGATAACTAACCTTGAAATATTTTGGGCGTACATCTTTCTACTCATAAAAATATGACGGTTACAGGCGGTTAAAGGCAAATTGTTTCAATTGCCCCCAGTCTACCCTACGAAATAACATTTGATATTTAACAGTCGCTTTTCCCAATCCCAATAAGGCATAGGTTACCCTCTGGGTTGGAAGGTCAAATGGCAGTCGCTTTCGTAAAAACTAGTGCCTACGCCAATTCCTGGGATTCGTTGCCAAGCGGACCCCAGGCTCCCATGAGCCGTGGCAAAATGCCGGGACAAACGCGAGGAAGATGATGATTTGTATACGTAGTCCAATCAGTTCATAACTTCCGTTTTACTATAAAAAAGTATGGAAATCCAAATAAAAGCTAAGGTAATTGATAAAACTTATAATACCTATTTAAAGTAAGTTTTTATACATAGTCATAAGTGAAGATGCAGGTCATCAGTATGCAAACGCGGAAGCATACTAGGCAGTGTTTGTTATTATATTATTTTAAAATTAATTAAACACTTTTCATTATTCATCGACGTATTTATTAGCTGTATTTTAATAGCAATCTAAATTTCTTCCGCTTTAGTAACGAGCGATAAGCTTACAAAACTACAAGTGAACTGATAGTTTTTAGTAAGGTAGTCTTACGACTCGCGTTGGACACGGTCCATCTCCGGTTTGCTGCATGTGTGGTTAGAGCACACAACTTGTTAGCGTCTACATAAGTGCGACACTCCTTCCATACGCGCACATAATATGTATGTACTTTTACAATCTTGAGCTAAACTGGGTTCCATTTTCAATTTTAATATAGTATTTTATACAATCTTGATATAATGGAGAGCTTTTCAGTCGAGTACCGTGTTTAGGCAACGAAGCTTGCTGAGTTGCCTAAGTAAAGGTACGAGATTGAAAAGCTTGATTATATCACTATTGTATACAATACTTTTTCTACGAGTCAACAAAAATAAAACTAGTAGAATAATCATATACGAGTATGTAGGTAAAAAAACCAAAAGTATGCAGCTAAGATGCGCGAGCAGCCGCGATACCTTCATACTCGTTCGCGACCCAGCCCCCGCGCCCCGCGCCCCCAGCCGGTTGGTCAACGACACCTTCTCGTAACTCATGAGGGCCTGGTACTTGCTCCGCGCTTTCGATTGGTCAATTTCATTATAGTTGACTAAAATGTATCGAAATGAATATTATAGTTGACTAAACGGTATCGAAATGAATATTATAGTTGACTAAACTGTATCGAAATAAATATTATAGTTGAATTGGGGTCCCATAGTGAAAAAAGTATGCGATTTCACTTTGGTATACGAAGTCTTAATTCAAGCATTGCAGTCGACGTGTAGAAAAACGAATTTTTGCGCTTTTGTAAGTGCTATAAGCGGCACGATTTGAACAATGCTTATAAGATACGATAATACTGATCTATTATTTATCAGTGACGTTCTTCATTGAAAAATGTTACTTTTGACATTGACAGATCAGTATCGTATCACTGTGACAATACTGTGACATCTTTAAGCATTGTTCTAATCGGGCCGATTGCCATATCACAAATTGTGTACCTGCCATAAGGAAGTGATCTTGTTCTAATTACTCGTACCTACATAATTACATGAGACGTATATCACTGTTTTTGTTTCTCACTGTCTATTATTTTATTTGCGGTTTAATTTGATGGACGTGGATTACTAGCGTTATTTGTTTGTTAAAAACTAATTACGTAGATATGAGTATTATTTACTACATACTCGTACTAACTGGGATCATGAATGGTTTCATGTGAAATATTAACTGAAATTATACCACATATAATATTACATATTATGTAATATCTAAATTGAGTTTTTATGTATTTTTCCTGGAAATCAAACTATTTGATCGCGTTCATGGATGGTTAAGTTCTCATTACTGAGCGAATTAACAAAAAAAACTCATTCTTTACGTTGTGTACGGCAAAATGTAAAAATTTGGTCCTAGGTATAAATCTGATTGCAGTGTCATGCAAAAACACTACGTGCTTAGCTACAATTAAGTACCTACTTGTATAAAAACTATAGTATTAGTTGCACATAGCATAATACCTACTATTGTTACAATTGGGACAAATGTGAAGGCATATAATTGTTACTAAGCGTTTCTAGGCATTTGAAGTAATAATTCGAATTTAAAGAAAATGTCTTTCAAGCGTTTCTAGGCATTTGAAGTAATAAATCGAATTTAAGGAAAATGTCTATCTGTTTTTCAGCAAAACCTCAATAGGTATAGCAATTTAAACACAGTCATTCTTTACTACAAAACCTAATCTTTGTTGTTCTAATATCGGTGACAAAAAGAACCTCCTGCATACCTATTTTCTTCACAAGCACCTTGTTTGTACGAGTAAGGTTACATCTTTGATAGTGACTTGAAGGTACTTTGTTTTTTACTTTGTTTTTTACCAAGAGGTTTTACTGGCTTGTCGAGGAAGATCTAGGCATCCGATATGAGGAGATTATATTCATTTGTTTTATTCTAAAGCTATTTTTATACATAATTTTCATATCCTTAAAAAAATATAATTATTTTATTTTAATTTATTTGATGTCTTGTTACGTTACGGTGTTTTATGGACACATGCGGCACAACACATCATAGAGAATGAAAATATTTTTTTATGTGTAGATAAAGGAGTGTATGTAACTGTAGGTACATAATTAGGTATAAAAACAATCGTGTGATATATTTATATGTATGAAACTCACTTTCAGCTGATTCCATAAACCTACACTCGTATTTTAAAGCATTTCATTCTGTAGCAGTCACATAAGTTTCTACATAAACGAGGTTGCACTACGCATAACTGCCTCAGGTAAGTATATTCAACGTCAAAGATATGTTTAGGTACACTTTTGCATCTTACTCCTTTGCATTAAGGCGAAAGATGTAAACATATCTTTGTCGATGTCTGTACTAATGGCGCTAGCAGAGATTCATTTAACGAACTACAATTACGGAGAGTTTTGTACAACGGGCATTAATTGAAATGAATATAAGTCACGACCCAATATCATCGGCGAAACGAAATCCCACAGACTTCGCTGGTTCGGTCACCTATTGAGAATGGGAGAGGACCGGGCTGCCAAGAGGGCGTACCTGGGAAGACCGACTGGTGGCCGCCCGGTAGGTCGGCCCAGATACCGCTGGGGAGACAGTGTGGAAGCGGATCTGCGTCAGCTTCAAGCCGATAATTGGCAGAAAACGGCGCAGGATCGGGAAAAGTGGTGTGCTCTCGTTTCGGATGCCAAGATCCTCTTTGGGTCGCTGAGCCGTAATAGTTAGTTATAAGTCGTACGTGTTATCATACACTACAAGACTAACTGTTAGGTAGACTCGATTTCCTTTTAACGACGCAGGTTATAAACTTTCTTCTCTCACAACATAGCGCTAATAATGGCGGCGCCAAAGTTGCTCATAAAACAAAGCGTGAACTGAAAATATTCCTTACATAAATTCCCTGTTCATCTTATTTAAAAGTTATGACTGGAGAAACTGCTCTAATCTATTTCCTGACTTAAAGAATCTAGTTTAAACAGTATATTCACTGAAAAAGTAACCATCCTTAAATGGTGCCGATGTCAGGAAAAGATCTGTCAATAATTGTATAGTTGACCTAATTTATTTTAATGTACTTAGTCTAATTTAATTTAAGGTAATAATTATAGGTAATTAAGTTAGCTAAAGCCCTTGTTACATATATTTTAGTGTACAGTTTAATAAAACGCGCATGATTAAATGAATTTTAAGTGAATTCGTAATGTTGCTTAAGTGACATTTACAATTATAAAACTTCACGAAAATCAAATTTATAGTTCACATGATTACCTAATTCTTAGCTACTTAAGTAAATAATAAGTATGCAAATGTTACATCATATTACCAATTTCAAATATGGAACTCTACTCTACTATTACAAAAGTGGCTTACATACAAAACTATATTTATTTCAACATATTATTTTCTTTCACCGTGACCACTGACCACCAATAATCAGCGGGTGAATGCAATCGCACAATGGCTTTGAGAAACTGCGAAATAAGATCAAAGCATGGAAAATGTTGAGACTAAACAGTGTGCTTTTATTACAATATTTACAATTATTACACATCTACCTGTTCCGGAAAACTACAAAGTCGATGTACTGGTTATTTACCTTTGTCGCGCTTAAAGTAGGTACAAGAAACCGAGCTAGGTCAAACTTGGCGAGTAATGGAATGGACAAGCTACTAGACTTGAGTATCCGCCAAGATTAAGTCCCAAAGTTGTCGTATCGGCTCTAGGTACATTATTCTGTGTTCGAGTTTGTACGAGTCGGTACATTGGCCTTCTGTTCTACTTATTTTGTTACTTGGAAGACGAAATGCCCTTCAACAAAGTTTTTTGTGGACTACAATGCAGTATAGCACGTTTCGTTAATATGTTGAAAAAGATGTAAGAAAGGTGAGTGTGCAAGACTGCACAATCTTTTTTTATAAATGTACCTTTTTACGTATTTTTGTTTATGATTTTTGATACTGTTTTGTCTATTTTTTACTACATATTTGTCAGATTATTTTCTCCAAAAATCAGTGCCTTATTATTATTACAGTCGTCTATTAAAGTGAGCATTTATATCCTTGTAGAAAATTGACAGTGAGCGCGCTGCATCAACGGTGCAGCAGTGACGCTTCAATAGTGACGCTGCAGTGCTGCAGCCGTCATCCGAATATAACCTTTCCATGGTCCCTGTGCTTTCCAATAAAAATAAAAGATCATGTCGTTATAATAATATCTTGCCTACCTATTATCGTTTATGTATGCTGTTAAGCCTATCGTGGTAAGATGGGTTTGGGATACTTGGGATAATCGTTCTTATGCCGAATCATTACGACTTTTTATCTTACCTCTCATGAAAAACCATTTCAAACTTACCCCAACGTACCTTTTACTCAAGCATTAGCAAAATAAAATCATGTTAAATATCGCTTATATCAGGGTTAAGCTATTTTGGTGCCAAGATTTAAGCGCATTGTAACCAGTCTAATTACTATCATACTTTGTATTTGACAGCTCTATGGCAATAAATTTATGTTAGACAAGGGTAAGGACTATTTATGATAAAACCGTGCTGCTTTTAAGTATAGTTTTATAGTTAGTGAACAATTCTTCAATCAAAACAAAATGTTTTGTACTGACAATAAAATGTTTTTTCCTCATATTTATCAAATTGCTTTACAGACAGCTAAGATAAGGTAGATGTTTTATTGGACATACAAATAGATGTCAAATACAATATCACTACATAGTATAAAACAAAGTCGCTTCCCGCTGTCTGTGTGTCCCTATGTATGCTTAGATCTTTAAAACTACGCAACGGATTTAGATTCGTTTTTTTTAATAGATAGAGTGATTCAAGAAGAAGGTTTATTTATTATAAAGCATTTAGTAGTCACATAACAAATACAATTTACGAATCTAAGTTAGGTAGCTCACTAACAACGGAAACGTTGCCACCAACAACGGAAGATGTATTTAGCTATAATAATGTGATCATTTACAGCACCATTGTTATTCCGCCGTTGTTTACTCGAGGAAAATCTTACATGGTGATGAGTTTTGTGGGTCAGTGACGCTAGCGTTAAGTAAACATGACTAACAGCGGTTCCTTGATCTTGACATAGATGCGGGACTGTATAAATAAATCCTTCGCGCAAACCTGTTTGGTTTATTTGCAATAACTTGTAGCTATTGATGGTCCGCAGTACAATTGACTATGCATTTTAGAAACAAGTGATTCCTTTGGCTGTTTGAATTTGAAAGTAAAATTGAGTACCGTAAAATGGGGTGAGTAGGGTTCGCGGGGAGAGTTGGGTTATGAATGGGGAGAGAAGGGATGAAAGGGTGGTGATATGGGATTTTAAGGCTGCTACAAAAATAATGTATTCCAATTTAAAATTGAGCTATAGTACCTATAATACTCATAATAAAAAAAATCGATCCAACAATCTTCCAAAATCACATTTGTATGAAATTCCATCTCACCCCAATTACAAAGGACTACGGGGTGAGTTGGGATTTCCTGTTTATTGTCAAAGTTATGAAATTGAACTACCCAAAATAAAATAAAAACTAAAATACAAACGTCCGGAACACTTATTATATACACCATTCAGTTTGCATATGTAAAAATAAAATGTTATCGAGGTTTGAATGTCAGTTTTGACCCTACTCACCCCATTTTACGGTAGGTAAGTCTATTGTTTATTACGCTGTTTACTTCTTAACTAAACAATGGACTAAAATTAACATTTTTTAGTCAGAATAGAATATAACTTTTGTGATTTATGCATTATTTACAGAAGTTTTATTGCATAATTTCCCATAGCTGAAACGTATTGTGTACAATGTTAATTATACACATTTTTTTCATTAGTGTTTTCATTTAAAACATTGATGTATTCATTATTCGTAAGCATCGTTAATCTAACCTAGTCGACCTAGTAACACAACTGTCGTCTCGACCCGGTTACTTCACTCGTAAAAGCGAAAGTAATTAAACATCACTTACACCTAACGGTTATAATAACACGTCACAATATATAACTGAAGCATAACATCGTTGTTTAAAGTGCATTTTAAAAATGCAGCATTTATTTTAGTCACTATAAAACGCGCACTTAATTTACGAAGATAAGAATAAAAATTCACATCTCCGACCATTAAGCTCTAGGATGCTGTAAAATCGTATAAATGTATAATTATGTAAATGCGGTGCGGAGGAACTGGATGTGTGCGGTTTTCACTCACGGAGGCCTACTCGAATGATAAATATCCTAACTTAATTTGTTATAGGTCATAGATATGACGAACTTGACACAGTTCGCAGTGCATCTCGATGAGCTTGTTGGTGCTTGTGAGATGCACTGCGGGTTGTGTCAAGGTCGTATCGTATTAACAGTAAATCAAGTTAAGAGTTTAAAATCTGAATGCCGCCAACAGTAAGATACAAAGTGCACGAAGTCACAAAGTGCTCCGGTAAAAAAAGGGCAAAGATATATACGCTTTAAACATGTTTATGTTTTAAAAAGGCTTATAAAGTAGCTACGCCAATAATAAAGCTGGCTCTTACAGATAAAATATTTTTTTGACTCGAGAAAAATATCACGGGTTGATGTATTTAAAAAGCTTGAAAGCCACTCTTTTATTTTCCTATTTTATCTCTTAGCGGAATAAAAAACATATACGTCCATTTCAGATTATACAAGTTGTTACACCAGCCACTGAAAGTGGGATGGGTACACGTTGTATAGGTTTTATTATGGGACCCAAATTATGGGGCACAACTTTTATTATGGGACCAACCACGCAATTTCGAAAAAAGAAATTGACTCTCCCATAAGTACCTTTTGGCTGGCTGATGTTGATATCTTGTATGGGAGTGACAATTTTCTTATCGCAATTTCGGGATTAGTCCCATAGTAAAAGTTGCTCAGTATGACCTATGCAACGAGTACCCACCCCACTTTCAGTGGCTGATGTAACACGTTGTATTATTGCTCTGCGTAATTAAAAAACAATGATAAAATGTTTACATGCAACTTTTTACATGGTTTATTTAATAGCAATAGCATTATCGGATCGTTAGATAGGTAAAACGAAAACAAAAATGAACGAAATTATGTAATTAGTTACTAATTCACAAAAACTGTACATACCTTAACATTATCGTTAGCAACGGCGGTAAGTTATTGAATTTCATGTTGTTTTCGCAAAACAATCTAGATGAATCAATACACGCAGACGCAAACGACAGTCAACACAGCTCGCAGATCAAATACCGGGAATAAACTTCAAGCTCTTAGCTTCGCAAACAACTTAGATGTCATATTCCCTACAAACAAGTGACTGTTTGTGATGTCATTGATATGTAATTTAACTTGAAACAATCTTTCCTAAAATATATGGCATCAATGGGTAGGGTGAGCGAACGTATTATTTATAGAATCACGAAATGAAAGTACCTATAAAGTACAGTATGTACCTATATTCATCCAATAGACTAATTCCGGGTTACTTTGGCCCATGTGAAAACCACAGATAAATAGGCCTAATGAAAAATTTAATATAAAAACATGGACGGTCAGCTAAACCAAACATAACAGTGTACTTACCATTAATTTCAATGCATCAACATTGCATCGAGTTATTCCCAATGGCTAAAGCTAATGTGTTCTAGGGCTAATGTAACCCGACCTTACAGTATTTAGCAAACCACATGGTTTACTTTAAAGAAATAGTTTAATGACCTGTCTCACTCACCGCTCGGCTGACGAGATACTCCCAAATTGCGGATGGGTGCCGTCTAGAAGCCGCAGTGGAACTGACAAGATGATATCCAATTTATATCATTTTGATATGAGTTGCAGTGGTTATCGCTCGTAACTACTTATATAATATATAAATAAGAAAATATAAAAAAACAGTAGTAGTAATTCTTTAAGTTCGTATTTCAAGTCCTCGACATAGGAAATTCCAAATGGATTCCTTCCCAAAAATAATAATGTTTCCAAAACGCCGAGATCTCCAGGCGATACCGGGCTAGGTTTTGTAAAGCTCATTTATCACGAGAACTTGCTGTAAACTTTAACTTCCTGTAATTAGTACACTTAATGAACTAGTCCAGCTTGGCGAGTTAAAATCTTTGGGCGTGTAATAAAACGAATTATTGACTCTATACCACTTACGACGTTTTCTACCTAATCTACCTAGAGATTAACTTTTAAAAACGTCTATTTCTGAAGCTACCTAAAGATTGTTTAACATTGCAGCGTAAGTACATAAT
Organism: Cydia amplana; assembly: GCF_948474715.1. Lineage (NCBI taxonomy): Eukaryota > Metazoa > Arthropoda > Insecta > Lepidoptera > Tortricidae > Cydia > Cydia amplana. The sequence goes on along the minus strand of NC_086071.1, from coordinate 13,022,282 downwards.
CACGTTGGTTAAGTAGGGAAACCAACGCATATCCATATATCTATTAATCATCAATATCTCAATAAAATTTACTGTAAAGTAAATATCTATCACAGTACATATGGTGCTACATTCCCGAACTAGAGTGCGGAAAATAGCACTTTCCGTGCGTATGTCGAAAGTTTAAAGTGCCAACGTTGTACTATGTACTATACACGTGCGAATCCTTCCTGTGCTCTCTTCGGTCGTGTTTTAATTTATCGCCGCTCATTCCTAATTTCCTACGATACACGTGCGAATCATTCCTGTGCTCCCTTCGGTCGTGTTTTAATCTATCGTCACTCGTTCCGAATTTTCTCTTTTCCGCACTTGTATCGTAAATAACTATTATTGTGTCTGGCACGCGTATTATTATTACTATCCTCGTATCAATGATTAAGCAAAGGATTGATTGAAATGCGGCATTAATAATAATTTTACTAGTGAAAAGTTGCGCGCACCGTTGGTGCCACACGCTCAGGTGCGATGGTACATATGGCGCATGTCCGGAATGTCTCCGAGAGGCCATTTTGAACTTTTGATGTCAAAATGATGTCATTTCGTTATCAGTCGCCCATCTCGCCCGTGCTAATACATATACGAAGCAATACGAAATGTACGCGCATAAATAACAAAATGACATAATTTTGATATAGGAAGGTACGTTCGAATTGGCCTCGAGGAGTGAACTTCGTGGGTGCATTGACTCGCCGTCTTTTCCCGCTGTACCGAATTTATGAACATATCGCGCGCATTACGTCGGGAGGACAGAGGGCCTACCGCGAATCACGTTCGATGTGTTGCCTCTCTATCGCACTTGTGAATTCGTACGTAAGTGTGACAGGGAGGCAACACGTCGAACGTGGTTCGCGGTAGGCCCTCAGTTGTTGCGGTAACTTTATGTTATCTTGAGCGTGTCTTAAATTATTGTTAACTTGAAAAGGGGAAATATAAAATATAATAAACCTTTATAATTTAATTTTTGGAATTATGGATTTAACAAAAATTGGCGTTTTAGTTTTAAATATGTATGTATTAAAGTTTATATCTACGTTGTTTGAATTAATGTGATAACCCAAAAAGCTTTATTTGAGCCAAGAAAATAAGTAAGCAATGATATCGTTTTTGTAGCTAAGTTAAAAGCACTGATCAGTAAGGGGCATGGCTTCAAACCGGAGTTAGTGGGTTCAAAATTCGCTTCGTACCAAGACTTAGCAGTTACGTTTCACTAAATAAAAACATCGAGACGAAATCTTGTATGCTTGTATATTATGGCATGTATGTACGTACGACGAAATGTGTGAAGTTCTCAATTCGTATGCGGCTTGTATCGGGACTATATATAGTCTAAACCATCTTGTAATAAGATAAGATCGTGTAGTAGGGAAATGTAACACAGGCTTCTAATTTGTGATTTAGTTGGATGTTATTGGTAAAGTGTCATTCTATGGAACTTGGTAACTATGTAAACAAAAGTCACTAGTAAATTGACATTCAGAGACGATTTCAATATGGCGGTTTGTTTACATAGTTAGCAAGTTCCATAGAATGCGACTTTACCAATTAAAATTGGTAATTAATTAAATACTCTTAATTTAGGATAGTAAAATAGTCTATATGCATGGATACTGATACACAAAGTTTAAAATATTTTCATTTTAGACATAAACGGATGACCTAATTTCTTTAACTAGGTATAACGTAATTTAAATTTTAGCATTTTAGCAAATAATATGTTTGTAGTAAATCGATAATATAATATCGAATCGGCATACTACAGTAGAAGTCTGTATTTGTAAATAAAGGTAGTGACCAACTTCGAATGATCTTGTTTATTTACATAGAAATCAGTGCGACAGGCTTATGCGAGACTGCTCCAATAAACGCTTTTGGATTTCTAAATAACCATTCCAGGACAAAGTGTAGGGTGCGTTATGCCATATTTAAGTAGTGTCATATTATTTACTTAGATATGTATGTACAAGAATTTCTCGTTTAAAGGTAATATATATCATGGTATAGTTCATCATACAAGCACACACACAACACACACATACACAACACACTTACGTAATTATCTTAGCAGTAGGTATAATAAATTATAGTAATAGTGAATATAAATGTATAAACAGATGAGTAGGTATATAGTTGATACTGGTTTAAGTGCAATGTCATATTTCTATCATCCTTATTAAACTATAAAAATTGTTGCCATAAATGTTGCATTGTATAGGTACGTATAGTACATATGTAAGCGATCAGACCTTAGGTATAATATTTTTAACATGTGTATACTTCACAACCAACCTGCATTGCTACAAGTAGCGGTGGTTTATTCCCTGATCCCTATAAGACAGGTTTACCTAGTTTAGGGCTCAGGACACTATTCCTAGGCTGTCTAACAATAGAATACTTACTCCTAAAAATGTAATACCCTTCCACTATGTAATAAGCTGCATTTTTGATGCCTAAATGAATCATTTTTCACTTTTCACTTTTCACAGACATCATTCTATTGATTAGAGTCAATAAACTATTATCCTTGGGTCACGCTAATGCTTTTTTTATATAACGATATATTTATATGGATTAAAACAATTTTAAAACATCTGATGTAATTGGTTCACAAAGAATTACAGCAAACCTATCTATATTTTAATACATAATGTGCTATTATAGTGGAAACGTGAACATTGTGTCAATACTGTCAATATTTTAGCAAAATCATCGATATGTCTACAAACGAAATTACGATTTTTAAGAAAAATATCATTAAATCCAAAACAACGAAATCTATTTTTTTTTTACTATTCGCGTCAATTAGCCCAAGGCGATATTTTAGTGTTGCGTCCAACTTTCGCTTCATAGATTCGTTGCTTCAATTTGAACTATTGAGGCGTTATGTATAATTAGTTACGTCAGTACCGCTACGTGCCTTACCGGTACTAGACGGCGTGTGTGGAATAACGTATCCACTTTCACAGGTTGTCAGTGGCGAATGTTTTGGCCACGCATGTCACATTATCAACGCTTGATTGTGTAAGATGTTTATTTTATTGATTACGTAGGTATAGTTCAATACCTATATGCATATATGCATACGTACTGACAAAGTACATGTACTTGTATATATTATGACGCACCCTTTGAGATGACATTTAAGCTGGAAGCTAGACTAAGACTCCATTCAGTGCAATTGTTGAAGTCTATCAGGCTAGACCTATACCACATATGTGAATAATTGTGTTTAGGTATCTATTACGTAAAAATATATAAAGCTGTACTAAAATAATGTAAAATTTCATCAAAGTAACAATATTCAATATTATTGAAATAATCGATCATTGCGGTAAAATTGCAAAACATTTATTAAATTATTTAAATGACACATAATCAAAGTGGTTGAAACTCACATTTGAAATAATAAATAATTATTCCAATTTAATATCAATAATCGTTCGATTCATTGCGCCATTTATTCCTGAATAATTCGTAACTCGACTTCTAAATGATACGAAATCATAACCACGTGTTAAAACGTGATAGGGCTTTAATATGTCACCATACAAATAACCATTCATTACAAAGTGTGCAACTGTGTACGTATTGCATAACTCAAGTTACTATTACTTATCTACTTATTAACCCATAACATACAAATATTATTCACATAAAACTTCACGTACTTCATGTTAAAATAAAATTGCGCAAGTTTTTAGAAAATAAATTAACAAAATAACTATTTTTACCTTCATTGTTGGCCTTTTTACAACTCGACTATGAAATATTCATCAGTGTAATTAAACGATTCGCAATGCCGTTCTGGGTCATAAAATTGCTAGTTTTTATTAATATGTAAAAATGTTGAACCATTAGACCCTAAAAGTAAGTTGTCCAATAACTTAAATAACTATACATTTATGTATTTTTTTTCTTAATGTTTTACGTGATACCTCGTTTAGTAATTAAATAACACAGAACATTTTAAATATGAGCATATTAATCCAAAAACTCAAACAGCTATCTAACAACATAATCTTAAAATAAAATAATTTTGTGCTTGTAAATGTAGACCTTTAGTAATAAGTTTAGTGTCTACTAATTAACAATATTTAATTAAAATTATCACTTGTTGCATAACGCTCTCCCAAAAAGCTCAGTCAAACGTGACCAACATCAACAGTGAGAGTATTTCTCCGTTTTGTAGGTCATCTCATGTCATATCGTAGTTAATGTCATTTGATTTTAAAGTATAATTTATGACCGCTTTTACATAATGCGTTAACTAATATAATATGTATACAGGGTGTCTCTGACCATGGGGCCTTAAATCCAGGGCTCGATTCTACTCGCTAAACTGAGCTACTTTTATTATGGCACCAACCTCGAAATCCCGAAAAAAATTTTTACCTTTTCATACATTTTGGCTGATCAGATTTCGACGTTTTCTATGGAAAAGCAAAAAAAAATCCCTGATTTTAGGGTTGATCCCATAGTAAAAGTAGCTCAGTTTAGCGAGTAAAATCAAGCCCTGGATTTAAAGCCCCATGGTCAGAGACACCATGTATGAAATGAAAAGATGAAGAATGAAAATGAAGCGTTAATTTCTTGCGTACTAACAATGTTACACATTTTGCGAACCGTGTCGTTGCGCCACAAAAGGTAAAAAACTGACTTGGCCGATAAATCGGTAACGACATGCTAATTTGGACGCAATGAATTTCCACATTTTGTAAGCATATGCCGGGAATTAATTTCATAACTTTATCGGCATAGTTCAGTGGAACTGAATGTAAAATTTGAATTTTAGTTTATTTTATTTACATAAGTCAGTATTTATTAAAGAATTTATGTTGGTTTTTTGTTACCACGTGCTTTTAATTTTATTATCTATAAAGGTAATACAAAACATGTTTTTTTTATCTGCTTATGAATTCGTGGTGGTAAATAATTTAAAATTTTATAATCTATAAAAATATTAAACAGATTTTTTGTGAAATAAGTCGATATAATTCTATCACAGGCATTTTATCTTAATTATTTAAACCTAAAATCATATAATTATCAGTATATATGGCATACTTAATTAATGAAAAATATTTAACTAACATTTTTCACACATAATTTGTGGTTCTGTTGTACTCGACCTAATAATTATTTGTTTTCAAAATGTATAGCTAAGTCGGATTTTTATCTCTTTCTTTAGCTATAAATAACTTTTTTATCAATATAGATGCTGTACATTCATTTTAATTTAGCAATGTTGTTAATACCTGACCATGTGTTTAACAAACAGATAATATAATTATGCTTATGTATTGTGTACGTGAATATAATATCTGTTTTACCACCATACCATATATATTTGTACCACAAATATTCACTTAACACTTACAACGCATGATTGTTTTTTCTCTGTTAATTCAATTAATTTGTTTTGCACGCAGAATCCATTTATCAACCAGCAACGAGCCGACTAATCTCCGCTTTCTTTGATTATGAGGAGAGAGCCGGCGAGGCCGCAATCGTTTTTACGAAAGTTTACTTCGCTCATTTGTCATCTCACTGTCTTTTAAAAATAGTATAAATAAAAGTAGGTACTCACCGAAGAGAAGTTTTAGTAACACAGTCACAAAATGCCACAAAAAAGTTCGTTAAAGTTCAATCACAGAGCACGAAGGATTCGCGTTGGAGAGGTGTGGTTCGAGGTTCCAAGTTCGTTCTCGGCCAGTGTCGTGGAGGCACTGAGCTCGACGGAAGACTTGTGCGCACGGCTGCGCGCGCGCTTGTTCCTCTCACCTAAAACTGCACCGAATGTACCATAAACCAAAGATATCATAGAATTTGACACCCCACACAATAAGGTTAAGGATAGTAAAATGAACAGTAACGAAGTGTTTTTTTGCAAGCACGTAATTGCGTTACTGTGTAGTGATTAATAAGTTACTGGAGCGTGAGAAATGTGTTAGAGAATTTTAAATGCACTGGAATCTGTTGTCTGAAAGAAAGTGCATGTATCGGCTCGGCTTGTGAGTATAATGTAATGTGATAATGAAATATAATGTTGTAGGGCATTAGAATTGAAATTAGCTGCCACATGATATAAATATTCAATATGTTGATTCTCCCTACTTCGCCACCTTATTATACTTTTCTCCCCTATTTATAGTACACTATTTTGACATCAGTATAATTATAATACAGTGTACTTACTGCAAGTAAAAAAATATTATAAATGTTAGCTATAATTTTAAATAAATAAATCACATTGTAAAAAATTTACCATAATCAAATGTCAAAAAGTTATTATTTTTATTATTAATACATTTGTATCATTGGCTTCATCATGGTAAAAAAAGTGAAAGAAGTATTTTACAATAACTCTTACCATTTACTCTAAGTATTTAAGTTACATTTTCACACGAATGATAAAAAATAAAATATGTATTGGATTTACTTTTCCATTAAGACACCGAAGCTAAATAATACATTCTTAATAAGTCTGAAGAAACTGAAGCAATCTGCTTTATTAACTAAGGCAATACTTCGCTAATATTGTCACGAAGATATTATTGTCGCAGATAATATTGTCAAGCGTCTAATCCGTGCTAACTAGACGCTAAGAGAGAGAATAACTAGTGCACAGCGCGACCGCCGCCGCCACTGCAAATACTTATTATTTACTTATATGGAGATATCTCTCCATAGTGTTTTCCCAAGAAATTGCTTTATTTACCGCTAGTGTAGATTTTTTAACTATTTTAATGGTAATAAAAACTTGTATTGAACTATACTTACTCAGTGACTCATTTAGAGGAACGCAAAAAAAGGTTTAATTACTGGATTACTTTACAGCACATTAAATTAATTTCAAAATTAGTAATTACGAGTAAACTTTTCATTACTGGATTAATTTACAGCACATTAAATTAATTTCAAAATTAGTAATTACGGGTAAACTTTTCATTTGTGTTCCTCTAAATTTGTCCATGAGTGTAGTTAATTATAATATTAAAATCAATTTTTAGATATTTTATGCAGTTTTATAAACTCTTATTTGCTTAACCTTTTGGACGCCAATAACCGATATATACGCACCGCAGGTCCAACGCCAAAGACGTATTAATCGGTCATAGACCACAGAGCAACATAAACCTAGGTGCATATGCATAAAGTTCAATTTCAGTTTTGACACTTCGGTGACGTGGTGTCTGAGAGACAGCTTTTGTGTTTGATACGGCGTCGAAAAGGTTAAGGAGCCCACTGATTACCAGTCCGCTGGACGATATTGGCCTGTCAGTTAGAACAAAAACTTGACAGTTCCGAACAACTGACAGGCCGATACCGTCCGGCGGACTGGTAATTAGTGGGCCCCTTTAGGTAAAAAAATACTATTAATTAAATATCGTAAAATTTGTAGCATTTCAATTGCAAAGTTGTTCAATTTATAATTGATAAAAACGATTTCAAGGGTTGATTGACTAATGTTGAAATTAATATTTAACAACGCTAATTGGACTGCGTTATGTAAGAAACGATCAAGCGACACTGAGCTATAGCCGCGAAAATCGAAGTTCGCAAATTGCGGGCTTTTTTTTCTGTCCCTCTAATTACGCCTTCATTGGAGTGAGTAAAAGAGAAAGATCCCCGCAATTTGTGAATTTCGGTTTTTGCGGTAGCCCCTCTGAGATCAAACTGAGAAAATGAAATAGGAATATCAAACATTTCAATAAAATTGTTGTAAGTTCATTTTATATGTTGAGGTTTTTTACTCTAAAGCTATGGAAACATGTAAAGTTTATAAAAATTTAGAAAATATTACGATACCTATCAAAGTTTTGAAGTTAAATATTAGCAAATTTTCGCGAATTAGAGATAATATTATATATTACCTAAAAAATATATTACCTAAAATCCTAAAACCACCTAACCGCTATACTTTGTATCTCTTTGTTAATTACGGATTAGGTTTGGAAACAAGAAACCTCCTTCTTATATTTTCAACCAAAAGGTTGTCGGTTGTCGATAAAATTGATTTCAAATTGTAGCTCTGTGGAAATAGCGCCTTATTGACAACTGACAATACTTCCCTTTTTGGTTGAAAATGGCACATAGGTATTTATTTATTTACTTACGAGAAAGTAGACCTTCTAATATTAGTCTGAAGGAAGCTGGCAAGAAGTTTTTCCAAGGAAGATAGATGAACACTGAACGCTTACTCTGACGCGGGTGAAACCTCACTGACGTATTTCTTGTGTCATTTTACATAATTTATCATAACGCAGAATAGAAGATTCCATTTACAGAATTTCATTAAATAGGTACTGTTGCTGGAGCGGTAGTCAAAAACACAAAAACATCGACAAAAAAACTGCGACATGACTAGATTTTCCAAGTCCATTGTCCACTTTAGATTCTATGTACCTATAACTTAATGCTCTTTCTACCAGTTCTGTTATTATTCGCTAAGTCAGTGTCACTGCTCTTTACAATTAGTATTTACTATTACTTCTTTGTCATATTTGTACATAGTATGTTATGATGCATCTATCAATACATTGTAAGTACCTACTTCGTTATAGTATTTCCCAATTTAAACCCTTAACAACAACTATTCACTTAGTTAAATGGTAAAAGTTTATTACGTGCGGTATTGTTTACCTCCGATGCTTAGTTTAACCATTGAAGTGGCAGGAACCGGCTCCCCGGACAATATAGGTAATTTAAATTTGAAATTTGATTAATTAAAATAAAATCGAAAATCTAACTACTCAAAAATGACGTATGCCACTTGAAAGGATAAGAGGCGTTATACGTTTGACACCATTATCTGTATGTGTGTCTCTGTGTGGTATTGTAGCTCTCAAACAGATGGACGATTACGATGCAGTTTTTTACATGAAAGCGAGTTTTCTTGTTCTATGATTGATAAAAATCGATCCAGCAGTTCGAACAGTAATCACGTAATCTATATCTCTATCCCAAAATTATGGAAGGAATTTTTTGGCATAACTGCGTAGGGTAGGGTATTTTTTAATTAATTTATTTATTAGACATTGCGAATAAATATTTTATTTATCACTACATTTTTTTACTAGGCACAAAAACAGGGAATAAATGAAACGATGCAAAGAATTTTATTTGCAAAAACAGTAACTTCTGACGTTTTTATTTTAAGGACAACGTATATTTTGTCAAATATTCATACGCTGCAATATAATTTCGAACTATAATGGTGTCGCCAGGCCGCAAATTTGCAATTTTGTGGTTACCGCCTCCATCAGACGGGCATGTGAGCCGAGACAGTTCATCGATACATTATGGAACCGATTTGCATTCAATATTGTACCCGTAATGTGAAGTGGGCCGTTACGAAAAATAACAAATGGTTGCAAAATAGTCTTGCTCATTGTCGTCGGCGATGCTTACTGGTGAACTATTGTGCTGAAATAAATACTTATCACCTTAGAAACTAATTGGAACGTACCCTGACAGCTAGGTTAGCTGGAAGAGATCCCTTATAGGGATAAGTTCGCCTTTGTACCTAAATTTATGTAAATTTCATGTGAACCTGTTTTTGTACAATAAAGTGATTTACTACTACTACTATATGAGAGTATTTTTATTTGCGATATATGAGGCCAACAAGCAGTCGCCGAAACACCGAAATTCTAACTTAAAACGACTTTTACATTGAACCTAATAACCCACTGTTGTATGTTGTATCAATGGTATATTATTAAGAAGAATAAATACAATTTACTAATAACGCTACGCTTCGGACAAGATATAACAAAGTACAGTTCAATTAGTTTTATTCATTCAAAAACTTTTCAATTGTTTGTTTTTCTAGAAATTTGACTTATTTTTTGGAATGTACACTGAAGCTAATTTAAAAATATATGAACTATCAAATTAATGTGGGAAATGAGTGGCCACCAAAAGTTTTGACACATTTTAGATTTTGTAATCGGTGTTTTATGCGAATTACAAGGTTAATGTTCGGTGTAACAGATGAGGATATGTACATTATGATCAACAAGTCAATTTATTTACACATTAAAATGTTTTCCATGTTCACTGGTCATGCCTTTTAATGGTAGGTACATATTAAACTAAACCATGCGATATAAACAGAAGTTTTGAATATGATTATGATAAATGGTTGGATTAGGAAAGCATGTGCGAAAATATACTCTTACATTAGGCAAGTTAAACCGAACGGTTTGGGTCACGAGAGAACAAAACGAACTATTGTAACATTTGTAACAATCGTCAAGGTTAATCACTTTGAACAACAGAGCAAATGCCATTTTCTTAGCTGAAATCTTGTTAAGCACGCAACGGTTAATAGTTCATTGTTACAATTTAAAAATTCGTGTTTTTAGGGTTCCGTACCTCAAAAGGAAAAAACGGAATCCTTATAGGATTATAGGATCACTCGTGCGTCTGTCTGTCCGTCCGTCTGTCCGTCTATCACAGCCTATTTTTTATTCATTATCTACCTACGCATTAATAAATAGCATGATGTTAATGGACATGAATGTTGTGTGCATCTTACGACACTTTTTGTATAGCCTGTTTTTACCGGCTCTACATCTATTCTCAAATTTAGAAAGTTGATGTAGTACCTACAATAGACATCAGGTTTATTAGAAATAATCGATTGACATCTTCCAAAAATCATGCATGTTCCCAATTTAGTGACATAATTACATAAATTTTTAATCATCATCAGGCATTCATAAATCAACATTACATAAATAATAAAATAGCAATGAAAATTATATTATGACATATTTAATGTAAGCAAAATACGTAAAAACAGAGGCTGTTGTGGTTTTAACAACGTAATAGAAGTAATCAGCATCAGGACCTTGTTAAAACTAGAGGCGTATTCTGATTGTAATAAGAGGTTAGGTAAGTGACAAAGGTGACATTTCTTTATCCAGAAACGTGTTATTCCAATTTGAGTACGCCTTCTAGTCTTATTAAGTTATTACAATTATCCATTTCATTACATGTTTTGTTCTAATGTGACCTGAATGATATTATTTTTATTTGTGTTTTACTTTTCATGTGTATAATTATGTGTTTTGTGGTTAATATAGTTAATACATATCAATGCTGTTGTTGGCTTATCTGATTATCTACATAATTATAAATTATAATGTTTATATACATACCTTATATATTATATTTCTTTACAAATATTTATTCACATTATAAGTACCACATTATAGGTACAGTCATCAATACTATTAGCTTAGCATCTTTGCATTCAAACTTCTATGCAGGGGGATTACCTTTTCTCTGCAGCTGACTGTATTATAGGATATTTATAATTAAATTACTTTGATGAAAAAGACTTTGTGAAGCGCTGGTGGCCTAGCGGTAAGAGCGTGCGACTTGCAATCCGGAGGTCGCGGGTTCGAACCCTGGCTCGTACCAATGAGTTTTTCGGAACTTATGTACGAAATATCATTTGATATTTACCAGTCGCTTTTCGGTGAAGGAAAACATCGTGAGGAAACCGGACTAATCCCAATACGGGCCTAGTTTACCCTCTGGGTTGGAAGGTCAGATGGCAGTCGCTTTCGTAAAAACTAGTGCCCACGCCAATTCCTGGGATTAGTTGCCAAGCGGACCCCAGGCTCCCATGAGCCGTGGCAAAATGCCGGGACAACGCGAGGAAGATCGATGAAAAAGACTTTGTCTTCAGATGTGCTTTAAGTATTATAAAGTTTAAGTTTCATAATCTTAAAAGTATGTAAGGATATTTGAATAACCCACCAAAATACAATGCAATCGGAATTTTAGATAAGATACTGACGGCCTGATTCTAATTTGAATAAAATTAAAATCGAGACTAAGAACACGAGACGCGAATAAGACCGTTACTTACTTTCCTGATCTGTTTAGGGGAGCGCAAAACCTGCATCTAATAACATTTACTGTTTGAAGCATTTAGCTTTGCAATTAAATGCAATGATCGCAATAAAATCATTTACAACCACATAACTTGTTCTCTGTCTCACGAGTCACCTAGAAATGTACAATTTTCATAAATCATACCGAAGTCATTAAATTACTATAAAATATAAAAGTACGAGTACCTAACTTAATTAGATGTCTACTTGTATTATTATAATTATATTTTGAAGTTTTGCCACGGTTGCGTATTGCGTCCCTTTCCTTAATTATAAACGTAGGTGACAGTGATATAACGCAAAATCAAAATCACTGTTAGTTGCTGGCAACGTAAGTAGGTAGGTACAAACTCAAAAACCTGGCCAAGTGCGTTTAGGATTTACCTACAGAATCTTCCGGACCTGTAAGGCAATATTTTATAACGTTTTGTCCTTTTTTTATACATTAAATAATATTAAACTGTAATAAGCCTTTCAGTTTTTTATGGCTGCTATTTAACTGATCACCAGATTTAGTAAAATTTAATACCAAAAAAATGTATTTTACCACCCTAAAATAATAAATGATCACCAAAATTATAACTCCATTTTAATGTGAAATGATTACCAATTTTATTTCATTTTACTATCCTATTAAAGGAAAAGACACCAAACTAATCATTATTAACCCAAAAATAGTAAATGATTACCAAATTTCAAATCCCATTTTAATGTGAAATGATAACCAAATTTTTACATCTTGCTATCGTATTAAAGAAAATGACACCAAAATAATAATTGTAAACCCAAAAATATTAAATGACCACCAAAATTAGAACCCCATTTTAATGTAAAATTATAACCAAATTTTTAAATCTTGCTATCCTATTAAAGCAAATGACTCCAAAATAATCATTGTAAACCCAAAATTAGTAAATGACCACCAAAATTGTAACCACATTTTAATTAAAAATGTGCAAATATTTAATATATCGTTATCCTATTAAATTAATTAATCCACTTTGTCACCTTTTTCTAGTAGCATTTCTTTTCTGTAAGGGTCGCAGTTCAAACCTAACCTAACCCACTTTTCTTGTAGCATTTCGTTTCCGTAAGGGTCGCAGTTCAAACCTAACCTAACCCACTTTTCTAGTAGCATTTCTTTTCTGTAAGGGTCGCAGTTCAAACCTAACCTAACCCACTTTTCTAGTAGCATTTCTTTTCTGTAAGGGTCGCAGTTCAAACCTAACCTAACCCACTTTTCTAGTAGCATTTCTTTTCTGTAAGACCAAGACAGCCAGACAGACAGACAGGGGCTAGTAATTTTGGCATCATTTTACTTTATTTGGTAATACGTATAAATTTTTTGGTAATCATAGTGGTTTAATTAGGTGAAAATATCGCATTAATTTGGTCTTCAAGATTTGGCGATCATTAATGATTTTTGGTAATCGTTCAATATATTTGGTATTTGAATACAATTTGAAGTGCAGTCGTAATTAAAACGGTGGTAGTTTTGTAATTTTAGGCCTTATTTTTTTGGTGTTCAGTAATTTTTTTTGGTATGCATGATTTTTTCATTTAGGGTACCAAGTATTTTTTGGTGGTCATTATATTTGTATCCGTTTTTTATTTAGAGTAATCATTTATTTACAAACAAGATATATACAGTGTATTACTAAAAGAAATTAAAAACTAGCTTAAATCTAAAATAGGCCCTTGAGGCATTGTACCAAGGATGCTGGCGACATTTCCTCGCTGTATCGCAATGCTGATACGTTGTGCGAGGTAGCCGCCAGCTCTTCGGTCACCAGTTACGTCAACCAGACGCTTCGCGATTTCTGCGAACAACTTATGCGCGCTGGGACCCCATGGACCTAGAGTTTCAACTCCAAATGGTACAAAATGGTACTCTCTACCGAGGCTCTTATATTTGTTACGTTTTAAAATTTCGGCGCTTTCCGCCGCCCCGCCCGCTTTTACATTAGTCCGTTGGAGGTGGGACGGTGCCAGTGTGTCTACGCAGGTAGCATCCCACACTAACATCCGTCCCAAGCTCCAAGGAACTAAGGACACCCCATCGGGCCTCTTGCCATCGTCTCTGAAAATGCCAGTCGGCTCAAGAAGAGCAGGCACATTGATGGTGGCAAGAGACCGACGGATTATGTCATTAAGCGACGCATGTCTCGAAAAGCGTCCTGCACTTTTTTGACAGGATAATCCATGGTGTCCCAGTCGGTCCACGTCCGTGCCACAAGAGCATATGTGTGGCGTACACACCGAAACCCCAAGTCGCAAACCAGTCGCCAGTATAAGGGAGGCCGGATCCAAGAAAGTACCAGTATTGGGCAAAGGATGGGCATGTAGCCAGTAACCGGCTTCCCGGGCTCCGACCGCCAAAAGCCTCGCGCGATCTGGACCTGTACAGTTGTTTAGCAGAGTATTGTAAGCTAAATCACAGTAAACATTATCCCAGCTCCTTTGTGAATTTGGGTTGTCTGGAAATTGTTTGCCTGGGCAAGCAATTTTAAAAGCATTTTTGGCGTCCTCAAAGCCCGCAATCTCACAGTTTGTGGGCAAAGCCCTTAAGATATTTCCTGTGAGACCAGACGTGCTATGAGTGGACGCCAAAAAGGCTGGGGAAGCCACACTGGAAATTTTGCGAATTCCTAAACCTCCAAACCGAATAGGGAGGGACGCTTGAGACCAGGAAGTCTCACTTAGCTGAATGTTATTATTATTATTATTATTATTATTTATTATTCATATAACAATACAAGATTGTGTTCGAATATTAACATTAATGTACAATAAAATAACTAGAATTAGAATTAAATAGCAATAAAAATACATGTCAAAAAAAATAACTCATCTTAAATAATAATTATACAATACAATACACAGCATACATTAGCAATTATACAGCAGTAACATTGAATTTAAAAATATCTATTAGATAATCATAAAAAAAAAAATCGTATTATAAATAAGCTACTACATAAGTCCCTATAATCAAAATCTCTCATCCTTCATAAATTCTTCCACTGCATATAGGCACTGATTTAGCAGGATTTTCTTAAGCTTAGTTCCAAATAAGTTTGAATTAAAAACAGACTTTAACTCTATAGGCAACTTGTTGAAAAGAACAATGCCCTGATAAGCTTCAGCGTCCTTGACTACTTTCAGTCGTGTAGCAATAGTATGAGGCAGATCTTTCCGCCTTGAAGACAGCCGTAAATCTCTCTCATCTGTTGATTCTATTTCAGATAGATTTTTCACCAGATCTTTGAGCACAACAAGGATGTAGAGGCTAGGAACAGTTAGAATTCTAAATGTTTTAAAGTATTCTCTGCATGAAGTCCACTGTGGTACTTTTGCCATTATCCTGATCGCTCTTTTTTGCAATATAAAAGCAGCCTGGACATTACACTTAAGGCTATTCCCCCATAGTTTTATACTATAACGTAGTTTAGACTCTAATAGCGCAAAGTAAACCATCCTAAGTTGACTTAACAACAATTCGTCCCTCAGGCTACGGAGTGCATAGCATGCAGAACTGAGTGAGCTAGTTAGTGAATTCAACTCTTCTTTCCAGCATAATCTTGAATCTATGTGCACTCCAAGAAATTTCACTGATTCAACTTGTTCTATATTGGCACCCTCTAAACAAATTTTCAAGCAATCTTTTTTCCTCGTCGTGGTACTGAAGAGTAAAGCATTTGTCTTATTGCAGTTTAGCTTTAAATTGTTAACTCTGAACCATGCACTAAACAACGTGAGAGCCTTATTTACCTTGTCATTTAACTCCAGTAGGTTGTTAGCACGGATTACAGCGTTAGTGTCATCAGCAAACACTACTAATTGTTTAGAATCGTCTCTAAACTAATTTTGATCAAATCATCTATAGGCGACAATAAATTTTGATGTTTCCAAAAAGGACAACAGCGGAGCACATATGTAAATTTAGGGACAAAAAGGCAGAATTTGAGAATCACAAGAGCATAATGAGGGCTAATTTCGAGTAAGCGATTCGTGTGACTTTTGAATTTAGTTATAGCGTTAGAAATAAAACGGGGAAATGATTCCTCTAATATAGGAGAACCCAGGAGGCAAAGAGAATACTTGATCCCACGGAATGAGAAATTAGATCCTTCAAATGTTGGAGCGAGATCCCATTTTTTATTTTAGTTTATATTATTTATTATATTTCTATGTAGCATGAATGCTCGGTACAAGTTATACCTGAATTAAATCCAAGTGAAACTTTATATGCAATAAAGGCACTGAGTAAAGTACCGCATCTGGGGCAAGTTAATGAATACCAGCAGTGAATGCGTTAAGTATGGAGGATCTCAATACGTTCGAGACTTCGAGTAGGTATTGAGTATTGATAACGGTTCAGCGGGCGCGACCCTTCGAGACCACGCTACGTGCGACGTCGTAAACCCGTTATACTTACTTGCGTATTTTTACATGCAAATGTTAACAACCTCCCACCGTGAAAATAAATTGAATTATTATCTGTGTATGAAAAAACACAGATAATAATTTTAGTTATCGAAATTGTAAAATATTTCACATACGTAGGTAAAAGTAGGTATTATACTTTTTGTGAGGTACGGAATATAATGCGCGTTTCGAGTCTTTAACAGTTGAAACACATAAGAGCTTAAGGCAATAGTTAATTTTATAAATACTTAAATACTAATAAGGAGCTTAGATTCCTTATTTTACCTCTGTGTCTACATACTTACTATTAATAATAGGGTCTCATAATACATTTTTTGTATCTCCCAATTCATAGGAAATAGGCTACATGACTAATTTTCATTTATGGTATCAATAGATCGGGTTTGTTTTTAGGATCAAATGTCTATATGGGACCCATTGCATTAAAGTAACACAAAAGTCAGAAATTGTAGTCAAAGGCCGACAGTCGCACTTCACTCGCGAAACGCCCTATACAAAATGACAAGGGAACGTGACGACGTCAAGGTCTCTGGGAGCGCATCTTGTAGTATGGACAAAACAAGAAAATTGCGTTTTTGTCGGTGAAATATTGCGTTTATGTAAATAGTTGCCATACAATTTTTTTTGGATGAAATGTAAGGAATCGAATGGTATACCCTTACTTTTATCGTTTTTGGAAGTTAAAAAAAAAACTAAAATTTTGAAACTTTCAGGTATTTTACTAGATTTTGTTATAAAATTCAACATGTGTCATCATCCCTATTAGATACATACATTATACAGGTGGAAAATTAATCGTGAAAAATGCATTATAATTACTGACTTATGGATCAGGCGGCTGGCGGCTCACCTTGTTTTATTTATGCTATATTTCACAAAACATTTTTCAATTTATGAAATTCTAATCTCGATACGGTTTGATAGTCATATTTCACACGTGAATTTCCCAATAGCCTGACCTTCGTGGGTCGTAATTGCTCACGTACGTACGTGACAAAATTCACTATCACGAGTGTAATTACTTACTAAATGGGTCAAAGTTTAGTCATAAGTGTATGATTATTGTGGATGAGTGTATCTGAACAGCTAATTGGGCCGTGTACATGAAATGAAAGGGAAGTATATACCATAATATATACCTACGGCATTTACTGTGGATGTTTTATAGAACTATTAGTTATCACAATACTGAACTGTTGAAAAGGACAGACAGACATACTAAATATTAATGAAATAATTTACCAACAAAGTTCATATAAAAATATTAATTCATCTTTGTGTTAGAATTTGCGTACTTAGTTAAAAAATCCTATGAGTATTGGCAATAGGTTAAAATGTTCAAGTTCGCTATGAAAATACATGAATACGTCTATTAGGAGAATATTACCCAGTGGCGTATGTGGGTGCGTATGTACTATGACGAGTAGATTATGGAGAACATAATGATAACAATTATAGGGAACAATTGCCTATACCTAAATTACCTAAGGCCGGGCGAATAAGAGGAGGCACATGCACCAATACGTACGTATATGGTACACGTTCAATAATAATATAGCAATATAAAATGAAAGTATATTATACTTTGTACCATGTGTATCTGTAATATAAATATTATACGTTATACTTGAACATCCAGACCAGACCATCGAACATATCATTTTGGAATGTCCTATCACCAAATATATAAATAGGACATGTGAATGACTTCAGTGCCCTGACTCAAGACACGGCTACTGACCTGCACCCATAGCACATGATTGACGTGACAGTATCTCGCGGCGAGATAGACTACCCGTCTTTTTCTAACTATATTAATAAAAGAGGGAGGGGTAGTCTATCTCGCCACGAGATACTGTCGCGTCAATCATGTGCTAGCCCGGCTGAGTAGGGCAAAATTCTAAATTTTAAATTGTTGTGAATCCATTGACATGTAATACCTAAAGATATATGGTTAATAAATCAGTTCGTCGCCGAAAAATTGCCAAATTTATCTAATGATTTTGCACATTACAAATATCTTTTTACCTAGAAATCCAAGCTACCTCCTTTCTTCCCATTTGACGTTAGGCTACTCTCATTATTTAAACTGTGTGAGAGGCTTAAATGAAACATTTAAAAAACATGTAATTAAACATTAGATATACGTCATGTCAGAGCTGGCATTGACGTCAGGCGTTTTGTTGTAGAGTTTATTAGTGAAGTAATTACAGGGGCTAAATGAATTCCGCTTTTCAAAGACGTTAATACAACCATTGACATGCAGTGTCGGCGTGCTTTAGAATTTTTATTTACATGTCTATAATCAGATGAACTCGTTTTGTTAAACACACTTCAAGGTATCGTATTTTTACCTTGAATTAATGTGACAATGAACCAAAAATGGGCTAGGGCTTACGCGACTGCCCTCCCCCCCTGAATTCTACACTAGAAGTTGTTTTAACCTAACCAATTTCCGTCGAAGAGTATGGTTAATACCGGAAAAAAAAACGCTTTGTATAAATGTGGCTGTATCTACTTCATATTTATCGAAGTTATTCGAAGCAAAGTGCCTACCTACCTATCTTAAAACTTCGAAGAATCGACTGATAAATTATTGATAAATTGATACCCCTTATTTTATTTACACTCATCAGGAGCTCGAATGGAACCCATAAAGAGGGAAGTAGGATATTATGGTCCGGAATCGAAAGTTAATTACGCAAGAATATGAAAATAATGAAAACATTGAAAACGACAAGGATAATATGTTTAAATAACAGCATACATGGAAATTGTGATTTAACTGCGCTCCTATCGCTGTTGTTAAAGCCCATTATTTTAATTATACCCATCGTTCTATGGAAAGTAATTTCTAAGCAAAATATATAAGGATTTCTTGTGAAAACATACTCATTACTTATCCTGAACTTGGGAGACGACATGGAAGTATATTTCTATTTTATTTTATTTCTCTGCGTCGTATTCAACAGAGGTGAGGACAATAGTTCTGTTCAGGAGCTTAAATGTGGATTTGAAAAAGCTTTATTCTTCTCGAGATTTTATCCTCTCCGTTGCTGTCGTCTTTTTGTGTGACGGGCTATTAGCATTTTTTTTTTAATTGACGCACTTTGTGATATTTTTAATTTTTTTGCGGCGAAACACTCACAACGTCTTTGTATGATATGTTTTATTTCCGGTTATTGTGGTTACATGTAAAGTTGTCAGAAACGATCGAAATATATTACCATTAAAATATATTACAATATTATATATATTTTATTATTAATTACAATAGGCTACATGACTAATTTTCATTTATGGTATCAATCGATCGGGTTTGTTTTTAGGATCAAATGTCTATATGGGACCCATTGAATTAAAGTAACACAAAAGTCAGAAATTGTAGTCAAAGGCCGACAATCGCACTTCACTCGCAAAACGCCCTTAACAAAACGATAAATGAACGTGGCGTCAAGGTCTCTGAGAGCCCATCTTGTCGTATGGACAAAACAAGAAAATTGCGTTTTTGTCCATGAAATATTGCGTTTATGTATATAGTTGCTATATACCATATTTTTTTGGATAAAATGTAAGGAATCGAATGGTACCCTTACTTTTATCGTTTTTGGAAGTTAAAAAAAAACTTAAATTTTGAAACTTTCAGGTCCTGTATTTTTGTAACATTTCCATATTTTATTTTATTTTAATATCCACATTATTGTAATAAATTGCTTGTTTGCTATCTATTTTACTTCACATTTATTAATTTATTTATTATTTATTAATTTATTAATTCACATATATTTTAATACCAGACTGGAACTACCTACAGAAGTAATAATAATTATAGTTTGCATGATTTTGTAACAAGTAAGTCAGCCATTAAACATGATCGACGTTGAAATGAGCTAGTGAGGTTTTCAGAACAACTGTGTTGAAACTGACACGGACAAGAAGATTGACACGACAGATTCAAAATTGGTAACAGTGTTTAAGGAACCTGCGTAATTTATCGCTGTTCCGGCTAATAGAAACTATAGACCGTACTAGCTAATCTTAAGGTCTAAATCACTATCTAGTTGGTGTACTTAAAATGGGGTGAGTAGGGTTGTTATCGAGGTTTGAATGTCAGTTTTGCCTCTACTCACCCCATTTTATGGTAATCATATTTCAGAAGTCAGATATTGCTGCTATAATATCATTTATAATGTATTTTATATGAATTATATGAAAATTATCCTATTGAGTAGGTACTAGGTATAATTATTTGACTATTAAGCTCCGGGCGACTTTCATTTTGAATAATTCTATTTCACGGCTACGAGTATTAAAATGGATAGATTTTTATACAATAGGCTATTGAAAAAAATCTCAGTTCAATAATCGTTTAGTTGGCTACATTCAGTATGAGATATTTTAAAATAGTAGTATTGTGTGTTTTCTATATGTATATATGTTGTCCTTTGTGATTTTATTACAATAATTTTGTTATGCGTACAGAGTTTAAACAATAAGTATTTTGTAGATATCACAGCTGAAACTATGATGTAAATTCGTAATAAGCATTATTAATTTTATTAATTTCAGACGTATCATGTAAAAAACATGGCCGGATGTCGAAAGTAGACGGTGGTAGGATAGTAGGTGGCTACAACACGACGATACAACAGGTCCCATACCAGGTGTACATGATAGTGCAGAAGCCAGGAAACAAGTACTACCAGTGCGGCGGGTCTATCATCGGCCCGCGACATGTTCTCACTGCAGCGCATTGTCTGACTGGGTGAGACGCAGGCAGAGTTGGTCGAACGTTAAATTGCAATTGATCATTAACCATTACAAATTGATCCATAAACCGTAAAGGACGGTTACAGTTTACGGTTCAATTTGTAATGGTTAATGGTCAATAATGGTCAATTGCATTAACGTTTCGGCCAACTGGTCGTAGGTATAAGGAGCATTCCACGAAATTGTTTATCGTTGTCCCGCATAGACGCGAATTTTCTGAAGATTTGCAGGTAAGGAAGTTTTGTTCTGTCACAATGGATATAAAAAATTCTCAGTAAAATAATCATCGACTTGAAACGTTGAAAAACTGGAGGTATCTAATTATAGTATACGAAATAAAATTAGTTTTCAAGGGAAAGCTCATGGAATGCCCCACAAATTAAATAAATGTAATCGTAAGGCGGTTTGTACTTATTGACAGCTGCATGTTCTCTCTTGCTTCAACATATAGAATCATCGGTGAACATATATAAAAAATACATTCCCACAATCTACAACCAAACCTCCCTTTTTTTAAGTCTGCTAAAAATATAGGCACCCTGCTTAAAATGTACTATTTCTTATATACCTACGTACTGCAATAATGAATGAATAATGATTCCAGGGTAATAAGAGTGTACATCCGAGCAGGTAGCACAGAATCTGATACCGGTGGTAAGGTGTACACTACGTCACTTTACACGCAGCACCCCCGCTACAATGCTGCGAACTCAGATTACGACGTGGCCGTTGTACGGCTGCTACAGAAAATGACTTTGGATGGAACAAACACGAGGGCCATCTCGTTGCCACCTTCGAACACGGCTGTTCAATCTGGAACCGATATTCTGGTGTCCGGATGGGGTACTACTTCTGTAAGTAAAAAAAACCATCATATTTCAAGTTTCTTCAATGATTAAGGCTGTGCGTTGTTTGTCAGTATCTTATAAGCATTGGCTTATGCCGTGGTATACTTTAACGTAGTTTGGCTTCATAAATATTAGTGTAAGGCCTGAGTGGACGCTCATTTTGGGCGTGCAGCGAGGCGGGGCGTGCGGCGTCCATGTCAAACAAATGCAAACGTATAGGAGCGGCCTTACTGCACGCTGCTCAAATCACTTGTGAGCCCGACGCCACGCTGCACGCCCCGCCGAACGCTCCGCTCCGGGCGCCCACTTAAACTAAATAGGTCAGGCTATACTTTAATGGTCTAATTGTTGTCTAATCTAAACGACGGAATTGTAGGAAAACGGTAACACTAGTCGCAACCTAATGGCAGTGACGGTTCCTGTGGTGGCTACGTCGGAATGTGAGAGGGCGTACAATAACGCCATCACCGCCAGGATGTTCTGCGCAGGCGTTTCGGAAGGTGGAAAAGATTCTTGCCAGGTAAAACATACATGTAGTACGCAATACCACAGAATAAATAATAGTACTAGGTACAGAAGACTCACTCTCTAACAAAACGCGTCTGTTACGATCAGGACAGATATGGTCGCTAGGTGGCGACAGCGCCACGCGCGGCTTATGGCTAGCCACCAAAATTGGTGTGGAACGAATGTACTTTTAGCTACCTGTAGAAAAGCGACGAAATCGCGGAGTGAGCCACGCCTGGCAATACAGAATACAGGGACTTAATGTATTTTGATGCAAGCATCCAAGGTATGTAATTTTGCTGGAGTCTCAATTCATTCTCCTGAATAAATTTCTATCCTAAATTTGGACTTGTATTCCTATACAATGCCTTTTGGAAATTAATTTGTAAATGATTATTGTTATTAAAAGTTTAAGACGTTATTTGAATATTCAAATTCGACAGGGAGACTCGGGCGGCCCTGCGGTGGACGAGAGCTCTGGGCTGCAGGTGGGAGTTGTTTCGTTTGGTCGGGGCTGCGCTCAGCCCGGTTATCCCGGGGTGTACACCAATGTATCCAATGTCAGGGACTTTATTAAGAGACAAACTGGTATTTAAAACATAACAACGAAATGGCTCGGACATACAATGGCAATATAAACATTTAATATTTTAAAGATATTAGTGAGTTTTTTCACATCTATAAACCAGTCTGTACATATTATTATATCAGTACAATGTTTAAACAGGTTGCTTTCGACTGAAAAAAAAATTATATACCTTTTTTATTTTATCAAATTTTACTAAAATTGATATGTTGATTCGTTTAAGGAAATCCATGTACCCTTTAACTCGGTAGTTAAATAAATAAAAATTTAATAAAAATTTAATTTAGGTATAGGTATTACGGTTAATACCTATACCTAAATTAAATTTTTATTTAATTGCCTGGTAGATATATAATAGGTACCTATAGTCAAGTAGACTAATGTTGGTAGTTAAGCCAAGTCCTAATGAATTGTAAGGATGCAAATAAAGTCAGGTACTTTAAGATATCATGTAAACATTAAATTATAACATTAACTACATTTTCTGAGTCTTCTGCAGAAATGTTTGTTTGCCATGTACGCTTCACATTTACTTTTGGAGAATTTTAACCAATTATTATGTTAGCAATAAAGGCACTATTTACTTATTGATTTTATTATTTAGATGAAAACCCTTTAAGAATAAATATTATTTTAAAAACTAACCTTCTTCCCAGCCTAAGTATCAGGTACTTAGGTACATATATTATATAGGGAGGACAGACTAAATAATTTGAAAGGCCGATTTCCTGTGAAAATATTTAACGCAAAAAGCGAAAAATTGAAAAACAAATACAAATTTTCGTTTTTCGCGTTTAATATTTTGTTTATGTAGCCAATTTAATTTCGTGGGTGGAAAAATGGCAATGGCACAACGGAGATCCTCCCATTTATTTACATAGCGTTAGCGATTTAAATGAAATCGAAGTAAAAATATTATTTTGGCAAAAACTTCATTTCTGGTACAAGCTTTTATCGCTGACTCAGGCTTTCCACAGGCAACTTATACTCATCGAGACAATTCTAACAATCCCAAACACAATTCGTTTTCGTTGTTCTATCACAGAGTTCCCATGGCCACCTTCTGTCTCCATCATCAGATCAGCTCCATGTGATCATAATATATTGCATTGTTATCCGATACCTTGTACGATTGTACCGATACAAAATTTCAGCTCAATCGGAAATCGGGAAGTAGGTCAAATTTAGCTTCCAAGAATTGACCCACACTAACAATTTTTACATAGGTACATGCATACTAAAAGGGCAAGTTAAATAACAGCTTGTAAAAAATACCAATACCACGAGAAGTTTCTAACTGATAAAAAGTCGATTTCACTTTGATTGACAAAACTCGAAATGAATACTAACACCGAATCCCTTAGCATTTAAATGAACGGTACCAAGTTTTTGTGTAGCAGAAAGTTTTTTAATTTCGTCGGAAAGAGCCAGGTGCTGAGCTCACGTCAGTGCCAATTCGACAGACAATCCCCCTCGCTGGCTCCGTCCGATAACGTACCGCCCAGAGACTTAGATTCCATTAAAGGCAAGAACGGACAAGGAGGGCGTACCGTGAGGTATGACGTACGACCCAAAGTGCGTCTCTTTGTCATCAATCATTATAACATTATATTTTAATAGATTTATACGTAGTATATATCTATTAAAATTATAGGTTGTTTACGAAGCAGTGACAGGCTTGCGTGACGTCATCAGGAACTGTTGCGTCCTAATGAACCTTTAATAAAAACAGCTGTTGTAATCATAGATATAATATGTAAACTAGAGCCGCTATCTCGAACAAAATGTTTCCGCACCTCAGAGAAGTGCATGCATGCATGGGAAGCCGAAAATTGTTAATAAAGACGCCACGCGCATTTTTTGACTCAGTTAAACAACGTTGCATACAATACTTTTTCTACGACCAAACATTTACTTTGAAAACTAAATAATAGTAAATCAACAGTTATTCCATTGCTTACCGGTGAAATGTTATTCCATCCCTTTTATTATATTTTCTTGTGCTATTGTTGCAACTTTTTAACACGCACGAAGGCATTTTTTAATTTTTTTTTTTTTTAATATTCTGTACATGTGGTCGGTGACGTACTAAAAGCAAAGAAATGCATGCACTTGAGGTGCGGAAACATTTTGTTCGAGATGTCGTCTCTTGTATATACCTCAATGGTTGTAATAAACATTTGGCGATAGTTATCATCGGACTTAATAATCCGAGCGGATCGAAAACCTGTGATGCCGTGGATAAAATTATACGTTTCATGACAGGTTTAGATCCGGCTCGAAGGACCAAAATTTGCTTTTATTTGCACACTGCCTACATTTAATCCGTTTAAATCATTTTATTTTCATGAGCAGTAAAACTTGAAGAGGTATACAAGTATGTAAATTGCTATCTTACTTTAATCTATGTAAATAAGTTAAGTCATAAGGAGGAGGAGGAGTTATAAGGGAGTGTTATAAGTTATGTTTTAGACACTAAGTACGTAAGGTAACAACGGAAAATATATTATAACAAACATTGAATAAAGCCACAGGATATATATTTAGCTAGTAGTAATTATTCAGAATTATGTTAGCACTAACATACAATAACTAAATGTCGAACTGAAATCACTTAACAGTTAAGATGCACTTTTGAAATATAAAATGATTTGCATCGTCTGTTAACTTTTGATCTTCGGTACCATCTCTCTATAATACTTAAAGATGTTCCTTTTAATTGAGATTCTGTTGATTAGCACCTTCTGTGATTTATTAACTAACTTTTAAGATTCGTAGTTTCAATATTATATTAAATTTGCGATTGCTCTCTCTGCTCATTTTCGTCTTCTACCGTCTTCTATAGGAGCGTACCCTAGAACGTTTTTACATTGTCTGGTCCGATCATCGGATCTCTGATAAAACCACAAAGAAGTAAAAATTTAGAAAATACTTTTTTATATTTATTTATTTACTCATTAACTAAAATATGTTTATTGTGCAACAGAAGACTTATAACCTATATCGGATCGGACAATGTGGGAATACTCGTACGCTTATATTAGTACAGTCCAGTGTAAAACATGGGAGCCTAATCATATCTAACTCAGATATAGTAGGGCCATATCTCCAACAGCTCCTATGTCGGCGAATTAAGAACTATGGGACATATTTGTAAGTTGTATACCCATACTTTTACACTCAACTTGACTGTACCTATATTTAAAATAGGTATCGACTATGAGTCCTTATACTTCAATTAAGTCATTAAAATGAGTGAGTAATAAATATGGACTTTGAATAATTTTACGGTTTAGACTCACTTGTTTTAAGTCACTCGCGTGACATGTTAATGTTAGTATGTCTCACAACAGTTTAAATTGGAAATATGGACTTAATAATATTGGATAAATGAATGAATACGATGAATTATGTGAAATATTTTTTTTATTTTGAATTAATAGGTAAATATACTTGGTCAAGCAGATCTTGTCAGTAGAAAAAGGCAGCAAATTTTAAAAATGTAGGCGCGAAGGGTAATCGTCCCATAGAAAATTTAAATTTCGCGCCTTTTTTACTGACAAAATTTGCTTGACCAAGTATATTTATTTGGATTAAAAGGTAAATGATGAAACTATCAAACGATTGCAGACTGCAAATAAATAAGTAAAGCGGTCGCTCCGTGCCCTCTGTGGCCGTGTTTTGCAAATCGCGGCAGTTTTAACAGATTGGACGGATGAAAGGGAAGATAAATGAAAATGTAATTAAGCAAGAGGGAAAGAGGGAAACGATAAAAAGTTTTGCAACTGAAGCTAAGTAAATAATTTCTTTCTAGCCGAATATTTATTTTTATTGTTTAAGTACATTCTACTTTAAGTTGCATGGTAATCTTAACAAAAAAGAATTGCTTCACAGAAGTTTGAAATTAAATAATTGTATGGTCGTTTCTTATTTTGCCCAATAACTGTAGATGTAGGTAAAAGTTATTTTTTATAATCCTATGAACAAATTCTGACCTGGTGGTACGAAACCCTACACAGTGGTCAGTGGGTATGGCCCGACATGACCTTGGCCGTTTTTTTTTAATTTATATGGTTTTTAATTACTTAAACGGAAACACAGGGCCGTATCTTATCAGCCTAAGTACATGTTACTTAATTATGTTTTAAAACCGAGTTAACTTTTAATTTTAATTCCATTTAAAGGTTCTGAGAGGGTCGGACGGATCTCTAAATAACTGTTTTATCCGTTAACTGTATTTACCCAAAGAAAAGTAATCTAAACAAAACAAGAAAAAGGTGAAACTCGCGAAATTACTTAGCCTTAGTAAGAATCTCATTCAGCTGATATGAAAATAAAACTCACCTTGACATCTCATCATCTTTTTTCATCTATCTGCGATACAATTTGTATTCTTTTAAAGTAGTATTTGGGAATTGGAAAATGTCATAAATTGTTGCCTAATTAACATTATATTTTATAGTGACGGTAGGTACCTATCAATGTAACACATTTTTTTTTTTTAATAAATATAACGACTTACATTGTAAGGCTTATAATCAGAGAGTAATATTATTATTATTTCAAATATCCCTTATTAAATATAAATAAAGCGTTCATCGCTGATACTAGATAGACACACAGGGCAATACATGCGTCTCTCTCGCGCCTATAGGTACATGTACGGATACGGACGAGTACGAGTGATTTTAGATTTTAGAGTTTAGATTTACTGCCGAGTGCGATTTCCAAGTAACGTAACACAAATAAAATTAAATACCTGCTGGAAGGTTATCTTGCATTTATTTGGAAGATTGAATAAGGTTTTAAGAACATAAAAGAATATTAAATTCTTATCAGGCTTTGGCAAACGAATGCAGAATTAAATTACCTTTGGTAAATGTCAAAATTACGTAGGTCTGTAATAGTAGGTACATGTACTCAAAGAAGTACAGAAAGTTAATTCTGCTGAACCATTTATTATTTATTCTCTCTCTTTGCTTAAAAGAATTTCAGAGGGCTTAATTACGTCGAAATATTTCTTTGCCTCCACTTTTCAAATTTACCGCTTTCGTAATTAGCTCCTTCATAAGAAGCAGCAACGTGCGCAGTGGGTGTTATATCACCCACAGTGGATTTCTTTTTGAAATACGTTTCTTTGCATAACGCTTTGAACTTTTTGAGGATTTAAAACACCTTTGGGGATTTTTATAATAATAATTACAAAATGGAATCATTATTACTGGCAACTACTATTTAGAGGAAATCTCAAATACAAGCACGGGTCGAAAGCAAACAGGGGCAGGTCTAGTCCAGGGATAGTAAATGGGTTTCGTAGAAACACAAACGTTTAAAAATAAATAGAAATAAAAATTTGTAACACTAAATATAACATGTTTTGTTATAAGTCCCGAAAATGTAACAAGTGATTGTTTGACGCAAGAAAGTAACAAGGATCATGCAACGATCAGACTTGAAATCTTACAAAATGATGACCATATCGAACTATAATTTACAGTGCAGTTAGGCCGATAGTATCCCAACGTGACCTTTCGTGACAAATATTATACGAATCGCTCGGTTGTTTATATGCTTTCCTATTATCATCGGAACAACTACACTTTTAGCCCCGATCTCCCCTACGAACTTGTTTATTCTTAATTTAGCACAATGTTAATAATACTTACATAAATCCACATACCGTAATTGTCACTCATATCTAATATTCTCAAAGAAATTAACATTATTCTCATCCTATTAACTGATACTGTTTTTGCTTTTCTGTTATGAGACTAATATTATAAATAAAGAGTGCAAATGGATTAATCTTGTCAGAGTTATCTCATAGAAACACATGTGCTAAGACTCGTAACATTAGGAAAAGTAATAAAAAAGTAAGTAAGTAGTAAGGACGAACAATATCCGAGGACTAATGAAAAACACAATTAGGTTAATTTGCTTCCGAAAAGAGAAAAATTGACTAAAATATGCTTAGCACCGTCAAAATTTGGTGTGTATATATTGGCCTATTCTATATAGATTTGTCCATCAGATCTGTCTAGCAGATTTGTCTCCCTGCCAAATTTTGGCAGGCGAGGATTTGGCATAAATATGTCTAGGTGCATAGGGGAGGGAAGCCTAAAACGGGTAAGCTAACGAAGAATTCCTAAAAGTTTTAGTTTAGGTATTTGAGTATTCAACTAAAAATTCAAGTGAGTGAAACCGTTGTCGTCTAAACAGTTTAAAATATGTCTCACGAAAGTTTAATATCGAAAGGCTACTTACACAAACGGATCCTGTAAGATACAGCAGCTTTGATATAAAGTGAAAGCTTAGAAGGATGATAATGGCTATCTTGATTATCTTCTTTTATATTGGAAAATTTAACGTCGTTTTGAGCTGCACTGAAAAGGCGAGACTTATCTTAGATAAGACGTTTAATTTCCTCCCGCCAGACGAAATGATGCCATGAAAAAATGAAATCACAATGAAAGACTTTCCCAAATAGGTGTAAATCTGGTTCACGGGATAGATTAAACGATAAAATCGTGATATAATGGAGAGCTTTTCAGTCGAGTACCGTGTTTAGGCAACGAAGCTTGCTGAGTTGCCTAAGTAAAGGTACGAGATTGAAAAGCTTGATTATATCACTATTGTATACAATAGGGGAAACTGGGGAGGGTTGATCACCCCTTTTGTTTTTAGCATACATTTTCTTAACTATTTGTAGTATTGAAAAAATTTATAGACCATACGACTCAGAATTTATCTCTTCATTAATAGTTTGAATTAGAACAGATTTGTGCAATAAATTAGATCATTATTTAATGAAAACCCATACTGTTGACTTTTACCATGTGTCCCCTATGTAAGGGAGACTTGTTTACCCCTGGTCGGGAGCCTTGATCCTAGGGGGATCAAGTGACCCTGGTTCTTGGGACACATGGTAAACATATTTTTACCATGTCTCCCCATACCAGATTCTCATTGATTATATAACTCGGATCGCTATTAGCAATGCATCTATAATTTGTAAAATACACAGCAAACATATATATATTGCATCTTCCATGCTTTGAAGTTGTATTTCCGGTAATCAGATGTCTAAGCCGAAGGGATCAAGTCTTCCAGATTTGGGGACACTTGGTAAAAAGATTTTAAGTGGTAATGTCATATTTCGAGGGTAGTATCTACATTAATTTATTCACTTTATCTACAGAAAATTTATATATGAAGATATCAAACACATATTAATCCATAATCTTATACTTTTAAAAAACAATGTAATCGTATTATCCATAAAACAACATAAAATAGGGAATCAATTTTTGTACCAAAAAAAAAAACAAAAATCTAAGTTATTAACATAAAATTTCTTGTAACAAGCTAATTTTTTTAAAGTTCTTATGAAGGTATTTTTAGCGTCAGATACCTACAGCAATTTTAATTTTTTTACCCATCACTGGTCGTTATTGTTTAGTATAATAAATAAGTTTAGAAATTTACTGCTCACGTTTCGAGGACGGTGTTTGAGCTGCATAATTCTAAAATCCTTTCTATGGACCGTCGGGGTTCTATAGTACATAAGGTCGGAAAGCCATTGAAATAGCATTTCATCCATAAAAACAAATATCTTCGGTTGAAAACCAAATATCGTTATAAGTGTTTTTTGTCTACTGAGTAACATCCCCTGTGTGTAAAACGTTTAACTTGATAAAAAAGACCAAGTACGGGTAGTTCGTAAAATGTTGATGTCAACTTTAGTCAGTCTTTTCAAAGGCCACAGGGATAATTCCGTTTTCGGAGTCGGTTGTATAATTAAAAACTGAATTATACGCCATTAAATTCCGTTTTAATAAACAATAATGAGTCAAAAACCTTGAAAGTTTAAATCAGTGTTTCTCTGGTCGTACTTTCGCGGCATGATTTACTAAAGAAAAGAAAATATTTATGATAGTTCTATGAATCATTTTGTAAGTAAATTTATTACAATGTATACTTGATCGCTTTGGGGGTGACATGATCCCGGAATCATATCTCCCCTGAAGAAAAAGACAAAGTCTCCCCATACATAGTAAGATTATAAAACGTGCCGTACTCGAAACATGTGTTCGCGTATATCAATGTAATCCAAGTTAATCATCACTTCAATAAACAACAAATAAAATAAGCACACTAACTAACATAATTTCCATCTCATATTATAAAATAAATTCAGTTAAAGCTTATCGAAAATTGAATATAGTACGCAGAAAATCTTTCACCGTCCGTCATTTTTGAACCACGGACTTTTCCGATACAGTGCCATGACAGAACGTGAAGTTAGGAACGAATGAATGAGTGTTACCAGCGCAAAAAATTGTATCTCGTTTGGTTTGATTAAAAATGAAGTTTACCAAGTGTCCCCTAGGGATCGACCCTCCCCACCCTCACCTACTTTTTCTACGAGTCAACAAAAATAATACTATAAACTAATAGAAGAATCATATATGTAGGTAAAAAAACCAAAAGTATACAGCTAAGATACGCGAGCAGCCGCGATACCTTCATACTCGTACGCGACCCGGCCCCCGCGCCCCGCGCCACCGGTCGGTTGGTCAACGACACCTTCTCGTAACTCATGAGGCCCTGGTACTTGCTCCGCGCTTTCGATTGGTCAATTTCATTATAGTTGACTAAACTGTATCGAAATGAATATTATAGTTGACTAAACGGTGTCGAAATGAATATTATAGTTGACTAAACTGTATTGAAATAAATATTATAGTTGAGTTGGGGTCCCATAGTGAAAAAAGTATGCGATTTCACTTTGGTATACGAAGTCTTAATTCAAGCATTGCAATATGGTTGATTACTTTATCATGCATTGGTTGTTTACGTTTTAATGTGCAACCAGAAGAATCCGCAACTATAATCACGTCATGATTTTCAACCGTATTCCTTCCTATAAGCAAGTCACAATCCAGATCTGTATCCTTAACTACGTAAATTTGTAGTTCTAAACAAACATCTGTAAATCTTACGGGGACTATAATTGTGGCAAAAACATGCAGTTTGCCATTCCCTACGCCATTGAGATAAAACAACATGGTGAGAAGGGGCAGTTAAATCGCTTCGCTACAGATTCTTTTATAATATTGTTAGCAGATCCTGTAGCAATAAGACAATCGAGAGATATGTCATATATATCTACATTTAATATACATTTACTATAAATTAGCTTTAGACTTCTCACTCTGAGAGCCCGAATTTGTAAAAGCAGTAAGATTTTGGGTCTTGCGATCTTTATACCAACAATTTAATTCCTCATGACCGATTTTTTTACAAACGGTACATTGCTTCTTGGTAGAGGAAACCGCAACTAAACTAGTATCAACCGATTCCGATTTTACATCTTTTTTAAGGTCAGATTGAAATTTGTAGCACTGCGATCTAAGATGCCCTGATTTACCACAAAAGAAACACTTTTTATTTTTATCTTGAGTTTTGTCATGCTGTTTGGTGTGCTTAGGGCTCGAAGAAGCATCGTCTACTTTGTCAAGGCCGGTTTGATCAAGTGGTCGTTTCTTAGACTTAGCATAGGTCGTAAAAAGAGTAATTAACTC
Source organism: Cydia amplana (assembly GCF_948474715.1). Taxonomy (NCBI): domain Eukaryota; kingdom Metazoa; phylum Arthropoda; class Insecta; order Lepidoptera; family Tortricidae; genus Cydia; species Cydia amplana. Next base: position 12,989,590 of record NC_086071.1, on the reverse strand, counting down.
GGCGGTCGTCTTTACATTACTGTTAAAGGATGCCATTTTGACATTTACATCGCGTATACTACCACAAACTAGCTCGATTAACTGTAGTTCTGTGAAACCGACTTTAGTGCTTCGAAGAAGCCTAAGCTTTTCCCTCGCATATTCACAATATGAGTCAGCAGAATCAGAGTTGTAAAAAACAGCTTTGCTTAGTTTTTCAGATAGGTTTTTCTTAGGTGGGTACAAGTCTATTATTTCGGAGCAAAAGTTTTCCCATGTCCTACCCTCTTCAGGATCCCAAGAGTTGAACCAAGATAATGCAGAGCCCTTGAGGGCCTTACCGGCTTTAGCAACCATAACGACGCCAGTCCATCCAAGTTCTCTGCCGAGGGTCTCGATATTGCTGCACCATGGCTCAGCTCCGTTGTCGCCGGTAGCAGGGTCGAACGTTGGAAGCGCGACGTCATCCTGTCGCCGGTTCGCAGAAACTGCATCTCGGATGGCAGTAAGCAGACTGGTTAGCAGATTTGAATCCATATTCTGAAATATATGATACTGTTAAGAGACGTCTAAGTAAAACGTATCCCACTTCTGAACTTAGTATTTTATAATGAACTAGGATGTTACTATGATTAAGATCTCATAGTATCTAAATGATAAACAGAACCGACTAAGATAAAAGGGATAATAAAGCTGTCCTATTGCACAAAGGTCGAGTATAAATACCATCATAATATATGTGTTAAATTTACGAATTGTTTATAAAAGAATAAATTACTTTAACTAAGTCATATTAGGCAGATAAATTAGTAAATAACATTTTCTTTTCAAATTAATTAATATTAGTGTTCAAGTAACACTGTTTAATTTTTAGCATAAATATTTATTATTCAATAGGAAAGTCAAGTGATAATAAAACGGCTTAGTTCACATGAGGGATACTTATTATTTATTGTCAACACAACACAATATGAATCACTCGATAAATAAGGTCTCGTATAATTTTTAAATCGTATTTTAATAGCAATAAAAAGTATCTAAAACACAACGATAATCATAAAATGATAGTTCTACTTAATAGCACTAAATTAAATTTAAATAGTAAATTTATTTTAAATGTACAAAATAATGAAATATAAATAATCAGATTAAGGTACTTAACTCTGTTCGCGGCGCTGGTAGCACTACAACTGAACGCTCGCTGGCGAGCAGCCTTGTTTTATACCTGGTGCAGCCGGTTCAGGCAGGTGGCCTGATCGACCAGTTTTCTTCGCCTACCGACATCATTACCGTTTTTTAAATTTACTGTTTTATTTTAATTGTTGAGTGAAATGTACCTTAAAATGTTACAATAACTAGATTTAATAATGGCAAATCCAACACAGTCGACGAGTAGAAAAATAAGTCAATAGATTTGTATCATCTGGCGCTAGGTGAAAGCTTTAGTGACAATACGTGATTTATTTATGTTAAAAATTAAGACCTTAATTTTTGGACATTATTGCATTATCTTACCTACCTATACCTCTTTTTATTATAAATTAATTCGCAAATGTTGTAAATCACATTATTAACAACACTTGTAACATGTATGTATGTATTAACAACAGTAACATTGTATTACAGAAACAAATAAAAAATAAATACATTTCTAAGTATTTGCTGCAAATATGTAGGTGTAACTATTAATAGTTTGACACCAATCCCTATAACTATCCCTACTAATCCTTCCTATGTAATTATTATAAGAAAAATTGCGAAAGTAATAACTCTGTCTGTCTGGTATCTCTTCACGCTTAAACCGCTGAACCGATTAAGATGAAATTTGGAATAGTTGTGATCCGGGGACGGACATAGAACTGACAGTTTTATCCATCACCATCATTCTACGCTCGGACAGAAACTATTTTTTTTATATGTATAATGGAGCTCAACTTAAATTATGTACTTGCAGCACATACACCATGATCAAATTATATTTTAAATCCAGTCAGTTAAAATAATAATAAAACGTACCGGACGACGATAAAAATAGGTACTGAGGGCCTACCGCGAACCACGTTCGACGTGTTGGCTCTCTGTCGCACTTGTAAATTCGTACGTAAGTGTGACAGGGACGCAACACGTCGAAAGTGGTTCGCGGTAGGCCCTCTGGATTAGAAATTTGCGCCAATGGTTCGAAAAAAGCTCTACGTCAAAAGCTGCTGTGTCAAAGGATGAAATTGCTATGATGATTGCCAAACTGCAATAGCATAGGGAATCCGAAGAAGTTGATTAAAAATTCTAATTCCACTCCCGGTCGTCAAATGATTTTTATTCTAGAAAAGCAACATGCCATTTTATATTTGTCTCTTAGGTTTTGGGTTTCAAGCGCTGCAACCTACAAAGCGTGAGGCAGTTATGAACGGCCAACTCGAAACGGTGCCTGAAGTCACATTACGAATGAAAAACCACAGGATTGCCGTAATTGAAAATTCCCTGTGTAATATACGACTCGCAATTTCGCAGAGAAGCGGCCGTCCTACAGGGCTCCCATTTTTCTTTATGTTTAACGATATTATTTTTTAACGCCACAAATTTTGCCATTTTTCTTACGGCGCCCGCAACCGCCTACAATTTCATTATCATGAACGCGTATCATGCACATTTTTCTTATCTTGCGAACTTTATTGGAATTTGCGCCGTGTCGTCCGGAAATATGATCGGCTCAATAAAATTAGCTAGCGACTTAAGATAATATTGATAAAACCTTATTTATAACCAGAAGTGGTAATCGACGTTGTATAAGTACCTACTGATAATTCCAAAATCTAAATGGCTAGTGTAATTGGACATCATCTGTAGGTATCACATCTCCACTATTATTTTGATAATTTAATAGCTAGGCACATTTCAAATACCAATAGTAATGTAATTGATGTCCGAATTTAGTTAAAGCGGATTCTAATGTTTTCAAAAGGGACCAGAGTTACAATTCATCGGGTATATTTTATTTACAGTACATTTTTAGTACAGTTTAATCCTGTATAAACGGTTAACTTCGAGTTAGTTGGGTAACCCTGGAACGCATAAGTGACCCTTTAGGTTGTTATAAAGTAGGTACCTAAGGGGAGATGAAGTAAAACGAACCAGGGCAAAACGGACATAGTGTTCGTTTTGCCCCGAACAAAATAAACTATAATTATTTTTATTAGGTACCCTATCTCTCCCTAATCGATATGATACACGGGTCACAATTTTTGTCATATTACATATCAGTGCGGTGACAAAAATAAGAAAAAGGTTATTCCCAAACAAAAAATGTAAAATAAACAAAATGAAAATGCTAAATTTGAAGTATTAACTTAATAAATTACCTACACCAAGAAATAATATGAGTAAACGTTTCAAGAAAAGTGGAAAATTATGTAAAATATATTCACTTCCTAATTTAATAACATTAAGTTAGCAAAAAAACTTCGGCAATAACATTTATCAGAAGACAAGCATTAAGTGCTAGGAAAATAAGTTAGGTTTGTTACTTTTGTTATTCACGTTATTGGCGCTGATTCTAAGCTAATAAACCATGATGATGATGACGAGTGGTATTACTGTTAGACATAAATGTAGCTTCAGACACGAAAAAAATTACATCTCTGTTTAGCCCTATGGTTGACTGGTAGAGAACGCCTTTAGGCATTAAGTGCGCCATTTCTATTATTTTTGTATTTTGTGAAATACAGTTTAAACTAATAAAAATGGGTCAGTCATAATAATTATTAAATGTTGTTATAAACACAAAGTATACTAGAGTTCTTGCACATGTCAATGCGCACAAGAACTTCCCGCTACTTCGAAATATAGTTCCAGCTAATTTTATAGGAAACGTTGCCATAACTGCATATTAAAACCTATTTCTTCAGTATTAAGTACATAAATTTAATAACATAGGTTAAATTTACTTAATGACTGCAAGAATTGCCCGTTTACGCTAACGGGTGCCGTAGAACTTAACTTTCAGAGATAATTATCTCTTTTAATATGGGCAGCGTCTGTTTAAATATGATTATACTTCTTCTGTCCATATGATTATACTCCGTTGTGTAACGATTGTGCTTGTATGAATCACCAAAATATTTCAAAAATGTAAGCTTTAATAATATTGTAATAATTGTAATTTTAATAGTTTTATGCGCAATTTTTTGTTGACTTCTGATTTTTTCGTTGAATTGTTTTGAATTAGTAATAATTCGTTTTAAGTTGTAATTTGTTTTCCGTCCAAAAATTCCGCCCATAAAAATGCGCTACTAAAGAAAGAATGTTACGTGGCCCTTTAAAACTCATCATTACAGAACCACTTACAAAGTGGGCTGCAATAGTCTGCCAGACAAACTGGATTTGTAGGCTTCGTCGGGTAAATAAGTTAATAAGTAAATATTCTTTATGGCACCAATAAATAAAAAAAATAAAAATACAAGGAGAATAGTCAGAGTAGGTCAGGTAGGACCCGGATTTAGGTAGCAATAGGTGGTATAACTAGTATCGCTAAGAAGCAATCTCTTTTAGACAACCTTTGGGTAGCAGGAAATGAAGAACTCGTAAAATAAACAGATGATGAGAATGCAAAATAAATGAAAAATAAAATTACCTTATATATAATCGTATATTTATATATATAAATAAATAACACTCTAGTATTAATATTATAAATGCGAAAATAACTGGGTCTATCTCTCTTTCTGTTACATCTTCACGCTTAAACCCCTGAACCGATTTGAATGGACCACTAACTTTAACTTAAAATTAGGAACACAATAGTATGAACATATAGAGTATTTATTCTTATATTTACATTATTCTGTGAGGTGAACGTACTATTTCCCCGTTGAATTGCTTGAGATTCGACTAAGATGACACTTTGCTTATCCTTTGCAATATTTTTATTCGTAGTTTTCGATAGCTACATTAACTGAAGTCTGTCTCACTGACTTTTTCTACGACTTTAGACAGAATAGATGACAAGGGGAGGGAGAATTAACCGTAATTAAGCCGAACGAAACTCTTTTAGGACAGGCAAAAAAGTATTCTTAATTAAAGCGAAGACCTCTGAAAAATGTTCTGTTTTAGGGTTCCGTACCCAAAGGGTAAAAAACGGGACCGTATTACCAAAACTTCGCTGTCCGTCCGTCCGTCCGTGTGTCCAGGTTGTATCTCATGAACCGCGATAGCTAGACAGTTCAAATTTTCACAAATGATGTACTAAAAATAAGATAAAATAAATACCTATTTAAGGGGGGCTCCCATACAACAAACACGATTTTTTTGCTCTATTTTTTTGTTGATGTTGCGGAACTCTCCGTGCGCGAGTCCGACTCGCACTTGGCCGGTTTTTCATTATAACAGTTGTGCTGGTTAGGCGTCTACAGTGATGTAACTCAGCCCTAATGGCTGCAACATTCGCAAGAAAGCTAACTAATTAAATAAGAAAAATAAGCGTTTGATCATTTTATAAATTCATATGACAGCGTAAATAGCGTTAATACATTTCATTGATACATTACATTACTTTGTCATTTTAATCCCTCCTCAAAAAAAATATTGCCATGTAATAACTTACGAAAGTATCCGAAAATCCTATATTCGTGAAAACCCATATTAAAGCGTAGTTCCCCGATTTTACCATCATCTCTATCAATTCCAATTTATTCGTATTCAGGTACCACCTTTTCGTTGTATTCCTGAATTCAGTACGCTCCTTCACCCCTTTCAAAAGTTCAGCCGTAATATGCGCCACCGCTAAAACGGAGTAGAACCTTTATTGAGATTCACCTTTGGAGGCGATTTCTTTATTTTCTTTTTATTACTTTTTTATAGGGAATCGTTCATGAATGCATCGCTAGGAAGTTTGCCTACTTCATCAGGGTTTTATTGGATACGAAACTTTTAGTGCAGGTTGCCAGTACAGGAGTGTTGTTCAAAGATACAAATAAGTATTAAGAGCTTTCAATTACTTGATTTTAAATAAATCTATTGCATGTGCAATGCATGGTGTGTCTTGAAAGTTTTAAAGTATATAAGAGAAAGGTTGATATCTCAGTAAAAGTGTTTAGATTGTGTGCGTATTAATTAATTGGAAGTTCAGTTTTCGTGTTTAGACTATTCGACGTTTAATCGCCGCCATTCTGAAAAATGTATTTTCACCTCAGCAGCTCGAACAAGGGTGACTTTATGATTGGAATTCGATCTTGTTTACTGTTTTTAAGTTTACTCGGAAGTCGGGTTCCAATTCCAGTAAGGCCGCGTTCCAACTATGTCGTAACGACAGTAATCGTACCGTCCTATATACTGTGAACATCTCGGTTTAAATATACAAGCCACGACAGGATGATTACCGTTATCGTTTCTTCTTTCGTGTGAACATCTCCATTTAAATATACAGGCCACGACGTACGACTTAGGTAGTGGAAACGCGGCCTAACGACGAATATGGGCGTTTTTTGTTGTCCCCTATACTTTTTTTTCAAATTTGGGATTTTTTATGTTATTTCTACTCAGAATCACGAGCTCTTTCTATCCTAATAGGAGAAAAAAAGTGTCCCAAAATTTCCATACGTTTTTCGATCTTTCCATTCCGCGACCGCCATACGAAGTCTATGAAAAATGGTGACGTAATGGAAATAAAAACCTTACTCACTTTTTTTCTCCTATTAGGATAGAAAGAGCTCGTGATTCTGAGTAGAAATAACATAAAAAAATCCCAAATTTAAAAAAAAAGTGTAGGGGACAAAAAAAAAACGCTCATTCATGTGTTTATTATGAATATTTGTTTCGGAGTTATGGATATTTTATTGACCTTATAATGGGACCACGTGCTAAATAATAGTATTTTTGCAAAATTGTCCAATAATATTTATTTATAGCTTGAAAGTAGGTAGAAAAAGAGATTTGACTTCCTGTTCAGCGTCCGCTTATGGCCACAATACCTATTTTCATAACGAAATAAATGTAGACACGCTGTGCAGATCATGAATCGTAGCCAAAAAGGCAAAAACGGAACCCATATTTCATTAGTTTCGTCATATCTGCCTGTCCGTAATCGAAAGGCATACTTTTGAACGCGATGTGTAGAGATCTCTCTACATGGAAAAGTATTCTATGGAGGCAGATTGTTTTGGTGCGTTGTTTTATTCGCTACTATTGATTCTGACTGTACGGCCAAAATACTGTCGCTCGGGATTTATGCTTCCAATCAAGCAATACCATGCGTGCAGTCCCAGTCCGAGTAATTAAATTTTTCTGTGTAGTTCCTATAAAAACATGGCAGAGTAAATATTTCGCAAACTTTCATTTAAAAGGCATCTCATCCTTTCCATTTGATGTACTTCTTCGTATCTATTTATAATTACAGCGTTTGTTTAATCGAGCGAGCGCAGCGAAGTGTTCTTAAAATAAACTTGAAACGCTGCTGGCTACCTCCCGGAATTTAATTTTTAATTTATTTTTGGTGGCTTCTTCCACGATAACTTTAGTACATTGTGTTCTAATTTAAATAAAATTAGGTAAAAGCGTAGGGGAAAATGTTTATTGAGTTCTAACAGGAGGAGGAGGTTATGGATCTGGAAGGCCAAAATCGATTTGATGAGCTGTATTCTTATACTGGACAGCTCGTCAGCAAGAAAGTAGGTATGCGTGGCTATTGCTTGGGTACCTACATACTTAGGTAGGGTAAGTGAACCGTTGTCTGGTCAATGTACACGAGGGAAACTGGCATATCAAACATTAGTCGGTTTATTACTACCTACTAATACTAGATGTGAGGGGGTGGACTGTTGAATGACTTTTAATATGAAACGGTGGTTAAAAAGGCAGTTCGCAATTTTGAAATGCTTCATTTCTGGTCTGATAATGATGAAAATGATATCTGAGGACCTGTAAGGCCTCTTAATATGAATCCGTAATGAAAGTTCGAACACAGCGCAACAAAACATACGTAGGTATTAGATAGAGCAGAACCGGGAAATACACAAAAGACTGTCTACCAACTTTAGATGATATACATACCTTATACAAATACACACACAAATCACATTTCAACTCACACAAATTATAATTATACATAATGTAGTAAACAATATATTTTTTCTCTGATAATGACCATTTAGAAAAGTGAAACTGTCGATGGAAACCATTCAATGATGACATTTGAAACTCTTGTGTGATGTCTATATTTATTAAAGTTTATTATGAATTCTTAAATTTATATCTAAATAAACGGGTATTGACTACTAAAACTATTGATAATATTGACGACAACCACGCTATCAATTATCGGAAACGTGGTTAATGGTCTTACCAACTCATTTATATCTCGATAGCACGCCAATAAATGCGATAAATTTATATGTATAATAGACCCGACTTGCCTATAAGGTTGGTGCATGAGGGCCGGTTGCGAAACTATTCCACTAAATATTTACCCATATAACAATGCCAGCAAAAAGTAGCTAAATTTATGAGCAAAGTTATGGGAGTGGCCAGGTATAGAATATGATTATGCGCTTACGATACAAGGTACTTGGATACAGAAGCATGTTTGTTATCTTATCCGTAATTTATTGGTTTTTGAATAGCTATTGAATATTGAAGTCCTATTAAACAGCATTTTGGCCTTAATTGCCTGAAAATAAATGATATATTATTTGATTTTGATAATACTCTGTCATGACCTGAACACGAGATAGCATAGATCGATTTACCTGATGATATCCACACGTGCGTAATACCGGTAGAAGTACATGATTATTGCAGGTTAATTTTTTGTCGCCATCTACATTAGCTGTCAATTTCGAAGCAAGAATTTGTCTTAAACTGTACACATCTGAAACATTGACAATTAATTAATCTTACACTTAAATAAAGAGATAGAAAATAAAGTACAAAGAATACATTCACAACTCAAAAACAGTAACACAAAGTAGTTCAGTTACAAACGTGTGCATAGACAACAAAGGCCGTATTATAGTACCTACTTAGCCGCTTTTCCAGTTGGTTGCTAAAAATGTATTTCAAAGATTATAGTATGTGAAAATTATGTGACATAACAAAACAATAACTTAGATTTTAGCTATGACTCTGATGGCTACTGGTTAAGCATTTTAATTTTGGTTTTGCTTCAACAAGTGAACTGAGTAATTGACACTGTTTAATCACCTGTCAAAATAGCTATCAAATTATTAAATTACAGGAAACCCAGATCTATCAACGATAAAGCATATGTGATACAAGAACGTTATAAATCGACGTTAAGGCTATAATGAAGCATAATGAACGTTTTCGGCGGCCGAAGGCCTTTGACGTTGGAGGTTACTAACATACGTATAATTTATATTGCAATTTACTATTTGTTATCATAGCAAAGTTTCACTATTAGTAATTTTATCAACTCCAACCAGCTGTGCAATGTTGTGTTAGCGTAGAAAGCAGTGACTGTTGGCAGCAGAGTAGCTAATAGTATTAATGTATTAAGTAAATAAATATGACATTTTATAAAACTTACCTTTACCTTTTTACCATAAGACACGTAAAAGCGAACCCTTTGTACAAGATAATTACCTGATTGTGTAAAATAAAATGTATTCTCAATTACGTGCTATAGGTACATAATCTCTGTATACAGCACGTAATTGAGAATACATTTACAACATTTCAAAAATTCATTTGCAATCGTACTGTGACTGTATGAAACCACGGTGCGACGTAAATACACTGGACTGTTTCGTTAATATACTCGTAGACGCTAATCAATTGCAAGTGTGCTTTTAACACACGTTTGATTGATAGATATTTTTGTTCTCCTAATGCATTAATCGTGTAATCGTAAACAATAAAATTTTTGGTAGTTCTGTGCGGATATATGCCATGCATGGGGGCTCCCACGCAGTTACTTTACTGCATTATACAGGGTGGTCCAAACCTTGACGCCCAAAATTTTTATTTTGATTCCTCACGTCGTGGGCTATCAGAATATACCCCATGTATGTTAGCCGATTTTTCGTAGTTTTCGAGTTATGTTTTTTTAAACTTTTAACTTTTGTTATGAAATTCCGGGGTTCCCATACAGAGTGGCAAAAAAAAAACTGCATTCCCGTTGCCAGGGAGGTTTTGGGATTATACTGAGCAACTTTTACTATGGGACCAACCCCAAAATCGCGAAAAAAAATTTACCCTTCCATAGAAAAATGGACCAGCCAAAATGTATGAAACAGTCAATTTTTTTTTGTATAAGTTATGTGTAACGAAACCACAAACATAATTATAATATGCTTACACCAAAGCACTTACAGCAAAGCAAAAGAGTGTAAATATTACACATAAAAAAAAATTTCTTTAAATCGTCAATTTATTCTTTATCGTTTAATAAAGAATAAAGAATACATTGAACAATGTACATGGGCTTTGCGATTGTATTCGTTTAGGAACAAATTAAAGCAGTTGTTTGAACCCGGCCTACTTAATTTCAAAAAAATCCCATCCACGTAATATTATATTAACTTACTTGTGGTGCAATCTCAGACACCAAAGAGCGCCAAGATTATCTATCTAATGCCATCAACGGCATGAAAGATAACTATTAAATAGTACCTCTAGTTAAAACGTATAATGGTATTGTTGAAACACTTTGAGTAGTTACGAATGTGCGAGCATTAGGCAAAAATATTGCTAACAATGGATACCTACTCGTTGATGAAATATTTTCGTCACTGCGTCATTAATTTATGTGAAATTCTTAATTACGCCGTGATTGTACCGTCTTAATTCACTTATTGCCTTTTATCATCTGTGGCTTCTGTTATGTCTTCGAAAATCGGATCAGATGTAGTGTTCAACTATTTTGGTAACCACCTTAATGACGATAAGTATTTAGTAGGTAAGAGTAGATACGTAGTAGGGGCGTTGTCACGCTCAAAGTCACATTATCGCTGGGTTTGTAGGCGGAAGGATAAATATAGATTATGAGCGACCAGTGCCTTACTACGACTGCCTTACCAGTGTCAAACTGACATATTCGCTGGCGTCTGCGTAATTTACTTTCTACTATTCCTACATCTCGCTTGCACTAATATGAGAATACGAGCGAGATGCATAGAAATTAAGTTACGCACACACTAGCGAATATGTCAGAGTCAAATTGGTGGTGGCCGTACAGGATGTGAATTGTGACAGTTGCGGTCCAAGAAATTACTCAGACCATGTCAATGGCATACCAAGAGGAGAGGCCAAGATACTTACTTGCAACGGTTACGTCCCTCATGCTTGTTCTGGGCTAGGTAACCGCGAAAATCGAAGTTCGCAAATTGCAGGCATCTTTCTCTGTCACTCTAATTACGCCTTCATTGGAGTAAAAGAGAAAGATCCCCGCAATTTGCGAATTTCGGTTTTCGCGGTACGCCCCCTGAATCCATCTTAACCTGTCGTTTAGGCTACACCTGCTACTAAACGCAAGGATCAAATAAGGAACTCACGCCTAACTAATCGATATCTAATCTGGACTAACTTCAGGAACGTTTTATATACTAATAATAGGAAGACATTGATCATCGATTTGAAAAAAAAAATTTAGTTGGTTGGTCAATGAGCCTCTATTATTAGGCTTTCAAAAATAAACAAGTATATCGCAAAGTACGCTGTTAGCAGGTATCATTCAAGTCACATAATACATATGTTCAACAGAATATGTTCGTACCTATTGTATCGCTTATTTCGCGAATTTAAGTTACCGAGCACAGTTTTGAACTGTGGTTTTGAACTTTCCACAACCAATCCCACAAAGTGACGACATCACGTTTTCAGCTGCTAAATTTCAACGTATGATACGTGAGAATAATCCTAGTTTTGGCTGTTGTCGATCCCGGCTTAACCCACCTATATTTTCGCAACTTCTAGTTGAGTAGTTTATTCAAAGTTTTGAGTGCAAAGATAACAAGTCCGGGCGAATGCTTTGAATAATGCAAACAGTTCACATGAACTATGTAATATGCGGCAGTGTGTAGAGGTGTTAAAGAAAGTTTAGTTTCTGCTGTTGGGAGCGAGTTAAATTACAATTTTAATGGAAACAAATAAAGGCCTCAAGCAAATAACGCTCGGAAATGTTATTAGAAATCTCATGTGAATCGAATGTCTCATGTGAATGTGTATATTAAGTATAGCTAAAGTGTACAGCTAAAAATTAACATAGACAATACGTAAACAAGACAATATGGCTACACAATAAATATTTTAGACTATCGGAGCGATGATTCGGAAAATATTCACTGCAATTTTTGTTGCAGTGAATAGTTTATAAATTGAAATAGATATTATACACTAAATAATAAGTGACACAGTCCAAGTCCAATGGTTTGTCAACGCCCTTATATTTTTAATACGACGCCTCACACAAGAACAGATTCTTTCCTACATTACTTGTACGGGAGGTACCTATCCTATTCATTTCTTGTTTTTATTTTACTACTTTGTCGGAGTGATTGATGTAATTAGGTATCTACGTAGTCGTAGTCATAGTCATCACTACATAGTATAAAACAAAGTCGCTTTCCTGTCTGTCTGTCTGTATGCTTAGATCTTTAAAACTACGCAACGGATTTTGATGCGGTTTTTTAGATAGAGTGATTCAAGAGAAAGGTTTATGTATAATTTGTTAACCCGTTCGAAGCCGGGGCGGGTCGCTAGTTTATTTATAATATTTTAAATATCACCATTTTTAATATTATTCCTGTCCAGTACTATGTACCTAGAGGTTACCAAGCTAGATATATCTTTAAGCATATGATCTTACAATATTGATTAAATATTTACTCAAATAAGTTAGAAAATCCTAGCATGGATTAATTCTTAAATCAAGTTAAAATATACTTATACATACTTACGAATTCCAAATGGTTCTTAACATAGGTACCTACCTATGGGCAAAACATATTAAACTGAGGACTTTTCCGTTTTGTTATAGTCGTAAAATGGACAAAATAACATAAACAAAATAAATAGGTAGGTACCTATCTACAGCTTGGTTTATGTTTAATGTGTATTTACGTATCCAATTTGAGCTTATTCGTGTGTACTAATTGCTGATAACTAACACACCGATCATACTTATCATTCGATCACGATTATTAACTAACAACCAGTTGTACGATAAATCAACAGAAAGTTTTTGCTTGCGTTCAAATAGATAATCAATTCGATAATTAATTAGTTATGAGGCTTAATACTAAGTACCTACATGACCATTTGTAGTGTTGTTCGCACGTTCCACAAAAATTACTTCGATTGAATTTGGTTCGGTTGGCGCCAGAATTTTAGTAAGTTATTTTTATATATTTAAGACTTCACATTTATATTAACAAGCATCTGTTCATATTTATCAGTATCATAGTTAATTTTATAAGTAGCCTAAACATTGCTTGTTTCAGTGGGTTCCTTATGTTATCAGGAATTGATTTTGAAGAATACTCAGAATAGGTATTTATATAGCAATACGAACAATCCTACATTTGTTCTCAAAATAATGATTACTAAGTGGTAATAAACTAGAAAATGTATGTACCTATATTCAAAAATTTATGACAAATGGTTCATTAAAAAAATGTATAAACAAAATTGATAATAGTTCAAACTCATTTTTGTAAAGAGTAGATAAAATGATCCCTCTAAATAAGTAGGTAATTAATTAAGTTGTTCATATCATATATAAGCACTAATCGGTGTTTTTTCTAAATAACATGAAACTTTGTTCTCTTTTACTTGCAGTATAAAAATAAACGGTACCTAACACTAAACAATACACTCTTTTTGTTTGGGCAGTCGTGTAAAAAGAGGACTACTAGACTAGCGAAGCAGTAGAAATTTACTTTATGGAGGTAACAAAACGTTATTGGGGTCATAAACATTCATATACAGTTGGATAAACTGTAGGCCGCTACGATTCATTCACGAAAAAGCTTTAACTATATTTGAAACGATGGCAGCTTGTTGAAGTTATTTCACCGCTTGTTAAATTTATAAACCATATAACCTCATATAACCCGGCAACCTTCAAATCAAGGGTGAACAGGCACCTTCTGGGCAGACTCGCTCCATCGTAGGCCACGTCTTCGCCTCGGCTAGTCTGTGGCCATGAGTAAGCCCATTTACTTATAATAAAAAAAAATGTTCAACCTAATTACCCAGTTATCTTGACGCTAATATGTAGCTAGAATTGCATGATTCTCTTCCGTGTATTAACACTCCCAATCAATTAGATATGTAAACCATACATTGTACTTTGCAGCTAAGTAGTATAAATGCGAGTCTAATACAGTCCAGATTAGTTCGATGCGGTGGCTCCCTCGTGTGGTGTTAGAATTAACGAGTTTCGTCGCTAAACTAGATCTAGTACCTACAGTTTGCGTCAAATAGATAGCGACGGCCAAAGTGGCCAAATATCCTTATTACTATGATAACTATACTTTGTTGACTGTACCTAAATCGTTAGGTACAGTCAACAAAGTAGTTATTATAGAGATAAGGATTAGGTAAATCAATATAAATGATTGTTTTAAAAATAAATGTTTAAATAAATGTTTCTAAATCTACGTTACTAGTATTTCTTCGTCATATAATAAACTGCCCGTGATTGAAGCTTAACCCTTTATTAGACAGATGGAACATACAGAGGAGGAATGTATTTGCCACCATGATTTTAACTTTATTGCAAAGTGATAGGCGGATTTCATTTTGAATAATTTCCGACACCATTGCACACAAATATTGCTCCATTTACAAAAACTTATTTTCGACTTGTAATGATTAATGATAGAAAGATTTTTCCTAACATTTGAGAATAATATACATTTTCACAAGCAAAGTAGGATAGATAATCCAGATTTAATCCAGGAGCTATATTAAAACAGCCCTGGTTCAATATTGTACGACACGCCCGCTGCACCGGCGACAGCGGGTGCATATCAAAATTGATTGGGTCCTGCAACAATTGAATCTGGGCGCAAATTGAGTTCGAGCGGGTGCCCACTGCCCACCTGCGCCTCTGTCGTTTATACGCTCAGTGAGAAGCCTGCCCCCTATATTTATAAAGCTTGGCATGGATCATTTAATCATATTGTTTCCACACACACATTTTGAAGTTCTGATTCTGAATCGAATAAAAATTTGACAAACATTTTGGTACTTACCAGATTTTATCAGTGACTGTACTTTTCTTTCGACAGGCAACTAATACTAATCGTGACAATTGTAATAATAATAAACACAATTAGTTTGCGTTGTTTTATCATGGAGTTCCGATGGCCACCTCTTGTCTCCACCGTCAGATCAGCTCCATGTCATCATAATATTGCATTGTCATCCGATTTACATATATACAAAATTGCAATTATTATTGCAATGCTTTGATGCATATTAATTCCGTTACCGTTACTGCCGCATCAAGGTGGCATAATATAGACATTTCAAGCGAACGAAAGATATATTAAGGATTATTTATTAACTTGGTTTTCCTTCAATATTTGAAACGAATACAGTATTTTTTTAATGATAGGTACTGACATTGTTTCAATAGGGTAAGTAAATACTAACAAAAGCCGAGCATTCAACCGCGTTAAGTTTATTCAAACGGACAATTATTATTTCCATTTATCGCATTGTGTTCGCATGCATTTAAATAACAGTATTTTCGACGCCAAATTTCCATGGGTTGAAATTTCGTTGGGCTTGTTCCATTGGCGGCGCATCGTGAGAAGTAATCGGTTTATTCCCATGTCAATTCAGTGATTCTGAATTCGTTACGTTGGTATAAAATAAATATACGAGTAATAAGAATTGTTGACTATTTTTATATTTATTGAGATAAGTTTCATTCGTTTACAAAGTCGTTTATTTGTAGGTAGGATTAGTTTCATTTTGAAAATATTGTTTCGTTTTTTAAAATTATTTATTTTGAATATTGTTTGTATTTACATTAGTTTTGTAGCGAACTAGCGATGTAATTATCATATTTTCTCTCATTGCACTTAGTTTAAAATGACATGTAGGTGCGGGGACATTGACGAGCACTCGCACGTTGTATCAAATGGCATGTCATCTTAATTATCTAAAGTTAAAATGGTTACAATATTGTTGGAAAGTTTACAACTTATATTATTAAGCCTTCATTATAAACGTTGTTTGTTTTCGTCATTAATATTATAAAAGATGAGATATAAAGTTGCCAGCTACAGCACCGTAGCTAAAAAGGCCATGGCCTTCATAGGTGAAGCGTTGTGCATGTACTGTATGATTGTAATTTAAATATCTTCAGTAGGAAAAATGGAGTTTTATTGAGTAAACCACGAAACGTACATTATTATAGGAAAGAAATTGATGAAGTGCCGCTATGGCAACAAATAACAATAATTTTCATAGATTTTAAATATAGAACCCTCAGTTCATCCTTCAATGTTGCTAACAGTAGCTTCTTCCGTGTTATCCAATACCTTTTGTTATTTATGGCTCGCAAACACCAAATCGGTTGTTGGTGTTACGCTTACCGTTACACACCTATCTTAAGACCCGTAAACGATAAGTAACTTAGGGTTTTTGTATTTTCTGTATATTATCGGACATAATTAGACTAACATTTTTACTTAGGATAGAATCAAGTGATAAATTACCTTCGCACCATTCACCTAGAACACAAAATCAATGACTACTCCGAAACCATTAATTTTAACTGAACACGTACCTACATAGAGGTCAAATCTACAGGACTTAGGTCCTTCGTTTGACCCGTACTGAAAACGTACACAGTGTATTAATTTATAACATATCTCACCGGTTTGAATGAGGATTCTGAATTCGGTTCAGTGAAACTAGAAAATGATGTATAAACATACTTGGCCTCTGCCGTAGTTGGGTAGGAAATTTCTCTCTGTCCTTAAATCTTTATTCTGCACCGATTCTCTAAAAACGTAACTTTTGGGACAAGTTGATGTATTGGTATAAAATAAAATTACTGATTTTTTTGCCAATTTTTCCCTTATAACCAAGTAAAGTAAACAGAAACTATAAAAGTTAGACCGTGTGGTGACAATAGCCACCTGCGGCACACGGGTGACCTTACCAAATGATTGATTGTGACAAATCGTACCATGTGCATGCGCCACTCGCCACGGCGTGATTGAAGATTCAAATTTAGATAAACAAAATGGATTACATGACACTATTACTCGCGAACGTTTCATTACCGACCGTAATAAATGTAATAATACTAGTTCGGTAGCGATAGATAATTTGATTATTACCAACGTTTTTTGTTGGTAATTATGTGTATATAAAATGTGGTGTAGTTTTCACGCGTGTCACTAGATTGCTGCGATTTGTATTGATTGACATGCGTACCTACTTAACTCGGTGAATTGGAAAATATTTGTTGTTCGTAAATGTATATGTTTAAATGATTATTAAGTAAATATCGGTATATCTCTATATTATTGTGTAAAACCAAAACGAAGTATATTTAAGGCGTTATATTTGGTATGGGAAAACGATGAGACGTTTTCCTTTATAAATACAGGCGCTCAAAATCAAAACTTTATGTTTAATACACCTAATAAAACCAATCGCAGCGATATTTAGGTACCAAATTTCAAAATGTATAACAATGTCGTTGATGTTTTGAAACATGAATAGTCGCAACTAAGAAATTGCAAAAAGTCTCACTAATGAAAAATTCTACAATAAGTCGCATAAATATAAGTCGTAGTTACAAAGTCTCTTAGGTACCCGTGCGGAGACTACAAGCATCGAAGAAAGCTAGTTGCGGAATTATCCATGTACGAGTAAGCTTATCGGTGAGGGAATAACGTCTGCTGGGAAGTTCGGCGTTTGTTGCCAAGCACTGGATTGAGCTCGAGTTACGTTATGGGCCATGTTGCGGGTGAACTGGAGTAGGTACTAGTTTTTTTTTTCAGTAAAAGTGATATATTATACAAGAGGCATAAAATGTCAGTCTATAATTTTAATTTTGCTCGTTGTACATTAGCAGAAATAAAAATATTAGAACAATTTCAGTATAAGAGGATTTTGGATAATTATTGCAGAGCAATGTTAGGTATTATTATTAGTGGTCTTTATTAAAACTTTAGAAGTATGCTATGCTTTAGAGTTTAGAGGTTGAATACATTTTTTATTTTTTTACTTTAGCACACTTTCTAGTACCATTCTTCAATGCAAGCAAAATATACATACTTATACCTGGTTAAATACTAAAAAAAGAGGAATAAAATGGTGGCTAAAAGTAGGAACTCATAAATAGGTACATTCTGAAGAGTATTGAGGTATGAGGAGTATTGATTGAGTTTACAACGGCACGCGTAAATTTGTTGAAACTTAGGCGAAGGAAAATCAAAAGACACCTCTCAATCTGGCGAATTCGATAAAGCTTTTTAATTAACTTTCGTCGCTTCCTCTCAGCATACATTAACCTGCAGTAAGGCGTTCCAAATCACATCCAGTTTTCCGTGAGTACAAAGATAACGCTAACGAAGTAACACACTACAGTTCGATGGCTTCAGCGTCACGATAACTCAGATTTGACGCTTCGATACGATGCCCTTTGAACTATATCCCACGCCACGTGCATCGTGACCGTTGGAAAATTACAGGCGTTTGCGAGTTGCGAGTAAATAGCCGGTTGCAACCTCTCAGCACGTTTCATTTTTGTTTTGTTACTTAAGCGGTTTGTTAAGCATTGTTGCGGGCTCTTAAGGTTAAAAAGGATCTTTGTTAAATTATGAGCTTACCGCGTAAAACATACCTAAGAATTTAAGTTGTTATAAGGAAGAATTTAAATTGTAGTGCTAACACTAATGACGACTTGACGAGGTATTAAACCTCGTCCATCAAATACCCATAAAAAATTTATTGGCGTCGTAAATTCCAGCTTTAAAAGAAAGTAAATCACCAACCTCCGGAGCGCTAATAGGTAGGTACCTGAATTACAAAAGAATAACAAGCTAATAAAAATTATAACATTAAAGTAAAATTTAAACCTAATATCAATATTAGCAAAGTTGGATTAATCTAAAGCTTTGAAACAAGCTAAGGTCCGTGTCTAGAATGAATGAATGTAGTTGTAGAAGCAATAAATTCATCGCATACGCAAACTTTCATATCTAGCTACTCGAAGCTATCAAACTTGGCCCGTAGACAAACCAATGGTGAGTGAGTTTAAGCGCGACTTTTGCATACAAACTTTGTCTGCAGATTGTTCGTGCGATGTCAAACCCATCCAGACAATTGAACCAATTAATCGGTTTTCGTAAACTTTGCCTGATTTATACCGGAGTAATTTCTAAGTCAACTTCTGATATTATCATGGGTTGAACGAAGAAATGTATGCATATGAGGGCTTGAATGCCGTATTATGCAAAAGATGCTTGATTATTATATTATGTGTTATTATCTGTATACGTTGTGAATGACGTGCCAGCCCGCGGCGTCCGCGAGGGCTGCGCGTGCGCGGAGCGGGGGACGGCTCCTGTGCCTGGCCCTGCCCGGCGACACCTACTGGATCAGCTGCTCCTTGTGGTTCCGTAATTATCGATGGTGGTGCTACTTTGAGCTTCCACTGGCAGCGCGTCTTTCGACTCGCATAAATAATTATCCCGATGATCACTACACCCCATAGGCAATATATAGCGGTATAGTGATGTATGTCATTTGAGGAGTAGTTGTCCAGAAGAGGTTGATTCTGTTTCATAGTGTTTATTTTGTCTCCTAAGTCCTTTAATTCTTTCTCATTGTATGGGCTATCGCTAGTGCTATTTTCGTAGTCGGATAATGTTATGTTTATAATGTGGTTTATAGGGTATCGCAGCGGTCTTCAAACTACGGCCCGCGGGCCGGATAATTTGGTCCGCAAAATGTGCCCAATTTCATACAACATAGTCCGAGAAAATGTAGCGGAGGCCCGTCTGCGGCCCTCGGTTTACAAAGTTTATATAAGTAGCTATTGTTATTATTTACACTGACGCCAGAAATTGGTGACATAATCAGTTTAATAGTGCGTAAATTGTTTCTTCAAATTGTTGCTGACACGTTATAATGTTATTCTTAGAGTACTATACCTTTTTGTTATGGGGCCCACTGATTAACAGTACGTCAGTTAGAACAAAAAGTTGACAGTTCCGAACAACTGACAGGCCGATATCGTCCTGTCCCCTTAAGTCTAAAGGGGCCCACTGATTAACATTACAGTCCGCCGGACGGCATCGGCCTGTCAGTTGATCGGAGCTGTCAACTTTTTGTTCTAACTGACAGGCCGATATCGTCCGGCGGACTGTTAATAAGTGGGCCCCTTAATAATTATGTGAAAATTCGTATGTAACGTACCTACTTATACGTTTGTATTCCGTCACATTTAAAATGTATAATTTTATTATTTGAAACATTTTAGCACTGAATCAAAAACAAATGAAAATTAACTTATATCCGTAATAAACGCAGCATTGTCACGGAATTGGAAATTGTAACAAGTTAAGAAGTAGGAAGAAAGTTACAAAGTAAAATAATATTGTTTAAAATACGTCTTTTATTCGCAAGCATAAAACTAAGGAGCAATATGAAGGCTACTTACATTGTAGGACACTGTGGGTGCGCGGCATTGATGATGTTATTTAGGGTTATTTTAATTCTGTTTTTATTATTTGTTAGGTGCAATAAAGTCCGATGGAAGCTTATACACATTGTAATAGATCCGTATGTTGAATGGGTAAGTAATAGAATGTATACAAACTTATAACATATTGCTCAGGAGATATAATTTCTTTTAAGTACATGTAAGTAACGTGCAAAATGCATAATAAAAAAAATATAATTATACTTCAGGTATAAATTTGTTAACGATAGTTATTAATAAGCATAATGGTCGTGTTATATGATATATTTAAGAAATAACATAAATAATGCTAGTCACAGGAGGCGGCCCTTGATGCAAGACAGGGCTTGGGCTATAGTCCCCACGCTGGCCTAATGCGGGTAACTGTTTGTATCTGTTGGTGGTTAATACAGTTCTAACCTAACCTACTTTTTGTTAGCAGTTGTTTTTTGTTGGTGGTCACAATTCTACCCTAACCTAACCTACTATTCTGGTAGTAGTTTCTTCGGGTGTGGGATTGCAGTTCTCATTCTCACCTACCTTTTCTGCTAGCAGTTTTTTTGTGATGGGCAAAATTTTTACCCTGAATTACATTTCTGGTAGCAGTTACTTCGTGCGGGGGAGCGCAGTTACTTATAACCTAACCTTCTAACGAATAGTGTTCTTATAATGTTTTAATTGGCCATAAGAAATTAAAATTTCCACAAATCGCTGCAACCAGCACGTCTTGTAAATCTTGCCTCAACTCGTGCAACTTCATACATCAAGCGAAACTTTAGGTACTAGGTAGGTACGTGGGTCATACTGAAAGTTCCTGGACCGGCCACTTAGAAAAAATAAGTTTTCTCATATATCAGAATCCAGAAACCTTCAGTATGACCTAAGTACTTATAAAATCGTAGTAAAAGTACGCAGATGGTGAAATCAGCACAACGCCAATATCATCAATGATTTTCGATTCTTCTGAACACTTCGAAGGTTTTAAAGTCCCCTGCGATTGAGAATAGTCCTTCATCTCTCTTCTTTCTCATTAAAACCCATGTTCCTAATGAGTTGTCAGTCGTACCTATATTGAAATATTCACTAATTGTTGTTAAACTCAAATAAAATAACATGTTCGAAATCTATAACAATGTAAAACAGATTTCTCTAAATAAATACTCGCTTTTGAGTATGCATCTGTAATTGGGACTTTGTCTGTGAGTGTGTGCTGTAATTATCTCCGGTGCTCAGATAGTTTGCGAGTTACTACCTAACGTAGTTTACTGAAACTTACGTTGTAATCACCTAAATGCGAAAGGCATGTTACTAGTTTATTATTTATGTACCAGCAGAAAACTATTTAATGTGGGATCATTCACCTATACAATGAAAATAGCGAACCTACCGCGAACCATTATCTTTCGTTCGTTTGTTTTTTTGCCTCTCTATTGCTCTTTAGGCTAAAATGATAGAGGGTAGGCTGGGTAGGTAACAATATTTCGATTAAGTATCGATTTTTGCGGTAGGCCCTCAGATAGATTGCATGGTGAATTCTATGGAATGTGGTTCAGTTTAATATAATTTAAATGTTCATTAGATAAAACACAAAGTAACGTACATAGTATTCTGAATTTAATAGGTAATTTAGCACCGAAGTGTGTTACATAATTTAAGAGTACTTAGTTGTAAAGCCAGGTATTTCCTTTGAAGTTCCGCGCGGCTACCCGCGTCTTTTAGTATGAGGGCGCCGAAAGCCATGCAGAATTAGGTTGGTTCAACTCTACCTACCTGCAAGTAACAAATGAATGTCCGACAAAGTTAACAAATGTGAGCTAAAACTTTTCTTATTGTATTTTCAAGGTCAAACAAGACTGAAGACAATTTCTAAATTTAATATCACTCCTTTCCCTATTAAGGTCAGTAACGCACTTGATGTAATTTCCAGTAGGTATATTTGTGCACAACCAATTGTTGACTTA
The DNA here is from genome assembly GCF_948474715.1 of Cydia amplana. Classification (NCBI taxonomy): domain Eukaryota; kingdom Metazoa; phylum Arthropoda; class Insecta; order Lepidoptera; family Tortricidae; genus Cydia; species Cydia amplana. The sequence continues at coordinate 12,966,982 of NC_086071.1, read as the reverse complement.
GTTAACAGGCCTCAAGCGTCTGGCTCTGCTGATAAGGTACATAACAATGTAATCACCTGCTGCCATGTTATGTGGCGTCGTAATATGTACATTGTACACGTCACGATATGATTGGGCTTAAAGTGATTGGTTGATATGTTATGGTACCTACGTTTGGAACAGTACGTGTGTATGTATAGGTATGGCAGTCCGGAGCTAATTTGGCGTTCCTTTTCTACATGAACTGCAGTAAAAGCACTAAACAAAAACATACAGAAACGTAGGTAAGGGAATCGACGCACTGGAAGACACGTAAATGCACTGCAAGTACCTAAATCAATATTAAATCAACATCAGATTTTTAAAGCCTGAATGCCACTCCTGTCTCCCTATAATCCGTGTATACAGAAACGCTCTAAGGATAGGTATAATAAGTTTGTCTAACAATATCAGTTACAGGACTGTGTGGAGTGTGAAACACAATCAAAGTGAAGTTCCTCTTTGCAGTTTTGCTCAAGGCATTAGCTCAGTTCAGTTATTGTTATCTAGATAACTTGGTACACTAAGATAAGTGCACGCTGATTCGACAAATAAAGCCGAGCATCGAGCAGGCACTTTAAATTTACTGCAGTGTTGTTTGTATCAAATGTGAAATCCTTTGGCTTTGCAATAGGTCACTCGCTACTTGAACTTACCCTTGTGACTTATCACAAGTGTTATTACACACTCGGCTTTGGTTTGCTGACTATAAAAAATATTAACCTGTGCATCACCCAATGTTTAATTAATTGGCATTAAAATTTCATATTTCATAGATAGTAAGTACTAAGAACTAAAGTGTCATTCTATGGAACTTGCTATGTAAACAAAAGTCACTAGTAAATTCATCATTCAGAGACAATTTTAATATGGCGGTTTGTTTACACAGCAAGTTCCATAGAATGACACTTTAGCAATAATTATGTTTCGAAAAATAGGTATCCATTTGGACGAACTGGTTGAAAACGAACAGCAACTGTTTATTTAGGGCGGTATGCTATGCTGACAGTCAATAGTAATCAGTGTTGGCCGTAATGTGTAATTCTAATTAACAATTAATAATTTCCATTAACCATTAAATCCGCAATTAGTCAATTGCATTACGCATCAATTTAAATTAAGTTAATTAGAATTGAATTTTGAGACGTTTAATTACATTGATTGTCAATCTAAATTAACGTTTAATGCAATTAAATCAATTTTTTCATAAACTAATAATTAATGTTACTATTGCTTAGAAACTTGGAGCTAGGTATTAAAATTAAAAATAAGCATATGAATACAAGCTTCAGTGAATTATATTTTAAAATGAGACAACAAAATGACCCTGAAACCTGGCAGTAGGTACATACTGGAACTCAGGTTTGGTGCAACATAGACACACGCCGTTTAGGCTATTCGACTCGTCACAATGAGCACTTGGGAGAGCAGTACCCAAGATGGAGCTGATGCTGAACCTTGGCTGTACCTAGTGGAACTCAGGTTTGGTGCAACATAGACACACGCCGTTTTGGTCATCCGACTCGTCTTGATGAGCGCTTGGGAGAGCAGTACCCAAGATAGAGCTGATGCTGAACCCTGGCAGTACCTAATGGAACTCAGGTTTGGTGCAACATAGACACACGCCGTTTTGGTCATCCGACTTGTCTTGATGAGCACTTGGGAGAGCAGTACCCAAGATAGAGCTGATGCTGAACCCTGGCAGTACCTAATGGAACTCAGGTTTGGTGCAACATAGACAAACGCCGTTTTGGTCATCCGACTCGTCTTGATGAGCACTTGGGAGAGCAGTACCCAAGATAGAGCTGATGCTGAACCCTGGCAGTACCTAATGGACCTCAGGTTTGGTGCAACATAGACAAACGCCGTTTTGGTCATCCGACTCGTCTTGATGAGTACATGGGAGAGCAGTACCCAAGATAGAGCTGATGCTGAACCCTGGCAGTACCTAATGGAACTCAGGTTTGGTGCAACATAGACAAACGCCGGTTTGGTCATCCGACTCGTCTTGATGAGCACTTGGGAGAGCAGTACCCAAGATAGAGCTGATGCTGAACCCTGGCAGTACCTAATGGAACTCAGGTTTGGTGCAACATAGACAAACGCCGTTTTGGTCATCCGACTCGTCTTGACGAGCACTTGGGAGAGCAGTACCCAAGATAGAGCTGATGCTGAACCCTGGCAGTACCTAGTGGAACTCAGGTTTGGTGCAACATAGACACACGCCGTTTTGGTCATCCGACTCGTCTTGATGAGCACTTGGGAGAGCAGTACCCAAGATAGAGCTGATACTGAACCCTGGCAGTACCTAATGGAACTCAGGTTTGGTGCAACGTAGACAAACGCCGATTTGGTCATCCGACTCGTCTTGATGAGCACTTGGGAGAGCAGTGCCCAAGATAGAGCTGATGCTAAACCCTGGCAGTACCTAATGGAACTCAGGTCTGGTGCAACATAGACAAACGCCGTTTTGGTCGTCCGACTCGTCTTGATGAGCACTTGGGAGAGCAGTACCCAAGATAGAGCTGATGCTGAATCCTGGCAGTACCTAGTGGAATTCAGGTTTGATGCAACATAGACACACGCCGTTTTGGTCATCCTACTCGTCTTGATGAGCACTTGGGAGAGCAGTACCCAAGATAGAGCTGATGCTGAACCATGGCAGTACCTAATGGAACTCAGGTTTGGTGCAACATAGACAAACGCCGTTTTGGTCATCCGACTCGTCTTGACGAGCACTTGGGAGAGCAGTACCCAAGATAGAGCTGATGCTGAACCCTGGCAGTACCTAGTGGAACTCAGGTTTGGTGCAACATAGACACACGCCGTTTTGGTCATCCGACTCGTCTTGATGAGCACTTGGGAGAGCAGTACCCAAGATAGAGCTGATACTGAACCCTGGCAGTACCTAATGGAACTCAGGTTTGGTGCAACATAGACAAACGCCGATTTGGTCATCCGACTCGTCTTGATGAGCACTTGGGAGAGCAGTGCCCAAGATAGAGCTGATGCTAAACCCTGGCAGTACCTAATGGAACTCAGGTCTGGTGCAACATAGACAAACGCCGTTTTGGTCGTCCGACTCGTCTTGATGAGCACTTGGGAGAGCAGTACCCAAGATAGAGCTGATGCTGAATCCTGGCAGTACCTAGTGGAATTCAGGTTTGATGCAACATAGACACACGCCGTTTTGGTCATCCTACTCGTCTTGATGAGCACTTGGGAGAGCAGTACCCAAGATAGAGCTGATGCTGAACCCTGGCAGTACCTAATGGAACTCAGGTTTGGTGCAACATAGACAAACGCCGTTTTGGTCATCCGTCACATCTTGACGAGCACTTGGGAGAGCAGTACCCAAGATAGAGCTGATGCTGAACCCTGGCAGTACCTGCAGGTTCAAGATGTGACGAATGATCTAAATAGCGTGAGCCTATGTTGCACCAAACCTGAGTTCCACTAGGTATAGCCAGGGTTCAGCATCAGCTCTATCTTGGGTACTGCTCTCCCAAGTGCTCATCAAGACGAGTCGGATGACCAAAACGGCGTTTGTCTATGTTGCACCAAACCTGAGGTCCATTAGGTACTGCCAAGGTTCAGCATCAGCTCTATCTTGGGTACTGCTCTCCCAAGTGCTCATCAAGACAAGTCGGATGACCAAAACGACGTGTGTCTATGTTGCACCAAACCTGAGATCCACTAGGTACAGCCAGGGTTCAGCATCAGCTCTATCTTGGGTGCTGCTCTTCCAAGTGCTCATCAAGAGGAGTCGGATGACTAAAACGGCATGTGTCTATGTTGCACCAAACCTGAGTTCCACTAGGTATAGCCAGGGTTCAGCATCAGCTCTATCTTGGGTACGGTCTCTCAAGTGCTCATCAAGACGAGTCGGATGGCCAAAACGACGTGTTTCTATGTTGCACCAAACCTGAGTTCCACTAGGTACAGCCAGCTGTTCAGCATCAGCTCTATCTTGGGTACTGCTCTCCCAAGTGCTCATCAAGACGAGTCGGATGACCAAAACGGCGTTTGTCTATGTTGCACCAAACCTGAGTTCCACTAAGTACAGCCAGGGTTCAGCATCAGCTCTATGTTGGGTACTGCTCTCCCAAGTGCTCATCAAGACGAGTCGGATGACCAAAACGGCATGTGTCTATGTTGCACCAAACCTGAGTTCCACTAGGTACAGCCAGGGTTCAGCATCAGCTCTATCTTGGGTACTGCTCTCCCAAGTGCTCATCAAGACGAGTCGGATGACCAAAACGGCGTTTGTCTATGTTGCACCGAACCTGTGTTCCATTAGGTACTGCCAGAGTTCAGCATCAGCTCTATCTTGGGTACTGCTCTCTCAAGTGCTCATCAAGACGAGTCGGATGACCAAAACGGCGTGTGTGTATGTTGCACCAAACCTGAATTCCACTAGGTACACCCAGGGTTCAGCATCAGCTCTATCTTGGGTACTTGTCTCCCAAGTGCTCATCAAGACAAGTCGGATGACCAAAACGGCGGGTGTCTATATTGCACCAAACCTGAGTTCCACTAGGTACAGCCAGGGTTCAGCATCAGCTCTATCTTGGGTATTGCTCTCCCAAGTGCTCATCAAGACGAGTCGGATGACCAAAACGGCGTGTGTCTATGTTGCACCAAACCTGAGTTCCACTAAGTACAGCCAGGGTTCAGCATCAGCTCTAACATGGGTACTGCTCTCCCAAGTGCTCATCAAGACGAGTCGGATGACCAAAACGGCGTTTGTCTATGTTGCACCAAACCTGAGTTCCATTAGGTACTGCCTGGGTTCAGCATCAGCTCTATCTTGGGTACTGCTCTCCCAATTGCTCATCAAGGCGAGTTGGATGACCAAAACGGCGTGTGTCTATGTTGCACCAAACCTGAGTTCCACTAGGTACTGCCAGGGTTCAGCATTAGCTCTATCTTAGGTACTGCTCTCCAAGTTCTCATCAAGACGAGTCGGATGACCAAAACGGCGTTTGTCTATGTTGCACCAAACCTGAGTTCCATTAGGTACTGCCAGGGTTCAGCATCAGCTCTATCTTGGGTACTGCTCTCCCAAGTGCTCACCAAGACGAGTCGGATGACCAAAACGGCGTTTGTTTATGTTGCACCAAACCTGAGTTCCACTAGGTACAGCCAAGGTTCAGCATCAGCTCCCTCTTGGGTACTGCTCTCCCAAGTGCTCATTGTGACGAGTCGAATAGCCTAAACGGCGTGTGTCTATGTTGCACCAAACCTGAGTTCCACTAGGTACTGCCAGGGTTCAGCATCAGCTCTATCTTGGGTACTGCTCTCCTAAGTGCTCACCAAGACGAGTCGGATGACCAAAACGGCGTTTGTCTATGTTGCACCAAACCTGAGTTCCATTAGGTACTGCCAGGGTTCAGCATCAGCTCTACCTTGGGTACTGCTCTCCAAGTGCTCATCAAGACGAGTCGGATGACCAAAACGGCGTTTGTCTATGTTGCACCAAACCTGAGTTCCATCAGGTACTGCCAGGGTTCAGCATGAGCTCTATCTTGGGTACTGCTCTCCCAAGTTCTCACCAAGACGAGTCGGATGACCAAAACGGCGTTTGTCTATGTTGCACCAAACCTGAGTTCCACTAGGTACAGCCAAGGTTCAGCATCAGCTCCATCTTGGGTACTGCTCTCCCAAATGCTCATTGTGACGAGTCGAATAGCCTAAACGGCGTATGTGTATGTTGCACCAAACCTGAATTCCACTAGGTACACCCAGGGTTCAGCATCAGCTCTATCTTGGGTACTGGTCTCCCAAGTGCTCATCAAGACGAGTCGGATGACCAAACGGCGTGTTTCTATGTTGCACCAAACCTGAGGTCCACTAGCTAGATAAAAATTACGGGCGCCTTTATAAAATTACGATATATTTTTGTTAATTGATAATTATCAATAATATTTTTAATTGTCATTAAAAATTGATTTAATTTTTAATGGTTTGTGAAGCATTAACCATTAATTCTTATTAATTTTTAATGGTTCGAAATAAATTAATATTAATGCAAATTGATGTTAATGCGAATTGACAATTAATTTTCCTTCAATGGTTAATGGTTAATTCGAATTATCCTTTTCAATGGTTAATTTTTAATGGTAATTGGGATTAACGTTCGGCCAACACTGATAGTAATACAGAAATAAATGAAAATTTCCATGCCCACAGCATTTGATGGCCATTTTCCTTTCATCCTCTTCATAGCTGGAGGCGAATCGGAAACATTCGTTTGAAATAGTAGCTACTTATTTAATCTGGTATAGAGCCACCCCACACTAGCGTCTTCCGAGCGTCGCTGCTCGACGCAACGTTGGCGCAACTGCGCAGCGACGCCATTTTCCATAGCGCTGACTAGACGCCAACGCTCAAAAACGCTAGTATGGGTGGCCCATTATCGACGTCGATGCTGTCATTATTATTTTTAACCCGTTGGTGGCTAACAAGAATACGGCCCACCTGATGGCAAGCGATTAGGTCGGTATCTAATCGCTTGCCATCAGGTTACGGTTTACGGTATTTACGCAGCACAGGAAGATTAGAAACCATTTCTTTGTAAAAGAGTAAGTAAGCACATAGTCCTACCTACATAGATTCGGCTAAGTATTTCGTTTTATAGTGGTTTTAGTAGAATAAGTCTCAGGATTATTAACGACTTTAGAAGTAACGATGAAGTTGAGGCGTTATCTCTAATTGCTGCTACGTTAGTTTGAGTAAGTGGTGTTCTGTGTTCTCGTGAATTAAGATTTTCCTTAGAGATAGAACAATCGTTGATTATTCACATTTGGTTTGATTCTAGGTATGACTCCAATTATTTACAATAAATTATGTAATTAAAATATTATTGTAAAATATGCACTGTATTCTCGTTGCCATTAATTTCAATTATTAACTTAATTTATTTAAATTATTAAGAGGAACGTAAACATTAAAATTAGACCGGTCTATCCCAACAGGTATTTGGTTCATAATATAACTTTAGGTCAATTGTGAAATACGTATATACATTTTTGTGGTATCTATTCGGTATATAGTAAGAAAGGGACATGTAAATAAGTTTTTATTAACGTGTTTTTATTAATTAATCTGAAAAAGGCTTTTACGGAGTTCAAAGTAATACGATTTATATAAAACAAATAATGATTTATTTGAACAATGTATATTTTTCATAAGGCATTCGCCATTTTAGGCACAGTGAATATTTTAAGAATATATCATACTGGCTAAGAGCCCTTTAATAAAATGCATAATTCATAGGTTAGATATAAAGCCTAAAACATACTTTGTTACAGACACACTATCGGTCTAACGACATAAAATTAATCCTTAATACAGCGTTGTTTCTAGTACTATAATAAAAAATCAGGACACATAATGACAAATTTTTAGCAACTGCTGTTTTAATTTGATTGGCGGTTATAAACGTAGTTTAGAGATTAATTAAAGAAATGTTTGTAGACAAATAAACACAAGGTCTAGTAATAACAGTAAAAAAGAAGTCACGCGCGAAAGGCATTACCCTCAATCTGATGTTGGCTAAAGCACATACGAACAAATAGGACACGCCAACAACTCTGAGAGGTAACGCATTCATTTGTTTCAATGGCGATCATTTTGTGAATTTATAGTTGCACATATACTGAGCACTATAATTATGGTGACTTACAATAAAACATACTATACTAAGTACTAGGCATTTCTAATACTCTTCTCTTTTACGGGTACATTTTTTTTTAAATTTAATATACCTATACATTTTTATTTACAAAATTAGTGACCTGTTTTAGGTAAGGATCTTTTGTAACTTAATTTATAACCATAGAGTAAAATTTATCAGCTATAAGCTAACTTATTATAAAGTGTAGTGATCGCACAAATTGCCTTAGTGCCGTTTTGTTCGCGTAATTGTTTTAAGCCCATGCATGTCCCGATATAGGTACTAACATATGGAAACTGCTATATCGGGGAGCTAACCTATTTTAGTTGCCTTACGGTAAATGAGGATGGAATAGATCAACTCCATTGAATACGGTTAACAATTTCCAATGGAAATTACGGTTCTTATGCTAGGATAGGTCAGAATATTACAAATAAATATTATTATTTTTTATTATTTACTTTATTTCAAATGGCTTTGAAAAAAAATCGAGGCTATTACTATTATAACTTTTTATTTCTATTGCGGTTTCATTATAATTGGTTTTACGTCTATTAATGAAAAATACGCATAGGAAAACAACCTGCAACCATATTTCGGCAAGTTCGTGTCATTGAAGAATAAAATTCGTGGTTCTTTCAAACCCACGGCGCGATTCGGGAAATGAATTAGAGATTCACTAGATATGAAATAGTAAAGATATGTGACGTTCCACGGAAAAAGGTACCTTATGACGGCTGGCGCTTACGCTATTATTAACGCCGCTCCAATATTCAGCCGGGGCAATGGTACCTTTTGCAGTGGAACGTCACATGTATTTACTGTTTCATATCTAGTGAATCTCTAAATCATTTCCCGAATCGCGCCGCCAAGGTTTGTTTGCCAATCCCTCGGGCTCAGTATGGCCTGAAGTTTGACAAACACTCATGTCGGGGGTGGGAAAAACCGTGACATCAAACATGTACCTTTTGTCTCAGGCGACGTTGCTTGGCACGATTATTGTTATTAGGGTCCATCTAAGTTGACCTAGCACCCTTTTTTGACGGAGCGAGAATGCAACGCGATCGACTTTTGACTTTAAAACGATGGGAAAGGGTAGTATCAAGGGTCCAGTTCGCATTCTATTCTAGTTAGATAATTATTTGGTCAAGTATTGTATCGATATCCTTATTATATTGATTTTATAAAAATGGCATTTATGCGCTGTCCACAAATTAAAGGTACCTAAACTGACTTGGTTGCATAAGAGGCAGATCGTATTAAGAAATAACAGGTACCTAGGCCCTAGGCATTGAGGCCCTTCTATGTACCCAAAAAAGAACCAGAAGTCTCGCTTTGCTAATAAAGTAACAAGCCACAACTAAACTAATAATTTTATTCCGACCTTATGGTAGGTACTAGTAAATTAACTTACACTTTGCCATTATGTTGATGTAAATGCATGTCGACGTTATTTGCATGGAATAATTATGTGCATAATATTAATATTACTATAAATTAAGGGCTTTCACTATAACTGATACTGAGACACGCAACTGGATGCTTGCTTGCCAGGTCACTGACGTTTCTAATAGAATACCCAAGTAGCATTTCAAGCTGTATATAAGTTTGTTTGTATACTATAAATTCTAAAATTAGGCTGTACACGGTCTGCTTATACAGACTGTTATAATGACTGTAAAATACCTTTTATACAGGTTAAATCTATCTAAATGTCGGGACAACGCGAGGAAGATGATGACAGCTTAAATCTTTCCCTTAAATTACTCAAGTTCTAAATTGGCTGGTATGTTGATGTTGCCGACACTTATATGCTACTTAGGTACTGACAGGGGGGTGTCACTCCGCAGTTTAGGTACATTTGGCCGGCGCGCCCATCGGACAGGCGTATGGCAGTGGGCTGCCGCTCGGCGTGCACGATAGTCGTGTCACGCGGCGCTCGCGCAAAATTGAAAATACACAGCGGCTTCGAAACTTACTTCCGTGAGAATCAGACATACTATCTCCGGATAAAAATTGTATGTTTACATAATCAACGTTTGTAATTCCTACATATTTGTCTTAAAAATAATAAATCAGTGGGTAACTGGGTATAGGTATAAAAACTTGTCAAGTGATAACCCCGTGCCGACACTCACAGCTCGGTCATGAAACTGCGGCGCGCAAAGGAGATTCATGGTTCGTGCGCGGTTATAAGTTTCAATTTTGCTTGCAGGCGGCGATATAGGTGTAATTTTATACCTAAATCTGACTTTTGTGAATGAGTGAATTTTCTGTACGGTAGTACTATTAGTTATTCTGTGGTACTGATTAATACTTTCAAATAAAAAAGGTATCTCAATTAGGTACTCGCAGTGCGTCAAGTAGTGGTCGCCGTAGTGGACTGTAATTTTAGAATTGTGAATATTACTATGCTAATCCAGATTGAAATAGTTTGGCTTACCTACCGTTTTTGCTGCTGGGCTCCGGCCTCTGCCTCTGCTGATTTAGCAATACTCTTATTTGTTTACGAGAATAAATTGATAGTTTGTGCTGGTGCTATTCATAAATTACGTCATTTCAAATTGGGGGGGGGGGGGGTCTGGACATCTTATGATGGTAGCATGACGTGAGACGGAGGAAACGGGGTCATTCGAAGCATGATTTTTGGATGATTTTAGGGGAGGGAGGTCAAAAATAGATGACGTAATTTATGAACAACCCCCTACGTACATGCTGTTTCCTTAAAAATTTTAATTAAATAATCTTAAACAAGTATATATACGCAAACGGATGGATGTTTTAATGTTTGACGCCAACGCGTCTGTGTCGGATTGTGGCATCGTACCTTTCCAACGGATGGACCGATTTCGATGTAGTTTTTTAAGATTGACTGAAGAGATTGACTTTCAAGATTGATTGACTGCTATTGGAAAAACCTTACTCAAATACATTTATCTGTCAAATAATATTTTCGTGACGATTATGGCCCACCGATCGTGAACTAATATATATTTAGGTATACTATGAAGACTATTAAAAACTCAAATACTGCCAAGATATATACAGTGTATTACTAAAAGAAATTAAAAACTAGCTTAAATCTAAAATAGGCCCTTGAGGCATTGTACCAAGGATGCTGGCGACATTTCCTCGCTGTATCGCAATGCTGATATTGAATAAATGACTAGTCCTTTAATAACCTATACCTATGCCTTGTATAAAGATACTAAAACCGAATCATACAATTATTTACAGTCGAAATTCGGCTGTGATAAAAGTATATAAAAGTCAGATTTTTTTATCGATATTCCTATGGTTCTAGTTGTTTGACACTGACACACACAAACAGGCCAATTCGAAAGTACACTGACATCAGAATGATATTTAAATAATATTATTTAGTTATTTATCGTGCATTTCACTCGTATTTGTCGCGCGGGCGAGACGTAAGGTAACTAAATACCTACATAATATGATTTAATATAATCCTGATGTCAGTGTACATACGTTCAGATCTGATTGGCCTAAAAGTTGTAATATGTACATACATATGTAAATCCATTAAGAATGAATGTGAATATTGTTGTAAGACTGTCGCTCAATACAGGTTTAGATCAAATATTTACACAAATCAATTAGGTACCTAGCTAAACTTTATGGTGGTGCGAAATAGTTTTAACTTACCACACAAATTAACTTCAAGCTTTAATGTTTGCGTCCTTCCCTTTCTGCAGATGAAGTTTGATCAGAGGGAAAGGAAGTATTGCAAAATGAAGTAAATAAACGTTTTATTCTCTCGGTAATAACTTTTAATATAAAGGTACCGTTCGGATTCAGACTGCACCAGCATTACTACTGCAGTATTGTAGTGTGACATTACTGCCATAAATGTCAAAAATCCGGACACCAACATCGATGTTGACATTTGTGCCAGTAATGCAGTCGGTAGAGTAAGGGTAACATTCCATTTCTGACCGCAGCTGCACTACTGGTAGTGAACGCGGCTGTTACTGTCAATTTTCATAGTAAAATTAACAGCAGTGCAGCTGCGGTTGGAAATGGACTGTCACCTTCAGACCGAGAAAAGTCTGCAGCGACTTTGATAGCCCCCGCAGTGCTAGTGTCATTTTAAACGTCAAACTTCGATGAATTTATGACGTGTAAATAACACTTGCACTGCTTGGGCTATCAAAATCGCTGCAGACTTTTCTTGGTCTAACTCTAGTATATCGATAAAAATGACCTTTTCAACATTTCCTGCATTACTCTCAACTCGATATTGCTACAGTAATGCAGTCGGGATTAATGTCGCGCTGCAATACTGCGGCAGTAATGCACTGCAGTCTGAATCCGAACAGGATCGTAAAAGGGTATATTTGTTCGGTTGGCAGCTATAAAAGTTAGATTTGTTCTTTGTTGATCTTTTGTTAGAGTCCTTTGGAGGGGCTTATACAAACACTCCTGGTATTGTAACCTCATGCAAGAGTACGTATGCCATGTCAATATACCTACATACCTATATTAAGTAGTTGGCATAAATTAGATTTTTGGTATTTAAGTAAGTATGTCTTTTATTGCTACCTATATTTTTCTTTCCATATGAAAGGAATAGGTACTAATCGAGATAATTCTAAGAACTCCAAACACAATTTGCGTTGTTTTATCACAGAGTTCTCATGACCACCTCCGGTCTCCATCATCAGATTAGCTCCATGTCATCATAAATATCATAATATTATTTTATGCATATGTATATGTATGTATCCATATGTATGCAAAATTTCAGCACAGTTGGAAATCGGGAAGTGGGTCCAAGATCTGACCCACACCATGCCGCAGGGAATTGATTTTAATTATTCATTTTTAGATTTTGTTTTTAAGTTTTATAGGTAAGTTATATAAAAAGTTATAAAAAAAATTGACAGCATCTGTCATAAAAATTATGTACCATCACCTTTTTCTAATATTCAATACCTACATATTGTGTCAATAACTTGATAAATGTTACAAAATTAGCAATGTTGCGCAAGCTATTAAAAGATTATTTCGCGAATTTCGCCAGATACTATTTATTTTGTGGCAATGCCAGAACATTATTATTTAAAAAAATATACATCATCAACATTACATTATACCCATCCATTTAAGCTCGGGATTGACCTAAAAATGTTTTAAATTCATGCCCAGTTCCAAATTTTGCCACGTTTCTGCGTCCCGATTGATCAAATAGCAATATCCGCTGAAATCCCGTAGGCTATTTCACGATTACGAATAGCTAACGGTAACGACCGACCATATCGCGACAAACATCACAAAATGCCACTGCCTCAGCCTATCGAACTTTATATTAGCATTATTAAATTGTTCTCATTTTGATCCCATTTTAAAATTACTCGTACTCGTAATTCGTAGTTCATCTTGCTTGTGCGTAGGTATGTATTTATTTGCCTACTTACTAATAATACTGACATCTAAAATGTTGATTAATAGCTTAGACAAAAATCACGAAAGGTCTAAAACTCACTTTAAAAAACCGGCCAAGTGCGAGTCGGACTCGCGTTACAAGGGTTCCGTACATCACAAGATTTTAAACAATGTTCTTTTTTGACGTGAAACGTGAGTGAAGTTGCTTATAATGATGTTTAGAGAAAATAATTAAATAAATCAATTTTTTATAATCTTATTTAGTGACTACTCGTAACTCGTAAGTCTATGAACGGATTTAGGAACGTAATGTCAATTGACGACCGGTCTGACCTTGTGGGTAATAATCCTGCCTGTGAAGCCGATGGTCCTGGGTTCGAATCCCGGTAAGGGCGTTTATTTGTGTGACGAACACAAATATTTGTTCCGGAGTCATGGGTGTTTCCTATGTATATGTCGCAGTCGGATTGTATAATCCGCCGTATTACATTACGGCTAGCCGTTTTACAAAACAGGGGCGTTTTGAAATGCGGCGGTTCGACGATTAGCCGGATTGAATGCGGCTGAATGAAAATCCGCCGGAATGTATTCCGCGCCATACGTTCTTCAACACGGCTAGCCGTAATGTAATACAGCGAGTCATTAGCCGCCGCTTTGACAGTTTTTAGTTCCCATTTTTAACACTCGTGGCGCTGCCTGACATAACAACAACAAACTCTGGGGTGTCCATCAAATCTCGAGTTCGTCGGACTGTTTCTTTTTAAAAAACATTTCCTTCGCAACTTAACTAGACGGAGCCCCGCTTCGCGGAGCTCCTATTTCTGTAGTGTTGAGTTGCTCACTCGTGAGGCACCTCTTTTGTACCACTCATTTTGTTAAATCGTCGCAGTACTTCACACCGCAAAAATGTCTTACTTCACTCCTCTATTCATTTTACTCATTTACTCGCGCGCATTACAACAGGTCTTACCACACAAATCATTCAAACACTTCATTTGAAAAAACCACTCGCGGCTGAGGCGCGCGAGCGCGCGATGCGCACAAGTACTCACAACTCGCAAGAGTCGCGATACTCGCGAGCGCGCGAGCCGCTCGGTACTCGCCGACATTCAAACCCTCATTTGAGTCTCAAATGAGTCTGTTAACTGCCGAACTACAAACCTTATTGCAAAGACAAAAGGTCCACCGAGAAATTCGTTGAAGTTTCGCTCACCGCCTCACGCGTCACTGACTGGGACATTCCCTCAAAAATCCTTTCAAAATGAAACAATGAATTATATTTATCCAAAGAGGGAGTGAGACAGACACACGCCCAACTTCAATGTCGCCTCGCCGAAAATGACACACGAAAGACAACAAGCGTAAGCGCTGCAGGCTTTCATACATCTTAAATATGTCTTTCATAAATATGTCTATACATTAAATAATTTTTGTTGCCGTTGGAGTTTTTTGAAGCCGGAGGAACGGTCGATGCAAAAAAAATTGTAGTACCTCACCTCATTTGAAGTAAGACATTGTAGTACTTCATTTTAGAAAATGAGGTACTCATACAAACTCATTTTAAATTGATGTCCCACCCATCACTATATTTCTGAGCCGTTTGCCCTTCGGGCATCTGAAGCTACTTAACGAACCTAACCTACCTACCTATTGATTTAGTGAGACGTCCGTGAAAACATTACACTTTGGGGAAAAAAGCGTAGGTGGGTAAGTAGGTTAGGTTCGTTAGGTAGCTTCAGATGCCCGAAGGGCAAACCGCCCAGAAATAGGAGCCCCGCTTACACATGTCACTGCGGTGGGACCATGGTAAAAATAAATTAAATTGCAAACATTGTCAAACTCCGGTTACGTAGACGACCGAAAGAACTGGTCACTCTACAATCTAAATAGTAGATACGATGCGGCTAAACGTAGGCCGCCTTATTGAAGAACGTATCGCAATGACAATCCGGCTAATCGTCGAACCGCCGCATTTCAAAACGCCCCTGTTTTGTAAAACGGCTAGCCGTAATGTAATACGGCGGATTATACGATCTGACTACGACATATATAAGTATGTATTTATCTATATAAGTATGTATACCGTCGCCTAGCACCCATAGTACAAGCTTTGCTTAGTTTTGGGCTAGGTTGATCTGCAGCGATTTTGATAGCATAGACTAATGCTCTAAGCATAGACTATTACGCAAGTGTTATTTTAAACGTTAATCTTCTATGAAATTATGAAATTTACTTAACACTTGCACAGTCTGTGCTATCTTAATCTAATACCTACAAGACGTCTATAAGTAAGAAACCTAAGTTATACAGTTTTTTTAAATGTTATCCAAATTTGATTGTGGTAACTGAATAAAGTATGTATAGTGCCGGATTGTAGCGGAAAATTACTAAATACATTATCTACCTACCTTTTCTCGAAACGCTTCGTCGTTTTTTTTAACCGACTTCCAAATCTAAAAGGAGGAGGTTATCAATTCGGTTGTGATTTTTTTTTTAATTTTTTTTTATGTTTGTTACTCCATATCTCCGTCATTACTCGACCGATTTTGAAATTTTTTTTTTGTGATTGTATGTATATGCATACAGATTGGTCCCGTTTTTGTCAAAACCCAGTTCTGATGATGGGATCCATGAAGAATCGAGGGAACTCCTGAAATCTTAAAGGCATACATATAGAGATTTTTGTGTTTTTATCAACAAATCAAGCATATACATTAATAAAAGTGACATTTGATGAAGTGGAACCGCTGATGATGATCAGAACAGAACTCTTCAACGACGCATAGTTCACGTTTGGCGATTTGTCCTCTTCGTTATGTTTGTTAAGCAAGTTAAGTTTTTAAGCCACATTTTTGTCAAGCTCGAGTTCTGATGATGGGATCCACGAGGAATCGAGGGAACTCCTCCAGTCTTAAAGGCATGCGTATAGAGATTTTTGTATTTTCATCAGAAAATCGAGCATTTTCATTGAAAACTGTCGTATTTGATGAAGTGGAACTGCTGATGATGATCATAACGGAACTCTTCAACGACGCATAGCTCGCATTTAACGATTTGTCCTTTTCGTTATGTTTGTTAAGCAAGTTAGGTTTTTAGGCACATTTATGTCAATCTCAAGTCCTGAACATGGGATCCGTGAGGAATAGAGGGAACTCCTAAAATCATAAAGGCATACGTATAGAATTTTATATATTTTCATCAGAAAATCAAGCATTTACATTACAAACTGTGGCATTTGATGAAGTGGAACTGCTGATGATGATCAGAACAGAACTCTTCAACGACGCATAGTACCTACACGTTTTGTGATTTTGAATTTCGATTTTGACTTGGACTGGGCCCCGGGCTCCGGACTCAGACCCGTACTCGGACTCGGACCCGGACTCGGATCCGGATACAGACCCGGAAAACCACTATCATACCTAAACTAAATAAACCACTATGATTACCATAAAATGTATACATCTTACCAAATAAAGTATAAGCGCCGTTAAGTGGGTCCAGGCTAGTAGTTAGAGAAGTCGGTTTTTTTCTATTAAAGATTATGTCCTAACTATTTATCCTAAAATTACCTCTTTCATTTGATATGTAACAAGATATAGTTTGAAAAACTTTATTTTTTAAGTTTCCCATTAACCCCCCAAAAGTGGCTCCCATGTTTAAAATTCATTTGTTTGCCTTATATGTCCGTCTTTGAGTCATAAACTTGCATATGTGTACCAATTTTCACCTTAATTGGTCCAGTAGTTTCGTAGGCAACATTAAAAAAAAACCCGTAGGGCTAGGGTCAAAGACTAAGTAATTGAGTTCGACTCACGTTTGACTGCACATTTCTAATAGGTTTTCCTGTCATATATAGGTAAAGAACTATTTTGTGTATTTTTTTCAAAATTTTAGACCCAGTAGTTTCGGAGATAAGGAGGGTTGGGGGGAATGGTCATTTTTTGCCTATTTTCTTGAATAACCGCTAAACTATTTATCCTAAAATTATAAAAAAATATATTTGAGATTCTTACAATGAGTTCTTTCATTTGATATGTAACACGATATGGTTGTCTTATCTTATCTTATTATTTTTTTAATTTTCTCATTTACCCCCCAAAAATGGCCTCCATATTTAAAATTCATTTATTTACGTTACACGTCCATCTTTGGGTCACAAACTTACATATGTGTACCAAATTTCAACTTAATTGGTTCAGAAGTTTCGGAGAAAATAGTCTGTGACAGACGGACGGACAGACAGACAGACGAGTGATCCTATTAGGGTTCCGTTTTTTCCTTTTGAGGTACGTAACCCTAAAAATTGTTAGAATTTATGCACAAAAGCTAAAAACATGAAAATTGCTTATTGCATATTTATGCGCATATTTATTTTTTAGGTAACTCATCCATAACTTTTTTTTCACTACGAGCCGCCTTAAGAAAATAATTTGGTTTGTGGTATTTTAAGTAGAAACACTACTTACTGTATAAATTATAAACTAAAATAGATGTTATATTTAATAAAAATAAAGTGCCCCAGATCTGGGGTCGAACCAGCGTCTTCTGCACTTCGCGGCAGACCTTCATCTCGGGTCGCATTGGTAATTGCGGACAGTCTAATTTCGAAACCGTAAAATGTTAATGTTGTTGTATAGTTCAATGAATGCGTCGGCATCCGTTCGGAAGTGCAGCGAACAGCACAGCTGTTCCGTGCAGATTGTGCGTAATGGGCTAGTGCTGTATGCAGTCGGCGCGGAACAAGCCTGGGCCCCGTCGACATTAACCTCGGGCACCAACTCCCACAGCCATTCCATTTCGCAACATAATTATCATTGTGCTTTGGAAACGAACCTAATACAGGTACGCGCAGGATTTCCTATTACCTACTATTACAGTCAAGATAAATCGGAAACGCTCGGAAATGTTCGGAAACAGCACGCCCGTTCATATTGACAATTATACCGTGTACCTAACGAATGGCATGCCCTGTGTCGAAATCTAACCGAGCTCCAAAGGCACGGATTTAAATCTCAAACAAGATTGCGTTAAAGAGATCGGTACACCGGCGGTTTTAAGATATCGCGCTTTACGACTCCTTGAAACTTTTGCATGCTGCGAATTATTATCAAAATTTACTTCAATCGCTTTATGTTATTTGTTTCTGATTTATGGTAGCCGCAGATTGATTTTGATTGGTGTAGCAGCTAATAGTTTACTGGTCTAACGAGCTGGTGGTAGAGGCAGTAAGGACATTTCGCAACCGTTTATAATCGGTAGTGCTTAAGTAAATATATCCTGTCAGTCAAAGTTGTTGTTGAAATGATAATAAATAAACTTATAGTTTTTTTGTTTATTTGTGCACATTTCCGTAGACAGGTGTCCCGTGCCGTGCGCATGGCGTAAGCTGCGCCCGCGCCTCTCGTCCTGCCAGAGGCACGTGCGGTTCGAGCGGAACGAGCGATCCTTCCATTCCGCATTTACATTCTTTGAGTTCACGATTTATTCAATTTGTCGACGAATTCAGGCCATTCAAAATAGAAATGTCGCAACGCCTGGCACCAGTTTGTTTATGTCGAATTTAAATTAATATAAACATTCTTATCACAAATGTATAATTAAATTCAACTCGCCCAGATAGTGAGTCACTAATTTCGATTCAATTGTGCGCCTGAACTGGGTAATTTATTCACAATAACACGTGCCGGCTTATACAAACACCTTTCTGAATATAATTAAGACGAAAGTAAACCTATTGTCCCAGTGAACAAAATACGTGTTAATTATTGAACAATTAGGAGCAATGATTGTATTAAATATAGAGCCATATTAAATATACCTACGTAATTAGGAAAGTGTATGAATAAAAATAAGATTAAATATGTAGAGTACAGTTAAGTTTTTTAAGTAGGTACTACATATTAGTTAGGTATACCTATAGGTATTTATTAATGAAAATAAAAAGAGTAAACTTTATGAGTAACTTCTTAAAGAATTTTATAGATTTATTTTTGTCAAAATGCTCTTATATTTATTGCCATTTATTACATTTATATCTACTTAAGTTAAGGATGACTCGCGTTAGACCGGGCCGGGTCCGGGCCGGAGTTTCCGGCGCTTACTTTTCTATGACAGATGACCGGTGATCACGTGATGCTTTCCGTAGTAAACGAAGCGCCGGAACCTCCGGCTCGGACCCGGCTCGGACTAACGTGAGGCATCCTTTAGTAGGTAATAAATAAAGTTTACTTGTGTACTAAACAACTAACAATTAATAAATAAAATCGAATTTGCTGTGATTAAGTGCCCGATGTTTGGCCAAGATGTTTAATTTGACCAAGATGTTTTAATTACTAACGGCAACCTACGATATTTTAATAATCCATTGCGTAAAGATCCATTACTAAGATCGTAACTTTTATTGACGATTTCTTCGTATTGGATAATTTTAAAACTAGAACACTGGGACAAGTATTTTAATCAATAAACGGAGAATTAAATGCGCATTTTAAAAACGACAGTATCGTTTGCCGATATAGGTACCTACATAAGCTCGTTCGGTTGTAAGTTCATGGAGGGCCTTGTGTCCCTCTAAACAGAAAAAGATAATAGGATAATTATGTACAAACCGACCAACATTCGCATTAAGCTTAATAAGGATCGTGTTATAGTGAGGTAAATATTTATATACCTACATATCTCATAAAGTTACTTACGGCAAATCAATAATTTAATAATCAAAATTAAAATTTATTATAATAAAAAGGGTAAAAGTACAGAACTTTAGTCTTTTAATAAGTTAGATAAATTTTGCACTACATACATCCGTTCAACCGATTCATAGTAAGTCAACAGAGACTTCGCAGGGCTATACATGACATACAACTCTTGGTAATTTGTACTTTGACTTTAGGCTTACAAACTGGAACAACTGTGTTTCGAAACCTCAGGCTGCTATTATGGTACCTACCACTAGAACCCGTACAGCCTTGATTGAGTGCCCGTTACTTAATTATTATGCTAGCCGAATTTAATGGGTGCATTATTTTTGTGGCCGTAGACCAACCAACATTCACCCCTGGTTCCAGTCGTAAATGCAAGTTTGGAATTTAAGTGAGATACTTATTTAAGCCAGGTGCTACGCAATTATTTGTTGGACTAAATACGGAATCTTGTTTAGGTTTGCTTTATCTTCAATGACTTAAATAGAATTAGTAATATTAAAAAGTTTTTTTTTAAAGTGAAAACTTCTTTAGCGGCGCTGTGCACTTTTTGAGGTGAGGAAAAAATGTTGAAAAAACGTAAGACGATCACGTGACCGTAAGATTTAGATGGCCACTCATTTATTGATTTAAATGCCATCTAGTGAGTTTCGCTCTAACTGGTATTAATATAACTCGAGTACTAACAGTGATGTGCTTTGGAGTTTCAAGTAATTAATGCTAACTCTTGATGGCGTTAACCTCAATTATACATTGAATAATTTTACGGTTTAGACTCACTTGTTTTAAGTCGCGTGTTGTTGTAATTCGGTCAATTATACATAGTGCATTTTGCACTAGTCATTGAGTTTTCACTTCTGCCGGCACTCCCTGAGTGCAACCCGTTGTTTTTTTTCAACAACCAAATAATGTAGGCCTTTGTGATCACAAAAATGATACATTCATACTTAAATTATTGAAAAACTCAACATTCTCTACATTACATTTGTATTTAAATAAATTAGAATATTTTCACTTAACTGTGTACCATTAACGGCCGGTTGGCAATAGTCACAAAACTGACGGTCAATGTCAAACCCCATATATTCTGTCGGGTATGTGACGGTTAGACGTTACTGAAACACGACTTAAGTTGCGCTTTAAAGTACAAGTTAAAATGAAAATCCTCCCCCATACTTGCTTAAATAAATGAGTATTCAATCTCCTCGTCTCGGTAAGTAAATAATCAATGTAACACGCCTCTCTCTAGAATTTCTCTCTCTCTCACTAAGCTCTATAGAATTTACATTAAATATTAAGGATTTAAAAACCTCGGAACTATTTCCTCTAACAACAGAGAGGAGTCAAAATTCGCGTATCCGTATCCAAGTGTTGACAGCCATCATTCGTAGTGCACTCGAAGTCTGCGCGTCGCTCATGCATATTTAAGCATCCGTCAATGTTCCGGCACAAGATATCGGATTTACCGCTCGAACACACGATATTTGTTTCAGAAACATACACAAGTACGCTGCTAGTAGACTTACAAATAATAGGTACATCATACAGAACAAAAAAACGATTAGGAATTACAATAAAAATAATAAACGAATCATCATGACTAAGACCCAGGACTAAGAGAGCAGATTAAAATATTATACGTAAGTAGGTAAGTTAAAATAAAAGTAGTTTATTTGTATTATATTTGAAATTTTATTTGTCGTACTTGTAATAAAATATTTAGATTTTAATATTTCATATTTATTTTTTGTATCAATTCTATTTAACTTTTATTTTATTTCTATGTAACTTTTATGTTTGAAATTAATGACTTGTGTACTTATTTATATTATCCCATTTCTACTTATTTAAGATAAAGCTTTCAGTCACAATAAAAAAATGTAGGTTCCTATATTGTATTCCAAAACTCTTTTTATCCTATTGCTTATAGTTAGATATTGAGCCATTAAATATTTTCTTACGCTACGCCTAAACCGATCTGGCAATTTAAAAAGATCCGGACTCCTAATAATTGAAGCCTATCGATCTTCGAAATCCGCCGCTAATAATAGCATGCAGGGAGGGCGTGCCACCAGAACGATAGCGATACATCAATATCGGAGACGTTGAGGTTTACTATTGAGAAGGATTATTCATTAAACTTATGACTTTGCTTGGTCTTTACCGTGCCTATGTAACTAATGAGATTAGTTTCCGTTTGGTTAACGTCATATTAGCATGTTCCTAATCGTTTGGCTTAAGGTTGCATTCAGATTGCGCCTGCAGCGCAGCATTGATGATGAAAGCAATGCGGCATAGTAATCTTTGCTGCAATCAGAACGTTAAACTTATCTTCTTAGTAATGTCATGTTGAATCTCTATTTTTTTATTGATTCCGTTTGTGTGTTTTATAAATAAACTGTGTTTTATGTTTCTTTCCTTTATCTTTCTTTATTTTTTTCTGTTACCTTCCGTGATTATTTCTCACTTGATGGTCTCATCGGAGAGATGGGGCCATTTCGTGACACTTTATTTTCACTATGTCCTTTTTGTGTAATAATGTGTATCGTCTGTGTGTTTACGAATAAAAATCTATTCTATTCTTCTAATCTATTCTATTCTAATGTTGCTGCAGCGTTGCGAACATCTGCATTAGAATATAAGTTTTTTATTCCGATATTTTTTCCCTTAAAACGTGGATTAAAACTACTATGACAGAGTGACTTCCTGTCATACTAAATTCCTGAAATTTAGTATGACTTCTACGTTCACAAAATCGCGGGAACGAGCTAGTTCCACTAATAGATATTAATTATAAATGTCAACGTGTGTATGTTTGGGTATGTGTATGTTTGTTCCATCGTCACGAAGTTTTTTTTTTTACTTTCTGAATAATAATTATAAACCTAGAACGACAAATAATTATAGTTTCATTTCGGAATTAATCTCCTGAGGGGATGCAATATCCTTTGCAATTTACTACGAGAAGGGGACTCCCCCTTTAATTATCTCTTCGCAAATGAAGTCGCGGGCAGATAATATGCTAGTAGAATGATGAAAGTTAACACCGTAGTTGACTGTAAGAGACAACATTTCCGTTAAGATTATAAAGGCTTCTTTAATGAAGAGTATCGGAAAAAGACTGACAATCGATAGCCCCGAAGGAAGCAATTACTGACAGGAAAGACGACGACTACGAAGCTTCGCTTCCCGCATCTAACGTCACATTTTCCACTTAATTAACACCGGGATCCGTCTAGCGTGATGAAGTTTGTTTAATGTTTAAACAGCAACGTCAAAATTTGTTGTAAGCATGTTTATTTTCTATAAGTCTCACAGCAAAATCAATAATTTATTGTTTGCAATAACAGCCATCTTGGGGTTATTGTTTCTATCTGACTGAATTTCGATGCTTATGAATAACAAGCAAGTCCAAAAATAGATTTGCAAATGAAATTTCACGTCTAAATTGTACCTTTTTGTTATTGTACTGTTTATGTTTTCTCGTAATATAAACAATTATTAATTTGTGTAGATTGTAAAATTTATGAATATTTACAGGTATAATATTTAACAAGATATAAATGTTTTTAGGTGTATGAATCAACAAAAAAGTTTATTGGATCAGAAAAATAATAGGTACTGTAAATGTCATTTTTAAACTAAAAGGCAAAGTACAATTTAAGATATTACAATTAAAACATTAGGTACATCAAATTAAACCATTAAAACCTACCTAATTAATACATACAACAAATTAAAAAAATATATTTAAAGGGATGGGTATATGAATTGAATAAGTACTTGTTTTTAAATCGCCGTTCAATTGCATTTTAATTGCACATATCGATTTGCTGAAATTGATGCACAACGTACGTAACTAAAGTAATCTAACTGCGATTATGTAACCGCAAGTGTATGTAAGTTTTCGATCATGTGATAGAAAACTTTACTGGTGTGTAATAGCATAATGAAAGCAATTAACTTTTTATACTAAGTTGGAAACATCGCGACCCAAATATCGTACTAAACTGTTAGCAGTCATAATTGCTAAAGTAATTTGTTTAATGAATCCAATTAAAGCTTCGGTTAGAAATTTCACATATTATGGTTTATTATATTTTATTTACGTAGTTGGTTTAATTGTAACAATTAAATGTGAAATTATCCTTAAGGATAAGACAGACAATTTGGAGAAACTGATTTTTTTAAATGTACTTAAGTTTAAAAAATATTGGGGTTGATATGATTATAGTTCATATGTAATTAAAAAAAGTCGGACAAAGACGCCTAGTCTTTCTAAAATGGCATGAAATCGAGAAATTGGGACGGGTTTCACCGCGACGGGGTAGCCTAGAGGTCGATGGCGTCAGCCGTGAAAGCTGACGACACCTTAAAAAAATAAGTGCTCACTAATTAAATATTGTTTAAATAGTTTTATTAAATAATAAAGAGCACTTCAACTAAACCTTACATCGCATCACGTACCCACGCGTGTTGTTTTCGTTACTGATCTATTCGGGGAATTCGTGCCGTAGCCTCCACGGTTACATTTGTTACCTGTAGCATGGAGCACAGTGCTCTGGAGGCATATACCTTATATACGTACAATTTTTATTAGGATTTATTTTGTTTTGACATTTTCATTAGTGCGTCTCACTCAAACTTATATTGACGTGAGTGAGAAACACTGAGACTAGGCATCAAATAAAGATCATATTTTTGAAATTTAAATTCTCTTACAGAGCGCTCGGTGTAGGGCTCTCGGAGCGCAGCGCTGGTAAAAACCTGCTTTAATTGGATTGCCTTTTATTAGCGTAATAAAATTGGATTTACTGTGCCGAAACCAGGCGCATTTTCACCTCCCTCTGTCCCTTTTGTTTTACTATACCATAAGCTTTATATTGACAAGTTTATGAGATTTTTTAAACGATCAACTTATTTTAAGCTTTAAATTGACAAGTGTATGAGGTTTTTAAAAAAGTCAACTCATTTTGGCGAGACTTACACCTCAATAAAAGTTGTCGAATATCTCACCTCACCTACCCCTTTTTAGTATTTCATAATTAATATCTGGGTGATAGAGCTTCGCTCGGAAAACATATAATAACTCGGAAATGCGCGTTTTCCCAGAGATAAGACCTAGCTAGATCGATTTTTCGCCCCCGAAAACCCCTATATACCAAATTTCATCGAAATCGTTAGAGCCGTTTCCGAGATCCCCGAAATATATATATATATATATATATATATATATATATATATATAAATAAATAAATAAATAAATAAATAAACAAGAATTGCTCGTTTAAAGGTATTAGATTAGATAGATTAAGTGCGACACTGACATTTGCGTTTCGTTGTCTACGGGGAATGAACTATTACCTAAATCAATATTCTTACTTAATATAATTACAAACAGTAAAATCTCACATCGGTAAGCCGGCCTACGGGCCTACATTATAAAACTAATAAAAATAACGCTAGAAATCAATTTGAATGACTTAAATTCGACTTACCTACTTATAACCAACAACTATGCTATAGGAACAACTGTCGTGAATGTAAAAAAAAACAAAATATGTAAATCCAAAAAGCACTGTTTCACAATCGTTTCATAAAAGAGCAGACAGAATCAACCAACCGACACTGGGCATTCGCGAATATATCCCGTGGCGTGTCCGACTCCAATGTGTCTATTTGGCGGAAAAAATATAATTGGATTGTTCCTGACAAGATAAATTGGATGCCGGACATGACGCTGTTATGCATGTATCAGCCATTTATTGCATGGACAAAAATACATGTATTATATTATTCAGTTTGAAGTAATACAATTTTGCGTCCAGGCAGGCGTGTCTCACTCCGCGATTTCGTCGCTTTGCTACAGGTAGCTAAAAAGTACATCCGTTCCGGCCCCAATTTTGGGGAAAGCCATAAGCTGCGCGTGGCGCTGTCGCCACCTAGTGGCCATATCTGTGCTGATCGTAACAGACGCGTTTTGTTAGAGAGTGAGACTTCTGTACTTAGTACTATTATTTATTCTGTGGTCCAGGCATTAATAATTTGAACTAAATAATGCTAGGTTGATCCTTTTATCGATTGAGCTTATAAAGGTTGACTCACGCTAGACCGGGCCGTGGCCCAGCCGGAGCTTCCGGCGCTTCGTTTTCTATGAAAAGCACCACGTGATCACCGAGTATCCGTCATAGAAAATGACATGTCGGACGCCACGGCCCAGGCACGGCCCAGTCTAGCGTGAGTCATCCTTAAAACAAATATTACTATACGTCTCGATTTCATCATGTAAGAAGGAACTGATTTAAGTTTTTATTCTTAAGGACTTTAAGTAGGTAGGTATTTATAAACACTGCGAGACATTTTTTAACATTAAACCTAATTTATACACACTTTTGTTTCTTGCTGTAATATTTTATGTTTTTTTTTTTAATAATCACACAGTCTTAAATTTCCTTAAGTATATAAAAACAGCTGGATCTCAAAATGACCGGTTCTGAATTCAGAAATTTCAGGTAAGATACACGAGGCTAAATGTAGGACTGTTTACCGAGACTTAATGTATGTATGAAAATTAAAATTATACCCATAACTATTCAATCACCTCCATCTTCGGCTATTTATTAACACTGATTTTAAAAGCGAAAAGGGATCGCAGTGATTTTTCACACGTTTTTATGACACGCTTTGGGTTCCTGCGGGCACAGCACGGTTCCATTTTTATCGACTATCACTATGCCTGTCACTTTCGCACTTACATACTTGTTAGAACGTGACAGGCATGGTGATAAACGATAAAAATACGTCCGTGCTACTAGGGCTGAAAAAGGATAGTGTCGTTAAAATAAATTGTTTCAAATTTTGACAAATTACTGTTGTTCAATCATTTTGCCGATATATATTATACCTATAAAATATAAATAGATAACTGAATATGAGTTTTGTTTGGTAGGGATCGGACACTTTAAAAATATAGGTATGGTATGTCAAAATCCTGATAATTTCTTTGAAACAAACATTTAAAACGTTTAAAAGTAATAGTTTGGTTATACAAACTTTGTCTATAAAAGGTTCATATATGTAGGTATAGAATAAAACTTCTTTAATTAGAGGTAGATGTTTCCTATCTACATAAGTATTTATATTAAGTACCTACTTATATTTTGCGTCTTCATGTAACTCCAAATACCGTGTTCTCGAAAGTTTACCTACTAATCTGAAAGGTTTACCTTAGGTGATTTAATAGGGGTGTTTGCTTAATAAAAGTCACAAGTTTTCTTTGTTACTCGTAATTCGGCGCGATTCGGGAAATGAATTAGTGATACACTAGATATGAAATAGTAAAGATATGTGACGTTCCACGGCAAAAGGTACCTTACGGCGGCTGGGGCTTACGCTATTATTAACGCCGCTCCAATATTCAGCCGGGGCAATGGTACCTTTTGCCGTGGAACGTCACATATCTTTACTATTTCATATCTAGTGAATCTCTTATTCATTTTCCGAATCGCGCCGATTGTGTATTGCCAGTCGTGTCTCACTCCGCGATTTCGTCGCTTTGCTACAGGTAGCTAAAGGACATTCGTTCGGCCCCAATTTTGGGGAAAGCCATAAGCCGCGCGTGGCGCTGTCGCCACCTAGCGGCCATATCTGTGCTGATCGTAACAGACTACGCGTTTTGTTAGAGAGTGAGTCTTCTGTACTTAGTACTATTATTAATTCTGTGGTATTGTTCATTTTTCGAATCGCGCCGATTGTGTATAGCGCAAAAAACTTACCTACTCCCCTAAAGAACCATTCCAGACACAGAGGTCGGTCGCTGGCTTATATCGTCAGGTTTTTATTGGCTGGGTGGTATTTTTTCTATCGAAAGTCTCCGGAGCATCTGCTATCTTTAGCGGCGTTCCAAGATTAATGATAATGGGTTCACAAGGCGCTAGGTGACGTTTACCCACGCCGCCGGGGACGGAAAATATTATGCTAAGCGCTTAGTTAAGGATGCTGCGGTATGGTGACTTTTAGTTAGACGAGTTTGATGGTTCTGTTTTATACTTAGGTATTACCAAATCAGAAACTTTTAATAGATATATATTTTTTTCTTAATCGAAAGGTCGATTTTAGAATTAATAAAATAAACTGCATTCAAAGATTCAAAAAATAAAACCTTCATATACATATATTTATATCACATCAGAGGTCCAACCTTTGCCAACCTTTACAATGTGTAAATAAATAAAAATACGAGTGTAGCCTATTACAGTAGCTTAGCTCTTACTCGGTAAGTAAAAGATATGAAATGCCTGGTAAGTTAATTATTGTATGTAAGTGTGTAGTTTTTTTTTAATAAACAACATTCCTAGAAATGCGCATTCTCAGACTTCTAAACATCTAGCAATTATAACCAGTTTCGAGGCGGAAAACGGGAGAGAAAAAACGCGAGGCTAACAGGATGCGATAGCTGAGGACAAACTGCCCTTGTCTAAGTATAAATTGCCACTGTCGAGTGCAGTCACAGTGCGAGACTGACTACTGTAACGATTTCATGCCATTTTTGTGTTTTAATTTTATTATTGATGCCAAAGAAAAACTGCCACATTTTACGTATTTATTCTCGAATTTTCTATTCTGGTAAACCTATTTGGTCTCTGCTCCGGTCCAAAAACTATAACCTACTTACTCATTCGTTGTTTGGGGTGATAATACAATTTTAAGAAAGTTACAGTATCTACGTTTCTCTCTGCTTATGCTCCATGGACTAGTAACACTTGCCAAACTAGACTAGAAACTAGACGCTCTATAGGAATTCTTCAGGAGCTACATAAATAATATAAGCAATATCATATTTAATATAATTTATTCGTGATCAATTTGTTTTTGTTCTTACTTATAAGGATACAATTAGTATTGCTTGCAAGTTCTCAATGAGAAATAACAATGAAAATGATAACATCTTAAGCATAGTTTTTCAATATAAGGTAAAAACGAAGTCGTTGACATTAACGAGGTGGTCAGTGCAAGATAAGGTTCTAATTGAATCATATAATCAACATCCCCGAGTCACGACGTTTGAAATAATAGTTACTACAGTACTGTTGTTAAGTTAATAAGCAGTGTCTAATTGTTGGATTGGTGATAATTCTAATTGGACCGTGTTGTAAACTTTGTTTTTAACCACACAGAGATGATTAGGCGTTGACACACTGGATTGTTAGGTACACATACTACCTGGCCCTTCTGGGAGAAAAAGCGGACGTCTGCAGGTCTGTTTTGAACTTACAATTAGAAGAAAAACTGTGAACGTTGGTCTGTCTACAAAAAAAAAGTTAGAAGTCTTTAAAGTAGCATACATATATTATATAAAAACAAAACCTATGAAAAAAATACACATTAAAGCTAGCTGCAATTCACTTTGCAAATTTGCTGTGTCAGGAACCGCGTTAACCAAATCAGCATGTAACTAACATGTATACCTATCTGGAGACGACGAAATACCTATTTCTAATGTTAGCGCAGTTTACATGTAGCGTAATTTGTTATTATAGGTAAAATAATGTTATAGATATTGCATGTATAAAATGAGTATTTCGTCAAAATAATGATTATGTTAATAATTAACAACAAATTATCTGAAAAATATGATAAATGATAAATGGAAATTGTGTTATAAATCCAGTTTAGACTACAACACATAGAGTTATAGCCTATTTATGCTGCAGCTCGATACAATTGTAGCTTAGTCACGCTTAGCTTCATTAATCATATTAATGTTACACGCTTCTGGATCAAAATTAGGTGCAAAATTTCTCGTTCGATAGTAAAGTTAAAACAGTTTAACCTAATATTTACACAGTATAAAACAAAGTCGCTGCCCGCTGTCTGTCTGTTCCTATGTATGCTTAGATCTTTAAAACTACGCAACGGGTTTTGATGAGGTTTTTTTTAATAGATAGAGTGATTCAAGAGGAAGGTTTATGTATAATTTGTTAACCCGTGCGAAGCCGAGGCGGGTCGCTAGTAATATATATACAGTAAAATTTTAAATCGACAAGTAAATATATCATGGCTTGAAACCTAAACAACCCTTTTTGTATGACTTTTTAAGGTTCCATATCGCAGTCGGCAAAAACGGATCTCTAATAGGATCACTTTGTTGTCCATCTGTCAAGACCCGTTTTTGCCTTTTTGTGTAAACTTGTTTATAAAGTGACAAGATGCATTTACAAGTGAAGGAAAATGGAAACTGAAAATTTGTAATAACATCACAAAGAATACGTTAATATTACGTACGATGTTAAATGTTGTTGTTGTTTGTTGTGTTGAATGTGTCTACGTATATTTTGTAGGGGAAGTGCGGGCATAGTGAACACCTTTACCTTTGACTTGACATAACAGAAAAATTTAACGATGAAGAAATGAAAAAAGTATCAATAATAAGTCTTTATTTAATAATCTTTTAATTTTAAACAACACTAGCCTCCAATGTTTAATAGTTGCTGCAATTTTGAACAAAACGTAAAAAATATATTTTATTCGCTTTGCCCAGGGTGCCGGGCAAAGTGAAACATGCCCCTGGGCAAAGCAAATATTACTCATAAAATCTTAGTGAACTTAATAACTAAGTGAAAATTAATCAACATAAGATCATTTCAATAATATTAATTAGAAAAAGCTGTCACAAGTAACTTTTGATATATTTTCACTGATTTCATAAGCATAAGTGTTCACGGCATTTCTGAAGACATTTTAACACAGCGAATCCGCGTTCTGTTAGCCATTTCCATGACGTCTGTTAGCCAGGAGCCATTATCGATCTTTTTTTGATATTTATATACCATCTGTAACAAAATATTATCATTAAAAAAAATTACCTAATAAATTCAAAGTGAACACGCTATCCGCTTTGCCCGATCCACTTTGCCCATTCAGTCAGTTAAAGAAATTAAGAATTAAAAAAAAAATAACCGTTGGATTGTTTTAAAAGAAATGCGTTGTAAAAGGAAGATACTTTAATAAGCAATAGAAACATCTTGAATTAAAATTCGAGATAATTACTGTGACAAAATAACATACAATTTACTTACCTTTCAAAATCGAATATTTTGCACTAAAAACACATTTTGACTCGTCACTGACGACGCTCACAGCGACCGCTCCCTGTGACGCTTGCCGCTCATAGAGCGACGGATCCTGAACATCATACAGGCGCGTGGTGCGACAAAGTCGAATAGTTTAGGATTGGGAGCCCGAATTCGCTTTGCCTGGGGTGTTCGCTTTACCCGGACTTCCCCTAAATCACACTCTGGTTTTAATCTTGTTTAAATTTTAATCCCAATACATTATGCGATACTGAACAGTACATTACCACTATTGCCAATTACTAGTCGGATATCGCGGATCATGAATACTTAAAGAGCGCTAAAGCTGTTGAAAATTAACAACTCGCCTAACATTTTGGGTACATTGGGGCAATTACAACGTTTCTTCATATTTTGTCAAATTTACTGAAATATGAATTCGGCTGTCAAACTCTATGGAAGGATTTTTGAAGTGGAAACTTCTTTAGCGGCGCTGGGCACTTTTTGAGGTGGGCGGGAAATAATGATAAACTCGAGACAGCGTAAGGCGGCAACGTGACCGTAAGGGGCGTAAGGTTTAGGTGGCCACTCATAATTTAGATGGCATTTAAATCAATAAAGAAAAACTCAATGTTATTTGACATTTATGTTGCGGACTCCTTTTCAAGACTCTTTACCTATGTTCAAATAATTTGACGTTGTCATGGCAGTATGTAAATAAACATGTCAATGAAAAAGTGTGATCTTATTTGAGCATGATAATAATATATAATAAATAAATAGAATACCTCCGCTAAACGTATGTATCGTGTTACCGGGCGTCGGTTACATAGTGAGGTGAGTTTTCACTTCTATCGGCACTCCCGGAGTGCAACCGTAGTTGCTTGTTTTTTAGGCTTTACAGCTCTACTACATAGCTCTTTGGCGTGAGTGAGTTTTGTGCAGCAACATAATTCTCATTATGGACACTAAAACTTTTTATTTAGGTATGTCAAATTGTCGCTAACTTATTAAAATGACAGGCCTTAAAACTGATTTGCAGGCATCGGAGTTTTTATCGCATGGTAAGACTAATAGCAAGCTATGGAGTCGACATTTGCCATAAATGTAAACTCTTATTCATACTCATACTCATTTACATGGTATTTCATTTATCTTAAAATGCCTTTAGAGCGGTCGGTCGTGTATATTATCTTAGTCGAATTATATATAAAAATATTTTTCTATTACATTATGAATTCATAACTTCAATTATTTTAACATACAACTACTTATACAAACTACATCGCTGCGAAAGACCTAATGTCATGTAGGTACTGACCGCTGATAAAATTGATTAGTATTTGTCATGTGTCAAATCACTGGTGATTGCAAACGTAGTAGTTATTTATATCTGTAAGTGGTAAATACGTTGTGGAATATTCCATAATTAATTATTATGCCTAACCCAGAAATAGCTGCAATTTTGGCATGGATAGAGCCATACAACGATTTACAATATGACTATGAAAAATCTGCTATAGTGTGCTTGAGTTGTGAAGTACAACTCACCCAATTAAAACATACATTTATTTTAAAACATATCTGTGTCATATCATCATTAAACTCATATACGTAGTAACTATTTAGTAATCGAGAACAGATTACTAAATAGTTACTACATATTAAATAAAATTAATCATGAGTATGAGTATGAATAAGAGTTTACATTTATGGCAAATGTCGACTCCATAGCTTGCTATTAGTCTTACCATGCGATAAAAACTCCGATGCCTGCTGATTTGTAAGCAGTGGGCTGCAACATTTTATTGCAAACACTATTTATTTGTATAACTATAGGTTAAAATCTGAGACGTGATCAGCGGCGGTAGCACGGTCGCATTTTTATCGCTTGTCACCATGCCTGTCACGTTCTAACAAGTATGTAACTGCGAAAGGGACGGGCATAGTGACAGGCGATAAAAATGGAACCATGCTGCGCCCGAGGATGGCATAATCGTTTAATCATCAACGATAAAACAATTAAAATAAATATAAAATTAGCCCAGATCGCAGTCAACGGGCAGGGAGCCCAAATGGGTAGACTTATTGCCTCACTGAAAGGCGATAAGTACTTACTCGTAATCACTATACGAAATAGTGGCCAGCGGCCAGCCCTCCGGTCACCAGAAGCTTCTATTAGGTTTGCGGTTTGCCAAACATAAGGTACTTAATGGTGAATTTATATATACATACGTACCATAATAAGATTTATTATGCTTATAGCTTCATATTATCGACGATTCTGCTCGATAGAAGTTTCTGCTTAAAACAAAATTAATTTAGTAAGAGGTAGCTCAGGTAGCACATCATCGTATTGGATAATGGTGGTAGCCGTTTAAGAAGTATAATACTCTTACGATAGGTGTCGCTAGGCGCCTTCCTAAAGGTAACATTCCATTTCCGACTGCAGCTGCACTACTGCTCCGACACTACTGCAGCGGCCTGAAAAGGTAACATTCCATTTCCGACTGCAGCTGCACTACTGCTCCGACACTACTGCAGCGGCCTGAAAGCGTCGGTGTTATTGTCAATTTCCATAGTAAAATCAATGACAATACCGACTGCACGTAATATCGTAATTTTAACGTATTTCCGACCGCAGCTGCACTACTGCTCCGACACTACTGCAGCGGCCTAAATGCGTCGGTCTAACTGTCAATTTCCATAGTAAAATGAATGACAATACCGACTGCACGTAATATGGTAATTTTAACGTATTTCCGACCTCAGCTGCACTACTGCTCCGAAACTACTGCAGCGGCCTAAACGCGTCGGTCTAACTGTCAATTTCCATAGTAAAATGAATGACAAGCCGGACTGCACGCAGCATGGTGATTTTCGCGCATTTGGTGTATTCTTGCAACTGCGGCTGCAGACCGCACGTCAAATCTGTCACCTGAACTGAAATGTCTTGGTCACACAGTAGTTCTAAGCAAAGAGGATATAACCAACTACGTTCTAAGGAGTTTATAACACCCAAGGATAAACAACCCCGATAGTAGTCTGTTCGGAAAGAGAAGAGTCGTGGAATGTATGTGGCGACATACATTTCACGACTTCTCTTTCCGCACAGATTCTACCTAACTGTTAATTTTTTGCTAATCTATATTGATCCATAAATATTCATCACACCAACACGAGGAAAATATTTATTATTCAGATTAATTTATTAATAGTTCTTTCTATCAGCCAAAGTCAAGTAAATCGCTTTCTTTATAAAGGATTTCTTGTCTGGCCCGTCAAGTTTTACATGGTCTGGTCATAATAATAAGTACATATTATGTTCATAGTTAGGTATTACAAGAGGGCTTAAAAAACTGTCAACACTCAACCTATTTATACGATGCGTTTGAACGATACGCGATAATTACGCATGGGCAGAAAATTTTAGAGTTAAGATGTCAAAAGTTTTACAGTACCTACATATGTTGCTACTTTACCACCCTAGTGCGGTAATTAGCACAATACATGCCTAAGTCGAAAATGTAAAGGCCCATATGTACTGTAAAATGTTGTACAATACGTGTACGAAAAGGTAATTCGCAAGGAGTGGCGATAAATTAAAATACGACCGAAGGCAGTGTTTTTTTTTCGCACTTGTATCTGATGTACTAATTCAACATAAGATAACATTATACAGGGTGACACATAAGACGTAATACAAAATATGTTTTTCGGAAGCATTTTCCTGGTGTTATAAGCCCCTGCTAGGTCTCGTGTTGTTAAAGTAATCATTAACATTAACATCATTGGTTTAATTTTATCTCTAATTTTTAGGCTCAGTATGGTTACCCTACCTACTTAAAATGGAAAAAAAAGTTTGTAACCACTTTCGTAGTAAACACTCACCTTTTTTTATTATCTCGACCGATAATTTATGAATAAAATGCAGTTTGACACATTATTGAAATCGCTTGTCATAACAAACTTTGGTTAGTCTGTCATTGTAGCGAACTCGTGTTATTAAATGAATAATGCCTCCTCCATATCCATTTACAAATATCCAGCGAGTTGTCATGGCAGAAATGTACTTTACATCGCGGAGTACGGTGCGGACGCAAGCACTTTTTCACGAACGGTACAGAGTGCCCAATTCCAACACGGCAATTGATCAACTCCTACATACTCGTACAAAATCTGAGAGACCATGATGGGCAATTTACAGTCCCAGTTCATGGCCAACGAGAGGCCGACGCTCAAGGTACTCGGAGGTGTTTCGAACACAGGTGCTTACGTATTTTATCCGACCCCCAGAAGCCACAGAATCTGTATTTTCAACAAGATGGGGCTACAGCACATTTTTCTTTGCGGGTACGAAATTACCTTGACCAAACTTTTCCTGAGCATTGGATAGGAAATTCTGAATGCCAACCAGTTTGTACTTGGTAGAATCAGTCAGGAGGAATCTTCGACGTCGTGCAGAATAATGTGAAGCGCAAGTTGGTGGTCACTTCGAACATTGTTGAAATACGTCTAAACTTTGGATTTGTCTGATTTAGCAATAAAATATTTTAAAGAAGTACCTACTTATCGCTAATAATTCATTATTAGACATAATGTACAAAAGAATGTTACTGCACTCAAGAGCAACAAAAACGGTCTCCTTCTATGAGAATCACCATAAAAAGTTAGCCATTTTCATTGCTTTCGAGTGTACATCATATGAGTGTAGTTTTATGTTTTAAATGTCAGAATTAGTTAACATGACAAATAGTTGCCACACGACAGTGTGTCCACACTTCGAGATTTTAATTAATTATTTTGTCAGAAAATTACAAAAAATAATTTTGATTAACTTTAATAACAGAGTTAGTGCATCGTGTTCTCGATCTTCAATTAAGTCAGAATTACTTATTTTGTATTACATCTTGGGTGTCACCCTGTATAAACGCAAAACTCAAGTCACTTAATAAAACTCGTCGCTATTCTGAATCAATTAGAGTCCACATTCAGGGCAATCAGCGGCACGCTGGCTCTAAAGTCAATTTGTTAATATATTTCCCAGCAGCGACTCGCTATAATTTAGTTTTATAAAACGCAAACGCGAGACGTGTGCAAATGCGGTAGTGAATGGCAGTCGGGATGCGCGGCTAGTCAAAAGGGCCTTACTAATGAGGAGGGAGAGTAAAAATTTTCGCTCTTCAAAAGAAAATATGCCTGACTATCTTTCTGGTAAACGTGTGCTACTTTTTAAATGTGCTTATTGCGTTTATATTTATGCTTATTTAGAGTACAATTCTCAAAGTACCTACTTCATTGGTATATCTTCACACATAATATAATTTTAAAACTAATAATTCACCCCGAACTGAGAACTCGCGATTGGCCAAAAACTAGGTAAGTAAGTATTTAAATAGTGTAGATTCATAGACACATCTAATCTCGAAAAAATGCGGAATTTGTAGTAGGCTGGCGTTTTTGTTATACTTTAGACTACGAATTTATGTTAAACGGCCGTTTAGATTATTATTATGATCGGGACAAAAATGACGAAATTCAAGACGGCGGCCGTGTTTAACAATTATGACTTCGGATTCCTAATAAGGAGCCTTTCGAATCCTGAGATACAAAACTGATCAGGAGGTAGCCAAGTCATCTTCTTTTACTTTCTTTTTAGGGTTCCGTAGCCAAATGGCAAAAAACGGAACCCTTATAGATTCGTCATGTCTGTCTGTCTGTCTGTCCGTCTGTCCGTGTATGTCACAGTCACTTTTCTCCGAAACTATAAGAACTATACTGTTGAAACTTGGTAAGTAGATGTATTCTGTGAACCGCATTAAGATTTTCACACAAAAATAGAAAAAAAAAACAATAAATTTTTGGGGTTCCCTATACTTAGAACAGAAACTCAAAATTTTTTTTTCATCAAACCTATACGTGTGGGGTATCTATGGATAGGTCTTCAAAAATGATATTGAGGTTTCTAATATCATTTTTTTCTAAACTGAATAGTTTGCGCGAGAGACACTTCCAAAGTGGTAAAATGTGTGTCCCCCCCCCCCTGTAACTTCTAAAATAACAGAATGATAAAACTAAAAAAAAATATATGATGTACATTACCGTGTAAACTTCCACCGAAAATTGGTTTGAACGAGATCTAGTAAGTAGTTTTTTTTTAATACGTCATAAATCGCCTAAATACGGAACCCTTCATGGGCGAGTCCGACTCGCACTTGGCCGCTTTTTTTTCAATCTATCAAGATTGAGGAACTGCTTGTCTCAAATATATGATATGACGATATGTTACACGAATACAATACGAGCCTACAATAAGTTTAGTGCCTATGCATCAATGCAACCGCAAATTGTAATTTACAATTTTACAATACGGGGGGCCAGGTGCACATATTGCTCCCACCAAATACAATCACGCACGGCACGCGGTGCGCTCCGGGCGACAAGAGAATACACATGCAGTGTGTGGACAAATTCTTACTTCACAAAATATTTCGCACCCTCGCTAAGCTGTCGACTATAAGTGCACTCCAACCGAAACAATTTTATAGTAGGATTTTAGACTGCATGCTGCATTATAGAACCACTGTCTTAAATTGAATCGAAACACCCACAGAATACAATATCTAAATCAAGATTTTGTAGACAAAGAGTTTGAAGCCAGCAATATTCGAAAGTGGGTTTACACGAACGCTGTATAGAAAAGTGGAGAGCTTTAAATCGAACCGCTGCGCTGGCAAAACTTTCCATATAATTTAGGCGAATTTTCTGTTTTACTTGTGCATCCAAGAAGACAAGTCGCGGCAAACAAAGGAATCAGTTTGGCGTAAGTAATACCATCTGACTACATTAATAAACTCTGTGCCAAGTTTTTTGGCACGTAACTTCCTTTGATTCGGTCAATTAATGTTCCAATTCACGGGAAGACAAACTAATTAATAACGTTTTTAAACTAATGTAGTATGCCTTTGGGTAATACATTTTAATATGGGGCCTTACCAATACGTACACTATCGTCCGCAACCATAATAATGTCTCGGTGCATGGAACTGTAATATTTGTGTCAAAAATTTAAAATAAACATCAACCGGGACATATGTATTTGATGCTAAAAAAGGGGGGTTGCGTCAAGGGGAGGGTGGGAGACACTAGTGTAAGTAAAGCACCAAAAGGTATCATACTACATTCATTTCAAAACGGTATTTACCTAATTCATTATTCAGAAAACAATTTTACCGAATGATTACAGTTTGGTCTGGTTGTCAAGTTATCATCCATATATCAATTTAAATTCAAATTAAATAATAATCTTTAATAGAAAAAAACCGACTTCTCTAACTACTAGCCTAACCCACTTAACGGCGCTTATACTTTATTTGGTAATATGTACCTATACATTTTATGGTAATCATAGTGTTTTTTTAGTTTAAGTATCATAGTGGTTTTCCGGGTCAAGATCCGGGTCCGGGTCCGGATCCGAGTCCGGGTCCGAGTACGGGTCCGAGTCCGAAGTCCGGGGCCCAGTCCAAGTCAAAATCGAAATTCAAAAAAGAGTTCTGTTCTGATCATCATCAGCAGTTCCACTTCATCAAATCCCACAGTTTTTAATGTAAATGCTTGATTTTCTGATGAAAATATATAAAATTCTATACATATGCCTTTAAAATTTGAGGAGTTCCCTCGATTCCTCATGGATCCCATGTTCAGGACTTGAGATTGACATAAATGTGCCTAAAAACCTAAATTGCTTAACAAACATAACGAAAAGGACAAATCGCCAAATGCGAACTATGCGTCGTTGAAGAGTTCCGTTATGATCATCATCAGCAGTTCCACTTCATCAACTGCGACAGTTTTTAATGAAAATGCTCGATTTTCTGATGAAAATACAAAAACCTCTATACGCATGTCTTTAAGATTGGAGGAGTTCCCTCGATTCCTTGTGGATCCCATCATCAGAACTCGAGCTTGAAAAAAATTTGGCTTAAAAACTTAAGTTGCTTAACAAACATAACGAAGAGGACAAATCGCCTAACGTGAACTATGCGTCGTTGAAGAGTTCTGTTCTGATCATCATCAGCAGTTCCACTGCATCAAATGCGACAGTTTTTAATGAAAATGCTTAATTTTTTGTTGAAAATACAAAAATCTCTATACGCATGCCTTTAAGATTTGAGGAGTTCCCTCGATTCCTCATGGATCCCATCATCAGAACTCGAGCTTGACAAAAATGTGGATTAAAAACTTAACTTGCTTAACAAACATAACGAAGAGGACAAATCGTCA
Organism: Cydia amplana; assembly: GCF_948474715.1. Classification (NCBI taxonomy): domain Eukaryota; kingdom Metazoa; phylum Arthropoda; class Insecta; order Lepidoptera; family Tortricidae; genus Cydia; species Cydia amplana. The sequence goes on along the minus strand of NC_086071.1, from coordinate 12,927,821 downwards.
AACGTGTACTATACGTCGTTGAAGAGTTCCGTTCTGATCATCATCAGCAGTTCCACTTCATCAAATGTCACTTTTTTGAATGTATATGCTTGATTTGTTGATAAAAACACAAAAATCACTATATGTATGCCTTTAAGATTTGAGGAGTTCCCTCGATTCCTCATGGATCCCATCATCAGAACCGGGTTTTGACAAAAACGGGACCAATCTGTATGCATATACATACAATCAAAAAAAAATTTCAAAATCGGTCCAGTAATGACGGAGATATGGAGTAACAAACATAAAAAAAATAAAACAAAAAATAAAAAAATAAATAAAAAAAATAAAAAAAAACAACCGAATTGATAACCTCCTCCTTTTAGATTTGGAAGTCGGTTAAAAACAGTAGCAGTTTGCACAAATAGAAACTTATTTAATGTCAAAAAAATTAATTATGTCCTTTGGCGTACTGCAAACAAGGAATCAGTCATTTTAAATGAAAATAATTTGTAGAGTACATTTGTAACGGAAAAGCTTGTTTTCTTTCCTAACCTATTTTATACCCTTCTGAACGATATAGGACAAACAAATTGCCGGAAATATTTGAATAAGAATGGGGCATTTTCGGGAACACTAATGTGCGAGGCGGGAAGCCCGGTCGGTGAGGGTGTCCCTTAATATCTGTTTTATTTTTTCCGGATTTGTATGAATGAGTACAATAAACAGCCCTCCATTGTACGTTTGGCCCGTAAAAAAATTTGCTCCTATTATTTTTGTGAGCAACTTTACGACTTTATTTGTGACCACCATTTTGTGTCCTGATTTCGGACAAGGGTCGGACGTGCAAAAGCGCATTTGGTTTAATAAAACGTAGCTTCACATTACTTATACATTTACTTATTTACTGAATGCTTGCGACATTAAGTGAATGAAATTTATTTAGTTCCTCATTTACTGAATGCTCGCGATCTTAAGTGAATGAAATTTATTTAGTTACCTACTTATATTTACTGAATGTCGGCGATCTTAAGTGAATGAAATTTATTTAGTTACTTATAATTGCGATTTTTATACGTGGGATTCACCAGACATTCAGATGGCATGTGTTCAACACACATATTTCCTTCTTATTCACGATAAAAAGCATTCATGGAACAAAGGACAGAACAATGCGATACTTTTGTCTTTATCCTTAAAATAAGGGTTAACCGATCCGTCCGTAGATATAACTGGATCGCATCGCACGTTTTCTTTCAATATTTCCCAATTTGATGCGGTGTTACGTTACGGCTCTTGGTCAGATAATGGAAAGTAATCGGCAGTGACAGTGGAGGGGGTAAATTTCGTTAAAATAAAAGCGTACAGAGAGCGAAAGATATAGCGCCTACGTGGTCGCTAGAGATCTCGAGTGCTTCTACAGTGGAGAATTGGAAAAAGCTTTTATAATCCGGCACGTGACACACATGCTCAAGTGGCCATAGATTCGCGTACACACAGCGCCAGAGTTTTGGGTGCTCATATATTTTTCTAATGTTAGGCCCAAGACGTAAATTATGAGCGATTTTAGATTGTATCTGCCGTAGCTCGTAGGTGCAGCATAACTTAGAAGGTTGATATCCTTCCTTATGGACTAGGTCAAAGGAATTATAATGAATGTAGGAAGTTGGAGTCTCATATGAGGAGTATGTTTTCAAAGTGGTTTATTTCCGTTTCTTTTGAAGGAAAGTATAATTATATAATTTTAAAATAATATTATTTATTTAGTGTTTTGGATCGGAAGCTGCCAAATATTAAATGTAGATTGCTATATAAAATCAATATTTGTGCCCTGAATTTTGACATTTGCGGCAGCAATGCAGTCGTCAGTAATGTCGCTCTGTAGTTTGAATCCAATTGGTACCGTAAAGATGTGTGCTATATAGCATTGTGTTGTACAAGTACATATTTGTATTATGCTTAATGTTCAAATTCTATCGAATTATTACCTAGTACCACTTATCTTAGGCGGTTGGAAAAGTAGTTGCTTGGTAAAATAGTTATTTTTAATGAGTGAGTGTGTGTGTGTTTCAATAACGTTTTACAGTACGGCCCTCTAAATTTTCGACGGAAATGTGCTTATTATAAGCTGTGACGTAATGGAGCACCAGATGTACTGTAAACTTTTTAAATTAGATAATAAAATATAAATCACTTCGTTGAAAATATCAAACATAAAATGAGTATGAGATAAAATAGTTCCAAATACCTACCCCTTTGTTTTGATACAAAATTCTTCCTAATACATAAGCTAAAAGTCACCGTTGAGCGAAGCATTACGTAACAAATAACAGGTAAATGCGGTCTCCGAGTCAATATTCAGCGCATAACAGGTCAATACGCAGCGCCTTTATCTTTCGTATGTGACAGCACCTTGGCAAAGTCGGCTTTTCACGCTATGTGAACGCTTGGAGTTGGATAATGTTACCCGAGTCGTGAATTTAGGTATGAAGAAAAATATCCTTGTACAATACGTAAAACTCGATCACGGAATAATGGATAGGTACGTACTTAATAATGTATACGCAAGGAGCGGTATTCAGATTAAAATGGTTTTGATATTTATATGATACGGTGGATACGATTGATGGATGTAAATTTCGTAGCTTCTCAAATGCTGGCCGTCCGAGTTGAATTCAACAAGCGATCACTTCTAAAAGTTTGACAAAAACGAAAAAGTATGCAAGCACAAGTACTTACTTGATACCGAAAAATATGTTTCTTAAAAATTAACTACATCTTATTATTTACTCTTAAATGTGCATTGCCTTATAAGATTCTTAATATCTCTATTTTACCTATAAATAAAGCTGCAGCTGGATAGATTAAATACTTAACCTTATCACCCCATTAAGCTCGAGAGTTATCTGAAACGGTTGCGTTATCGCTCCATAGAATAAGAAATTCCTAAATTGGACAAATTGTTATCAGGCGATAGCCGCGCCTCTACGCGAGCTTAGCATGCAAACAGTCCAGAATGAGCTGATAAACCTGACAGACCGGATTTTATTGCAGCAAATAGGCGGGAAATAGGCGAATAGTATAAAGGCAGAAATAAGTCGCTGAATACAGCACGGCAGCAGAGTTTAAACGGCAGGCTTTTAATGTTAGTCCATTTATGTAGCACCAATTATTTAGTTGTACCCTCACTTTTTTTTACAAAGAACGTCAAATTTCGGAAAAATCACCACTCTAATCTAACCGTACTTTAATGGCTTCTACACAGTATCATCTTGGGTCGTCCCATTCGTTTTTCGTCAAGTTCTTAAATTAGTCCTATTCTGCTTTCGTCATTCATTCTACATTGAGAGCCACCGACGATTGTGACGAATGTTGAATGAGTGACGAAAGCAGAATAGGACTAATTTAAGAACTTGACGAAAAACGAATGGGACGACCCAAGATGATACCTTCTGCACTCGGTGCCTTTTGCAAAAGATGAGATAAATAATAGTTTTTGGAATAAAAGAATTCGTATGATTAAAATTCCGGTTAACAATACAGCGGAGAACATATTTTTGAACATGAATAGGTGAGCATTCAATTCAGCTGTCGTAATACTTATCTACACATAAATATACATAATAGGTCGGGTTGATATGATTAAAAAAATAGCCAATTTAGACACACGTGAGTATTTTTGAGCATAAAAACTCAAATTAATATGAAAGAAATGAAGTTGAGATGAGACAAATGAAAATGAAAGAAATGAAGTTGAGACAAATGAATCTGAAACAAATAACAATGAAACAAATGAAGCTGAAACAAATGAACTAGAACTAAATGAAAGTGAATGATAATAATTATTTCGAATTGATGTCGGGGTTTTTTCTTTTATAGTATACACCGTTTTTTTTTAATTTCCGTTAATTTCAAGGGTGCATTCCTGAGCTTAAATCAAGTAACTTTCTCAAAGACACCGATATTCTAATTAACTCCATTTCGGAGATAATCTAAAATTTATTTTTTTCCTAGAAGGCCTCTACAAGCGTGTACACTTGCCTTAGGGCCAGTTTACATATTTATTGGTGTTTAGAATGAGTTCATACATTTGCTACTAAACTTAAGTACAATCTCGGTCAATCGATGTTCGAAATGACATTGATATGTCACAGATTTCAATTGTTTGGTTGAGTTAAATGTAATGCCCGTGTTACAACAACGCTATATGCTACATTTAATTACTTAATATTTAATTACTTTAAACTTAAAACTTTGTAAAAAAGCAAAAAAAATTTTTTTTTTTTTAAATTTACTATGCCATTTAGTTATCTTAAACATACTTAACCATACCCGAATTTAACGGAATTCAATAAAAACACGGTGTATATAAGTTTTTATAGGGTGTGTAAACTTTTATATTATATTAAAGAAACATGTATTGAAGGAAAACTTGAGGATCCTAGAAGCAAAGATATTTTCTGTGACGAAAAATGAGTACCTATAACTTATAAAACTACACTTCATGATGACACATTTTAATAATTTAGCAGTTTAATTGCAAATAATAATATATGGTTCCGTATTCGTTGGTTTCCTAATAAGTATCTATAATCTTGCTAACGCTTTTAAGAGTATAGTGGACAACCGCTTCTCCATACAAACGAAGTTCCCGTTTTCCTTTCTGGATATTGACTTAATGGAAAATATGTCAACACAATTTATCGTATATTGACCTTGGTTCGATTTTATTTTATTTTATGATTATAAAAGTAAGAAGCGGAATACAATTTATTTACACATTTTTAAAAGCTTGTAACTCTTATAATCCTAATTTTAATTTTTAACAAGCAGAAACGTCTGCGAACGGTGCTATTAAGCATAATACTTACTTAAAAATTATATTATGTCTATATAGATGTAATATTAACATGAAATCGTGTAAAAAAATCTATGATGTAAATGTCTAGAGAGGAAAATAGGAACTACGTTTGTATGGAGGAGCGGTTGTCTCCTTTCGTCCTAATAATATGCAGTTATTAAATATTTAAGCCCGTTTCTTAAAGTAGTTTTGAATAATTGGTTGAGATAAAGTATACTCTTAAGGAGACCGGTCCTTAATACCTCTAATTTTACCGCTGAATAGCAAAATTAGTCTCAATTTACGCCGAGGTGGTTATCAATAATAAGATCGAAGCGTCTTGTAATTGCTGTTTAATGTAACTTTGTTAGTAAAAAAAAAACCGGCCAAGTGCGAGTCGGACTCGCACACGGAGGGTTCCGCACAATCAACAAAAAATAGAGCAAAGAAATCGTGTTAGTTGTATGGGAGCTCCCCTTAAATATTTATTTTATTTTATTTTTAGTAGTATTTGTTGTTATAGCGGCAACAGAGATACATCATTTGTGAAAATTTCAACTGTCTAGCTATCGCGGTTCATGAGATACAGCCCGGTGACAGACGGACGGACGGACGGACAGCGAGTTTTAGTAATAGGGTCCCGTTTTTTACCCTTTGGGTACGGAACCCTAAAAATAGCGACCGATATGACGTGAAGTGAGGCTGTGTCTGCCCCACATAAGTCTTCATGAGTATTTAGATACTTAAATTAAGTATTTCACGCAATTGACGCCTACGTATCTAGGTCAAAAATCAAGCGATTCAGGCGAAGGCACTAATAGAGTGTTTACTGCTTGTGTTTGCTGAACTGCTACTGCTACTTTTAGTGTTCATTAAATATTACCTACATGAACAAATAATAGTGAAACGTTCTCGGTGTTTCATGGAAACGATATATTACCTGTCTGAGCAAATAACAGTGAAAAGTTCGTGATAAGTTTCTGGAAATTATATTTATTTGTCTTATTCCAGTATTAAATAAGCCAGGCCAAGCAGGATAACGAATTCTTGCCTCTAGGCATGCGGACATCCGCAATGTCGGTTTTAACTGTCTGCTATTAAAAAAAAAAATACCGGATAAGTAATAAAAATGCATGAGTGGCCTGGGAGTTTGTTTAAACTATAATATTTATATTCTTTACTTGTTATATTGAATATTACTGCAATTTCGCTCCTTATTGAGCATGACATAGTTCAAGTACCATAGGCAGGGAAAAGCGAATGAATACGCAAAACAGGAAACCACCAGTTCATTACTTTTTCAAATTTAGCATAACAAGAAAAATTGTGTTCTGGCTCCGTCCCTACGAATTTAGCTTCGCAACACGTACTTTGTTAAATTATAAAGAAAAGACATTAATCTTAATGCTGGATTTTCACTATTTATCTTACTTCTTTCTTAGCCTGTGAGATTGGATCCCTAATGAAATTCAATGGGGAAAAAGTAAATAAGTACCTACCTCAGATAAGTCTATAGTTAGATTCTCCTTTAATCTATATTACGTAAGAAACTTTCCATTATTTGTTTACATTTTGGAAGAAACATAATTACCTACATTGTCATTCCTGCCCTAGTAGCACGGTCGCGTTTTTATCGTTTATCACCATGCATGTCACGTTCTAACAAGTATGTAAGTGCGAAAGTGACGGGCATGGTGATAGTCGATAAAAATGGAACCGTGCTGAGTCTTATTATTTGTGGCATTATTTATTTGTATGTGCGCCCATCCATCCACCCATCTCGGAACAACACCGAACAACAATTGTTAGATGCATGTTATCAGTATACATCTTAGGGCACTTGCACCATCCCACTAACCCGGGGTTAACCGGTTAAATCGTTAACCCAGTGTTAAACTGTACTCGTAACCATGGTAACTACTTCACCGGCAACGGACGAATACTGAATCTAATTTTATACTTGTTTGGCCGAGATTTCTAGTTGTAATTAAATAAGGCGGAATAAACCAGCCTATTTTTATACAGTCCGCGATTTTATTTCTACGTAGGTACCCAGTAGGACCCTAAGAGCGACTGAAATTTTGACACAGGTAGTCTGTAGGCTACCTGAGATGCTGCTGTAGCAGCAGACATCGTTAAAGTAAATTGCCGGTTAAATCATAAGCGTGAGTCACAATAAATTGTGCGATGTATTTCTAATAGTTTTTTTATCACTTTTACACTCATAGAGATGAGCAAGATCAGTATAATAGTAGGATACAAGGATAACCCAGCAAAATTATACGAGAATGATTTTAATCGTATGTATGTATCTTACGTAATCATTATGCTTAACAAAATGATACAAGAATGATTTTAATCTTACAAAACAACAACAACTAGTAAACATAGTCGTCGGAAAACGGAAGTCACGTAATAGGCTTTTACTCTTATCCACTCGAGTTGCGCAAGAAACTGGTTAAGCGACAGTGTACCAAGGGCTTGCACTCGTTTCAAGGACTCTTGTTCTATTGTTAACTACATATTAAGGTAAGGTGGGATACTCAATGTCAAATTTTAGCTTTTTCGTCAATGACTCTACCTGATATTAATAGTTGGTGTAATTGGGGAGACTTAAGGAGGGTTGTGATCATTTTCACGTCAAGAAACGTAATATATCCCAGTGAGAAACATTCGACTAGTAAGAAAGGAAGGAAATGCAAAAAAAAACCAAGACCCAATTTTTTTCCATTTTTCCTTGGCTTAATCATTATCTCTTCGCCCCTACTAAAGGGCAAATAAAACTTGTGAAACTATTGAAAGTCGATTGAATGGCAATAACATACTAGGGAATTGATTAATCCGAACAGCTGGTTGAATAATTCATTATCATTAATATACCTACAATATTTTGATATTTTGCATTTTTCCCTGTATTTTGAATAAAATGTTCTCTCCTTTTATCGCTTTTAAATCTGGATGAATAAATCATTTGTGAATTTATACGAAATATGCTCAACGTATTGTATACTTTGGTCCTACAAATATAAAGAGTTGCGTTTTATTTCTTGATTAATAACTAAATTAAATACAGCATACGAGTATAGACACTATTGACGGACCATTAACAGTGCAATAATAACAAACCTGCTAACTTCATCTAAGTATAAATAAAATTTACTCATGCTAAATAATAATTCAAGCAAATATGAAAATTGATAATCACCGTACCGGAGAAAATAAGTTTTTTTTTTAATTTAATTATAAAAGACGTTTCCAAAAAATAAAGTCATTTAAAAGAACAAACTTCATAACGAAGTGCTAAAGCAATGCAAAAAAAACCGTGCGTTTTAATCTTCCTGCTCTACGAGTCTGAACAATAGAGTTAAACGTTCTTAAGTGTCGTAGAAAAGTCACGGAGACAGTGCCCGCAAACAAAGAGTGCCGTGTGTCAAGCCTTTAGCGGGCACGTGCGCGATCTTATTCGACTCCACTGTACTTTACGACTTTGTTAGTGTTTCCACTGTGTGGTTTTAATGGCGTCGCATTACCGCTTCTGTAAAGGGTTTTGTCAAAAAGGCAAGTAAGCTATTCGAGAAATCGCTGACATAGGAAAGTCAGAATTACTAGGAAAACGCTAAATTAAAGTTAAAGAAAAGGGTGAAAAAGGGTAGCTCGCGTTCATTTTATTTTATATTACCTAAGTATAAAACAAAATTAAGGAAAGGAATATATTTTATTATATGAAATTATTCTCGAACTTAACGATATACTAATAACTTAATAATAAGTCGTACAGAATAATATCACTATATAACATAAATAAGACGTGGCCTGTGGTCTGCACACAATTGTTAGAGGCGTAAATATTACAGATACATATGTAGAATAATTGATACTGGAGTAAGTAATTAAGTAACAATACAAAGGTCTGAATATACTATAAATCAAATACTAATTTAATTTACCTATTGTTCATTTCTAGGATAGTTGGACTACCTAGGTAGGTTTTTAAATTTCTTGACACATTTCATACAGTGCATGTAAAACTTATATCATACGTAGGACGTAGGTACCTACATAAATAGGCACGTCCTTTACAGCAGTCAATTTAACATTTAGGTAGTTGTTCCGGAGAATTGCCATCAAATGTAGTTCTTTTAGATCTGATACCACTATGTGCGTGCTGCGTATTAACAGTGAAAAAAACGTATTGATATTAACAGTTAGGTAGGTAGGTACTCTAGGTAGGTAGGTAGCTGTCAATATCGATGTTAAACATGCAAGGCACTTTTCTTTCATACTCAAGAAGGCATTGAGGCAACGTGAATGTCGGCGTTTTCATGTCAAAGGCGTACAGGAATGAGCCTCTTAACTTTTCTATACACATCTACTGATATAGCTTATGAGACTAGGAAGTGTTTTATCGACATCCCGTGGCGAGAGTTACGGCCTAATTCTAATTTTAATAAACGTCAAAAATTTGATCTCGATAAGATATGGATCGGATCTGTTAGTTTAAAAAGCGACATTTTTGTTTGGAGAAACGTCCGTTTTGACACTGAGATATCCTATATCCATATTCCATATGGTACCTATCGAGAGAGATAATTGTTGACGTTTTTTCAATTACAATCAAGCTGTAAGTGCTGGTAACTGACTATCACCTAGCAATCAACCGAACTGTATGAGGAACATTTTACACAATATTATTTTATGATTACCAAGCTTGCAGCATGTAAGGAAATAACCTAATCCTAATTTTATGTTATCTTATTTATTGTAATCTTTTCTTATTAGCAGATGAGACTACGTCAAAAATAATATCAACCATTCTCGAATACCTTTACAAGATTATACATTTCTGTAAAACAAAGCTTGTGATTGAAGGGTAAATACGTTTGAACGCGAACGGTGGAGATATATCATTATTACTTGTGTAGTAACTAAACGCTGTCTGCTCCGGTCCCCCCTCTCTTGGGATATAGACATTGTACTAGTAAGATGTGCTCTCATCATTTATTACAATAAATAATAGTAAACTGTTTTAGTATTGGTATTAATTAATTACCGGATACAAATAAACCCATTAGAGCATCAGATATTACACTGGCGACGAGAAGGTTACGGATCGACGTGAAACTGTACGTATTTTTAACATCTCGCAATTAGAGGTTATCATCATTCAAAACGTCACCACGGAGCAGTTGACAGTAAATGTGAAGGAAACCGGTCGGTAAAGCAGAGCAATCAGAACGTACATCCTAGCAATATCAAAACGCAAACGTCAAACGACACTATACGTCATATGTCACAACTCTGTCGGTAAAACAGACAATACAGACGGCAATGGCAACCATCTTGCTTGCTACTGTTACTACGCACAACTGAAGGTGAAAATCAACAAGTTTAGTGACATAATGTCCCTCGAAGAATTTAAATTAAAAATTGCAAGTGGTCAAACGTCGTGGATTCAGGAGTTACCAAAAGATACATTATCACAACTCATAATACAGTTAGAATTACCGACAGGCCCAAATCCAAGTATCGACGATTTGCGGAAAGTGCTTCGGGACCACGTTAAAACAAAAAAAAATAAAATGACACACCAGTCAACGCTCCCTATTACTAGCTTAGAAAATTTCAGTGGTGGAAATTGGAGAAGTTATGAGGAGCAACTCAATTGTTACATGTTATTGCATGATATCTCGGAAGACAAAAAGGTTCCGCTCTTAATAACGAAATTAACAAGTAACGTGTATGACACATTGTCAGGGTTATGTGCCCCAGATATACCAATTAAAAGTACATATGAGGATCTATGTAAAAAACTGCAAGAATTTTATCACCCCAAAATAAATCTAGCAGTGCACAGAGCGAGATTCATGGACAGGAAACAAGAAGAAGGAGAAACGATAAAAGAATACCTGTTAGCTGTTCGCAAACTGGCTAAAGACTGCGATTTCAAGGATGTAGATGAACATTTAAAAGAAAGACTGTTGAATGGCGTTCACAACGAGACAATCAGATATGAAGTATTGAAGATGGCCGATGCGACTCTGGCAAAGTTAACAGCAGTGGCGGAGACAGCAGAGATGGCTTTTAAACTATCGGCCAAGCCAGTTGATGTGTTCAAGCTCTCAACGGATCGTGGGAAAGTGAGTCTACAGCCTCAAAAAAAGCGGCAACAACAACAACAACAGTCAAAGTGCCTGTGTTGCGGCAAGACAGGACATTGGAAGGATCAGTGCACCTTGCGCTTTAAGTACTGTTCGGAATGTGGCAGGAAGGGACACATATTTAGGCTATGCCCCCTAAAGAAACCAAACCTGAAAACTGTGGTTTGCTCCGAAGAAAAAGAAGATGTTTGTGAAACTAATGAACTAGATGACATGTATCAGACGCTTAATTTGGGATGTAAGTTATTTAAGAAAATACCATCTATGTTTTTAAAGCTAAAAATTGAAGGGATTCCATTTGAGTTTGAAGTGGACTCGGGTTCAGATATAACTACAATGAACAAAAGTGACAGAAATAAATTTTTCCCACAAATCAACATAGAAAACTCTAAAATGACTATGATCAATTTTGACCAGTCCATTTCAAAGCCAATTGGATTATTAAAAAATTTGAATGTGACATTTAATGAATCAAAATTTGAGGATATGACACTCATAGTTGTAGAAGATGGGTTACCAAGGGTTATAGGAAAAGATTGGTTAAAAAAATTACATTTATGGCCGTTTAAACTACAACAAAATATTAATGTATGTACTAATGTTCCAACTAAACAGGCCTATCTAGATAAAATAAAAAAAGAGTTCCCTATTGTATTCGAACCGGGCTGGGGTAATTTTAAGAAGGCAAATATAACTCTAAAATTAAAACCAAATACCAAGCCAAAATTTTTGCCAGCTAGAAATGTGCCATTTGCGTTAAAATCCAAGGTCGAAACAGAAATAAATAGGCTGTTAACAAATGGTCGCATTGCTCCAATCGAGTTCAGCGACTGGGGTACACCAGTTGTACCAGTTATGAAGGGTGATGGCTCAGTGCGCCTCTGTGGGGACTACAAAGTAACTTTGAACCCTAACCTAGAAATAGACCATTTTCCACTCCCGACAATAAATGACATACTGTCAAATTTCGAAGGAAATAGTTGTTTTTGTGAGCTGGATTTGAAAGAAGCTTACCTTCAAGCACCACTTGATCCAGATTCACAAGAACTAACTACAATAGTGACTGAAAAGGGCATATATAAGTATTTATATCTGCCCTATGGAGTCAGTACGGGGCCGGGATCTTTTCAGCGCCTAATTGTTCAGTTGTTGTCGGGACTGGAAGGTGTGAAGGTTTATATAGATAATGTTTTCATTGCAGGAAAAACAATAGAAGAAGTAAATTCAAGATTAAAATCTGTATTGCAACGCTTCACAGAGGCAGAGTTGAAATTAAAAATATCAAAGTGCAAGTTTTTTGAAGAACAACTAACAGTATTTGGATATCATGTATCAGGTGAAGGGATCAGCGTAATTAAAGAAAATATTGAGCCCTTATTAAAAGCACCCCAACCCGAAAATATGAAAATGTTACGTTCCTTTTTAGGAAAGGTAAATTATTATAATCGATTTTTAAAAGACATGGCCACAATACCTTGTAATGTAGCCTTTGTATAATTGTCTTAAGAATGAAATTTTTTGTTGGAGCCCTGAATGTGACAACGCTTTTTTAAAAATAAAAGAAGCTTTAACAAAAACAGTCACTTTATCTCATTACAGCAATGAACTGCCAATAATTTTAAGCTGCGATGCCTCGGACTGTGGGGTGGCCGCTGTTCTTTCTGTGAGATCTGAGGATGGTGTAGTGAAACCAGTAGCCTATGCCAGTAAAAAATTGACAGATACCCAAATAAAGTACCCAACCATAGAGAAGGAAGCATATGCTATAATCTTCGGAATAACTAAATTTTACGAATATTTGTTTCGACGAACATTCGAGTTACAAACCGACAATGCTGCGTTGGTTACTATATTTGGCCCTAAAAAGGGTATACCAAAAATGGCGTGTAAAAGATTACAGCACTGGGCTATATTCTTGTCAGGGTTTAACTACACTATCCAACATATAAAAACAGATTGCAACCCCGCAGACTATTTGTCTCGCAACCCCACGCCAGACAATAGTACCTTTAGCCATCCAATATTAGACAGTAGTGAATTAAGTGTGTTAAAATTCTTGTCATTATCAAATTTTGAAAATGTAAATTGGAAAATAGTGGAACAAGAAACAAAAAAATGTACTACTCTATCAACTGTAATGAGATATTGTACTGATGGTTGGCCTGATAAAGCAATGTTAAATGAAGAATTAAAATCCTTTCATGAAAAACAAAATGAAATAAGTATTGATCAGGGCTGCTTACTGTGGGGCACACGAGTAATAATTCCAAAAAGTCTGCAGAATTTAGTAATGAACGAGTTACATGCAAGCCATTTTGGAATAAATAGAATGAAACAAATTGCTAGGTCATATTTTTGGTGGAAAACTATAGATAAGGATATCACAGATATAACAAACGCATGCATGATTTGTTTAGAAAACAGAAAGGCCCCCGAAAAGGTACCGCTAACGCCCTGGCCACCGGCCCATACAGTTTGGGAACGTTTACATGCGGATTTTCTTGGACCTTTCTGTGGTAAGATGTTTTTGGTGGTGATAGATAGTTTTGCAAAGTGGCCAGAAGCATATGTGATGCCTAATATAACGGCAACTACTACACTAAAAGTTTTTAAGTCACTATTTGCTCGGTATGGTTACCCGCTCCATTTGGTGGTGGATAATGGGACAACATGGACGAGTACTGAATTTAAAGATTATTGTAAAAGTAAAAACATAAAAATAAGTTATACCCCACCTTATTACCCGGCAACGAATGGAGCTGCCGAACGCTTTGTACAGACTTTTAAAAGCCATGTAAAAAAAATTATAGTCGGTGGAAAGTCACTGGAAGACGCAATAAACTTATTTTTAGTGGATTATCGAACAAGTGTAAATAGAGCCACTGGTGTCAGCCCCTCAAAACTAATGTATCAGCGGGAGTTAAGAACAAGATTTTCTTTACTTAGACCACAGCCAGTAAGTGCTAGGTTGCAAATTAATAATGAAAAACTAGTGGAGTTCAGTAAGGGAAATCGAAACGTGACTTTTGAGGTAGGGATGAAAGTCATGGTTAGAGATTATAGAGATAAAAAACAAAAGTGGATTGCGGGAGAGATCAAGGAGTGTCTGACACCAGGGGTTACATATTCGGTAAATGTGGAGGGGAGAACCGTAAAACGCCATGTTAACCAAATGTTAGCTATAAGTAATTAGTGTAACTTAAGTGTTTGCTGTAAGTTAAGTGTTTTTATAAATGGGCTGGGGGAGAGTTGTAGTAACTAAACGCTGTCTGCTCCGGTCCCCCCTCTCTTGGGATATAGACATTGTACTAGTAAGATGTGCTCTCATCATTTATTACAATAAATAATAGTAAACTGTTTTAGTATTGGTATTAATTAATTACCGGATACAAATAAACCCATTAGAGCATCAGATATTACACCTTGTAAAACTATTAGAATTTTAGCGCATTGTTCTATCCGTAAGGGCTCATTTAGACGGCGCGCGAACTCGTATACGATTTTAGTTACATTGCGGACCATTGCGGTTACATCAATTCAGCCGACCGATCAAATGACGCAATGTAATGAAACTCGCATGCGAGTTCTCGCACTGTCTAAATGAGCCCTTACTCTTGATACTGTACAATATAATCAATTATTGCCATCGATAGGATAGCTTCCTTCATATTCAATTAGAACACTTTCTATAAAATTACTTGTCACGTTGCACTAAAACTACACACGTCACGACATACGTCAATTCTTACCTGCCGTGAAGATTATGGAGCCGGAAAGAAGTGATAGTTTTGATCTTATCTATTGAGTTAGTGGAAATATACAATAACATTAAAACTTGGTTTTACACTTATAACAATCATCAACCCAGTAAACGGTTAATTAATACTTTACCCTTGTTCTTCCGATCTCATATTTCAAATGTGCTGTAAGTAATTTATTTATTATATATATTTTTATATCTAGGTATTTACACCATATTTCATGTCTACCAGTTCCATTTCATGAAATAAACGATTTGTTAATGAAAAGTATTTAGTGCTTAGTATAGCAGTAAAAAATAATATCGTCGTAAACTATATCAAATCAGTAACTGTTTATCACTGATGCTAAAGCACTCAAAAACGCAAACGTGTTGACACTAGATAGATCGTACAAATGGAAGTTGTCAGGTCTGAAATGGAGCACTGCGCGTGAATTGAGCGGAATTCGGCTTGTCAGCCAGTGACATATCCTTTTAGGCATTTTATCTGCGGTATCAGTTTCAAGTAGAGACATTTCTCCAGCAATAGACCGCAAAAAGGAGTAAATATAAAAGCTGGCGAGGATTTGTGGAATACCTACATCAAATTCAATGCTGTATTTTCTGAGTGCATAATTTCAGGCATCGATTGCGACCATTTGAAGCACGTAACGTAGATGTTTGGAACAACGGGAATTGAAAGCTTTAAAATATAATTTCAATAAATAAATATTGGCCAAGGCAGAGATGGCGGGACGACTTTGACGCCTTCCTTAACAACTGGCCGGAAGAAGCGCTGAATCGGGAGTCATGGAGAACCAGGGGAGAGGTCTTTGCCCAGCAGTGGGACACACAAATAAATATAAAATAAGTATATAAAAAAAAATAAAAAAAAATTATGTTAATGTTGTAGGTATGTATGCTGTTTTGTATTAATATTTTAGTTCCAAATATAACAAGTTATTCAAATACCTAATTATTATAAAATGACGACATACTTGTTCATGATACTCTTGCATCCATTATACGAATAAAATGCTGTAAATATTAATGTTTGAAAGGAAAACCGATTTATCACGAAAGTGACATCATAAACGATAGCCAAGTCAGATTTTCTTAACTGCTACACATCGGCATCGATTGACAATAACCTTGGCAACATGCATTGAGAAGAGACAATCACTGCATAGCTAGTGGACGCACCCAAGTTGGACATTGTGAATTAATAGCAGGAGTCGGCAGAGGAAGGCCGACTCGTCACGCCTCGGGTTAAGGACAGTAGGGCCTCAGAAAGATTGACTCACATCACCAGCTAAGCGATCTTGAAAAACACTAAGTACCTGGTAAAGAAACCGATGCTGTATGGGAGGCTTTAGCAAAATCTACGTCGAGACTCATGGGAGTCTAAAATATTACGTACATTAATAATAGTTGTAAGGGCCGACACTACCTACTAATCTATTGACACTACTAACAATATTTTATTTAAAACAAGCACCAACTGATGCTAAAATGCATTAACGCTAATTCATTTAATACTAACCTAAGTGATCGCGGGCTTAAAAGTGATGCCGCCGTAAAACTTTTTGTTTATAATTATCGCATTTATTCTTGAAGCAGTTAAGCAGCTAATAATTATAATTAGATACTACGCATTCATTTAATATCTTACTTAGCAATGTGGCGTGAACAGTAATTGTCATTACGTAAAACAGTAATTGCCATTTGGTAAAAAAAAATAGCAAGTATATCGTCATATAGATATCGTATGCTTACTTCTGTTTCGCGCAGCAATTTAATACTTAGTTTAATCAATAATAGAAAATAAAACGATAATTATGTCTATTTGTTGGTAAAAATATATACGCGGATGTAGCTTGTAACATGAGCAAAAAATTTAACTGTACCTAGGCTGTACTCCTCAACCTGATCAACATTAGAATTATAATTTGTAATTTGTAATGGGTCTATCTTTAAATTTATTTCAAATTTTTGACTCTGGGAAGTATTTGGCCGTATTTGACTTTCCGCCGGGCGGCATCGGCATCTAGCTGGTGAGACATTCAAGCGTCTTATTTACCCCTGGCGCATAGTACCTACGCTGCTATTATTTTATCTCGTTACAACTGTACTATACTGCTACTTTTCTTATTCAGTCCCATATTATGTTGCAGAAGCAGTGAGCCACATTGCGTCAGTTAGGTACATTTATCAGCACAGACAGTAGGTGAATATTTAAATTCGCTAAGCTTGCACTGTGCATAAGACTAGCTATGAGATAATCCATTAAAATATTACATTATAACCTTTTATGATTGTTTGGGTGGCTTACATTACGGAATGGGTACGGACAGACACTTGGAAATGCATGTTCATTATATTTAATTAAGTTTTAATGTTATCGAAATATCCATAGGCCGGCTTTCATTAATATATTACACGTGTGCGAGAGCGTTGAATGAATTAAATATATTAATCATTTATTGTTGTAATTTATAACTTGTAATCATACCCTAAATAATGATCATTGATTTTTTTTTCTAAGTTACCTACAATAGAAGAAGACCTTGGAAACTGTATTTGTATTCTTTACAACAAGCTAAATACTTCCAGGGCTGCCAAACGCCATAAATTTGTTTATGCTCCATAGCCAATATCCACCATCCCCCTCAAATTGGCAACCATTGTATTCGTAAACAGGACATGAATTATTTCACAGGCAAGTTATCATTGCGTGCGGGATGAGTGAGCGGGCGAACGTGACGACCCTATCTGGTAGCCCGATATATTGTAGTAATGTCTTCAAATTTGCCCGCCACTACAATCCTGTCAACACGAGAAAGCACGAAGAGGGGAGTAACTTCAAATCTCTGGTTTTGTAGTTAGAGTCTGTGCGGAAAGAGAAGAGTCGTGGCAGAAACGGGAACTAACATTTTCAATTTTATATGGCAATCAAACCTATGACACCTATCTTGTAAAAAGTAAACAAACTTCTGTCATTGTATATTTTTATTAACAAAAACCGCAAGTTTTATGTATAAAATATTTTCAAAACACGATAAAACCGTATATAAAGCCACAAAGAAAATTATATTTAACATTGTTCGGTTTTGTCAGCGGGAAAAATCGGCTAAAAGCCGACTATCGACTTACAAAAATTCGCGGAACGTGTTTCCGCTATTCACGGGTATTGATGTTATATTTAATATTCAATAATTACCTATTTAATAAGCCGCCTAAGTAACTTGTCTCCGGTACATAATCAGTAAGTATATTCATTGAAAATATATTCATTTTTATAAATATGCAGGTCATTCATGATTTTTAAAATAACTGGCAAATAGTCTTGATACTTGCCATTTTATGCATATTTATATGTAATTTTTTTTTCAGGATTGAGTAAAAGTACCTACGGTATCTCGAATAAAAGACCGAAGCTAGCTCAAACATAAGTGACATTTTAATTCAGACTTCGATTACAAAGAATAAAACGTTTTGTAATAAAATATTTCTTTATTTGTAAGTTCGTTTACTAGGTTCTGTTAGTTACGAAAGTTTGTGGTTACGAAATTATATTTCATATTTAGCAGTGACTTTTCGGCGAAGTAAAACATCGTGAGATGAGAAAACCGGACATACCCCAATAAGGCCTACCTACCTACTTATGCTCTATTTTTATATCCCAGATAGTAAAATTACAGTTCTATTGCCCAATTTCTACCCGATCTACCCGGTTTTGTATTAAAATAACTGTTGGACTGCACAGATTAGGCAGTACATAAATGAGACTCTATCTTGTTTGGTACTAAAATGACAGTTGTATTGGGCAGATTCTTAACTAGTTTTAGCAGTTTTGTCAATCGCACTGTCACTTTTTAGTATCAGAGACATAAAAACAAGAGTGTGTTTTAAAACGAAAACTAGTGCCTGCGCTAAATTAGAGGATTGAGTTGACGAGCCGACAACCCACAAGGCTCCGTTTAGAAAGCCGTGGCAAAAAACCGGAACAAAAGGGATTCAAGTATCATGACCTCTTGTGTCGTACTATAATCACGTGACCAGTGTTGTCAGCATAGCAAAAACCATAAAATAGCACTGGCGCGCCCTCAAATCCCACGACTCTTCTCTTTCCGCACAGACTCTAAGTACAGACATGATTTAGGCGATTGGGGAGGGGTGTCTTACTATCGTAAACAGAATAGGGTATATTATATGACGTCTAAAGAAATTATGACTGGAGCGTTTTGTAAAATGATCTACAAATGTTAATTAAAAAAGTATACATACTTACAAGTATACAAGCAAAGTTAAATGAATAATTTTTGAAGTATTCAACTAAAATACTTTTAAGTACTTTTATTTTAATTAAAATATTTAAGAATATAAAAAAATATAGTAAAAAATAAGTTTTCTCGACTATTTACGAAACACTTATTTTAGTCACTCGGAGCAGTGAGAGGAAGAGGTCAACTTATTCGCTCCATGCATGACTGTGGCGCTAGTGGGTGTGGGACATATATCTTATTTGACAGTTGGCAGTTGCCAAATAGTATGAAGATATAGTCCCACGTAAGTTCATATCTTCACCACATCGTCCGTTGGCGTTGCTTGTACATAGCCGACAACCTTATAACGTACACGTTAAAACCTACCAAATATACAATAAGTACCTATACATACAATCCAAATTCTGACTTGGGTCCCTTTCTATCAATACCGCAAGCTGCCACGTAACGTGTACTAACAAATGCGCAAAAGTGATAAATTTGTCAGGTAACAGTGCGTGTTCGGAATATGTGGCGCGGTGCAAATCACCCGAGATATTGTATGAGATTGAATCTCGCCGGCAAGGAATAATGGGCGCTGCGCATAGATCATACAGGCTAGAATCCTTTCCAGTGATTTACAAGAGCTTTATGAATGATGTTAGTTTGCGTATCCTAAAGTGGTAAAAACAGGACATTTTATGCTTCTTGGCTCAATAATTTCCACCTTTTTACACCCTAGATAAAAGTACCCTATGTTCTTCCCTGGGACTCGAACTATCTCTATCTATACCAAATTTCAACTAAATTGGTTCAACAGTTAAAGCGTGAAGAGGAATTTACAAAAAAAAAATAGTTTACATATATTTTATGTGTTTTTACTTCGGAATGGTGTCATTATGAATCATAATATAAATGAATTCGACATCCCCGATTTATACGAAAACGATACCAAACTTGGCCTAGTAGCTTAAATGATATAGATATCAAAATAAAGTTGAGAGCTACCTACCTCCTAAAAAATTACATCTAAAATTTTGGTGACACCACTTCTTAAATCCATTCTTGGGTCCTAAGGATTAATCCTGCCAAAGGAAATCTTTTGTTCACGCAACGCCACCGCCGTATTTCAGGACCCACACTCTCAACTACATATGTAACGCATGTACGTACCTACGAAATTGTGCAAAAGTGAATAAAAAATCCTCGACTGCGTTAGTAGTATAAGTAAATACATAATGTTGCAGGTGGGTATATCACTATCATCTCACATTGTTATTGCAATTAGCTTGCAGAGCACACGACGAAGATTAAGCGTTCACTATAGGAAATGATGTTCCCGTTCTAATTTAGTTTCAGTACGTAATCTAATTTACGAGGCTGACGGGAAACGTTGCATTCGCCTGTGTCATTGCACTTCTGGTTGCAATTAAACAGCGTCCACACATAAAATATACAGTAATTTGACATTACACAATCAAGAAACGAATAATTACTTGATTTTTATTCATAACGATCATATTCGTTAAAATAAAATAATAAAAATAATTTTTAGTAATGAAAACGAATTCATGTAATATATGTAACAAAAATAAATAATGAAATTGAAACGAAAAATATGATCGTTTGATTATCTGATTAAAATATTGTTCAATAGTTAACTATTTAAGTAATAAAGATTACCTTTAGGGGTAGCCTTTTTCCAATTATCCTTATATTATTTTTGTATTAATGTATTTATAACTGTAAATAATGTTTTGTGATAACCATATATAACACATTCACTGCCAAGAATATACTAGGTGTATTAATTTTTTACCTGAAAATGGGGCGCCTGGCACTGAAAATTTCTAAATTGTAGGTACCTTAACTTGTTGTTTCGATACGTAAATAAATAAATAAATTATTGTGCGCCTAGCACGATGTAAATATGATTGCGATAGATTCAATACTGGGCTAGACACATGCCTAATAAATCCAATTGTATTTTCGGCCACAAGACGGCCCACCGAAAAGATGGTCCAAGGGCAACAGCAGTGTAGACTGTAAAATGCTGAGCGGTGTCACTGGATTTAATGGATAAATAAAACTTTAAATATTTATCATGAACCAAACCAAACCAAACCAACTTGGTCAAACCAAATTGGCAGTAAACAAGAAAAAAAACTATACTCATCCTTTTCTTTTGGGTGCTAGTACTAGTGTAAGACAAAGCTAGTATGATTCTCTCTGTCTATATTTGAAATGATACATATCTAAAACTTATCATAGACAATATACTAGCTTGCTAATTATACTTTGTTCCGGATGCCGCCTGCAAATCTACTTTCCTGTAATAATAAATTCAGGATAATGCAGTTTTCAACTTAGTTCGTTAAAATTGTTTTGTGAAAACACAGAAGTTCGGCTTCATTGTGAAATGATTAATAAGCGAGTAATATTGCATTATTGTTTGTGTTGGCTAATTTAGAATTTTCCCATTTATTTATTATAGTATTTTTACAGAAGATCGGCGCTGTGGATTGTTGTTATACGTCATAATTTCATAGAAGTTTGACGTTTAAAATAACACCTGCAGTGCGTGTGCTATCAAAATCATTGCAGACTTATCTTGGTCTAACTATCTATTGTACCTACCCTAGAAACCAAAAATCGCGAGGCTGTGGCAAAATTTATGAAAAAAAATGAATGAAAAATAAGTTTTTCCTTTTTAAGCCGTATAAAAATTCGTTTAAGTAATATAATAGCTGCCATATATCGGATGTTAAAAAAATTATATTATGATACGTTTCAAACTCGAATATCTTCACAAATATGTGCGGATTAGGTCTTATTCCGTGACAATGTATTTAAATTGCGCCGTTTGGTGAACTGACAGTAACCTCACACAAAATATGCAAAAGGCGAAGAAACTGGCGTTTGGCGCATCGGGACGGCCACGGCACACAATGTAAGTTTGGAAGTGGATTGCATTTGTCCAATGCACTTGGCAGAGCATTTTGCTGACCGCACCCGTGGCATGCATAACCAACTACTCGCCGCAAACAACTACGCTGAGACTGCATAAATATACTTTGATACTATTTGGGACGCTCCTTGAATAAAATGTTATACAAGAAAATTTGTTTTCGCATTATTGTCGAGGTTCGGAAGTAGCTACTTGCAGGCTGAGGAATCTGAGGATTCGTTTTAAACGGACGACCTTGGGAGTCTGTTTAATTGAATTCGAAGCCAGCAAGTAGCCTTCCAGCCGAGTCGTATATAGTGCTTTTCTCAAAAATGGTGCAAGAAATAGAAATATTTTACAGAAGCAACGTTCTAATTTTCACAGAAAAAAGTAAAACCATTAAAAAGATTTGCTTGCCGCCTTAAAAAAAAATAAGTGTATTTTTCTGCTGAAAATACGCCAACGTATTTGAGACACCTAAATAGTCGCAGTACCAACATTATAATAATAAGTACTGATCATCTGTTTGGCTGTTTAATGGACCTATGCCTTCATTTGATATGGCCATTTAAAGTTTTAAAAAGTTTGGAACTCGTTAAATAATGGAATTTGTTTGCAACATTGCAGTCCCGAAATCGAGACTGCAATGTTTTTAACTTTTTAATTTTTTGAATGACCATAAATTACGCACTTCGCGACCTATTTTTTAACCGGAAACGTCGACTTTGCCGTCCATTTTTGAGAAAAACAATTTGGCGGTCAAAAGGTCAAACATGTACAGTCAACTGCAGAGATAACTGGACCTCCCCTGCATTAGATATTTGAATGCAGGGGAGGAGGAGCAGCTATATCTGTAGTTGCCGCTTATAAGATTCGCTCATTACTCATTAGGTTTGAAATACATTTCACTTGGCCGTAATTGTAGCTCCCTTTCCTTTGTAAAGCTATCTTCAATTTGACAAGATGGAAGGTGAACCATACTTATATATTTTCATAAACACGTTATATTTCATACTTTACCATTATTCTGCCATATTCGGTCAAAACTGGGCGCTTAGCCAACGTGGCAATCGTTAACGCTCCGTAGCGTATCGTAGTCATCTCTCTCTATCGCTCTTCCGCACTAGTGCGACAGTGACAGTTGCGTATCGTTCGCTACGTAGCGTGTTGCTCTGGTGCTGGCGCTCTAACGCTACTCTGGAACAGTATTGGACGAACGTTAACTGCAATTGACCATTAAGCAGTACAAATTGAACTGTACATAAACATGTTCCAAAATGATCGCGTCTCAAGCGTTAAACAATGTCCCCCGGAGGAGGGAAAGACATAATATATTAAGGCCACATTGCTCGCATATGGTCACATTGTTTGTTTTTTACTAATGGTTCGTGCCAATAGAAAATGTCTATTAATAATTGTAAACTGAATTTAACTGTGTATCTCGGTGAGAACTGCTGGGGAGGAAAATGCATGTTTTAGTATGTAAGTTAGTTCTTAATCGAATTTATGTACATTTTACTCTGTTGTTCTCCTAATAAATAAAATAAAAATAAAATAAAATTGCTCGCGCCCCCCCTTCTGGGCTCTTGAAATGTTTTCATTTTTGGCCAAGCACTTTTTTAAGTAAGTACATTTTCTATAAGTACTTGCCTAAAACTTGCTTATTTAAAAACATCCAAAAAGAAAAATCTGTAATGATTTAGAAACCACTATTTTTCAGCCGGTGTTCAATATCGTTTGAAGGTACGGACCCTTCGCTAAAGGATGTCCTCAAAGGTAAGCTGTAAATACACACAGCTGCAAAAGTGCATATCCACTTTGTTAATGGAATACATTAATAATGCAGGCATGCACTTTTGTAGTTCGTTGTACAATACATTAAACTAGGTAGGTACTGTTTAAAAACAAACAATTATTTAGAACATGTGGAATGTGTATTCAGGATTATGTATGCATATTCAAAAATTATGTTGTTTTTCAGCGCACATATATCGAAGTTCGGTAACATTTACTATTTACAAGGAATCCTGTGTGTTCTGTATCTTTTTTTATAAGCATTTGTGGACTTGTGTTGATGCAGAGCATTAAAGCAAGAATAAGTATTCGTCCACGTTTTCGCCACATTATGTAGTTTTGATGTCAGTATCCTTTCCTTTTCTGCCTCGGCCGTAATACTATGTAATCATTATTGGCCTGGCGATGGGGGTTCCCTCGGGATCTCAGCTTATCAGGGGGCCTTTCCGTTTCTTTTTTTCCGTTTAACTTAAAACTGATAAACATCATTAAACATACTATTCCTATCAGCGCTGTACCATAGAAAAAGTAATCAGGCCCCTCATTTTCTTCTGGTCTTATTAACAACATTTTTTTTCTTAGTTTTTAATAATTCTTATTGCTTAAATTCACATTTATTAATTTTAATTTAATGTCATAATGACAACTGTAGTCTATCCTTTTATGACAGATGTGGCATAGATAACTATTGAAGTTTGATATTTTTTTATTCTTATAGCTTCATCGGAAACCGGGAAGTGGGTCAGAATACAATCCCAGGCGTGGCTCACTCCGCGATTTCGTCGCGTCGCTACAAGTACCTACCAACAATTACACGCGGCCCACACCAATTTTGGTGTCTAGCCATAGTAGTTGCCGCGCACCGCTACTGAACGGACGCTTGCTCGCGCTTGCGTCACCTATAGTGGTCATATGTCTGTCGTAAATGTTGTTAGAAGTTAGCATTGTTAGTAAGTTCTACTTCGAAGCGGGTAAAAGCCAGTAGCAGGTATTATAATCTTGCAGTCTTGTGGTGTACGTCTTGCAAGCTTGCAAAGTGTCTGTGCCAGCACAAGAAGTTGCGGTTTCTCTGACACCGCAACCGCAGTGTGCCGGAGACATGCCTGGCACTACTAGATTGCTTTGTTGGCTATTCCGGGCTGATTAGCTTCAATAACCCGTATAATGGCTTCAAAGGCCGCTGCATAACACACTGTAGGATGCATTTCATTGCAATTAAAAACCTACCAAATCACATCAAATTGAAATGAGCAAAAGTAGATTAGAAGACAATATTTTAACGCGAACCTCAAAACATTATGTGTTCATAAAGTTGTGTAAATTTTTATTATTAGGTATAATTTTTATTATATTGGTCCTCCACTCGCAAGCTCTCACAAACTATTTAGTTTCCCTAGGCGTAATGGAAAACGCAACATTACCGTACCTGTTCAGCATTTACGACGCAAACCACCGCCACCGCAGTTTCGGCGCCACATCCGTTTAAAATTATCTTCCAACCACTTGCACTTTAGCTGAGTTAGTGTCGGTACTCGTGGGGGCTATACATCATAACTTGAAGACGAATCGAACATATCTGTGTGGAAAATAACGTATTGTAAGCTTTGGTCAGTTTGGATGATTATGATTTATGATCACCGGCTATCCAAAAAATCGGCAATACAATTTATCAAGAAAATTTTCTACAGTGCCATGTTGTAACAGCAACGCTTCTGCAGTCGCCATGTTACCAACACAAATACCAATTTAACGCGTTTAATTTGTATTATATTAAATTATACAAAACACTCCTATTATTAGATATTTATGTGAAGGATAACAACAGGCTATTGAGAAACATCGTATTAAAAGATGTCACAACGAGCGAGAATCTCGCAGGACGTGAGAAGAAAACGTGAGCTGGAGACAATCTAGCGGACGATTAGTGTGGTCTCCTCGGAGGACGCTAGACCGGGAGCGTTGAGCTTTTTTCACACTTCATAAGTACAATTACTTTTTTTATTTATTTTACATCTTACTATGACGGTAGTGTAGCGGTAAGGCTCGTCCAATACCAATCGTCGTAACAATCAGTTTTTCTGATCTTATGTTTAATTTTATCACCTGATATTTAGTATTTACGTATAATCCGACAAGAAATTGTAGATAATTATTGAGGGCGCCACTTCCTACGTAACTGTCACATTTTTGACGTAAAATGCTTAAACATGGCAACAATTTAGTATGGACATTTTTAGTTCCATTTTATTTAATTTCTACTATTTTATGTCGCACTATATTTTATATACCAGTCGCTTTTCGATGAAGGAAAACAAAGCGACGAAACCGCACTAATTCCAATAAGGCCTAATTTCCCCTCTGGGTTGGAAGCTGAAATGACAGTCGTTTTCAACTAGGAATGTACTTTTGGCTGACAGAATTTACCCTACAGTTGTCGGCTCTCGGGCTAAAATATAATGGCAATGCAACAAATATGTGTAGTCGTCTCGGTCACGGCTCGGCCATCACGAGTAATTCTGAATAATCTGCGCCCGCGGCCTAATCTCCACCATTACACCCTGCAACTTTGTCAGTGATACGTCATGACTCTAACTATATAAGAATAACGTACATTTTAGCTTCAGGTTCAGGCAAATGGTTTTTCTGTCCTGAGCAACCAGCGTCTCACGACCTGGCATTCTTAGAAAAATGCTAAACGTTACTCGCTCGCGCATACTCGTAAGGGCTGGTTTAGACGGCGCGCGAACTCGTATGCGATTTTAGTTACATTGCGGACTGTTGGTTACGTCCAATTCAACCGACCGATCAAAACAAAACCCGCAATGTAATGAAACTCGCATGCGAGTTCTCGCATCGTCTAAATAGATCCTAATGAACAGAACAAGTGATAGTATTTTAAAATTCAATTTTGATTCATGTCAAGCACGACTGATGACTTGGTATTGGATGAATAAGCATGATTAAGATAGCGAATTTTACTTTAAAGGATGTATCAGATGTAAGACAGGTCAAATAACAATTATGTTTCTATGTTTTCCCAACAGCAGTATGTAAAACGTAATGCAGTATGTAGTAATAAAATGGAAAAGGGTTAACTCAGAGACCACAGTAGTTAAAAACCTACAATTTGTCAGGTCGGGAACCAATTTAATATTGAATAAATAAAATAAAATGATACATTAAGACAATTTATTTAAATATGCAGTTACCTAGTTGAATAGTAACAGCATAAATATTTTATCAAATATAAAAAAATAGTCTTATATTTCGAGGTCAACCGAGGAGGCTGATCAAGTGATCATGGTGGATAATTTTTATCCGGGTCCAAATCTCGATATCTCCGTCATTACTGGACAGATTTTGAAAATTCTTTTTTTGTTTGTAAGTATATACTTACAGATTGGTCCCGTTTATTTCAAAACCCACTTCTGATGATGGAATCCATGAGGAATCGAGAGAACTCCTCAAATCTTAAAGGCATACATATAGTGATTTTTGTGTTTTTATCAACAGATCAAGCATATACATTCAAAAAAGTGACATTTGAGGAAGTGGAACTGCTGATGATGATCAGAACGGAACTCATCAACGACGCATAGTTCACGTTAGGCGATTTGTCCTCTTCGTTATGTTTGTTAAGCATGTTAAGTTTTTATTTATGTCAAGCTTGAGTTCAGATGATAGTAGTTAGAGAAGTCGGTTTTTTCTTTTAAAGATTATTTAAGTAATATTTAGCTATGAGACAGCTCTCCCCTTGCTGTAGGTATTTATATAACGTTTATTATCCTCTTTAGATTGAACAAAAATGCTTTCGTATGTCTGTTTCTCCTCAGCATATTGTTTTTCATCAGATTCTCGTAAAATTTGATGAGAAGGTTCGATCATCATACATTTTTTTATTGATTCAGTATGTATGTATGTATGTATGTATGTCACTTTATTGCACATAAACAGGTTTACATAAAACGGACAAAAACAAAACAAAAATAAGAATGTTATGTACAAAGGCGAACTTATCCCTAAAAGGGATCTCTTCCAGCTAACCTTTGAGAAAATGCGAAAGGATCAAACACTAACAGGTGAAAGACAATTTAATATGGACAAATAGCAATATAAGAATTCAGAATTAGCAATATAAGGATTCAGTTTTGGGTAAAATTTCAAAATGACGGCGGAGGTTCGTGAGGACTACAGCTTACATAGCTACTAGTTTTATCTTATTTTAAACCAGTAATACAAACACCGGCACTCCATAAAACGACCCCAATTCTGCCGCCACATGCAATTTAACCTTATTTACATATCTTAGTTTCAACGGTTTATGGTTCGTGTCATTGTTAGTTTCAGTTTCAGTCAAGATAGGGCTGGCGTGAGCTGGGGTCGCCGACAATATTTGTTATGCAGATTATGCGCACTGATTACAAGTGCATAATTTTCCTACTGTCGCTGAACAATACAAATACCTATTCTATTATTTTGACCAAATTCAGAAATTAATAAATATACAAGTATCTCATACTCAATTTTTAAACCTAAATACGCATATCTACCTAATTAGGTGACTTATTTTAAAATAGCCGGACCATTTAATTTAATGTCTAACATTATAATAATGACTGCGTTTTCCGTTCATAAAAAGCACTACATTATTATACCTAAGACAATACGAGTATTCGAGTATCCACATCCACCCAAAATCATTATCTACGGAGTTGAACAGACAGATTTCATTCTAACTGCAACTAAATACGAGCACACTGACTGAGCAATCCACGTTATTTTCATTTACTTTTTCGTAAAAGACATTATGAATATCGTTTTCTAGTTTCTAAAATGGCAGCCGTGTACTTTTTCGGAAGAGTCGTCAAAGGTATTGTTTTCTAGGTAGTAGAGCGTGCGGATTTTGAGAATTATGATCAGTTTAGAAGCCAATTAGGCGGACATGTACTTTAACGTAAATCATCATGGCTATCGTTTTCTAGTCTCGCGGTGGTGCGGATTTCGAAAATTATGACATTCAATAACTATAGTTTGTTTTTTTAGCATTAGAAATAAGGTAAACAATCTTGATGTGTCTTTTAATTGAAAAACACATTTTAAAAATAGTTACGGTAAATATGTAACAATTATGAATGTAATACGATCTTTTATAGTCTTCTGCTTTCATAAGTAATAGTTATTGATTTTTAAAAAGTGTTTTTCAATTAAAAGACATGTCAACATCGCTTACCTTCTTTCAAGTTCTTTCTAATGCTAAAAAAAACGAACTATAGCGGTACGAAGTTTGACGGGACTGGTAATATTTGTCCACTTACTTAAATACAAAATAGACTTAAATTAACTATCAAAAAACACATTACATTTGCGTCGTACGTGTGAGAGAACTTTCTTCACGTTCCAAATACACGGCACATTAGGAACGGAACTTTGCGTGCTTTTCAAAATTTCCCAACAAACCGAGACAGTCGCGCTCTAGGTAACAAAGGATTATTAAGCCGAGTGAGCGACATTACAAAGAAATGTGGGGGAGTAAGCACTGTCCTCAAGCTCTGCTAGCTGGCGACCGAAATATTGCACTGCTTACACATTCACCGTCATATCTCTATTCGACCACCCTTTCAAATATAAACTTTATTCCCACTATGTGAGGTTGCTTTCTACAACTTCTTTTTGACAAAATACGAGTTAAGAAAAGTTACTTTTATATTATGATGCAAGCTTTAAGTGCAACGAAAAACTAAATGAAAGCTGCTTTTAGTTAAATGACAACGTTGCTTTGTGGAATAATTTGACCCAACTGTCCAATTAACATAAAGCAAAATGGTTTACCTACCCTCACATTGACAAAATATTGAATATACAAAACTATACACTACTCATCTTCCTCGCGTTGTCCCGGCATTTCGCCACGGCTCATGGGAGCCTGGGGTCCGCTTGGCAAATAATCTCAGTAATTGGCGTGAGCACTAGTTTTTACGAAAGCGACTGTCATCTGACCTTCCAACACAGAGGGTAAACTAGGCCTTATTGGGATTAGTCCGGTTTCCCACCGAGTAGTTGTTTTCCTTCACCGAAAAGCGACTGGTAAATATCAAATGATATTTCGTACATAACGGGTACGGGTACGAGCCGGGGTTTGAACCCACGACCTCCGGATTGCCAGTCGCACGCTCTTACCGCTAGGCCACCAGCGCTTTTTTTACAAAACTATAGACTACTATAAAAATAAAACTTATGTAATATATTATTAACTAGACACAGACACGTAATGTGTTTCTAGCTTTGATAGAATAATAACTAAGGTGCAGGGGGACAATTTCGACTGCGGGATAATTTCAACTAGTTGAAATAACTTCCATGTTTTACATTATTATCTAGAGTGCCATATACTAGAGAGCGAAAAAGATGTGTTGTGTGTGACTCTTAGTGAATAATGTAACATGGAAGATATTTCCATTAGTTGAAATTACCCTGCAGTCAAAATTATCCCCCTGCACCTTACAAAGATTTAGATAGGTACTGAATATTAAAATGTATAGGTATGTATATTATTAATACTTTAACTATACTGATAATACAATGTGTAGACGATAAGAAAATCATAGATTACTTAAATTAAGTAGTTCATGACCCTTTTCTTTTGTTTAAGATGTAGCATTCACTCGTCATAAAAATACTCGGTAAAAATACGTAATATCAACACGACACGAGACAAAGAAAGCTAATAAAGCTAACAGCATCACTCAAACATGACGCACCTATCCAAATTGACACACTTTTTGAACCGCGAAATCCTTATAAGAGGTTGTATGTACGTTTTTGATGATTTGTTAAAACCGATACCAGTGACTATTATTGCCTACGTTAATAGCTATTTACATAATACGATAAATTAAAACACGACCGAAGGGAGTGTTTTAAATCGACACGAGTTGCGAATTACCTATTCGCACGTGTATCGTACAACGTTTTACAGTACATTTGACTCTTTAAACTTTTGATATACACACGAAAAGTGGTCATCCTAATATCTTAACTTTAACTATATTTATGATAACTTATATCATAAAAATCATAATATATAATTGCGATCCCATTAAAATCTGTTTTCATTTTCGTGATAAATAATGTAAAAACCTGAGATACGTGCTGTGAGTAAGTTTTATATTGTGATTTTGAAAAGCAAAACCGCAACTTCTACTTGAAACTAGTTTTCCGTACGTAAAGCCTTGGTGAAAACGAATTATCGCTAGTTAAAACTGGTTTTCCGAAACGTCTTAGTGAAAAGTAGTTTTATCTAGGCTGTTAACATTTTCCTATTATTATTATTTATTATTGAATCAAATGTTGACATAACGAATTTGAGACTAGTTGAAATATTTTATTTTATAAAAAAAATGATAAAATCTACAGAATAGTTATTTAGTATAGTTAAAGATCGAAACAAAATAAATAGTTACCTTTGCGTTTCGCAGAGCAAAGGATTCAACGTATTTACATTATTCACATCACCGGGATTTTTACCTTTTCTAAATTACTATTGCTTACAGAACGCATGTTCCAGGAGAACCACCGTGAATTTGATCTCGGATCTGGCATCTGGCATGTTTTTTATTTTATTTTGATTGCTGATTCTGATTTACCTACTTATGTAACATTTTTTTGGTAAGTATGGTTTTGATATTGCCCTGATACCATAGAGAAATATAAGTAAAGAAAGAGTGGTAACTCCATACATCAGTTTTCTTACCAAAACGTGAGTTGTAGAGGGCGCTTATCAAATAAACGAGCGGGGTCCAGCGCGCGCGCCACTGGCCGCTACTTACGTCTCGCAACAGTCGCAAGTCGCAACACATCCCTCGAAACACATCCTTCGCAACACATCCCTCGCACTCATCCTTCCCTTGTTTTATATGTACAAAAACCTCGCTCCGCTTAGCTGTTTCCACTAGAGCTGCGCTGAGCAAGGATAGATAAATGAAGTGTTTTATTGGTTCATGACAAACACATCCCTGGGTACGCATCCTCGCACATCTCTGGTGAAACGCAGCCTAAGTAGAACCTAACAACCCCTCTTTCATGCCTTATCATGTGTCCCTAAAATTCAGTGACGTCAGAAAACTTTACCTAGATAACGTGAGATACGTTATCTAGGTAAGTGTAAGGAGTGTAATGTGAACTGCGTCTTGCTCCTGTTATATGTTGCTTGAAGGCAACTTTAAGGCTGAAATTACCGTACCTAACTTATAAACAATGTAGGCAACAACAACAACAATGTTTATGGTCCCTAACACCCACGCGTTGTTTTTCAAATAAGTAGGTAACTACTTATAAAATACAAAGAAGAAGCCATAACTTCGCATGATGAGTACCTATCTAAATGAAAAAATAAAACATACAGATTAATTTTATGACAAGTAAAAATCAATGTGAGAAACAAAGTTAAACTTACCGACGACTCTGATATTTTGTGAACATAAAAATTTTGAACGCGAACAAGATGGTTATAATTCTCAAAAATGTAGACAAAGTTTTTTTTAGCTGGCGGCAGTAAAAGTTGGTACCACTCTAGTCATAATTCAGAGCCACAGCTGTCTCACGATATTAAAATGTATGCTAACTTGACTGCTTAATGACCCCGAGATTCAGATCTAAAAAGAAATACTTTTTGTTCCCGGCCAAACTTTAATAAGCAAACTTTATACTTTGTTTTGTTGTTTCTTTTGTTTTTATTGTAAAAGGGAATATATATCTGCCAAAGTATTCGTAATAAAAGCAACAGCCAATTTGATAAAGTAAATTATACTAAGTTTGGTTTCTTTTAGTTGTATCCTAGCTCAGGGGTCGGCAAACGTTTGAAGAGAAGAGCCAACCTCAGTAGAAATCATTAGTTTGAGGAATCTCAAATAGCCATAAAAGTTTATTTTAGTACCGTAAAACGGGGTGAGTAGGTTTCACAGGGAGAGGTGGGTTATGAATGGGGAGAGAAGGTTTGAGAGGGGGGTGAGAAGGGATTTTAAGGCTACTGCTACAAAAATAATGTATACCAATTTAAAATGGAGCTATAGTAATACGCATAATAAAAAAAATCGATCCAACAATCTTTCAAAATCACCTTTGTATGAAAACCCCTCTCACCCCAAATACGAGGCACTACGGGTTGAGGTGGGTTTTCCTCTTTATCGTCAAAGTTATGAAATGGAACTACCCAAAATAAAATAAAAACTAAAATACAAACGTCCGGAACACTTATTATATACACCATTCAGTTTTCATATGTAAAAATAAAATGTTATCGAGGTTTGAATTTCAGTTTTCAATTCAATTCAATTCAATTCAATCATTTTATTTCAGACAACAAGCCCATATGATTTGTTAGTAATACAATATAAAAGTATAATAGTTTTGACCCTACCCACCCCATTTTACGGTAGTCTGTAAAGGATGACTCACGTTAGACCGGGCCGACCGGACCGAGTCCGGGCCGGAGACTCTGGCGCTTACTTTTCTATGACAGATAACTACATGATGCTTTCCATAAAAAAAGTGCACACTTCATGTTTTACAACGCAAACTCTGAAAGATCTAAGTGCTCTCCAAATTTTTATTACTTGCATCCAGAGATTTTGCCCCCAAAAATACACTAGGTATATTATTTATTATTTTGTGTTTTATATAAGTTTGTCACAAGTAAAACCAATTTTGTACTACAAATAGTAGTGTTACATTAATACATTTGAATACTTTGTTTAAACAATATTTTTGGGCAAAGATGCCCCCTGAAGGCAAAGTTAGCTAGTTAGACGGTACGTCATGAACTTATATAGTCCAACTATTCTCCCATTCGTTTGTTGGTACTTTTACATACGTGAATATATATCGTAGTTCGTACGTTCCTGGTACAGAGCGAATCACGGGTATTTGAGTTTGCAGCGTGTTTGCTAGCCAGTTTAAATTCTAAACTATTTGATGGCTTTTCGCTTGAATTTCGTTTAACATAGAAATAAACGACAATGCAATAAAGAGAGCGTCCATCAGCTTTTAGTTACTTGTGTTATGAACTATAGTTCGTTTTTTTAGCACTAGAAAGAAGGTAAACAATCTTGACGTGTCTTTTTACACGACTGCCCAAAAAAAGGAGTGTATTGCTTTCAGCGTTCATGTTTGTGGGTATGTAAGTTTCTTTGTTCCACCCTAGCAGCTAAATGCCTGAACCGATTTAGATGTATGATGTATCATTAGAATCCTTACGTCATCCCGAGTGACATAGGCTATATGACGTCATTATAAAAACAATATGGCGGACTAAATACGCCATATTGCGAAACATTTATAAAAAAATATCTTGCAAACCCATCGAGTAGGGCATCAAAATGAAGCACTTTGAAAGACGATCAATAATATATATACAATATGAGGGTTTAAGTCTAATTTCGAGAAAGTAAGAATTCACAAAATATGTTAAGAAAAGCTAATCTTATAAAACCAAATATTATCCTATTGTTGGGATATTCAAAGAAAGTGGCTTGACCGCTGATCATAAAAAAAATTATACATAGGTAGGTATTATATTAATCATATCTTACTTGTTTTGAAACCAAGCCAATATGTTCTAAATTGCGCTAAAGGAATAGAAAAGTGTAAAAGTTCTTTGTAGAGAGTCTGAGATTGTAGAGTCCGTCTTCAGATATAACTCTGCACCCACTTTGACGGAACAAGGTGTAAAAGTGTCAGACCGAAGGCCGAGCTCTACGTAGGGATGACGGCCCGGAGCGTACGGCAGATGGGCTCTTCCTGCAACTTCCCCGAGTATTCAAATTGCAAAGGTCGAAAGCCGAGCTCCGCGTATGGTTGAAGGCCCGGAGCATAAGACAGGCTCGGTGCGCGCTTCCAAATTTCCCAAGAATATTAATTACGAAGGCCGAGCTCCGCGTAGGGGGCAAAAACTGGGAGCTTGAGATAGATGGGCTCTTCCTGCAACTTACCAGAGTATTTTAATTACGAAGGCCGAAGGCCGAACTCCGCATATGGCCGACGGTCCGAAGCGTAAGGCAGGTGCGTGCTTCCTGTAACTTCCCCAAGTATCTTAATTGCGAAGGCCGAAGGCCGAGCTTCGCGTAGGGCCGAAGGCCCGGAGCGTAAGAAAGGTGCACGGTTTTTGCAGCTTCCCCAATAACTCAATTGCGAAGGCCGAAGGCCGAGCTTCGCGTAGGGCCGAAGGCCCAGAGCGTAAGCAAGGTGCACACTCTCTGTAGCTTCCCCAAGATTCCCAATCGCGAAGGCCGAAGGCCCAGCTTCGCGTAGGGCCGAAGGCCCGGAGCGTAAGAAAGGTGCATGGTTTTTGCAGCTTCCCCAAGTTCCTCAATTGCGAAGGCCGAAGGCCGAGCTTCACGTAGGGTCAAAGGCCCGGAGCGTAAGAAAGGTGCACGCTCTCTGTAGCTTCCCCAAGTATCTTAATTGCGAAGGCCGAAGGCCGAGTTTCGCGTAGGGCCGAAGACCCGGAGATAGATAGATAGATAGATAGATAAACCATTTATTAGCTTGCCACAATACACACATTGACAGAAAAAACAGAAACAATATATAACAATATCAAACTAAAATCTAAAATCAGGAACAAGGTGTATCAATAAATGTGCTGTGTGCGTTGCAGCAAAACAAAAGGGTTCTGGCTCAGTAATACGCTCCACTCTTTCGGGTGAAGCACTGATAATTCTGCTAGAACCCAGATCACGGACAGATTATCGAGTAAAAATTAATAATACAAAAATACAAAAATATTTAGAAACTTGCCTATTAAATAATAATTAGCTACGGATTGTGTAAAAGTGTGGTGCCTGTTAGTGTATATGTAGTATGATATCAGATGGGGGATAGAAAACGGCCTACAATAACATAAAGTATTGTACACATAGGTACAGACTAGATCCGGTAATCTGCAACCAAATACCCGTGCGGAATTCCTATATTTTGTTTATTTAAAAGGTATATTTTAAAATGAAACTTAAACGATTGTTTTGTTTTAAGACATCTTAATGGTGGAGGGATATTATTCCAGCACTTGCTTGCGAGATACCGGAAGCAGCCTGTAAAAGCGACAGTTTTGTGTGGGTGTGTTTCTAAAAGACAACGTCTGGTGGATCTAGTACCATGTCGTCTGTGGAATGAAGAAACGTGTATTTTTGAATATAAATATTCCGGTTTTTTGTCGTTCAGGACACTAAACAAAAGACTTGCAAGGTGTAGGTGTCTGCGAGATGTCATATTAAGTATTGAAGCCTTATTTAGATGCGGTGTAATGTGACTCCTAGGCGGGACTGAATAACAAAAACGGTAACAGGCATTCTGAACTCGCTGTATAAGACGACGAGTTTTGTCTTGTAGACGTGGCCCATACACTATGTCCCCGTAATTTAGTTTGGAGAGAACTAGTGATTCGCATAGAGTCTTACGTACTTCCTCACTTAAGAGGTTTCGAATTTGGTATAAGACTTTCAGGCGAAAAAAGCACGACTTGACCAACTCTCTCACATGTTTTTCGAACCGCAACTGGCTGTCGATCACGAGACCTAAGTTCCTAGCCTCCTCCACTCGTTCTATTAATGAACCTCCTATTTTTATCTTTGGGTCAAGATCCAAAATTTTTGATCTTTGTGATTTGGAACCTAATACTATGAACTTTGATTTGAGAGGGTTCAGTAATAATCCATTTTTATCAGCCCAAGTAGATATACTTTCCTGATCCGCATTTATTTTGTCAATTGATTCTGCTAGGTCACTAGGACGGGTTGAAAAGTACAGTTGTACGTCATCAGCATATAGGTGTATTTGCAGAAATTAATACTTTTTATTATATCTGCACAGTAAATAATAAATAACAGTGGACCAAGTATAGAGCCCTGGGGGACTCCCCGGGTTAAAGATCTGGCGTCAGAAACCGAAGGAATACCATTTTCGTTTGACAGTTTGACAGACTGCGTTCGCTCACCAAGATAACTACTAAACCAAGCTAATGACTTTAAGTCTACTCCATAGTAACTCAGTTTTGAGAGTAGCAAGGCAATATTTATGCAGTCAAAAGCGCGCGAAAAATCTAAAAGTACCAAACAGGTACCCTTACCTGAATCCTGTTCAGAAAGAACATTATCAACGACATCAATTAGAGCAGTTATGGTACCCATTCCCTTACGAAAGCCTGATTGCATTTGAGGTAGGATATTTGTGTCCTCTACATACTGGTATAATTGATCGTAAACAGCTTTTTCTAGTATCTTAGATAAGAATGGTAATATGCTTATTGGCCTAAGGTCTTTAAGTTCGTATGCATTATCCACCTTAGGCAATGGAGTAACCAAAGCAGATTTCCAGATAGCTGGCACCTCACCGGTAAGAATTGACCTATTAATAATAGCAGTGATCACAGATAATGTACGGGGTAATGTGAGCACAACCATGTCCCTACAGATAGAGTCAACACCAACTGCATTCGTTGTAACAGATAATATATATTTTCCAACCTGTTGCTCGTCGACAGGTTTAAGACTGAAAATTGAATCCCCAAATCGGTTACATTCAAAGTCCATTATTGTTGATAGCGAAACCCTATCACAGCCAGGAACATTGAGAAAGTGGTCATTGATCATATTAGGATCATTAAAACGATCAGAGAGACCCTGTCGGGTATTAGAGTCATCTAATACCGTTTTTTTAAGATTTTTCCATAGGGACTTCGAATCCTTACATTGAGAATTTATCTGGGTATTATAATAGGATTGTTTTTCATGAAAAATGCTCTTAACAACAAGTTTTTTTAAGTCATTGTAGTATTTTTTACTGCTATCTGTTCTGGACTTCCTATATTTCAAATGAGCCTCATTGCGCTTATCAATCATTACCTTAATAGTATTAGTTATCCAGGGCAAGTTACGATTTTTT
This sequence comes from Cydia amplana, assembly GCF_948474715.1. Classification (NCBI taxonomy): domain Eukaryota; kingdom Metazoa; phylum Arthropoda; class Insecta; order Lepidoptera; family Tortricidae; genus Cydia; species Cydia amplana. The sequence continues at coordinate 12,890,164 of NC_086071.1, read as the reverse complement.
CTTATTGTTAATGATTTTATTGGTGCGTGCTTATCAAACAACGTTATTAACAATTTATTGAATAAATCTAACATACACTCGACCGAAGGGATATTCAATATAGATTCCCAATGTATAGACTGCAAATCCCTATCAAATTCTGCAATATTAATATCTTTTATTGGCCTATACGTAATTAATTTCGGGATTGTTTTGGGTTTTTTAATTGGCACGGTGGCTGTTACCATACAGTGGCCGAGAGAACCCGTTATGTTTGAGACCCACAATTCGCTGACAGGAGCATTTGTACATACCACGTCAATAAGAGTCTCATTGTCAACTGAGTAGTGCGTAGGTTCTGTCACCACTTGTTTCATACCGAGATAATCGAGAAAGCTTGTGAATTTTGCTACATTACTATTACCAGTATCAAGGTCATTGATATTAAAATCTCCAAGTAAAATTACATAGTCATGTTTGGAAAAGTGAGTTATGGACTCTGTCAGGGAATCAAAAAATAAGTCAACATTCACCCAGTTCGGACGATACGCTGTACCTACAATAAAACTACGGCGATTAAGTGTCATAGATAACCACATTTGTTCCACATTTGCAACTGGGTGGGTAGACCGGCGCGCGCGCACACCGTGTTTGATGTAAAAACTTACCCCGCCGCCGCGGCCGCCGCGCATAGCATTGGGTCGCGGAGCGTTGATAAATTTATATCCGGGGACTACCGGCGCTAATTTTTCCTGGCCCTGTCTGATCCACGATTCGTTGATTGCGACTATGTCTGCCTCATATTTATCCATTGCAATTAGAAAGTCATCGTGTCCAGTTGTAAGAGATCCCGCGTTAAAGAGACCTAATTTAAGAAATTTAGTTTTAGTACCCATCCCTAATAGTCACATTAAACATTGTTTGGCTGGTATAGTAATAAGATAGCGTACAACGCGGTAGCATAACCTCAAATACTGATTCAATATTCGGAATAGATAGTAATGTGTGTATAATCGTGTGGATGTGGTGATAGATGTGTTTAAAGTAATTAAAAGTGTTGTATAGTGCATTACATGTGTTATTAGCGGAGCGTAAGAAAGGTACATGCTTTATGTATCTTCCCCAAGTTTCTCCATCGCGAAGGCCGAAGGCCGAGCTTCTCGTAGGGCCGATGGCCCGGAGCGTAAGAAAGGTGCATGCTTTCTGCAGCTTCCCCAAGTATCTTAATTGCGAAGGGCGAAGGCCGAGCTTCGCGTAGGGCCGAAGGCCCGGAGCGTAAGAAAGGTGCACGCTCTTTGTAGCTTCCCCAAGTGTCCCAATCGAGAAGGCCGAGCTTCGCGTAGGGCCGAGGGCCCGGAGCGTAAGTAAGGTGCATGGTTTTTGCAGCTTCCCCAAGTTCCTTAATTGCGAAGGCTGAAGGCCGAGCTTCGCGTAGGGTCAAAGGCCCGGAGAGTAAGAAAGGTGCACGGTTTTTGCAGCTTTCCCAAGTTTCTCAATCGCGAAGGCCGAAGGCCGTGCTTCGCGTAGGGCCGAAGGCCCGGAGCGTAAGAAAGGTGCACCCTTTATGTAACTTCCCCAAGTTTCTCAATCGCGAAGGCCGAGCTTCGCGTAGGGCCGAAAGCCCGGATCGTAAGAAAGGTGCATGCTTTCTGCAACTTCCCCAAGTATCTTAATTGCGAAGGCCGAAGGCCGAGCTTCGCGTAGGGCCGAAGGCCCGGAGCGTAAGAAAGGTGCACGCATTCTGCAGCTTCCCCAAGTATCTTAATTGCGAAGGCCGAAAGCCAACTAATAGGAAATAATTATGTAGTTACAGAGATATTAAGCCATAGCACTTTTAAATACGTCTGGTTTTTGGGTCCGACCTATTTAGGTATTTAAGCACGTTTTATGCTAACATATCAAAGATCAACATGATGAAAGCTCCTTCAAGCAACTAAATTTCCTTAAGGGGACGGTATATGACGTTTTCGATTTAGAGCTCACTTTGTGCAATCGATTTGTTCAAGAAATGTTTAATAACTGCATTAAATTATACGTAAATTTGTTCACGAAGAAGCCGTGTACCGGCTCTTCACGCCATAATATTTTTTATTTGCTGTAATTCTCTACAAATCGACACTAAAAGTATCCAAAAATCAAAATATGGAGTTCCGTTTGAGCAACACGCATTACAGTTTTGTCTTTGACAGTAATTGAGTTGTTGTGTGATTTTGAAAGCTAGATAACTAAACTAGCAAACTATTATCTACTTATATTTTTACTCACAAATACAACACAGAAATTCAATCCCAAATGTAAACTTTCGTACAATTTCCATACATTGACGACATCACTCAAAATTCTTGTACGAAATTCCTAAAGACAGAACATCGAAAATCAAAATGTCTAATATACGAAATTCCTAAAGATACAGGTTAATCAACCTACTATTTAAATGTCTAAAATACAATACTGCTAGTGCACGAAAATACTAACGATCTTTTTCCTACGTTCAGTTGACCTAAGTTTAAAATGTATAAACTGCGAAATTTCTAAGACATTTGTCCTACGTTTAGCTGACCTTAGCTTAAAGAGTCAAACGTACGCAACTTTATTTTCGAAAAACTTCCTTTACAACTTAACTAGACGGAGCCCCGCTTCGCAGGGCTCCTATTTCTGGGTGGTTTGCCCTTCGGGCATCTGAAGCTACCTAACGAACCTAACCTACCTACCTCCCTACGCTTTTCCCCCAAAGTGTACTGTTTTCACGGACGTCACACTAAACTAAATCAATAGGTAGATAGGTAAGATTCATTAGGTAGCTTCAGATGCCCGAAGGGCAAACCGCCCGGAAATAGGAGCCCCGCGTAGCGGGGCTCCGTCAACTTAGGGTAAGAAGGAAATGTTCTCGGAAATATTGATTTTCAATATATCGTCATTAGGCTTTTTGAACGTAGCTATTTTGAGCACTAGACATATTGACTTTCAAAGTATTGTCCTTAGGTATTGTGTACAAAGGAATATTGATTTTCGAAAATGAGATCGTTCGATTAAAACTGTATTAGGACATGCGTCTTTAGGAATTTCGTATATTAGACATTTTGATTTTCGATGTTCTGTTTTAGGAATTTCGTACTTAGGAAATGTGATTTTAGAAATTATGCTATACTCAGAATTGCATGTACCTAATGCTGGTACAGATGGCGCTGATTTATTCGGATCTAAAGTAACACTCATGGAGGTTTATTTACGTGATTACCTCCTCATCAGTTAATCAACCGATTTGAGCGAAAGTTGTGGCATCTGATAGATATTACTGCGATTTAGGTTAATAGTAAAAACATAAAATATGTGGGCTTTTAGCGAGCTGTAAAAGTTCCTTCGACCCTTTGTGGAGCTTGGTCTTCGGCCTTTATCATTTAGATACTTATAATATTTTTTCTGTGTTTGAAGAACTAGTAAATACGCGAGCTTACGTGGAAACGATCCTCTCTTGGACGCTTCGAGCCATCGGCCCCTAATTGGAGCTTTGGCCTTCGGCCTTTGCAATTAAGAAACTTGGGGAAGTTCCAAAAAGCACGCACCTGGCTTACGCTCCGGGCCTTTGGCCCTACGCGGGGCTCGGCCTTCGGCCTTCGCAATTAAGAAACTTGGGGAATTTACAAAAAGCACGCACCTGGCTTACGCTCCGGGCCTTACGGCCCTACGCGGAGCTCGACGCACCTGCCTTACGCTCCAGTCCTTCGGCCCTGCGAGGAGCTCGGCTTTCGGCCTTTGCAATTGGAATACTTGGGGATTTTGTATAAAGCGCGCACCGGGTCTGTCTTACGCTCCGGGCCTTCATGTACCCATGAAGCTCGGCCTTTGACCTTTGAAAAAATTTAGATTTTACAAAAAAAAATGGTTATTAATGACACTTTCACACTTTTTTCTGTCAAAGTCGGTGCAGTTAGCTTAGACGGACTCTACAATCGTATCGATTAATAAATATAAGTTATTTGTACACATTTCGATTCCATTAGCGCAATTTGGAACATAGGTATTGGCGGCTTTTAAAACATGTGTTAAAAACTTTAAGTAGTATAATGTAATATGTATGTACTATATTATGTTTTTTTATGATCGGCGGTCAAAACCTTCCTTTTAATATCCAATTCAATAATAATATTTGGTTTCATGGGATTTGCTTTTCTTAACATATTTTGAAAATTCTTACTTTCCTAAAATTAGATTTAAACCAACATGTTGCATATATATTATTACTCGTCTTTCAAAGCTCTACATTCTGATACCCTACTCGATAGGTTTGCAAGATATTTTTTTCTTAAGGTTGCGTAATTTGGCGTATTAAGTCCGCCATATCGATTTTGTAATGACGTCACATAGCCTATGTCACCCGGGATGACGTAAGGATTCTAACGATATATCATACATCTAAATCGGTTGAGGCATTCTGAAGTTATCGTGGAATAAAGAAACTCACATAAATACATAAATATATACATACAAACATGAACGCTGAAAACAATACACTCTTTTTGTTTGGGCAGTCGTGTAAAAATCCTTAATTAGGTACTTAAGGGGTTTTATACAATACACAATGTAAATGTTTTTAAAACTTGTTTAATATTATATCCCAGATTGCGAATCTGTCCGACCAATTAATATTTATATCTAGGATAAATTCCATAGCTTAAGTACCTAATTACGAGTAAATCGCACTTGAAACATTTTTTCAACCAAGCCGGTTGCAAACCAGCATACGGCCCGCCTGTTGGTAAGCAGTCACCGTAGCCTATGGACGCCTGCAACTCCAGAGGTGTTAAATACGCGCGTTGCCGTCCCTTTAAAAACATGTACACTCCGTTTTTGAGAAACCCCATATTATTTAGATAACCATATATTATGTGTTAGGTACCTATGTTATGAACGGAGTTCAGTTTCCGGTGGATTAAAACAACCTTCAAGTATGACGATGCGGTTTATTTCGGTATGGCAGTTGTTTTCTCTAAAGGTAACATTCCATTTCTGACCGCAGCTGCACTACTGGTACTGAACGCGTCGCTGTTACTGTCAATTTCCATAGTAAAACTAACAGTAGTGCAGCTGCGGTTGGAAATGGACTGTCACCTTAATAGAGCACCCCAAATCTTATGAAGCTGAACAACAGTTTAATATCATGTTTGGTACCTAAGTTAAAGTATTTTTTTGAAGTGAAAACTTCTTTAGCGGCGCTGGGCACTTTTTGAGGTGGGGAAAAAATAATAAACACGAGACAGCGTAAGGCGATCACGTGACCGTAAGGGGCGTAAGGTGCGTAAGGTGGCCACTCACAGGGGCGTATTTACCCTAGGGCCAAGGGGGCCATGGCCCGGGGCGGCAGGCCTCGAGGGGGCGGCGAAGCCGTAAACCTTAAAAGAGTACCTATACCCGTTAGATCTCGCGGTAGACCTACAAGACGAGTGTGTTTTATTAAAACATTTTTTGACCGCCTACGACAATAAAATGAGCTTAAGGCAACTAAGCTTAGGTACTCATAAAAAATAAGGGGCATAAGGGCCTTAAAGAAGCATTCCATTTTCATTTTTCTTTGCACCGCAGTGACTAATTGCAGTGCAGAACGATCATTTTCTGCACTCAAAAGAATAAAAAAATATCTATGTTCCACTATCAGCGAAGAGCGCCTGAATAGCTTAGCTCTTCTTAATATAGAAGCTGAGCTGACAAACGTTTTAAATTACGACAGCGTCATTGATGATTTTGTCAACCAATTTGTACATAAATGTACCTAAATAGTACAGTCATTTTATCCAAAAAACCGACCCTACCCGTGAATAATTAGTTCTTGGATTTTGTTTTCGTAGGTCTCTCGGGGGGGGGGGGGGGGGGTCACTGGGAGTGTAAATTCAAAAAGTAGACTGAATCAAGCTCCTGTGTATATTTGAGAAATGTTTTTTTCCAAAAAAAAGGAAATTTGATTCTCTACAAGTTTTTGGTCCTCACAATTTTTCCTCCAGGATCGATATTTTGGAAATTAAATTTGAAAAACGCGACAAATTCAAAATATTATCATTATCTCCTATGTTCCACGTTTTACGGCATGAATGAAGAGAAACAAAGTTGTAGAGAATCAAATTCTGAACAATTTTTGTTCGAACTTTTTTTGCACCAAAACGATATTTTTTGAATTGGACCTAAAAATTATCATTGTCTCGTTTATTTTCAACTTTACGGCATAAATGAAGAGGACTAAACTTGTAGAGAATCAAATTCTGAACAAATTTGGTTCCCACCTTTTTTCCCCCAAAATTTCCAAAATATCGATCCTAGAGGAAAAATTGTGAGAACCAAACTTGTAGAGAATCAAATTTCCTACAATTTTTTCCTCGCGGTTTTACTGTAAAATCAAAAATGGCCGAGTTATTCAAGAAAAACGGTTTTTTTTGAAAAAAAAAACCATTTTTCGTATAGGTATACACAGGAGCCTGATTCAGTCTATTTTTTGAATTTACACCAAGAACGAATTATTCACGGGTCAAAATCTATAATGACTGAACTAAAATGCCTATGTGAGTAAATGGTAAATGTTTACTTTTTTTTTATTTCACACCCCAAAGGTACTTGTTGCAGGTTTTTTTTCTTAAATGAAATACTTTATCGTCACTGATGAAGGGGGGCGGCAAATCAAAATGGCCCGGGGCGCCAAATTTGTAAATACGCCTCTGGCCACTCATAATTTAGATGGCATTTAAATCAATAAAGAAAAACTCAATGTTATTTGACATTTATGTTGCGGACTCCTTTTCAAGACTCTTTATCTATGTTCAAATAATTTGACGTTGACATGGCAGTATGTAAATAAACATGTCAATGAAAAAGTGTGATCTTATTTGAGAATGATAATAATATATAATAAATGAACAGAATATATATATATGTGTATTTATAATAAATTACCTGACATTTTTAAGAATAATAATTTGAATATATTTAAATCACAAGTCCGTGCTTGGCTAATACAGAGATGTTTTTATAGTGTTAATGAATTTTTTAATAATTATTTAATGGGATTTGATTATGTATGACTTCGACTTTAAGATAACATAGGAAATATTTGTTTGTACACCTGTAAAGGTAGAGTCTTGGTGAGTCCATGAAATATTGTTACAATAGTAATTACCGGCAATGTAACCCATTTCTCACAAACAATAAAGATTATGATTATGATTATGATTATACTATATATTACAGGGGGACAATGATTACTCGCGTCCGCGGGAAGATTACCTTAGATACCCCGCACGTGTCCCCAGGGTGGTGCTAAAGAGTAATCAACTCTGGCTGCTGCACTGCACTATTTCCATACGAGAGCCTCGCAGCAAGAAAAATAGAAGCGAATAATATATGATGATTATGATTATGATTATGATTACCTCCGCTAAACGTATGTATCGTGTTACCGGGCGTCGGTAACATAGTGAGGTGAGTTTTCACTTCTATCGGCACTCCCGGAGTGCAACCGTTGTTGCTTGTTTTTCACCGGGGTGGGTAGTATTGTTATATTTTTAAAACATTTTGTACGGCATACAGTGTACCGTAATAGTCGACATTATTTCGCCCTCGTATAATGCGGGCCGAACTCCACCCAGGCGGCCTGAAGAGCACTCCAGCGCAACGCTGCGAGCTCGCCAAGCGACAAAAATGGAAACCAGTCATTTCCTTGAGTATGACTTTCTTTGTGCTGTAAACGTTTTACTTAAGCGCGTAAATGTTTTGAGGATTCTGCTTCAATTTCATATTGTTTAAACACTTTAAACAATTTGGAAGTAGGTACGGTCACAGATTTTAATTGTTGATCCAGCTAAGGTTCAAGCGAATTTGGTTGTCAATACTATTACGGTATTAACAACCAAATCAATACTAACCTAACCTATTTCAATTTCAAAGTAAGTAGGTATGCAATCTAAACAAACTAGATCTTTCTCAGTGTTAACGTTTTTTATAAAGGTACGTAAAATAATATTTTACAGTAATTTGCACAATTATACTGAGCCGTACGGAGTTTGAACATGCACATGACACGCATACTATGAGGAACCTGTAATTAAGCTTTTCATAGTTATTTGTATGTGAAAAGTAGTAACTGTAAACATCCGCGTTCCTTCTGTCCCCTCCATTCGTACTCACCCCGTTTTACGGTGCCAGTTCTTCTAAACCGTACCTATTCTATTTCCGTCAAATCAAATGATGGTTTATAAAATAATCCAATTAAATAAATAATTCATCACATGTTTTTCGATGTATGTGTCTATCATAGCGTATTTTTATTTAGAGTTACCAACAGGTAACTCTCGCCTGTAACTTTATGTCGCAAGCCATAATTTATGCTGCAGGGAGGTGATCTCGGTGCATCGTGATGCGAACGTTTACCCCTGAGAAGTGGGGGTTGGCAGCGGAGATCGATTAATCGTAGTACATTTTGACACAAATCTCGAAAAATAGCAAATTCGCACATGTATCGTACAACGTTTTACAGAACATGACCCTTTACATTTTCGACATAAGTAGTTACTTAATAAATAAATATATTAGGTATAGGACAGTTTTATCCCAATTATCGCACTAGTACGATACAGTAGCACATAAGTACTGTAAATATATTTTACTATGTCGTTTAGTAAGCATCTATACAAAATACTACGTATTATTATACTTTTTGTTTCTAGCGAATGGGGTTGGCCGGTCGAAGTATTTAGCAGATGGCGCTATCATAGCTTGCCCTGTCAATCCCTAGAATTGTGTCAATTTTTTTTTATTGCCCTGAATGCCAGCCTTAAAGCCAAATCTCATAGAAAAAGGGGCCAGCTATGATGCATCCATCTTTGCAAACCTTTGACGGTTGCCAACCCCATTAAGCCATGCCCTACTTACGCCATGCATAGGTATACTTACTTACATTTTCTTTGATATAAAGACTGATTTTAGTCAAAAATGTTATGTTTACAAATAAAAATAGGTAATAATAATTGTTTGATATAAAAATTACTAATTTTATACTTCTGAATACCTAGAAGCGTAGCGTTATTAAAGTTACCAACCTTCTCATTTTACCAGCTGGACAAAAACTATTTGTAGGTATAGAGACAAAACAAGAGTGTAAAAATCATTTTATATCCTCCTTTGGTTGAAGCTATCTTGTAACTTCATTTACTCTAAAATATTAAAACAGATTCAGCGTAACGCACAAAGGGATTTAATAAAATGTATTAATACGGTACGGAAAAATCAGAAAGCATAAAATGTGCACCAATATTATATCTCTACTTGTACAGACACATTACAGATTATAAACAATATCTGGGAGACCGAGCTTTGCTCGGAAAACATATAAAAACTCAAAAATGCGCGTTTTCCCAGAGATAAGATAGATCGATTTTTCGACCCTAAAAACCCCCATATAGCAAATTTCATCGAGCCGTTTCCGAGATCTCCGAAATATAAAAATAAATAAATATACAAGAATTGCTCGTTTAAAGGTATACGACTGTATTGTACGGTTTCAGTTCTATACCGTGGTGTGTTCACGGCGAATTAAATCAAAGCTGCACGCTCCTGTGAAATTTGTCCAAACAAAGACACGTGCACACACATAATTGTTTCATTGTCTATGTAAATGTAGACTTCACTTGCAGTGCATTTTAATTAAAATACACTAGCTTTATTATATACTTGTTATGTTGTGAGTTGATTGCATATAGTTTATTAATAACGTATGTAGGTTATGTACATATTTTGTGAGTAATTAAAACCAGGTTCAACACATGACTTGTGAACAGGTACTTCTTAGACTATTTCTAGTTTATTTTACAATAGTTAAGTCGATCTGAGACCTTACGAAACTATAGCTAAGTAGGTAATACATTTCTATGTGAACAACTTCAAAATAGTGCCTTCATATTACATAGTCGTATGGTTTTAAAATATCGGGATCCACTTGAAAGAATGAATGGCATTGTTATCTTTTGTTGAATCAAACCCTTAATTACCTGTGCAAAATGAAATGCAATCAATAATAACAAAAGATTCCATACACATAACAACTTTATCGCTTGAAGAATAGAGTTAAATTACAATAGCAGGTACTCGATATAGGACCTTTATACCACTAAATTATTTATTTTATATTATCATTTTTATTCCACTACATTTTACTAGTAATAATGTCAACTAGCCTGAAGTATATCATGAAAAGTATAATGTAAGTATGTTGTAGTCCAAAATGACAAACTGGCTAGCTTTTGTCACACAATTTATGCCGCGTCCCTAAGGCTGGATGATGAAGTAAAATAATGCTAAGCTAGAAAAATGTAGGTACGGCAACTCGCAGAGGATACGCTATGATATGCCTATTAAATCGGGTGTAGTATTTATAATATTTAACCTTTTGGACGCCAATGACCGATATATCCGCACCGTAGGTTCAACGCCAAAGACCGATTAATCGGTCACAGACCACAGAGCAACATCGACCTACATGCATATACATAAATTACAACTTCAGTTTTGATACCTCAATGATGTGGCGTCTGAGTGACACGGCGTGGAAAAGGTTAACAAACTTTGTCTCAGATATACGTATAGTTAAAATCTAGTTAACGAAAAAAAAAAGCATTAATTGTTCGAATACCCGTTTTATCTTGCACTTTTAACCCTCCTTACCTACCGGAAGTCATTTTAGAAAATACATAAATAATAACAGTATAACGTAGGTGGTTATATTCTTATATATATATATATACATAATACATCCATAAATAAAATAAGAAAGTAAATAAAATTTTACTCAAACTATACTCTTCCTCGCTATTTATATATCTCGAAGGGGCTATTATAAAGTACTAGGATTTCCAACTTATTGAAAATCTTCGGATAACTTCTAACAAGCAAACAGAGTTTACCTCTAGCCAGATCCAGTTATAGTTGGAGTCACCTCGCCGACCTCTAACCTTATTCATCCACATTCCACCCCTTTACAGATTCGAATAGGTCATCACCCCTTTAAGGGTCGTGCTTATGTGCTGGGAGTGTAGGGTTGTGACAAATGTACTTATAAAGCACATTTTACTTTTAAAGCAAGATAAATTTTCATTTTACCTGCAAATTTTTTATGTTATGTAGGTACAATACAATACAAATACCTACTCTAAATTGCACACATAAAAGAAATCAATACAAAAGAAAACAGAAACACGAGCAAAAGTAAAAATTATGCGGACTTATCGCTAAAAAACCGGCCAAGTGCGAGTCGGACTCGCGCACGGAGGGTTCCGCACCATCAACAAAAAATAGAGCAAAATAAGCAAAAAAACGGTCACCCATCCAAGTACTGACCCCGCCCGACGTTGCTTAACTTCGGTCAAAAATCACGTTTGTTGTATGGGAGCCCCACTTAAATCTTTATTTTATTCTGTTTTTAGTATTTGTTGTTATAGCGGCAACAGAAATACATCATCTGTGAAAATTTCAACTGTCTAGCTATCACGGTTCGTGAGATACAGCCTGGTGACAGACGGACGGACGGACGGACGGACGGACAGCGGAGACTTAGTAATAGGGTCCCGTTTTTACCCTTTGGGTACGGAACCCTAAAAACGATCTTATAACGTAAAGTAAAATTTCTCAAACATTTTACATAATTACTTTAGGCATTTCATTATACATACATACATATTTACTTGTGGACTGCTGCTGTTTCCTACTTCAATATAAAAATAATTATATTTTTGGCTTTTGTGATCTTTGATCAAAAAAATATAAAACTAAAAGGTATCAAAATATTTTTTTTTAATTTAACTTTGACTGTCTCATCTATGTATAATTGTTTACGTCAAAATAAATTTATTGGAACATGAGTGAATAAAAAAAAAATCTAAATAATTTTGAAATGAATTAAAAAATAATCCCTCTATAATTTTAATCAAATATTCCCAATCTTCCTCAATATTGACTAAAATCAAGAGATCAATCCAAGGACTGTCGACTTTATAAGCAGGGTTACCTACTATCGACAAGACTAAGTATTAAAATTTATATTACACAATAACAACCCGCCCCCGCACAACGATGTGAGGCGACATCCCTAAGCGTTTTCATTGTGTTCGTCATCGACGGCTATGCTCTAAGACGGGATGAGATCAGATCGTCACGAGCGGTTAGTTTCAAGTGCTTTCCCTTGCTCGAAGGAAGCCTGATGCACTATAGCATGTGGCCTGTAACACGGGCGAAAAATTAAAACGTAGATTCTACTCCTCAAACTAGACAATGTTTGTTCAACGACTTTTAAAAATAACTTGTGGTTTGGATTTTAAAACACTTTAAAATTTATTCGAACACGCAATGTATTACGAAATTGATTATGCCTGTACGGTGACAAGACTGACAGGCAATGTCAATAAGACGGAATTTAAAGTACATTGAAACTATTATTTAGTTTGTTTGAAAAAGGGACAATCTTAAGACTACATAATTTCAAAAAGTTGTTGAACAAAAGTTTTATTGTTTGAGGAGTAGAATCTACATTTTAATTATTCGCCCGTGTTACAGGCAACATGCAGAACATGTAGAAATACCAAAGGTATTTAATAATGTCTAGTCAGACGTAAATTGTGATAAAAAGGAAAACAGTAGAGGTAGAATTAAAATATAGATTGGGATATTATAGCAGTATAAAGAAAAGCATATAGAGTGGTTCCCTATTGATTCCCCGAGAACAATCACGTCGATTTTCGTTTCGCCGACAACGATTCGCAAACTCGACCTTTGGCAGAGTAACGTGGCGCAGAATTTTATTACGAATAGTAGTCGTTAGAAGAGTATTGGTACGCGGATTTATTTTTCGTAAAATGATCGTTTTGAATCCGGAACAATAACCCATTGGTCTACCATAACATAACTGAAGAAAAAAAACCTTTTTTTACCAACGTCACTAAACGTCATCTTAAGTTAAAAGTTTTCGATTGTTTTTATGAAAATTGCCTAAAATATTATTTTTTCTGTTACTCACATAAAACTTCGCTTGTAGACTAATTATTAAACTGAAAAATATTAGGTACTTACCTCTAATTGGACGCAAAGAAGTTGAATGCTTGTAGATAACAAAGATAGATTTCCATGTAAACAAAGTAGTCGCGTGCCGAAACGAGTTTAATCTTTAATATAATAATTAACACAAAAACAAAGTCAAACTAAGAAAAACTTGTAACGTGATCAACACATAAGAACAGCAAAATATCAGTAGGTACAATTGTACCCAGTTTCAATTAAGTGTTTATAAGACAGCCTTTAGATGGTACAGATATCTTGATTTTGCGAGAAATCACACGTCGTACTCTAGCCGTGTTAATTTAATCCAGAAACAGACTGAGCACACAGCCCACGGCTTTTAGAGCACGTTAACATTAGCCATCCGGCTTCATTTTCAATATTTTTTTTCTTGGTTCAAGAAAACTTCGTGGTCAAGAGCAAAGTTAACATTTTCACGTTAATATTTACAAATTGGGTAGGTATTATTCTCTGTCTTGAAACATTAATAAGTAAGGATTTTTTTGTTATTACTTTATTCTAGAAATCGGATTATTATCCGACTTAACACGAAATATTTTCAAATGGGATTGCTCTTTTTATCCGATTCCTATAAGCAGTTACCAATATATAGGTAAATATTCCATGGAAAACTTCCCGCAGTGTACAATTATTGTTAACTTACACAAAAGTAAGAAGACACGTGATAGGATGACGACTCAGATTGTTATTTTGCCCCAGACGTCGCCTTCTGATTGTCACAAGTATTAAATAAACGAGAGCTAATTCCGGCGAGGATGTGTTTTCAGACAAGAATACTTGAACATTTAATGAACGGAAGTCAAAGAACAATGTCTGGTGATTCGAGCGTTAAGTTGTCGTGTACGTAGAACACCCGTTTGCAAGAATTTTATGTCATATTCAGTATGTGACGCGTTTAAGTTTATGCGTTCCTGTTTCTCTTGTATTCCGCCTTTGAGAAACGATGAGCTGGCGAGAAACTTAATACTTGTTTTCATTGCCATTACTTACTTTAAAGCCCTTACAAGCGTCACATGCGAAGAACGCACGTAGTGATGTGGTGGCGGAAGGTGCCACACTGGTTTAATCTAAAGAACCTTTTGTACCTATTACATTGCTTATGCACCCCTACCAATACCATATATCGAAATCAACGTTTGCATCTAATCCGCGTTCCCAATCCTCAAAGCGGCCGCAGCGGCTGATGGGCCAGGCTTTTAGCGGTGCATTTCTTGCCTCTTGCAGCGCAGACCCACGGAACTAAAATGGCGTATGAACCGGGTGCGCTAATGAATATGAAGACCTTTTTCTCTTGGTATATGTTGCTTTCATACCACCCTTTGTGAAGACGCGGTGCATGGAATCAATGCTTTCCTAAAAGCCGTTTTACTTTCAACCCTTGGATTCTTATCAAAAGACCATTGTGAATGTTTCTTAACAGTTTTATGTCAGATACTTTAAAACGGGGTTTTATAGTAGGTAAGAAAAAAACAATTTTTTGCCATTAATGTGATTTTAGGTTTAAAGATCTTTATTTCTCATAAGAATACATAATATTCACTTACACGAGAATTTCTTATTTTTTTCATGCAAAATACATATTTATTCGGTGAGCGCACACTTAACTTATAACCACTTAAAACTGTAGGTACTTGCATATTATGACTTAAACAAAAATTTACAAATTCAACTAAATACACCTTTTTTTTTGTCGGGTAAATCAATACTTAACTTAATAAGTAAACAAAACATGCAATGGAATGCGAGCGTAGTTGCTACGGCCGGGACCGGCTGGCTCATAGTAACAGAGATAAGATACGGAACTTACACGGATATAAAGAGCGTGGAGGTGATTCTTTACTTTTTAGAAAAAGTAAAGAATTTACAACAGAAATGAATTGTGAAACACACTCGTATTCAGAATCAAAAGATAGTAGTAAGCTAATAGTTGCGGGCGTATATTCCATCAGATTATCTCACTAAATAAATGGGGCATTATCTATGAAAAGGGACCTTATTGTCGATGGCGCTTCCGCCGCACAGCGTCGCGCGGCATTGTATTTAAATCGAAGCATCGTTAATAATGGCGTAAGCGCCATCGACAATAAGGTTCCTTTTCATGGATAACGTCAGAAATGTTTTACATTTTACGACTTAAAGTTACCTACTTAAATTTGTTTGCCTTGCTCGAAAATTATCTTCTAAATCATGTTGTAAAATATTTTTTTAACTTACCTACCTATGTCAATTACTCTCCCATTAATTTAGGATATCAGTGGATACATCTCATACTTGTACGTTTCGTTGCAGAGAATACATCTAATACCTACTTTAGTAATGACACTAAATATATTATTATATACTTTTCTCAAAAATGGACGGCAAAGTCGATGTTGCCGGTTAAAAAATAGGTCGCGAAGTGCGTAGGTAGTTTATGGTCATTCAAAAAATTAAAAAGTTATCATCATTGCAGTCTCGATTTCGGGCTTTTTTTTTTAAAGGCGGCAAGCAAATCTTTTTAATGGTTTTACTTTTTTCTGTGAAAATTAGAACGTTGCTTCTGTAAAATATTTCTATTTCTTGCACCATTTTTGAGAAAAGCACTATATATGACTCGGCTGGAAGGCTACTTGCTGGCTTCGGATTCAATTAAACGGACTCCCAAGGTCGTCCGTTTAAACCGAATCCTCAGCCTGCAAGTAGCTACTTCCGAACCTCGACAATAATGTAATATTAAGTATATGCACGTTCAATCTTTTTGTTCACTGACTTGTGCATAAAGTAAACCCGCATGCTCTTGTTAGAGTGTATCTGAGCTATTTACCTGTCTACTGCCTGCATCGTGTAGCTTGATTGCACAAACGGCTGCTTAGTACAACATAAACTTTAACAACGAAATAAAAATTCCTGAAGTTTATCTAAATTGCCCTCTATAAGCTTTGATTGTTCAGCAATGTAAAAAGCTATAATAGGAACGTTTCTCTTTGGCATTTACACATTTCCCTGCATATCAGCTAATGAAATATGTAACAGCCATGCGGCTTCCATATCTTTGAGTTAAATGTCCATATTGAATATTTAGCATACGGTATCGAGTGCATTTTATCATGCTGAGGTCGTGCACGTCTTCGATGCATGTTGCGGGTGAATCTGTCGACCGGCCAGTCCATTTCCGGCCGGAACTGGACGGCCAGTCGGCCACCAAAAATCGAAATTCGAATAACATTATTCTTTACCTTACAATATCTTACAATATTCGGGCAACCAAGACGAAGAAAAGTGTTTTTCGGATGAATGATAACGGTAGTTACCTAATACCGACACTTACTGAGCACTCTCCAAAGGCCCCTTCCCGACTTGTCAGTTTGAAATCGATGCATTTCTTCCAGATCCAATTGGTGTGGAGACGCGGGAATGATGTTGTCACACCGATTTCTTACCGCCAAGTTTGGAAATGGTCTAAGATACATCAGAATATTTTTTTTATAAATAAGTTATGCTCGAATTAAAAAGACGAGCTGATAATGCTAGTTAATTTAATAAGCACCGTAATTTAATTTTATAAACAGCAATTTAAATTTATGAGTAATGACTAATAACTTTATGTTACCTACATAAGATTTTACATACACAGTGTGTAGTTTTCCCTAGCTCCCTTCATTATTAATGTAACAGACATTGCATTATTCCTACAAACGTACATTCCGGCTGATAATTAATTCGTTTTTGCGTTAAACGGGACAGTCATAATTAATGGCGGGTCGCCGTCGCCGTCATATTCGTAGAAAACGCGAACATGCGATGGTTTTTCCAAGAAAACTCACGTGTCGCCGCTTACAAGCTAGAAGTCATAACGAGTGACGGCTGTATTTAACGAGGTAATTAAGTAGTTAGGTGCGGCAACAGCGAGGAAAACTAAAATGACGAAAATATCGTCAAAAGAATGACTTACGCCCTGCTTACGCCACACTCGCCATGCCCGATCCAGACAGATTCCGAGCTTCCGTGCTTGCAGTGATCTTACTAAGAAATGGGCTTGATTGCGATCGATGTGACCGGTTTTTCTCACTTTTAAAATTCCATATCATCTTTCTGTATTTTCAGTGTCACGTGCGTAACTTTTATCAGTTGCAAGTCTGGCAAATTGCCTGACTAGTCATTTTATATTTGTCTTATGGTAGTTAAAAAGGTTTTTTTTTTGTTTTTGTTTGCATTTCCCTCCGTCATGTCACCAAACTATATTTTATTTATTGCCAATATTTCCCCAAGTTTAAATTAAATTAAATAAAAGTATTTTCTTGTTTTATGATAAAGCTATAGATTAGTCTGTCTGGCAATTCTCAAACAAGTTTTTATCAGCGCTGAGTCCCAAAATGCACAAGGCAAAACTTATTATTAAATTTTAATCCATCATCCAACTTTGCGGCTTCGCGTCAAAAATTAATTTTATAAGAGTGCTGATAACCGTCGGTTAACCTTGGCATTTGTGGACAAAAAGGGATTTTTACAGTCAGACATTTTAAATGTTTAAGACGTTAATTTAATTGAGACCGAATCAACTGAGTGATAACAAGAAAAAGGGAAATTTATTAGATGGGTAGTGTCAGTAGGTACCGTAAAATGGGGTGAGTATATAAATATTTGCACGTAATTTAAAAATGCTTCTCCAAGAAAAAGCTTACTACCAAGGACCGGAAAACCCCTCTTTACGCTTAATCCTATCCATTCGGTAACCCAATCAATTCGGTTACCGTATCATTCGGTAACCCTATCATACTGTTACCTGATTGTAACGGTAAGCTTATTGAAACGGTAACCTTAACCTTTAACCGAGTTAATCTCAAAACCCCATCGCGTTAGGGTTTTTGTTAGGGGTTTTTAACCGGTTTTTATTCAGTTATGGTAACCTTTATTATCGGTTGCTTATTGGTTTGCTACATTCGTATTTAGTGATGTGCCGTCAGTCAAATACCTACTAAAAGATTAATTTATTAATAGAACTAATAGTTTATTTTGTTATTTTTGTATTTTTTTTAATTTTGCTTATTTTAATGTTTTTGTTTATTTTAATGTTTTTGTTTATTTTACTTATTTTGTCTATTTTTTTATTTTGTTTATTTTACTTATTTCATTTATTTTATTTGTTATTAATTTCGTTAATTTTATTTTTATAATTTATTTTGATTATTTTGTTTATTTTTTATTTTTTATTTTTATTTTTTTTATATTTTATATATTTTATATATTTTTTTATATATTTTATTTATTTTATATATTTAATTTATTTTATATATTTTATTTATTTTATTTGTTTTATTTGTTTTATTTGTTTTATTTGTTTTATTTGTTTTATTTGTTTTATTTGTTTTATTTGTTTTATTTGTTTTATTTGTTTTATTTGTTTTATTTGTTTTATTTGTTTTATTTGTTTTATTTGTTTTATTTGTTTTACTTGTTTTATTTGTTTTACTTGTTATATTTGTTTTATTTGTTTTATTTGTTTTATTTGTTTTATTTGTTTTATTTGTTTTATTTGTTTTATTTGTTTTATTTGTTTTATTTGTTTTATTTGTTTTATTTGTTTTATTTGTTTTATTTGTTTTATTTGTTTTATTTGTTTTATTTGTTTTATTTGTTTTATTTGTTTTATTTGTTTTATTTGTTTTATTTGTTTTATTTGTTTTATTTGTTTTATTTGTTTTATTTGTTTTATTTGTTTTATTTGTTTTATTTGTTTTATTTGTTTTATTTGTTTTATTTGTTTTATTTGTTTTATTTGTTTTATTTGTTTTATTTGTTTTATTTGTTTTATTTGTTTTATATGTTTTATTTGTTTTATTTGTTTTATTTGTTTTATTTGTTTTATTTGTTTTATTTGTTTTATTTGTTTTATTTGTTTTATTTGTTTTATTTGTTTTATTTGTTTTATTTGTTTTATTTGTTTTATTTGTTTTATTTGTTTTATTTGTTTTATTTGTTTTATTTGTTTTATTTGTTTTATTTGTTTTATTTGTTTTATTTGTTTTATTTGTTTTATTTGTTTTATTTGTTTTATTTGTTTTATTTGTTTTATTTGTTTTATTTGTTTTATTTGTTTTATTTGTTTTATTTGTTTTATTTGTTTTATTTGTTTTATTTGTTTTATTTGTTTTATTTGTTTTATTTGTTTTATTTGTTTTATTTGTTTTATTTGTTTTATTTGTTTTATTTGTTGTATTTGTTTTATTTGTTTTATTTGTTTTATTTGTTTTATTTGTTTTATTTGTTTTATTTGTTTTATTTGTTTTGTTTGTTTTGTTTGTTTTGTTTGTTTTGTTTGTTTTGTTTGTTTTGTTTGTTTTGTTTATTTTGTTTATTTTGTTTATTTTGTTTATTTTGTTTATTTTGTTTATTTTGTTTATTTTGTTTATTTTGTTTATTTTGTTTATTTTGTTTATTTTGTTTATTTTGTTTATTTTGTTTATTTTGTGTATTTTGTTTATTTTGTTTATTTTGTTTATTTTGTTTATTTTGTTTATTTTGTTTATTTTGTTTATTTTGTTTATATTGTTTATTTTGTTTATTTTGTTTATTTTGTTTATTTTGTTTATTTTGTTTATTTTGTTTATTTTGTTTATTTTGTTTATTTTACTTATTTTACTTAATCTATTTTATTTGTTTTATTTATTTTAGAAACTTACAAAATTAAAAGTAGTGTATGTAACTACAAAAGTTAAATTAATTCAGAATAACATTCTAATTGAATAAAACGTTATTTAGTATAATCCTACATCTGGAATAAATATTCCGTTTTGTCTTTTTCATTTAAAATAAAAGTGTCATGATTTATTCACTTTCATTTTATTCTAAAATAACGAGTGCAAGAATTATTCTTATTCAAATCGATTGGAATAAGAATGAAATTTCTGTTTTTATTCTTATTCTTATTCAAGTTATTTTTTGCCCAACTCTGCTCTAGATTACTCTCGTGTTGTTGAAGGTGACTATTGAACAAAATCTGCAAAATATCTTTCATGTATGAAGTCAATTATTTGCACTTCCTAGTACCTAATAACATGAAGATAATAAATATACCTACACAGGCGAAGCAACATGCGTATTTAAATCGAAACGCTGCGTTCCGCTGGCACGCGCTACAACGCAAGTGCACCGAATGTTTAAAGGTCGTGGTATTTTCTATTGTATTAGGATATTTAGGATTAAGCAGAATGCGGTGAGAGTCATAGTGACAACAATAAAGCCTTATTATTGTACTACACTACAGTATTGTTATCAGTGCTCTGCCGTGTCATGACTAATTGATGTAATTGTAGATACATGAGTTAGTGGTAACAAGGTTAAATGGCATTTATTTGGTCATATTATACGTCATATTATATGTAGTACAATGTATATAGATAGTAAAATGAATTTCCCCCCTCTTTTCAATGGTCGGATTGATTTGAATTTTTTGAAGCCTTCGAAACGGTGATGATAATTTTATAATGAAGCTACATAGAAAGTAAACTGCGAAATTATAATTATGATGGTTCAATGTATATTTCTTTGGGTATTAAGTATGTATTTTGTTTATTATTCCTACCAGCCTTGAGGTCTTACGTATGCTATCTCTTTCACACCTACGGAAAGTGAATGAGATAGTAAATTACTGCAGGTAAGAAAAGAGTCCTACGCTTATCACTATAATTAAATAGATTTGCAGAAAGTTGCAGGCGTGTTTCCACTTGAGACCGTCATTTATTACTTATTGGCAATAACAATAGGATTAAGTCGTGGCGTGGTGACTTCTTTGTCAGCATTTGCTAAACACGTGCGGCAAGCGTTGTGTCAAACGATATTAATACCTGTTAATTTCCGTCTAAATAATACATGCAAATTTTAAATATCAGAAGAGCTTTTAAAAACACCTTAAGTCTTGGTAGTAACTCGGATACTGAAACCACATACTATAGTTCATTTTTTTTAGCATTAGAAATAAGGTAAACAATCTTGATGTCTCTTTTAATTGAAAAGCACATTTTAAAAATAAGTTACGGTAAATATGTAACAATTATGAATCTAATACGATCTTTTAAAGATAAAGATAAGGATATATTTATTTGCAAAAATGTATTTATCTTTATCTTTTACAGTCTTCTGCTTTCATAAGTAATAGTTATGGTTATAAAAAAGTGTTTTTCAATTAAAAGACATGTCAAAATCGCTTACCTTCTTTCAAGTTCTTTCTAATGCTAAAAAAAAAACGAACTATAAACATAATTCGAAAACAGAAAAAAATCATGAGTATTTTCCCCATTTGTTCCTGCCCAACGTGATCGCCGCGATACATGAGGCGGGGACATATGGGAATGATTTAAATGAAGCGCCTATTCCCATCTGTACCCGGCGGGGAGAAATAGGAATACACCATATCGAGCCATTCCTTATCCTACCTTTAAAACATCTTTTTTAGGGTTCCGTACCCAAAGGGTATAAACGGGACCCTATTACTAAGACTCCTTTGTCCGTCTGTCTGTCACCAGGCTGTATCTCATGAACCGTGATAGCTAGGCAGTTGAAATTTTCACAAATAATTAATTTCTGTTGCTGCTATTACAACAAATACTAAAAACAGTATATAATAAATATCTAAGTGGGGCTCCCATACAACAAACGTGATTTATTTGCTGGTTTTTGCGTAATGGTGCGGAACCCTTCCTGCGCGAGTCAGACTCGCACTTGGCCGGTTTTTTATTTTTTACATTAATTTAGGCACAGTGAGCCATTGAAGAGTTTCGCTATCCACCATCCGTTCAGAGCACCTGAATGAATAGTACCTGATGATTTAGTTATCACATTAAAATAAATACGGGTATCGTCCAATACCAAGACTATGCGGCAGTCAATTAAATTTGTAAGATTTTATTGCATAAAATCAGGTATAAATTAGTCAAGAAACATAATAGTTTCTTGTCTAATTTACTTCTATCTATACGTAACGCCTATACGGCACGCAGACTACATGTTTAATCCAGGAATATTATTTAGAATATAAAATCATGATTATATTTATTTGATTAAGAATGAGATTATTCTTATTCAATTTTTTCACATACGAATTATTTCCGATCAAAATTATTTGAATAATTTTGACGGGAATAAAATCAACATGATTTTATTCTTAGGAATTCTTATTTAAATAATGATTTTATTCTTGAATGCCCAACACTGCTTACTAAGTATGTATGTATCTATTTAATTTAATCAAAACTATTTCACCTACCAATGTTATAGATACCCAATGAATATGTATAATGAATTCTGCCCTAGTAGCACGGTCGCATTTTTATCGTTTATCACCATGCCTGTCACGTTCTAACAAGTATGTAAGTGCGAAAGTGACGGGCATAGTGATAGTCGATAAAAATGGAACCGTGCTGAGCCCCCTGGTATTAATGAAAGATTTGTAGTATTAAAATAAGTTTATAACTGCTATAGATATATATTTTCTGATCGCTGCATTAAGCGGTACAAGGTAAATTACGACTTAGCTCATACAACTCACCGCATCTGAAAACTAAAGTCTATTTTTTATTCGGTAGACTAAAATGACATTTCATAGTATGAACATCATGTGTCATTTCATTTCATACTATGAAATGTCATTTTAGTCTACCGAATAAAAAAATAGACTTTAATTGCTTATTATAAAATAAGCTCATAATAACTAGTACATATGTCATTTGTTAACAATGGTAAAATATCTACCACAATCCGCTAGCGCATGTATCTTTATCACAAAGTGATTTTTTTTTAAATCACTTAAGATAAATTATACCTAACTAGGTACCAGTAAAATTACTAGTTAGGTGAAAAAAATTCTTTAAATCAGTCTTTAATCTGTAGGTACCAAGTGTGAACCCGAAAATAAAAATAATAATCTAAGTAGCATAAAATATTACTAAATAATAGCAGATATTACTAGGATATGATGTTGTTTACTTGCAACCCCTTTTCTAAAAATTTCTAAACTAGAATTGCTCCGAAATTAACAAAAACAATAGGAACACACAGGTATAAAGATAAACAAAGGAATGGCCGCGCTGCGGCTGACGCTCGAAAATAATACTGTAATCGCTCACTTATGTTTTCAATTTTAGCTTAAGGACTCAAAGTACAATATTGTTTGAATTGACAATAAGCGAAGTTACCGGCAAAAAAACTTGTTTGTGCTGGAGGCTTCATAGACCGCCCATGCCAACCACGGTTATTCAATAATAAGTCGAATTTAAGTCTGCGTAAAGATTACAATCGTTTGAACTGGTTGAAAACCTTATTATGAGGTAACAGAATAGACTGGGTTTTTATTTCGGTTACCGGTAACAGGGGTTAACTCGATCTGATACGGTTACCGAATCAAAGTGTTACCTTATCAGACGGTTACCGTTATGGTAGGGGTTTTTATAACCACTTCTAAAATAACCCTATAAAAAACCCCGGTTAAGGTAACCGGTTCCGGTCCCTGCTTACTACACTATCTATGAATTCCTCACAGGGAACAACCAACATCTGTAAAAAATTGTAAACTGACAAATAGATACTTAATTAAACTATAAATATGACATATATTATTTTAATAATTTAATTTGCTTGAATGTATACTAGTATGTGACTGTCCTTGATTAAAGTACTTACTTAAATTATTACAATGAAATTAAATTTACCGCAATATGTAAATACTGATGAACTGTATAACTGTTGACATGTAAAATATTACTTTTTACCAATAAACGCTATCTATCTATCTATCTATCTATCTATCTAGTAGGTTCAAAACTGAAATTCAAACCTCGATAACATTTTATTTTTACATTATGAAAACTGAATGGTGTATATAATAAGTGTTCCGGACGTTTGTATTTTAGTTTTTATTTTATTTTGGGTAGTTCCATTTCATAACTTTGACGATAAAGAGGAAAACCCACCTCACCCCGTAGTGCCTCGTATTTGGGGTGAGAGGGGTTTTCATACAAAGGTGATTTTGGAAGATTGTTGGATCGAATTTTTTTTATTATGCCTATTACTATAGCTCCATTTTAAATTGGAATACATTATTTTTGTAGCAGTAGCCTTAAAATCCCTTCTCACCCCCCTCTCAAACCTTCTCTCCCCATTCATAACCCACCTCTTCCCGCGAAACCTACTCACCCCGTTTTACGGTACTTTAAGTGGCATTCGATTCTTTTTCTTTACGGTGAAATTATTTACGAACATATTCATTTTCCAAAAAAATGGTTGTGAAATACCCCTATACATTTTCAAAGACCTATCCAGCGTCACACCACACCATAGGCTCAAATAGAAAAAAAAACATCCCCAATTTACGTGTCTATCCAAAAAAATCTAGTTTTTATTTTAACTCTTTGTCGGCGATTTATATACCTGTACCAAATTGCAGCTTTCTAGCACTAACGATCAGTGAGCTGAGCCACAGACTGATAGTTGGACGGACCGACAGGCAGATGGACATGGCGAAACCATATAAGGGTTCCCGGTTGACAACAGATCTTAAAAACGAGCGAGATACACTGGCATGTAATCTAAAAAATTGTATATGACACCGTAAGATTGTGAACCCGTTAGTTTATAATCTAACCGAACCTAACCTACGTTAGATTATTAACTAACGGGTTCACAATCACGGTGTCAGATATAAGCGGCAGCCGTTTGTACCGACAGGGTTCTATCATGTATATTCCCTAACCAGTAACCACTGTAGGTACTAAAATAATAGTAAATGAATAAAATCGGATGTTGAATAATACAAATACAAATAATTTATCGAGAAAAATATAGTACAGTGGTTGCTCTTAAAGACTAAGAATTTAGAAAGACAAGTGATTAAAAATGCCTGAACTAGGATTCCCTGAATAATGTTGATCAACTATTCAATTTATAGTTTCAAGGACTTTGTAGAATTCACCCTTTCTAACAGGAATATGCTTTCGGGGTTTAGATATTTATTATTCTCAAAGTAAATTTACATTGCACTTTATGAGATAAAGTAGGTAGTCCTATAACCTATACATAATTTACTTGCTATATATGTAATTGCATTCGTAAACGTTGAGTTTATTATTTTACAAATACTCTTAAACATAATAGGAAAATTATCCTTAATATGAAAAAATATACAAAAAATAGTTCTTTACCTATAAATTACAGGAAAACCTATAAGAAATCTACGGTCAAGCGGGAGTCGGACTTAGGAAAAAACATTGTTAAACAATTTGCGAAGTAGAGGTAAAATCTTTGACTTAACACCAAGTGACCTCACTAGCGTGAGTGCTTGTATTGCTGCTGTTAAAGTTCACGTTCACATATTAGAACTCGCAGTGACGCCATGAAATCGCTCACATTCCTGGCGCTCACATATTCAATGCTTCACTTCGATTTACGCTCAGTGACCGATGAAGGGGAAAATATGTCAGTCGTGATCGTAACATATCACGTATTAAATTAATTAAAATCAGATTTGGTCGTACCATAACGGGCGTAGGAGTTCATAAGCCCTCCAGGCGGTCTAGCATGACTTGCGTTCTCGCGCGCGAACCCATACTTGAAGTCGCGCAAGATGTATGGAGTCGCGCGTGAGGACGCAACTCATGCTAGACCGCCAGATCAACTTCAGTGGTATAAATCGTATTTTTGGCAGATTTCACAACACAGAAAACTAGTACCCACAGCAATTCCTGGACATATGTATGTACCACTTTGATACAGCCCTTGTATCTAATTATGTAAGAAGTTAATACGGAAACTGAAACAAAATTGGTTCATTAAACAGGACCTGGGCGTTTCTATCTTGATAATGGGTTGCGGTATAGTTGACCACGCAATTTTGTTCGTTAATAGGATTACGAACATGTAGGCGGGCAATATTTGTCCTCTATTTATTCATTACTTTATAAATAATCGTTCTTGAATGAGAATGCATTACAACATACAGGCATGTAGGTATATACATATTAGGTATAATTTCTTATTTTTACGTACTCCGGAACGTAAATAAAACACGCTGAGTAACAGGCCAATTCAAACATACACTGGCATCAGAATGATATTTGAATCATGTTATTGAGTTATCGTGCGTCTCGCCCGCGCCAATACATGTACGGACAGGTACAAGCGAAGTGTACGATAGCTGAATGACATCAGTTAGGCGTAAGCGCAAAAATTCTAGGTCTGTGGTTGTACCTACGTTCGAATTGCCCTGTAAAGTTGATTAAATAAAAACTTATAGGCGGTCACAGCACGCTAATTTAAATCATGTCAGAAAAAGTTAACCGTAAATAGGCTTTAAAACATGGAACTTGCTTTTTCAGTTAACACGCAAATGCTCGCGTCCAATTTTTAACTTGAAAGTTTACTGACGACACGTTGGCGACCCTTAGCTTTAATGATATGGATAGTGAACACGCACGCCTGAGTTGCCACGCACGGAAATTTGTAACAGTTAGTTTTATACCGTTCTCGAGTTCAGATATATTATTTGGGTCATATACAAGTTGAATAACAGGAATTAATTAATAAAATAATTATAATTATCTAAATCTGGGGGCACGGCAGTGCCCCCGCCAAGTCGAGCGCTAAGCAAACACTGCCGTACCATCCTTTACTGGAACCATTTCGCCGCATTTTTAGGCCCCTATTTGAGAACCTCTGGATAAGACCAGAACGCAGAAATTTTCGTCATCCAGTAAGCTATAATCACATACTTAAAATCCAAAAATTCAAGTCTGTAGGTCATTTAGTTCCGAAGTTAAAAGAAAGCAAAGTTTCACATTTATGACACTCATTCATTCACTCATGATCATCAGAATAGAATTAGTACTTCCCATAAACTCAGAGAGCTGAAATTTGGTACAGAGTTAGGGTTTAATGGCCACATAAAGGGTAAACCTAAAAATATTGCAATATCAGTCACGTTTTAAAGATCTAAGAACTGCATAAGTAAGTTTGTAATCCCATATAAATATATGATATTACAAAGTTACTGTTGCAGTTCCTACAAATAGTAGGTAAAGTAAAGGTACACTACGATGTACGATGTGAGTATGAATGAAGATATGTGTATACATAGTATGGAAAAAAGAAGACCGAAAAGAAGGACTGCCTACAAAAGAGATGAGATCCCATCAAAAACATTACATGTAAAAAGGTGCAAGTCTCGCAACGCTTTTACTACAAAAAAGTTTTGAGATGTAATGTGAAACCAAGTCGGTTATTTTAATCAGTGCCAGGGGGTGTTAAAACCGTATCAATAAGATATCTTTAATTTGTAACACATATAATGACTTGGCAATCGCACATAATGCTTTACTCGTACCGTACTCGTAAATATGTGTAATGCTCAAACTGCAATTAGCGCTAGCGTTATGTTCAATGATCCTTTTGTCATTATGCAGCCGTGCGATGGCCAAGTCATTATACGTATTACAAATTAAAGATATCTTATTGATACGGTTTTAACACCCCCTGGCACTGATTAAAATAACCGACTTGGTTTCACATTACATCTCAAAACTTTTTGTAGTAAAAGCGTTGCGAGACTTGCACCTTTTTACATGTAACTAATGTTTTGGATGGGATACATTATACACATACCTACTTACCAACTTTTGTAAATAATGCTCATTATCATTAACTTTTAAAAATTAAATTCAGGTTTCTTAAGGTTTTAGCACAAAAAAACCGGCCAAGTGCGAGTCGGACTCGAGCACGAAGGGTTCCGTACCATTACGCAGGCAACAGAAATACATCATCTGTGAAAATTTCAAGTGCGGTTTACGATTTATGACGTATTAAAAAAACTACTTACTAGATCTCGTTCAAACCAATTTTCGGTGGAAGTTTGCATGATAATGTACATCATATATTTTTTTTAGTTTTATCATTCTCTTATTTTAGAAGTTACAGGGGGGAGGGACACATTTTACCACTTTGGAAGTGTCTCTCGCGCAAACTATTCAGTTTAGAAAAAAATGATATTAGAAATCTAAGTATCATTTTTGAAGACCTATTCATAGATAGCCCACACGTATGGGTTTGATGAAAAAACATTTTTGAGTTTCAATTCTAAGTATGGGGACCCCTAAAATTTATAGTTTTTTTTTTCTATTTTTGTGTGAAAATCTTAATGCGGTTCACAGAATACATCTACTTACCAAGTTTCAACAGTATAATAGTTCTTATAGTTTCGGAAAAAAGTAACTGTGACATACGGACGGACAGACAGACAGACAGACATGACGAATCCATAAGGGTTCCGTTTTTTGCCATTTGGCTACGGAACCCTAAAAATAGGAATATATTATAATTTATTTACATATTTTTTTACAAATAGCTAGAGTCTGTTCGGAAAGAGAAGAGTCGTGGAATGTATTGATCTCCATACATTCCACGACTCTTCTCTTTCCGCACAGACTCTAACTAAAGATAAATTGGCACTCTGTTTTTCAACTGGGTAAATAGAAACTCATGTTTGGCACCGGAAAATAAAAAAATATCTACTGGTAAAAAGGATTTATATATACTTATCAGCTAAACGATTTTTAAAGAATAATAGTATTTCTCATATAACTTGGGTACGGCTATGGCTGTCATCTGAATACATTTTATTTATTTGCATGTTAAGGTTATAATTTATGTGGAGATGACAATTTTATTAAACAAAGACAAAATCAAAATGCAAGATTTAAATTAAAGTTGATTGCACAATTGCAGATAACAGCGTAAAAAGTAAAAATTAAGTTATCAATCTCTCCTGCAACAATATGTATGTCTCTGTTTGACCCAATAATGCAATGGTTTACTGGTAGATAATGCCTTTTAGCATTTAGTTCGCCATTTGTACATTTTTCTCTTTGTGCAATAAAGTTCAAATATAGAAATAAAAATCACTCGGCCATTAGGACTTGAAATCAGGAGCGCTCATTAAAAAGAGTTATTTTGTATGCACGCTGCAACGGCGGGATGATGGATAGCGGCGGCTTTAGGCCTCGCATGAATATAATTGAGTGGGTAATTAACTGAGGCTTAAAAAGATACTGGCTGGGGAAAGCTTACTGGTACGTAATTATATTTCTGCACTTCGTGAAGAGGAAAGATACATATTTCATTCTCATTTGGTGAGTTCTTTTTAAGTATACCATTTTAGAAGTGGTGGTGGCAGAGTGGTTATGACGTCCAACTTTCAATCCGGAGGTCGCGGGTTCAAATCTTGGCTCGTACAAATGAGTTTTTCGGAACTTAAGTACGAAATATCCTTTGATATTTACCACTAGCTTTTCGGTGAAGGAAAACATCGTGAGGAAACCTGCATACATCTGCGAAGAAATTCAAAAGGTGTATGTGAAGTCCCCAATCCGCAGTGGGCTAGCGTGGGGACTATAGCCCAAGCCCTCTCGCGCATGAGAGGAGGCCTGTGCCCAGCAGTGGGACGTATATAGGCTTAAATTATTATATTATTATTATTTATACTATTTTTAAAGGTCCATGGCATATATATGTCACCGTAAAATTGTAAACACTCGTCATATTATAATCTCGCTAGTTACATTATAAACTGACGGTAGGGAGATTATAATCTAACCGAACCTAACCTACGTTAGATTATAAACTAACGGGTTCACAATCTTACGGTGTCAGATATAAGCGGCAGCCGTTTGTACCGACAGGGCTTGAGTATTATATGACAAGTGTTTACAATTTTACGGTGACATATCCACCTAAACGTCCTAAATGTTTAACAATTTACGTCCTAAATGTTTAAAATACGGTCTCACTAACTATCTTACCTTTAATAATATTTCTATATTTCATATTTGTATAGTACCTATTACTATACATCTTTTAAAATTTTTCACAGGAACTATTTAGTGATGAGTTTGTTTAGAATAAAACCAATAAGTCGATTCTTCTCCTTATAAAACATATTTCATTGCACGAGTTCAAATCACGCATCCGACAGTATATTGAAACCATGTATTTACCGACGTCACAAATATGATATTTTCGCCTTATTGCAATAGCACAGGGTTCAAAAATGACAGCAATATCAAAATAAATATCTCTCAGCTACCAGCATGCGAATAAGGAAACATATTGGTTTTTCTTTTAAACTGACAGGAGGTGCATTCTCGACGACTATTTTGAAAGTCAATAGATAGAATGCGACGCCAAGAAACTAGTACATTTCTACTTTATTGTGGTTAATGTAAATAAGGTTGATAACATCTGATGCACAAAGGCATTTTTTTGTAATACCATTTTCTTCTATTATAAAATTTTTAAATTTATTTTTCTATGTATGATATATCAGATCTTGTGAATAAACTTATAACATTCTCATCATTATTTTCTGTTTACGGTTAAAATTTTCTACCTTTGTACCTAATGCTAACAAATCTTTGAAGTACCTATTGTGGTTGTAGGTTTTGTAGTAATAGGTAACCGTGTAAGCTTGTAATAAAAACCGGCCATGAAACATGCCAGGCCATGTTTAGTGTAGAGTTCCGTAGTTACCCGTCTATCACAAAGGCAGACTTCAAAGGGTTTATTTGTAGTATAGGTATAGACAAAACAAGCCAAAGTGTTTTTTTGCGGCTATTACGTCCTTTTACTAAGAAGGGATACATTTTTGTATTGCCTTTGAAAGACCTATCGAACGAAACCCCACACTATAGGGTTTAGGTAAGCGAAAATAACCACTCTCCGTTGTATTATACTCCACTGTCCTTTGTACGGGAGGTAACTGATGATTTTTATTTCTAGTGTTTTTAACAGTTTGTCAGACGCTATTATTTTTATAAAGGTGACATTTAGGTGATGACTGCAGCTGCATTACTGTTGCGACATTACTGCTGAGACGTTGACGCAGCCGTTGCCACTGTCAATTTCTTGATAAAATGAGTGACGTTCACGTTCATAGCCGCATAACTGCCATTAATGAAATGCTTCGTGTATGGCACTTACTCGTATCTCTATTTACAATCATTCGATATGATAGTTTATTACTTACAACAACTTTACGGCTCGCTTGATGGTTATCAAACCATAGCCTATGGACCATGTCAATACAAAAATCTACCAGGCTTTGTTGCTTAGTAAAATTTACCTAAATTTAGCTGCGTGTTACTTTAGATCAGCGGTCGGCAACCTTTTAGCAGCCAAGGGCCACATAGTAGTTTACGAAGTTGACACGGGCCGCACTTTGTTAATATTTATGACTTTATCAGACATTGTTGTTTGTCAATATTACATACTTTTGTATGTAATATTGACAAACAACACAATGAGGACAAATTTAATAAATGAGGCTCGCGGGCCGCAAGTGAGGTTCACGGGCCGCATGCGGCCCGCGGGCCGCGGGTTGCCGACCGCTGCTTTAGATAATGCATTTTATTTCATATAAATTGAATTTGTGTGTTTACATTTCTAGAAACAGTAATTGTAAACAAGTAAAATAATTTTAATCAAGCAAGAAAAAACAAAAAAAAAAATAAAAAATAGATCTCGATACGATATGGATAGGATCTTTCAGTACCCATCAAAAGTCATGTTTCTTCAAACAAAAACGTTTTAGACGTTTATTAAAATTAGAATCAGGTCTACAGTTTCAAGTGCATGTTGTGCAAGCATCATTGACAAACTTCCTTCACCGTCCTAGAGATACCTAATTCAGACAAGGGACATAAAAACATAATAATATACTTATTTGTTTTTCTGTAAGCAGATTTGTTAGGTTATCTGTCTAATTTTATTATATTTAGCTTTTTTATTGTGTTACTATTCCGTTTACTTTAAAAGATCTATTACGCCAAAATAAATTAATACTTAATACGAAATCATCAAGGTACCAAAATGGAGGTTGAAATAAAACAACATGGTTAAATTGCGTTCTACTGGTTCTTGCTATTTTTATGTTTATGTAGGAAGAAATAGAATTTTATTGGCCGGAGCAAAAAGCGTCAGGAATGCATTTTTGTGTAAATTAGCCACAGTTTCGAGTTTTATGCAGCTACGTGCATGCATGAACACACATGGGACAAGGAAATTAAACTCAAAGCGTAATATGGGCCTTTTCATGAAAAAATGTTTTATTTAAATAATAGTATAGTTATTTGTTTTACAAGGGGGTTGTTCGTTGTTTTGGAATACATAGGATTTATGATGCTCTGCGCCAGGTACGAGAATAACCTAATTTGTCTAGGGCTTATAATGTAGGTAGCTACATTTGTTTGTGTATTGTATAATATTTTTTGTAGATAGAGCAGACATAATTGGGCTATAAAACATTTGTGTGAAGATTATATAAAACTCGCTACCAGTTCGTTTTATACATACATTCTTGTATTTTAATGCCTTTCGGACAGATTCTTATTTCAATATATGTACCTAAGTCAAATATTAGGTAGTTGTGGATACAATATGGATCGGATCTAGATTAAATTATTGACGTATACCTATTAAAATTAGAATCAAGCACTTTTATAATGTAGTACCAGTAAAAAACTACACTACTATTATTACTTTAGTGCGGCGTTTTAATATTTTATCAAAATGAAATCCTAAATTTACTCTACTAACTCAATTTCCTCATTAATTATAAAATTTTCGCGAAGCGTTTTATCTAACTAACGGTTCGGTTTGCTTTGCTCATTTTAGCTGCAGGTCATTATTAACTTAGTATTTAACGATGGATGTATGTTTTAATAAAGTTATACAGTTACCTACTAGATTATAACATTATTTTAACAAGTTTTAAAACTAATGGCAGCTGATGCAAGCAATCGATCAGGACGAGTGAAATTGAGAAATGCCTTATCTTACCCAGTTACAGAGTAGATAATAAGTTATATAGATAATTATCTAAGTATAGGGTCCTCACTGTGACGTCAAGAATCGTGTTGTTATTTCCTGAAAAATGACGTTCTTTTTGATTGAGTCATATACCATTGAGTCTTCAAAGTTTTTCACAGTTAAGCATACTTATTGACAACTCGTAACATACCGAACGTTGCGTGTCACATACATAAATTTATATCAGATTGTCATGTGTTCAGCTGCCGTTTAAAAATTCAAATAGAGCTACAGCAGTTATTACACATGCTAATGAAAACAAGGATTAAGTTGACAGAATAGAAGTGGGTGCACTGTCACGATAAACAATCACGAGTCAAGCTCAAGGTTCTAAACCTTAACCCTGATCCGGTCTCGCCTGATAACTATTACTCGACATCAGATATACTAACAGTGACAGGTGCGACAATTATCGACATCACTGTTACTGACGTCACAGGCCTCCATAGACTACGGTAACCGCTTACTATCGGACGAGCGGTGTGCTGGTTTGCCACCAACATTAATTAAAAAGAATCTCTATTAAATATATCGCCAATAAATAAGTACTTATTTTGCGAAGCTAATGACAATTGTCACAAGAAACACGACAATTGTCACGAAATTCCGACACAACCAATTTCGGGTCAAGAATTACCGAAAGTTCTATTAAATCGTGTGACAATTGTCATCATCATCATCATAAACTCCGAAAGAGAAATACCTACCTGTTTTTTGCCGATATAATAAAGTTTTTTTTAAATAATACAATGATGGTGGCAAACAGGAATACGACTCGCCCGATGATAAGCGGTAACCATAGCCCATGGATGCCTGTGACGTCAGCAACAGTGACATTTGTCGAATTGTCGCACCTTTCGCCGTGGTGAAATAGGGGCCTGGTCGGGCTGCCGGGGGGCGTCGCGGATAGAATGTCGCAAGCGATCCCATGACTCTCCCCTAACGGCAAAGAGGGTGACGCCGCAGGGAATGTTAGTGGGTATTCTCCTGTCCCTCTGGCTAGCAGAGGAAGTTACGGGAGGAGCGAGTCCCACATACCACCACCAGCCCCGCCCGGGGGTGAGATGCGTAAATGCATTAACCCCTGCGTCAAAAAAAAAACAAGCGTGGCTCATAGTGCCGCTACAATACTTACAAGTAGGAGTAGGACGTACATGCCGTACTTATCCAGTTAGGTTGAAACTTCAAGGTTTTCTCAACACGCATATTACGTGCGCATGAATACAGTCCTGCTATAATGTCGATAACAAATCTAGATCAAATCCAAAACCTGTTATTACAATCAGAATATGCCTCCAGAAGTTCAATGAATGTAATTTTATTTTGTTATTGTTTGTAAGAAGACTTTGAGGACGCCAAACATGAAAACGCGATCTCTTCAGTACATAAGTACTAAAGTTCAGGGCTGTTTTCAAGGTTTAGACCTTTTCCATAGTTTTATTGATTTATGATTCGAACAGCGCAGCGTAACGACAAGCAGGCAACAGGTAAACAAAGAATGCTAAATGATCAATTAAGTGCCGATGCAGCGGCCTAAAATGCGGATCTTTTCGTAACAATATTAAATCGTTACCTTGTCGACTACAAGGTAATATCCTAAAAGAAAAATAATATTCGGTATGCCTACTACTCTATATTATTATATTTGCTTTTGTAACTAGTAAATATAATCATAGCTTTAAGCACATACCTGTAATGCTCTATAGCCTCGATGTGGATGATGAGTAGATAACTACTAATTACCCAACCTGGGGGTCTAATTAATTTTACATTTTGTATATCGTTGACATTTTAATTAAGTACCATAATCAAAACTTGATGGTTTAAATTTGACCGCTGCACGCTGGCCGGCTACTGCCACTCAAAGGATTAAGGGGATAGAGGATCAAATGGTGTAAAAATATTTTATATGACGTTAATAACCAGAGAGGAAAATGGAAACGTAGTCCCCACTTTGTATTATTTGTATGGAAAAGCGCGGTCGAGGAGGACCTGGGGTGCTGGGACTTGCGGAAACTGCCCAAAACAATTAACTAACTTGGTTCATTGAGTATTATAGAGAGAGAGATAGAGAAAGCAAAACGCAAACGCATTGCGTATAGGCATAACGCTGCGTTTATCGCATACTTAAAACAACCGCGCGCGTAATTTTTTACCAAAGTTAAATGATTCTATAGGGCTCCATAGGGAGTCAGATGATAGAATCATGAGCTTATTTTGTTTGTCATGTATATATTTAAAGGATTACAAGCGGATGAGATGGAAATTGTAATTAACATTGCCTCCAGCACGGTCCGGAGGTGTCAAGACAATAGCAGATACAATGAGCTTCCTGCTTTTGATTTATTCGTAGGCCAACAAGGAGGCGCGAAACATGATGTTCATATTATGTTTGTCATTGGCAGGAAATGTTGAATATAGGGAAATAATAAGCATATATTTTGTACCTATGGTTGTTGCGGACTCTATGGTTTGGAGTCTGCAGCTTCAGGCTCAACATATTTAGAAATTCAGAATTGTTTTTTCTATAAATGTTACTTACACAAAAAACTTTCATTCAATGGGCGCCGTATACTCGCGCTATTGAAGTGGAAAAAAAATGTTAATTTTATCGTTTTCAACTATAAGTCATGTCATTATACAACAAAATAATGCTCATTCTCGTAGAGCGCATCGATGTTTACATTTACATAAGTAGTTCGTCTGATTAAGGTACCAATAAAATTATTAAATTGTACACCGGGACTTAATCGCGTATCTAAGTTTTAAGATTTACCTCCAACGTTTCGAGGACGGTTCGGAGTTTCGGAATCCAGTCATTAGTAAATGTAAGCGTAAACGAATATCGACAGTCGATAAATCGAATATCGTTAGTGTTGTGTGTCGACAGAGTGACATCCCTAGTGCGCAAAACGTTTTAGTTGATAATTAGACCAAGTGCGGGTAGTTCGAAAAACTCGCGCGGTTAGAGGATGCTGATGTCAACTTAAGCCAGTCTTCTCCGAGACCACGGGGACAACACCGTCCTCGAAACGTCGGAGGTAAATCTTAAAACTTAGATACGCGATTAAGTCCCGGTGTACAATTTAGTAATGTGTAAAAATCGTGAAAGTTTAAATCAGTGTTACCAATAAAGTTATTCAAATATAGATAAAACCAGATTCTAATAGTCAGAAAATGCATAAATAGTTATTGTTACCCACATTACATCGTAGATAAATGACAAGTAATATAAATGGACCGTACATTTAATAAGCACACATCGCTTAGGCGTGATGTATGTGACTCACTACTGACGTCCATAATTCAGTGTTGTACCGTAGTAAGAACCGCAAATAAATCACATAGAATCCACTAAGTATTTGTGGCATCAGGCGAAGTCAGTCCACACCTGTTTTAACCGAAACAGACATTTAGATCCGCTTACATTACTATGTGAGGAGCTGAACACTTTGCTCGCGTTGGGTTACGATATTAATAAAGTCTTACGATTAAATTTATAGATTTTTAGTTTAAAAAATTATAATTTTTAACGATAAGGATTGCGACTGTAGCAGCACGAATGTGAACTTAATTATTACCCATAGAAACTGTATCTGTATAATATATCATCTGTAGAAATATTGTATAAAGCTCTAACAGAATTTGAGCAATGTTGCAATCCCAATCAGTAATCAAAATATTAAACAGCGTAGCAAAGTTAATAAACAGCGATCAAAATATTTTCTTCATCAAAATAGAGAAACTTTACTTATACCTACTCCTACGAAACGAGATTTAATTTATAAATTTTGTATTCTAGGAAATAGAACTCGAATTGCAAGTAAGTAAATAAAAGTTTCTAGAAACATTATAAGCTTTCCTAAGCTATGTATATATTATTATACTAATGATATGTTAACAACCCCCTAGTTTATAATAAATGTAGTTTTCAGTATTTTTATTTTTAAATAACATTTTAAGATTCGTTTGATTCATTTTTAGATTTAGTTTTTAGTTTTGTAATTTCATTCATTTAAACTAGTAGATATTAACTAATCAAAAAGTTATAATCATCAAAATAAACGAACGTCTGGCATTCTGTTTTACCCGTTAGTAAGATTTCAGGCATTATTATGTTTTCTTATACCTACTTTAGTAGTTGTACCAATCATGGCTGTTACCATTACATTAACAATTAGCATAGAAAAGCATTAATAGTTTCTCATAACACATTTTTTAACTAAGCAAAAATTTTAAACAGCTCAAAAAAAACACCACCCTCAAAAATACTGGTGTGAGTGAACGAAGAAAATTATTACTTAGGTACCTATAAAAAAATGTTTCAATCAAAAAACATTTTTATTGGTGGAATCTACGTGGCATCAGCAGTTTACTGTTCATTTTTCTAGGTATGTAAGTATTCTGTGCATACTCTGGACGAGATCGGTAATGAGAGGCACCAGCTTGAACCTCCGACCGTGACCTGACGCCTGCTATGCACAAATGGCATAATTGTCGCAATGGAATGGCATTGATATTATTTTAGCCTTAAAGTTACTTGGGTTGCGACTGCATTAGCTTTGGTACTCTATTCCTGCACTAGATTTAGGTACTGTTGCAGGCTGCAGCGGTGCAACAGCGGAAAACTGACACTATCATTGTCAATATCCTTATCTTCCTTATCAAGAAAGTCCATTCGGAGCATCGCCCGATTTGCGCTCCTGCAGACTGCACCAGTAAAGCTACATGAGCAACGCTCCTGCAGTCGCAAAAAGATTATCAGTTTTAATTTTTTATTTTAAATTTTATAGTTATTCCCATATTTCAAAACTTAAATTATTGTATTTTTTACAAGGTTTACTTACCCCATGAAAGTTTAATCATTTACCTAAAAATTCATACGAGTCTGAAGTTTTTCTTTTATTTTTTTCAATGTTAATTTCAATATGTATGTACAGAGGTGCTTACGAAAAACTGTTTATTTAAGCCTCATATCTCCAAAACTCTTTGACATACAGCGCTATGGTCGGGCTTAAATTGGTCCAAATTTAATGTATGTACTTTCACTAATACACAGTAACTCTTGTAAAACACATAGTTTGCAAAACCACAAAAACGTCCTAATTTTTAAAGTTGTTCACAAACTACGCAGGAAGCACAACTTTTATTTTTGCTTGCAAAATATAGTTTCACACGCCCCAAGGAGTTCAGATAACATACGAAAAATGTACAATGTACTTTAAATACATCAAAAAATATTGCGTATTTTGGAGATTTATTTTTTAACATTTGTCTGGTCTACATACGGTTGACGTACGAGTATACGTAATCATGGATTAATATCTACATGATACGTTTGCATTAATTTTAAAATGAATACTTATATTATAATAATTAGGTATTCAATTTGTGATTCGATATTTTGGTTCAAATAACGAAGTGTGTTTTGTATTTACGGAATTACTTAATTAAAGTATCCATTCTATATCTTTTCGACTTTATCTATACGAAACCCTGATTATATTTAAACAACCAATTTAATTACGTTTTTTTAATTGTTAAGTACCTACTCTCTAATACGAGTACCCTTTATGTTGATCATACAGCAATATAAATTTTCTATTTCTATGCTAGACACGCGTAATTATTCCTATTTATCTCTCTCAGTTGCTCAAATGTTAGCTAGAAGAGTACGATTAAAAGGATATCCTTATATCACATTCATTGTACTCTCTGTTTATCTGTTTTGTGCAATAAAGTGTTTTACTACTACTACTACTACACTGAATCTAAGAAATAGACTGGCAGGTCACATTCATAGTTAACCATCTTTTCCCATATTTTGCGCGCTCAAATGCCAATAGAGATCGTCACGATACGGCCGATTGTTCGCGCATAACTCATGTCCTGTTCGTCTGTTGCCAATAAACCTTTAGCTAACATTCACGCTATGTATTTTAATTAGTCTATGACCACGTCACGACATGCTGTTCTAAATATGCTTGAATTGAGACATTTTCATGGCTTGACAATCGATTAGAATCTTTGCGAATGCTAATGGAATTGATTAGCTGAACTCCCAAACGCTTTGATACGATTTGATTGACACGCTCGCGTGAATGACATTTGTTGTAATGTAAAGCGTAAGTATGCACATAATAAGCAAACAATAGAACAATGGACGGAATTATTTAGGGTTTTGTTTAAGGATTTCCTACAAAAAAGCTTCCGTATTACTTACGCATGCTTAAAAGATTAATTATGCTGATTTAGACATGCCCTTTTATTGCTATTATAGAATAATTAAACACGTATTTTTGTAAGGGTTTTAAGTTGCAGCAGTTTACTATTTAACGGCAGAGATACCTTGCAATATGTTATCTCTACGCGGGGTTTTTTATTTTAACGGCTTCATAATTTCGTATCGTAATGGAATTAATACAAACCCGTGCTCAACCACCGTTTGTGATATATCAACAGATACCGTAATTTATAACAGATAACATTGGAGTAAAAACCATTATTGCATTTTAGACAGTTACACATCCATAACATCATTCTGTCTACGCTGCCCGCGGATGATAAATGATAATTATCACATTTCCGTATAAAGTTATAAATTTTCATAACTATCCCGAGTAAGTGAAAAACTACTAGGTATGATTAATCCAGAAAGATTAACGATGAGCGAATTCTACAAGTTTTGGGTTCGAAATATTGAAATTAATAAGTCTACAATGCCCTTTACGAGTTGATATAAATTGATGTTTTAGCTGACCTGAATTAGACAGATTGTATATAATAATCAATTTATTAATACGTTACACGTTGACAGTGGTCTCATTGGATTAATTTTATCGTTTTTCAATCGTCTGTAGATCCATTTATCGTAACCATTCATTAGCAATTCAATCGGAGCGATCGACGGGTTCGTGACAACAAGAAGCGATGACCCTTGGCTCGTGGACTGTGGAGAATGTGCATACAACTGACACTCCTTGGCCTTCTCTGGTTAAAGGTATCAATGTTAAGTGTAGTTGGAATAAATGCGACTTGTTAGAGGTTCGTTGTTAGAATATGGTAGAAAACTTTATTACCTCATTGTCGATATAAATTGCCTAGACACTCATATTTATTTACACAGGGCATGCAGTAGGGGTGCTTATTGTTTTGATTTAGATTTGACTCCAGTGTTTAAGGGACTTTAACAGGAGGAACGTCTCAATCCATGGGTATATTTGTTTTTGTGTGTGTTTTTTTCCCGATTTCTCAATGAGGGCTGGTGAAATGAAATCTTTTTCTTGGTTTTCACGTCAAAATTCACATTGTCATCAGATCAGAATCCAATTGAGAACAACTTGAGCATCTGAAGAATTTGAGGAAACTCTTTTACCTAGTAAGACTGTATTGTAAAATCGGTTTATTTTTTTTGTAAAGAGTATAAGACTTGAATATGAAATCTGGTGTTTACATGTTAAGAGGAGTCATAATAATATATTTGTTTACTAGTATTGTAAGTTATGGTTTAGCGAAATGTATCTGAGCATCTCATAAATAGTCACTGCAACGTCGCAAAAAGCTCAGCTGCGACTGTGCAAGTGTGCATGAATCGGTTCTGCAATTCTAAAAACTGCGGCGGTAAATCTACCAACATTTTTAAACCTGCAAATAAACTGAATAGAATAAAATATTTAAGTATATTCTCAAAATTTTGTAAATTCAATTCTGTTTATATTTTTTCTTTCTTTTTTTTCTTCTTCTGGCATAACGTACGCCTAGAAAGTATAATTTTTGCAAAGCATTTTCTTTGTAGGTATGCAAATTGAAGTTATTACAAAAAAAAAACAAGTAGGCACCATAATATTCAAATCACAACTTTAATGTTATTAAATTCACTGTTAGTTGCAATACATACCTAATTCAAATTGATAGTACGAGTAACGCATGTGGCTCTGAAATCGTAAACTCAATTTGCACCATCTGCGTCCGGAGCGCACATAAATCCTAATACCCCGTTCGAGTCCAGCTAATCACTTAACAGAAGGTGGCGGTGTACTTGGCTTCTGAATTATCGCACTGCGTTATGACTGGTGGACTTAGTGCCAAGAGGAGCGGGTAACATATAATGAACTTCTTTTAAATTTAATTAACATACAATCATTTCTAAAAGATTTAATGTATGAAAAAAGTCGGACAAGTCAAGTGGGAGCCTGACTCGCCCAAAAATTTTTTTTCTGTACTTGTAGTCCTTATAAGACGACATTACTTGCCAAATTTAATTGTTCTAGGTAAAAAGGAATAAATTTTGATTCCCTTGAGAATGTCGAAATATACGTTTTTTAAACGTCAGTATTTTTGAAGGAAAAATAATTTATAACTTTCAAATAAATGTCAGACTCATAACCTCCCTAGTTCATACAACTAAGTACCATATTTTTTCCTCCCTAGGGTTTTTTTGCTGTTTCTTCTGCTAAACCTGCGTTAAATACCACCGTTGAAACATATATTGTCAATATATTAGTGTTACTAATAACCTTGTATTCTTTCCTTATCTAATTTAATACTCACTCTAGCCCTATAGTGCTCTTCTGATCCGCAACCTCAAGAGAAGGCTATCGCAATATAAACGTAACTCAACCTCTCTACGTCTGATGCACTCCAACCAAACATTTCATACGAAATATCTCTCCGAGGATAGTGGATTCTGTTGCCTTAAGCTGAATTGTGGCGGAGTAACACTGATTGAATTCTGCCCTATATGAGAATGTACGCTGAGGTTTTCCAACTGGGAAGTCTTTTATAAAGTAACTAACTTTATAAAATACTCCAGTAAAATACTACTGATGAGTTATATAAATTGTTTCTCTTTTAAACTCACGGGTATCCCGGTCATTTGATAGGCGTGCGTGGGGATACAGATCCAACACGTAGAGGCCCTTTATATAAATTATTATTATAATATTAAGCACGCTGGCCACACTTTAAATTCATCGTTTTGCAAATTGTTTCATATCGATTTTTTTGCTCTATGTAGCATGACCGAGGTTTTTAACCACCACTTTAGGAACCCATTCACATATAAAAGATTAAGGACCATATTATACTTATGGCTATTGTAAAATTATACAAATTGTATACTAGTCTATTTAGATTAATATTTTATATTGGAATTAATACCGTAGAAAAAAAAAACTATATTATAGCTCCATATGTATTGATTAATACCTAATATGTATTAGACTTCTTATCTATGCTAAGATTCGGGCGGATTCTGGAACATACCCTAGCGCGTCGGTAATGCGCCGTGACTTCTATTCAGTCCCAGACAAAGCTTCCATACAGACAATAACTTGATTGATGTACATTGTAATGGTCTGTCCAGCGACTAGACAAAGCACCAAATATTTATTACCTCAGTGCTGAGTATGGCAATTAACTAAAAGTTACTACAAATTTAAATAGCCAACGTGATGAATGGTAGCTGCTGGAATTATCTACAAATTTGGTGCTGTTGCCAGGCATTGTAGTTACCTACTAGAAGCTATTTAACAAATTTTCATAGATGTCTTATTGCGATAAGAATAAGAGCTGCATTTGAACAGTACAGCGGCAAAATAACGTGCCTCGTACCTACATACATAAAGGAGAGTCAAGGGTAATACAGTTGTTTGTGTGACTCCATGGAAGCAATAAATCATACTTCAATGCAAAAAGAAAATTCAATATTTATTACTTAAGCAATGAAGTCATCGTGAGAATTTAATTTTATGTAGCTCGATATATTGTTTTAATGAGATGTTGCAACAGGTATTTAAAAAAAGTCAATAGCTAACTTTCGTATGCTCAACTTGACAATTCTTTAAAAACGTTGATTTGTATTGTGATCTAACTAGTATATGATACCAACTTCCACCAACAGAGTCCAAAAATGTTCTTAATAATAAACATAAATTCATCTACAAGTATAAAAATACCAGGGTGTCTCTGACCATGGGGCTTTAAATTCAGGGCTCGATTCTACTCGCTAAACTGAGCTACTTTTATTACGGCACCAACCCCGAAATCCCGAAAAAAATTTTTACTTTTTCATACATTTTGGCTGATCAGATGTCGACGTTTTCTATGGAAAAGCCAAAACAATTTCCCCGATTTTAGGGTTGGTCCCATAGTAAAAGTAGCTCAGTTTAGCGAGTAAAATCAAGCCCTGGATTTAAAGCCCCATGGTCAGAGACACCATGTAGAGGGAGATGCATTACAAGGAACTCCTGCCTTATCTAATTCACACCTAGGGTAGAATTTCATTAACACCGCTCTTAGATCATTGCGTGGGAGCCGACTCTATTAGATTTC
Source organism: Cydia amplana (assembly GCF_948474715.1). Classification (NCBI taxonomy): domain Eukaryota; kingdom Metazoa; phylum Arthropoda; class Insecta; order Lepidoptera; family Tortricidae; genus Cydia; species Cydia amplana. The sequence goes on along the minus strand of NC_086071.1, from coordinate 12,846,871 downwards.
CTGATTGATTACGAATGCATTGGTGACAAGTACACAATGCTGCCTACGTCAATAGGAAGGAACGGACTATAAACTGATGCAATTTTTGTTTTTACGACTGTTGAAAGATAAAATTTAACAGCTTGGAAGTTCATGGCAACTCGTAAATGCTGGCAGCCCCTTTTAATGTCAGAATTCTCCTTATAACTATGAACTATTCATGCTTATCATCTCAAACTAAAATTAATGTATTAGAGCGGACGAGATAGTAGAATAATCTACCGCTCTATTTGGACCTATCAGAAATACTATCCAGATTTTGCAGCAATAAATAAGGACGTTTACTTACACATAGGTAAGTACTATATTATAATTAGTTGGACCTCATTATAATTACCTATATTAGATAGATAGAAGATAGAATACTCTTTATTGGCACACCTCAGTAAAAAATAACAAAAGAAAAGAACAGAATATATTAGAATAGAATTGTGACGTTTAGCGTCGCATGAAGTAGAGTAGACTAGGGAAAGAGTGTTAAGAAAAATACTCGGAGTATATTACAAAATCTATTTACGGCAACTTACGACCTATATTCAATCAAGGTTAGTATTATTTTACATTTAATATGGTATATCAAAGATAATTTGCGAATATACGTGAGCAATTTTCACCGTATTTTTCATTTGACAGATTCACAGATTCCTTTTTTAAGAAATTTTAATTAAAATGTAAAGTTTTAAACCGGCCAGCACAAAGCGCCTAACGTGAAAGAGGTTTAATAGCAAACCGTTACAGAATTATTCTAATATATATTGAATAAGAATTATTCTATATTAGAATTATTCTAACCAATGTAGATGGCGCTGCACCACTCCGTACATTATGCTGTAAATATGGATTCAGAATTAGAGGTTTGAAAATTCAATTACTATAAAAAAATTCGGCGTCGTACAGCGCATCTTATGCATCTTAGAGCGAGGATAAAAGTAATGGATAAAACAACACACCAAAAGTATCTGCCAAACTGAAATAATTTTCCAAATAGAGATATATCTCCACAGTTCAGGTTCAAAAGTATCTGTCACAAGAACAAGTATACTTATCTCTCTTAGGGCCACTTGCACCATCCCATTAACCCGGGGTTAACCCGTTATATTATTAGTGTTCCGTACAAAACCTTGTTTTTAAGTTAAATTTAGTTTGTAGTTATTTAGTTGTAAGTGTATGGACTCAAGGTCTGAAATAAATGATTTTTATTTTTTTATTTTTTTTTTTAAACCGTTAACCCAGTATCAAATTGTAACCATGGTAACTCCAAGTTTATCCGGTTAACCCCGGGTTAGTGTTAATTATCCGGTTTCGCCGCAGCAATGAAAACATAGTAGACGGAAAAATACAGGCTGGAAGGTACCTTACTAAATTATTGTTCATCACTTTTTCATTCATGTTTTATAAAGGTATTATTCTAAGAATTAAGTTTAGTTATTACAACACATATATTATACTTATACGTATAAAATATTCTTATAATTATACATATATGTATATTATATTAAAGTTTAAACAAAAAATGAAAATTAAGGTCACGAACAATTGATATCTGGTATAATATCTAATAGAAATATGTACGCTGTCAATACAATCATTATTAAACCGTCAATATCCGAGGAACTAAAAGTAATGAATCGTAATGGATCATTAGTAAAAAACACTAAGGAATTACGGAACTAATAGTTACCTAATAACGGATAAGATAAATTGCGTAATGTAGATAATAGATTACTTTCAATCATTTTAATTAGTACGAAGGCAAGAATGAAGAAATGTAAATATTCAAGCTCATTTATAGATGAACACAGAACAATAATTATAATATGTACCTACAGCAGCGTGAACTTTTAATACAACTGCCAAATAAAACGAGACGTAGGTTTTAGTGCTATGAATCTATGATAATTTGGAAAAGCGAGCAAATTTTTAAAATAGCGTAGCGTAGTTATTTTTTTTTTTAATTATTTAACGCAGTTATTGCGTATATTGCGTAGTCAGTAGTCATAATTTGTGGCAGTTGTGACGCTGACGTCTGAATGGTGCAAGTGGCCCTAAGAGAGGATGTATTCCTACTATTTTAGCTTTGGTTAGTTTGAGACTCAATGTGTGTAAGATTATTTCCTTTTATTTATTTATTTTCGATTTATATTCCACAACACAAGCTTTCTTGAGCTTACCGTGGGGCTTAGTCAATTTGTGTATAAATGTCCTATAATTTATAATATTACGTTATCACCATACGAGGTCCATAGAAAAATAGCGTTAGTGGATTCTGGAAAGTTGGGATAGTTTTTCATCTAGCTGAATGAATCGTAGGTACTCGTGATTCTGAGTTGGAACAACCAAAAATTTCTGGAATTTCGAAGAGTATAAAAACTTACAACAATGAAAAAAAAAACGCCCATGTACTAATAACAACGCTTCCGTTCATAATTAAGAAACAAAATCATTACGCGTTGATATTAAATTTATCCGTGAGCGATAAAAGCAACAAGATTGTAACGCATGGCTTAATTTATTAACACGTTTAATTGTTACTTTGCTCCAATTTTATAATATAAAAAAAAACGTTCAATCATTACTGATAATATCTAACACGATTTTGACACCGACCCGCTACCAAACGATTTTCTGTAGATGGCCGATAAGAGATCTATTTTGTGAATACATTATGGATCTTTTTTGGGTTCTGCAATGCAGTTTTTGAAATGCTCCGACGACAAGCTATAACTGCATGATGTAAACTATGAATAATACATTTTGTACCTACTTAAACATAAAAAAATAACATTACTGAAAGGCACTTTGTTATGATTAAATTAACAAGAAGGCCATGGACCTACGAAACGTAGCTTGAAACAATAACAGTTGTTGAACTGTTAGATGCTCCACTAAATTGCAGTAATAATACAGAAAAATATTACATAGTTAGTAGTAGTATACCTTTAGTTAGTCGAAGGTATTCACTAGCATAAAAGTCTAAGTTTCCAGTGCTTGGTGAAGTTGCGAACTATTACACTGCAGTACAGCGACGCACAAGTTTGCAATTAGTACCCTACGGTTGTGGATAAAGACGCGAACTTATTTACTCGTTACCTTAACGACGCAATTTGTTTACTTGGTTAGACGACTTAGACGCGTGCCATTATAAGTACGGAAATTAAAGTTTAGGTTATGAAAGAAACGAACATTTGGTACACATATTTGGTCAAATAATATTTTTTCCTGAAAATTGGCACGTAATAATTTAATAAACGATTGGATTTTAAGTGTTGTCTAGAGGCCTAGGCATGATAAAAATCGTTGATTGAAAACGCCGATTGAAACTTAATGTATGGAAGATAGGAATAGGTGATTTTTCGTCTGTCATCCCAATACATTTTTACTTTTCGTTTGGCATGTGTCTATGTACGATTGTCATCCTGCCTGGCGGTATCCAAGGTGACGATCGCTTGCGCTTCGCTATCGAATCGCTTTGTGTCTCTCTATCACTCTTCTATATTAGTGCGACAGTGACAGTTGCATTTCGATCGCTACGAAGCGTAAGCGATTGGCATGTTGTCTACGGGGCCTGACAGTCACTGCTCCACTTTTATTAGGTTAGGTATGTAAACAACCTGAGGATCTACCGCGAAAACCCAAATTTGCAAATTGCGGTGATCTTTCTCTTTTACTCTCATTAAGACATAATTAGAGTGACTGAGAAAAATGCCCGCAATTGGCGAACTTCGATTTTCGCGGTTATAGCCATGCAAGTGCGCGGGCGAGAGGCACTGAGAGAAACATCACATCAACTTTAAATCAAAACAAGATTTCTCAATCATAATGCAGCGGATCTATGACGAGTTTAATTATATACGGTAATTTACCTAGTTATAAAGCTTAATACCTAGTAAACGTAACCGTTAACTAACATCTTCGTGCCTACATTCTAGCGTAGATGTAGATAAGCTGCTAAAGCTTGAGTTCACACAATTATTTCGCTTGGAGAGAACGGATTCACGACAATAGTGTTCACGTTGTGCAATACGCAAGTACATGTATTTGGATATTGCAGACTGAACATCAATATAGCAGCAGAATACATATAAATAGTTAACTATGGAATTTTCAATGTACCTGTTTAATTAACTAAAGTTTGATATGGTGTAGGCCTACACCATAAAAATGAAAGTTCATTTTTGAAGTGAAAACTTCTTTAGCGGCGCTGTGCATTTTTTGAGGTGGGGAAAAAATATTAAACTCGCGAGAGGTCACGTGACCGACAGATTGAACATTCGTAAGACGGACACGTGACCTGATCGAAAAACTGTTACAATGTCATTGAGTTTTCACTTCTGCCGGCACTCCCGGAGTGCAACCCGTTGTTTTTTTTTCTACTGAACATGACCGTTCATGTTCAGTAGAACATGAACGCCCTTTTTACCGTTAAAAAGGGCGGCTTCCATACTGGAGGTCGTAGGTTCGACGCCATTTCTGACGACGCAAACCTAACTCTTCGCATTTTTTAGTTTGCAGAACAAACAGTGGACAGTGGAGCGTTTAGATGTAACAAAATTAGATCCAGAGGGGCTACCGCGAAAACCGAAATTCGCAAATTGCGGGGATCTTTCTATTTAACTCAAATGAAGGCGTAATTAGAGTGACAGAGAACAATGCCCGAAATTTTCGCGGTTATAGCCCAGGTTCTAGGACCTACCCAATGTAGAGACATTTCTTATCTTCAAAAGCTTATTTGTGAACGGTTTATATAATGCGCCTGCCATAATGATTGAGGTTCCAATAGCTTTATAAAATCATAATAGATATTAACCGTTAGGCGCAACATCGTGTTACATTCTAGCGAAAATACGCAGCAATATGAAGATGGTATGAAGTGTGGTCATTAAATAACATTTTTAAATTTTATCTCCCTGAAGAGATCTTATCAAGGGAATATAGTATCTTCAAAAAAAAGAGTAGGTATACAAGTTTTAAGCGCGTGGTCCGCAAGGCATACGTAACACCCTTGGCGCTGCAGACATCCATAAACTACGGTCACCGTGTCTCTTCTTTGCTTATTTTAAATAAGATTATTTTTTAAGTTAACTGTAAGAATTTTATATAATGTAGTTGCCATTAGACTGCTTTCAAAATTTTATTATGCTTTTACAAATAGAAAACGACGAAATAAGGCTGAAATCAACTGCCGAGATAAACATAGATTGCCTTGGAAAATAGTTTCTTGAAATAAGTGTAGGTACATAAACTATTCACGAACGAACGTTAATGATTTTTAGCAAACTAACTTACAATTTTAATTTACAAATTGTGAACGAAAAGGTTTAACAATAATTCTGATTATAAGATAGTGCATTTTGGTGAAATTAGCTTCTGCCTACGAATATGTCGGTAATTCGGCATAAAATGATGATTTTCATGATAAATCCTACCTTATTTCCCTCCCCGGGACTCAAACCCTCTCCTCACCACATCTAGGTACATAAATCGGTTCAGCGGTTTAAACGTAAAGAGGCAACAGACAGACTTACATTCATTTGTATGTATTATTAGCAGGAATAAATATACTCAGTAAGGCACTGCTGTTGAACGTATATATTCTATCCAATCAAGCCAGTGCGCCATGTACATATTCTTAAGATGTGAATCGCAGGCTATTCAGCATAATTGATTGCGCATTGGTTAGATTGGTTGATATTGGTTTCTGTAATCTATGCATCCATCACACGACGACCCCACTGGATACATTTGACTACAGGCGTAGGTAATCGCTGCTCTGACGCTACGTTAAGTATTATCACGTAACTATTTTAATAAACCTAGATGATAATTTATTAAACTATTGGTCTTTCTTTGTGCGTGCTTTCTTTGGGAAATGGCCCACATTTTTCATTAATCTGGATTTTATGCAGAAAATTGACACTACTAATGTCTCGTTGTTTCGTGGGGGAAAGTACCTAAAGATGGTGATATTGGTGAGGTGATCAAAATTATCTGCACAAGTGCACACTAACCGCGGCTTGTTTCTGATTGAAACAGCTTAAGTGTTTTAGGCAAAATAGGTACACTTGATTCTTTTAAAGAAAAATTGGCGGAATATTGTAAACAAATTTACGCGAATGTAACGGCGAAATCTTAACGTATAAAAAAGGGAAATGAAAAATTGATTGTATTCCATAATAGCAAAAAAAAAATATTAGGCTCCATTTTTGAGAATAAATAAATAAACTGATTGTATATGCCATAGTATTTGCAGGGTTCGTATTAAATAATACTTAGTCCGTTTGAAGTGTTTAAACTCAGTATTCAAGCATGCATATGCGTGCATTCCTTAGGTCGACTGATGTATACATAATTGTTTTTCGTTACAACACACTTAAAACTAATTTCTTTAACATACAAGCTACCTACATTTTAAATAGGCAGTGTAAGTGATGAACAGTTCATATATATTCGCACAATTCTATGCAACACTAATACCATACACATAAGATTCTATAAGGCTTATGGTAAATTTCTATTTGACTAAGTTTCTTTTTAAAATTCTCTTGCAGGATGTTTTAATGGATAATTCTATAAGGCTTATGGTAAATTTCTATTTGACTAAATTTCTTTTTAAAATTCTCTTGCAGGATGTTTTCCAATATTACTTGGACACCTACAATTAGTATTCCGCGTTGAAAGTACTCTTAAGTTATAAATTAGCAGGCATTTTTCATTCCGTTAAGTTCTAATTTTGTTAAGTTCCACTCCGTTTTAAGGGCTGTTAGAATTTAAAACCTCTCTTATTTTCACGTCGTAATTAAAATTAGATTTATCCTTTGCCAAAGCAATATTTTACTTTTACAGCCTTCTCGAGTATGTCAATAAAATATCTGAATGACACTTCCAAATATCATAAAACTGAAAATAGCTGAACTTTGCCGCTGCGTTCAGCAAAAGTATCAGGGATATCGGTGTGTTTGCGCGCTCTATTATGAATCAAGTCATAAAGTGGTATGATAGTATTATCGAATTTCCGATCAGAGATAAACCCTTTTGCGTAAATAGCATATAGCGTATTCAGGCAAAGCAAGGAGCCCTCTGTAATATCAGAGGATCGTTTTCACCTAGTATCGATTGAATGGAATAGATCAAATGAGACCCCGATGTAGCTTTGCATAGCAGTGAAGTAATCATGAGGTAGAATATATTGGGAAGTTGTAACTCTGTACAAGGGTAACATTGACCGAACACTGCGACGGACAGATATCGCATGAAACTTTCCGCGATAACGACCGGTCTGCACATCGACTCCAACCAACTAGATATCTACTAAGTTTCTTGAAGCCATTTTGTTACTTTACTATTGTAACTAAGTAGGTGCCTATATACAAAGTTATAAATCACTATTATTCCCTGAATACAATAGAATAAATTATAAAATCCGAGTAAAAAAACATTATAATTTTAAACGAAATCCCCGGCAAAGTCTAGTGCATTATAATGCACATAGTCGCAACTTTAAATACTATTAACAGTTCATCTGGTGCTCCATTACGACACCCTGGGCTTTAATAATAAGCACATTACGTAACTACGTCGAAAATTTAAAGGGCCGTAGCCTGTAAAACGTTGTACGATACACGTGCGAATAAGTAATTCGCAACTTGTCGATTTAAACACTTCGTCAACTAATTCGTCACTCTATACACTTGTATTGTAAATTGAGTTATTGTAAGCAAAAAATAAAACTAATAAAAATTACTGCTTCATCTCCAGAGTCAAAAACGATTAAAACCGATGCGCAACATAAAATTGAACACATAGTGACTGAAACACACTGTTTTCTTTTAATATAGCATGTATCCTTTAAATTAAATGATTGCTTATTCAGTTGTAAAGCCCGATATACAGTGAACCGTGCTTTCATTAATGTGACAATTTTCTCCAAATATTGATATACTAGCGACACGGGTCGCTAGTATATATAGTGATATATAGTGATTGTGTAGATATAGTGATTCAAGGGACGGCCCTTGAATCACTATATCTATTAAAAAAAACCGCATCAAAATCCGTTGCGTAGTTTTAAAGATCTAAGCATACAGACAGACAGCGGGAAGCGACTTTGTTTTATACTATGTAGTGATGTAGTGATAGTGATATTCAAATTGGTACGTAGATATAAAGATGGATTTAGATTTATTTATTTCATAAATAATATGAAATTACAATATACATTATTTTACACTAATCTATACAAAAATTTAAATATAATTTTAACAACATGAATAAATTATACAAATTCTTTAGACAAACATGGACATATTAAGGCCCGTATTTGCTCTTTATTTAAGAGTACAATACTTGCGTAAATGTAAGCGAGGAAATTAATTCCGAAAAGTCCTTCTTCCGGTCATCGCAAACATTATGATTCGAGAATAAAAAGGTTTTTGTTAATATAGAAACCCTTTCCCCACAATAATTTAAACATTCAGGAATGTTAGAATTTCATTTTTAATCATTAAATGTATATTATGTAAAACATAATAAAAGATCGTCCCTTTGTGCCCAAGACTGGCTTTTGAAAAAAAAAATCTTTAAATAAAGTAAAAAAGACTTCAAAAAGTATAAAATAAAATATTATCACGTTATATATGCGTTAACAACTAATATATTTGAAGTCGGTGCCAAGCCAAAATAAAATAAAAAAACATTAAAAATCGAATGCCACGTTTGTAGAACGTGTTATAATACTTCTTCTAACAAATTTTGCTACGAGAACTATTGTCCCCTGGCTGACGGTACAGAATGACAACAATAAATACCTAGTTGATTTACCAAAATAAAGTGAGCTTGGGGGCTATTCATATATCACGTCAAACAATTTTCACCCCCTTCTATCCTCTCCGTCTTATACAAGAAAACATTCTAAGCCGTATTTTAGTTTGTGGGACAAAATTACTTTGCGTACCGTAAAACGGGGTGAGTAGGTTTCGCGGGGAGAGGTGGGTTATGAATGGGGAGAGAAGGTTTGAGAGGGGGGTGAGAAGGGATTTTAAGGCTACTGCTACAAAAATAATGTATTCCAATTTAAAATGGAGCTATAGTAATACGCATAATAAAAAAAAATCGATCCAACAATCTTCCAAAATCACCTTTGTATGAAAACCCCTCTCACCCCAAATACGAGGCACTACGGGGTGAGGTGGGTTTTCCTCTTTATCGTCAAAATTATGAAATGGAACTACCCAAAATAAAATAAAAACTTAAATACAAACGTCCGGGACACTTATTATATATGTCACCGTAAAATTGTAAACACTCGTCATATTATAATCTCGCTAGTTACATTATAAACTGACGGTAGGAAGATTATAATCTAACCTAACCTAACCTACGTTAGATTATAAACTAACGGGTTCACAATCTTTCTTAATATACACCATTCAGTTTTCATATGTAAAAATAGAATGTTATCGAGGTTTGAATTTCAGTTTTGACGCTACTCACCCCATTTTACGGTATTGTAAAACTCTATACTTAAGTATGTACTCAGTTACATTTTACGATATTATCACGAAAATGGCAACAATCTGCAAGACAAATAGAGCCGTACAAACTCGGTTCACAATCTCAAATGTGTTTTATCGGAACATTTAAATCGGTAGTTCACCAATAAAAGTAGAAAGACCTTTCTCGTAATAAATCTAGATTTATTTGTCCGTCTCGGAATCAGGAGGCTTTGGCTTTGCAATACGCTGTCTTCGGCCGCAGGAATTTTATTTTATTTTATATACTTATATATCACATAAATGTATATGCTTATAAACATTTATGTGATAGACCATGGCTTTTACGACAGTATCAATACCTAAATTGTAGAACGAGACATTTTTTAATTTTTTCATTATTTTTACTTTTGAGTGCCTAATTTGAATTGTAGATATACAAGAAGGTACTGTTTAGCATTTCAATATACATATTTAGTTTTAAATTGACAAGTCAAAGTTTGAAAAGCTTTTAAACCCAACCGTAAACTAGGAAAATTATTATTATATTTCACTCACGAAAAACGGCTATTTCAATCATCCCAAAAATTCCTCTTAAATCTCCGTAATTTATATAAAAGGGTAGCAATTTGAACTTAATATATTTTACTTAAAATTAAAATGCGTTTCCATTAAGATTTATGCTCCTTTTACAGCTTTAATTGAATGATTCAAATTTCGTAGTTCATTTCCGAGTAAAATGGTCATTGATTAAATACTACAATTCGAAATTTACAGACAGGAACTTTCGGGTAAATAGATATTGCAACCATTGTACATGAATTGATATAAGAATGTAATTGAGTAGGTACCTACTCAATAAACAGAATGTTTCGGGATGACAGACTTGATGAAATTATGTTGATATACCTTATATTAAGTGTTCATAATTAAAAATCACGCCATTATCAATAATACATTTATAACAGAAAACATTATGCAGTGAGTGATTTTTACTGCTTGTACGTATTGTTTACACGTTTAAGAACACAATGTCAAAACAAAAGTCTCGGGGAAATTGCAAATAAATAATTACTGTGTTCTTTTTTTTTAACAAGCAGATACGTCTGATGCGAGCGATACTCCAAATTTTATATTAAAGGAAGGAAGGGAAGAATTATTGTATTGTATGTTATTATATGAATATATTTTATCATAAAATTCTATGGTATTATTAGTATATTAGGTGCTACAGAGGCCGGGAAGTAAGGGGTTGCCGGCCGAGCGTAGCGAGGTACGAGGTATAATTTCTCAAAAATGCAATTATATATGTAATTAAATAAAAAGATGATTGTTTCATGTCTTATTGTGATAGATATTTCAGTGGGTAGAGTATTAAAGGGGAACGAAATGTTGATTATTCAGGTTTAGGAAATACTGCCCTATAAAGATTACTTTTTTTTACAAGGAAAAATTTTTAGTCATGCAGAAATCTTTATAGGGCTGTATCTGCTAAACCGTGCGTCGTAGCCCAGAAATAACCAAATTTTCCCAGCCTAATATGAACATAATATCAATAGGTATTTCATTTCATGTTTGAGGAAAACTTTCCCGTATGCATTCTTTTGTATCTTACTTATTTCATACATATAATCATAAGTACACATCGGTAACTCGTGGCATTTAGGTAGCACTTAAAAGATTAGTTTAATTAATTCCTTTTTTTAGTGGTTTCTTTTTCTCGACTCGTATAGGAAGAACATTGTCACATCACTAGTCTGTTAGAAACTGTCAAGTGCTACCTAAGTACCACGAGTTACCGATGTGTAATCATAAGTTTAAAGCTTACGCGGTTAACACACTTACATGAATGTAATTTAAATAAAACTACTGCATTCCGTATTTTTGATGACGTGCCGTGCCCGGAAATTTTCGACCATGACCATCACTCTTCGCCTCATATCCTCTGCGATATTTTGTTTGATAGACCTTTCACTTCTTACCACAAAAAATATTCAACGATTCCCAACCTAAGTTACTTTAGGTATGTATTTAGTTATTACTGATTCTGGTGCTATTAAAAGTTTGCATTCCGCTGTTATATATTGTAAAGATTCATTAAATATAATTTTTCAATTAATATTATTGTTTTGTATCACAAATAAATTTAATATGCTGTCTACTTCTCACCTAGGTATTACACAATGCATCATAAAACTCAATCGGCTGTAGCTTTGTAGGTATGTAGTGTGTCTACATTCCTGCCGGCAAAAACTAAGTTGCTACTGTTCCTGGGTCACGATTAACCAACACGAACCTGTTGTGTTGCATTTTTGTACAGTCATTTGGTTAACTTTAAATCTCGAAGGTTTATAATTTTCAGCACAGCCAAAAAAACAAAATCCAAATTTTATTAAATTAGTTTTCTTACATACCTATATACTTTTAAAAACCTTATCCACATTGTAGAGTCTACACCAATGAAATAATTATATAAGTATTTATAAATTATAGTTAAAGGATTTCCTTTAGTGTTCTTACGTACATACATACATTTAAGAACAAATTGTGCCCTACGGACTCGAAACAATTTTAGTCAAATTGATAAATTCTCTTACGCCCTAAAATCAAATACAATCTTACCCAACTAACATTAGGCGCTAAATATAAGGGTTAAAAGAGATCTACATAAGCGTTTGTTTACTCCAGAGGTTCTATTGATGTTCTAAAAATAAGAGTTATAGCCGGCTATAACCCCGTAATATCCCCGGATTGGGCACAAATTTTAACACCTGAGGTTGCAAAACGGCGCTACAATACGAGTAGAGAAATAAGAGGTAGAAGAGCGCTAAAGTAGTGCTGTAATAGCGTTGATTAAGTACTTAGGGTTTAAAAGGGTGCCAAATAAGCGACTACTAACTATTTCAGTAGTAGTGTAGGGCCATATAGATGATATTTTCAGCTTTAGATGGTATATTAGCATTCAAAGTCAATATTTGTAACACCCAAGAAGGTAATAGCGCAATTTTTCCTTAGGCAAGATCTGCTTTGGTTGCAATGTTTCCATTTTGTATTATTACCATTCGTAAGCTTGCACTGTGACAGCTTGAAGTGAAATGTAATGGCGGATAAATAAAAGCAAATAATTATTTTAGTTCACTGATGCCGGCTTTATCTGCGGATTTATGATGGCGTAATTAATTACACTGTCAATAACTATATGTATTGATAACAAAATTTTAAAGGGCCTCTGATCCTTTGCATATTTATCTGAATATAATATTTTTTTATTTGTGGTCCACCGTATTTAATTTTCGAAAAATGACACAATATACGTGAAGTCCAGTTTTAAATATAACAATACTAACATTAGGTCAATATTGAGTAAAAGTATCGATTTTTATTCAGTATTTACGTTCTAATCAATAGTTTTTGTTTTGCTTATTGATTCACCGGTCATCTTAACATGGCGCTATAGGCTTAGGTTGTAAGTAAGACTCTAATAACAGTATAAGATGTACTAAGGTATTGAATAACGCTCGTCTGCGACTATATACATGATCTATAATAGTGACTCATAACTTCTCTTTTCGACTGTAAGTGATACAAGAGAGTTAAGTAGCGATTGCGATACACGGAGCTATAAAAGACTTTTTATCGCCTGTTTAGAACCTTAAGTGAAATTTGCAGCTGCTTATTACTCATATAGATGTTAAGGTGGTAGAATTCACTTTTAGCTATTTATAGTGGCCAAAACGGCTACTGTGGATCTTAAAGCTATATATGGACCTCTTAAAGACCTTGATGTCACCAGAACCTGTAAGCTTAGAATATGTAGCTATTCTACAGCCGTTTTATGTCTTTAGGTGATAAAATAAGTGCTAAGTGTCGCCTAATTGTTTGTTGGGTATTGTCGTAACTACTAAATAATATTATAAACAGCGAATTCCTGTGTTGTAAAGTCATTATAGTTTCCGGGTTAGTGAAGTAATAAAAAAATTATGAAAACAAACGTAAATGTTTTTGAACTATAGTATAAGATTTTCCTTTCTTCCTTTACTACGTACATTTAAGGCAGTAAAGGAATCTTATGTTTTTGTAAGTGGTTTACGACACAAAAATGTTTAAATAAGACATATATAATATATATGACATTGTACTTAAATAAGCACATAACACCATAACATTTCCACTGTCGATAAGCCATAGGTAAGGGTAAGCGACTTGTAGAATTGACGTTCTCAAGTTTTTTTTTATATATCACGCTATCACGCACGTCTTTTTTAGTTCTTTTTGGTCAAATCTGGCAAACAAGATGGTAATAATCAGTTCCATTTTCGATTGAGCGGAATTTTTTATTAGGTAAGTACTTAACCTTTGTTAGAAAAAATAAAACAAAATAAGTGTAGGAAGGTACATTAAATACCATTCAAATAAAATAGTCTACAACATGTAGGTAATGTAATATCATAACGTAATCTGTTTACCTTTGTTTTTGATTGACAGATGGTCAGTTAACAACGGTCGCGGGCAAAGAATCGTGATTAAATCCTTCAAAACAAAACAAAAAACATAGAAAATGCTAAATTCTTAAACAAAAATATTGTATTTCATTAGAATTAATCATAATATGGGTGCCTACCTAAGCAGTATTTAGTAAATATGTATGTAAAATTATATAGGTAATATATTATTGTAATTCATCGCGAATTAGTTACGTAGGTATCTATATTAAACAATAAATAAACGAATTCTCGCCGGCGTAACCAACCCAAGCAATACTTGCGAATCGAGATTAATTAAGTTCGAACAAAATTAAGAATTCACGCAATATCAACAAAAGTATCTAGATCAACAACATCGGCTTACAAAGCTTGCCTCCATAAACACGAATTTAATCGAAACAATGACGTAATAAGAACACTACGCTTCGCTTGTTCAGTTTTAATTGAATAAGAAATGGTAACCCAACAAATTGCATCAAACCACAAATAGGTAGCACTTGGGAGGCATTGAACAACGCCAAAAGACACAGCGGTAAACGGGGAATGAAAATGTGCAGATTTTTACTCGCTTTGAACAAAAATGTGAATTTTAGGCAGCGGCTTAAGCTATCGTTCTCTCGCGGGAAATCATAAGCCAATTTTAAAATTGCACTCAAACGTATGACGTTGAAATTCAAATGAAAAAGAGTTGAGTTCTCCTGCAACCGTATCGTAATACGCGGAACAAGCGCCGTTATTAAATTGTCGTTTACATCCCTTTTTGCAGCGCACTCAGCCACGCAAACACTAATGACTTGAATATTGCCATTGCCAGGGAATCTTCGTAGGATTGCGGCATTTGCATGCTAACAGCCGAGCCCGGCTTTCTTTATTAATTGCTTGCCGGTTGCCGTATGGCGGTGCGATGCGGTTCCATTGTAAAGATAGGGAGCGGCGTAAAACTTATGGAAGTCGAAGCCATTAAACTGCACGGAAATGTAATTAAATACGGGTTGAGAGTAATGCAACGGAGTCCTTCTTCCTCGCGTTGTCCCGGCATTTTGGCCACGGCTCATGGGAGCCTGGGGTCCGCTTGGCAACTAATCCCAGGAATTGACGTAGGCACTAGTTTTTACGAAAGCGACTGCCATCTGACCTTCCAATCCAGAGGGTAAACTAGGCCTTATTGGGATTAGTCCGGTTTCCTCACGATGTTTTCCTTCACCGAAAAGCGACTGGTAAATATCAAATGATATTTCGCACATAAGTTACGAAAAAGTCATTGGTACGAGCCGGGGTTTGAACCCGCGACCTCCGGATTGCAAGTCGCACGTACTTACCACTACGCCACCAGCGCTAATAGTAAGATGAAGTAATAAGATGTAAATATACCTACTTTAGAGATAAATGAAGCGGGGTTATAGATTTGCATTGAGGTAACTATCAGGCGTTTTTAATTATATATTAATTCAAAGCAAATTAATTAATTTTATTTTATATGAATTAGGGTATTTTCCTGACTGATCAAATCAGTTCCTTTTTTCGAACTGTCAAAACGATTAGCTACTATGGAATTTATATGAAAACTGAATTAGTGAAGTGACGTCACGGTCAAGTTACCTACTCTTTAAAGTCATATTACTTATCTGATTTATTAAAATACAAATTATTGTCAGAAACAACTGCTCTCTACGTTTTTCTGATAATTTTTTGGTTACTTTATTTCGTGCATGATGTGAAATATTCTTTTATAAATACAACTACAACTCGCTGAGCTTCTATTTACATAAAATTGCTATTGTAATACTAATTTTATCTCCGTGAGCCAAAAACGATTATTTGCCGGTTCAGTTACTATGGTATAAATGTGCCTACTTTGCTCCAAACTTTGAAATTTTATTTTAATTTTAAAATTATACTGTGGTACTTAGATAATATTTATATATTGTATATGCTGATTACAAGTAGACCATCACTACTACGTGTCTTGTCATATTGTATCTATCATGTTGTAACACTTAAATGAAGTTATGATATAGTTTTTATATACAGTGCGTAAATTTAATACGGGCAAACCTTTGTACCAAACACGGTAGTTAGCATAGGACCTAAGAAATACATTGAAATAACTTTTGCTTAGAAATACAATTAAAAAATTAAATATACAAAAATAATTCGGCTCGCAATGTAAAACAACACACAAGTTACGAGATACGAGTTTTTTATACTAATTGTTGACGCTTGATGAGTTAGTATAAAAATACGAGCTTTTTATACTAACTCATCAAGTGTCAACAATTAGTATAAAAAACTCGTAATGTCATGTCATGTTATGTTTCGTAACTCTTCAATTTCACTAAAGGTGACAGTCCATTTCCAACCGCAGCTGCACTACTGTTCATTTTACTATGGAAATTGACAGTTGGGGTGATTCGTCGACCGCCATTTTGATAACATCGCCTCGTGATTCATTTCTTTGTTTTTGTTTATTAATGTTGTTTAAAGTGTAATATTGATAGCGTATTATGCAGTAAACTAATGTGGAAGTGTGCAGATAATGAAAAATTAACCATGAAACGCGTTTAACCACCATTCTGGCGTCAACGCCGGGTAGCCCACGCGGGTCCTTGTAAAGTCCAGCTTTACAAGAGCTGCATAACCCAACTACCGAACAACGTCGTGCTCTAGAGCATTTGGTATTTCTACCTCTAACCGTGGCTGGCTAGAGCCCTATAGGCCATAATTTTATACTTTTATACCGTACACTGGCTGAAGTTTTTTACAAATAATACTTATTAATTCGATCCCACGTGGGATACACTTTGACGTTGGCGAAATCATCGACAGTATCGATGGAGCCATATTACGCAAATATTGAATTGAATTGAATTGACAGTAACAGCGACGCGTTCAGTACCAGTAGTGCAGCTGCGGTCAGAAATGGAATGTTACGCATAAATTAAATCCATGAAATGAAATTATTGAAATTAAATGAAATTATAAATTAAAAACTGAATGCAACACATTCAGTTTTTAATTAAAATTAATAATATTTGTATTCGATTGAAATAAATATCAGGACAGCCGAAGGTACCAGTATTGGACTGAAAAAACAAGGCCTGTTGATACGTGCAGCAGCTATCATCCCGTGTGTATGTACGCGCGGATCGCTGGACAAAGAAGATTATTTTTATTGCACTCTGGTATCGCAGCGGCCCGAAATCGCTCGGGATTGAGAGGTAAATCAAAAATTCGGATCTCTGTTTGCTAACAACCGCCAGTTTGCTTAACATCGCAGAAATCATTTCGTCGATTTGGAATGTCGAGAATAAAATAATACGCATTCCGTTATTAAAAAAATGTCAAACATATAAAAATTGCTTAAAAGTATAGCCTGTCCGATTTCTAAGATCAAGTTCGCAAGTCTTGATCTTAGAAAAGCGGACAGACTATATAATAGTTACCGCTTAAGTTATCTTTCTTTTTATGATTTTTTTATAGACGTTCTGCAATAAAAAGCAAACTAGTTATTAATTAGAGAGCGAATAATTATGCAAGATTAAGAGGAAATATTGTTACCTCATAATCTTGCAATGTACTATTTAAAAAATACAAATTATTCGGAAAATAATTGCGAACGATACCATTTACTCAATTATTATAGAATTCTGTACCTTAAAAGTAAACTACGAAATCCTAAAAATACCCTTGAGGATCACTTCTTTTAACGCTTTATTAGTCTAACACAATCAAAATATTCACCCGTTAATGTCGCATATTACAAACCTACCTACTTACCGACCTAAGCAAAATATTAAAAATATATAAGAAGCAATTGCAAGAAGCAATCTAATTTAAGAAGAAGTAATCGTATACAAGCAAAGGGGAAAAAAAGCCTTGAAATGGCAAGTTTATGTGAGTTAGCTTGTTAACTACATCAAAGAAAATAAATCGATCTCCAACTTATATCAGGTTGAACTTTATTCCAGTTTAATTACATTATTTTTTCCAGAAAGAAAAGGATAAATTAGCTTTTGTTTTTCAACGATTTTTGTGGGTGCTTTAAGATCCGTTTATTACCTACATATATTTTGTGGACAAAAAGCTTGTAGGATTTGAGAAAATTTTCTATCCTACTAAATAAAAAATAACAATCATAAGAAATCTATAAACGTAATGACAAATGATAAATCCCTTCAGAACTTGAAAGAAGCCGATGTGTTTGCAATCAAATTCGAAAATGGGTAGGAACATAAAGTACCTAACTTCTTTATTTTATTTGCTCACAGAACAGTCCCAGGGCCCCAGGCGCATCGTAAAAACTAGCTTTATGCGTAAATCAAGCAAGCGTGTGAATGCAACTGCAAATTGCAACTACATATTATTAAACAGACGACAGTTAACTGATATGATACCAATATCATTCTAGTATAGGTTTGATGACAGTATTAATTGCCAGTGCACGTTCGAATTGGCCTGTTAGCGTTGGGTAAAACCACAAATCTAATAGGCATAGAAGATTTCTTGGCCACCATCAAAAACGCAGCGAAAATCGGAATAGTGCCATTAGAAGAGTTGAATTCTACATTTCTGTGATTGCATGAATTGTAAAAGTATGCTCTGATGTATAACCACCCTGCCGCTGCAGCTATGGACAGTCTAAATCCCCACGTATTATTCGGCACGCCCGGTCACGAGAGCATAATTACGCCTCACTTCCAGTGAGTTAAAGCACAGGGTACCAAGCAGAAATTTCGTCGGGTAATGGAAGGGAAAGTACCCATAGGTATTTTTGTATAAGAATCGCAAAAATGCCTTTTGGATTTTTTCTAGAAGCAGGGCATAAGTGACCTCGTGAGGGTTTCACACTACAGACGTTGGCTACTGTCGGTGACTAGGATTCTTATGTGGCCATGAAAATTAAGGTTAGGGTCAAATGTGACACCCAGGTTATGTCTTAGTACAATCATGCGGGACTCTAAATCCAAATGTGGTTATGTTTTTCAATTTGTTGCATGTCTCTATCGCACTGATGAAATGCTCATATACCTACGTGATAGTCTCTCTTTTGGCCCACTTTAAATATGTTTAAGCGTTAGCGCGATATTATCTCGAACACACGGAGACAATATTAATTTCTCCAAATTACACCGGTGTCTGGGTTGTTCGCGTCCTTTTCGGTGGGATCTCGCCGTTGCGGTGGACAAAGCCCGCTTACGCGGGTCGGGACGAGTACTATTCACGCGAATTTCTGCAGAAATCCTCTCTGTCACATAAAGTGCGCCATTATTCACGAGATACTAGTTCAACTGACAATGATCCCCGTACATATGATAAATCGAATAGCCCCAGTTTTACGATGTGAATGTGACTATGACTATACCTATATTTATAGATAATCTTATAAGATTTATACATTTCATTAAAAGGAAGATTCATATAGCTAGCTGCACTCGCATCAATAGGGAATATTACGCGAAAGACTGCGTAGGGGGCGCCACTCCCACAATAAGTGACAATCTAAGGGTCTACCGCACACGAGAGAGTCGAAATTTTGTTGTCTAACCTCTCTGTCACTCTTGCATATTCTAGCGATAAAGGAGGCAGATAGCTGAGTTTCGATTTCGCGTTTCCCGGTAGGCCCTTTGTAAACAAACCACCTTGCTGATGTATCAAAAACAGTTTAAGGTACAGTATGTATAAGTTACTCTATGGTATACTTAAGTCACTATATAGTGCTGCACTCTGGCGGAAAAACATTGGAGTAATATTCCCTATTATAAATAAACGAGATACGGTTCTAAAATGGTATCATAATAATGCTTTAAAATAATATCATATTATGTCATTCATTAATTCATTATACATATTTAGTTACCTGAATTAAGGAAATAAATTGGCATAGACTCCCAAAACCATTTTCTATTTTGCTTTAGTATGGTAAATTGGCTCCATATCTGAGCGCAACTATAATATTAACATCCGTGCACGATAAAACATATTTCAATTTAAACTTGGCACAGTTCACTTAAAACGAGAACGGTTCAAGATAACACATCCATGTTCAGTGAGGCTTCATTTCTAACTTAATAAAATATTATTCCCGGCCTCAGTGAATTAAATCATAACTTACCTTGGAAGAACCGAAACGCCCGTATATCGTCGTTGAGAAATATCTTCTCTTTTCCTCTTACTCGTACATCTTATTTTCAACAAACGAGCGAGCTGCGCGCTTTGTACCGTTTCTAGTGAAGGTTCTCTTATGAAACTCGTAACTAAGACAGAAATAAAAGGCTATACTACAACTTTGATTAAAAAGAGCGGGATGCCCCGGCACGAAATATCTGCTAGTAACATACCTACAATTTATCTACCAGCGACATGTTTTTAAATTGGACGCTATAAAATATTCCACCCCGAATTCAATAAGGTCGGAAATGAAAATAGTTTAGTCAACGTTTCAGGAGACTCGACACAAAATTATTTTCTACTCGGGGGTGAGGGGGCGTTTTTAGAGGCATATATGTCCAAGTATCAGAAAGACTGGGTGTCATAATGTCCATGCTCAATTAGTCTGAATGTGGTCCGAATGTTTTAATGACCTGATGTCGGAAAGTCCAGATGTAACAATACCCATTTGACAACAAGTCCATGATTGATACGCTATTTAGGGTTCTAGCTAAATGGGATACTCCATAGCGTAAGTACGGAGCAACCAATTTAGCTAGGACCCTAAATGGCGTAACAATCCCGTGTAGTGACTGTACCTAAATATCAATTGCGATGCTTCTAGAAGCGGAGCGGTTAAAAAAACCGGCCAAGTGCGAGTCGGACTCGCGCACGGAGGGTTCCGCACCATCAACAAAAAATACAGCAAAACAAGCAACAAAACGGTCACCCAAGTACTGACCCCGCCCGACGTTGCTTAACTTCGGTCAAAAATCACGTTTGTTGTATGGGAGCCCCACTTAAATCTTTATTTTATTCTGTTTTTAGTATTTGTTGTTATAGCGGCAACAGAAATACATCATCTGTGAAAATTTCAACTGTCTAGCTATCACGGTTCGTGAGATACAGCCTGGTGACGGACGGACGGACGGACGGACAGCGGAGTCTTAGTAATAGGGTCCCGTTTTTACCCTTTGCGTACGGAACCCTAAAAATGAGCCAGCCATTATGCCCGCTATCCAGCCACTCTGTGACACTCCCGTTGTTAAAACTAAATCGACGCGCACTACCCACACGCTGCTGTGAAAACGAACACTGAAACCTTTCACTGGTGTACAAAAGGCGCAGTCAGCTGCGAATGGACTTAATTGATTTTTCTACTCACATACTGTTCCCGACGCCCACAGACTTGTCATTTTCGCGCTCGCGCTTGACAGACAGCTGAAGTGTGCGAAAGGGAAGCCATCACGTATATGAACATACCATGAGTGCGAAAGAGTCAGACTACCAATGAGAAAACGTGACCACTTTTGATTTTGACGACGGCCGCGGACGGCCAAGAGCGTATCACAGTAATTTTCAAATTGAAAAATATACACGGATTAGGACGAAAAGTATTAAATAAAGTAATTCAGTGAAGATTGTGTCTTGTAGTGTGCCGGATTTCAGTGTTACAGTGCCAAATAATCCAAGCAAACACTAATTTCAGAGGATTTATGATATTCCTAACGAAATTTTCATAACGATATTTTGTCAAATTAACAGCGTAAAAAGTGTAAGAAGCCGGTTTATAAAGTTCATTATAAGTTTTTCTTCCTTTGTGTGCTAATATTTTATCATATTAGTCTATAATTTAAAATATTTTGTGTAAAAACATAACCTGTTACTTTACGCTAGGGCTTGACAAAATGTTCATATGACAGTATCGATAACTTGTCGGTATATTAATAGCTATGTAATTATTTCTTCACAAGACATCATTAAGATATTAGCTTTTATAACCGACTTCAAATAATAACGATTGTTATACCTTTTTGAAGGTGCTCATGTTTAGCGGTAAATTTAAACTTCACTTTCCAACACAGTAAGAGTTACATTAAGATAAGTCTGCAACGATTTTGATAGTACACGCAGTGCAAGTGTTATTTATACGTCATAATGTCGTAGAATTTTAACGTTTAAAATAACACATTTGAAAAAGTAGTCGATAAAGCAATCAAACATCGACAGATTATTAATATGTTGTAACATGACATCACTATTTTCGATCTCACATAGACAATTTACGCACACACTTGCATTTCATTTTTGGTCGCACTTTTGAAGATTGACAGTTGTTCTAGTCATATTAATTCTATGCCGACGCCACGTCTGTGACAGATATAAGTACCTATAAACAATTTATAACAAGCAAAACAAAACGTTTCAAAAACTTTAACCCGACTATGGTTTTTCGTAACAAACCTCTTTCAAAATTGACTAAACCTTTGTTATTTATTGACACTCAATTCATAAAAATCGGATCATTTAGCTTAAACCTATAATGGAACACACGACATAATAAAATATTAGTAATAATAAGACAAAAGCTAAATAAAGAGAGTAATAATCATAGAGAGTTGGGTTATGTATAGGGAGAGAAGGGATGAAAGGGGGTGAGATGGAATTTTAAGGCTACTGCTACAAAAAATATGTATTCCAATTTAAAATGGAGCTATAGTATACAGGGTGCCCGGTAATTAATGGATAACCTTCTAACCACTGACAGGTTTTCGAGATAATCGAACTTTTCTGTCTTTTTAGGGTTCCGTAGCCAAATGGCAAAAAACGGAACCCTTATAGATTCGTCATGTCTGTCTGTCTGTCTGTCTGTCTGTCCGTCTGTCCGTCCGTATGTCACAGTCACTTTTCTCCGAAACTATAATAACTATACTGTTGAAACTTGGTAAGTAAATGTATTCTGTGAACCGCATTAAGATTTTCACACAAAAATAGAAAAAAAAACAATAATTTTTTGGGGTTCCCCATACTTGGGTCATTCTCTCATTTCGTGCAAATCGGTGAGATTCTCTCGATTTGTAATTTTTGTTTTAAATGGTAAACTTTTGAGTTTCGTCAATTTGTGGATTCATTTATTAACATTTTTCTGCTAAAGGCACCTTTGTAACGTTATTACTTTTCATTTAATAAGGCTACTGGTAATGAACTACGCGCTGGTAATGAATTCGGCCGAGATGGTAATTTTATCAGTGGACGGTAATGAAACAAACTTATGAAATCGAACATATTCTATGTATATAAGTATGTATTTATCTATATACGTATGTATATCGTCGCCTAACACCCATAGTACAAGCTTTGCTTAGTTTGGGGCTAGGTTGATCTGTGTAAGATGTCCCCCAATATTTATTTATTTATTTATTATTTATATAAAAAACTGTATTTCAAGAAAATTAACACCAATTAAAATCAACAATATTAAAAACATGTGTCTTAAGCACTGCGGAGATGATCAAACCGACTTGACATACACTTGGAGTTGACAATCTCAACTTATAATGTTCAAGCTAGATGGTACATTCACCATTTACTTATCATCATTATAAGTCGAGATTGTTAACCCCAAGTGTTTGTTAAGTCGGTTTGATCATCTGCGCACCATATCACATTAAACATAGTTTTCAAATTTTCAAAAATTAGCATAGACAAAATATATTTAAATCATTCGCGTTTTGTACCTATGTAATTTTTTTTTATCGTTTTAACCCTATAGTGTGGGGTGTCGTCGGATAGGTCTTTAAAAATAAATAGGAGTTTGCAAACAACATTTTTTGATAAAGTCAATCAATTCGGAAATAATAATTTAGAAAGAATAAAAAACGGTTATTCCTTCTAACTTTTGAAAAATGGATCCAAAAAATATGGAAAAAAATCATAAAAATAGTGCTTAATAAACTCATTCAAACAAAATTAAAGCGAACTTGATAAGTTAAGCCGTTTATGAGTTATCGCTAAAAGTCTTCCCTTCTTATTTTATTTAAAAGCCTGGCAAACCTTATTTGTGACCGGATTTTCGCAAGCAACCCTATAACCACATAATAGTGACCGGAAAAAGATAGGCAACCTAGTTGATTTATATTGTACAAGTTGTATACTTTCCATTGGAACTTATTTCGTTTGTCAGACAGATCGGTGAAATTTAAAGAAAAAAAAATTTTTTTTTTCAAAAAATAATTAAACATAGTTTTGACCATATTTCTTTAAGCAACCCTATTTATTTATGTTCAGGAATATATTTTCTTTCATAATATGTAAGTTTCATCCGTCAGACATATCGGTGAAGGTCGACCATCTTAGACTACAAAGGCTCCCCGGTTGGGCTCCCCTATTATCATATACAGTTTTAAATGTTTATAACAACGTAATATTTATAATAACTAAGCCTCTTTCCATTAAATGCACTGCCTCGAATATATTATCATTACCTTCTTAAGTCATTCATTACCTTTCCCAGTAAAATTAGAAGGAAAAGAAGTGAATGAAACCGATATGAATGAAGT
Source organism: Cydia amplana (assembly GCF_948474715.1). Taxonomy (NCBI): domain Eukaryota; kingdom Metazoa; phylum Arthropoda; class Insecta; order Lepidoptera; family Tortricidae; genus Cydia; species Cydia amplana. The sequence continues at coordinate 12,822,373 of NC_086071.1, read as the reverse complement.
TTTGGAAGTTTTTGTCGCCTACATCAGTTGGCATCAGACCTTAATTTTGCAGAATAAACCATCTGAAAGGGGACACTAAAACACTTCATTACGTATAATTATAATAATGTACACTTGCTACTTACTGTATAAATCACGCGATGGCGATGAAGACTAACGAGAACCACACTCCTTCCCGACCCGAGAGATCGTATATATTTTCGCTAACAGCGGCACACGGGCGTCCGCTACGAGATCACGCGGCCAACTGACTGACGAACAATGTGTTGCATCGGCGGTAGGCGCTATATACCCTCGCTATATAGCAAAATATAGCTAATCTATTTCTCGCGTCGGTAATGAAGAAATTACTTGAACCATACACTTATAAGGCTGTATAGTTTTTATTATTTATTTCTAGCTTCTAATATTATACGATTTAAAACATAACTAAATAAGTCATTTATTGAACAAACAACGAATTTTCTATTTGTAGTATCTTAAGGTTAAAATGTAGGTCAAAGTTATATATTCACGCGTTACATGTAGAGATGAATGAAAAAATTGGGTGTTAATTGTACATATAAAGAAAATACATATCTTTTTAGAATTGTTCATTGGAGAGACATATACTTTAGGCCCTATGTTACAACCTTGCATTAACAGATATTTGAAAACGCCACCACATTTTTGGTAAATTTCCGAAAACACCGATTTGCACGAAATGCGAGAACGACCCACTTAGAACTGAACCTCAAAATTTTTTTTTTCATCAGACCCATACGTGTGGGGTATCTAATAGTATCTATGGATAGGTCTTCAAAAATGATATTGAGGTTTCTAAAATCATTTTTTTCTAAACTGAATAGTTTGCGCGAGAGACACTTCCAAAGTGGTAAAATGTGTGCCCCCCCCCCCCCTGTAACTTCTAAAATAACAGAATGATAAAACTAAAAAAAATATATGATGTACATTACCATGTAAACTTCCACCGAAAATTGGTTGGAACGAGATCTAGTAAGTAGTTTTTTTTTAATACGTCATAAATCGCCTAAATACGGAACCCTTCATGGGCGAGTCCGACTCGCACTTGGCTGCTTTTTTAATAGCTAGCACCATACTTCAAATTTAGAAAAGTGCGATTATGTCGAAAACCACGAAACTTTTACTAGACCTATAAGTGCATTTTCTGGACCATCCTAAGGTGCCCTGTCGGTGGTTAGAAGGTTATCCATTAATTACTGGGCACCCTGTATAGTATAGTAGCAGTAAAGTATGAAATTCCATCTCACCCCAATTACGAGGGACTACGGGGTGACGTGGGATTTCTTGTTTATCGTCAAAGTTATGAAATGGAACTACCCAAAATAAAATAAAAACTAAAATACAAGCGTCCGGAACACTTATTATATACACTATTCAGTTTTCATATGTAAAAATAAAATGTTATCGAGGTTTGAATGTCAGTTTTGCCCCTACTCACCCCATTTTACGGTACTTGATCTAATTGTTAAGTCACTAACATCTCACAGAGAACCAAAGTGAACGAAGATCATTTTGAAAAATTCGAAAATTGACAATGACGTCAATACATAAGTGACGATGATGATGGTGGCTAGTGTGAATGTGAAATATACGATCCAAACATAATTTCTACCTAATTTCGGTTTCTGCATAAGTTACACATCGACAATCTAACTGGCACAGACATTCTAAATCTTAGCTTATTCCCTACTAAATGGTAAGCAAAAAATAAATTATTTTCATTAAACGAAAACAAATCACAACAGTATTTGTAATTCAAATCATTATTCATTGGAAACGTAATTTCGTAAATACCAAAGGGATCCAGCGTACGAAACAGCAAATGGAAAAACAATTTCAAAATTCATAATGACGTTACACGTTTTCCATATTCAATCGCGCGTTTTTATTACCATACATTTTGTTTTGACGACGTAAATCAAGTGTGCAATGAACGAACATTGATTTACAAGTGAATGAGCAATCAAGCACGAAACGCAATATTGTCGTGATACAGTCAGTTGAATCTGATTCGGAACTCAGCGGCCAGATTTTCACTCAATTTATTCACAAATGAAGACTGTCAGCGTTTCTGGCCAAATATTAAATCCATTTTGTGAGAACAAAGACGTCAATTCTTAAAACAATGAAATAAAGCCTAGTTTATTGGTTATCTATGTGCGGTACAAGTGAGATCGACAATCGTAGGCTAGCGCAATTTACTTAGTCATATTTTCGTAGTTGAATGTTATAAGCATTCGTATAAAGTCAAAACAAAATCGTTTATTTTTACAAACTTTTTACGCATTCATTGCGCCGCAATTTCATTAAGGTAGTAAATGCTTTCGATTAGGTTTCATATGTAAATAATAATAAACACGCAATTTTTTTAACTAAAGTCATCATTATTCTAATGTTGACACAGTTTTTTGCAACTAATCCCTAAAGTTAGCGAAGTTTTTATGAAAGCGACTACGAACACGAATAATACAGCTACAGCTGACTATTGACATCATAAGAAACCTCCGACCTCATTTAATTCATATCACAGGAAAATATTGTCAGTAAATTTCACAAAACGAGCAAACGAATTGACTCCCATTTTCCCATACCCTTCGTTCTAACTTTCCGGTGCCCATCTACAATTGGCAAACTTATAGTTATTGCCCTTACGAGTTTCGACCCTTTTCCATTTCAATTTACAGACGTGTTTTCAATACTCTTGGGAACTATGGAACTATCCCTAGAAAAACGCAATAAGTGAAAAGGTTGGTAGGTACCTACATTGCTGAAGTAGAATGGCGCAGATAAAACATTTACCTGTCCTAATAATGGAAAATCCTCTGATTATATTGCTATAGGGTGCAACAACGTATCTTCCCGTATTATTTTATAATAGTGAGAGTATTCTTTATCTTAATTTATGATAAAAGTAGAAGAAAAATTTGTTTTTAAATAAATTCATGCTGCAAGCGAACCGATGGCGAAAATTTCTGATGAAGTAGAAATTTAAGACTATAGAGAATTATAATTGTGATTTTCATTAAATTTCTTATCAAAAGTCATGAATAACGACATTTGGAAGGAAGTTGAGTTTGAGACAGAGTCTATTGTGAAACTTCTGTAATATTGGAAGCTGTAAATTTATTCCGACGTTCAGAAGTAAACCAAACCCTTTCAATAAAATTGAAACGTTCAGAGATCGAACATTATCTATGCGATAACGTAGAGTATAATGGTTGAACTTTTTGGAACGGGACTAGGAACTATTTATAATAAATAAAAAAGAAACATATTTAATTACATTCTGTATTTTTTATTACATTAATAAATTACATTCTGTATTACATTAATCGCGAATATCGCGATGTTTAGTGATTTAAGACTGTAATATAGATGTAGTGGAATCCACCAACTGCAATTGGTTTCGCAATCCTAATAACTAACATAATTTATTTTGTGTCATAATATAAACACGTTAAAACTACTAACGTAATTAGATATGAGAACCTCTACATATTTCAAAGTATTTTTTTTTCAGCATTTCACCTTTATGGCACCATCATAATAATTTTTAAATATTTCATTTGCCACTGGTTGTTTTCATGGGGATTTTACACAGATGGTGATATTTATGAGGGTTTCAGGGACTTTAAACAAACCCAAAAACCTCAGGGCGGTTTGCTGGGGAAAATATTTATGATCATTGCAGCTGGCTCAGCCAATTACCATCCCCTCGCAAAAAATGACGATCCTAATTCACTACTTTGTCGTAATTGCGTCAATTCGTTGGACTTTATGGGAACTGATAGGTACTGGTTATTATTTTATTTAACAATTATAGGGTATTTTATCTAGTTAATCATCATCTTCCTCGCGTTGCCACGGCTCATGGGAGCCTGGGGTCCGCTTGGCAATTAATCCCAGAAATTGGCGTGGGCACTAGTCTTTATGAAAGCGACTGCCGTCTGACCTTCCAGAGGGTAAACTAGGCCCTTATTGGGATTAGTCCGGTTTCCTCACGATGTTTTCCTTCACCGAAAAGCGAAGCTTATGTACGAAATATCAAATGATATTTCGTACATAAGTTCCGAAAAACTCCTTGGTAATACAAGCCGGGGTTTGAACCCGCGACCTCCGGATTGCAAGTCGCACGCTCTTACCGCTAGGCCACCATCGCTTCTATTTTATCTAGTTAATATAATATCGAAAATTAATTTAAATATGATATAAAAAAAAACCGGTGAAGTGCGAGTTCGTTTAAAATACTGGCGTAACGTTAATATTAAATGTTTATCATTCAAAGTCATCATTTAAAAGTCAATTCTACCAGCCAACATAAGGAAACAACTCAAAATTTGCATCAGAATACTTTGCCCCACATGTGGATAAAATGCAACTTTCTCATCAATTTTCGAACGATCAAGAGAGATTTTACCGGTTGGTGTGGTGAAAAAATAATTGACTTAATTTAAGCAATCCTGTCTTTTATTATTGAACGTACGTTGCTACCACAGACGTTATGTACCTACCACAGACAAGACATCCTCCAGACTGAGCATAGTAGCGCTACCCCCTCTGCCACAAATATACAGTAGTTTTACTCCATTTTCGAGTCAAAGTGTCTTTGTGTGACGTCCGTGTCTTTGAACGGACCAATCACGGCACGGGACTCGCTCAACTCGTCCCCCGCACCCCGCACCCCGCACCCCAGTATTTTTGGCAGCATAGGTTTCATGAAATAATTGCTCTAAACTCCGTCTAGAGGATTCCTAGTCTATGGTACTTACTAACTACTTAGTTACGTACCATTATTGGCAAGGTGCGCAGTCGGTGGAGGGGGAAGTGGCGCTGATCGTCACAAACACAGGTAATCTTATGGAATGTCTGACATTAGTCCTAGCGGCAGCCGCTTGAACTAATTTTACGCCATAAGATTTAACGTAGAAAGTCTGCCAAAATGAGGGCAGCACCAGTCGTGCACCTAGCGAATAATTATTACTTGGATATATGCACCTAGGTCTATGTTGCTCTGTGGTCTATGACCGATTAATCCGTCTTTGGCGTTGGACCTGCGGTGCGTATATATCGGTCATTGGCGTCCAAAAGGTTAATAACATAGTTTCAATAGCATCCACGACAGGGATGCAAACATATGCCCCGTAAACGAGACAAAAACCCAGGCCCTCTATCACTGTCAGACCCAACTTTTCATACCCACTCATTCGCGTTAAACGGTGTTACGGCCGCCTATCAATTACACTTGCTGTGTAAACGAACAATGTCAACAGGAAGGGAAGAGCTCGCAGCCTTTGACATTCGCATCAATCATGTGAGCTTTGGATATTTTTCTCTATTTTCGCGTTTGTGTGTGAGATGTAATTTTCCAGAGGTGGAATACAAACATAGACTAGGAATAGAGCAATTATTTCATGAAACCGATGCTGCCAAAAATACGGGGGTGCGGGGGAACGAGGTGAGCGAATCCCGTGCCGTGATTGGTCCGTTCAAAGACACGGACCAGTCACGGCACGGGATTCTGACACTTTGACTCGAAGATGGAGTAAAACTACCGTATATAGTGGCAGAGGGGGTAACGTTACTATGCTCAGTCTAGAGGATGTCTTGTCTGTGAATACAAATTGTTCATAAAAATAACGGGTTGCACTCCGGGAGTGCCGATAGAAGTGAAAACTCACCTCACTATGTTACCGACGCCCGGTAACACGATACATACGTTTAGCGGAGGTATTCTATTTATTTATCATATATTATTATCATTCTCAAATAAGATCACACTTTTTCATTGACATGTTTATTTATATACTGCCATGACAACGTCAAATTATTTGAAAGAGTGTGTAAAAAGGTAACTATAGGTTTTGAAAAGGAGTCCGCAACATAAATATCAAATAACATTGAGTTTTTCTTTATTGATTTAAATGCCATCTAAATTATGAGTGGCCACCTTACGGGGCTTACGGTCACGTGATCGCCTTACGCTGTCTCGAGTTTATCATTTTTTTCCCACCTCAAAAAGTGCCGAGCGCCGCTAAAGAAGTTTTCACTTCAAAAACTGCATACCCAGTTTAAGTAGATTTCGAAGCGGCTCGCAAAAATACACCTATGTTCCAAAGTTCATTAAAATATAGCTTATAGTAGACGGACGGACAGATGGACAAGACGTAATTATGAGGGTTACGTTTTAGCCATTTTGGCTACGGAACCCTAAAACTGAGGCCAATTTTAAATAAAGATTAAGTGCATTTCGCTGTATCTTCCCGAAGGCATTTTTCAATGAAGATAGCAGTAATATGACATTGCAACTGACTCTGGCTGAATACCGAATTCGATTTAAAGATCTCGTGCCACGGAACGGAATGAATAAAAGTCACATTTTCGCTCGTCTGATGCCAACCGACGCTCCCTTTATTGGTATTTCGTATTGAAATTTTAAGCAAATTGTATATTCGGTAAAATAACGGGTTTGAGAGTGGCCCGGATCGCTCATTTCGATGTAAATGTGTCACTTGCGTACACGACGCCGCCTGGCTATCACCGCGAATATTGAGTGTACCCAACGTTTTATGATACGATCATTTTTTCACTGGATCATCACATATCTTGTGTTTTATGGCTTTTGGAATTTAAACCACACGGTGCTTACATGTCTGCAATATTTTTTGAACACAAAACACATCATTCGATACGCTTGATGTTTTTCTATTCATTTTTCATATACTTTTGAAATTAAATCTGGGCGAGACGAAACGTCGAAAAAAAAAAGCAAAATAAATACATCTAGTATGTTTTAAATCATGCAGATACATATGGTTTCAATTAGTTTTAGGTACTTCCTGCATCTCTCACTGTATGTAATAAGCATTAAGCATTCTCTATAAAAATTATTGTTGCAAACATTGTCGCTTCTTTACACGCATAAAAAACCCACTTGATTTATAAGCCAGTTTCATTCGTTATGATTTACGGTAGCAGCGCGAATATTAAAGATTCGTATTGATATATTATTCCTTTATCCCTATTCGCCCTTTCTGCTATTTACGAGAGTTTCCCCTACCCCCATAACTTTCATCGGCCCTTTTACGGGGACTTGTTAGAGAGGACTTTTTTTTATAAATATTCGTCAATTTGTTAGGAATTCTTACGTTAAAATTATGGTTTTTGTGGCTCTTGATAAACTAAATACTTAATCAATGTTGAATTGAAATTCTGCAGTAAGTAGGTATTTAAAATACATACAGGGTGATTTTGTTATCTCTGACCAAACTCTGAGGCGTGATCATGTAGGTCATTCTGAACAACTTTCATTATGGGACCAATGCCGAACACGCGAAAAATTACTTGGATGTTTCATACATTCCGGCTAATGTGATATGATTATGATGCCGCTGATTTCTATGAGACAGCCAAATTTTTTTGGTGTCAGCTAAATGTTGGTGATTAAAATTTCAACCTGTTTAATGGAAATTAAAAAAAATACTTACGTTCAATCACTTAGCCCGAAAGGAATGAAAACTTGTAAACACAAAAAGGCAAAATATTATCATAAATTAGAGAATTAGGTCAGATTAAAAAAAGAAAAGATTGGTTTTGATACTAAAATACTTATTGAAACTGTAGACCTAGGTGTAGTACTGGAATAGAAACGGGTAGTTTTACGGTACTTTATTTTGTACGTACCTATAGAAATAGCTTGAGCTAAGAAAAGCTGAAGAAGCTGTCCCGGTGTGAACGACCGCTTTACCTCAGAAAGGGCACTTAAAATAAATCAAAATACAATATAAATATATTCTATCGTTTTTAAGAATAGTATTTCCAATATTTTTCGCACAAAGTAGGCGTGTTTCTTTGTATTTTATTCACATTAAACATGGTGCCCGGGTAAGTATAAAACCGTTCCACGAAATAGTCCGATTGCGATCTTTTCATTTCTAGGCAGCCATAAGTAATTCTTCCCCGAATGGAGTTCAATGGAGTTGGAATCAGGATTAAAGAGGACTATAATTATATTTCTGATTACTCTATTGTTCTAAGAATTTGGTTAAACGGTATACTGTCAGAGAACTACGTGAACTCGTGGTCAAATATTCGTTTATTACCTAAAGTAGGTACTCTTTTACTAGCTATAAAACGTATCAGCAACGTACGTACGTCGTCGCTCCGAGACTTGGTTGAAAACCGTCTCAGAAAAGTCTAATCTTGTAGAAGTTGTAGAAATCGTACGTTGTCACGTGTCACGTTCAAGTTTTGCTGTCAATTATGTCCCGGCAACATCCCGTCCCGCAACTCTAGCGCTGCAACTTGCACATTGGGTCAGAAAGGAGAACCTAGGCGGAATTTTTTCAACATATCCCAAATTCAGTCTTATTATGGATATTCAATATGTTGTGTACGTAAAATATACAGCTATATTTGTGATAAAAAAAACTTATCTAACGAATTTAGATTTTCAAATCGCGTCATAGTAAACGTAACTGTAATCTTCATAGGCCAAATAAAAATATTCTTTTATAATTACACACACTATTATTAGACTTGACAAACACTTAAAACAAGAAAAAAATTAACATTAATCGTTAAAAAAACTAGTGCAGTGATATACACGCTTCAGCTTTCAGCTGCTAGTGTATTAAACAATATAATATAATAATTAGGGAACAACTGAAATTATTTTATTAAATATTATTTCAATTGTGTTTTAAGTATACTAGCTACTACAATTTTTTTTGTGTAGAATTTATAAATTATACATTGAAATAGATGTCATATACTAAAGAAAAAGTGGCCGAGTGGCCGAGGCCGGAATGGAACCAGCGACTTCAGGCCTGTGCAGACCGGATGCGTGCGCGTAGACCAGTGGTGGGCAAAGTACGGCCCGCGGGCCAGCTCCGGCCCGCGAATGGATTTTATCCGGCCCGCTGCCGGTCCTATGAAATAATTAATATATATGGCATTGGCCCACGATTCAAAAGTAAATCGCAAATAAAAATAAATTTTGGCTACAATTCTGGCCCTCCACTTAAATTTCCTAAACTTTCTGGCCCCCTATGAAAAAAGTTTGCCCACCACTGGCGTAGACATATCCTTATGAGAGACGCCACAGCGCTTGCGTGGCGTGTGCTTACGCGGCTCCAACAACTTACCCCCGGGACTTTTTGCCCCGATCTCCCCTACGTTTTGCTCTCTAAGTTTTGCTCAGAGCAGTCACGAAAAGATTGAATCACTGGTTGTGGTATGTCGCCAAACTAAAGGCTAGATTATAGCCTTCATGTATGAAATCAATTTAAATAAAACCTAATCGGAAAATAACTTTTCACACTGCTGTCAGTTTATTTTGGTTCTGGTTATGGATACCCCTTACGACCACTTTATCTCTTAAGTTTCATTTGTCTGACAAAACATTGTGAAGTGATTCGTCGGTTCTCTCTGCTCAAAACCTGTATACTAGGTAGAATTATTAATAATTTGCGGCTTTTGGGACAATTTTAGCTGAAACAGTATCTTATATTTAACCCTTACTTACTAGATAAACCTAAGCTTTTTAAAATGCGACGCAGGAAACATCAAATTATAAGAGACATGATATAAAATAACAGCGGTCGAAAAACTGATTAAATTCGCAATCACTGTAGAAAATTGGATTTCTGTTAAAGGTTGCGCATTGCGGATCCCCAAAAACTGACACGAACTTCAAAGTTCGCTTACTTCAAACATTTCTCTAGATTTAACGTAAATTGGATGTAAAAAACCATCCAGGTCAAGTCATAACTCTGCCGTGGCCGGCGGCTAAAAACCGACACAAAGCGTGCTACATCCAAATTTCCATCCACAGTGTCTTGTTTTCCTCATTTCCTGCAACAGCCGCAGGAAATAAAATCGCCATCAAGCCGGTGCTGGTAATTTAAAAATAATGCCGCAAAAATTCGTAGGAATGCGAATTTGGAAGCAAATTGCGGTGAGCATGGATCAGGCGCCGGCTGGGCGCAGACGAGTCTACTTAAGAAGATATACTGGCAACCCCATGGATTGTATGGGGGTTGTCAACGCAGCAAAAATCGTCATTTTTGTAGATGGCGTTAAATGTTGTTTATAAATTTTAGTTGCGTGTGAAAACTTTTTTTCTATTTTTAATCGTTTTACATTTTTTTGCGAGGCGGCCTTTGGTGTACGTAAAATATGTCTAATGGCAAAATATAAATTTTTGATCATCCAAACAGTTTTTGATCATCCAAACTCTTTGGTGTGGACGTATCAATTACGGTCAGAATTAAATTTAAAAAAGCTTGAATAGTAAAAAGCACTAGTTCGCAAAAAACAACTTGACGAACGCTAAACAGCTAGTCTACGTAATGTGGCACTTTTTGAGCAATTGTATTAAAAAAGTTATTGCAAGGTCTGTGATATTTTCGACTAGTAATTTTTTTTTATTATATTTTAATGATCTAAGTAAAATTTATATATTGATATACTGTTTATATATTAAATATCGTGATAATTTATTAACCCTTAATTTAACTCAAATAACTCAACGTGGAGAGTTCAAGGCTCCTTGACTCTTAATAGTCCTAATGGTTCTGGTTAGGTAAAAATACATACAGGATAAACTTACAGTAAAAATAAAGAAAGAGGGTCAAAACTTATCATCATCCTGAGGGATATAAAGGGTTAACTTATAAGTGAGACGTTATTCTGTCGTTTTTAGGGTTCCGTACCCAAAGGGTAAAAACGGGACCCTATAACTAAGACTCCGCTGTCCGTCCGTCCGTCCCGTCCGTCCGTCCGTCCGTCTGTCACCTGGCTGTATCTCACGAACCGTGATAGCTAGACAGTTGAAATTTTCACAGATGATGTATTTCTGTTGCCGCTATAACAACAAATACTAAAAACAGAATAAAATAAAGATTTAAGTGGGGCTCCCATACAACAAACGTGATTTTTGACCGAAGTTAAGCAACGTCGGGCGGGGTCAGTACTTGGATGGGTGACCGTTTTGGATCACAGTTGTTAGCTACATTACGTTCGTTTTATTGCAGGTTTATGATCTATCTTTTATTATTTTGTAATATTTCACGTGTTTTGTTGCTTTATTTGAACGCACGAAAACACAATACGGAAATAAAACATAGGTACTTCATGCCATAAACTTTACACTCTTATGACAGTAATTTGATACAGATTTCAAAGCATAATTTAATTATTAAAATTTACGACACCAAAAGCCAAGTGAGTAGGGATTGGCACTAGCTCCGTTGAAGGTGGGTACGACGCGTTAGGGCGCGTGTACACAGTGCCGCCTCCGCGCCGATACCGCACCGCCGCCGCACGGCCTCGTGTACACGGTGCCGCCGCCGCGCCGCCGCCGCACCTCCGCGCTATGTACACGAGACGCGTAAAGCCCGCCGGCGGCGGCGCAGAGGCGGCACCGTGTACACGCGCCCTTACTGTCCACTACTCAAAAGCTGAAACAAAGGGACACATATAAATGGTGACACATTTTCTCCCGAGCTCTAAAGTTCCTATTTTAGTATCTCTAAACTGACGTACAAACTATATAAGTATTTCAAGGAATTTATGATATGTCGGTCCCAAATACGGAGCTGAATAAATTTTATTAAATCCGGACAAGTTTACGACTAGTCGCGTCAGCGTTTCATCTACCTACTGGGATAAAATGGGGTTTTTAATAAAATAAATCACGGAAGGTTTGCCAGGATAACCTGTGCGTTTTACCGTGTGCTTGTGGACTGGCGAAATGCGGCGAATATAGTAGACGTACCTACCTTACACGTGATTCGCGCTATTAGTAAATAGCGCGAATCACATACAACCATAACTAGGTACATTTAAAATAAATATTTTCATTTTCCTTTTTTTTTAAAGTGAAAACTTCTTTAGCGGCGCTGGGCACTTTTGAGGTGGGGAAAAAATTATAAACTCGAGACAGCGTAAGGCGATCACGTGACCGTAAGGGGCGTAAGGCGATCACGTGACCATAAGACCCGTAAGGTGGCCACTCATAATTTAAATGGCATTTAAATCAATAAAGAAAAACTCAATGTTATTTGACATTTATGTTGCGGACTCCTTTTCAAGACTCTTTACCTATGTTCAAATAATTTGACGTTGTCATGGCAGTATGTAAATAAACACGTCAATGAAAAAGTGTGATCTTATTTGAGAATGATAATAATATATAATTAATGAATTGAATACCTCCGCTAAACGTACCTATGTATCGTGTTACCGGGCGTCGTTAACATAGTGAGGTGAGTTTTCACTTCTATCAGCACTCCCGGAGTGCAACCGTTGTTGCTTGTTTCATTTAAAAACTATTATGATTAGATTAATATTGGAAGTTTTTCCTGTAGACGAATCAAATTGTGTTCTGAACACTACTAGAAGCTGAAGGAACCGGAGATGCACTTAGAACTAATGCCAACACATTAATTAGCTTTCAGCAGTGTAATGAAACGTAATGGTTATAAAACTGAGGTAGTACCCGTCCCCGGGTGTAAGGAAAGGAATATAGGCTGTTGGGTGGACGGTGGACGGATGAATTAAACACAGAGTTTTTAGATGAGAATCTGGACGGAATCTGGAAAACACGGTAAGGTAGTTATTACGTAGTAGGAGATCTTCGTGGAGATCTTTAATTGTGGCAATAATTTACTGCCTCCAAGCTCATATATATATGAGACACTTAGATACGCGATTTAATTTTTCATTTTAAAAAGTGTAAAAAGTTTTCCTACCTGCTGGCGCATACTTTGAATTAAATTATACATAATAAAGTGTATTCATATTTCTAAAACTGTATCTAAGTACATATTTACATACCAACTTACGTTTAATATAAAAAATAAAATAAAGCTTATTGTGGGACTAGGCCCATTTGTGTAAGATAGTCCTTAATATTTATTTATTTATTTATCAAACTCTTTAACTCACTCATTTGATAAACCAGTAAAATAATTGTTTTACTCGTGTGAATAAGTCTAACCCAAACGCGTTGAAAGTGATTTTATTTTATAAATGTGTTGCTAGCAGTTTGCACTATCGATCGGTATAGTTCTTACCTCAAATTATTTCAAATATATTCAACTTCCACAATTATATGAGCTGTCTGAAAAGGGATATTGATTAATAAAAAATATACTATCTAAGTGGAACTTTATATACCTTTCTTCTCTGCATTCACATGTAAAACTTAATACCCGTCAACCCCTTTGTGATAAAAACCCCATTTTAGTTCTATAGTAACTTGTAACTGCTTTTTGATCTCCCTATCGCAGCGTTATATTGCGTACTACGGTACGTTTAACGCCCCAGTAAGCGAGTTGAGGCTTGATTTTAGTAACAGTAAGCCTACAATTAACCTCTGTGAACGCTTATAATAAATGTTTCAATAAATCAGCTAAATTGCCCTTTATTACGCATCTTACGTCTCTTTAATTGAGACAAGCTACGCGACGGGAGCTGAATTTTCGGAAATTTGGTCAGAAACGTAAGTAGACACTTCTGGGTAAAATCGACTGGTAGTCCGACTTCTAAGCGCAAAGTACCGGAAGAAAGAATACAACTTGTGCAGATAAGAAAAAAAAATAGAAGGGGGACCTGTCAGGTGTTATGTTCGACATTTTTGTGTGTTTTGCAGTTTTTATTGTTATTACAAAAATGGACGAAGTAACAACAAAACTGCTAATGTCGAAATAAAAATGTTTTAAGTACAAAATATTATACATAGTTTTCTATATCATAACTTATACTTAAATCACAAGTTGAAAATGTGTAAAAACCATGACAAATAAAAATCGAAATATAGTATATTTTTTTTGGAATATTGGCTTTGAAAGTGGCAAGCATACAAATATAATATATAGTTACCATTTATAACTCATGAACTAATTCTCTGCCCCAATTAGCAGAACAGGTACTTATTATTTGGTAAAATCACAAATTAAAATGTTAAAAAATTATGGCTGACAAGCAGGCACTTTTTCGTAAAAGTTATCATGGTCGAAATACGCACCACCAAGAACCAACTTTTCTTGATTCTTGGTGGTGCGTATTTTGACTATTATTATTATTACCATTTTAGAATCCAACATAGCGGACATATACTTTTTCATTAAAGTCATCATGAGTATCGTTTTCTAGGTTGTAGAGGGTGCAATTTCGAAAATAATGACCATTTTAGGATCCAAGATGGTGAACATGTACATTTACGTTAAAAAATTGTCATGGGTATCGTTTTCTAGGTGCTTGGGGGTACAGGTTACGAAAATTATGACCATATTTGATTCCAAAATGGCTGACATGTATGTACTGTAGACAATATACATATAGGTATAGTTAGTAAGTATTACTGGGCATTTTCCGCAAGTCGACAACCATTGTATTTGATGGTATTTGTAATTTAATTTAATTCAGGCAACAAGGCCCATTGTTGCCTGAATTAAATTTCTAAATAAATAAAATAAAATAAAATAAATTGTGTTGAGCCTATTTTGGGTGAAAAACGAAGTAGCTCTACTCTAGCCACCCCAGCTCCTCCAAGAAACTTAGCAGTGTCTTCAGGTGGCTAACTGCCTCCTTCAGTGTGCTCGGAGTCCCTAGGTATTGGTTCCTGTATACTTCTACCTGTTTACAGTGCAGAAGAATATGTTTTGCTGTTTCCTCTTTTTCCAAGCACACTCTGCAGATGGGGCTGTCTGTTTTTCCCATATTATTTAGGTGTTTGTTTACTTAGTGTGTTATGTCCTGTAATGACTCCTACTATTTTGTATAATTGGCGTCTGGGTGTTTTATGTAAATTGTAGGTATATGCCTAATGGGATTATTTTATTATTGAATTTAGCCATGTTATTTACACTTCACTTTCATAAATTATAAATATTTATAACCTTGTCTCGGAGTTTCAGGGACTAAAATCTAGCTGACTAGGTTACCTTATTTTGGTATAAAATATTTATTCAAACACCGGCACAGTAGTGACATGTTAAGGAAATGGGTATGTTTGCGGGTCTCGTTTGCTACAGATGCTTGATAAAGTTGTGAGTGCCGATCTGTGTCGCGGCAACTGCGGTCAACACTCTGTCTGGCTGCCTGTAGTTAACTGTATATTTTCGTCTTAACTGGCCGAGCAATATGTACTGTAACATTCAGTACATTTAACTCTGATAGTCACATGTTGCTTTAAACCAAAAACAAATAGTAGGTATAAATGTATACGCCACTTTTACATTTACATGACAGTAGCTGGTATTCTCGCATACAATATTGTCTTTGATCCAAATCAAAGAGGAATCAATATTATGAAATATTGGTAATTATCGTTAGATCCAGATAAAGTTTGAGTTTTCTTTGGTAATACAAAAGCCTGAATCAAAAGAAAATTAATTAGCTGTCGATACAATTTGTTTTCCGGTCCAAATTTTCGGCATAAAAAAGCAATCTTCAACGAAACTGAGAATGAAATAACTTATCTCCACGTAATTTATGCAGCAAGTTTCGAAAGATGCCTAATTCGGCAACGGAATCTGGGACGAATTTTGCAGATTTACGATTTTAGTTTAGGGATAGGAAAGCGATTAAAACCCGATTAACAAAGGAAGCGGGTACGGATACGGGTGCGAGAGCCCCACCTGCCGTCCATTACCACGGAGTTAATGAGTCCCAGAACCTGAAACTACACTGAGGAATGTTTGCAAGTATGTGAACCTACACGATTTGTGTACATTTTATGTGGCCGGCAGCCGTGAGTGTTAAACTGAGATCCTAAGTACAAAATAAATATGAACATATTCAAAATCTAAATTTTTCAATGGTTCAAAATAACAAAAATATATCATGGAACTCAGGAGTAAAATATTTATATGCTCACTGAACTTCACTGAGAGTTTTAACCTCAATTGTATTGTATAAAATTGAGGTCAAACCCCATATTACCATTTATGGATTGCCTTCTGAATACAGTTGTTGACAATTTTGATTGTTCAATTGTCAAAAAGTGGAAAGCCATGCAGATGGACAATATTATAGAGGAGCACCTCTAATTTCGTTATTTAAGTAGTAGTTATTAGTTTAATTTAAGTCATTGTATCTAATATATTGTAATGTATATGTACGAGGATCTTTCAAGGTCGCTCCCATTGCAGAAAAGATGGCTGAAAGCCGTATGTGATGGTTCGGACATGTGATGAGACGTGACGAAGAGTATGCAGTCAAAAAAGCCTTGGCCATCCCAGAGAAAATTAACGGCAAAGGGAGGCCTCTTACAACGTGGTGGACAACCGTTACCAGAGACATGGAGCGGGCGCAGATCAACATATCGACAACCCAGGACAGAAAAACCTGGCGCCTTGGTACGAGGAGGGCCGACCCCAAATAACGGGACATGGCAAAGAAGAAGATAAGATAAGATAAGATAAGAATAGCCTTTATTGACCAAAAAATAAAATTCATTACATATTACATTTAAATTGATTCACATTTCATTTGACATTTTTCTTAAGTAATTTTAATAAATATATTTTTAATGTCATTGCTTTTTTATTACTTATTTAGTCTGCCTTCTTGGCATAGGCCTCCTCCAGCTCTCTCCATAGCTCTCTATTCTGTGCTGTCCCAATCCAGTTTACTCCCGCATGCTTCTTGATGTCATCCGACCACCTCCTTATTGGTCTCCCTCTTCTCCTCTTTCCATCTCTAGGATACCATTCCACTACCTCTCTGTCCCACTTATTTTTACCTTCTCTTGCCATATGTCCAGCCCATTTCCATTTTAACATTTTTACAGTCGCTGATATATCCTTAATTTTAGTTTTCTTTCTTATATCTGTGAGTCTTACTTTGTCTTTCCTTTTTACAGATAAGATTGATCTTTCCATGTTGTGTTGGCAAACTTTTAACTTTTGGAGATCTTTCTTAGTTACTGCCCAGGTTTGACATCCGTATGTCATACATGGTAGAACACACATATCAAATACCTTTGATTTGCAAGACAATGGTAAATCTTGGTTTTTTAGAATGTCTCTCAATGACCAGTAGGCTTTCCATCCGTCGACAGTTCTTTTTTCAATTTCTTTACTCGTCATGTTTGAACCTGTTATAATTTGTCCTAGATATGTGTATTCTTTGACATATTCAATCTCTTTTCCATGGACGAGTATAAGATTTTTGGTGTGGTTTAACATAACCTTGGTCTTCTCTGTGTTCATTGTTAGTCCTACTTCAGCGCTTTGCTCAGCGAGTTGCTCTAGTATTTCTTGTCATGATTGGGCACTTTCCAAAGGCTGGGCAAAGAAGAAGAAGATCTAATATATTGCAATAACTATGGATCAGTCCATATAATAAAAATAAATGTATTATTATTGACAAAATTACCTTTCTACCTATATATATCTATAGTAGATATTAGTACACACTGAATTATTAATTATTTGTCTCAAGATCAAATTATCATTCATATAAGTCCTAAACCGGCATTTTCACGAATGTGCTACGTTAAACCCTCTAATTACACAATTTACACATCCAAAGGCAAGGCAAAATGACTGCGAAGGTATTTGAGACGTCACTGAAATTTGGTGTCAGGCCCCGAGCCCCGACATATTAGTGGCAATAATTTAAGAATAATGCCCGAGTAATTGCACCCCGACGACCCGCGAAATCTATGGCCCTTAATAAACGGTAACGACTACTATAGAAACAATTATTTAACGAAATTACCGTTTTACATGGTTACCTTTAATGAAAACAGTGGATTGTCTGAATGTGAAATAATGGGTTTTAATTGTTGAAAGTTTTAATTATAGGATATAAACATCATTTACGACACTAAATATTTGTCTATCTTGCAATATGACAATAATTGTATTTAATAAATGTAAATTTTACAGCAAACATTATTTTATGATTATCATCATCATAAGCCGTTGTCTTCAATAGGATGATGACTTTATCAGTGTCTGTAAATGAGATGTGATTGTAACAGTCTGGCAATTATTCAAATCTACCCGAATTATTAATTCCGTTAACCAAATAAGCCGAGATTAGACAGTAATAATAGTAAAATATCATTTGGAATCAAACGGATCAACATAGCGGCTAAATATTTAAGCAAATCCCGTCAGAAGACGTCCTCGGATTGCTCGCTGGCGCGACATGATCCGCGTTCAAATTATACTCACCCTGAGGTACAGAACTCGACAACAGTAGGTTAAATCGTCCACCCGCAAGAACAAAAATTTATCGGGTTAGGCTCTGATCTTTGAACACTACTATCTTAAAAACAGATTTTTTTTTCTGGGAAATGTTATGATTACTCTAGTTACTACTTTATAAAACAGACGTTGCAGTTACAATTCTGCCCCGGCTCGACAGACTGCGGAGCGCAACTCTCTGTTGCGCGAGAGTTGCAAGTACTTATTTATACCAACATTACCAACTTCCAAAGTCGTAAAATGTTGTGATTTCGCTGTGGCTAATAGACGTTAACTCTTAGTGTGCTTCACCAAAAACAAGGTTTTATTTGTTTTTGCAGGACTATTATTTATGTATACAAGATGTAAACAATTGTGGGAATGTGTTTAAGATATTCGGTATCGTGTTCTGATTAGGCAAAAGTAGAAGTTTTTTTTTGGGCGCGATAAAAAAAAATCTATGGGGCAGGTCGTCCAAGTCGGCCAACAAAACAAAAGCCAAACTTCCATACAAAAGCCAAAAAATTTACGCGTCAAAAATATTATTTCTTCTATTTTTCCTAATCAAAACATGATACCAATTATGCCCTTAAAAACGGATCCCCACTATTTTTGTTACATGCTGTATATTCTGTTTCAGAAAATATTTAAGCCTACCTGACCTACTGTGGATATATTTAATTACGCAAGCGCCCATGAGCCCGCGTTAATACGCGCGTTAATTGGACCTCCCCGCGCCTGCGCTTGCAAAGTAATAGACGTGCGCCCGTACATAAGCCTAGGACTATCTCTTTACCTCTTCGACTGACGGATGTTTTGTTTACGGGGCAGTTTTGTTTTCGAATATTAGTCAAATTATTCGTTATAAGTATTTAAAATATAGAAGGAGAACAAATCATACAGTTTTTTTATGTAGGAAAATTTTATTTAATAGGGTGGGCCACTAGCTCGAAAGGTGTCTAGTTTAGAAACGAAGTTTAGTTTAGAAGCGGTTAGAAACGAAATAAAAAATACTTCTAGATTTTTGTCAGGGCCTTATGTCGCATTATGTATGAATCCATCTTATTAGATGGATGGAGTTATTACTCGGCTCCGATTGGTAACAATAATGTGTGTCAGCAGCATCATTATTAATCGTATTTTTTCATTGAAATCTGACGTTAACATTCGCGTTTTTACACTTTATCACTTTCATTAATTAGAATGAGTTCACGTGGAGATTTTAGGTCTCCTAATTTTTTTGAAAATTGGGAGTACGAAATACTAAGGTTGTTTTTCGATGTTATGTAATTATTTTCAAGTACCCCAATCAGCCAGATCAATCGTTAAATTAATATGTGGGATATTCGGGTTCTCAAATGAGCATACTCGTATTACACGAGTTAATAAGCAATAATCAGTAATGTAGAGGTTTAATATTCAACATCTCAATACAGAACACTATTACACACATACATAAACTGACCCAATTAACACCTACTGATTTGAATCCACGAAACATTTCCCCCCTTATTCATAAAACTTTAGAAGCTTCAATTAAGGTCATAAAGGGTAAGTGTGGCACACGGATAAATGTGGCTGTTTACACATTGATTAGTGTTTATGGCGGGGTCATGCATTTGCCACTAATCGCGAGTATAGCCAGTAGCAAACTTGCAACAAACACTAATTAATGTGTAAACAGGCCTCAATGTGAAGGTAGCCACACTCATCCCTATGACACACTTAGCACTTACTCGTATTAACCTTAGTTAATTTATGGTTTATCTCTTTCTTACAAATACATAAATAAAAATGACAGAATAAGACAAACAGATTGTAGCGCGATTATGACTAACGCCATTAAAATGGAGTTCATCAATACTGAAAATCATTTGCGGAACTTATACTTGTTACAGAATACAAAAGAAACTTTGTCATTATGGTCTTACTTCTCTTGTATTCCTTTACTTTGGAACTGATTCATTAATTGCTTTTAGAATCTACTGCGAGGCCCAACTTTGGAAGCGATTGCTTCTAATGAAATACTTGAGAAGATTCACTTAGGTACCTGTTTCAGTAGTATAATTTATTCACTGGCGATGGAAAGAGAAGTTATATTTAATCAGAAATTCAAAGGAGTATTATATTTACCTAGGAGGCGCTTCGATACGATTCGATAAGCATAAGCCGGTTACGAAAGGTACAGATTTTTGAGGATCCGTATGTTGATCCATAAAGCCAGAAAAACGGCAGCGTAAGCGGCGGTAGCGCACATCAGTCTTAAGCCTCTAGGCTGGACCTATGTAAAGTTAAGAAAAATATCTCCAATTCCTTTACAAATGCTCAACAGCTCAACAGGGTTTAACGGTTTAACAGTGTTGGGTGTTGAAACGGCGTGGGGTAGAATAGGTATAATATATGTGATAATTCTTTCATAAAAAGGCCGAAAAATTACTTTTTGTTGATGTGATGCTTATTTTTGAACTTTGCCATTTTTACATAATAATAACTTGTTTCTCATATAGGTATCTAATATTGCCGAGGATTTGCGAATTGCGGTTTCTAAACCAGAAGGTATTAAACTTTAGGATACCTACCTATTAACATTAGACACTGTAAAATTTACAGTAAGTACATATATGGTGCTACTTTACCGCACTTAGCACTTTACGTATGTACATAGCCATGTCAAAACTTTAAAGTAGGTAAGTATATTATGCCAGAACTACGGTCACGGTCAGTATACGGGTATAGAATAAATACATTCTTAAATAAGATAAAATAAGACGTTTTTGCGAATATGCTCGGAAATTTTCACCTAATTGGCTACGAGCTAATACGGTACGTGAAAAGTTTTGTACTGTACGGTTTTGGAGGACGGGAAGTTCGAAGACTACAAAATCTTAACTTTTTTATCTCTTAGGTGTATAAAGATATAGCTTATTGTACTTACTTCACAATCATTATTTGATATGACACAATTTTAAGGAACATGGCAGATAAGTTGTGCCCCTTATATAAAAAAAGGGGCCAAGTGCGAGTCGGACTCGCCCATGAAGGGTTCCGTATTTAGGGGATTTTGATGTATTAAAAAAAACGACTTACTAGATCTCGTTCAAACCAATTTTCGGTGGAAGTTTGCATGATAATGTACATCATATATTTTTTTTTAGTTTTATCATTCTCTTATTTTAGAAGTTACAGGGGGGACACACATTTTACCACTTTGGAAGTGTCTCTCGCGCAAACTATTCAGTTTAGAAAAAAATGATATTAGAAACCTCCATATCATTTTTGAAGACCTATCCATAGATACCCCACACGTATGGGTTTGATGAAAAAAAAATTGAGTTTCAGTTCTAAGTATGGAGAACCCCCAAAATTTTTTTTTTCTATTTTTGTGTGAGAATCTTAATGCGGTTCACAGAATACATCTACTTACCAAGTTTCAACAGTATAGTTCTTATAGTTTCGGAAAATAGTGGCTGTGAGATACGGACGGACAGACAGACGGACAGACGGACAGACGGACAGACAGACAGACAGACATGACGAATCCATAAGGGTTCTTTTTTTTTGCCATTTGGCTACGGAACCCTAAAAAGAGGAGGGAAATCCAAATTGTTTCATTTACCTTATCCTCGCATTTCTGTAGTATGTCTCGGCAACCAACCAATAATATAACCAATAATATAACTTAATTCTGCTGTAAAAATACCTACATGAAAAAATGTTAAGATCTCTCGACTAAGTCGAAGAGCGCCGGTGTAATGGCGACAAACAAGTGAGTACTGAATCACCCCATGAATCTAGTATTTTAACTGGATCAGGCATGAGGGGTGGGGGGAAATGACCGAACGGGATAGTCTTATGTATCTTTCAGTAGGAGTAGCATCGAAAGCGCTATTATTGTTTGTCCTTGTCACAGTCTCACATTTTTTTTATTCCCCACCATAAATTAGTATGGATTATGGTGGGCAATAAATAAATTCGACCAATCATAGTGTCGCATTGCCTATGTTTTGTCCCTCACGGAGGCACGCTTATACCACTTCTATAGGATCCTACCTTCTATGAATCACCCCCACGTGTGACAGATTGTGCGTTGTCAGTCGTGTCAGCGGACATCGTTCTCGCGTCCGTAACAAATGAAATAAGAGGATTGCAGTGACGTCACATGGAAATTATTAAAATGAGCTGTGCTTTGTACCTTTGTAAAGGTGTTCGTATGCTAGAAATGTTTTAAATGTAATATTAACTATTAACATTATTCTCCAGCGAAATTGTTGCTATCTACTAACTACTATATTTGTGAGTATTGTGAGCTAGAACTCGGCTCTTCTAACTGTTATGCCGTTTCACTAACTGAACAAAAAAATCTTATTATTGAACCTTCTAACAAAATTTTGCGAGAATGGTTTGAAATTGAAAAACACGACCTGTAGAAGAACACGGCCGGACAGATAACACAAGAGTTTTTGAAGTGAAAACTTCTTTAGCGGCGCTGTGCACTTTTTGAGGTGGGGAAAACATGATAAACTCGAGACAGCGTAAGGCGTAAGGCGTAACCCTCTCTTTTTACCGCGCGGCGAAAATGTATGCCTGAGCCTGCTGTTTCGTTTTTATTCACCAAAGAACTTTAGTCATAACGTATCATAATCAGGTCAATTATTTAAAACTGGACTTTTATATTAAGCAATAAAGCTCAATGTTCTAATCTTGTACGGGCTAAAATACGAGGATCTTACAGTTACATTTTAACTTTATATCACTCAAATATAATTCAATAAAGCTACATCTTGATGAAATCGCTAATAAAAGTGAACTCTATTAGTACTGGTGAATTAAGATGCGAGGTCTGCAAGGTAATTTTACAATTTCTATTCGAATTTTAAACAATTAACGCTACAAATTTAAGCTCACTGACGATCAATTTCGGAACTAAAGTTTTTCAATAGAAAGGAGGATGGGTCAATTATACATAGTTCTGCAGACATTTTGGACTAGTCATTGGGTTTTCACTTCTGCCGGCACTCCCGGAGTGCAACCCGTTGTTTTTTTTGGCTACAAATATAATGACCACCAAAAAATACTTTGGTACCCTAAATAAAAAAATCATGCTTACCAAAAAACGTTACTGAACACAAAAAAAATAAGGCCTAAAATTACAAAAGTACCACCGTTTTAATTACGACTGCACTTCAAATTGTATTCAAATACCAAATATATTGAATGATTGCCAAAAATCATTAATGATCACCAAATCTTGAAGACCAAATTAATGCGATATTTTCACCTAAATAAACCACTGTGATTACCAAAAAATGTATACATATTACCAAATAAAGTAAAATGATGCCAAAATTACTAGGTTTGAACTGCAACCCCTACAGAAAAGAAATGCTACCTTCTAGAAATGTGGGTTAGGTTAGGTTTCAACTGCGACCCTTATAGAAAAGAAATGCTACTAGAAAAGTGGGTTAGGTTAGGTTTGAACTGCGACCCTTACGGAAACGAAATGCTACTAGAAAAGTAGGTTAGGTTAGGTTTGAACTGCGACCCTTACAGAAAAGAAATGCTCTAAAAATGTGGGTTAGGCTGGGTTTGAACTGCGACCCTTACAGAAAAGAAATGGTACTAGAAAAGTGGGTTAGGTTAGGTTTGAACTGCGACCCTTACGGAAACGAAATGCTACTAGAAAAGTGGGTTAGGTTAGGTTTGAACTGCGACCTTTACGGAAACGAAATGCTACTAGAAAGTGGGTTAGGTTAGGTTTGAACTGCGACCCTTACAGAAAAGAAATGGTACTAGAAAAGTGGGTTAAGTTAGGTTTGAACTGCGACCCTTGCAGAAAAGAAATGGTAATAGAACGGTGGGTTAGGTTAGGTTTGAACTGCGACCCATACAGAAAAAAAATGTTACTAGAAAAGTGGGTTAGGTTAGGTTTGAACTGCGACCCTTATAGAAAAAAAATGCTACTAGAAAAGTGGGTTAGGTTAGGTTTGAACTGCGACCCTTACAGAAAAGAAATGCTACTAGAAAAGTGGGTTAGGTTAAGTTTGAACTGCGACCTTTACGGAAACGAAATGCTACTAGAAAAGTGGGTTAGGTTAGGTTTGAACTGCGACCCTTACAGAAAAGAAATGGTACTGGAAAAGTGGGTTAGGTTAGGTTTGAACTGCGACCCTTACAGAAAAGAAATGGTACTAGAACGGTGGGTTAGGTTAGGTTTGAACTGCGACCCATACAGAAAATAAATGTTACTAGAAAAGTGGGTTAGGTTAGGTTTGAACTGCGACCCTTACAGAAAAGAAATGCTACTAGAAAAGTGGGTTAGGTTAGGTTTGAACTGCGACCCTTACAGAAAAGAAATGGTTCTAGAAAAGTGGGTTAGGTTAGGTTTGAACTGCGACCCTTACAGAAAAGAAATGGTACTAGAAAAGTGGGTTAGGTTAGGTTTGAACTGCGACCCTTACAGAAAAGAAATGGTACTAGAAAAGTGGGTTAGGTTAGGTTTGAACTGTGACCCATACAGAAAAGAAATGCTACTAGAAAAGTTGGTTAGGTTAGGTTAGAACTGCGATTGTTATAGAAATAAAATGCTACTAGAAAAAGGTGACGATGTGGATTAATTAGTTTAATAGGATAACGATATATTTGCCTCTTTTTAATTAAAATGTGGTTACAATTTTGGTGGTCATTTATTATTTTTGAGGTTACAATAATTATTTTGGAACCATTTGCTTTAATAGGATAGCAAGATTTAAACATTTGGTTATAATTTTACATTAAAATGGAGTTCTAATTTTGGTGGTCATTTACTATTTTTGGGTTTACAATGATTATTTTGGTGTCATTTTCTTTAATAGGATAGCAAGATTTAAAAATTTGGTTATCATTTCACATTAAAATGGGGTTTGAAATTTGGTAATCATTTACTATTTTTGGGTTAATAATGATTAGTTTGGTGTCATTTCCTTTAAAAGGATAGTAAAATGTAATAAAATTGGTAATCATTTCACATTAAAGTGGAGTTACAATTTTGGTGATCATTTATTATTTTAGGGTGGTAAAATATATATTTTTGGTATTAAATTTTACTAAATCTGGTGATCAGTTAAATAGCAGCAGTTTTATTTTATACCAGGATGGTGGCAAGCAAATGGTACTTAAAGCCAGCAACATATTTTCTTGTCTCACAGGCCAATTGGCACGTGCACTGACATAAAACCGATACTAGAATGACATTTAGATTACTGAAATTTAGCTATCATTTGCGCGTTAATTAGTGCGAGTGAGACGCCCGCGCAATATCGGTTTGATGTCAGTGCACGTTCGAACGTTTGATTAATGAATGTTTCTCTAATATGGTAAAATAACAAAATTCCTCAGAAAGTTGCGTACCTAACGAGGTTTCGTTAAAATAAAAATATAAGGAAATATAATATACATATATACCTACCAGAATCATTATTTTTTCTCCGAAATAAATTCAGTGTATAACTAAGCCATAAGAAGTCTTGTTGAAAAATAATTGAAACGTAATTAAACGTAACGTTGTTGAATAATTGAAGCAGGAAAATACTTTATTGCGAGTAAATTAAGTAACTGTGCCTCAGGCAATTATTTCTGTATAACACCAAAAATATTATTTACTTTTTGCGAGAATTCTATAAACATGTAGCGACAGAAAAATAGAAATATATTTTATACTAAGTTATGTTAAGTAGGCTTGTGTTATATTGTTAACCTTCAGCTTCATAGTTAAATAGGGTCACTATCACTACCGAACCGACTATGAATTTTACAGTAAATATTTTTTTGTACTCCCGTACTTTTATTTGTCATTTAAAGGATCATGCACACACTTTTAAAACCCTACCTTATAGTTGTCAAGACAAGTCTTTAGTTTATTCCCCAAAAAAGAATTTGTGCATACACGCAGTATCTTTTTGGCGATTTTACGATACTTCGTGTAATGACCACTTAAAAAATATTGAATGAAATTAGTGTTGCCAACCTTATTTAAAATGTCATCTCTGACAAATAAGTGAACCATAGACATATTATTTTTTATTTCATTCATTCATTCATTCATTCTTTTCCCGCCAGTACCCTCCATTTTTGCTTCTTCTTGAATTAAAAATATTTGTTAAATTTACAATTATATTTAAAAGTAAATGCTTGGTCGTAGAAAAAGTATTGTATGCAACGTTGTTTAACTGAGTCAAAAAATACTCGTGGCGTCTTTATTAACAATTTTCGGCTTCGCCTCAAATTGTTACTCACGCCACTCGCCTTTTTTGACCTCTCTTAAACAACGGTTGCATACAATACTTTTTCTACGACCAAGCACTTAGGTACTTTGAAACAAAATTGTAAATTTAACAAATATTTTTAATTCAAGAAGAAGCAAAAATGGAGGGTACAGGCAGGAGAAGAATGAATGAATGAATGAAATTTAAAAAAAAACATGTCTATGGTTCACTTATTTGTCAGAGATGACATTTAAAATAAGGTTGGCAACACTGTATTTCATTCAATATTTTTTAAGTGGTCATTACACGAAGTATTGTAAAATCGCCAAAAAAGATACTGCGTGTATGCACAAATTCTTTTTTGGGGCATAGACTAAAGACTTGTCTTGACAACTATAAGGTAGGGTTTTAAAGGTGTGTGCACGACCCTTTAAATGACAAATAAAAGTACGGGAGTAGAAAAAAATTATTATTACCTATATTTTTTTACGTAACACTTATTAAACAAAGCTTGTAATATAAAAGAGCTTACCTATTTCATTAAAATAATATCGAGGTTTCAATATAAAAAGGGATAGTTTTTTATATTTTAGAAGATACCTAAGTATATTTTCGATTCTATATAACACTATATACATCCGAATGAAAAAGCTTAAATTATAGATTTTATATTTTATGTATTTATTATCACTACATAGTATAAAACAAAGTCGCTTCCCGCTGTCTATATGTGTATCTTTAAAACTACGCAACGGATTTTGATGCAGTTTTTTTTTACATAGATAGAGTGATTCAAGAGGAAGGTTTATGTATAATTTGTTAACCCGTGCAAAGCCGCGGCGGGTCGTTAGTATTAAATATAACAAATTTTGTTCTTACTAGTTTTATTTGTTATTGTAGGTTATTACTTTAAGCAAAACGATGCGATAAGTGCGAATACCAATCAATTAAGAGACTTCCGTTTTTCACGTTGCCTCCAAAATATTCTTATGGGACTAGTTAATACAAGATGGGTAAGCTCAGCACCATCTTTTTAGGGTTCCGTAGCCAAATGGCAAAAAACGGAACCCTTATAGATTCGTCATGTCTGTCTGTCTGTCCGTCTGTCCGTCTGTCTGTCTGTCTGTCCGTCCGTATGTCACAGCCACTTTTCTCCGAAACTATAAGAACTATACTGTTGAAACTTGGTAAGTAGATGTATTCTGTGAACCGCATTAAGATTTTCACACAAAAATAGAAAAAAACAATATTTTTTTGGGGTTCCCCATACTTCGAACTGAAACTCAAAAATTTTTTTTTCATCAAACCCATACGTGTGGGGTATCTATGGATTATTCTTCAAAAATGATATTGAGGTTTCTAATATCATTTTTTTCTAAACTGAATAGTTTGCGCGAGAGACACTTCCAAAGTGGTAAAATGTGTGCCCCCCCCCCCCCCCCTGTAACTTCTAAAATAAGAGAATGATAAAACCAAAAAAAATATACGATGTACATTACCATGTAAACTTCCACTGAAAATTGGTTTGAACGAGATCTAGTAAGTAGTTTTTTTTTAATACGTCATAAATCGCCTAAATACAACCCTTCATGGGCGAGTCCGACTCGCACTTGGCCGCTTTTTTCTAATAGCAGCGTGTGATTTGGCGCCGGAGGATTAATTCTTCCGTGCATAAATAAATCTCTCAAAAGAGGAATAATTTTCCACCGTGTCATTTTTGAAAGAGAATGGTTTTTTTTTTGTAATCAGAGGCAGGCGAATAGTGATAGCAGGATTAAGTCGAGGGAGAATTATGAGGAAGAATTGTTATAATTTCGTATCGAGAGTCTTATTCTTTTTAAATTCGAATTTTATTTCTTTATTTTAAGGTCGCGTTTTGAACAACCAAAACACAGCTCAATGCAGGTTGCGAAAATTAGGCAAGCGCGCACTCGAACGCCCGCCGCCACGGTACAGTAAATTGAATTTTTTGCATACCTACCGAAATGAACAAAACACAAGGTGTTGAACAGTAAACGTTATAATTTGAAAGTAATTGGCTTGATTAAATGAAACTTTAAAAATCTTAATGATCACACGGATAAATTGTATATCTGGTTTAATTTGTCGCCCGTATTCGATTTATACGTACTATATAGGATCTATTAAAAACTAACGTTATAGTACGGCTCTTCTGAGGTGAACTTTTCGCTTCGAACCTTAATCTTTCAAACAAAGGCCATTGTCTCTATTATCGCAAAACCGCTTGCTCCCGACTTAGCACGTGCCAGTACAACATTCATATTGAAAAACAACCGGTATCGTCATAGTATTAAGGTTCAAATTTAATGTCACTGATATTCTATATATTACGTTTTGGTAGTGTAGGACGATAGACCGCCCCGAAGCGATACGGCACTCATATTATTTTGATACTTAGTGTGGTGTTAAAAATGAAACACAGTTATTTATGATAAAGCGTTGTATATTTGTTATATAACAAAATCTAAGGTAACAATGTAAATTTAAGATTAATAAGTTTAACATAGGTATAATCAACATTTTTCCGTGTAGGTATATAAACAGTTATACGTACTACTAGATAAAATCGTGTCATAAAAAATCAGATATAATCAATTTCTTTCTTATATTATAACCGACCTTTCTTCTGACCGTTGACACGTGACGTTTTGTTAGAAAAGCTGTACGCTTCAAAGCTCCACGTTTGCCTTATCAGTGTTTTTATTGTTACTATGCGTCGGCATCACATCAGAGGTGCTAATTTCACAGTATCATTATTTTAAAGATAAGAAAAAATAACAATGCTTGCAGCTGCACCTTTGTAAATTATTACATTTACCACCGCAAGCTAATAATTTAAATAAAACAATATAATATATAACGTTTCATTTTTAACACCACACTAAGTATCAAAATAATATGAGCGCCGTATCGCTTCGGGGCGGTTTATCGTCCTACACTACCAAAACGTAATATCTAGAATATCAGTGACATTAAAATTGAACCTTAATACTATGACGATACCGGTTGTTTTTCAATATGAATGTTGTACTGGCACGTGCTAACTGGGGAGCAAGCGGTTTTGCGATAATAGAGACAATGGCCTTTGTTTGAAAGATTAAGGTGCGAAGCGAAAAGTTCACCTCAGAAGAGCCGTACTATATCTAGTTTACGTAAGAATCAGCAACATCTTTGAGGTAATTTGGACAACAAACTAAACAACTCCATATCGGCTCGAACACCGTGCTTCTTACCTATGTACCCCAAGTATTAACGGATTCTATAAAAAACCCTATAGGTGCCAGCCCACTTCCACTTTTAAGAAACCATGCTTACATCTCTCTCTTTATGATTGTTCTTCTTTTATTGGAGTACTTTTGTTTCTTAAGTGAAATTTCCTAAGTTAGAAAGGCGAGGCTTTTGCAGAGATCCGTACTTACTCCTGGTATCGTAAAAGTTGGCCGATTGAAAAAAATGTTTGCTTTGTTTCTCATTGTGCTTGATCCAATGAATGTTGTTTGATTTAATGGTAGGTATACCTAAGGCTGTTCTAATAATAAAACTTTCGTGAGACACAGACATATTAAATACCTATATTAAGAACGGGTATGGAACGGCGTATTTTAAGTCGAAAAACGCCCAACATGTTTCACTCCGTACCGAGGAGTGTCACCAGGAGCTTTCGCATGCTCCTGTCGAGTGTTTTTTCGACTTAAAATACATGAGTAACCCGTTCTATATACCTAATAAAGTTAGACACTGAACTGACATGAAATTTTTATAATCTGATGACGTAACGACGCGTAGGAATAGTATTTAAGTGCCATTGTGCACCTAGATCCGAATTTAACCATGTAGTGTCACACCATGACACCATGACCGCATTGCGGCGACCGTGAATTTATATAAGCACCTACAAAGTAATACGTTCGATTCAGAAACGCTTGAAGAGATTACAAAGCGTTTCTAGACTAAGAAAATATGCAGAACAAAAACATAAAGGCTTCTAAAATACTATAGATAATTGCAGGTTAAGTTAACACGCCACGGAAAGTTGCGCGCAACCAACGCGCGATTCAGTTTTTACACAGATTACTATTACAAAGACAGATATGGCATTTTCAGGATTTTTTTTTTACTGTTATGGTTACTTCTTAATCTACCAATTATTCCGAGGTATCACATTTCGATAGCATACATTTAGTGTGCAAGTGTTCTCTCCATGTCTTTTAAAAACAATGGCAACATGATTTTTGGACAATGGCTTATCTGCACCAGTGTTATGCAATCCCTGGATTCCGTGGTGCAACATAAAATTGCACGGCACGAAGTGGATTAACTAATAAGATTAGCATAATTGCGTTGCCACTGCACGCGAGTCCATAGCTTTTCATAATTAGCACCCATTGTTAGAAATTGCTTGTTGCTAAGCAACTGCGAGAGCTGAAGTAGGTCGACTTTTCATGAGTTTGAAGTGGTTAATTTTAGCGGAGTTGTTGGTAAAAGAATGCAAGTTCATTATTTGCGGCTATAAATTAAGAAAATTAATTTAACTATGGTAATAAAAAGAAGCTATATTTTGAAAGCTACCGCCTTGATCGTAGTTTAAATTGTTATGCTGCAGGTAGGCCACAGTGTTTTCACAATTTTAAACAAATCATTCTCTCTCAAAGTGGCCCAACCAACGGATAATGGACGGATGAACGAAGAATGGATGAATATCGGAACGTGAAAAGAGCATACCTGTAGTCCTATCGGACGCCAGGTATCGCTGGTGCGACATGGTGGAGGCGGATATGCGCGAACTTCGAGTTCGAACAATTGGCGAGAGGTCATACAGGAAAAGAAAAGAGGCGGTGTCTTGTGTCGGAGGCCAAGTCTAATTTTGTGTTGCTGAGCCAAGGACAAACTAAAGTTGCATTCGGATAACTTTTGCAGCAGCATTGCTGTGGCAGTGTTACTGGTGCAGCATTGACACGGTCAATGTTCTTGTCAAATGAGTGACATTTAAACGTTCTAATCTCGTCAGCAATGTGACACTGACAGCAATGTAACTTATCAAGGAAATTGACAGTAACACTCCGATTTCTAGCTGTTGAAACGCAGCACCAACAACGCTGCTGCAGTACCTCAAAGTTAAAGTAAAGCCTTGCTCGTTTTATGTTTAGGTTTTAAATGTCGTTTTTAAAAGGATCGGAAACACGAACATCTCTTACAAAATTCATCAAACGATTTTAGTTTGGTTTTTAAAACAAGGTTTTTTTCAAACAGATTTATCTTTACTTAAAGCACAAATTGCCGATTTCAACTTATAAGCGTTTATGACATTTTATATGATCGTAAGGGCAGAAAAGTTTTGCACATTACTGTGCTCCAAGCACTGCAGGAAATATACCTCAAAGGGGACGCAAAAATATTTAAATGTTACTGGCTAATAAACTTGATCCTTAACGCAGCCCATGGCCAACCCATCACAGTTTCCATAACATTCCGATTTATTCAGTCGTGAAATTAAACAAGCCCCCGAGCTCTCTCTATCACAATTTATGTTCGCACTAGATTGTAAAGGCCGACGAGACAAGATATCTGGGGTTGTACCCTCATTAATTTAAGGCCATGGCCGTGGGTATTTTGTACCTGATTGCACAGAGAGTGACGGTGTGGGCGTATTACAAACTTGCTTTTGGTGCGCAGTTGATTTTACCCAAACTATTAATTTATATCCTTCCAATTAATCAAAGTACTTTGATACAAAGTAAAATGATGATAGTTTATTGAACTCATGTTTTAACGAATAATAAGAGGACCAAAGAAAACAATGACATACTAGAGTAGATAGGTACGTACCTACTGACATCCCAAATTACAAACTCGTGTATGATAGGAACAAGTCCCAAATCAAGTTACCTATGTTATAAAGTCCACTATACTTACCTATCGGAAACAGAATGCCTCAAACACTACAAAAATTATTCGAGAACGTTTGTACTTACTTAGATGATGATGAAAACTCTTCTAACAAAAGTTTCAATATGTATTCCACGTGTAGGCTAAATTAAGTTTTATTCAAGATACCAAATAATAACCATTTGAAAGGTAAACGTATATAGTTATCAAAATATTAAAGCCATTACTGACTTCTGTACTGCTTTTTTTTACTTTTCCCTGTACTTATGTCCTATTTATCGCCAACCGTACATCATGATAAGGGTGCGCAACTCCGAGGGATCCAAGGGCATCGTAAATATTCATTACTCCAGCAACATTGAACTCTTGTTTAAGAATCGCACATAAAGCTCGTTTTTTTAGAATTCCCTTCTATGAAATCTTTGTATTTTTTGTCTTGGAAAATGAGTCACAAGTAGACTCAAAAAGTACTTAACGCTCTGAGTGAAGCATAAACTCTATGCTGAAGTTAAATTAGAAACTCCTTATGTTCCTCCTCAATGAAGTTTTATTTGAGAATAAGAATTAACTCTGACATATTCGGTACATGTGTCACAACTGCAGGTTGGTTCGTATTAGGCATATCAATGGATTGCTCTTACTTATATTACATTACCATATGTACAGTCAGCAAAGCTTGGCACCGTTGCATACACATTTGTATGCGGGTTTCTAAGCGAATATAGTTTTACTGACTATACATATCGATTAACATACACACTATTACATACTTACATTACTGCTTTAAAAGTAGTATTAGGTATAAAAATACACTAGAAATCTTTAAAATCTACGTGGCAAATTGGTAAGTACACCCATAAAAATATCCTCAAAAACACTATAAATCATGTTGGTAAACAGTTACGTACAAATATTCGGAGGCTGTAGCTAATGCGCCTTTAACCTACCTACCTATAATTCACACAATATGCTGAATTACCTACGGAACCATTAATAAGTTTGCTACATATTTCCCATATTTTATGGCTATAATACTGTTAATGCGGCTGTTATTACCATAACAATAGAGTCCAAGACTGACTGTTGTATATCACCGAATAGGCTAATGACCCGTGGTGATTTAATAGGTTTCATTCCAATAGTAATGGCTGTTTTCTTCCTATTTTTCAAGAACTATTTTGTTATTATGAAGAAAATTATAGCTCCCGACGTCCCGACTTTGCCACCGAGACCGAGCATTATTCCGTGAAGAAAAAAGTGTTCAAAGGTTACTTTGGTTCTATTTAAATCTGCGAAATATGATAGTATGTATGTAGTAATAAAATATAATATATAATGATAATGAATCAATATAATCATTGAAAATATTATTTGTAGTATCTTAATTATACAAAAAAAATGAAGATTAGTGATGTGCCGTTCGCGGGAATTTTATCAAGGAAATCGGCAGACAAAGAAGGCCTACCGCGAACCACGTTCGACGTGTTGCCTCCCTGTCACACTTACATACGAAATTACAAGTGCGACAGAGATGCAACACGTCGTACGTGGTTCGCGGTAGCCCCTCAGGGCCGGAACAGTTAATAGTCTGTGCGGAAAAAGAAGAGACGTGGAATGTATGGGGCCCAATACGTACCACGACTCTTCTCTTTCCAAACATACTCTAGTTGACATCCGAACGTCACATTTACCATTTACCTACACTTTAAACCAGCGGTCGGCAACCGGCGGCCCGTGAACCTGTCGCTTGCGGTCCGCGAGCCTCCCTGGCTATTTTTAACCGACTTCCAAATCTAAAAGGAGGAAGTTATCAATTCGGTTGTATGTTTTTTTTTTTTTTTTTTTTTTTTTTTTTTTTATATGTTTGTTACTCCATATCTCCGTCATTACTGGACCGATTTTGAAAATTATTTTTTTGATTGTATGTATATGCATACAGATTGGTCCCGTTTTTGTCAAAACCCAGTTCTGATGATGGGATCCATAAGGAATCGAGGGAACTCCTCAAATCTTAAAGGCACACATATAAAGATTTTTGTATTTTTATTAACAAATCAAGCATATACATTCAAAAAAGTGACATTTGATGAAGTGGAACTGCTGATGATGATCAGAACGGAACTCTTCAACGATGCATAGCACACGTCTGACGATTTGTCCTCTTCGTTATGTTTGTTAAGCAAGTTAAGTTTTTAAGCTACATTTTTGTCAAGCTCGAGTGCTGATGATGGGATCCATGAGGAATCGAGGGAACTCCTCAAATCTTAAAGGCATGCGTATAGAGATTTTTGTATTTTCATCAACAAATCAAGCATATACATAAAAAAAGTGACATTTGATGAAGTGGAACTGCTGATGATGATCAGAACAGAACTCTTCAACGACGCATAGTTCACGTTTGGCGATTTGTCCTCTTCGTTATGTTTGTTAAGCAAGTTAAGTTTTTAAGCCACAATTTTGTCAAGCTCGAGTTCTGATGATGGGATCCACGAGGAATCGAGGGAACTCCTCCAATCTTAAAGGCATGCGTATAGAGATTTTTGTATTTTCATCAGAAAATCAAGCATTTTCATTAAAAACTGTCGCATTTGATGAAGTGGAACTGCTGATGATGATCATAACGGAACTCTTCAACGACGCATAGCTCGCATTTGGCGATTTGTCCTTTTCGTTATGTTTGTTAAGCAAGTTAGGTTTTTAGGCACATGTATGTCAATCTCAAGTCCTGAACATGGTATCCATGAGGAATCGAGGGAACTTCTCAAATCTTAAAGGCATCCGTATAGAATTTTATATATTTTCATCAGAAAATCAAGCATTTACATTAAAAACTGTGGCATTTGATGAAGTGGAACTGCTGATGATGATCAGAACAGAACTCCTCAACGACGCATAGTACACGTTTTGTGATTTTCAATTTCGATTTTGACTTGGATTGGGCCCCGGACTCCGGACTCGGACCCGTACTCGGACTCGGACCCAGACCCGGACCTTGACCCGGAAAACCACTATGATACCTAAACTAAATCAACCACTATGATTACCATAAAATGTATACATATTACCAAATAAAGTATAAGCACCGTTAAGTGGGTTAGGCTAGTAGTTAGAGAAGTCGGTTTTTTTCTATTAAAGATTATGTATGTAATATTGACAAACGACGTCTGTACTGAAGTACGTCTGTACTTACCTACACATGCGCGGATATTGAAATCGAATCGAAGGTGAACAGGCAGTATATATCCATTAACACTGTCTTGGATGAAGGCAACGTCATAACATACCCTCTGGAGTTCCTAAACTCATTGAGTACTTTAGGACTCCCAGCACACACATTAACCTACATTTAATAATGTTGTTCTGTGTTTAAGCACTGACAGCCTGGACGCTTCGGTCCTTCGGCCCTACGCGGAGCTCGGCCATCGGCCTTCGAATTTAGACACTGATATCATTGTTCTGTGATTAGGCACAGACATCCTGGATGCTTCGGTCCTTCGACCTTACGCGAAGCTCGGCCTTCGGCCTTCGCACTTAGACACTTATACTATTGTTCTGTGATTAAGCACTAACATCCAGGACGCTTCGGGCCTTCGGCCCTACGCGAAGCTCGGCCTTCGGCCTTTGCATTTAGACACTTATACTATTTAATTGTTCTGTGTTTAAGCACTGACATCTTGGACGCTTCGGGCCTTCGGCCCTACGCGGAGCTCGGCCATCGGCCTTCGAATTTAGACACTGATATCATTGTTCTGTGATTAGGCACAGACATCCTGGATGCTTCGGTCCTTCGACCTTACGCGAAGCTCGGCCTTCGGCCTTCGCATTTAGACACTTATACTAATGTTCTGTGTTTAAGCACTGACAGCCTGGACACTTCGGGCCTTCGGCCCTACATGGAGCTCGGCCTTCGGCTTTCGCATTAGATATCTATACCAAAATTTCACGTAAACCATTGCGGCTGTGTCCCTAGCCTCTCACAATTTTTTTTCTATCATAAAAATTTCGCGCTCGCTACGCTCGCGTTTTTAATACGATTTTAAACGTTAAGCCTAATTTGATAAAGGTGGCACCTTTGGGCACCCTACCGAGCGACTACTACTACGACTTAAGCACTGACATCCTGGACGCTTCGGGTCTTCGGCCCTACGCGGAACTAGGCCTTCGGCCTTCGCATTTAGCCACTGATACCATTGTTCTATGATTAAGCACTGACATCCTGGACGCTTCGGTCCTTCGACCCTACGCCAAGCTCGGCCTTCGGTCTTCGTATTTAGACACTTATACTATTGTTCTGTGTTTAAGCACTGACATCCTGGACGCTTCGGGCCTTCGGCCGTACATGGAGCTCGGCCTTCGGCTTTCGCATTAGATATCCTCACCAAAATTTCACGTAAACCATTGCAACTGTGTCCCTGACATAGCCTCTCTCCATTTTTTTTCTATGAAAACATTTTCGCGCTCGCTACGCTCGCATTTTTGATACGATTTTAAAGGTTACGCCTACTCTGATAAAGATGGCACTCTGGGCACCCTACCGAGCGACTATTACTACGACTTAAGGTCGTTTCTCAAAAAGTTGGCACCGCCACCTGTCAATAGGTTTATGTTAGAACTTTTTTTTCATTATGTATAATTTTTATATATACAATTTTAACACATATTTAGAGAGACTTTTTACACAGAGGACTAATACTTTGAAAAAGATTTAATAAATATTGATTACAAAAAAATATATTGTAACTACTTTTATCCGCTAACCTGTCGTGTCCCAACGCGAGGTACTGATGTTCCGAGCTATGAAAACTACATAAATTATTGACTTAATTTAACGTTGCCGGATTTTATTAACATATATCCTTAACTTTTAAAGTATTACTATCGCATAACAATATTATGCTTATATTTTAAGTTATTCGGCTTCAAAGTTTGTCCAAGGCAATTTTTGACATTCACCTGTCGCGTCACGTTCACGATGATTGTATAACCCCCACCGCACCTTTCCCGTCTTACTCCGCACGAGCCGAAGGCGTCAGTCATCAGCTATCTCCTGGTAGGACGAAGACGTGGTTATTGTGCTCCGCAAATAAAACACAAACGAGAAAGTATCGGAAATTGGAGTTTGTAATGGGTAAGTACTCTTTATCCTGGCGTGGATATCTTGCTAATTGGGTAAACTATTGCATTACTATTAAGATATGTAACGTAATCAATAGTTTAGTTTTATATGCCTAAGTATGGAGTTCATCAAGCTAATACATTTTGTGTATTCGCGATATAACTGTCATTTTCCCCATCACCTGCATATCATTCACCTGGCTAAAACTACCAGGTGGATGAGATTTTGCGGCAGGTTAATGTCACTGATACCACAACTAATACTCGTAACTATATAATTGTATAGCGGTTATATCGCTTTTGTGTGGTAATTTAGGAATAAAAACTATCCTGTCTGTTAAAGCTGCATATTATTCAAATTTGTGTACTTTTGTCTTACGTCTCGTTAACCTGTCCATAAAAGTCAGGTGAATGATGCAATAGCAGGTGAATGAAGCGTCATTCACTTGCCATATGACAGGTGAACGATAACAATTTAAAATCCACGTTACATATACTCAAACAGTGATTAAGTAGATTTGTGACATCCCATGGGAAAAGGTACCTTATGAGGGTTTTTAGTTTTAGACATTAAAATATTTTGTACAAAGGTAAAAGCATGCTCAATTATTTTATTGTGTGATGAGATGAGAGAGAGAGAGGTCAGTTCTGATAATGGGATCCATGAAGAATCGAGGGAACTCCTCAAATCTTAAAGGCATACATATAGTGATTTTTGTGTTTTTATTTACAAATCAAGCATATACATTCAGAAAAGTGACATTTGATGAAGTGGAACTGCTGATGAAGATTAGAACGTAACTCTTCAACGACGCATAGTTCACGTTTGGCGATTTGTCCTCTTCATTATGTTTGTTAAGCAAGTTAAGTTTTTAAGCCACACTTTTGTCAAGCTCGAGTTCTGATGATGGGATCCATGAGGAATCGAGGGAACTCCTCAAATCTTAAAGGCATGCGTATAGAGACTTTTGGATTTTCATCAGAAAATCAAGCATTTTCATTAAAAACTGTTGCATTTGATGAAGTGGAACTGCTGATGATGATCAGAACAGAACTCTTCAACGACGCATAGTACACGTTTGGCGATTTCGATTTCGACTTGGACTGGGACTGGGGCTGGGCCCCGGACCCACATACACATATCGGTACACGGCGGGAAGAATTTTAAGATCAAGTTTCTTCAGTTTTGTATTAAATCAGAAACTACACGATCCCCAAGAATATGATTTCTCTATATAGGGTACCTACTGCTCTCCAAGGACGTGTTGGATGACCAAAACAGCGTATGCTTATGATGCACCAAGTCTATTCCACTTGTACTACTAGGGTTCAGCATCAGCTCTATCTTGGGTACTGCTCTCCCAAGTGCTCATCAAGACGTGTCGAATGACCAAAACAGCGTGTGTCTATGTTGCACCAAACCTGAGTTCCACTAGGTACTGCGAGGGTTCATCATCAGCTCTATCTTGGGTACTGCTCTTCCAAGTGCTCATCAAGACGTGTTGGATGACCAAAATAGCGTGTGCCTAAGTTGCACCAAACCTGAGTTCCAGTAGGTACTGTGAAGGTTCAGCATCAGCTCTATCTTGGGTACTGCTCTCCCAAGTGCTCATCAAGACGTGTCGAATGACCAAAACAGCGTGTGTCTATGTTGCACCAAACCTGAGTTCCACTAGGTACTGCGAGGGTTCATCATCAGCTCTATCTTGGGTACTGCTCTTCCAAGTGCTCATCAAGACGTGTTGGATGACCAAAATAGCGTGTGCCTAAGTTGCACCAAACCTGAGTTCCACTAGGTACTGCGATGGTCCAGCATCAGCGCTATCTTGGGTACTGCTATCCCAAGTGCTCATCAAGACGAGTTGTATGACCAAAACAGCATGTGCCTATGTTGCACCAAACCTGAGTTCCACTAGGTACTGCCAGGGTGACAGCAAGTTTGAATGTTACTTATTCACAGAAACTTACTGTTAAATTGGGAATCGTATCGAAGGTGAGGTGGGTCAGAATCCAAAATTTTAACATACTATTGTAATCATCGTAGTGGACAATAAGGTGCCTTTTTATAGAAAATGACACATTTTTCGATTATTTTTAGAAGGCATTGAAAATGATGTGATGGACAGGTGAATGACACTCAGTTCAGGTGAATGATGACAAGAAACCAGGTTAACGGCAACGGACACAGGTTACTGGAGCCTCTCGATAACCTGTCAATATTTTCAGTGGAATTTGTACTTATTTCTCGATAACCTGCTTCTACTATCGATAACCTGGGGACAAAATATCTTTCACCTGTCCTTGATGTCATTCACCTGAATTTTCAAACGCCTATATCTTCTAAACTAATTGAAGGAATGGCTTCTCTTCCACATTTTCTAATAGTTTAAGTTGCCTTTTAACGATATCAATAAAAAAAAATGCAAAAATGCATAATTTTTGAAAAACATAAATTTTAACCTGGCGGTGCCAACTTTTTGAGAAATGACCTTAAGCACTGACATCGTGGACGCTTCGGGCCTTCGGCCCTACGCGGAGCTCGGCCTTCGGCCTTTGCAGTTAGACATTACTATTGTTCTGTGTTTAAGCGCTGACAGCCTGGACGCTTCGGGCCTTCGGCCCTACATGGAGCACGGCCTTCGGCTTTTGCATTAGACATCCACACCCAAATTTCACGTAAACCATTGCGGCTGTGTCCCTGACATAGCCTCTCTCAATTTTTTTCTATCAAATTTCGCGTGCGGCCCGCGTCAACTTCGTAAACTACTATGTGGCCCTTGGCTGCTAAAAGGTTGCCGACCGCTGCTTTAAACCAACAACGCGGCTGGCGAGTCAAAGCGCTACGTAGGCCTTAATATAGTAAGCAAATGGCAGCCTTGCTTCACACACCGTTTATATCACACTCGGCTGGTAGCTCTATATTTTTTGCCTTTATCGTAACTATTAGCAAAGACATATGTAACTCCGTATAGGTACCTATTCAATATGTCATCTCATCTTATCTACATACTTAACACTAGTGTGGCATACTTTTCTTCGGACTTACAATCATTTGTAACTATTTTATAATAGTATAACTTGTGCTAAATTCACCTCATTAATACGCCTAATAATTCAAAAAAGTTCTCGCAAACGACCTAACCTGAACCAGTAAATAAGTTCAATTGTAATGTTTTCTTTCCTAACGTCGCGCGGGCGGTAATGTGCGGGACCATTAAAAGGACATAAATACAGAATCGCGTCTATAAATGTCAGGGAGTTTCGTAGTTCGTTTTACTAACTGTGTGTTGCGATATATTCTCTCTTATTTCGTACATTACCGTAAAATGGGGTGAGTAGGGTTCGCGGGGAGAGTTGGGTTATGAATGGGGAGAGAAGGTATGAAAGGGGGGTGAGATGGGATTTTAAGGCTACTGCTACAAAAATAATGTAGGTATTCCAATTTAGAATGGAGCTTTAGTAATACTCATAATAAAAAAAAAATCGATCCAACAATATTCCAAAATCACCTTTGTATGAAATTCCATCTCACCCCAATTACGAGGGACTACGGGGTGAGGTGGGATTTCCTGTTTATCGTCAAAGTTATGACATTGAAGTACCCAAAATAACAAACAAACGTCCGGAACACTTATTATATACACCATTCAGTTTGCATATGTAAAAATAAAATGTTATCGAGGTTAGAATGTCAGTTTTGCCCCTACTCACCCCATTTTACGGTACTTTATGTTGCAAAAGTTACATCATTTTGCTTGCGAATAGACTTAATGTATTTGCATTTGCCTTGATTTGAACATGTCTTTTCGATTACATTTTTATCCTATTCTGAGAAGTGTCCGTTAATCTTTTTAAACGGACACTTTTTAGTTTAGAACTTATGTATAACCAATATAAAGGAAAGTGGTCATACATTTCCATATAGAATCATTTTCCGAGTAACGAAACCTAGCTAAATAAATTCGTTATTCGCAGAAACTAATTAAAACATTGAATTTATTGAAGCTTACTGTTATTACTAAATTCTTACTGTTAATACTATATATTGAGTACAAAAAGAATGTTGTGTTGTATGTGAATGTATAATTATGTTGTCGCTTTAGATTTTTTATTAAAAATAATTGTCTACAAAAAAGCTGTAATTATTTAATTGGGTTAACTTTGTGTATTTTTAATTATAACAGCACATATGTAACTATTATAAAAATAAAATAACTCATTTCTTTAGCCTTTATAAAGTAAAAAGAATAGTTGTAAAAGCTGTAGTTGAAACAAAGTTATCGATTTTTGATAATAACATGACACTGTGCCGTCGTATCTGCGAAATGTCAGAGCAATTAACGGCGCCTTTTGCTAAAATCGGAATCATGTGAGTGGTTAAACGATGTAACGTGATTTATTATTTTATCAACTGCCGTATTCGAACTTCAAGATATTCACAAGAGACGACACGTACTAGATCCATTCTAGATACGTTATAGTTTAGATATCAACTAGTTCTCTTTTGCAGCGCAATTCGGGCAACCAATGTCACTTTTACGTTAGATAGAGTTAGATATCTATTAGATGTGAATTGGATCTCCAAGTCGTATCCTGTGTAAATCGTTCAAGAGTATCTCCAGAATCGCGCAAATGTCAAATTTGACAGGTTAGATCTTAAACATATATCGTTATCGTATCTTGGTGATGTCTAAAATATATCTAATAGATGTCTATTATGGGCCCCAAGTACCTAACAGGGCGCATCCGGGCTGTAGAATTCAGTCAAAAGCAAAGCCCTGAGCACCTCACGGCACAGGTAACCGAGTTACAATTACTAAAGTTACATGGTCTTTGAAGAGCAGTCACCTGCCTCGCTTTTGTCTATACAAACACACTGATGATTATAACCGCGATGGGCATGTTAAACAACTTATAACAAACAAATGTTGGCTATTGTTCACGGTTGGTATAAAAACCAAATCACAAATGAACCAAAAAAATGTCTTCAGTGAGACTTTAACACGCTCTAACCTAACCAATAGCACGCTACACTGATTGATGACATGAAATCTGCCCTAGTAGCACGGTAGCATTTTTATCGTTTATCACCATGCCTGTCACGTTCTAACAAGTATGTAAGTGCGAAAGTGACGGGCATAGTGATAGTCGATAAAAATGGAACCGTGCTGAGCCCGCTGATTCTGTCACCGTTCGCTAAAGTTTATTGTATGGGAAGTTTCATAAATCTCTACTGCGTGACGTTGATCAGTTGTGTGGTTGGTGCAACTATCTAAGACTTCTACTTCTACTTGCTAGTATCCCTGAACATCCGCAACACGGCCAACGCCAAATAGAATCTTGTCAGCTTAATAGATGACGATGTAGGTATTGTGATTCTACATTTCTGAATAAACACTATTTTAATAAATAATAAAAAATAGGTAAGTAGTAAGTACATAGAAATTATCTATAACTCAGGAACAAATATTAAGATTCGAACCCGGGACCTTCTGCTTCGTAGGCCGGTCAACTAGGCAGTTAAACTTAAACGCCATTACAGTAAAAATTGAGACAGTAAAGTATTGCGACAATCAAAGGCCATGGATTGTAAAATAGAATAAAATAAAAAACGGCGTAGGTACTAGGGTCAAGTGGGTATCATTTTTTACGGATCTGAAAATTATCTTTAGGTTTCTTAAAAAAATCATTTTGCATGATCGTTTAGTTTGGGCTAAGTACTTACTTATAACGATTTAAAGTTGGTTAGATTATTTGTTACAGTGTCGCTTTTTTATTTAATTACCTTGTTAATAAAATATAATAATAGTTTGTTCCCCTCATATTGTATGAGCCTATTTCTACGCAAGAGCGGAAATACTTTTCTTATAGATTCGTGTTTCTAAAATAAAAAGTTGGTAACTTCGAGGGCGAAGCTTGAGGCTTGCGTGTCGCGACGCATTATTAAGTAA
The DNA here is from genome assembly GCF_948474715.1 of Cydia amplana. Taxonomy (NCBI): domain Eukaryota; kingdom Metazoa; phylum Arthropoda; class Insecta; order Lepidoptera; family Tortricidae; genus Cydia; species Cydia amplana. The sequence continues at coordinate 12,778,933 of NC_086071.1, read as the reverse complement.
ACGAGACCTGTTCAGCCGCTTTGTTTTCACACGATAAGCGCTTAAATATTATCCTAGTCAGGTGTTTTGAGTTTTCAAGTATACATAATTTATTGAAATAAAAAAAAAATACTGATATATTTGTCGTAGCGTGACTCCAGAAGGACGTATTGCAGCGTTACAGTTCATAGTTTCAGACGCCTGTATAAAATCGATTAGCAATGTTTGGCTACGTATTACTTGGTTGTAACGGAATAATAGAGTGGCGTAGAGAGTAACGCCATCTTTTGGCGTATTGTTGAACTTAGATAACGGGTAGAAGGCTTTGGAACGTCAAGTAGTTTAACTTGGGTGAACGTAGGTACGAGGTGTGGCATTTTATTGTTTTGTTGGTAGACTGGTCGGGCAGGTTTGCCAACTGGTCTTCGAGGCAGGAGCGGTTAGGCTCCGCCGGTAGAATTGATCGAACCGAGCTAGAGATCGGACGTTAGCCAACCTCGTGCCTAATTCGCCACGTTCCTGAAGGCTTATACTCGTATCTGAAGGATTATTCTGAAACATACTATTTTAGCTGTAAAGTAATACATCGAGGTACTACGCCCACCCGCCATCGCTCATGCATCCGTCATATTAATAAAAATCTATAAAACAACTGCCCAATTATTATGTATTATCATACGCATTATAATCAATCATATTGAAATTTTATGTATACATATTATCATATATAATCGCACTATTATCGAAAAAGTGGGTTACTTGAGATGAGAAGGTAGTTTATATTATGCATACGTTTGTATGTCCCGCTTTTTGCATAACGGACCTTAAATTACTGTTATAACCAAAATAACTCTAACAATGGACTTCCGGTTCGAGCACCATCTTGATAGTCACGCCTCGTGATTAATTCCTTTGTTTTTTGCTTATTAACAATGTTTAAAGAATAATATCGATAGCTTTTTATACAGTAAACTAATGTGGTAGTGCAGTGAATGGAGAATTAATCTTGAAACACGTTTAACCACCAATTTGGAGTCAACGGCCGGTAGTCCACGTGCTGCTTGTAAAGACCGGCCTAGTCCGGCTATTGCTTTAAAAGAGCTAATAAAATCACCGTATACTGACTGTTTAATTAATACCTTAATTGGGCGTTTTCTAAAATAAATATTGAAAACCCGATTCTCACAGATCCTGGTGTTTTTGGGTTCTTTCAACTCAGAATTACTAGCATATTCAATCCTGATGGTAAAAAAACTTGTCCCAAAAATTTGTATGAAAATTGTACATTCCACTACGTCACGTCCATACAAGTGAACAATTTTCTCATAATAAAACGTGACGTAATGGAATGGACATTTTGGGACATCTTTTTTTAATGGAAGGATGGAGAATGCTGTCGATTTTGACTAGAATGAGCCCAAGAATGTCCAGATTTGAAAGAATCAGGTTTTCGATATTTATTTTAGAAAACGCCCTAATACCAACTTGATACTGGCGAAATAGTCCTACTGGACTGAAGCCTTAATTTTGAAAGTCATAAAAATGAATAACAAATAACAATTTACTTGACGTTGGCTACGGGCAACGCCGCCCTCAAGTCCATAACAAGAAAAAACAACGGGTTGCACTCAGGGAGTGCCGGCAGAAGTGAAAACTCAATGACTAGTGCAAAATGCACTATGTATAAAATTGAGGTTAAAGCCATCTAGCGTTAGCGTTAATTACTTGAAACCCCTAAGCACATCACTGTTAGTACTCGTGTTATATTAATACCAGTTAGAGCGAAACGCGGTCACGTGTCCATTTTACGGTCACGTGTCCGTCTTACGGTCACGTGATCGTCTTACGCTGTCTCGAGTTTAACATTTTTCCCCACCTCAAAAAGTGCACAGCGCCGCTAAAGAAGTTTTCACTTGAAAAAAAAAACTCTACCAATTCTGAACTTACATTATTGCCCAAGCTGAAATGGAGCCTTCACTTCGCTTCGGTCTCAGTCAATTAGCTTTTTAATTACATAAGAGTAGATTAAATAGGTACCTACGTAATGTCGTTAACAGGATTTATATAAGATCGGTTTGCGCATCGGTTTTTCTTTTAGAAACATATTTTATTTCATATTGTTTATTGCCTTATTCAACCTAGTGTTAGGTCTGATTTAGACGGCGCGCGAACTCGCATGCGATTTTAGTTACATTGCAGACTGTTGGTTACGTCCAATTCAACCGACCGATCAAAACCCGCATGTGAGTTCTCGCATCGTCTAAATGAATCCTTTCGAACTAAATTGCCTTAATAATGCATGAATTTCAATAAAGCATTCCTGTAAGAAGCGAAATCTACAAAATCAATTCGTATTGAGCTTAAGTGACCATTAAAGTAAATTGCTAAATCAAAAGGCTAGACGAGCAGAGGGCTTACCGCGAACTACGTTCCACGTCTTGCCTCCCTGTCACACTTACCTATAAATGTACAAGTACGACAGAGAGGCAACACTTCGAACGTGGTTCGCGGTAGGCCCTCAGGCGTGCGTGTAAGGAATGTTATCGCGTTCAATAAAAGTGAAACAACGCGTCTAATTAAAAGTTTACGAGAGAGCGTATGTTGAAATGAAACTAATCCATACTAATCCATACTATATCCATACTAATATTATAAATGCGAAAGTGTGTCTGTCTATATGTTACCTCTTCACGCTTAAACCGCTGAACCAATTTAGTTGAAATTTGGTATGAAGATAGTTTGAGTCCCAGGGACGGACATAGGATACTTTTTATCTCAGAACTCAACCCTTAAGGGGGTGAAAAGGGGGGTGGAAATTTGTATGGGCAACCAATAACCGCTGAACCGATTTAGTTGAAATTTGGTATGGAGATAGTTTGAGTCCCGGGGAAAGACATGGGTTAGTTTTTATCCTAAAAATATCCCTTTAAGGGGGTGAAAAGGGGGGTGGAAGTTTGTATGGGGAATCGTTAAAAAGCAGATTGGGTAAAAATAAGCTACCCAAATTACTAACTCCACGCAGACGAAGTCGCGGGCAAAAGCTAGTAAAAAATAAGTTAACTTAAAACATTACTACTGAAAACTCGCGCTCTAAAAAGCATCAACCAATAAAATTGTCGTATAGAAAAAGTTTTATATAGTTGGTCAAACCAATTTGTCAGTCAGTAAGGACCAGGAAAATTATACTCATCCTTTTCTTTCGGGTGCTAGTACTAGTGTAAGACAAAGATAGTATGATGCTGTCTATGTTTGTAAATACGAATACCTACTTACATGAAAACAAACGGCCAAGCCACATATTGACTAAGGTGTAGAGTTTATGAAGTTATGACTTATGACATGTAGAGTTAGAAGCTTAGCTCTACGTGAGATCTGATAAGTTTTTGATATTGCGAGCCACAAGGTCTCGTCTTGGCAGGATGTAAAGGTGGGATCAGACGGTTCACTCGGATGAATGTTCACTTGAGTGAATGTTTCATTTTACTTTCATTTCACGTTCGTGTGAACGTGAAATGAAAGTAAAGAAAAAATTAATAATCTTAATAAAGATTATTAATTTTTTCTTTACTTTCACTATGGCGTCAAATGAAGTTATGTGTCTTGGTACCTATAAGTTTAATTTGTGATCATTTATTTCTTCACTAACCTCTCAAATGAAATCACTAATTAGAGATTTTATAGAATTTGCCCGGATTGTTCTGTCTTTATACTCATAAATTTTGTGGTTCCAGAGGCATTGGTTATTTTTAAAATGCTCCTAAAATAAAAGGTGTATTTTGTTCGTTCCACTTGAACATCATTTTATTGCTTTTACGTTATCTTTGTCTAGCTAGATAGTAGTATACCCACAGGATTCAAGCAAAATATGCATAATCCAAATGAACGTTCATTTCTGTGTTCACAGTATTCACACTGGTCATTTTTAGGGTTCCGTACCCAAAGGGTAAAAACGGGACCCTATTACTAAGACTCCGCTGTCCGTCCGTCCGTCCGTCCGTCCATCTGTCTGTCACCAGGCTGTAACTCACGAACCGTGATAGCTACACAGTTGAAATTTTCACAGATGATGTATTTCTGTTGCCGCTATAACAACAAATACTAAAAATAGAATAAAATAAAGATTTAAGTGGGGCTCCCATACAACAAACGTGATTTTTGACCGAAGTTAAGCAACGTCGGGCGGGGTCAGTACTTGGATGGGTGACCGTTTTTTTGCTTGTTTTGCTTTATTTTTTGTAGATGGTGCGGAACCCTCCGTGCGCGAGTCCGACTCGCACTTGGCCGGTTTTTTTTTTTTGTTCATTCGGAGTGCGAGTGAAAGATGCCGAATGAAAATATCCAACATTGTTGGATTCTTTCACTAGTGAATACATTTTTCACTTTTGGTTCATTTTGTGTTCAGACGTGTCACTTTGAGTGAAATATGAATAATGAAACTACAAAATGAACAAAAAATTAACCGTCTGATCCCACCTTAAGATAAAATAGGCTTTAGGCTGGTGGTTCTAACATTTTATTAGGTATCTAAATTCGCTTAGCAAATATAACTTGGAGACAAACATAAAAAAAAAAATATTAGTTCAAAATCCTAACTAAACTTAATTGAAAAATATATCAATACAAATTTGTTTACATATGTCGTCGTCAGTCGATGTTAAACCTGGTTTTTAACAAATTAAATTAAGGTTCACTACAAGTAAACCCAAAATACGAGTAACTGGCAGTGACACTCCAACACAAACAAAACTAATGATAAACGGCCCTGTTTGTTTTCCAGCCAATTAATGATTTCTATTGTTCTGTTTCTGTTATATTTAAATACCAGCGTGTTCATTTCACTTGTTTGCAGTAAAATATTAGTTTATTGTGTTGCTAACTAAATGTTACTATTTTTATGGGCAAGAAGTAACCTCCTTGTTTTCAGAATGGCAAATTTAGAATTAAAGTATTATCCAGAATATAATAGAGCAAGTTTAATTTAAAAGTATTTTTAATAACAAAACTTCCGTGAGACAAAGACATAGTAAATATATTAAAATACGACCCGTTTTTAATATATGTAAAAGTATTTTTTTCTCTTTCTTTTTCTTCCTGTACCTTACCTGTAGTGAAAGTCAAATACGGCCAAATGCTTGGAACGCAGCAAATATGTGAGGCGCATGGTACACTGCATCCGATTCGCACGTCGCTCCGACGTGAGTGCGAGATGGCGCTATAATACGTGCATAGCGTTGTCTTGCTCAAATATACTTGACTTCTAGACTCTTGGACTTTTAGATGCACGGCCGGTTTTGGTAGATATTCCACCAATTCGCACGAAGCGCTTTGCTTCCTCTTTTCTTATGCGCACTGCCAAGGAATGGAATTCCTTGCCGGCGTCTATATTTCCGAGCTCATATAACCCAGCAACCTTCAGATCAAGGGTGAACAGGCACCTTCTGGGCAGACTCGCTCCATCAGTAGGCCACGTCTTCACCTCGGTTAGTCTGTGGCCATGAGTAAGCCCATTTATAATAATAAAAAAAAGATCGGAGTGACGTACGAATTGGATGCAGTGTGCCATGCGCCTTAGCTGTAGGACATTTCCACACAATATAGCTACACTGCTTAGTTTTTAATGTTTACACGCTCCTTTGGCGAGCAGATCGCATGAATTAATGTTTATAATTACCGTCGCTTATCGCGTCAGGCGATATAAGTAAATATAGGGCAGTCGCGTGCACAATACGTTTGTCGGAGAGCCGGGATAACATCTATTACAGTTTATACCAACGACATCTAAAATAGGTATGAACCAGGTAAGTGTGCAATTTCAAACAACGTTTTAAAACAATATTAGCATCGCCCGCGACGTCGTACACTATATAGGTACTCACTTACTTTCTAGCTTTTGCAGTTTCGGCTTTCCGTTGATGAGTCAATCAGTCAGTTTAATTTAGTTTTTAGTTAGTCAATTATACAATTCCACACGGGTAAAATATACATACATTTAAGCTTGTACTACTTATCGTATAATGATCGTTTTTTGTAATAAAAATAAAAATTAGAACCGAGCATCAGAATGTAAAATAAAATTACAATTAAAATTAGTAATCAACGAACCAAATCAATGCAAGTAGAAATAAATTAAGAACGCCAAAATATACGCATTTATAGATACTTATATAAAACGTTATGGGATGAAATAAGTAATAATGTATGAAAAAATAAAGAAATTTTTCTTCATAGCGCTTACGCTGTCAACGTGCTCCTTGGCACGACACACGCGCCCTCACTCCATTCACCCTGCGTGATAGTGATACACGTGGTGTAGCAGGGGCGCGCCATGCGGCCGGAACTCTTTTCCACATGCTAGAAAGTGGTACTTTCTCTACCTATGTGGAGCCCTATACATTTTTTTCACCACACCGACTGGTAAATGCTCTCTTGATTGTTCAAAAACTGATAGCAAAATAGCATTTTATTCACATGTGAGGCAAAGTGATCAAATGCAAATTTTGAGTTGTTTTCTTATGTTTGCTAGTAGAATTGACTTTTAAAACGATGATTTTGAATGATCAATATTTGATAACATTCATTTGGATTAAGAATCGGAGTTGCCATTCAGTGGGGGAATGTAGCCAGCATTATGGGCACCCTTCCGCAGGGATCGGATCTGGGAGACTATTTGTGTTAAGTAGTTGTAATTTATTAGGGTTCCGTAGCCAAATGGCAAAAAACGGAACCCTTATAGATTCGTCATGTCTGTCTGTCTGTCTGTCCGTCTGTCCGTCTGTCCGTCTGTCTGTCCGTCCGTATGTCACAGCCACTTTTCTCCGAAACTATAAGAACTATACTGTTGAAACTTGGTAAGTAGATGTATTCTGTGAACCGCATTAAGATTTTCACACAAAAATAGAAAAAAAACTATAAATTTTTGGGGTTCCCCATACTTCGAACTGAAACTCGAAATTTTTTTTTTCATCAAACCTATACGTGTGGGGTATCTATGGATAGGTCTTCAAAAATTATATTGAGGTTTCTAATATAATTTTTTTCTAAACTGAATAGTTTGCGCGAGAGACACTTCCAAAGTGGTAAAATGTGTGTCCCCCCCCCCTGTAACTTCTAAAATAAGAGAATGATAAAACTAAAAAAAATATATGATGTACATTACCATGTAAACTTCCACCGAAAATTGGTTTGAACGAGATCTAGTAAGTAGTTTTTTTTTTATACGTCATAAATCGCCTAAATACGGAACCCTTCATGGGCGAGTCCGACTCGCACTTGGCCGCTTTTTATTTAATTGTAATTTATTTTATAAGGTGAATTTAACGATCAATTTGTTGAAATGTATTTGTTTCTGTATTTTGTGTTTTATATTGTAATAAATTTTAACCTATTTGGATTTGATTTGGTTTGATTTTGTTTGATATCTTACAGATAATATTTTTTTCGGGTTGGTGTGGTGAAAAAAATTGTGTAACTATTATTTTATTAAGGCACAATCATAATAGTACATTATTGTCGAGGATCGGAAGTAGCTACTTGCAGGCTGAGGATTCGTTTTAAACGGACGACCTTGGGAGTCCGTTTAATTGAATCCGAAGCCAGCAAATAGCCTTCCAGCCGAGTCATATATAGTGCTTTTCTCAAAAATGGTGCAAGAAATAGAAATATTTTACAGAAGCAACGTTCAAATTTTCACAGAAAAAGGTAAAACCAAACCTGTCGAATCCCACGATATGACGTCACCCATAAGCGTTCTGGCTCAAATATGAGCCACTGGGAGCTGACAGATAAAAAGATTTGCTTGCCGCCTTTAAAAAAAAAAGAAGTGTATTTTTCTGCTGAAAATACGCCAACCTATTTGAGACACCTAAATAGTCGCGGTACCAACATTAAGCCTGTAACAGACTATCGCACCGCACCGCGACCTTGGAGCGTCGCACCCATAAAAAGTGAGAGCGAGAAAGAGATATCTGTTTCTGGCTCTCACCTAAGAGTGCGACGCTCCAAGGTCGCGGTGCGGTGCGATAGTCTGTTACAGGCTTTATAATAATAAGTGCTGATCATCTGTTTGGCTGTTTAAGGGACCTATGCCTTCATATGATATGGCCATTTAAAGTTTTAAAAAGTTTGGAACTCGTTAAATAATGGAATTTGTATGCGACATTGCAGTCCCGAAATCGAGACTGCAATGTTTTTAATTTTTTGAACGACCATAAACTACGCACTTCGCGACCTATTTTTTAACTGGCAACGTCGACTTTGCCGTCCATTTTTGAGAAAAAAATATTATTGATAAGGCATGGTGGCAAGTAAATATAATTTACTTTATTTATAATAATCCATAGAATTAATATGACTAGAACAACTGTCAATCTTCAAAAGTGCGACCAAAAATGAAATGCAAGTGTGTGCGTAAATTGTCTATGTGAGATCGAAAATAGTGATGTCATGTTACAACATATTTAATAATCTGTCGATGTTTGATTGCTTTATCGACTACTTTTTCAAATGTGTTATTTAAACGTTAAAATTCTACGACATTATGACGTATAAATAACACTTGCACTGCGTGTACTATCAAAATCGTTGCAGACTTATCTTAATGTAACTCTTACTGTGTTGGAAAGTGAAGTTTAAATTTACCGCTAAACATGAGCACCTTCAAAAAGGTATAACAATCGTTATTATTTGAAGTCGGTTATAAAAGCTAATATCTTAATGATGTCTTGTGAAGAAATAATTACATAGCTATTAATATACCGACAAGTTATCGATACTGTCATATGAACATTTTGTCTAGCCCTAGCGTAAAGTAACAGGTTATGTTTTTACACAAAATATTTTAAATTATAGACTAATATGATAAAATATTAGCACACAAACGAAGAAAAACTTATAATGAACTTTATAAACCGGCTTCTTACACTTTTTACGCTGTTAATTTGACAAAATATCGTTATGAAAATTTCGCTAGAAATATCATAAATCCTCTGAAATTTGTGTTTGCTTGGATTATTTGGCACTGTAACACTGAAATCCGGCACACTACAAGACGCAATCTTCACCGAATTACTTTATTTAATACTTTTCGTCCTAATCCGTGTATATTTTTCAATTTGAAAATTACTGTGATACGCTCTTGGCCGTCCGCGGCCGTCGTCAAAGTCAAAAGTGGTCACGTTTTCTCATTGGTAGTCTGACTCTTTCGCACTCATGGTATGTTCATATACGTGATGGCTTCCCTTTCGCACACTTCAGCTGTCTGTCAAGCGCGAGCGCGAAAATGACAAGTCTGTGTAATAATCACAACATGAATACTACTAAATACCTACAATGCGGAAAACTCAGCACGCCCGTAAATACAGCTTACTCGTCTTAATTTTGGGCACCACATTTTCTATACAATAGGCGCAGGGCCCTTTCAATTTACATATAATATTACTGTACATTAATTTTGTTGGTCTGTGCTAATAAAGAAACTAAGCGAACGAAAACCGACTCGTTACGCCACTCAAAAGAAATGCTGAAACTTTAGCGTCCCACCTATAAAAGTGAAAAAGGAAAAAAGTAGATAAAAGCTTTTGTGATATTTTTACCAATTATAGCCATTTATAGCAAGTCTTATTGGATTTTTGTTTTTCATTTACCTCACCCTGTCTATTGTGAAGATCCACAAATTGCCCTTTCCCGGCCTCTGCAATAATGTAGGTACTATTACTTATGCGCGTGTAATAAAAACTGTTATAAAATGTAACCAGCATTTGAGTAATAATTCAATTAACTCATAGCAGATTGCATGCAGCTAACGTAAGCCATAGCGTGAACCCTACCCTAATGAATTCCCCACATACACGAACTAGATGGCCTTATTATCAAAGATCTTGATTCTTGCTAGGGAATTTCATTTTTAATACCCTAATACCGAACTAAACACCCGATTACCCCGCCACCATTTACGAGGGAAGGTATATTTTTCACTAGTATTATCGGTACTTACAAAAGCAATGATACTTAACCGTTATTATTATGGCCACCATTTGGCGAAGGAAAGCCAACTCCAAGTCCAATCTCGTTAATTTAATGGATCCTCATTGATTGTTGTTGTGTTTAGGTTTTGTCTATAAATGGTTTCGCTTCGTTACTGGAAACAACATTTTCATTTTATATTAATTTCAAGATTTGCCTAAGTTTGGCCACAAATAGGGCTTGCAATTCGAATATTCGAATATTCGAATTTGTCGAATATTCGACCTGTTTTGATATTCGAATATTCGGCCGCTCAGGTTTCGAATATTCGAATATTTTTTATTACTATAAAAAATCTATGTCATCCGCTGTAGTTACAGTTTCTGTGTGTTTTCCGGGTATTTACAGTGAATGAGGAACGGTAGGTACCCAAATACGAAAGAAATAATATTTTTACTGTATTCCTCTCGATCTCGGTGTCGGAGGCCAAGATCCACTTCGGGTCGTTGCGCCACAGCAGTAAGTAATTATTCCTCTCGATAGACTTCGTAAATACAGTGAAACCTAACTCAATTTAAAAGAAAACGAAAAGTTAAAGGGTCATTCTGTTTATTCAGTACAAGCGTACGAGGGGCGTTCAAAATATTCTCGGTATTGATATCTTACGACCTCTTCTAAAATTTCTTTCGTTACTGGCCGCTAAGGTTTATTCATTGACATTAAAAAAAAGTATAATTCGAACCGAGATAGTCTTTTGTTTTTCTGCAATTGCTGAACAAACATGAACATCCTGTGCGAATTGACAGTGTTAACTAAATTAGAACATCGATGCGTGATAAAATTCTTGACAAAACAGGGTAAAAATCAAAAAACCATAAAAGAGGAAATGGATTGTGTTTACCGTGAGTCTGCTCCTTCTTTATCTACCATTCAAAAGTGGTCAAGCGAGTTTAAACGCGGAAGGGAGAGTATTGAAGATGACCCTAGACCTGGCCGGCCTGTAGTAGCTACTTCACAAGAAAATATTGATAAAGTGGAAAAACTTATATTGGAAGATGGTCGAGTGAAGGTAAAATCTATAGCACAAGTAACCAATCTCTCTATTGGTACCGTACATGATATTATACATGACCATCTTAATATGTCAAAAGTAAGTGCAAGATGGGTTCCGCGAATGCTGACTCGGCTTCAAAAAGACATGCGTGTAGCTTGTTGTTCCGATTTTATTGACCTGTGCGGTGAAAATCCTGATGAGGTGCTGCAAAGAATAGTTACTGGAGATGAAACCTGGGTTCATCATTATGACCCAGAGAGTAAACAAGAGTCCATGCAGTGGCACATTAAGGGTTCAGCTCATCCCAAGAAGTTGAAGGTCATCCCTTCAGCTGGCAAGGTCATGGCCACGATATTTTGGGATTGTGAAGGAGTATTACTAATCGATTATAAAGAAAAAGGTGTAAATATCACAGGACAGTACTACGCTAACATTCTACGTCAATTAAAGGATGTAATTAAAGAAAAGAGGCGAGGAAAGTTAACCAAAGGTATTCTGCTTCTGCATGACAACGCCCACGTCCATACTGCTCATATTGCCAAGGCAGCTATTGTTGAACGTGGGTTTAAAACTGTTACTCACCCACCGTATAGTCCGGACTTAGCCCCCAGCGACTTCTTTTTGCTCCCCAATCTTAAAAAGGATCTGCGTGGAAATAAATTTTCTGACGATGAAGCATTGAAGGCGGCAGTGGAGGAGCATTTTTACACGAAAGATAAAAAAATTTTTTACGAGGGATTAAAAAAAATAATTGATCGATCTTTTAAGTGTATGAACATAGGGGGGGAGTATATTGAAAAATAAAAATATCAAACTTTTCGTACTTGTTTGTTTTCATTCTCATACCGAGAATATTTTGAATACCCCTCGTACGTTAAGCGAATTTTTGAAGTCTAAACCTTGCCACTTATCGCAATTCTCAAATTTTATCATACCAAACCTGCCCAACTTGGTAATCTAACCATGCACCTTTATTTAGCTGACGAATAATCCACCCAGTACTCAACTAACTTTTTCCCTTAAATATTCCAATATTATATAATTAGCCGAACATTAGGAATAATAACTTGCCAAAACAAATAAAGTCAATAAATATTCAAAATACAATGAAATTTACAGGCCTCTGAGTGGTTACAAGTTAATTTAAATCGGAAAATAATTACCTACTAAAAAAAATATCTTAAATACCTAGGTGTTTGGATGGTTAAAGTTATATTATTTCACGCAACGACGCATTTATAATAAATAAGTTTTATCTAGAAATATTAAATACGTCTAATTTTGGCGTTTTACTTGTTTTTATAAACGTGGGCATCTTATAAATAGTGGGATGATAAAATCTAGTCAATTAAGTGGATTTCTGCCAAATATCCTTAGTTCTAGCAATATGTGAAAAAAGCTTTTGAATAAAACGATAATAAACCGAATTCTCGTTCCTTTACTTATTTTTTATAATATTCGAATAATTATTCGAATATTCGAATACGTAGTCAGAAAAAGTCGAATATTCGAATATCTGAAAGTTTCGAATATTTGCAAGCCCTAGCCACAAAGTCTAATACAATTTCAAACCTATCGCATCAACTTACTGGCCGCTCTATTTGATCACAACGAACATCATCTAAACAAATCAAGTTTCCTCACGTAATACTTACAATATACCTACAAATAGGGGTAAAATATACAATATAAAACGCTCATCATGTCATATTCCGGGCGGAGTCAGCGCCCCGATATGAACGTATCATAATATGAAGCGATGAACTTTTCGACCAAGCAGCATAGAAAATGTAAATAGAGGCTGTATAGCGGGATCTCTGGCGCAATCTTCTTGATACGCCCGCCATAAACAGTCATCAGTATCCAGCCTTCCCGAGCTTCGGACAAATTCCTTTGATCTTGTTTAGGGTAAATCTTTTCGATTTATATGTTAATTTATACATTAGAATTTTCTGCGGCTTCGCATCGAGCGGTGTTACTTGTTAATCTGAGTCCTTGTCTACCAAGATCTTCCATTTAATCCTTTTCAATTTCGATTGTAGTAGCAGTCTTCAAAATTCTGCCTGTGGTTTTGGGTCGCTAATAATATTGTGGAGGTAAGCCGTTGCTTTCGTGTAATGCGCTTAATGTAAGCGGACCGAAGCCTGCTAAAATGCTAGTATAAGGCATACAAACGCGCATGTCTTAAAGAAAGTGGAATTTCTTTGCACAGCACAAATTTTATCGAGGACACGTAATTTCCTTTGATCCCTCATCTTTATTCAATGATCCGAGGATCGTAACGCTACGTAAGCGAATTCATTATTTCCTGCGCTCTTATACAGATCACACGGATATAATCTACTTAGGAATCGAATGGAAATTGTGACGTGACCTGATACTAAGCTTAAGGATCATTAATAGCCGCGCGAATTATATTTAATTCCTTTTTACGTATTTCGGATACATTTCTGATAGATAAAGGCCGCTGTAAAGCATGTTGAGGCATGCTTAGTGAATGGTCGTCGTTAAAATTAGTTACGAATGATTTTTCTTCAGCGATAAGAGTATACCCAAGACTTATTACGGGATAGGTTTACATGGCTGTCAACGTTTAGTCAACATCTGCCTCTTGTACGGTGTGCACGCTTTAAACTCTCTCTTGAATTGTTTTTCGACAATTATTTACTTGTCTACTAAACAAACCAACAAAACGTGCAACTGCAATATTCTTATTTGCGTAATGAAAATAAACATTATTTTAAAATTCGCTCGGGATTCATTCGGCAGCATGCACAACGCGATGACGAGTGGCGGAAAACGGGGGAGGCCTTTGCACAGCAGTGGGACACTGGGACACAAAAAAAACACAAGCCGCCACTGGCATGTAAGCCTACCCTGCCATTCAGGTGCAAATGCTTACACCCACCGACCTTCTTTTGTGCCTTCCAGTTGCATACAAAAGTGCAAAGGAGAGGGCGCTATGCTAGCTCGTCTCGTCTAATGAGATTATAGTTTTCACAAAATGCTTTAAAAAAAAATTAACTGCGTAGAGCAGAAATGCGAAATGAACAACAAATGGGGGATTAGTATAAGCTAGAAACCACTATAAAAACCGGCCAAGTGCGAGTCGGACTCGCGCACGGAGGGTTCCGCACCATCAACAAAAAATAGAGCAAAACAAGCAAAAAAACGGTCACCCATCCAAGTACTGACCCCGCCCGACGTTGCTTAACTTCGGTCAAAAATCACGTTTGTTGTATGGGAGCCCCACTTAAATCTTTATTTTATTCTGTTTTTAGTATTTGTTGTTATAGCGGCAACAGAAATACATCATCTGTGAAAATTTCAACTGTCTAGCTATCACGGTTCGTGAGATACAGCCTGGTGACAGACGGACGGACGGTCGGACGGACGGACGGACGGACGGACAGTGGAGTCTTAGTAATAGGGTCCCGTTTTTACCCTTTGGGTTAGGAACCCTAAAAAGGTACCTCTAAATGCATAAATAAATCTACTAATTGTTTTAAAGATTCTGAAACAAACCGACAAATACCTAAAACTTCGTTAAACCGCCCGAACTTAAAATTAATCCATCTCGTTTTGTAGAATGTACGACGTACGGACGAAATTCCGAGCACTTTAACCCAAATTTTAGTTATATGTACTCGTAATCCCTTTCAAGATTCGATTTGTGACGTTAAGTGTTTGGCTGGGCCTTAACCTCAAACGTTGGAATTAGGGATAACAAAGTTTGCGGTTTGGAGTACAAGTCATACCGTCCAATTCTATACTTAACGGAAAACTGGACCGTTACGGGACAAACAGCAACACTCCTCACTGTACATCGGTGAACCTTATTACAAAAAGCATAAGGTCCATCAATGTACAGTTAACAGTGTGGGCGATGGTACCAAGACTGTGCCAAGACTGACGGCCCTATTAGAACAAGTCTTCTAAAACATCACTGCGATACGATACCGATCTGTCAGTGTCAATAGTGATATTTCTTCAACCATAAACGTTACTTTGGACACTGACAGATCGGTATTGTACCGTAGTGATCTCTTATAGGCATTGTTCGAATCGGGCAGTACGAAATACCTGTAAGTTAGCCACGAAGAGAAACCTATAGAATAGAAATACCTAAATACTTATATTGTAACTGCTATTCATATTAAGGTAGGTGCATAAATTTAGGTAAAAAAACAATAATGGGAAATGAAAAAAACATCACATGACTAATACACGAGGCACCAAGGACCCACTGTTCAAATTGTTTTCTTATTGTTTGTTTTTTTTTCTCCATTTTCCCCTTTCTTTTTTATGGGCCTGTAATTCGTCGTTAACTTGCCCCTTTGCCATCAGTGTTACAATCTGCCCCTAGCGAGAACTAAACTTGTGTCAGTAAGTTGATTCGTAAACAGCAACTTCTTGAACGATTGTATTCATTTATTTATATGATCTCGTCAAAGTGTACCTATTCATGTTTGGACTGTTCACTGGCAATCAGCAGAATGTATCTAGACGACGTACCAAGACAAGGAAGACTAACTACCATTATAATATACTCGTACATCCTACAAAATGATATAATTAAAAAACCGGCCAAGTGCGAGTCGGACTCGCGCACGGAGGGTTCCGCACCATCAACAAAAAATAGAGCAAAACAAGCAAAAAAACGGTCACTCATCCAAGTACTGACCCCGCCCGACGTTGCTTAACTTCGGTCAAAAATCACGTTTGTTGTATGGGAGCCCCACTTAAATCTTTATTTTATTCTGTTTTTAGTATTTGATGATAAATACATCATCTGTGTAAATTTCAACTGTCTAGCTATCACGGTTCGTGAGATACAGCCTGGTGACAGACGGACGGACGGACGGACGGACAGCGGAGTCTTAGTAATAGGGTCCCGTTTTTACCCTTTGGGAACGGAACCCTAAAAAGCGATTCATTGTATTTTAAAACCTGATAAGTACGTTAATCAATCAATATCATTGTTTTTTTTACGTAATGTAAATAAGTTTATAAAATGCATAAATATGTTGGTCTGTAAGATATTTTTAATATGGGCCTTGTCACCTGATTTAAATTGATTACATAAATAAAATAAAACTAAAAATGTAAATTAATGAAAATGGTGTACAAAATTAATAACTTCATACAAAGTGCACTTGAATTATTTCAAGTCCAGTCTTATAGGTTTATGATATCCAATTGCTTAATTAGTCTTCTACAATTGATTTTTTAATTGGAAGCCTGTCAGTAGAAACCTAAACGATTGCTGCGCCATTTTGTGTTGGAATATTTACTTTGTACATTAAAATATTTCATTTTGATTAGATCAAGAACCCATCGCAGACTTTTCTCAAGTAGGGTACTTAAGAAGTTTTGATCCAGTCCACACACTAACCAAAACCTTTTATTCAACTTATTTGAGGTTCGACCTAATTTTCAGAGGAGTTAGGGCAGCTCATGTCTTATGCAGGGACGGACCGGCCGGGCGGTCACCCTGCGGGTTCACGCCTCATAAATTAATTTGTGACATTATCTATGAAAAGGGACCTTATTGTCGATGGCGGTTACGCCATTATTAACGATGCTCCGGTATAAATACAATGCCGTGCGACGCTGTGCGGCGTAAGCGCTATCGACAATAAGGTCCCTATTCATAGACAATGACCCATTTAAGAATAGACCTCATAGACTCATAGACCTTGTCGTGTTGGCAAATAAGACATGGCCGTTACCATTGCTTGCTCTTGAAATAGCTTCATCAGGCCGTTATCTTAGGAAAAGGTTGTTATTGAAACAAAATTATAGAACAACCCATGAAATCATCATCATCCTCGCGTTGTCCCGGCATTTTGCCATGGCTCATGGGAGCCTGAGTCCGCTTGGCAACTAATCCCAGTAATTGGCGTGGGCACTAGTTTTTACGAAAGCGACTTCCATGTGACCTTCCAACCCAGAGTACCCTCTGCCACCCAACCCAACCAACCAACCACCACCCGACCGCCGAGCCGAGTTTACCAACTAGGCCCGTATTAAGATTAGTTCGGTTTTCTCACGATGTTTTCCTTCACCGAAAAGCGACTAGTAAATATCAAATGATATTTCGTACATAAGTTCCGAAAAACTCATTGGTACGAGCCGGGGTTCGAACCCGCGACCTCCGGATTGCAAGTCGCACGCTCTTACCGTTAGGCGACCAGCGCTTTTTCAAACAACCCATGATCAGGTTGAATTTTAAAGCCCATAAATTTGATAGAAAATTTCGCGATTGTCATTTTTATTTGCCAGAAGCCTGAAGCCAGAAGCCATTCAAAGACACGGACCAATCACGGCACGGGATTCTGACACTTTGACTCGAAGATGGAGTAAAACTACCGTATATAGTGGCAGAGGGGGTAGCGTTACTATGCTCAGTCTAGAGGATTCCTAGTCTATGCGTTATGGTCACTAGCATTGAACAATATTGTATTCCCTTTATGTAAATATTTACGAACTAACGTTTAAATCATTTATAAAAACTAAACGTTTCTATTTCTTTCTCTTTTAGTAGCAGTATATTAAGGTGGACAATAAATGTGGAATAAATTTAAAATGGCAATAAACTTGGACGTAAAGATCTGTATATCAAAGTACGTGACATTACCCGTTTTTATGTTCGTAAAAAAGTCCACATCGGTGGCGGAATCGCTTTTGCGAAAACAACGGGGGCAATAAAAGGTCTTATTGTTATCCTTTGAATTTATATCCAGATATTATCGCGCTCACAAATTGCAACCATGGAAACTTTTAACTATATTGAGCGTCTGTAATAGAAGCGCTGGTGGCCTAGCGGTAAGCGGCCTAGGGTTCAAACCCCGGCTCGTACCAATGAGTTTTTCGGAACTTATGTACGAAATATCCATTATATATATATTTACCAGTCGCTTTTCGGTGAAGGAAAATATCGTGAGGAAACCGGACTAATCCCAATAAGGTCCTAGTTTACCCTCTGGGTTGGAAGGTCAGATGGCAGTCGCTTTCGTAAAAACTAGTGCCCACGCCAATTCCTGGGATTAGTTGCCGAGCGGACCCCAGGCTCCCATGAGCCGTGGCAAAATGCCGGGACAACGCGAGGAAGATGATGATGAGCGTCTGTAATAGCGTCCGGGGTTAGAACGTCGACTGTGGTCCTGAAATTTGGTAAATGCGCGATTCTCGCGTCGGCTAATTATTCAACAATAATGCTTGATTTGGTAAGAGCAAGTTGATGGTTCTTATTTCTTTATGTTTAGTTATCTAAAAAAACAATAGAATTCTAGTAAGTAATATGCTAGACTTGGCGGGAGCACTGCCGTGCCCCCAGATAAGCACCTACATACAGAAGTTAGAGCAAAATATATAAGGAATAATAAGAGGTATTATATTTTGTATATTGCTTTATTTGTATGACATTTAACTAGATACAGCCATTTTCCGTTTAGATTTTCATTTGAAATCGTGCAAAGTAGGTATGTATTATATTTCAAATAAATTGCCGCTGATTTAATTTGTTCTAAATTACTTGCGAATGCGAAACGCCCGGGTATCGGACCCCAAATAAAAAGTCATAAATTCGAGCGGCATCTGTTTTCTAATTGAGACATTAACGTAGGATTGGCTAAATGGGTCGACTTTAATAACGTGCATACATAACTGATGGCGGATGGATTAGAAGTAGATGCCTAGTTAAATAAATAAATAAATATCAGGAGACCTTACACAGATCAACCTAGCCAAAACCTAAGCAAAGTTTGTACTATGGCTGCTAGGCGACGATATACATACTTATATAGATAAATATACTACTTGTATATGTCACCGTAAAATTGTAAACACTCGTCATATTATAATCTCGCTAGTTACATTATAAACTGACGGTAGGGAGATTATAATCTAACCTAACCTAACCTACGTTACATTATAAACTAACGGGTTCACAATCTTACGGTGTCATATACATAGAAAACACCTAAGACTCGGGAGCAAATATTTGTGTTCATCACACAACTAAATGCCCTTACCGGGATTCGAACCCAGAACCATCGGCTTTACAGGCAGGGTCCCGGTCGTGCCGGGCCGGTCATTTAAGTATAGTATACTTCTCTCACTGTGTCTTGCTTAATTTAGGAAACAGGCGCGTAGCCAACGTGCCATTCGCTTACGCTACGTAGCGATCAAAACGCAACTGTCACTGTTGCACTAATACCTATGGAAGAGTGATAGAGAGACACAAAGCGTTTAGTTGTCGAAGCGATAGCGATTGTCAGCTTGGCTAGGCCGGCTGAGGGACTTGGAGGCGTATTCGGCTTTCGATACAATTTATTCATTGTACGTTTAAGCTTAGAGCTTAGAGCTAAAAAAATATTCGTGTTTTAAATGTCAGAATGTTTTAGCTGTGTTTAGCTGACTTTCACGACACAGGCATAGCCTAGTGTGGAAGTCGTCGATAAACTGCATACTGTACTTAAACAATTCTTGTTGGTTAATAAATAGGTAATTTTTACTTAAAAAAAATTACTTTAATATTTGTGATAATTTTTTTTTATTAAAATCAGCTCACAAATGACAGACTTGCTCGTTATGCCCATAAAATGCATAAAATTCACACGATATTTATAGATTACATAAGCAAGAAACTTCAATTATTAACTTTTTCTACTCCCGTACTTTTATTTGTCATTTAAGGTGACGGTAGAGGTGGGTAAATTTTCAGATTCTGTCAATTTACCCCATTTCACACACAAGCGCACTTCACGCACACTACCTCACTTTACTGGGACAGGTCACTGACCCATCAAGTTTTTTTTAAGATAGCGTTTTGAGTTTAGTGGCCTCCTTTTAGGAAAAGCGTTCCATTGAAAGAAGAAAGAGAAACAATACATTTAATCTTGCTTTCCTTGTCTGTTCATGTCACACGTGACGTATTTAAATTCTAATAATTCATTTGGTTGTTGACAATTTTCTACATTATGGCTTTGTCGAGATACGCGTTTTCTAAAGTTAAACCGAATAAAACCAGATGTCATTAAGTCAGATGTAAAATTTTATTTACTACTCTATACGACTTTTCATAAGGCTCAAAATCAATTAAATGAGAATTTAAATAAATAAAGTTCCGGCAGGGTGCAAAATTTAATTAAGGCGGACAAAATAAAATTTGAAAATATATGGAAACAGTGTTGGCTAATGTACCCCTAATATCTTTACCGATTTACTTTTATGTGGTATATTCGCCTTTTGTTTCACTATTAAATTAATACAATTAAAATAAAAAATATTATACCGGTATTCCACCGGTATTATTTCAGTGCTGAAGCGATTATCTTCGATCGTAGCCTTGATAATGTAGGTGTTGATAGTTACTTACGGCGGTAGGAGCGGCAATGAACCCCGTGCAG
This sequence comes from Cydia amplana, assembly GCF_948474715.1. Lineage (NCBI taxonomy): Eukaryota > Metazoa > Arthropoda > Insecta > Lepidoptera > Tortricidae > Cydia > Cydia amplana. Next base: position 12,758,527 of record NC_086071.1, on the reverse strand, counting down.
AGTAGAACGTGAGGTGCGTTGGGATAAGTGCATATATCTACTTATAATTCTTTGGCTGGTTGGTAACCCTCTATATTTTATTTTTTGTTTTACTGTTATTAGGTTAAGGGAGTTTTAGGGAGTGAAAAAAAAATGATTTTCGTTTTATGCGCTCGCGTGATTGCCGATGGATTATAATTAGACAAAAGAACTTGTTTTCCACGCATCGAATGTAGATCCCTATGACACTTCCTCCAAGTCTTCTCCAATAATGTTTATACCGTATTTTAATTACCTACCTTAAATGTTACATTTCTAAATATTTTTTTGTGCTATACATACTTCAAAAAAATCGCTGGAGGCCTAGCGGTAAGAGCGTGCGAATTGCAATTCCGGCTCGTACCAATGAGTTTTTCGGAACTTATGTACGAAATATCATTTGATATTTACCAGTCGCTTTTCGGTGAAGGAAAACATCGTGAAAAAACCGGACTAATCCCAATAAGAGCCTAGTTTACCCCCTATGGGTTGGAAGGTCAGATGGCAGTCGCTTTCATAAAAATTAGTGCCCACGCCAATTTATGGGATTAATTGCCAAGCGAACCCCAGGCTCCCTTGAGCCGTGTCAAAATGCCGGGACAACGCGAGGAAGATGATGATGATGTGACACATACTTCCAAAAAAATCTACAAATATTTTACGTGACAACTGCTTATAAGTAAATATTATGTAGGTACACTTATAAAGTATAAAGTAGAAAATATCTTATAGGTACATAATATAAAAACCGATCATGTACGAGTAGGATTCACTATGGGTTCCACAGTTACACATTTTTATTGCATATTTTTTGTTTAAGACCAACTCACCTATTATAGGACATAGGTCTTCCATTAATCTTTTGGCGTTGAACTATTTTTTGTATATGTATTTATGTATGTCGGAGCGAGACACCAGAAAGACGTATTGCAGCATTACAGTTCATAGTTGGACGCCTGTATAAAATCGATTAGCAATGTTTGGCGTATTGTTGAACTAAAATGACAGGTAGAAGGCTTTGGAACGTCAAGATGACGTAGTATCTTGAGTGAACGTAGGCACGAGCAGGCATTTTTGTCGTTATGTTGGTAGACTGGTCAGGCAGGTTTACCAACTTGAATTGGAGGCGGGAGCGGTTGGCTCCGCCGCTGGAACTGGCTTCAGTCTTCTTGATCGGACCGCGCTAGAGATCGGACGTTAGCCAAGCTCGTGCCTAATTCGCTACGTTCCTGAAGGCTTACACCTGAAGGATTATTCTGAAAGCTTATAGATTCTCACGTTCTTTAACCGTTTAGCTAAGTGTTTTATTCCAAGTGTTATTTTGATTTCTTATGTGCCATTATAAGCTTACTTTTGTAAAATAAAGAAACTATGTGTTGTTTTGAAAAGATGTGTCCCGCCGAGTTTGTTGCCGGGTTAAATCTTCTCGGGTCAGAGGTGTAGGGTTGGAACCGGTTTAGTTTGACTTAAATAAAGATTTGAACGATTTCATGTGATCTTTTTATTGTTATTGAATTCCGATTCCATCGTAAGATCGTTTAGTTATTTTTATTATTTAGTACTGAAATAATAGTAGGCACTAGTATGGTTAATGAGTCCGAATGTTTATTTCATGCGTAGGTAGCATACCTACTATTTTGGCTGTGAAGTGATACATCTAGGTACTACCCCCACGCGCCCGCCGCCATTAGGACCATCCTTCGCCGACATGTAATACAATTCTGAGTTAGGTTATGGTACATTTTTGCTCACCTACTTATAATTATGTATTATATCTGATATGTCACATGATACCAAAAATCGCCGCAAAGTTAAAAGTTCATTTATTTACGTTACTCATCTTCGGATCACCGACTTACTACTTCCTTACTTGACATATGTGTACTAAATTTCAATTGAACTAGTCCAGTAGTTACGGTGAAAATTGGCTTTAACAAAATGGCAGACACACGAGTGATCTTATAAGGGAGATTATTTTCCTTGAGTGAATGGTATGCATTTACCCCAATGCACCTCACGTTCCACGCGGCGCGGCGTAATCTGGCCCCTATTTCACCACGGTGACAGGTACGACAAAAACATCACTGTTATTGACGCCATAGGCATCCATGGACTACAGTTACCGCTAACACTGATTTAAACTTTCACGATTTTTACACATTATTAAATTGTACAACGGAACCGCAAAACGTTCAAGCGGATAAACAAGACCAAGTGCGGGTAGTTCGAAAAACTCGCGCGGTTAGAAGATGCTGATGTCAACTTAAGCCAGTCTTCTCCGAGACCACGGGGACAACGCCGTCCTCGAAACGTCGGAGGTAAATCTTAAAACTTAGATACGCGATTAAGTCCCGTTGTACAATTTAATAATACAGTTACCGCTTAACCTCGGGCGGGCCGTATTCGTGTTTGCCACCGTCATTGTACCTATTATTAAAAAAAAACTTTATTATATCGGATAAAACAGACATTTCTCTCGCGAAAAAATCTTGTGACAATTGTCACAAGATTTTTCAAAGAATTTGCGGTAAGTCTTGACAGGAAATGAGTTCTGTGTCGCAATTTCGATACAGTTGCCGTGTTTCTTGTGACAATTGTCATTAGCTTCGCAAAATAAGAATTTTTTAGTGGCAATATAATGGAGTTTATTTATTTATTAAAATGTTGGTGGCAAACAAGCACATCGCCCGTCCGATGGTAAGCGGTTACCCGGTTATGTAGCCTATGGAGGCCTGTGACGTCAGCAACAGTGATGTCGACAACTGTCGCACCTGTCACCGTGGTCGTGGTGAAATAGGGGCCAGTAAGTACCTAATAATCGCAGTGGTCTTAAGTGTCACAGACCCTACTGGCGCTTAAGTCCTTTATGACAATTTCTGCCTATTTTAAATTGTTCAAAAAAAAAAGAAACCGAATAATTATATCGGACTACCAAATTTTCACGAGAATCAGTTGAGAAATGTGATATGCAAAGGAGAAGAATTCGGACATACGAAAGCATTTTTGCCCAAGTTGAAACGGAGACCTTCGCCAACGCTCGGTCAATGATGGTTTAGGTACAGCTAGCTGCAGAGAAAAGGTACCACCCCTGCATACAATTATCTATCTGGTCGTACCTTTTCTCTGCAGCTGACTGTACACCTATAAAAATGGTTGTCCCTGCTGTAATTTTATACCGGTACCGTACTTTGTATTTCAACCGGTATAGTTTTACCTTCAAAACGAACCGGTATTGATAAATAATAACGGTACCATACCGCTTATACCGTAAAGAAAGCATGATCTGCATGATGCAGTCTCTGCTATGCACAATTATTGTGTGGACAAAATTCTTATAATCATCGAAACATACATACCTACGCACATAATGTCATTGAAATAAAACATTGTTATTTTATAGTAAATTTATATAATACTCGATATATACACATAACAATAACCAGACCGCAGCGGTATTAGCCTGTAAGCTTCATCTCTTGTCTCCAAATCCGCAAAAACTAGTTAGTACTAAATGCTGGTCTTGCTGTTATTTTATTCTTGAAGATTATGGCTTGTTTCTTGATTATTGAGAACAGCACGTAATCGCACACATATAGACGGAACGAACGGCAACAAAGTAGGTGTAGACACTAAGACTTTCAGGTATTAAACGAATTACGCTTCGTATTAATAGGTAAGTAATATTTAAATGAATATATAATATTCTCTAACGTAAATACAAGATTACAATTGACATCAAATGTCATTGACGTACAGAATCATATACTTTTTTTTAATGACGCAAAATTGATACCAGCATAATGAAAATCAATCCCAATCAGTAAAACGAGTCTTTAAACTTTTTTCATTTTAAGCGGGTTTTGAAGGAACAAGTTACTTAAATTCAATTGTAATCGTATTGTTTTAGGATAGTTTACTGCTGTTTTCGATCGTTACGACCTGTAAATAACAACAAATCAAATTTTAAATAAATTTATTTACCCTATTTTTTGAAATACAATTTATCTACTGGTATACATTTTCGTATGCGTATATGATGAAATGTCTAAATAATGTCAAAAACGAGCTACGACGAAGTACACGTCTGCTTCGATCCAAGGCCAGCGGCCATCTGACTCGAAGAAGAATTTTGAGTGATGTCGTCAATGTATGGAAATTGTACGAAAGTTTACATTTGGGATTGAATTTCTGTGTTGTATTTGTGAGTAAAAATATAAGTAGATAATAATTTGCTAGTTTAGTTATCTAGCTTTCAAAATCACACAACAACTCAATTACTGTTAAAGGCAAAACTGTAATGCGTGTTGCTCAAACGGAACTCCATATTTTGATTTTTGGATACTTTTAGTGTCGATTTGTAGAGAATTACAGCAAATAAAAAATATTATGCCGTGAAGAGCCGGTACACGGCTTTTTCGTGAACAAATTTACGTATAATTTAATGCAGTTATTAAACATTTCTTGAACAAATTGATTGCACAAAGTGAGCTCTAAATCGAAAACGTCATATACCGTCCCCTTAAAGGGTCGTGCACACATCTTTAAAACCCTATCTTAAAGTTGTCAAGACAAGTCTTTAGTCTATTCCCTAAAAAAGCATTTGTGCATACATACAGGCAGTATCTTTTTGGCTCTTTTACGATACTTCATGTAATGGCCACTTAAAAAATACATTATTGCCAACCTTATAGTCATAACACACTGTCGCACCGCAACGCGACCTTGGTTCGTCGCACCCATAAGTGAGAGCGAGAAAGAAATATATCTTTCTCGCTCTCGCTTATGGGTGTGAATGACATATCTGACAAATAAGTGAACCATAGACATGTTTTTTTTTATTTCATTCATTCTTTTCCCGCTCGTACCCTCCTACTCCTCGTATTCTTTGCTACTTCTTGAATATTGTGAATCTTGAATATGAATACTATTGTGCCTGTCGAATGAAAACTTAACTTTTGTGTTACAAAATAGTGTGTCTTTCAAGTTAAAATGGATGAAGACAAAAACTTAGTGTCTACGCCTGAATAAATATCAGTAATAGCACAAGAATCACTAAAAACAGGTAGATACCGTAGGTAGAAGTCCACTAGATGACATGAAAAATATTTGTTCAATTTACAATTTTATTTCAGTGTTTATAATTCAACGAATCTGGTCAGAGGAACGTCAACCCAGTGAATGGAACGTTGGGGTCATATGCCCTCTACATAAGAAAGGAGACAGGAAGGTATGCGCGAATTATAGGGGAATTGCCCTGCTACCCACTGCTTACAAGATCCTGGCATACGTCCTCCTGTCGCGGTTAGAACCCTACGCTGAAAAAACCATAGGGGATTACCAGTGTGGATTCCGAAGGAACAGAAGCACAGTAGACCATTTATTCCTCCTTAAACAATTAATGGAGAGGAGGTGAGAATATGCCCAGGGTTTTCATATCCTCTTTGTAGACTTCAAGAAGGCCTACGATAGCATTGATCGCGAGTCGCTATAAGTAATACAACATCCTCAGAATATTCGAAATACCCGACAAACTGGTGAGGATGATAAGAGTCGCAACCAGCACGAGCAAAATGACTGTCAACACGGGAGTCGGACTTACGGACCAGTTTGAGATTATCACAGGGCTTAAGCAGGGTGATGCACTTTCGCCGATGCTGTTCAACTTAGTGCTCGAGTATGTCATTAGGAAGGCCACAATTCCAGATGGCGGAGTGGAGTTGAATGGCAGAAACCGGTGTGTGGGGTATGCTGATGACCTGGCCCTTCTAGGAGAAAGTGAAGAGGATGTCCGCAGAGCTGTCCAGAATTTAGAGGGGGAAGCTGTGAAGGTTGGCCTGCGAGTGAATCACGACAAAACTGAGTACCTTTACATGAAGAGATACAAAAACACGAGGACCCGTAGGAAAGACCTCACAGTGGGAGATACTTCATATAAAGGCGTGGAGAGGTTCAAGTATCTTGGATGCATAGTCACGGATACCAACCATAGAGAGGGCGAGATACAAGTCCGGATCCAGAAAGCTCTACGCTGTGCTGCTGCCCTGCATAAAGTGTTAGTGTCCAAGCTAATGTCTAGGAACACGAAACTTCGAATATATAAAACGGTCATAAGGCCAATTCTTATGTACGGATGCGAAGCCTGGACACTAACACAAAAAGAGGAGCGCGCGCTGCTGGCAGCCGAGCGGAAGATCTACCGCAAGATATTGGGACCCACGTGTCGAGAGGACGGAACTTGGAGACTCCGCAAGAACCAGGAGATTGAAGATCTGGTGTCCGAGCCGAACATCATTGGAGAATCGAAAGCCGCTAGACTCCGATGGCTCGGGCACGTAGTACGGATGGGGAAAGATCGCGCAGTCTGGAGGGCGTACTCTGGAGTACCAAGTGGCGGAAGGCCGTCTGGACGCCCTAGGTACCGCTGGAGAGACGAAGTGCAGAAAGACCTTAGCGAACTCGGCGCCGTCGACTGGACAGAAACGGCTTTGGACAGAGTAACGTGGCGGTCTTTGGTGTCGGAGGCCAAGATCCACTTCGGGTCGTTGCGCCACAGCAGTAAGTAAGTATTTCAGTGTTTGGTCGTAGAAAAAGTACTTATTGTATGCAACGTTGTTTAACTGAGTCAAAAAATACTCGTGGCGTCTTTATTAACAATTTTCGGCTTCGCCTCAAATTGTTACTCACGCCTCTCGCCTTTTTTGACCCCTCTTAAACAACGGTTGCATAAAATACTATATTAACACACTAACAGAGACCCGTTAGGCGGGTTCTCTATTCGTAAGCGCTTTGCGATATACTATAATAAGCGGAAAAAACGTGATATCTGCTACGAACAGCACGTAGCTCTTGGCTGGTAGCGAAAGCGTTAATTAAACAAACGAGAAATTCATCAAATAAAACTTGGATAAAAGCTATACACACACAAAAGATTACGTTCCCTTTGCACTGCCATAGCACATTACTTTTAAATATATTGTTCTTGCCCTTTTTTGACTGTCTGTAAGCAATCAAATCTGTAAGATCGGTAAAGTATTGCTTTTGTTCGTAACAAAATGACCTGTCTTGTTTATCATTTTAGTTTAGTTTGCGTAGCCGCCTCTTCTTCTTCTTCTTCTTCTTTTGTTTAATGGCGGTCTGGCCAAACAAGTTGGCACAAATTTGCCAATGTCAAGTATAAAATACTGTGATCTGCACCTGAGAACAGATGATAACACAAACATATACCAACGCCCACACAGAACATGAAAGCACTACACGTTTTGTTATAACTAAGTAAAACAAAGGTGAGTGATTAGTTCAGATGCAGACGACACACACATGATATAGTTAGTTATACTATACTACACGGTTACTATAGTACGATGTTATTTTTCTTCAGAAACCTAGCAAGAAACCGGAATACTTTTTTATTATCAGTGAGACTTTAGTAACGTCGAAGATTTTATAGGGAGGGGAATTTTTAATTTTATTAAGACGGAGTATAAGTTAAAGAGGGGAGAGTTGCGAGGGCAGTTAAAGAAAATATGATGCAATGATCCCACTTCCACATTACAATCACACATAGGTGAGTCTCTGCGTTTGAAGCGATGCAGGAGTTCTGGTGAAGGCGTAGCCGCCGTATGGCGCTAGCTGTAAATATCAGGCGTAATGTACGGCCAAGATGAGTTTGACCAGATATAATAGTTGTATTGTACCGTACATAGTAATTTATAGTCATGTATTTTTAACTAATGTCTGTCTTTGTCTTTTGTATGTATTATATTAATTTTGTTGTTATATTCAAGTTACCTGTCGTGATTGTTTCACCGGATGGTCTCACCGGAAGATCAGCGCTGGAAGTCGCCAACAACATGCTGAGGTGAGACCATTTCGTGGCACTTTCTCCTTTTTTATATTTCTCTGCTTGTATAATTTTATTTTTTTGTGTTTGTGCTCACGAATAAAAATATTTCTATTCTATTCTTTCTATTCTAAAAGTGGCCACACACTGGCTCTCCTATTTTTTTAAATATTATTGTATATATACGGTTCATATCAAATCCGTTTTCATATATGTAGGCACAAGCGCTCTACTGTCTGATTTTCACTGGAAACTACCTACGCACAGTGCGCAGTCTATTATGTTCTGTTGTTAATTGAAATTGGTGGCTCGGTAAACCGAATTTATGTAACGTTGCGCGCAATACTAACAATAACAAACGGTAATCCACTACAAATTGTATTTTTAAGCGCGCAACTCATTTCATTGTTTGAAAATCGTGTTAGTATACGCGTTTTAACTAATTAAATATATTTGTTTTAGAAATAGCATGATTTCAATTAATATACACATTTATATGATGATAAGCCGCAGCCATAGTTTGAACTATGTTTAATTAGAGTTCCGTTGCTAATGTGCCAAACACCGAATATTATAAACTCCGAATATATTCGGTTATTGTTTTCATACTCTAAACTACCGAACTCTCAAATTATGCGAGAGTAATTTTTCAATTCGCTATTAACCCTTAAATGCATAGTGTTGCCAAATGTCTACAAAGCATTAGACAGCTCACGTATATTATTTCAATAGTAAAACTAATAAATTTTCCGAATTATTACATACATTTATGCAGTATTTTAATTTATAAAAATTACATTTGTTTATAGACGAAATGTCGGAAAACTATGAAAAACCTGGAAGTTGATGATTTTTAGTAGTATGTGAGATTTTTAGGGCAGATTTTTCGGGGTTTGTAATCATTTTATACTTACAAACTTTATCATAGGAACATCATAAATAATGTACCTTACTGATGGCAGTTAAGATTTTTCGTATACCCCTTAATAATAGCTATATATTTCCAAAAATATGATTTAGCCTATGCAACTTTTAACACTGATTTCGCAGTGAAAATCGATGATATATTTATTTTACTATTTTTCCTAGAAACGACAAACAATTATGTGATACATATATTAATTTCGGGCAAAAAGAAAAAATCATGCATTTAAGGGTTAACTTTTTTATTACATCAAAATGAGCACATGTGGGCGGGTTATGCGTAAGCACTTATCTTTAGCGAATAAAGAAATCTAGAATAGTTAACATATTAACATAGTAAATATCTAAAGTGGTGTTATATTCCTATCTTGATTAAAAAGCAATCTTTATCGTTTTCATTCAAAGGACTTAGATTAATAATCGTGAAGGTTAAAATCAGAATCAATACCAATTTTGTACCAAAATATCGGTATGCTTATAATAGGTAACCAATGTTATATTTTAATTAAATAAGTCTTAATTATTTAAACATTTCTCCGCACTACATGTTAAAGCTTACTTTCAGTCACTTCCAGACGTGTATATAATAGGATCAAACTCTAGGTAAGGTTATATTTTACTCTACGAGTTTTCGGAGTTTCGACCGTTACAGTCATCAAATCACCTGTTATACTGTCGTCAAAATTACGAAGATATACCAAATTTTAGTTCCAGACACATAAGACAAATACAACATTAAAATTAAAAAAAAAAGCTAAGAAATTCACGCAACAAATCGACCTAAAATATACTTACAAAACATCCAAAAACCACAACAGGACTATAGTTTGATTTTGATGTTTTTTTCCTTCGAATAAAGCAAACACAGGATTAACGTGCCTTTTCGCTGTGAGCTAGACCGAATGTTTTTGCCCAACCCCGGTAGTGCGAAAGTGATTTATCATATGGCAACATGCTGTGGTTTTGTGAAGAAAAATAAAAGTAATTCCTTTTGTATTTGGCCGCGTACGGAGACATATTTGGCAAACGTGTGAATAATGCTCCAGTGGATGATACGGGGTGAAATGTGACGTATTTTTGTGCGGTGATTTGTCATGGATGTTTGATAGTCTCTATATAAGGCAGTGTTCTTATGAACACAGAAATAAGTTTTTTTTATGGTAAGTATAGGAAACAAACGAGCAGACGAATTGCCTGATGGTAAGCGATTACCGTCGCTCACAGACACCAGACGGGTTGTAATTGCGCTGCCGGCCTTTAACATGGGAGTATATGCTCTTTTCTTGAAGGTTTGAAGGTCGGATTTATGTATTAAAAAACACGCAGTAACTATTACGTGCGGTTATTACATATTCGTTAGATTTTCAGTATATTTGTAACGTTACCGATTAAAAGGCACCTTATTGTCGATGACACTTACGCCGCACAGCGTCACGCGGGATTATATTTCTATCGGAGCAGTTAATAATGGCGTAAGCGCCATAGACAATAAGGTCCCTTTTCATAGACAACGTCATAAATAAAATTTAACATATAACATAAAATATATATAACACTTTAAACTCTCGCGTTTTGTACACATATTTAATTACACAAACGGGTCTACCGCGATATAATTTCATTGTTATTACCTTAAATTCCACCCGTGGTAGTTCCGTTCGTGTAATTAAATATATTATACAAAATTTATTTTGTATTTAATTTGATTAGAGCTCTCAGACAAATCTCTAACCACGATCCAGTCCAAGTTTATATCTAGAATACCTATCATAGAAATTATTATTAGATTTTTACAGCATAGTGGAAGTTTTCATGTAAGTAGGTATTTAAATGGTTTCTTATTCATGCACACAGAACTATGTACTTTATGATTTATAAATAAAATTGTAAACGAGAGAGATATATAAGAAACGTTAGTAACCAAATAATATTTACGAGGCTTTAAAAGACGCGGTTATTAGCAAAAAATACATATTTCCCGAATAAAATGTCGTTATGTCTGAGGTGTCCATGAAAAAGACATAACATGTGCGTTGGATTTATTGTAGCAGGCGAGGACCCAGATGGCTTTTCTCATAAAATAGTACGAGTGGCTCTGTTGGTACCAACGCTATACTTAAAGATAATCACAATTTACGGGGCCCTTTTGCCGAATTTTAGGAAATACTTTCCCGTTGGACGTGGCAGCAATTACGGCCCCTCTAATGATGTACTGCTTGCGGTTTGTCTGCTTAAGTTTATGGCGTAGTTACGATGTTTATCGATCCTGTATTAGAACAAATTAAATTATTTTAACAAGCTTTTTTTTCAGAAAATATTAAAAAAAAAAACGACCTATGCCGCTGTGGCCCAGTGGCCACAGGCACCTGCTGCGATAGCAGAGGACGCTGGTTCGATTCCAGCCTGGGGCACTGGAGGCCTTGGTCACTTTTTCTTAGTATATGATATTTATTTAAAGTTTATCGATCCTCATCATTTTGGCTTTCACTCGATAACATAAATGCCTCTACGGACATAAACAAACAAACGGTGACGTGTGAGGTTTTCGTGGCGAGTGTTATATGATATAACTATTCTACATTAGCTTAGAACATTATGCAGCAAAAGATAGCAGTAGGGACTGTAAATCATTTGTTAATTATTATACACAACCTGGCTACGAAGTTTCAAATTGTTCTCGATATAATCCCTCTCAACTTCCAGCATATTTTCAAGTCCACTATTTAGTAAAACCTACTACCTAACTACCTATTTACGAAGTTTGAAGTTCCTAGCTTTAAATAAAATTTGATCTCTCTACCAACTTTCAACCCCTTCTTAAACCTTTTAGGGGATGAATTTTTAAAAAACCTGAAATTACTTTTCATGTATTCTAATATGCCTTTATACAACGATTTAAATCGTGCCGCACTCAAATAAATGTTTGACCTCCATACAAATTTTCAACCCCTTTTTACCAGCTTGAGGGATGAATTTTCAAAAATGCCGAAATTACTTTTCTTGTATTCTAATAATATGCCTTTATACAAAGTTTCATGTCCCGCACACAAAAAAATGTTAGATCTCCATACAAACTTTCAACCCCTATTTAACCCTTTTAAGGGATGAATTTTTAAAAATGCTGAAATCACTTTTTTGTTTTCTTATAATATGCCCTTATACAAAGATTAAAGTCTCACGCTCAAAAAAATATTTGATGTGCATACAAACTTTCAACCCCTTTTTCACCACCTTGGGGGATGAATTTTCAAAAACGCTGAAATATCTTTTCTTGTATTCTTATACTACGCCTTGGTACAAAGATTCAAGTCCCGCACTCAAAAAATGTTTGATCTCCATACAAACTTTCAACCCTATTTAACCTTTTTAAGGGATGAATTTTTAAAAACGCTGAAATTACTTTTCTTGTGTTCTTATAATATACTCTTATACAAAGATTCAAGTCCCGCACTAAAAAAAATATTTGATGTGCATACAAACTTTCAACCCCTTTTTCACTACCTTGGGGGATGAATTTTCAAAAACGCTGAAATCAATTTTCTTGTATTTTAATAATATATCTTTTAACGAAGTTTCCATTTCCTAGCTCAAAATAAAACTTGTACCCCATACAAACTTTGGACCCCCCTTTCACCCCTTTAGGGGATGAATTTTGAAAAATCCTTTCTTAGTGGACCCCTAGACCTTATAAGGAATCTACTTGCCAAATTTGGACTTTCTAGTCCCAGCAGTTTGGGCTGTGCGTTGATTTAAGTCAGTCAGTCAGTCAGTCAGGTCTTTCACGTTTATATATATAGATTAACGGCCTTAGCGAGGCTCTGTATTTGTGGACAGTAATTTGAAAATGTTTTAAAAAGGCGTTGGGACTTGTATTTATGTGAATATTTTTTAGGGATTACTTGCATTAATTAACTATTAGGAATCAAGTTATTTAACTATTTTTTTAACTATTAGGAAGTAAATTATTTTTATGAAAACATTTCAAACTGCGTTATTTCTAGTATGTCTAGCTACAATTTCAAAGCATTGTTTTCAGAGAATCGATGTTAAATGTTTAGCTTTATGAAAAATCACTTTATTATCCAGGCACTTAAAATTAAGACATCAAAGTATAAAAGTCAGAAACTTAGTCATTCATCATACACGTACACACACATACACATACATACATCATCATACACATACATCATTTATTTCAACTTCAGATTCACCCTTATCGGTTGCTGTCTCTATGTGCCTGAAAAATATTGCTCATGTTTCAGATTTGGTTGGCAAAGCAAGTAAAAAATAGGAAAATGTATTGGGCTTTACATCAGTCTTGTGTTTTTGTTGCTTGTACGTGGAATTGCTTTCCAGACCTTATAGTAAAAGGTTAGCAAATGGAGAATTCGCACATTTCTCTTACCATTGCTTCTCAGCTACCAACGGCTTAAATAAACTCACTTAAATATAGAACGAAGAACGCTATGGTAGTAAAACAGATTTCTACATACATTGCTGTGCGTCAGGAATAAGTAAGTAACTACTGTTTTTGTGTGTTAGGTATGGTTAGACAAGATTTGTGTTCTCAAAACAAAAAAGATTTTTTGCTTATTATCCCCGATGTAAGCGGACGTCCCTTGCTAAAGAGAAGTTTTTATATGGAAGATGAGGATCTACTGCCGGGAGGCTTGCGCCTTTTCACTGACATGTTTTGCTTATAATTAAAAAGTTGATAAACGTTTACTTTATTATGTAATGTTTCTAGTTGAATGTTTATATTAAACTAGACGGTTTAAATGACCAGAGTTCATTCTAGTTGTTAAATTCGGAAAATGTACCAGACCACGCAAGGCAAGTATAGGTTATATAATATTACTTAAACCCAATACTCCAATAATTACCTATACTACGTTTTGGAATTTATTAATGAAATAGTAAGTAGTTGAACTTTAAAAACATAAGAGGTTTTTGGCAAATTCTCTGACGTTCTTTCCGAGTTAAATTGCGCTTAAACTCTATGAAGGACTCGACTCTGGACTTAAAGACTCGGAAGGATTTTTAAGCGCAGAGTCGTAAAAACGACTCAAGTTCTTCAATTTGAGACTCAAACGACTCGAGTTCCTTTCTTAAAAACATTAGTCGAGCGTGATTGGTTGGCGTAATAAAAAAAAACAACGGATTGCACTCCGGGAGTGCCGACAGAAGTGAAAACTCAATTACATCTTACGTCTTACGTCTTTCGGTCACGTGGTCGTCTTACGCTGTCTCGAGTTTAACATTTTTTCCCCACCTCAAAAAGTGCACAGCGCCGCTAAAGAAGTTTTCACTTCAAAAATATTTTTGAATATCCAAGTCTTCAGAGTGGATGTATGGAGTAAAGTCAGAAGTTGAATAAAATAAATCAAATTTTCAATCAAGACTACTAGTGAGTTATCAATAAGTCCATAGTCATCATTTTTAAATAGTAATTCTTATCCTTTATTAGGGTTGTACATGTACAGTTTGTTAAGTCCCACAATACCATGAAATACGTTTATTACTTATTTAAATTTGCTCTATTACAGAGGAAAACTCTATTACAAGTGGCACGTCTCGTTTCGGAGGCCAAGATTATTTTTGAATCAATGAGACAAAATAGGAAATGGGGATAATATTTTTATTTCACTAAAATAAGTAAAAGTAGGAAATTGTCGTGCCGTAAGTAAGATACCTCCTTCCTTTCCTTTATTTAAATAAACTGATTTCTTGACTAATTAAAACATAATGTGCACATAATAAACATAATATTTATGAGTAAGTACCTACCTACCCATAATTGAAAAATCAATACCCGCTGGACATAGACGATTTATCAAATACAAAACTGGCACCATTTTCCACAATTCCAACAAAAAATACAAAGTAGGTACTAAACGAGCCTGCTCGTAAAATAATCGGACGCCGGCGTGACGAAAGCCCCACGTTCAATACCCTCTCAAGAAGTATTACTCGTATTATGAGGGTTCACAAAGTGAGGGCGCCAATATTGAGGCCCTTACCCAGCTCTGAAGGTGAGGAAACTTCACATAAAACCTAAGGAGGCAGGTGCAGTCCATTTCCCGGGCACCGAAATGTTCGCGTATTTCACGCTTCACGCGTCGTTACTGCTCCGTACAAGGAATACACCGGCGCGGTGGGTTACAACAAAAAGGAAAGAATAATAAAAGTCCAACTACATAGAAGTCGAGAAAAAAATCGTGTTTGCTTACGGTCGACAAGTGTTCTGGTGAGAATGAAGTTTGCGGCCTTTAAAAGAAACAGATAACCAAGAGAATGTCACAGTTTGTTTGGTAGTCTTATACTACAACAAAAACACACTAAGGCCCACTTGCACCATTCCACTAACCCGGGGTTAACCGGTTAAACCATTAAACAAGTGTCAAATTGTACTGGTAACCATGGTAACTCCAGGTTTAACCGGTTAACCCCGGGTTAGTTTAATGGTGCAAGTGGGACTTAGTGATATATAACAAACTTTAAGAATTGAATAAATTTACGGTTTAGACTCACTTGTTTTAAGCCTGCTTATTACTAATTGGTTTAAACCGTAAAATTATTCAATGTTAGTATGTTTCAAAACAGTTTAAATTCTAAACTTTAAGAACTTACAAATCATACACTAAAGTTGGGTTTGGGCGGAAAAAAACAGTATAATAGGTATATCCCAAAAACTGTTACTATCAACTAAAAGCCGCAAACAGACAGGCCGAAATATACATGGAAACTATAACGGTTCCTTGTTGAAAACGGAATCCTAAAAAGGGGGAAAGCGTTGAAAACAACGCTCAACAGTAACTCGTGAAAAATAGCGTGAGACCGCATTATCGCGGGATATGAATCGCAGGAGATAAGGCATTCAACGCGCCCTCATTATAAAAGAGAATTCGCTTTAAAAAAAGTATAATACAGTGAAAGCCAGTCTCATTTGTCAACTTCCCCGTATTGCATGCTATGTGGAGGAGTGGCCGACTTTTCATTTCCATTTTTACTACACTCACAACTTTAATAACTCGAAATTAAATACACCCAGGGATAAGCTTAACACTGCTCTTTGTGCGGTCGCGCATGAGCTTATGAAGTTAAAGCAGGCTACTGGGAATTGTAGTACCTACTCGGTTATTGGAATTTCATGTTTATGAGACCGAGAGCTCCAACCCTTCGTGTCTTATCATTCAGCGCGAATTGTAAAAAAAATGTAGTAATCTCCTGATCAAAAAGCCTATTATTATTATTCACTTATTTTCCTTCGGACAAAAAAGGGATGTAAAATGATTTGAACGTCATTTCGCGTTTTCATCGCATTTTCATATAATATGCGTACCTATTCATAATTATTCCGTAACAGTATTAATTTAAATCCTTTTATATATTATAAAGATTTTGAAATGGATACCAAAACTTAAATAAAACCAATCATCGTTCAAAAATTACAAACAAAACTAAACTTTTTTCATTGTTAAACTCGCATGCTATTCGTACACATTGCAAAGTGAAAAAAAATAGAACTACCAGCATTGGTACGTCAATTTAATTGAGCGAATGCGCCTTCACAGGATTGTCAGTCATTTTGTTTTACCATCATCCCATCAGTTCAAGTGCCGTACTTTTTGCTCCTGTCACACGCTAGACTTATGATAGAATCGCAATAGCGATTATTCGTAAGCCTGTTACGTACTCGAAGCTTACGGCAACCTTTAATAATTCAATAATATGTTTTTAAGTTTTCCCATAAAATCATATTATCTTACACATTCCAGAATTCTAGACGGTCTACTTATAAAGATAATTTTAGCCTTTTGATCATTCCTAACGAGGCGAATAATGGTAGAAAAAAAACATACCTATTTAAAATTTTAAACCTAAATTTTACACAAACTAGATTGATATATGCGACATGGTTGTTTAAAAAACCAGCTGTTTCTAGTATTGGTAATGGGAAAATGTAAAGCAATTAATAACTAGATAAACTATTTTTTCATAGCACGGTCTTCATTTCTATTTATGCACATTTTTCACTGAATGAAAACGGCGTCTCCCGTAAGTAAGGCTTCAATAGCTCGCAGGCTCAGTCCCGAGGCGGAGCAATTAATTTCTGATTGTGGAATATAGGCACTACCGACGCTTCACATTAATTGCAATATTTTCAATTAATAGTTGTATCACGGTAATATATATTCTTATACATACAACATCAGATCCACAGACAATCCAACCTCTAGACATAGCATAGTCGCGCTACCCCCTCTGCCACACATACGGTAGCGTTACTCCATCTTCGAGTCAATCCTGTGCCGTGATTGGTCCGTGTTTTTGAACGGACCAATTACGGCACGGGATTCGCTCACCTCGTCCCCCCGCACCCCCGTATTTTTGGCAGCATCGGTTTCATGAAAGAATTGGCCTAAGCTCAGTCTAGAGGTTGGATTGTCAGTGATCAGATCTGTATTAATATTATGTATTGTGTATTAATGCTTACTATTATGTACCTACTTATTCCTACTACTATTTTTAGCTTTGGTCGGGATTTCATTTCTACGAAATTATTTTTGCTTTACAAACAAAGACTCAATATGTAGGTAGAAATAGTTTAAATGCAACTATGCATGTGAGTGTGAAATTGTGAATAGTGCGAGTGGTATAACGAAAAGATAAACTGTTCTGAGGGACAAACTTAACTTTGCCGCTGGAAAACTGTTGTCCCCATAGGTACTTGATATAATTATGTTAGTTTACCAACTGCAAATAAGTTTATAGTCACAAAATGTAACTATGGTGTGATTTAACTAGAAATGTACAATTTTCGAACTTCATCCTTTTCTTGTGCTACATGGCATTGCTTCTTGCCAAATTTCATGACTAAATAGTATACCGGGAAAATTCCCTTGCGAGCGGTAAAATATGCGGCATATACTAAAAATATGCGCAAAAAGGGTGCGTTGATTTGGAAGATTGATTTTTTCACTGCTCCTAGGTGTAATACTCAATATTATATAATAATTGACTTCGTGATCAGCTTGATAGGTGGAGTAATGAAAAACAGTGGTTAACAAGCGGAATTAAGTACTGGTCGTGTATATTGAAGTATTTCAATTATTACTGGTAGCGAAGCGAATGAGACTAATTTTACAATATCCCGTTTAGCTTATTAATGATAATAATAGTTACGAAGTGTACGAGTATGGGTTAACCAAGAATCGAGTTAGATACGAGTAGCACGCGATGGGGCGTTTTCATAATTCAGTGTCATAATAGGCTGACACAGTACCTAATTACTGGGAAATAGTGATGTGCCCATTTTAGTTTTACCTAAATACTTTGTTGAATCTGGTTTTAACTGCTTCCTCATAAAATAAACAAAAAAAACAACGGGTTGCACTCCGGGAGTGCCGACAGAAATGAAAACTCAATGACGTCTTACGTCTTACGCTTTCGCGAGTTTAACATTTTTTCCCCATCACAAAAAGTGAAAGAAGTTTTCACTTCAAAACATCTAAGGCTGGACTTAAATGGCGCTTTTGCGTTAGTTTGTTTATTTGTGTTGGATAGACTGAACAATTGTGTGAACGGACAGAACAGTCGTTACCTACTAGCCATATTAATTGTTAATAGTAAGTACGTACATTTTGCAGGCAGCATGGTGAAAATCATCAATTATTTGCTCAAAAGGTTATTGAGCCGTTCTTTAATTCAGTTCAAGCCTGCTACTCGGTAACCTAAACTAAATAGACAACTTGTTACCTATCTAATCAATTAAGTTTTTGTGACATATATCTAGTCTAGGTCTATTAGTCACAACATTTTTAGTTCTAGTTAACAACGTCTCGACCGCCTGTTCGGAATAGTTCAGATATTGAATTCGTGACATTTGCGGAAGACACGTGCCTACTCGTGAGTGCCGATAACTCCTAATTCCTAACCAAATACTTGTTTATTTTCAAGACTCTCACACTTGCCTGAACTATACTGTCGCTCATATTTTTGAAGGATTTCATGAATGGCAAAATGTTGTGAAAGAGCGAGGTTACCCCATCCCTAGCAAACAATGTCGCGCGCCAGTTTTAACGGGCATGTGCCACTACCCTCGTAATATTAAGAAATTATTATCTTAATTGCGTTACTCACGGAATATAATTTAGTTTTGTTTGCCGTGATATTTAGCGCTTAACATTATTGTTATCTTGATGATCTTTACACCGAATATATTTCAGTTATGAGGTTTGGTGGTAGTTATTATTTTGTTCTAATTCAGTTTAGATTGAAATATTTCTCGTTATGGCGATTATCTGATGAGCTTTTTAGTTTATTAAAATAAATTGAATAGTATTTGCAGATATCATGATATTTACGTTTGAAAGGGAATATGCTGTTCTTAAACAGACTGAGTTAGATCGTCTTGCAGATCTGCAGATTTAAGTTAAGAACTATAACCATCTCCACCACCACCTCCTAAATACCTATATATTTTCATCGCATACCGTTACCCTTCTCCCGACCTCTTACCATATTTATTATATCATTATACCATATTTTATTTATTTGTTTTCACTTTCTTTTACAATCTCTTTGATTAAATTAGAAACGTTAAATTAGAAACTGACAGTAGCAAGATTACAAACTAACCTAACCTACCTACGTTAGATTGTAAAATAGCGAGTGTACAATCTTACGGTGTCAGATGCAGTATAAACAATGATATGGTAGGTACAATATGCATGCAGACTTTTGCTACCTATATGTACGTAAAATTATAACCACTCCATCAATAAGCCAAACAAAAACTAGCAAAGATGGCGTATCTAAATGTTGCTTTCTTAGGGCGCGTGTACACGGTGCGGCGGCGGACTTTACGCGTCTCGTGTACATAGCGCGAAGGTGCGGCGGCGGCGCGGCGGCGGCGCGGCAGCGGCGTGGAGGCGGTACCGTGTACACGAGCCCGTGCGGCGGCGGCGCGGAGGCGGCACCGTGTACACGCGCCCTTAATGTCACATCACGCTATTCACGCTTATTTAACACAGGTTATTTACACCTTGTTAATTAATTACTCATTAGTATTACATATCATAACGCTCGTGTGATCACGGAACATCACATTTAACTTGTTCCCTTAAATCCCTCGTTTCATAATTAAGGCAAAAATAAGCTCTCAATTTCTCGCGCACTCCCTAAAATTCTGAAATTGTAGATTAACAAAATAACCTGTTTTCTAAAAAAGTATCCCTTTTTCATTGTTTACATTTGTTCATTAATCATTAGGTACCTACAAAAAATTACCGTAGTACTATTTATCTAAAACGATTCTTAGTTTTGGATCAAGTATGGTAAAATTTACAATGATATAATTAGTTATATGTACATATTAATTTAACTAATAAGTTATTTTTGTCGTTTTCATATATTATAAATATGTCCTATACGAAAATCGGTGAAATCGGCGAAAACACTTCGGAATCCGGCAGATTTGCCACTGAAGAGACATTCATACATATATTTTCATGTTACATGGCTACGTTAATCGATCATTGCCATCCATTATTTATGACTCCGATTACAATTACTTTAAAACCTCCCGCAAAAACGGTAAAAGCTATAAAACCTTCCCTAACTACACATAATTCACACCTCTTGTACGATTCTAATAAAGGCATGGCTTTTACGGCTGTTGGTACCGCTGCCAGTCACCATCAATGTAATTTATGAGACGGTAAAGAAGAGTAATTCTGCTTATTAATTTTGCGCGGGCGCGTTCAAGGTGCGGCTTCGCTTACATGACTCGGCCTCTTTAATCACGGGCGTTTCACCAAAAAGGACAATTCATCACAACGCGCTCTATAACGTTTTATTAGCATCGTTATAGACAACACAATGAATTGCATTTATAACCTACAAGAATTTCGTTTTTTTTTATATTATAAATGGGCTTACTTATGGCCACAGACTAGCCGAGGCGAAGACGTGGCCTACGATGGAGCGAGCCTGCCCAGAAGGTGCCTGTTCACCCTTGATTTGAAGGTTGCCGGGTTATTTGAGCTCGGAAATATAGACGCCGGCAAGGAATTCCATTCCTTGGCAGTGCGCATAAGAAACGAGGAAGCAAAGCCAGTGGCGTAACTAGGGGGGTGCTGGGGGGGGCACGTGCCCCGGGCGCCGTCCAAGG
Organism: Cydia amplana; assembly: GCF_948474715.1. Lineage (NCBI taxonomy): Eukaryota > Metazoa > Arthropoda > Insecta > Lepidoptera > Tortricidae > Cydia > Cydia amplana. Next base: position 12,737,570 of record NC_086071.1, on the reverse strand, counting down.
GGGGGCGCCAAAATGGGCCAAATACCTCCCATAGAAAATGGACCAGCCAAAATGTAGGAAATAGTCATATTTTTTTTTTCGCGACTTAGGGGTTGGTCTCAAAGTAAAAATTGGTCAGTATAATCCCAAAACCTCCCTGGCAACGGAAATGCAGTTATTTTTTAGCCACCCTGTATACAGGGTGGTCCAAACCTTGACGTGAAAAAATTTTTTTTGGAAACCTAGCTCGTCGTTGGTTATCAGAATATACCCCATGTATGTTAGCCGATTTTTAGTAGATTTCGAGTTTAACTTTTAACTTTTGTTAAGAAATTCCGGGGTGAAGCTTTGCGTTGCTTTTATGCCTTCTAATAATTGTTCGTGGTATTTGCACTGATAACATAAATAGCAATGGGGAAGTGACCCCATAAAATAATAGTAGAAATAACAAAAGAGGATTTTTGTAATGAATTACTAATTTGGAAGCTTTCCACCTCAGTTCCTTTGGCCGGCGACTCTGACAAATTATGACTATTAAGTATCAGTTTTTTGACCTTTTAAAAAAACGTAGGGTCTAGCAGTTTCTAAAATAACCAAAAGTCTTTGAAATCGCTTGTATTTTCTATTTATTTAGGTAAGGGCAACATCTAAGCTTGACATGCTTGAACGTAAAAGTTTGTCTTTTTTTCCCAACTCAGCCAAGTGAGGATGCTGATTTTTATTTAGCAACTGCGCCGTTTGTGAAGGATTATGTTACAAAAAGAAATATTCAAAAAAGTTCAATAGTTTTTTTTAATAAATAATTGCTTCACCCCGGAATTTCTCAACAAAAGTTAAAAGTAATAACAATAAAAATCATAATTCGAAAACTACGAAAAGTCGGCTAACATACATATTCTGATAGCCCACAGCATGAGGAATCTAAAAAAAAATTTTGGACGGCAAGGTTTGGACCAACCTGTATAACACATGCCGTGCCAACATCTCGTTCTGTGATACTAGAATGCCGTGAAAAACCTGTGTCAGGTATTGAGGTATCCAGAGTTTTGGTGTGGGATCGGGAGAATTTAGTCCAATTCAATCCCACCAAGGCTCAATTTTGCGCGTTTACCGCTAAGAAAACCTTATTTTTCAAGGCACAACCCATCCCATGTCAGGGAGTATTGGGAGCCTCGGTGTTGACATCTCCATCAGTGACGTCCAATAATTTCGTAGCCATCTTGCTGGGTAGGCTGCGCTCGTATCCAAAAAACTCGGTGTGCTCAATAAAGGGAGGCGATACTTTACTCTGGGGCAGACAGATCCATAGGCGTACCCACGGTGGGGCAAGGTGGGGCAATTGTCCCACCCTGGTCTCTGACCATAAGCTAAGAATCTCTGTTTCAACCGTACTCTGTTAACGTCCCCAGCCTCCCCTACTTCTGCCCCACCCCTTAAAAAATGCTGCGTACGACCATGGACAGATCCCATATAAAGAGTACTGCTGTCACCTTTGGGCAGGAGCACCTAGATGCCACCTTGGTCCCTTCAAATCAGTCCAAAGGCGCGCTATGAATAGTCTACGATCCCAAACTTACAAGCGATATTGAATCTTCAAGTCTAAGGAGATCTCCAAAAAGAAGTGTATAAGTTTTAAAATGGTCGGCAACGCGCATTACCCGCCCCTGGAGTGCAGACGTCCATAGGATGCGGTGACCGCTTACCATCAGGTGAGTCGTAAGCTTGTTAGCCACCGATGGACTAAAAAAACACTTATTTGTCTAAATCAAAAGTAAACTTTAATAAGTAAAAAGTAACCCTTTCGTTAGTTCATTTCGTTTGGGGGGGGGGGGGGCGCAAATTTGGTGCCTGCCCCGGGCGCCATATCCTCTAGCTACGCCACTGAGCAAAGCGCTTCGTGCGAATTGGTGGGATATCTATACCCTACTATCCGTTAAGGGGTAATCCTACGTAGATTATTAAATTAAATATTATAAATACTTCAATGAAATACAGTATCTGTTAAAGTCTATTAAACACAATTTCTTCGGTCATTTTCTCATGACTCATGACTTAGAATCGCGATCATAAACGGATAATTTACATTTTGTTTGTAATGGTATGTCTCTATCGATTTTTGCGTTGATCTATCCATCTGGGGGGAGACTTGCCTCTGTGGTTTACCTCATTATCATTATTCCCAACTACTACATATTAACTTTTCCAGGCAAACAATCATCACTATCATAATGCGCCTTCCGGGACGCTCTGCGAGGCCTAAAGGAGAACAGAGATTAAATACGACCCAACACTGCCCAACTCTGTTTTTAGGGTTCCGTAGCCAAATGGCAAAAAACGGAACCCTTATGGATTCGTCATGTCTGTCTGTCTGTCCGTCTGTCTGTCCGTCCGTATGTCACAGCCACTTTATTCCGAAACTATAAGAACTATACTGTTGAAACTTAGTAAGTAGATGTATTCTGTGAACCGCATTAAGATTTTTACACAAAAATAGAAAAAAAACAATACATTTTTGGGGTTCCCCGTACTTAGAACTCTGAAACTCAAAAAGATTTTCATCAAACCCATACGTGTGGGGTATCTGGATAGGTCTTCAAAAATGATATTGAGGTTTCTAATATAATTTTTTTCTAAACTGAATAGTTTACGCAAGAGACACTTCCAAAGTGGTAAAATGTGTGTGTCCCCCCCCCCCCCGTAACTTCCAAAATAAGAGAATGTTATAATTTCATTGTTATTAGTTTTATAACTAAAAAATATATGATGTACATTACCATGCAAACTTCCACCGAAAATTGGTTTGAACGAGATCTAGTAAGTAGTTTTTTTTTAATACGTCATAAATCCCCTAAATACGGAACCATTCATGGGCGAGTCCGACTCACACTTGGCCGCTTTTTTAATTAAATGTCATCGACACTCACTGCACAACTATATAAGTGCTAAGCAGGATATTAAATATGTGTTCCACATTCAAATCTTCGCACTATATAATACGAGTATATAGTAGAGGTCTAAGATTCCAACAGAAACAAGGACTCCATGAATACACGAATAAATAAACCATTTCTTATATCCCACAAAGTTTCTCATAAAAAGTGAAATAAAGGGAATAGTGAGCAGCGTTATACATATATAAGATTTACGATTAAGGCGGAAAAGGTATTTGCTGATACTTCATGATTTATCCGCGACGCACATGTAGCCTGGGCACTATGCGAATAGTGTGAGATTGAGAAAATATTACGTGCAATAAACATTAACGGAAAAAGTTATAGTTTACGACCTGCCCCAGTAACCAACGTGGCCTTTTCTATGGTTAGATTATTTTGATTTACTTTATAGGTATCACATCTAGCTATTTCCCGCGACATTGTCGCATATAACTGGTAATTCAAAACACACATGTATAAACAATTGAACATATTTCCACTCCACGTATGCCGAGTTAAAGTAGCTATCCTACGATTCGATTTTTGAATGATGATTAATGAAGATTAAAATTATCTTTTTGTCGATTTTATTTTTTTGTCAAATAAAATTTGGTAGGTCCACATTCTGGTCGGAAAAAAACCCGAAATCCAAATTTGGGACACATAAATTGAGTTACGAAAAATTCTATGTTTCCGTAACTCAGTGGAATATTTTGTAGGACATACGGTGAAAATGTGCTTTTTTGCGAATAATAGGGAACACCAAATTTTATCAAAAACTGAGAAAATTGAAAAACAACAAAAAAATAAAAAAATAGCCAAAATAAAAAAATCTTCATCTTAAAGGTAACTTTCGAACACAGGCTGTACCCAGGATTACTGCTGCAGTATTGCAGTGCCACATTTCGACACAACATTTTCTGACAAACGGACTGTTAACTATTGGAATTAGGCTGTCAAACACTAGGACATGAAAAACCTTATTGAACTATCTGTTAATGAAACGGTTTAGGTAAATAGGTAGCTAACTGCTTCGGAAAATAAGTAAGATATTCAGCCTGGAAAATAAAGAATATTATACATGTACTGCCAGCATGAAATAAACATGATACCTATTATCAAATATAGTGCGCGTCACCGCAAAAATGGCGTATTGAGCCGCGTTAAATGAGGAAACGGTATGATTGATGGTTCCTTAAATAATCTTATAAGCACATCAGAAGCTTCGCCATGAGGCCTGTTTTGACATTTTATTATAAGAATTGATATAGGTAAAATTGTTAGCTGATAACCAAGGGTCTTCAATTTCTATGACAAGCCGATTTTGCACGGACACATACTCAGCTCACTTACTTATTGGGTTTGAGCTATGCATGCTCAGATTTTTCAGCCTCCAGGGGCCCATTTCTCAAAAGCTTGTAACTTGTAATACAAGCGGATGTCATTTTTTGACAGCGTTTGTTAGAAAGGGACTTCCAATTATATTACAAGTTACAAGCTTTTGAGAAACTGGCCCCAGATGTGAATGTGTGCATATCGCACGTAGGAAACGGGAAAAATCTATGTATTATGAAATCACAGTTTATTCAGCTACCAAATTTCAGGACTGTTCTAGAGATTTGGACCTTTATCCCCGTTCGATTGTGCTATTACGAAAACGATTGTACTTATCCTATTATTGTAAGTACCGTTTTCTTTTACAATCTCGTTTATATTGTCAATCATTCTAAATTGAGACTCTTTTCTGTGTTCAATGGACCTAGCTTTTTATAATTATATTAAAGAAACAAAGTTTCTTGAATTGATTAAGTATTTCTAAAAAAAAATTTGTTTACGTGGATAAGTCTTGTATTTCGGTCCGTAAAACAGATTGGTAATTAATTATCTTCAACCTTTTGGGTATTTCACCAGCATAAAACTTTAAATTAATGGTCTGCATTTGTGTTAAATTCCTTTCAATAATAGGTTGACATAAATATGTCAAAATATTATTTATATAGGTACCTAAACAAATTAGGACGTAGTTAATTAACAATAAATGTCATACTTATTACTACATATGTGTCTGTTATTAAAACTATTTTTCACTCAAACTTGGGCTCACACTATGTAGAAAACTACCTACTATAGACCAGATGGCATATGATGGTCGCGATTTTATTATTTGTCTATACAGGGTCATTTTTGGACCGTTAGCCATATTGTGCGGGGTGATTAGGGAGGTCATACTGAACAACTTTTTCTATGGGACCAACCCCAAAATCCCAAAAAAAATTTTGGCCTTCCCATAGAAAACGTCGACATCCACTCGACCAAAATGTATGAAACGGCCAAAAAATTTTTTGCGATTTCGGAGTTGGTCCCATACAAAAAGTTGTTCAGTATGGCCTACCTAATCACCTCGCACAATATGGCTAACGGTCCAAAAATGACCCTGTATTTTATCGCCAACTACACACTAACCGATTTGCCTGGCTCACACTATCTCCAAATGAATGCTTAAGTACTATGCTACAAGTATAGACTGTATCGTATCCACATGTTACATCAACGCAATGTGTATCAAGGGAACGGACAGTGACATCGCCTGCGTCTACGCTGCAGCAGTAATGCTGTTGTAGTTGCCATCCGAATATTGCCTTTAATATTTCCATATAAAAGTTAAAGCATTCGCTTAACACTTTTATATCAGTACTAGCTGTTACCCGCGACTTCGTACGCGTGGATTTGTATATTGGTGGTTACATATTCTACATTAGCTTAGAACATTATGCAGCAAAAGATAGCAGTAGGGAGTTAAATACACAACCTGGCTACGAAGTTTCAAGCCCCTATCTGAATAAAATTACTAAATTACTTATTTTTACGAAGTTTCAAGTTCCTAACTTACAATAAAATTTGAACCCCAAGACAAACTTTCATCCCCTTTTTATCCCCCTTAGGGGTTGAATTTTTAATAATGTTCAATTACGGTTATTTTTTATTTTATGTTACGCGTTTATAAGAAGTTTCAAAGTATTCGTAATGGATTCCATTTTTCAACCCCGTTTCAACCCTGTTAGGGAATGAATTTTTAAAAACGCTGAAATTACATTTCTTGTATTTTAATAATATGCCGATATACAAAGTTTCAAGTCCCGCACTCGAAAAAAATGTCGATCTCCATACAAATTTTCTACCCCTTTTTCACCACCTTAGGGGATGAATTTACAAAAACGCTGAAATTAGTTTTCTTGTATTTTAATAATATATCTTTTAACGAAGTTTCAATTTCCTAGCTCAAAATAAAACTTGAACCCCATACAAACTTTGGACCCCCATTTCACCCCTTTAGGGGATGAATTTTGAAAAATCCTTTCTTAGTGGACCCCTAGACCTTATAACGAACCTACTTGCCAAATTTGGACTTTCTAGTCCCAGCGATTTGGGCTGTGCGTTGATTTAAGTCAGTCAGTCAGTCAGTCAGTCAGTCAGTCAGGTCAGGTCTTTCACGTTTATATATATAGATTTCTTTTAGTTTAAAAATAAAACGTTTATTTAACGTAAATAGTACAAACTTAATACTTAAGTACCTTATAAAATAAAATAACTAAAACTAAACCTAATAAAAATAAAAACCCTAAAATCTACCTTCTAACCCTAGGCCCTTCGGCAAGGTGCCCATCACGCAGGCAGCATTCCCGCGCTGTATAGCGATGGCAATCCTTTGCGCGAGAAAGCTGCCTGCGCGAGAGTCCCCTGTTGCCTCCCTTAACCGCTTACCAAGCTCCTTAAGGAGCCCACGCGCTCCTCTACCCCATGGTCCGAGTGTCTCGAGACGCCAAAAGCTACGAACTCGTAGTTGGCGCCGAGACAGCTGTATTTATGGGCCTTAGCTCGCTCTCGGGCGTCCGCCGCTGCCCCGGCATTTCTGCTGGTTGCTTGAATGGAGCTTTCTTTTAGTTGTCTTCTCCAATGATATTGGTCATGCATTACATTCAGTAAGTACAATCGTCAGATTCAGATTCAGAGTTTTATTTGCTTAAACATGGTATATACAGGTCTGAAATACTAATACAATATAGCTACATGTTTGGTCATAGAGACATGCAAATATTGTCAGTGTAGTGGTCAGTTGGAAAGAAACAAATTTCCTTAGAACAGTGAACAAAAATAGAACGAAAGAAACAAATTTCCTTAGAACCGAGTTTTCATTGCGAGTCGTAAAAAAAAATTAATGTAGGTACTTGGAAAGTGAAAGAAACGAAAACATGTCACTTTCAGCCCGCTTCACAGATAAACAATGAGTCATTTTCAGAGCATGTAAGAAGTTTATTAAACTTAAAACCACGGATAGACTAGCCGACAAATATCCCACGACACGTGTCGCCAGCGACGTCGGGTGATGTGGCGCGACGTTATCGGACTTCGTTCGACATGTCTGGCGACATCGTATGAAAGGCACGCAATACATTGCGCCACGCGCGACATTTGCTGGCGACACGTGTCGTGGGATATTTGTCGGCTAGTCTATGCCTGGCCTTACCCTTTAGGTTCACAGTCCGAGACCTTACATATAAAACTACTTACACCTGTATTTTGCCTCATCACCTATCACACCATGCGCAGGTATGTGGTATAGCAAGCCGGATACATAACCAATAAAATGGCTTTAAAACGTTTATCCTACACGTTATTGATAGCCAGTTATAAACTTTATGAAGTAGTTAACTTTTATAACTACGATATCGGCCAACTTGCGCCAAACACTTGTATTATAGGGACAATAAAATGCTACCTTCGTAGATACTCAATATTGTCAGCTAATAATCATAAAAAGCTTTGTGGTGAGTGAAGTATACTCGTATAGTTGCGATAGACATGCTACTTTTTGGATCTTCAAATAATTTTGCAGGAGTCAAATAATCAGTTACATAATTACGTACAGTAGAGTCCGATTAGTACGACTTCGCATATAACAACCAACCGCTTATAGCGACGTAAGTATAGGCACTTGTTTGGTTTTAGTACAAGCTACTATTAAAGTACAACCGTTTATTACGACTCCGCTTATAACGACCGATCGCTTTTAACGACGGAAATTGACTCAAAATCCGTCCGTCAAGTCCGGTTACAACGACGAGCGACGTAGTTTTTACAAATAAATAGTTGGTAAGAAGCTTACTCCGTCCCGCGCACCTAACTCCCCTCCCCCTTTTGCCTATACGCAGCAAGATGAAATAGTCATGTGAATTTTCGTAATCTTGCAAACTAAATAAAACCCAATTCCCATTATTTAATTGAGCTTAAACTTCACATACATAATTATGTACATAAGTTAGGTACAATGCAATATTTTGGTAGGTACCTTCGAGCTGATCTATGGACACAGGAGATGGCCATAGGAACTGTGTGATAAAACAACGTCAGCTGGATTAGATCCCCAAGAATTACGACTTTTTATATTACGGGGTTCGAGTAATTCGCGGATGACTTCTTCTTCTAAACACACAAGTCTCTCCATTTAAGACAAAGTGTTGTATAACTAACGTAAATAAATATTTTAAAGGAAATGTTTTTTTTTCTTTCATTGTCGCATAAGTATTAATAAATACAAAATTACGAAATTATTTTGATTAAAAAAATATATTAAAATTGGCAGTTCGTTTTGTACGACGTCCGGTTAGTACGACGTAATATCGGCGGTCCCTTGGGCGTCGTTATAACCGGACTCTACTATATTGTGTTATACAGTCCGCTGACGACCGAATACGGATGGCGGCAAAAAAATAATCAACCCAAATATTTGTTAGGTTATTTTCTCAAAGGTGAAAATGAAAAAAATATTTATCAAACTTATACCAAAACACCGTTTTGCCAATGTTTTGAAAAGTAAAAATATAAATTCGATATACAAGGCGCGCAAAGTTTTAACTTTTGCCATCGATGATAGAAAACTTTTATGCTTCTATTCATTATGATTATGTCAACCCTCATTATTGGGGAACATGAATCGAATTGTTTGTACGATATCGGTTGTAAATCGGCAACATAAATCCCGGTAGGCACTCTTATCGTGCACTGCCCGTGATATATTATTAGTTGGCGACTTCTCGACCCGTGCTTTTGTTATACAGCCATAACGAGCCTAATTTATCGCGCCTGCACAAAGAAACATTGCTTTTTGCTCGACCTTTCTACGGCCGTTGTACCTACAACTCTAATCGAAAGAGCGAGCGAAGGGAAAACATTCAACCAGTGTGAAGGGCTCGCATTTCGAAGTATTTTTTAGTTTTTGATATTTTTTTACCGCGATAATTTAATTCGGTTAGCGAAGAAATGACAACTGCAGCTGCATTACTATAGCAGCATTACGATGCGGCCGCTGGATGACATCCAAATTTTATAAAGAATTAAAGTACTCGTATCTTTTGGACAACGAAAAGTTTTTTCTTTCCTAGCTTTACAAAGCTATTAAGTATAATTTTACTGTAATCTATTTAGTGAAAATAATTCATTCGATTTTTGTATGTTGCTAAGATCTTATCTATCAAGTGGCATGAAGTATTTTCCAAGTATGCGTATAAGGAACCGTTTGCTAGTTTTGGATACAAAAAAAAACTCAATCGAACGACTTCCTCGAAACATTAATATCTTGAAAGTAATTTTTTTAAGCTAAACCGACAGTTGACAGCAGCTTGTGGATTGTTAGTATTAGAGCACAGCGAATCACCAGTAATCTCAATCTTGAGTCCACAAACATTTTTGTTTCGCACCAACATGTGTATGTTAATGCACTACGCATTACTCACTCTGGCGAATAAATCGTCTCTCATGCATTAAACATGTTAGGACTCTTAAATAATAAGAAAAGTTTCGGCTGCTCTAAGGTACTATTGTTTATTCTATTCATTCTCTTTAAAGGTTGAGATTGGAAAGGTTTTTTACACCCACCCATTCACTGGGTCGAAATAAGTTCGCTATATCGAGAAGGTAAAATAGGAAAGACGCTTTGCCTTCAAACGCCTGTTATTTTCTTGAAAGCTAGTTACAATAAAAATGTACGCGTCATGAATGTTACATTGAAAGTTATTTGTATCCATTAATGAAATGACTGGGAGTACAAATCCTATTTGTAATGGCTCTGAACCTTTCTGTTCAATAGATGCTGGAAAGTCGGAGGGCATTTTATAGTTTTATCTGAACGTTTGTTTCTAAGGCAGTTGTTACAGTAACCAAAGAGACGTATTGTACTTGTACATAGGCGTATTGTCACAGTAAATTATGTAGTCACAGTAAAATTACTGTCATCTTTCGACACAGGATTGAAACTTTTAGAACGCCATTAAATTTGACTTTGTTCCTAGTTCTTTCACTGGCATATGTTAAAATTGTTAAATATCAAACGGTGTCGCCATCTACACGAGTATAGGCCAAAGGTATAAAGGATCATAATTAAATTTGTTCTTGATTTTCGGAGGCATGTTTTTTCTTAGGTTTTATTTATCTTATACGGAGTTATACATCTTTGCAGTAACAGTACATTCACCGGTATGTACCTACCTGTATTCAGTCAATATAATTAAAATGATTTCATGCATAGCGCGTTCCAAAATAAGCCATGTGTACCTAATAAGTGAAGTTGGAAGGGTTTAGCTACCTTTTCCAATATAGATTTTTTTTACATAGAATTCATTTTCTTCAGTAATCCAATCCTACATGCATGGTTTGAAAGGAATAGGAAAATGACTATTCAGGAAGTTTATTACGGCAATAAACCTTAATGAGATACGATGAGATTTGGGTTCATCAGTTACAGAATCGATTGGCATAAATTCTAATAAAAGGTCGCAGCGGTAAAACATTTATGGTAGAATAAATTTTTCAGGTGATGAATGTGTCGTAGACGGTTTAGCAACCGTTTTTAAGAACATCCTTGTATATCTAAAGAGACGGCTAAACTTGGCAATTATAACTATTTCAAATAATACACATTTCGTTAGGAAATACCATCGGTGAATTTTTTTAAATTAAACGAAATAACACTTGCACATGTTTAATAAGTTAAATCGAAAACGAAAGTTTGTTTTCGAATTTAAAATTAAATTGATTGTTTTAAATGGTTGGATACATAATTATTTATTTCTACACAAACTGCCTTTTTCCCTATACCTACGTAAAAATTAAAAAAGATCTTTGATAAAATAAAAAACGAATTTGTGATATCCGTAATGCCACTAAAATAAATATTATATTTAACACAAATTGGCAACAACATAGTTAGTATAACCGACACCTATTAACTAATCCCATACTATTGAACAAAACGAATGATTTATGAGTAAAGTTTAAATTTGGGCCCGACCGCGCGCAGTATCCGGATTGCAAACTTTAATCGGATTTCAGCAAATCCATTTACTTTAATTGAATCTGTAAAGATGGTTGTCACCGGCAGCCGATTATATTTTCATTGTCGGACATTTATTTGTCGCTATAGATGAAATCCAACTAACGAGCTAGTTTCCGTTCAGCAAGCTGGAATTTTTGTTAATTAGTGACGCGTGTTCCAAAATGTTCAAATCTAACATCATTACATCATAATAGAGTCACTAGACTTTGCTTTTATTTTGGAGAAAGTAGTCTTTAGTCGCGTATATTTTAGTAAGCGAATGAAAATAAAAACAAGTAGGTAGCCTTACCAAGTGGCTATCGTTGCCGCATTGCTGTCGTGAGGAAGGAGATTGACACCGCCCTTGTCAACTCATTGTTACTGCTGCAGTCGCCATTCGAACGTAACATTTATGTATCTACGCTAAGCTGCAGTAACAGATCCTAAATGTTATTAGGCTCCCTCTGTCCTACTTTTTTTTAACACATTCTGGGGGAAAATTTCCGACTATGTAGGTAATCTGACTTAAAAAATCATACGATACCGTTAAAAACCGAGCCCCTTACATAAAAGTTTTTACTGCAGTTTGCTACTGTCAACAGCACTAGCTTTTATCGACAAAAAACTGCACATCTTTTTTCTTAAGACAAAGTTGCGTCCACAAAAGGCATAAACCAGTACTAAATTTGTGATTCCAACTTAAAACAAATTGACTTTCTTTACGCGGATGCCACAAAGACTCGCTTTAGTATTGGTGACGGCGACGATGGAGTTTAGATTGAATTTCTTAATTTAAACCCGAGAGATTTTAATTTCCTATTTGCATTAACCAGGTGTTTCGTTAAAAGATTTGAAACTGAAATAGCCGTGACAGAGACAAAGCGCTTTTCCTGAATTGTTTGAGTCATTCTTCGAAATGAAAATAATTGAGATATACTTGAAACATTATTCTACAGTGCCTTTTGAATAAATACTTATATTTATAAATTAACTTATACAGGGTGCTTCCTGTAACAGGAGCAATAAATTAAACTGTAGGCTGTACTCCTCAAACTGACCAACATTTGTTCAGCAACTTTTGAAAATAACTCACGTTTTGATTTTTATTACACTTTAAAGTTTATTCTAAGACGTAATGCATTGCAAATTTTGTTATGTTTAAAGCGTGACAAGCAACGTCAAACACACTGATGTCAGCGTACATTGAAGGCAATATTTATTTTGTATGAAAAAGAGGAAGTCTAAAGAATTCATAATTTTTAAAAGTTGCTGAACAAATGTTGGTCAGTTTGAGGAGTACAGCCTTTAGTTTAATTTATTGCTCCTGTTACAGGAAGCACCCTGTATACTGACGAAACATTAAAGTCTTATAATACTCCGAGTAAATAAATAATTTGAAGTCCGAGTGTGAAAAGTTAGACGGAGTCCCATGGGATGTCAGTTTGGTGAAGCCATATTTAAAGTTAAATAGTTCGTCGATGTCGAGTGTATCTTGGGTAGCCCGCTTTTGTTCCGTCTATAGCTTCAATGAGCGCAATTCTTATCTTAAGTACCTAATACAGTAGCAAGCAGCTACTGTATTAGGTCTTAATACGTCTGCTTAATTATGTATTGAGTAAATTACCTACATTGATTTTATAATTTATAGGACTGACACTAGCAAAGCAAACTACTAACTCTAATCTAAACCTTTAGTGAAGCTGTTAAAACCACGTTACAGATTGCCTCACGGTAAACCTGGTCCCCCGAGTGCGGTAGATTCTTATCAGCAACAGTTATAAATCGCTCACTCTTATCGCTTCGAACGAAATGTAAAAATACATTGCCTTTACTGTATTCAGGCGCTAAATATTGTAGGTACGTACCTATACCAGCACTTTATTTATCCTTTGAATGGTCAATATTAGGTACCTATTATTGAAACTATGGCAATTAAGGTTCCGAATCAACTCGAGAGCGCAAGATTTAAGATAGGCAGGGCATGGCGGCTATATCTCGCTCAAATCTGGAGCATCGCAACTACGAAAGTATTTTGTCTACCTACAAAATACTTTCGTAGTTGCGATATGCATTATTTGCCTAGTGCATTGTTTCTAATACTGATAATAATTCCTTGTTGTCAAAGCTTCAGAGGATTCTCTGTTGACAACAAGGGTCAAATTCTCCATTTAGTCACATAACGACATCAATAACACCAAATCAAATATAATAAGTACCTTTTAAGGGTTTTCGCATGTCAAAAGCCAAGAATTTATACGGGAATTGGAGCAAAACGGAATAGAGAGCAAGATCTTGATGCATGTTTACTTGTAGGCTTTGTGAGCTCTAAAGATTATGTGTATCTTTTCTCGCTATATAGACGGAACACCAGGGAATTAGAGCAAGTATCGCTGGGAACTACCTATACTTCTGAGTAAACCTAACCACGGTCAGTCCTTATACTTATGCGGTGGCGACACGAATATTCTACCGCTGAAACGCCCAAAGCTCCTTTCCTGTGTGTAGGTACCGTGCGGGCCACACCACAAGCTTTACCTCACAACAAGAGTTCTGAATATCCCTGGCCGTACAACTTTAGGTTGTAATAGCCGGTCCCGACCTATAGGAATTGTTAGTATTAAAAAACCGGCCAAGTGCGAGTCGGACTCGCGCACGGAGGGTTCCGCACCATCAACAAAAAATAGAGCAAAACAAGCAAAAAAAAAACAAGCATAAAAAACGGTCACCCATCCAAGTACTGACCCCGCCCGACGTTGCTTAACTTCGGTCAAAAATCACGTTTGTTGTATGGGAGCCCCACTTAAATCTTTATTTTATTCTGTTTTTAGTATTTGTTTGTTATAGCGGCAACAGAAATACATCATCTGTGAAAATTTCAACTGTCTAGCTATCACGGTTCGTGAGATACAGCCTGGTGACAGACGGACGGGCGGACGGACAGCGGAGTCTTAGTAATAGGGTCCCGTTTTTACCCTTTGGGTACGGAACCCTAAAAAGATTCTGCAGAATCAAACATGAGATGCTAAATAAATCAGGCACATTATGCGGTAAGAAATTTAAGCAAATAATTATGGTATTAGTGAGTAATAATCATGCTAAAGCCCACCTACACCATCCCACCAACCCGTGGTTAAGCCGTTAAACCGTTAACCCAGTGCAGTGTCAAATTGTACTGGTAACCATAGTAACTCCAGGTTTAACCGGTTAATTCCGGTTAGTAGAATGGTGCAAGTGGGCCTAACCGATTAGGTATGTGGTTTGCGCGAGTGTAATCCTACGGTCGGTATCGCAGATAGTCACACGTCACACTATAGCGTGGCCCGACTTGTCAGATGAGCATCGCCCACGATTACCTACCGCCGCCGTAAATAGGACATTTTACCCAAGCTGTCTTTTTTCCACGTTAAGGTATTACATTCTTTTTAATGGTGTATGTGTTTTCTCATCTGACCGCTCTGATATTTTCATCATCATACCGCACAATATAAAGTAAGTAAGAACTATACAAAGCTCTCTGTCTACAGTCATTTTTACGAGTCCTGTTTTTTATTTGACATCAAACAGTAGATAGCCCATCTTGTCCTGCTTTCCTCTACCCCTGTGTATTTTCGCCGACGGAAAACTTTTCTCGACGGCTTAGTAATTAATTTGCCCAAATCTGTCCCCTGACAAGGCCAAAACAAAAGGATGGATTAAAACGAAACTCTAAAATAAATAAAATTGTTTTCCCCTTCAACACAAATGGGTCTGATTCAGACCCAACATTAAACGTAGGTAAATATTATGTGGACTGGCTGTTATATATACTCGTATATAAAGGGTACCTTATATACTTAGGCTAGGCTAGGTATAGCATGACTACAATGCGGCCAGCAGCAAATTAGGACCTAAAATCAGGATATGGATATAAATAATTCCACCAATGTTTAATCGAGAAATCGAAATGGAAATAATATTAAGTGGACTGTATGAATTTACATTAAAGACGAAAAATTTATCTGCTATCAAATATTTCTGTATATCGAATTCACGAGAAATAACAACTTAGAATAGTGCACAACCACATACCTTTACGTTAATGATGGTGAAGGTTCGCGCTGGTTTAGGCTCGCTTCCCGAGGATTCCAAGGTGGCGGACAACGTGCGAGCTCGGCTTACCGTACCTTAACCTGGAATACCTCCCTGCAAGGCCTGCCACTTATCCACGCGCACAATGCAATTGGCACTTCTCTAAATTACTCCGAAAATACAGAATCTGACCGAAAGTTGGCTTTACAATAGTTTTTTCACAATTTTAACTTGGAGCAACGTATGTTCAGTCGTCCAATTAGAAAGTTAATGGCTGCCGGAAATGGTTAGTGTAGTGGCTAACCCTACCGGATGTCAAAAGCTAATAGAGATGTCCCCAAAA
This sequence comes from Cydia amplana, assembly GCF_948474715.1. Taxonomy (NCBI): domain Eukaryota; kingdom Metazoa; phylum Arthropoda; class Insecta; order Lepidoptera; family Tortricidae; genus Cydia; species Cydia amplana. The sequence continues at coordinate 12,721,879 of NC_086071.1, read as the reverse complement.
CCGATATTCATACGAAAGTTGAACATCCCGCTCACCTAAATATGGAATATTTACACTATCAATAACGTTGGAATGCGACAGAAAGCTTAATGCTAAAATACTATGCTAAGTGGTAATACAAGTACATGTAAGATTAATTTGAAAGTGGTAAAGGACACAGCTTTACGACTGGTCTCCTGTACTGACCAGTGGCTGTCTGGACTGTGACCACTCTACACACACCGTCAACTCCAGGGTGTAGAGCAACGATGCGCCCAAGAGGCCATTTTAGAGGACTTGTCTGTTCATTGATCAAAAGAACCAAGGAACCGACGACAATATTAGTGGTTACCTTATTCCACTTCGTTCTTTGTTGCAAAGTATGGACGTACTCAGCGTGCCATCTACGCCAGAAATCTTGATGCATTTTTTGTATCATTTTCCAACGATGGCAAACACTTATTTTTTGGTCAACAAAATTTTCCTCGGGAACAATCGACAAGGGTTCCAGGGTCAAAAAATGACCTGGGGTTAGGGCCGAGAGATCACTCGGATCCGAGCTAAGAGGTGTCAATGGCCGAGAATTCAGCAGCTTAATTATTTTACTATGTTTTAAAAAAAAGGATCATATGTAGGTAAACAAAATTTAGCTGAGGGAATGTACTTTATATATATAGATTCTAATGTATCAAATCTCATAGACGCAAGGCACATATATAGACAACAAAAATCGGTATACTACTTTAAGACGTATTTGTGTGCGTAACATCTATAATATTACTTTAGACATGGATGCTTTGAAAAGAGGTGCGCATTTTAAAAATGCTTGATAAAATATCTATCTATGTACTATTCTATGATGTTTAAAAAATAATAACTCAAAGAAATCATAAATACAATAAATATAAAGGCACATATAGAGCAAACAACGAATTTGATTATTTTAAGCAGCTATTTAATATCTCAGAATACTTAATTGAGGCCCTGACGTCGCAAGTTGTGAGTCCTTCTAATGTGGATTGGCGTGAAAAGCTCAAAGTTCATGCATAAACAAAAGCTTCAAATTATTTAACGAACTTAAGACACGTGGGCACAAAAGCTTTTAGGCCGCATCATGTCGCCGGCGTCGAGCCCGCGTTTAAGGGTTTACTAATGCAGTTTGTTGGGTGAAGTAAAGTGTAACTACTTGCCAGTGGGCTACGAACTTAATAACCAACTAAGTCAGAATATCAACCTAATTTCATAGACTTTTGGGCCTTGGTCGTCAGACACCAAAACCTTAATAATGGATATTTCCCGAAAACTTGTCTGGCGACCTACGAGGGTCGTATTTTGCCCAAAGGCTGAGCTTAACTATACAGCGGGGAAATGCGGCCAGTGTCCTGGGGACTATGCCCCAGATGACATTAGGTTTCGTCGAAATTGAAGTATATGTAAATATTGTAAATAATATATGATGCCTTAACAAAAAAAAAACCTAGTTTTAAATAAAATTAAATAAATAAATTAATTAATTATTAATTAAATAGTCAACCGTTTAACTGAGATGGTTGGTATGATGATATTATGGTCAGCTTCGGACCAGTTAAAAGCTGGGCTTCATGAAGCTGATATATGTACGAGGGCTATTTCGAAGGTTGTTAGTTTGCTCATAAACAGTGTCATAACCTCATAGTAGCGTTAGGTATATAAAGTAATTAGATTTAAAAATTCAATTTTTAAAAACTCAAACAACGTCACTATGTGAACGATGGTTCTTAATTTTCAATAGTACCATTATGGTTGTCAAGAAGCGACATACTTAGTTAGATAAAAAAATGTATGACTTTATTGCAACTAACACGCAAACGAACATGACAGAACGGTGAATTTACGTTTTTTTCAAAATCTTGAACTCTCGTTCTTTCGTTTAAAGTTTTAAAAGACTAAATATAAATTTACAATATTTAAAAGTTTTTATGTTCTCAGTAAATAATATGTAAGTTGGTCGCCGCCTCACTCTCTGTCACAATCGCAAAAGTTGGCTCAGATATCTGAAGCCACCGCGATAAGTCGTCTAGACATATCATAATTGAAATGTCAAAAGCAATTGCAAATCTATACTAGTGTCGCTTCATTGCTCGATCGGATACGTAGTGAGACGCTACTATGTACTATAAACTATTTATATTCGTTTGGCTAATGCGTGTATAATGTAACGGTAGATAGGGTGAGTAGAGTAAGCTTGTTTTGAGCTTTGTACGTAGGTATTGTAATAAAAATACCTATAAATAAATAGTTATTTGTACAACAAGCGATCAAAGTTTGATATTTCTTCGAGTGCTTATTTTGAGTCCCGTGCAAGCGAAAGATTCTATACTAGATTCACGAGCGCAGCGAGTGAATCTAATTTAGAATCTTGAGCGTAGTAAGGGACTCAAAAGCGCACGAGATGTAAATAACTTTGACCTCGTGTAGTTCACAAAACTTTTCACCTTAGCAGTGAGAACATATTAATAGAGAACCCGAAAAATGTATTCCTTCTTCATCATTGACCTCTATTCACTCATGTTTTCTTAAGATATAAGTCCCAACAATTAAGTTTTCACCTCAGCAGCTCGAACAAGGTTACTTTGCTACTTATAAACAGTGAGCAAAATCGCATTTTGCTCACTGAGTGAGCAAAATTGCATTTTGCTCATTTTGTCTCACTCAGTGAGCAAAATGCGATTTTGCTCACTGTTTTTATGTAGCAAAGTACCCTTGTTCGAGCTGCTGAGGTGAAAATAATATTGTTCTCTCTCGTGCAATGGTGTCACGATAAAGTAGCCATTATAATATTTAAAACTTTCGCGTTTTGAACACATTAATAACTCACATTTATAGACGGGTCTAACGCGAAATTTATTCAATTACCTTTATTTACCGACGTGCCGACACAGGTTTCACTGGTCATGGTCGCGGCTAACTGATGTCCCAGCAAATGTCAAAACACGTTGGGACCACTATTTGGAGATTTATCTAAGATACAACCAATACTCGTATCTTAAATCAAGTATAGAGAAGACAATTTTAATTTTACCGACTGTGTAAAATAGGCAATTAATGATAAATCGAATATATCCTCTACTCTACGAAATATGATAACTAGCTTGTATTCATGAAATAAAAAGCGGCCAAGTGCGAGTCGGACTCGCCCATGAAGGGTTCCGTATTTAGGCGATTTAAGACGTATTAAAAAAAAACTACTTGCTAGATCTCATTCAAACCAATTTTCGGTGGAAGTTTACATGGTAATGTACATCATATATTTTTTTTAGTTTTATCATTCTGTTATTTTAGAAGTTACGGGGGGGGGGGACACATTTTACCACTTTGGAAGTGTCTCTCGCGCAAACTATTCAGTTTAGAAAAAAATGATATTAGAAACCTCAATATCATTTTTGAAGACCTATCCATAGATAGATACCCCACACGTAGGTATGGGTTTGATGAAAAAAAAAATTTTGAGTTTCAGTTCGAAGTATGGGGAACCCCAAAAATTTATTGTTTTTTTTCTATTTTTGTGTGAAAATCTTAATGCGGTTCACAGAATACATCTACTTACCAAGTTTCAACAGTATAGTTCTTATAGTTTCGGAGAAAAGTGGCTGTGACATACGGACGGACAGACAGACGGACAGACAGACGGACAGACAGACAGACAGACAGACATGACGAATCTATAAGGGTTCCGTTTTTTGCCATTTGGCTACGGAACCCTAAAAACAAAGACAAATATACAGTTGGTATTAAATAACAACTAATTTAGCAAAAAAATACCACGCCGTTGTTTCAAAATCTGATAACCGATCGCTACGTAGCGTAGAACAAACAAGCTTTAAACCCACTTTAAACCAAATAACGTAAAATGTTATTGGCGAGTAAGTAAAATACTGGATAAGTATAGCTTGATTCTTGAGCAATTTCCTGTTTATCTGACCGGGTCCGAAACGAAATATTATGATCGGTCAGTTGGTCCGGGTTCCGTATTTATTTGTCTTGTTAGTAGGAATCTATTGGAAAAATGACAGCAACATAATGGTTTGACACAATAAGCTCTGTGGACAAGTATTTTGTCTTTACTATTTTCTCCAGGTAAAAGTAAGTTATAAAATTAAGTTTTATTTGTTTCTTCGCTTTGATAAATAGCATCTTGAGTATGTTTGCCGCGGGGTTTTTTAGTGTAGCACTTTTTAAACTCTTTTTGACAACTATAATAGGTTAATTTCGTTATAGGTATTCTGCTGCCTCAGCTTTCGTCTGCCTTAAAAGCTTGTAAGTCGTTACTTACGAGTATTATGAAGAATAAATAGCACCAATTAGTTTATCAAATATTATGACCGAAATCTACGTACGAGCTGGTGAAGTTCAAGAAAATATCTCGATAACGCCGATCTCAAAGTTCTTATAGTTGGGAGTCATATTTTAAATAAACTTAGAAATTGTTAGTACCTAAGAGTTATTTATTTTTCAGTGGTTCTGGCAAATTACTTTTTTACCTAAAATGTTAAACAGTCAATGAATCAAGAAAAACTGCAACACATCAATTTAAAACTCTTATCTTCACTTGCAATTATTTTATTCTGTCAATAAAATCGTGACTGAAGTTTAGTTTTGTTTAGTTATATGTGACGTTATCTATGAAAAGGGACCTTATTGTCGATGGCGCTTACGCCATTATTAACGATGTTCCGATATAAATATAATGCCGCGCGACGCTGTGCGGCGTAAGGGCCATCGTCAATAAGGTCCCTTTTCATAGATAATGCCCTAAATCTCCTAATAATTCAATACAATTAAAAAAAACACAAACAAAAACACTAAAACTACCATAAAATAAAAAATAAAAAAGCACACTAAACTATAAAATAACCTACTTATCGCCCCCATTCCGACCCCCACCCAGCCCAAAAGTGCCAAAGATACTAGCGGCATTACCGCGCTGGATGGCAAGCGATATCGATATCGATATAATATTAATAGTACATTACTGCAGACGCCGGGAAAGAAGGGCTTGCCGGGTGAGTAGGTATAGCCGGCCGACCGTAGGGAGGCCGGATAGTGATACGAAGCCGGCAAGACCTTTTCACGGCTAGGCATGTATAGTGCTTTTCTCAAACATGCAATGAAATAAAAAAATACACCACTCAAAAAAACAAATTTCAAACAAACAAACAAATCTTTATAAAAAAAATCCAACTTCACAACAAAAGTTTTTTAATTTTCCTTCCAATCCCGCCATAATTGTTTTTTTTTTACGGAAGTCGTCCGTATTTCGCGTGTGTAGTGTTCGAATATACCCTTATTAGGGCCATTTACACAATCTGATAATAAGAATCTCAATTTCTATAGATAAAATAAATGCAGAGGATTTTAAATATTGTCTATGGTCTCTGGTGACTTACGTATAGACAAAATTTTAAATTTTTTCATCAACACATTGAATCATACAAATTCGTATTCTTAATATCAGTACGTTCGTGTATAACAGGCGTTAACACGGATATTTTGGTCCGATAACCATTCATTCACCAAAATTATAAAAAAAAAATATAATTCGGCTGTTTAGTCTGTTCATGGACACAGACCCCATGTTTACATTAGAATTTAAAAAAAAATTACTTCCCGGCCTAGGCCTTCAATTTCGTATGAAATTCCTTTACAGTTCTCTGGGGTTGCTCCGCCCTAAACGTGATACTTCGAAGCCTGATATAACGCCCGGAGCGACGACATTTCATTGCATGTTTGAGAAAATTATATTCCAAACAACTTGTCGTTAACCTCGCCTCTAAACAACATTCATCATCATCATCTTCCTCGCGTTGTCCCGGCATTTTGCCACGGCTCATGGGAGCCTGGGCTCCGCTTGGCAACTAATCCTAGTAATTGGCGTGGGCACTAGTTTTTACGAAAGCGACTGCCATCTGACCTTCCAACCCAGAGGGTAAACAATTGGGATTATAGTCCGGTTTACTCACGATGTTTTCCTTCACCGAAAAGCGACTGGTAAATATCAAATGATATTTCGTACATAAGTTCCGAAAAACTCATTGGTACGAGCCGGGGTTCGAACCCGCGACCCCCTCCGGATTGCAAGTCGCACGCTCTTACCGCTAAGCCACCAGCGCTAAACAACATTCTGAGACTCAATAACTTTGAAGGGCGACTTCATTAATTACAAGCGTTTAATTGAAATACAGAAATTGACGTTCATTCTGCGTGTCATTCAATTAAGATCACATCACATGTATTGTAAATACGAAGGCGTTATGTTGTGCTCATACATCTTTGGTAATTTTACTTATTGGAATCAAGGGTAGTCACAATTGGCAAGGTGCGAAGTCGGTGGAGGGGGAAGTGGCGCTGATCGTCACAAACACAGGTAATCTTATGGAATGTCTGACATTAGTACTAGCGGCAGCCGCTTGAACTAATTTTACTCCATAAGATTTAACGTAGAAAGTCCGACAAAATGAGGGCAGCACCAGTCGTGCACCTAGCGATATTCCTAATCTACATGACAACTTATTCTTAACTTATTAGTGTACCTACTTCTCGAAGAAAACTAAAATTTTACTTTGTAACTTTGGTCTTAACCTTAACCCGCCAAAAATAACTCTGTCTGTTACTTCACGCTTAAACCGCTAACCAGATTTAGATGAAATTTGGTATGGAGGTATTGGAGATAGTTTGAGACTCAAGGAAGGGCATAGGATAGATTTTATCAATGATTATCATATTCCATACAGACGAAGTTGGGCAGAAGCTAGTTTACCAATAATACATATTATGTTATCGATAGTCTTTTTTACAAACGCAGGATTTTGGGTTGGTTGAGGCATGTTCTTCGATAATTATATTAAAAGGTTTGGATTTTGCTCATTTAAAGTACTCTGTGCTCCAGTACCGCAACGCTTGAGACCACCAAACGAAAGCTTCGTTAGCAGCAATACATTTCTTGTCAATTTCGTCGGTTTGAATCAAGCGAAGCGAGAATTTAGCACCCTATCGCGAACGAGAGTAGTATTCAACGCGGCGATAAATTAATTTCACCCCGCTTTTCAGACACAATACATCTGGTAGGTATTGATAATTAATTGACGCTGTTATTTAACCAAACTTCCTGAATAAGAACGCGGTACATTGAAATCAAGGTATAAAGGTTTTGCTGGTTAGCTTTCTAATAAAAAAACATCTTTTGGTAGTAAAAATAATGTAAATGTAAACTTCGTTTAAACATGTTGGAGACTGATGGATCATGTAGGTATAGCCAACATAATAGGAAGGCGTAAATACCGACATGCGACACTCTGTTTGCATCAAAATGTATCCTTCTACTCTTTCTTTGGTTTGGGAGTTGAGCCAACGAAAAGATCGCAAACATTATTAGATTACGTCTCTTTATACATTTTGAGATGCCTGAATCCTCATTTTAAAATACAGTTGTCTATAATATACCTAGTTACTACATCTTACTTATTGGTTAGTCATAAAAAAAAATACCGAGACTATACAGGCAATGAAGTAGGTAATGTATAGCTATCTAAAGGCGTTGCTATCATTAATGTACCCGTATAATAAAGTAACTACGTAATGAAATAGCCATTTTATTTAAATTTGTACACTACTCGGGATTTGAGAATTCGCAATTTGAAAAAAAAGTGTAGGTACTGTACAGTGACACAAATATTAAAAGCCCAAGACTCAAGTTAAAAAGATCAAGTTCTTGAGCAGGACGAAGTTAAATTATAATTATGAACAAGAAATACCTACATCAATATTTCAACAAAATATAATTGAATTATCTGAATCGCATATTATTTTCGCATTTCGTTATTCGTCTGACCTTTCCACAGTCCAGGATTACAATACCTATACAAAACAGCATATTCAGTCAGACCCAATATCATTATTCGGAACAAAAGGCTTACCTTTATAACCAAAAGGGTATCAACGCGAAAATTGTCGACGGGTTCAGCCCCAATACCGTCTAAGTTATGTGACGCTGCGCTGCAGATACTATCTTCTCTAATATGCAGGTCAGGCTTGGAGAGAAAACCAATTTCATTATAGCTTTATCTGTCTCCGAAGCTCGGGTTTTTGAACCCTTCTAAAGAATCAAACAGCAAATACAGCTTATACGTACGTACTTTAACGTTGACGTCTTTAAATTTGCTTCTTGTTTCCAAAATAAAAGAAATTCTCTACGTTTGTTATTTAGGAAATTGTAAATTATAAAGCAAAAAGACTGTCACAAGACAAGACTGACAATTAAAATCACATTCTTTTTAGAACTGTCAAAACGATCGGCCACTGTGGAGTTCATATCAGGGATGTTGCGAACATCCGCATCCGCATTCGCAACCGCGGAACTTTCGCATTATTTTTAACATCCGCATCCTCATAAAATCAATGCGGAGCTTATGCGGATGCGGATGTCGAACAAGTCGGTAAAGGAACGTCTTAGCGGCGGCGTAAGTGCTAGGTAATTTCGTCATTACCTATAACGAAATCGTCTAGATCCAGAAAAGTCGGCCAAGTTACTGTTTATTAAATATAACGCACCTATTATTCTTGCTCAAATACTACACGTTTCGTTTTTTTTAAATAAAAAAAAAACTAAAAATGTAATATTTGACGTTTTCTAAGTAGGTACCTAATCTTGACATCCGCATCCGCATCCGCCTCCGCAGATGTGAGCCTTTAAATATCCGCATCCGCGGATGTCAAAAATCTGATATCACGGTCCAGTTATCGATTCTTTATAGTTCTTTCCGATTTATGAAATATAATATTTATGTCATAATTTCATAAATAACCGCGGTCTGCGTTTTTTCAATAATTTTCTAGTGCATGGTGGACTGTAGGTACTTAAAAAGTATGGCGATATAATTTCTTAATGTTGTTAAGTGTTCTTGTTGTAATAGGCCATAATATTGACGGGTTTAATATAAGAGTAGGTACTCGTGTAGGCAATCTCATTTTATAATTTCGACCCTCGAATTTATGAATCCTTATTATGTTTACCTATAATATTATGTGTACCTATTATTATATTACATATCGCGCAGAATAATGTTGTCTAAACTATGTTATAAAATATCACAAACGCTTCAAGGTATAGGCGAATAAAAAGATACGTCCATTTGGGATATAAGTAAGGGTAACATTCCATTTCTGACCGCAGCTGCACTACTGGTACTGAACGCGTCGCTGTTACTGTCAATTTCCATAGTAAAATGAATAGTAGTGCAGCTGCGGTTGGAAATGGACTGTCACCTTAAGTAAGTGACCGCAGAGTTGATTGATTCCAATCGTACTTTCGATTTCAGAGTTACCTAGTTAAAGTTAAGCGAAATTATTCTTTTTCATATAGGTACTGTTTGAAAAATATAAAAAAAGATGTGGATTGTGCTTACATAAAAGAAGGGAATCCTGGACAATCCGCCGCGACATGATTGATGAAAACACCGCTTAGAGGATTTGCAGACACACACCAAGGCAAGGGTAGATAAGTACTATTGCGAAATCGCTTTTGGTGTTATGCTACTGAGTAAATATAACGACGGTTTGCTAAAACAGCCGGCCTACGTCTGTATTAATTGTAAACCCCACTTTTCCCAGAAAATAAGTACTACAATTCAGTACCGTTTTTATTAATCCGTTCTAAAATATGAATTCAACATGATAAGTACCTACCTAGAATGGCATGAAACCTTTTTAACCTATAATTTGATATCGTGTCTTTGCTTTGAGTATTGAAGAAAGAAGAAGTACTGTCGAGGCTAACGTACACTGACATCAGAATGATATTTGAATCAATTTATCAGTTACCGTGCGTAGCTAAGCATACATATACACAGCACATTATAATATATACACAGTTGTCTTACAAAGTACTGGATGAAGCCCGTAATATTAAACACTGAACAATGGTACACCAAGGCATACTTACTGTCATCTGATACATCTATCAAAGACCATCTATCTCCTTTCTTATAAATGCTGTGGTTACTGGTATGAAATACTTTGTGTAAAAAATAATGAAATTTTCTTTAATGAAAAGGGATTTAAGATTATTTTCATTTTAAACTCAACTTTATTTTATCAAAAGGTTGAACGGGCTAAAATAGAACAAGGCGCCGGCGTTCAACCCATGCAGCCTGTAGATGATACTTGACTGTTTTGTGCCGCAGAAAAAAATCCCCGAAGGCGATTAATTTTTCCTTTATACTAAATACAGGTATAATTATATTTTTACGTTTGATAAAGGCTACTGAAAAGTTGTTTGGAATTAAATCTATAAAGCATAAGCTTAAAATCATTGTATTTATTAAGTCAGCAGTTAATGCAGTTAGTTTTTTTAAATAAGTACATTTTTACGGCTGTAAATTACTTTAAATATTTTGATTACCTATATTAAATATTTATTTTGTGTAGGTACTTACGGTTTTGCATGGGGGGTTCTAATTTTTGCTTTGACTACATATTTACATAGAAACACAATGTTGTGGTATTCACCTACTACTTGTTAATTCCACGACTTTCATTGTATAATATATTATATACAATAAGTAATTTTTAAGTGTAACCAGGCGATTATTTCGTAACCTGAAGCTTTCAAAAGATATATGATAAGGTACCCAATGTATATACATTTCACTATACAATGTAGGTAGGTATAAATACACAATATATAAAAACGAATTTGTCTAAGTCACCCTAACAACAAATTACCTTAAGCAAAATATTTGCTTGACAAAATCCCCCATTCATTACTCCATGTCCGGTCATTAAGCTAATTATTTGATGTGACTCGAGATCTTATCTGTAACGTCCGTCCGAGCCAATTCCATTAAGTTACTGTGACATTCAGGGAAAAAACAACAGTGGACGTTCGACATGCAGAAGGAAAGCTCGAATCTGCTAGTGCTTCTCAGTCTATTAGCTGTATCACAAATTAAGTGAGAGAGTGGTAGGTATTGGATATACATCTCGACATTATCGCCGTTGGAAGCATTGTGGGACGTTGACAAATGTTACACTGTGCACTGGCAATGTATTTCGTCTAGGCATTTGCGCATATTATATGGCTTTGCGTTTCTTTTATTTTTCTAGAGGTAATGAAGATATACAATCTACAAATTGTTTGGAAAAATAAAGCAAAGTGAATGAAAGTATAAAATGTCAGTGTTTTTAGGCAACAAACTTCATGTGATTGGTGGCACTAGCACCTAAATAAGTTATTTTTGCAATCATTGAATCTTATTATCGTGCCGTGGACGGGCAAGGATCTATGACGCCTTATTGGCCAGACATTAAATTAGTGTATAAATCCGTGTCGATACTGGTCCTTTACTGCACACTAGAGTTAATTACATATAAAATAAAGAGCACTAATCAAAAATGTCCTTTAAAGATTTTCTGTTCGTAACTGGTAGAAAAGTTGAGCATTGTTGTTCAACTTCCTTGATTACAACTGGTCTTGTGGCTCAGTTATGGCTCGGCGTAAGTACTACCTATTGTTGACTTCTTGTGGGCTTCTTAATATAAGTTTTTTCGAGTTAATTTTCTTTCAATATAACTCCATATGTACAGTCAGCAGCAGAAGTTGCTAAGCGGGCGAGGTGTTCAAAATGATCTTAACGCGACTTTATTGTTAAGAGAATAAGAGCGTGTCAAAATAATTTTGAACAACTCGCCCGCTTAGCAACTTCTGCTGCTGACTGTACAAGTAAATAGGTACTTACCTAATATTTAACTATTTAAGCTATGAATATTTTTGAAACTCCGTCAATTATCGAGGATAATTCTATTTACACATACAATGTAATAATTTTGCTCTCATACATTAAAAAACTGAAATGGATCGATAATCACAAGCTACTAAGGCAAATTCATTCGCGCGTTCTCTAAGTCTAACAACAGTTGTATAAGTATGGTAGGTAGGTACCTGGTTTTATTTGAATTATTTTCATTGGTTTGCCTGTCTCTTCATATTAAATTGTTAACGTTGCATACTACATAAGCTAAGCTGTTCAGTTGCTATCCCACGCAGCTTCAGTTATAAACTTACGCGTAGGTACAACAAGCCCCGTAATCAGATTTGGAAGCTATCAAATGATTGCTTCCAAATCTGAAATGATTGTTTCAAAATTGAAAGCATCGAGTTTTTTTTGCGGCTATCTTGTCATTCACAAATCGTCGGCCCTTAATAGAGTGGAATAAAAGCCCTTATCATCTATTCAGTTAGGGCGAGAGTCCCGTGGGGTTGATTTGCATTCCGCAACCAGGTGAGGGTTTAAGGGCACTCGCGGAATTACTATCAACAACACGGGCTGACAGATTCGGCCCTGCGGATTTAGGGAATATGCGACGTGAATGCCAAGTTGCCCGAAGAAAGATATGAAGAACGACTTGTGCGATGAACCTTTAATTCATCATTAAAAAACCGGCCAAGCGCGAGTCGGACTCGCGCACGGAGGGTTCCGCACCATCAACAAAAAATAGAGCTAAACAAGCAAAAAAATAAGCAAAAAAACGGTCACCCATCCAAGTACTGACCCCGCCCGACGTTGCTTAACTTCGGTCAAAATTCACGTTTGTTGTATGGGAGCCCGACTTAAATCTTTATGTTATTCTGTTTTTAGTATTTTTTGCTATAGCGGCAACATAAATACATCATCTGTGAAAATTTCAACTGTTTAGCTATCCCGGTTCGTGAGATACAGCCTGGTGACAGACGGACGGACGGACGGACGGACAGCGGAGTCTTAGTAATAGGGTCCCGTTTTTACCCTTTGGGTACGGAACCCTAAAAAAGGAAAGGCAGTGAATTCCAACCTCATTGACGCTCACAAATCGTATTATATCTAATGTGTTTTACAAGTTTTACTATATACAGGGTGCCCAGTAATTAGTGGATAACCTTCTAACCACCGACAGAGCACCTTAGGCTGGTCCAGAAAATGCACTTATAGGTCTAGTAAAAGTTTCGTGGTTTTCGAGATAATCGAACTTTTCTGTCTTTTTTAATGGCTAGCTCCATACTTCACTTTAATCACAATCTAGGCCATATCTTTGCCTGTAAAGATGTAATTAGCGTGTGTGATACGTGTGATGCGTACAATATAATAATGCGTTCAGGGTGCTGATGCGGCTGCCCCGCTTCTGCAGCGCATCAGGGATGTTTGCGGAGGCGAGAGTTGACTGCTTTTATGCAACAATTAGAAAGAAGTGCGCGTCCCTGGTGCGGAGGGTGCGGGATAGCCGCAACAGCATCCTGGCCATGATAGCGGATAGGATTGATTGTCCTTTTATACGGCATTGCTGCAGTTTGCACATTACTAACTATGCTCAAGTAGTCGAGTGATGTGCGCACTGTTGCAATGGAGTATGTATTTAGTTATTAATGTACAAATACCTTAGATATAAGAATACTAACGTAGACAATAAGTTAGATATTTATTATGTTACTAACCATGTATTATGAATCTTTGTTATTTGAAATAAATGATTATTGATTGATTGATTGATTGATACCATTTTAGAATCAGTATTAGATAAACTATTTTAAAAAAAGTTGGCCATTCTGTTCTCCATACTTTTTTTTTTCACCACAAACGATCAAACTTATTGAAATTTTTTAAGAAAAAATTGATTGGATTTTTTTGTGTGGCTACCATAAAGCGACAACCATAGGTGGTAACGAACGAGAAATTAGCAGAAGAAGGTACTCTCGAAAGCTGAAAAGAAATTTTGTAAAAAGGTGCAGAACCTGTATTCGTGTACAGGATATGCAATTTGAACATTTGTTATAATAGGTATTAAGACGTAACTATTTTATGAGACTTTGTTGTTTTATTTAGCAGATAGATCATCGCCTCATTCTTTCAGATGTACATAAACTTATTTAATGCCGGATTAAGTTATTTTGATGCCCTAAGCCTAAATAAGCCCTAATCTACATCATCATCTGGAGTTAATTTTTAAACTTAATTAAACGCGATTAAGTCCAGATTTCGTAAATAATAATGTGTAGCAATGTAAAAGTTTATCAGTGTTTTTAAAGGCAATGTCTAACGCTGAGCTTTTCATAAGGCTGAAGGCGCGGACGAATGAGGCCAAAGGTCGAGCTGCAAGAACGCAGAGCTTGGAATTGACCAATGGCGATATGTGGACGAGGCCGTAGGCCGCGAGCTCCGCATACCGGCTTGGCCACGACATTGAGCGACTTGCGACGGTGGCAGCGATAACCATAGGTTGGAGCGAGACACAGCGATCGGAGCTTTCGTTCCCACCTATGGTTGTCGCTTTATGGTGGCCACACAAAAAATTCCAATCAATTTTTTCTTAAAAAATTTCAATAAGTTTGATCGTTTGTGGTGAAAAAAAAATGTATGGAGAACAGAATGGCCAACTTTCTTCAAAATAGTTTATCTAATATTGATTCTAAAATGGTATCACACACGCTAATTACATCTTTACAGACAAAGATATGGCCTAGATTGTGATTAAAGTGAAGTATGGAGCTAGCCATTAAAAAAGACAGAAAAGTTCGATTATCTCGAAAACCACGAAACTTTTACTAGACCTATAAGTGCATTTTCTGGACCAGCCTAAGGTGCTCTGTCGGTGGTTAGAAGGTTATCCACTAATTACTGGGCACCCTGTATATTATAGTATTTACTGTTCCATATTTGTCTTTAATTTATGTTGTGAAAAAGGCGTACTTGATTATCAGAATATCGCGAAAGGGACAATCATGGCAACTCACGAAACACAGAAGCCGAATAGAACATACGTAAACATTGATGTCAGTTTGATTTTATTTTGTTATTATTGACACGTGCGTCTTGCTCCTCCTTATATATTTTTTCTACTCCAGCACTTAAATGTGTCAATTAAATGACTGACAGTGATATCTAAAGCAATGTCATTTGAATGCTTTGTCTATAGGCTCATAAGATGACTGCTAGCAGTCATCTTATGAGTATAATACAACTGCTTTATTTTTTTTAAAGATACAAGTTCCGATCATCTTGATTGAAAGAGGTATGTTTTCATTTACAATAATAACTCTTTTTTTTTTAAATAATAACTCTTTTTTTTTAATAATAACTCTTTTTTTTTAATAATAACTCTTTTTTTAATAATAACTCTTTTTTTTTTTTTCTTTTTTTCTTTTTTTTTTGCTGCAGCTGTCATAGAAAAAGTAATGTATGCAACAGCTCATAATTGGTTCTTAAAATTCTCGGGTCTTTTTTTACAAAACTCGACTACGTCTCGTTTTGTAACTTCGACCCTTGAATTTTAAGAACCCTTATTATATCACTGTTGCATAAACTACTATAGTGCCACGAGCAAGACTGCGTGTCGTGTGGGCTAAGCGCTCGTTTATCAATACGCCCTTAGGCGGATCTCGGCTAACGTTACTATATTCGACAATAATAATAATGGCGCCCTTGTAAAAAATATATATAGTATCCTTTAGGAGGCAAATTCGACTGGGTTTAAAGCCAGTTTTTGATAGGTAGGTATGGCATTAAAATATATAGCAGGGCGCATCCAAGAAAAACAGGAAAGTAAATTAAATGTTCCGGAACTTTTATCAGACTGCTGTTTTTTAGGGTTCCGTACCCAAAGGGTAAAAACGGGACCCTATTACTAAGACTCCGCTGTCCGTCCGTCCGTCCGTCCGTCTGTCACCAGTATGTATCTCACGAACCGTGATAGCTAGACAGTTAAAATTTTCACAGATGATGTATTTCTGTTGCCGCTATAACAACAAATACTAAAAACAGAATAAAATAAAGATTTAAGTGGGGCTCCCATACAACAAACGTGATTTTTGACAGAACTTAAGCAACGTCGGGCGGGGTCAATACTTGGATGGGTGACCGTTTTTTTGCTTCTTTTGCTCTATTTTTTGTTGATGGTGCGGAACCCTTCGTGCGCGAGTCCGACTCGCACTTAGCCGGTTTTTTTAAAGAGCTGTTATAAATATTAAACTAACGCAATAACCGCGGTGCACTAGCATTGAGCATCTTGTGTACCGACGAGCGCTTATTCCAGCACTTGCAGAGCGCAGGCGGGAGTGAACCAGTTCACCACGTTCCTGAGATCACAGATCTTGAGATCTTTAAAGGTGACATTCGGCTGGCAACTGCAGCTATTACTGTTGCGGCATGACTGCTGCGACGTTGATCATTGAGCATCTTGTGTACCGACACAGACCTTTGAGCGCATATTCCAGCACTTGCAGAGCACAGGCGGGAGTGAACCAGTTCACCACGTTCGTGGGGTCACAGATCTTGAGATCTTTAAAGGTGACATTCGGCTGGCAACTGCAACTACATTATTACTGTTGCGGCATGACTGCTGCGACGTTGATCATTGAGCATCTTGTGTACCGACACAGACCTTTGAGCGCTTATTCCAGCACTTGCAGAGCACAGGCGGGAGTGAACCAGTTCACCACGTTCCTGAGATCACAGATCTTGAGATCTTTAAAGGTGACATTCGGCTGGTAACTGCAGCTACATTATTACTGTTGCGGCATGACTGCTGCGACATTGATCATTGTCAATACGGAATATTACGCGAAACTCTGCGTAGGGGGCGCCACTCCCACAATAAGTCACAATCTAAGGGTCAACGAGGGAGTTGAAATTTTGTTATCTAACTCTAGATATCACTCTTGCATATTCGAGCGGTAAAGTGGCAGATAGCTGAGTTTCGATTTCACGTTTCCCGGTAGGCCCTTTGTAAACCAACCGCCTTGATGTATCAATGTCATATTTTATTGTCTGTGAGAACTTGTCAAAAACAGTTTAAGGTACAGTGTGTATAAGTTACTCTATGGTATACTCTGGCAGCAAAACATTGCAATAATACCTACTCCCTATTTCCTTAATAAAATAAGTGTCATTTGTTGACTAAGTGATTGAAATGTTCAATGCGTTATTAAATATTTTTATTAAAGAATTCAACCCTGCATCAATCCTGCAAGACTAGATAATGCAACTGCAGTTGCCATCCGAATGACAACTTTATAAATAGTTATGCTTAATAGCGAGCAATGATTCTGGTTGGCGTAATTATGCGACCAACCTGCGCTAGGTAAGCGAGCGGAATATCCCATCTGAGCGCGTTTCAAAGAGCATGGCTCGAAATTAAACGTTGCAATTATTTCATCCCGGCCACCGTCTCTAGAGTGATATTCATTTCATTTATCTTGACTAGTTTGTATAAGTTCTGCGTAAATGAGATTTCACCGCAAACTCAACCGTGCATTGTGACTATTAAAGTTGTGGTACGGTACCGATGGGTCGGTATATCATAATAAATGATTTTCGATTTTATCTACTTGTTATTGAATTTGAAGAAAAATAATCTATGTTAAAAATATAAGGCAGAAGTGACTTTTTGTCCGAGTTTCGTAGTTAACTAGGAACCTTTACGTATAGTTTCGCCATATCCGTTCGTGGATTACTTCGATTTTTTACCTCACATCTTCGTTATTTTTGAACTGACTTTTTTAATTTTATTTGAAGAAATATTAGGTATTCTTATAAATTAGTCTTATTTTTGTCCAACAATTGTGATAATCCATGGTGATTTGAGAGAACCGCTCCTCAAATGTAAAATGTAGAATATTAGGTACGTAACATACATATAGACACCCTATGACGTAAAATGCATACCCATTTTACTTTTTTAGTACCTACAGAACCCTCAAAATGTACAAATAATTTAAATCTTTCCCAACAGGACGGGTCTCAACAAATACTTGAAACATAATATAATTATGACAACTCCTCTAAAATTTACATAAACCACAAATGAAACCAATTGCGGCCTCTAAACGTATTCTCCAAGAATTGTAAAAAAATACTGTGGTTCTACTCGGAACCCGCGCTATCTCGAATGATGAGATAAAAGGAACGTCTCTGGAAAGAAAAGCTCCACTGTGAAGCCACTTGAATAAACATGAATATCGAATGCTTTTAAACATTCAACGATAACTATCGGCGATGATGCTCTTTCTGAACACTTAAAAGAAAGGTTATAAGTATATTATCGTATCTTTATTGAATAAGTTTATTGTCAAATTTGTATGTCAACCCATAAAAACCTATATAATGTATACCATATTCTGAAGTTATTTAACCCTTATTTGAATGTTTCTATTATCTAGGGCCACGGCAATGCTTCCGTCCCGCCAAGACGAGCCAAGCGAAGCGCAAGGGCAACTCTTACCTATCTTTTCTCGAAGCGCTTCTTCGTGTTTTGAACCCTCACAACTTGGGTTTGCATTATAGATACAAGATAAACAGTCCACCATTTGTACATTGTTGTATGTAGTTTGTGCAGTAAAGTTAAAATATTTTTTTTTTAATAACGATATTCTCGGGATATGATGTCAATATGGACGTATTAAACGTATAAAATTTAAATTGCAAAGCTCTTTTAGGTACTTCAGATTTTATTGATATCTAAATAATCCCGATTTCGTCAAACTTCCAGTCCTAGAAAGCTGAAATTTGGTACGTAAGCTAGTATTAGTACACAAACAACAAAAATATCCTAAAACATGGAACCCCTAACCCCTTAAACTAGGGGATGGAAGTTTCATAGTATGACACTTCTCTGTCTTGTTTGTCTTTGAAACTTTGTATGACACTCGTCTGAAAATTGATATAGTGATGCATTGTTATAAAACAATATACCTATTTCAGGATTATGAGTAAATCGCCCCTCCCCCCCTTCCTTTAATATAGGTAGGGGATGGACGTTTGTATGGGCTTTCCCATTTTAATTTCATGTTAGATAAAATAATAAATGAGATACAAAGATAGGGAGTGGGCTACAAAATGAGGGCACCTCTAATGTGCAAGAAATACACCCCAAATATCAACAAAATAAATAAATAAATATTGTCATAAGAATCTTACAAAAAGAAGTGACATCTCACAAAAAACATTTTCAAATTCATCTAAAATGTTGCCAAGACGAGATCATAATAATATATGGCTCGCTCTGCTAAAAAGTTATCTCATTTAGAGCCAAGCTTCTAATTCTACACGCCCTAACTTCACTTTCTTATAGTAACGACATGGCTACTTTTGACTAATGTGTAGAGTTTACAAACTATTGTATACCTAAGAGAAAAGTAATGAACAATGAATACATTTTTCACCTTACGTCCATATGACGGTACCTCTTAACACAACATTGTAATCATGCTTTTTGCCCCCCATTGTTCAGTCATCAGAGCAAGCAAACACAGTTAAATCATATCACTGCTATGTTTACCTTAGATAATATAGGCAATCACGAGTTTCGGTGTCTCTCTGGATCGTGCTGTGGTTTTACAAAGAGAGCGAGGCTGGCGCGCGTGCCGCGCATCCAGAGAGCCGACGATAACGCCTGTCGAATCAGATTTGAATATGAATAGAATATTAATGAAAAACTTGTTCTCGACTATTTCGACGATGCCTTAGTGCCATCCGGATAATAGATAAGGCGAAACTACAGATCTCGAGCGAAATGAGAAACTGTAATATTGTTTTCGGAACGTCAGCTCGTTTATTTCTTGGAAGGACGCGGACGCTTGCAAAATACTTACATAGATTTTACCGCTGGTTTTCTAGCGTTAAGCTGACCGGCTTGCTTGCTGGATTATCTTACCGTCTCAGTATTAGGTAGATACTATTTTAATTAAGTGCAAAATGAAACAGCATACAATGATGTAAATTAAAAATAAATGAAAATCCGCCAACTTAACTTTAAATAGGTATAGATTCTAAGTATTGGCTTGTTATCGTCTTTTTGTTTTTTTTTTACTGTTATTTCTTTGGTGGCACTCTGGCAATTAAGACAAATCAACTGGTGTAAAAATCACCAAAGTAGTCCTACGCGTTATACGTTAGGCCTCTAGAGTTCGAGTGCCACAAAGGATCAAATATACATCACTACATAGTATAAAACAAAGTCGGTTCCCGCTGTCTGTCTGACTGTATGTATGCTTAGATCTTTATAACTACGCAACGGATTTTGATACGGTTTTTTTACATAGATAGAGTGATTCAAGAGGAAGGTTCATGTATAATTGTTAACCCGTGCGAAGCCGGGGCGGGTCGCTAGTAAATAATATATACAAGTACTGATACTCACATAACCGTCCTTTGCGTCGCGCTGTCAGGTAAAAATACCCTATGTAGATATATTTTTTTTATTTTCTTCCAAATTTAATAAGGTTTAGTCGGCAATAAATTAATAGAAAACCGTGTCTTTGCATAACAATTAGTTACTCGTACTGTACCTACTCGAAGTTTGTCTACGATAATATTTCTTAAAAACATGTACCAACTATTTTAACTTAAACAAAGGAAACGGGAATTTTTCACGCTTATTTTATTCACAGATTTAATTGCTTTTAGGTACTGTACAAATGTTGAGCTCAGTTAGCTCAGAATACATTTTTAATGCCACCAGCTTTACCGACGACATTGAAAAATTGTCCTACTTTACCAAGTTCTATTTTTAATTACAATTCAGTGCTTTAAGTGCCTCTACTGAATTTACAATGATTAACAAACAAACATATCCTGAATGGATCTAAGATAGATAACAAAATATACTTAATTTTGTATGTTAATATATATTATGTCTATAGTATTTATTACACAAATCACCTTGTCATATGTATGTATCAATAAAAATAATAATAATGAGTCAAGGATTATTTATATAGACAAAGTTGTGATTTCTTTTTTGAATGAAGAAGATGACACAATTCATAAGGCCTTGAAAAATGTAATACCCCTCTACAAAATTCAGGAACTTCAAACTCGGGTAAATCCATTCGACCCTCTCAGCAAATATCTACCCTATTACCTTTTCTTAATACCAAAATCGCATAATCTGCTGACAAATGGATTTACCAGAGTTTGAAGTTAAGCGACTCATTTTATTAAGACATTATTCCATGTTTCCTTGCAGCAACGCTGGTAAATTTTCAATAATGGAAACGGCCAACCCTAACTTCTCCATTTGTAGCCATAGTCCAAGTTTTAGGCTTTATTTATATTACGTGTGGGCCATGACTGATAATACTCGTCGAGCAATCTCGAAGGGGTCGGTCCTAGGTCATTAAGCTAGCTATCGCTATCGTTTTCACTATAGGAATGTGTTAATTATGTAAAGTAAATTGCAGCGACGCTCCATGTCCGTAAGCAGCTACCCTTAGGCGCAAAACACACGAAACGGTGCGGCTTCTGGCTTCGTAGCGCAATGCAATTTTCGAAACTTTATGACTAAGACTAATATGTTGCTGGAATTGCTGGACTGTGGTAAATTCGTGACATAAAACAAACTGTCGTCGCAGTCACATTAAAGGTGACGTTAGGATAGCAACTCTGCATTACTGTTGCGACATTACTGCTGCTATTTTCTTAAAGAATCATGTAATTTACTATATAATCCTTCTATGTAGAAAAGAAAATCGATACGGAGCTCCATATAATTTAATTCCTGCGTGAAAAATTTAATTGAACTCGACAAAAAAATACCCGCTCCATACGGGATTCATTTGCTGCAGTGTCAACGTCAACGTCATTCATTTTGAAGTCGTGGATTTTTTATTATATTGACATCATAAATTTGCAATACATATTTGGTTATTATGTTTAATTGGTACGATACAATATTCAATTAATATTCTGTTTTTCAAGAGCCAACCAGCTTGGCATGTTATTTATTATATGCTAACTGTGTTGTGCGCATGTCTTTTCTTTTCTAGTGTTGAGATTTCTAGTTTTATTAGAAATACGATGTTAAAATATCTCAAGAGGGCGCTATAGTAGCAAAGATATGAGTATACCAACGCGTCAACCAAGCCTCATACTATTAAAATTATTAAAATTAACCTAACGTTTTAATTTACATCGTTTTTTGCAAGTGTGACGCCACTTCCTCGCCGTTGATCGACTTTAATAATATTTAACGTCGAAACTACGAAACATCAAATATGGCTGAATGGCGAAAACATGAAAAATCCAGTTAAGATTATATCATCATGTTTTAATTATTTCAACAAAAGCCAGTTTGAAACGGAATTAATACATAACGGAATTTAAGCTCAGGTGGAGAGAACAATTAAATTGCGCAGGACGTCCGAGGAAATGTAATAAACGAGTCACCGCCCAAATATTTAGAGACTTTGTACTATGGCCAGAATGCTGGCGTACCTACTACTTCATTATTTTGTAGGTAGGTATGTGATGTGCTGATGTGTGAAGCGCTGGTGGCCTAGCGGTAAGAGCGTGCGACTTTCAATCCGGAGGTCGCGGGTTCAAACTCCGGCTTGTACCAATGAGTTTTTCGGAACTAATGTTTCATCTGTCATTGATGTTGTTCATCTGAATTTCTGACGCCTCTTTTTTTTAATTATGAATGAGCTTACTCATGGCCACAGACTAGCCGAGGCGAAGACGTGGCCTACGATGGAGCGAGCCCTGCTCAGAAGGTGCCTGTTCACCCTTGAAGCCTCTACTTATCTTCTAAAATAATTGAAGGATTTGCATCCCTTCAACATTGATCCATTTTTAATTTGCATTCTTATGATCAATGGTAATTGTACCATTGAAATTTAAATACTTATGACCGCTTCTCTAAAAATTGGCACCGCAGAATTAAAATGAACTTTTTTCAAAATAGTTGCGATTTAGCATACCTATTGTTTTTAATTCGGATCATAAGAATGCTAATTAAAAATGGATCAATGTTGAAGGGATGCAAATCCTTCAATTATTTTAGAAGATAAGTAGAGGTTATTGAGTTTTACTGATTCGTTTGAAGCGAAATACGCACTTGCACTCGAGAAACTTTCAATGACTACCCCCTTATTCATAAACGCGCTACAAACCGTAATTAGCTAATAATCGTTTGTCCTTATCTGTCATTTTGATTCATGTATTTGTAAGAAAGGGATAAAACATAATATAACTAAATCAGGCCCGTAAAGTTTTATGAATAAGTAGTAAGTACAGTGGGCCAAGAAAGTGGTCTACCACCCTACGGTTGAGGTTCGTTTAAACGTCATGACACAACAAGGTCGATTTACTTTAAACTCCGTTAGAAAAGTCAACCTTAGCGATCGTTAGATCTCGCAGAAACTTTTGTCAAAACTGGTAGACCACTTTCTTGGCCCACTGTACGTAAGTACTTACATCGTAGCCCTTTTCCTGGCCCCGTATTCACGCGTAGCTTCGTCTGCTAATTCCATTATCACAGCAATGCCTCCAATTTCGCACAATTGTTCGTCGTGTCTACCGTCTGCTGTTGTGGAGCTCGTATGCACATACGTATGACAAATAGGTTAGTTATTTTGCTAGTTTATTATTAAAATTCGTGGAGCGATCACGATTTGTAACATCATTTGATGTTGACCTACCTACAGATATAGTCGAACATATGTTGTAGATACAGAGTAATTATTTAAATGTACGAAAGCGTTGTGAGTCATTGTTGAACATGTCATTAAAAATAACAGAACTAACAAAATAAAATAACTCTTTAAAGCAAGAAACAAAGTCCATATTTTCATGAAAAAAGGTCATGCTCAGCTTAAAATAATAAACTTATCATTGCATTGTTCGTGGTTACACTGTTCATACATAGACTTAGTAGAAATCCAATAAATGAACAATCCAAATTTTTGTATGTTCCAATATTGGCTGAATGAATCAGAATCGTTTTCTATGCAGAATCACAAAAAACAAGCTCAATACGATTTCGTTTACATATACATATGGGAAAAAAATGAAATCTACACTACACCAGTAAATGAACACACTGTTCATTTACTGGTTTCAGAACATTTGATAAGCCAGTAATGGAACTACAAAAAATAAAGACTTAATCGTATAATACGCCGATAAAGTGTACATTTATAGAAGGTTTTACTCTTAATCTAACCAAATAACTAAACTTTGTACAGGTAAATGTTAAATAAGCACTTCATATGTTACACCAAACGTACCCTGTTCTTATCTGGGATCTAATTTTTCCGTACAAAACTTCAAATCCAGAAACACGTAAATTTCAAACGCCAGTCTCATTCCAACTGGTCGAAAATAAATTTATTACGGGTTGCCATTGCATAGGAAATAGAGTTGTTAACAAGAAAAAAATACGACAAGTGGTAGAAATTGCTGTATTTCTTATATTAGACAAAAAACGTGATTTTGTTCATTCACTGGGGGGTGTTCATTCACTGGAGGGTTTACGGGTAAGACCACCAGTGAATGAACACTTAAGCAATTATCCAAGTTTGAAAAATCCTTACTCAGCATTCATTAATAATTGGAATAATTAACTGCAATGTAATCAATGCTCATTTAATAAATAAATAAAAAATTCTGCGATTTTTAATTACTTTCATAGTTTTTGAGTTATAGCAGAATTTATCAAAAACTACCCAAAAACCTAATGAATGAACATAAAAACTTGTGAATGAACACCGAAAAACCCAGTGAATGAACATTATTTAGATATTTTTAATTAGCTTAAAAAACTCATTTTTAACACAAACACCGTTTCCAGCTCTATTCTAGTAGGTATAGCGATTGCGTTTTTTTATCTTTTTATCCCTCCACATTGATTTAAAATAGATTAAAATCGAATAAAATGATGGTTATTCACCAATAACACATAAAACGGTTCCATATTCATAGGAAAAAATACTGTGTTCAAGCTTCGCTATAATCTCATTTTATGATTAACGCTACGACGAGTTAATTTATTCAATAAAATAAACCACAAAAAAACGTTTCACGAAAACAATAATAGCGAAAAAGAAAGCCTATAAATTATTTTTCAAACCTAATATCAAATCCCGTTGCTTGGTCTCTAAGGACGCAAAAGTTAATTCATCTTCAGATTTAGTTGCAAGCGAAATTATATCTTATCTATATGCTAATATGATACATAAATAAGAGTGGTTTAGTTAAACGTTTCAGTACTGGCGAGACGTTGTGGATCTGAATGAAGAAGTGCGGAAAATAATGTTTCTTAAATATTGGTAGGATTAATTTTTGTTACTACGTGTTTTTCCCGCGGGTTTTCTTAAGGAAAGAAACATTAGTATGTATATAAATAATATCTACAATATTAAGGTTTTTTTATTTTAAATATATCTTAGGTGCCTGTATGTTGTACAGTCGCCATATATATCGTAGCGGCCAAGGCGCTCACAAATATCTGAATACGCCTTTATTGTCAAGGTTAGAGTGCGTGTTCTGATATTTTGATCACCTCGGCTGCTCCGATATATCTGATGGCGACTGTACGTGTCGGTATGATCTATGTTAAACTATTTAGTTAATACCTATATCACCAGTAGGGCTAAGATGGCCGGCTCTTTATCATTTGTCACCATGGCTGTCACGTTCTAACAAATATGTAAGTGCGAAAGTGATGCATGGCATGACAGGTGATAAAAATGCGACCATGATAGCTGGTCAGGGGATACCTACATGGTTAGTCTTTCGAGCTGTTGACGCCCACCCTGTACAGGGAGGCGCAGCAAACACATTACAAAACGACAATAAATATGTTCCGCTCCCATAATATAATTCAACTCAGCCGTCAATATTGGCACTTACTCGTGCCGGTAAATATCAAACAAATTTTCTAGAAATTTAACACCTTAAATTGCATCTCAAGAAAGTACGGAAATCAATTTTGCCGTCGTACTCGTCGTCGAGTATCCTGGGAGACCAATCGAGAAGTTTTAGATGTAAGTCGGCTGCATGCCCTGTGTGACTCTTAGGGTTCAAATATACATAGCAATATTACCTATATTTGCCTAGGGATCTTTGAAAACTTTAGCTGATTCTATTCCACAATAATAAAAATAATGAGATACGATAACGGATACGGTATGAGAAAAGTTTAATAATTATTATACTTGTTTATATATGCACATGTTTTATTTCACAAACTTGTGACAGAGAGTGTGTACGTGTCTTAGTCCTCTCTGAAACACGATTTGATCTTCAGTCGAACTATTTCTTTTTAATTTCAGTTAGAATTTCAGAATGCAACTACTAAAACCCGGTTCAATATAAGTATTAAATACCTACCTATAAATTATAAATATTATATCTATGTACATATGTTTAAACATAAAAAGTGTTATATTACAGAGTAATAAATGTAAATTAGTTTGTTTACTCTAATAAAACTTTAAATTGGTCCATCCAGACCAGCATTTCTCAAATGATTGGGTTGCCAACTTGCCACCCATTGGTGGGTCTCGAGCGAATAGTAGGCCCTGAAACTACTAGGACATCAGAATCTGAGCGTTACATATAATATTTTATGCCCCCTTTTTGAGACGGCCAAGAGGTGGGTCCCGAATTTGGGAGTTTTTGTTAGGTGGGTCGGAGCTCAGTCAACTTTGGGAACGACTGATGCAGACTACTTATTATAATAAAGCTTACTCTGCATCGCTGACGTCAATTTCAGTTACTTTTCTAACAAGTGCTATACACAAAAAGAGGCGTATATAGGGCCATTTTATTAAAAGTGTTCCCCTACACTTTTTTTTTAATATTGTGAATTTCTATGTTATTTCTACTCAGAATCACGAGCTCTTTCGATCATAATAGGAGAAAAAAAGTGTACCAAGGTTTTTTCCTATTCCGTTACCATGTTTCATAGACTTTTTATGGCGATCACGGAATGGAAAGATCGAAAAATGATTGGAAACTTTGGGACACTTTTTTTCTCCTATTAGGATCAAAGGAGCTCGTGATTCTGAGTAGAAATAACATGAAAAATCCCAATTTTGAAAAAACCTTCATGCAGGGGACAACGATAAATTTAATAAAACGGCCCATAAATTGTACAATAGGCCAACTTCATTTTACATAATGAAAACTAAAATTACGGAACCCCTCGTGTTTTCCAATTCAACATACTTTTTAATATTTTCCGAGGTCGGGACAACTCGCGATAGGGAGCACACCGAAGACGACGCTCAGTAATCAGGAAAATTATTTACCCATGTCTGCGAGCCCCGTTTGAAATACGCAGGGTTGAAAAAACGTAGTAGTAGTACCAATTAATACTGATATCACACTATATTATATCGTTTATTATCAGAGCATTTTTACTTAACTGTGCACCTTAAAGCGCGACTTAAGTCGTGTTTCAGTACTTAACGTCTAACCGTTACATTCCTGACAAAATGTATGGGATCTGTCATTGATCGTCAGTTTTGTAACGATTGCTAACCGGCCGTTAAAGGTGCACAGTTAAGTGAAAATGCCCATCGTAATGTAATGATAATTTTTCGAAATTAGGGTGACGGACTCGTCTTAGTACAGAAATATTTTTAACCCCTTGTTCATAAACGCGCGAAAACACGAACCTCAATTAGCTAATAATCGTTTGTCCTTATCTGTCATTTTGTCTTATGTATTCGAAAGAAAGGGATAAAACATAATTTAACTAAATCAGGCTCATAACCGCGTTGCTAATCGAACATCGACCTGCAGATCTGCCAATCTGTCGCTGGGTGAGCTAGTCATTCGGGGCGGGGTGATCTTCTGTGACTAAACCAACATTCTACCTTACAACCCATAACAGCCGTTTGCTACATTTAAAATTTCACTGTATTCTCACTTTTTCATCGTCTTTTCTGTCAGCCCTGCCACGTTTTGCACGCGAAATGAAGAGCTGAGAAGGGGGAGTGCGCTTGGCGCTTTGTAAATACTCACCGCTATGCCAACTGCGTACTCGAACGGACGTATTTGTACACGAAAATTGAGTTACTTACGATCTTTATTCTGCTTGGCTTGAGAATTGTTTCTGTCGGATTACTTTTAAGTGAGAGTGCATCGCGAGCTATTGAAATGAAACAGATGCGATATAAAAAGTAAGGGTAAGTATGTAGGTGCTAAGTATAATAGGTAGCTATAATAGTATTTATAATAATTTTGGCTTGAATCATAATTTAACTACATATATTTGTATTTAATCATTTTGGTGTTGTTGCTCTACATAGTTAATAAGTATTCGAATTAAAATATAATGCCTATCCTATAAACTATTATATAAGATAATTATATAAGATTTACACACGAATAAAAATAAATTAAAAACAAACAATCCAAATGAACTAATGTCACATAAATTCTTAAAAAAATAAACATAAATTACTCTTAGTCTAAACTAAAGATACCACAGCTACCATAGTAACATTTACATTTCATTAATATTAAGTACCTAACAGTTTTTAGTACTTATAGCTGATAGTTAAACCTAAATGCCAGCAGTGTTAGTACTTTTATGACCATCATCGCGGTGATGTGTAAAAGGTGCTAATTTATCAAAATAATAGTAAATCGCGGCTAACCATGATCTGAGAGGTAGGTAGGTAATAAATATGGTGTAGTTCGTAACAATTTTTATATTTCGCCGACGTGTAAGACAAACTTTACATAATCACCTGTAATGCCCAACTTTCTTTTCGTTAAAGTCCTTTTTGTTGTTTTTTTAATCAAACATTGACGGTTCTTAACCGTAATATTTAATGGTTTAGGCGGCGGAGCTTCGTTTTATATGGAAAGCACCACGTGATCACCGATCAGCCGTCATATAAAATGACAAATCGGACGCCTCAGCCCGGGCCCGGCCCGGTCTAGCGTTAGTCATCCTTTATACTACGTTATTTTATATGTAAAGGTATTGGTATTTGATTGCACTATTTGCACTAGTAAGACGGTGCAATGCACCTTATTACCGGCGGCCCCGGTGCGGTGTCGTGGCAGCGTAAATGTTTTTAAAGCTCAAACGCCTGGGATTCTCCCCACGAATGCTAAAATTTATGCCGTTGCAACCGTAGGATTTACGAGAACGCCTCGTGCGTGGGGATTTTCTAAAACGTCGTACATCTTCCTTATTTATGTGTACAGCTTATATCGGCCGCATCCATTTCCTATATAGTTTGAATCCGTTTATCGGATTTCGAACACGTTCCGGTCGAGCCAGTATCGATGGACTTGATTTATAAACGTGGACCCACATAAAACTACAAGTAAGGAATCGTTGATGATCCCGAAAATTAGAGCCAGTGGTCAGTAGCAATCGTTAATCCGAATACATAAAATGTACACATTATTAATTTATTAAACATGGTTGAACCTTACACAATCTGTGAAATGAGGACTATGAAATAGTTATTAACGTTTAAATTTTAGCGAACTATAATATTAATGCGACAAGATACATAGTTTGAAAGTGTTTCTGTCTAAAATCTGTCACTCCGCTTGTCGACTAAATCACGTTCTTTCTACAGACATTTATAGCAAAATCAACTATTGCCGGTATGCTTTAAGACAGTTCCGAGTATTGCTGACTCAAATCTCAATCGTGAGTCACTTAACTAATCATTAGGTACCAAGTATTGAGTTAATTATCTGAGGATAACGCTTGAGGTACAACTTAGGGTTACATTGATTTTATTCGATGTTAATCTCAGTGGGTACATCTCGCTTGCACACTTTCAAATCAAATTAAAAGTTTCTAGACAACATTATGCCACAGAATATTGTTAGTTACATCAACTTGAATGATTATTAGATTATTACCTAAACACTATTTTTATTACTTAATTATTATATCTATTTTCACAAACATTTTTTATTTATTTATTTAAGGTAGTTAATTCAAATATCTTTATTTAAATATCCGTATACGTCTCCAGTACAGCATATACAATTCACCTGACTTGTAATGAGCAAGGGTAATAATAAAGTAAGGTGTGGCAATTCGTTATAACCTTATCTTTTCGTACTTTTTATCAGAGCAAACACAGATAACCTACCTAATGTAGCACCTTATCTTGTAGATAACAAAACAGCTAGCCAGTTACAATACGATCGAGTTTGCGAATGGACAACGTTATTGTTACGAAATTTTAAAAAAAGTGAGGTGAATTAGTGCAATGGCGGTTGGAAAAGGTGAAGGCAAAGGGCCGGGAGTCGGAAAATTGGAGTCGCAGATCTACTGCATCAAGTATACACTCTTCTGCTTCAATGTCGTACTATGGGTATGTGTCATGCATCCTGTTGACCTCATGTTTCTTTTGTTTCAAGTGTTCACTTCGAATAAAGTACACAATTGCGCATTAAAATCATTCGTAGTCAATACGGCTACCATCAGTTTGGCACTGACATAAACGCCATCGAGAACGTAATTTACTTTCTATACATCTTGCTCGTACTCGCATATAAGTGCAAATGAGATGTATAGAAAGTAAATTACGTTCTCGATAGCGTATATGTCAGTTTTGACACCGTCAGTGACGCATGGTACGGGCTCTAGTAGTCACTACATATTTAGTATAAAACAAAGTCGCTTCCCTGTCTGTCTGTATGCTTAGATCTTTAAAACTACACAACGGATTTTGATGCGATTTTAATAGATAGAATGATCCAAGAGGAAGGTTTATGTATAATTTGATAACCCGTGCGAAGCCGGGGCGGGTCGCTAGTATATATGTAATATAATACAGTGTATCTGATTGAGACAAGCATTAAAAATTATTTGACACTAAGAGCTCATTTAGACGGTGCGAGAACTCGCATTCGAGTTTCATTACATTGCGTTATTTGATCGGTCGGCTGAATTGTTGTAACCTCACTGTACGGTTTCCATCAGTTTGTCACTGACATAAACGCCGTCGAGAACGTAATTTACTTTCTATACATCTCGCTCGCACTCGCATATTAGTGCAAACGGGATGTATAGAAAGTAAATTACGTTCTCGACGGTGTTTATGTCAGTGACAAACTGATGGTAACCGTACTGGTCCGCAATGTAACTAAAATCGCATGCGATTTCGCGCGCCGTCTAAATGAGCCCTAATTCTACAAATTGTGTTTACTTGAAAATTACCGTACCCTATCTATTTTATAGGTTAAGACCTCATAAATATTAAACAAAACACTAGTGGCAGTAGTACAAGGCTTGCTCGATCAGATACTATACCAGTGGACTGAACCAGCCTAAGTACCTAGTTCCATAGGTAAGTCTGTTGCTTAATAACTTTATAATTTTTCGTAGTTCTAGCACCAAAAATAACTTAACTTTTTGCGTTTTATAAGGATTATTTTTAGGTTTCTCTAGAACTATGTTTCATGATGAGTTTGATTCGTAAGATAAAGCTACCTAATACCTATATGATTCATTTTACAAGTACATATCTTATAGCTCCAAAAACAATGAAATAAAACCTGTTAAAACTTTGTACGTAGGTAACCAAAGTACGAGGATTGATATATTTTGTGAATAAATAAAATTCACAGTATAAACGCTTATAACCTTGCCAAAATGTGAAATTTCTCAGTATCTGGTTACATTCAATGAAAAAAATAATTACCCATAAATAAGCCCGTAAAGCGATACTGAAATAAGCAATTCGTGTTGATATTATATTACAATTAATTTTAAAAATATGTGACGTTATCTATGAAAAGGGACCTTATTGTCGATGGCGGTTACGCCATTATTAACGATGCTCCGATATAAATACAATGCCGCGCGACGCTGTGCGGCGTAAGCGCCATCGACAATAAGGTCCCTTTTCATAGATAACGTCACATATTTTTAAAATTAATTGTAATATAATATCAACACGAATTGCTTATTTCAGTCAAAAAAAAGTCAATTCTACCAGCAAACATTACAAAATAACTCCAAATTTCCATTTGATTTCTTTGCCTCACATGTGAATAAAATGCAACTTTGCTATCCGTTTTTGAACGATCAAGAGAGCCTTTACCAGTTAGTGTGCTGAAAATATTTTAACATGTAATGGAATATAATGTTAATATCAACACGAGCTGTTTATTTCAGTATCTCCGTGAAACTTTATCTAGCGATAAGCCCACTGTCCCCCTTCCGAGTACCGTACTGTCATAGCTGATTCATACTCCTAGGAATTTAAGAACACTGTATTGTATCCGTTGTATCTTTTTAAATCCGTATTTTTCTTTTAACGTAACGAAGAAAAATATATGGTACTTAGTATTTTACTTTCTAAAATTCATGTGTGGTAAAATGTTCCTTTTTGATCGTTCGATCCTGATGTCAATTGAAGTGATAGTGTAGGTACATAACATTTAGACTTGCTACCTACATAACAGTAGTCTTTGGTAATAGCAATTGTTATCTAAACCCTTGACTATCACTTTTGAATAAATCTTCCATCTTGGCGTAAATCCAAAACTCAATTATCGAAACCGACTCCGCTGTAACTCCGACAATTATTCTCATTTGCACTGGAACACCTTAACGAACGCTCAGGTGCGGTCTGAACGACACTCGGAGTGCTACGTTTTTGGCGTTGTATCGCCTCTCCAATTTACGAGCCATTAGGCGTGGTTGTTTACGTTGCTTAATGAGGAGTTAAATTTGTTCTGCGCTGCATCTTGGACTAGTGATAGTGATGAGTAGGGTTTGCTCCCGGTACTGAGTTTGTATGGCGAGAACCGGGAATTCCCGGGAATTCCCGGTTCTCGCCATACAAACTCAGTACCGGGAGCAAACCCTAGTGATGAGGGAGTCTTTTATCGCGTATAAATACGACGACTACATTTTAGACAATTTGACTCGAAATCACAGAATAAATAATAGTACTAAGTACAGAAGACTCACTCTCTAACAAAACGCGTCTGTTACGATCAGCACAGATATGGCCGCTAGGTTGCGACAGCGCCACGCGCGGCTTATGGCTTTCCCCAAAATTGGGGCCGAACGGATGTACTTTTAGCTACCTGTAGCAAAGCGACGAAATCGCGGAGTGAGACACGCCTGTCGAAAGTCAGACCTTGAGGTTTGAGTTCTTTTTAAAAGGACTCAGTCGTCATGATACTAAAAATATGCAAGGACTAAAAGGACACAAGTTGTTTTCGACAGTACCTACTGATACAGACTCACGGCTTTAAGGACCTAATTAAGACTCAAGTCGTTTTCAAAATGAGTCCTGTCTAAGTAGGTACTTATTCATGCACCACAATTTAAAATTTGTTAAAAAAGTGTTTATGTATACATATAGATAGGTAGGTAACTATAAAAGGAAAAATCGACATCCGTAGTGGCAAAAAAATGTACCTATAGGTACAATTATCGACCAAAATCACGCGAATCGGTTTTTAGTGCGAACTGGAGCAGTACATTTTTGTAAACTTTTAGATAATATTTTTGACTCGTAGTCTGATTCATTACTTTCGATGCTGACTGTCCCAGTGATCGGTATTTTTATAACAGCGTAAATAAGCTAAAGAGAATAGGTATTAAATCAAAAGCTAAAATATTTCATGAGATTTACTTAATAACTTTTATTAGACCATCATTTACTAATATTTACTATTTACACATAATGTCTCTATAGTCCTACATAGTTTCAATAAAAACCCCATTTCTCTCCTAAAAAAATAAGTAGGTAATAATTTTGTTGATAAACGGTTACGCTTTAAAAAAAAAAACATTTCAGAATTTTCCTGAAAAGCATGTAGGTAGGTACATTGTTACAAACTCAACCGGCATTAAAGGGCACGCTCCTATGTTTAAATTCGATTTTGATGATTACGATGAACTGTTTGTTTTGTATCATTGGATTTACTTAATAACCGCTACGTAGCCAAGTTGCGGACAAGCCCGGAGATTTACCGGCCGCCACGTGCCGCTAATGTGCGCTGTTTGCTGCTAACTTCCCTCTTGGTAACTAATAACTAAGCTTACAAGTTTTGTGATGACCGGGCTCTCATCATGTGGCTGATTAGTAGGAAAACATTTTAACTAAACAA
This sequence comes from Cydia amplana, assembly GCF_948474715.1. Classification (NCBI taxonomy): domain Eukaryota; kingdom Metazoa; phylum Arthropoda; class Insecta; order Lepidoptera; family Tortricidae; genus Cydia; species Cydia amplana. The sequence continues at coordinate 12,687,995 of NC_086071.1, read as the reverse complement.
TATGGGTTCTTTCGAGTTTCGCAACATGTAACGTTTTCAAATTATAAGTGGATGTTGAAAGACCTGTTACACACTTTAATATATTAGAAATACCAAAAATATAACCACAGGGCGGACACGCCATACATCAAAAATGATTTGCGTTTATATGTGTGCGCGGCACGTCTGTACACGCGTCATTGTGTATCTGACGGACTTCTGGCATGCTCTCAGTAGAGCGACTTACGCACACATTCATGTCGCGGCCAGTCGCGGAGCGAGGTAATTCGAGTCGGGGCGGGGCGGTGCGTGGCTGTTCTGTATGATAATACTATGTTTTACTTATTCTGTGATATACTAAGGATACGGACTATTGAAGCTTACGCATGAGGTTTACTTAACCACGCTCTATCTTTAATAAACATTTTAATCAATCTCCATTTTTTTACTGATATCACTAAACCGGCATGGGCAAGGGTCTCCCTTGCGATCCCTAACAACGTGTATCCTAAAATCACTTGCAAAAATAGGATATAAAATTTTAGGGATTCCAATATAGATCCCATGGGCAAGCAGCATTTAAGTATACATCTTGAATATAAATAGCGTCAAAATAAAAGAGGTACTCAGCAATAAAAATAATATGCTGAACTCTCGAATCCCAGTTTATTCGCTGACTCTGAGCTCTCGGTGGCGTCTCATTCCATTTGCGAAATTTATTTTTCCGCAATCTTCCCCGTAAACGCTGTAACGTTAAGTCGTGGGGCAGACCCGTAAAGAAGTCAGTTTTACCCATATGATTGCAATTTATATGAAATTGCCTTCTCACGGATTTATTTTCTATTTCGGATCCGGAATCGCGGTGATTTAGCATTTCGCGTGAATCTGAAAGCCGAATTGTCTTAACGCACCTCGCTATTCGTGTTAAGGGAATTGTTTTAAGACTTAAAATGTAGGAAATCCGTTTGTCCCGAATTTACGTGGAATAGATAAAACCTACTATATAAGATATTCAAATCCCTTAAGTGCACGCTGTGGTTGAATTGCGGGAAAAACTCCCATTTTGAAACGTTGTAAAACTCTTTATTATTCCAGCTTCGCAGGTGTCTCGGAGGAGATACAGCGGAAATCGGGACTGACGGCTGTCGCCGTGCCGTGCCCGAGAAACCGGGCCACTGCGACAGAAATAATAGTTTTTGCCACTCTAAATGTTTCAATTGAATGTGGCTAAAGAGGGAAAACGAAGTGTTATATTTTCTGTAAGAAAAACACATGGGTAAATAATCCATAAAATCCTAAATAGCAAAGCTTTTTACACTGTGTAGGTAAGCTTGCGCTCTCACATTGTCGGGGTGCTTAACATCACACCTACCAACTCAGTATATTCGGTACATTGTAATCATATTATTATGATGTCATATTCGTAGCTCCCTTAGAGCGGCTCTTGCATGGCAAACGAGCACGGTGGGAGTTTTTACGATGCTATAAATTTTTAAACATCCCAAAAAAAGTAAATAAAAGCCTTCCTTTTGGCTCCGAAAAGGAGCAAACGTAGTTACACCGAGGCGCCCAGACGCGATTCTAAATGTGTTTTTATGATAGAGATATGTATGTATATAGGTAATAATACGACGTATACGCTCTCATTCTTATCAAATGCATTAATTTTGTCTCGTGTAGGTACGCTTCGAGAACATGTCTAGCGTCGACAAGAGCGCTGTCTGGATATCATATGGTATTCATATTTTTTTTCATGCACTTAAGCGTTGCATTCACCATTTTGTACAGAAACAAAGAGTAATTAAATTATCGATATTAAACTTTCGTGAGACATATTTTAAACTGTTCATACGACAACGGTTTCACTCACTTCAAGTGAGTTTTAGTCGCTATTGGCGACATGTTTCGGGCCCTTCGGGGGTCCATCCTCAGGCTCGATACAGCCGCCCTACCAAACCTTCACGTGACAACTCCGGATGCGGAGTGCACCGCGCCCCCCACCCCCGCCCTGTCAGCGCGCGCGCAACGAGCGACGAGCCGGGCGGCGCGATCAGTGCACGAGTTGCAGTCGCCGCGAGCACTCGAGCCTGAGGATGGACCCCCGAAGGGCCCGAAACATGTCGCCAATAGCGACTAAAAATTCAAGTGAGTGAAACCGTTGTCGTATAAACAGTAATCAAATTGTTGCAGACACATAAAAAGTATAGGTAAAGCTGCATTAAGGAGGCTGTTTTGCGGGATAAATTATTTTCAAATAAATACCTAATACCTACTTGTACCAAACTGTAATAACAACATAAAGACTTAATATAATCACTACATAGTAATCATAGTATAAAACAAAGTCGCTTCCCGCCGTCTGTCTGTCCCTATGTATGCTTAGATCTGTAAAACTACGCAACGGATTTTGATGCGGTTTTTTTTTAATAGATAGAGTGATTGAAGAGGAAGGTTTATGTATAATTTGTTAACCCGTGCGAAGCCGGGGCGGGTCGCCAGTTATATTATAATATTTTAGCTCTTCTTAATACAAAGTGGTATTGGTTCTTTGCCCCTCATTTTTCACAGCGTACTCGTATATCAGGGTGTGTAGTCGAGCATTAATGACGAACACGGCACGGTAGCCCGAGCATTATATGATTTTTAGGGTTCCTTACCCAAAGAGTAAAAACGGGACCCTATTACTAAGACTCCGCTGTCCGTCCGTCCGTCCGTCTGTCACCAGGCTGTATCTCACGAACCGTGATAGCTAGACAGTTGAAATTTTCACAGATGATGTATTTCTGTTGCCGCTATAACAACAAATACTAAAAACAGAATAAAATAAAGATTTAAGTGGGGTTCCCATACAACAAACGTGATTTTTGACCGAAGTTAAGCAACGTCGGGCGGGGTCAGTACTTGGATGGGTGACCGTTTTTTTGCTTGTTTTGCTCTATTTTTTGTTGATGGTGCGGAACCCTCCGTGCGCGAGTCCGACTCGCACTTGGCCGGTTTTTCCACAAACTGTGCAAACGTACAAGTCAACTTTCCGCATCATTTGGCGAGCACTAATGGATTGCGAACGGCGTTGTTGCCTCGGCTTTTGTAGACAAACAGCCGTATTCGAACAATAAGATACGTCAAATATTAGATATTGAAACGATATGGAACGGATACTATGTCAGTCTCAAACAAGTGTCAAAAGTGACGTTTTTGTTTAAAGAAACGTCATTGCTGACATCGCTTCAATATCTAATATTTGACGTATCTTATTGTTCGAATGTGGCTGAAAGTATAATAAAACGTAGATATGATCAAGGTTCTGTTAACCTTGAATTCAATTTATCAATGAGCATAATAAAGGGGTTCAAAGGGGCAACGCCGCCAGCATTCTAGGTTCCATTCCAGAAGCGGGTAGCTTTGGAGAGACATTTTATAGATAGTTTTTAAAGATTAAAAAAAAAATAGAGCATAATTGCTACTATAAATATAGTATATTAAATTAGTAGCAGCAATATCTCCCATCTTTTCACGGTTATTTTGTTTGCATCGCCTAACTTTCGGCAGGCTCAGTTGAAATCGTTAGAATACAGATTTATGATTAAATTACTAACTTGGAAAGACGTCTCATCAGAGTTTCTGGAGCACAAATAATAAGCGAAATACAAAATAATATACAGACTTGAGTCGAGAAAAACAAAATACGAACATTGATGAAAATGAAGTGTGAATAAATAACTCGTACCTACCTTCTTAATTAATTGAAAATTCCTGGGCGACATTCCATTTCAATATTTAAATGTAAACACATTAACTACAAAGTTAAGCTAAGATATAAACTTTATTAGGGTAACAAACAAATAAGATATTAAAAAATAAGTAGGTAAGCAATAAGTTACTTACTTTTCGTCTCTCCTGGTTAAGAAGTTCACTTTTCGTATAATATGTAGGCAGCCAGTGGGAAAATGATTTTCCTACCTTAGGGAAGAAGGTAGGTATTAAGATTTTAAGTAGGGTAACTCTTTTTATCGAAACTGAATATAAGTATACTTCTACTCTAAGGATATTCTTTATTAAATAGGTATATCTTTTTTTACTACGCCATCTAACATTTATAGTGTTCGTCCCAAAAAAAACCTACTTATATATTTAACGACGAACAATCACAATAAAGTTCTTTGTATGGAATTCATATTATTTCCACGTGGCTACATACACCGAAATATATTAAAAATTAAAAAGTAAAATACAGCGCGGTTTATTTTAACGATAAAATATAATGACTACTTAAATATTAATTTCCTCGTATCCAAAATGAGTGTATAATTTTACACTATCTTCACTGTCATTTATAAACCTTTGTTGGTTAAGGCAGTTGTCCCACCGCAAGCGATGAGCTATAAGCGAGTAGAACGATAAACTAGAAATGAGTGGGCGAGCGGCGAGAAACGAGCGTTAGCTTCAATAGTTTTGTCGCTCGGCGATAGGCGAGTGTTCGAGTGCGACGGGCTATTACTCGCTTCACTCGCTCGGACAGTGCAGCCGAACACGCAGACGTCGCAGATTGGTCTTTCAGCTTGAGTTCAACTACCAAGCGAGCATCGCCGAGCGAGTACCGCTGAGCTAGTTTTATCTCATCTCATCGCTCTTATCTCGGCGATAAACTAGTAGAGCGAGTGTTCTCGCCGGCAGTGTGAACAGCCAGCGATGAACTATAAATATATGTATCTCTTTTACTAACACAGGATCCCTATCTTTTGTTCGTTTCTTGGGCGAGAAAATCGCCGATAGCTAATCGGTTACTCGCTCTTGGTGGGACAACTGCCTAACATTCTACTGAATATTGAGCTTTGCCATAGGCATAGACTAGGAATCCTCTAGACGGAGTTTAGAGCAATTATTTCATGAAACCGATGCTGCCAAAAATACTGGGGTGCGGGGGACGAGGTGAGCGAGTCCCGTGCCGTGATTGGTCCGTTCAAAGACACGGACGTCACACAAAGACACTTTGACTCGAAAATGGAGTAAAACTATCGTGTATTTGTGGCAGAGGGGGTAGCGCTACTATGCTCAGTCTGGAGGATGTCTTGTCTGTGGCGATAGGTAACGAGAAAAAAACAATAGAATTACGATTTTCTTATTTACGAGATGGGTCACAAATTACATGTAAAAGTTGAGTTTATCCATGCCACAGCCAGTAACTCTTGCGCGAGATACATCAAGACAAATTTTGTTTATGACTTTGTTGTTACCAATTTACCTATTTGCTCAAGTTGAGTGCGTCCCTGGAGTCGTGGAAAACAAAGGTCTATTACGAAGAGGGAACTGAGGGCCTACCGCGAATCACGTTCGACGTGTTGCCTCCCTGTCATATTTACGTACGAATTACCAAGTGCGTGAGAGAGGCAACACGTCGAACTTGGTTTGCGGTAGGCCCTCTGACACGGAGGTTAAATATTGTGAAACTTGCCAATGTTGGATGTCTTGTCGTTTGTCAGTTTATACACGGGAATTTTTGACAATGCTAAAGTAGCAAAAGAACAAACTTTTGCCAGATAAATGAATATAACTATGTAATGTAGTTAAACAATAAACATAAACATTTTTACTTATTTTAGGGTTACAAATTGAAAATAGCATATATTGGCAAACGGGTGAAGTATTGCCTTTGTAAATTTTATTTTACGCACAGTCTAACCTTTTGGACGCCAATGACCGATATATTCGCAACGTAGGTTCAACTCCAAAGACCGATTAATCGGTCACATATCACAGAGCAACATAGGCCTACGTGCATATGCATAAAGTTCAATTTCAGTTTCGACACTTCGGTGACGTGGCGTCAGCCTGACAGTTTTATGTTTGACACGGCGTCGAAAAGGTTAAAGTTTATTCTTAGACGCAATGTATTGCGAAGTTTGTTTTGTTTGAGCGTGACAAGCAACGTCAATTACACTGATGACAGCGTACATTGAAGGCAATACATACCTACTTATGTAATTTGTATGAAAAATAAGTCTAAAGTCTTGATTATTTTTAAAAGTCGCTGAACAAATGTTGGTTAGTTTGAAGAGCCTACAGTTAAATATTTTGCTCGTGTTACAGGACACACCCGCTATATACTAGGTACCTAATAGGAATGTATATCACTATCACTACATAGTATAAAACAAAGTCGTTTCCCGCTGTCTGTCTGTCTGTATGCTTAGATCTTCAAAACTACGCAAAGGATTTTGATACAGTTTTTAGGGTTCCGTAGCCAAATACATAGTATAGTATAAAACAAAGTCGCTTCCCGCTGTCTGTCTGTCTGTCTATATGTATGCTTAGATCTTTAAAACTAAGCAACGGATTTTGATGCGGTTTTTTTTAATAGATAGAGTGATTCAAGAGGAAGGTTTATGTATAATTTGTTAACCCGTGCGAAGCCGGGCGGGTCGCTAGTTAAAGTCTTCTTCTTCTTCAACCTAGCGTTTTCCCGGCCTAGCGCCAGGGTTCGCTTTCCTGCTCAGTCTTCTCCACAGTTAAAGTAAAAATTCAATATTTGCACCACATAATTATTAAAACAAAATCAGAAACAATGGAATGTTTTTCACTTCAACAAGTAAAACCAATTTGTGTCAGACCAATTTGTTTTTCCAGGATGGTTTTCCTGTATCCGTAGGTGTACACGCAACAAAATAATCCAAATTCAGCTCATTCCACTTTAATCTCCGACTATGTATCGGGGAGGCAAAAACAAGGCTATTATAAGGGTTCCAAGGATGGCTGGATCAGTTACCGCCGAATAAAAGTCGACGCACTCACGGCATTAATGAGATTATAAAACTTTTAGCCCCCGACATCACTATTGTTCGTGTTTTATCTTGGCTTTAGTTTTATTGCTTTTAGGGTCTGACGTAAACTGTGCGTTTTACTACACTAGAGCTAACCCCGGCAAATTGAAAAACTGAATTACTATTGTTATATACTGGTATTCGGTTAAACCGTTAATCCAGTGTCAAATTGTACTGTGAAGTGGGATGGTGCAAGTGGCCCTTAGTTTGCTATAACTATCCTCAATGTTGATCCGGGTGTCTGGTAGCTGTTCATCTGTGGAGGTCAAAGTGAAAGACCAGCAAATTTAATACGTGGTAAGCGCCGAATATAACTTATTTAGACACTGGGGCGTCTCGGATTGCGGTTCCTTTATATCGTTAGAATAAAAAACATTCATACATTGGGCGAACAATATGGATAGGTACCGTTAGATGTCACCCGGCCCTTGTTTCCCTCAACAGAACGCTTGAAAATGTTTATAGATACTCGAATTAAATTTATAATTATACCTACCCTTAATACTACACTACGCCCAGAACTCTATTATACCTACTTGCATCTACATATCCATGATGTGCCCTGTATTCTTTGCCCTCCACCGATAAAAAGCTGTCAGATGCGTGGATCTAGTAATTAGGATAGTATAACAAACTGTACAGTTTCATTGCTCTCATTATTGATGTAAAATATGTTAGAGCCAGTTACAATTTTTGCTTACAAGATCTTTTATTTTATGTTTAGGTACTTTTCTAACCCATGATTGTACATTTATAATATTTAAGTAACTATTTAAGCGTATTATGATTGTTTTAATTTTTGGATATTTTTCAATGAAATAAATTGTATCTTATGTTATCTAATTTTATCTTATCTTATCTAATTTTATCTTATCTTATTGGTTTACCATTTTCCAGGGTAGCTCCCCGTCTATACTGGCTATACGTGCATTGCGTTGCTGTGCTCGCCAAAATTGATTTTCACTCGAGCAATGTTTTGTTATTGGTATTTGACGCTACGTTTTATTACTGCAGTGTATGGGCTCTACAATATCCTATAGTGTTTTTTTGTAGGGATTTTTTATTTCATTCATTTAATATACTTCTTAGTTACATAGATACTTTAGGCTAAAATATAAAAACTATACAATTCGAAGGGAAAATGGAGCTACTACCCCACTCTTCCCTACACAATGTCAAAAACCTTCCATGCTGTTATTAGTGTACCTATATAAACTCACAATGAAAACTGGTAACATTGTATTAAAATTACACAGTCACCAAAGATGAAAACCATATCATACCTATTTTTACATCAGTATTGGCCTGCACGGCTACCTACCACGAGTTGGAATTTGATATTTACGCTAGCGACTGCATAAATTCAATCGCACCCAATACATCAGTGCGAACGAGATGGGCTGTTATCAAGTTTACGCAGTCACTTTTGTAAACGTCAAGTGTCAACTCATGGTTTAAATCCGTACTGTTTTAGTTGATTATGAGTACTGTGTTATCTATGATTAGTTTTCAAGTAGAATTTTTTCTTTTTTCCAGCTGTTCGGCATTTCAATATTCGCGCTATGCCTATGGATCTGTATAGAACCTGGCTTCAATGAATGGATGCGAATTTTGGAGCTTCAGAAATACTTCATTGGGATCTATATAATCTTGATTGGGTCGCTCGCCATCATGGTGGTCGCCTTCCTGGGATGCGGAGCGGCGCTTATGGAAAATATCATGTTACTTTATGCGGTAAGTATTAAGTTCTGGAAATAGGGAATTACTGAGAAGGACCGAGCGAAGCCGAGGAAAGGCCGGTAATTCCTATCCCGGTCGAGGATTGTATAGTGCTTTTATAGTAATATTACTATATTGGTATACAGGATGCTTCCTGTAACAGGAGCAATAAATTAAACTGTAGGCTGTACTCCTCAAACTGACCAACATTTGTTCAGCAACTTTTGAAAATAACTCATGTTTTGATTTTTATTACACTTTAAAGTTTATTCTAAGATGCAATGTATTGCAAATTTTGTTATGTTTAAAGCGTGACAAGCAACGTCAAACAGGCAATATTTATTTTGTATGAAAAAGAGGCAGTCTAAAGGATTCATAATTTTAAAAAGTTGCTGAACAAATGTTGGTCAGTTGAGGAGTACAGCCTTTAGTTTAATTTATTGCTCCTGTTACAGGAAGCACCCTGTATATTTGTTTTGTGTTGTATATGTGTACAACACAAAAACTAATATAAACCTACTAATTCAATGTGCAGCGCGGGGCCTGAGGCTCGCTCATGGTCACATTACCAGCCTATTCATTTATAATTTGAAATTCTATTTACTTATTTCATTTTGAATAACCATTAAGAATCTAAGTATAACGACTTAAAGTTCGCTGTCGGTTTTTTTGTTACTGACGTTTCTAGCGTAGCCGAGGATTTTTTAGAATTTTGTTTATTACGAGTATGATATAAAAGACTCTTTTTGTTTATTCAGTACATAGCATCACAAATCGGCGCATTCGTGTTCGGGCTGATCGGCTCGTGCGTGGTCCTGGACTTCTCCACGTACGACTCCAGCATCCAGCCCCTGATCAATGACGTCATCGTGCGGCTCATGAACAACCCGCAGCACGAGGGCAGCAGGGAGATCCTGAGGATGGTACAAGAAGGGGTAAGAAACACGTCATCAGCCTATATACTTACAAGTTGTTTAAGTCTTATGAGACCCGCCCCGACATCGTGAACTCATTCAGTTGTTTAGCGTATAGTTCCATTCCAAATAGTCCGGCTCCACTATTGGCAGAGCATGGTGAGACTACGAAAACTACTATGTAAGATCAATCATTTTACCTATGTTTTCACAAATAAAGAATCTCTCTCTCCAGCTGAAGATCCCCTATAATAAAGTCCCATCCGGAAGAAAGCATGAAGTTCCATAATTTCTTTCGGTTGGCATGCATGTAGCTCATGTTCAGGTAAAAATAAAATTAGAAGGGGAAGAAAGTTGGATGCTTCTTCCTCTTCTTCCCACTCATACTGAACAACTCTCACTATGGGGCCAACCCCGAAACTGAAAAAAATAATCAGCTGTTCTATAAAAAATATGATGTACAAAAATGGTATGAAAAAGCTTCTTTTTTCGCGTTTTCCGCATTGGCCTCATCTAAAAATCGGACCTAAAATGACCTATGTAATCACCCTCAGTGTAAAGATATAAAAAATCAGCCTGAATATTGTAATTTTTTTCGTGTAATTGGGCGAATAAATATTATTATTGTTTCCCTCCGGTGTAAGTGTTTCCAATCACAGGAGGTAGCATACAGATATGTACTTGCAAAGCACGATGGTATTCAGATTATACTACATATTTCGTTATAGAAATTAATATTATTATTTTTGTTAATTTTCTACCCGTTCAATATTTTTAATGCAATTTTGTAACTACCAATAAAATTAACGGAGAACGTAATTCACCACAGCTACCATATACCTATGGCTATTGTGATAGTTCCTGGTTTTAGTTCGTAACTCTCACAATAGCCACAATATTTTCCCTTGAATCAATAACAAGCACCAGTGCGTTTGTTAGCAAATAAAATAACATTTATCTATCAATCGGGAGACCCAACAACGCCGTGATTTTTCCAGTTCCACTAACATTGCCAGTTCCTCTGTAAAAAGCATCACAAAACCGGAACACCTAACGAAGCAAACAGCAAAACGCGTTTTCCAAATGACAGGCAGGGCGGGAAGCGCATAGAGGTGCATGACGTTAGGCATAACCGAATGGTCTCGGGGTAAATTTTACAGTGCATTACTTATCTAATTGTATCATAAGAAGTACATTAACCTCTGGTCTGGTCATAATCTTAAAGGTGGCAGTGATGGTTAATTCGTCTCATTAGTGGCAAAGACGTATCTTTTGTTTCTACTTCTCAGGCTGACCTGCCACAGAGCAATATCTTATAATAAATTCAGTCTGTTTGAGTCCAGTGGTCATCGAAGATCAGTAGGTTGCGTTGCGAACGTGTTAATAAGAGGGGATTTGAAGCCAGGGAATTAGAAGTATCCGTTGCGTGGGTTTTTTACCTTTTATCTCAATTAAGTATTTTGAAAATATATTTCTGTTTAAAATTTTACTCTAAGTACATATTTATTTATCTAAACTTTATTGCACAAAACATATACAACGGAGTTAACGCCAAAAGGCATTTTCTACCAGTCAATCATTGGGCCAACGATTACCTACAATTGGTGCAGAGAGAGAAATATACTGAGTGAATTAAAAAAAAGGCAAACTATACTCCACTACACATCTGACCGCGCTACTTTATATTAAAATTATACTGCTATGGTAAGGTAAACGTACTAGTGCTCGACATGCTAGTGCCCAATAGATGACACCCTGCTGTCACCTCTATTGACAATGACTTAAGTTTCAAAATTACATGCGTCAAGCACCAGTACGTTTACCATATGCCACAGACTAGGAATCCTCTAGACGGAGTTTAGAGTAATTATTTCATGAAACCGATGCTGCCAAAAATACTGGGGTGCGGGGGGACGAGGTGAGCGAGTCCCGTGCCGTGATTGGTCCGTTCAAAGACACGGACGTCACACAAAGACACTTTGACTCAAAAAAACCGGCCAAGTGCGAGTCGGACTCGCGCACGGAGGGTTCCGCACCATCAACAAAAAATAGAGCAAAACAAGCAAAAAAACGGTCACCCATCCAAGTACTGACCCCGCCCGACGTTTTGCTTAACTTCGGTCAAAAATCACGTTTGTTGTATGGGAGCCCCACTTAAATCTTTATTTTATTCTGTTTTTAGTATTTGTTGTTATAGCGGCAACAGAAATACATCATCTGTGAAAATTTCAACTGTCTAGCTATCACGGTTCGTGAGATACAGCCTGGTGACAGACGGACGGACGGACGGACGGACGGACAGCGGAGTCTTAGTAATAGGGTCCCGTTTTTCCCCTTTGGGTACGGAACCCTAAAAATGGAGTAAAACTACCGTATATTTGTGGCAGAGGGGGTAGCGATGGGGTAGCGTTTCTATGCTCAGTCTGGAGGATGTCTTGTCTGTGCCTTATGCAGAGTGAAGTTAAAATACTAATGTTGCAGATCGGCTGCTGTGGCTCTGATGGGCCCATCGACTACATAAATATGCGTAAGCCTCTGCCAGCAGAGTGCCGCGACTCGGTCACCGGCAACGCCTATTTCCACGGATGCGTGGACGAGCTCACCTGGTACCTAGAGGGCAAGACTGGCTGGCTGGCCGGCATCGTGCTAGCCTCGTGCATGGTTGCGGTAAGCTTTCGACTTTTTTTTAAAAGGGTCATAGTTATAAAGGGTGCTTCCTGTAACAGGAGCAATAAATTAAACTGTAGGCTGCACTCCTCAAACTGACCAACATTTGTTCAACAACTTTTGAAAATAACTCATGTTTTAATTTTTATTACACTTTAAAGTTTATTCTAAGACGCAATGTATTGCAAATTTTGTTATGTTTAAAGCGTGACAAGCAACGTCAAACACACTGATGTCAGCGTACATTGAAGGCAATATTTATTTTGTATGAAAAAGAGGAAGTCTAAAGGATTCTTAAATTATAAAAGTTGCTGAACATCTTAGTTTAATTTATTTCTCCTGTTACAGGCAGCACCCTGTATATGCATGGGTACAGTCAGCATCAAACGTAACTGATTAGAGTTTGCTATTATCAATTAGTTTAAGAGGTGGGTAGGTGTAGGAGGTAGAGGAGGGTAAGTTTTCAGATTGACTGTCAAATTACCCTTTTACCACAGACACAGTTCACGCACGCTACCTAAATAAGTCTTATTTTCATATATGCGCGTAAAGATTATTTTACTATTATTTTTTAAATAAAATGTTATCCACAGATGAGACTTCTTTTGTTTTAAAATCTGATTAAACCAAAACCTTATTTGCAGTTTTTTAAACTTAGCATTTGGCATTAAATCACCTTTTTTCCACACAATACATTGTTATACCAAGAAATACACATGTTTTAATAATTTCTACTACTACTTTTTCCAGAATTATATTTTGGGTACCGCTCAAAGGCAAATGCAATGAGCAAATAAAACATATTATTTACAGCGCAAAATAGTTCTGTTGACCTTAAAGAAAAGAATAAATAAATAGATATAAAATAATAAATTATTATATTCTCTTTTTACAGGTAGTGAACGCTGTTATGTCTTTGGTCCTGATTCAAGCAGTGAAAAAGGAAGAAGAAGAAGTATCAGCATATAAGAATTAGTGTGTAATTCCAACATGTAATATCATACGCACATATATCTTTTAAGTAAGTTGCCATACGTAGACGACGTAAAATTACATGACAACGAAAGAAACAAGCAGAGTAGACGGCAATATCAATAAGTTTTTACTCTTATATTATATAGCTTTATTATATTTTATGTTTCACGAGTATAGAGAGCTTAAGAGGGGGCAAATTGTAGTTTTATATTGAATTTTTAAACGTTTTTATTAAGGGCAAATGCTAAGAAAAAACTTACTCGGAAATAATACCATATATGCGAGAGCAAACTTTAAGAAAAAACATTTTAAATTGTTCAAGTTAGCTCGTAAGAAAAAAATCACGAAAACTTGTAAAATTTTAATTAATTTCAATTGTATACCATAGCAGTAATAGTATAATTTTAGTACAAAATAGTTAATGATATAGCCAAGGAAATTAATTAGTAAAATTGAAAACGGAAGTACGTGGTAAGTATTTAGTAGAGATATTGAGGAAAAACGTCAAAACCCGCGCGAGCGTTAAATCTTCCGTCGCAAGTTTCACGTGGCGCGCCAAAACTTTTGTCTCTTTCTAATTTCCTGGCTTTACGCCCCCTCTTAACGATAAGAATGTACATCAAGCAGAAGGCCCTTTCTAATATAGGAGCGAAGTATGTAATTTTAACGAGTACCTACCTACTTATGCGCCAATATCGTACTATCAATAAAATTTACCACCGTTTTATGCCCTCCAGTACCATCGGTCCACTTTCCCAATCTGTCTACTTTACCAAAGGGTCAATTTTCGCGATCTGTGTACTTTACCAAACGGTCCACTTTCGCGATGTGTCCACTTTACCATCGGTCCACTTTCCCGGTCTGTCTACTTTGCCAAACGGTCCACTTTCCCGATCTGTCTACTTGAGCACGTTGTCTACTTTAGGCATTGGTTCACTCGTTTCGTAGCATAGTACCAACTTCGCGAACTTTCATTTGGCGATTCGCGAAATGTATTTTTTTTACACACAAGCCACCAGTTTCACAGAATACCAAAAACGCTTAGTGCCAGCATAATGCCAAGTCAATATGTGTCAACCACAGAGGACCGACAAATCGGTATTGTAACAGGTGCGAGTGAGACACCGTCATTGTTCTGACAGTATTTAATCAAATATAACTGATTGCGTTGCAGCAAATTACCGTTTTGTGACTACAACGAACAAAATGTCTGGGATCATTCCAGTAAACAATATCCCATGAAAAACATTTCATGTAAAATGTTGCCAAGACGAAACCACAAGGCCCGGACTGTCAAAAAGTTATCAGATATCTTGTAGAGCCAAGCTTAACTCTGCAAGCCCTAACATGACAAACTCTACACCTTAGTCAACATATGTGGCTTGGCCGTTTCGCTACCGTCACATGGGCGGAAGGTGATATCTATTCATTATTTTTTATTATACAATAGTTTTTGTAGTAAAAAAAACGGCCAAGCCACGTATTTTGACTAAGGTGTAGAGTTTGTGATGTTAGAGCTTGTAGAGTTAGAAGCTTGGCTCTACAAGATATCTGATAACTTTTTGACAGTCCGAGCCTTGTGGTTTCGTCTTGGCAACATTTTACATGGGATCGGAAAAGCGGACCATTTGGTCAAGTAGACCAATGAAGAAAGTGGACCGATCGGTAATTAGACGGATCGGGAAAGTGGACCGATAGGTAATTAGACGGATTGAGAAAAGCAATTAGGCAGATCGAGAAAGTAGACCGTTTGGTAAAGTAGACAGATTGGGAAAATGGACTGATGGTACTGGAGGGGTTTTATGTTCTAGTTTTTAAGACTATAAGATTGTTTTTCATAATATTATAATTGGTATAGAAAATAGTTTCGTTCGTTTTATTAATTTTCTACATAATTCAATTACAGATTAAATTTGCGGATCGCAGAATGTGTTGAATTTCAAGTGGTTCTTCAATTTGAAATAATTAAGTGCGATACCCAGAGTACCTATATATATGTATTTCTGTGGCCCTATTGAAAAAGGGTAGGTAGGTACAAGTCTCAGGCGGGCGTAAATTCCTGCTAACACTTATGCCCTTTTACACCTAAGCTTCGCGAGACTTGTAGGTACCCTTTTTCACTAGGGCTACATATTTAGTTAGCAAACTGTTCACGTGCTTTGGAACTAAGATTAAAATGTACACGATACGATCGATGTAAGAGTAGGTGACTCAAGTACGGGGTGTTTTTTTAACCGTGATCCATATTTTGCGAGGTGAATATATAGATCATACTTATTGGACAACTTTTACTTTGGGACTTCTAATCACTTTTATCAGCCAACATTTCTTCTTTACGATTTCGGGGTCGGTCTCATAGTAAAAGTTGCTCAGTATAACCTATATATTCACCTCTGGAAATATAGCTAAGGGTTAACAGAACAGCTGTATATCATTATTTTACCCATTAACTCTCTCGGCACAACACGATCTTTTATAAAAACAAATCCTAAATCACTCTGTCGCGTACAAATCTAATTGATGTGATTTCAAAAGTTTCTCATAGTTCGTTATTCCCACATAAATATAATAATACTGGGGATTAATGTTCCATTCTAAATGCTATTAACATGAAACTTTATTTTAATGAGTAACACAAACGGAGTTAAAAGCTTTTTGCCTTGTTTAAACAATACATTTTGGCAAGTCAGCTAAGAATGAAGTTTCAATAAACAACGATGCTCGTACTAAAAGCTACGTTAAAATAGATGTATTATTTATCTGCAGTTCTCTCCAGCTCATTTACCTGACACAAAATTATTTTTTGTCCTTAAAAGTATGTTTCTAGGACTTATAGTTTTTGAATTATTGTATGGCCAGATATGTTTTTAGGGTTCCGTAGCCAAATGGCAAAAAACGGAACCCTTATAGATTCGTCATGTCTGTCGGTCTGTCTGTCTGTCCGTCTGTCCGTGTATGTCACAGTCACTTTTCTCCGAAACTATAAGAACTATACTGTTGAAACTTGGTAAGTAGATGTATTCTGTGAACCGCATTAAGATTTTCACACAAAAATAGAAAAAAAACAATAAATTTTTGGGGTTCCCTATACTTAGAACTGAAACTCAAAATTTTTTTATTCATCAAACCTATACGTGTGGGGTATCTATGGATAGGTCTTCAAAAATGATATTGAGGTTTCTAATATCATTTTTTTCTAAACTGAATAGTTTGCGCGAGAGACACTTCCAAAGTGGTAAAATGTGTCCCCCCCCCTGTAACTTCTAAAATAACAGAATGATAAAACTAAAAAAAATATATGATGTACATTACCGTGTAAACTTCCACCGAAAATTGGTTTGAACGAGATCTAGTAAGTAGTTTTTTTTAATACGTCATAAATCGCCTAAATACGGAACCCTTCATGGGCGAGTCCGACTCGCACTTGGCCGCTTTTTTCTACCGTAGTACGACGCTGTACGGGCAGTATCGGCGACGGGTGAGATCGAGACTTCGGCCAGCACAAATAGTTTTATTTGTCATGGGAAGTTCTGTAAAACAAGATTAAGTGCTCTTTTATAGTATAGTCATTGCGCGTCAATATTTGCACCTCGCATGATTAAAAAGTATAATTCCTAACAACATACTTCAAAGGACACTTGTAGAAAATTTAATGAAGAATTATACTGTTTATTAGCAGTTTTTCGTAACTTCAACTGTTTTTATAATAATAATGATAAACTGCAAAATAGGACACTAAAGTGGGTAAAATCCCACGCGTCTCTTGGCGCCTGCAAGACTGTGCTGGACAAGTACGTGCGGCAGGTATTCTTTATGCAGGTCAAGACCTGGAACATCTGGAGGGCTGCTGGGTGTTACGGATCAGGGATAACACTCGCTCAACATACAGCAAGTAGAACATGCTCTATGCAGGGTAACTTCTGCAAGACCTGGAATACCTGGAGGATTTCTGAATGTATTATATATTATGTATTAAAAATAAAGCTTGATAAACGTGCAACGAATAGAGTATGCTTTATGCAGGTCAACTCCTGCAAGACCTGGCGCCTGCAAGGCTCTGTTGAACAAGTTCCTTTTGGAAACCCTGCTGCTGATCCTGACCGCCTACCGCAGGTGTAACAATAAAAAGCTGATTAGATAAAAAATAAGCTACCCAAATTACTAATTCCACGCAGACGAAGTCGCGGGGAAAAACTAGTTCATAATAACAACGAAACGTAGCGATTTGGATTAGAATGACTTAATGTCTAGTATAAAAATACACTTAATATTTAAAGCGCTTTTGTAAAACCTTAATTTCGCAATCACAAGTAATAAGCTTAGAAAATGAAGAAGTCCTATATGTAATTAAAATTAATAGCTTTCGTTGAGTTACTTTAAATTTAATAAAATAAACTGCTAATCTTATAAAGTGCTAAAGCACTTTTGGGCCGGCCTTTCATAAGGATAATTAATTTCACAGTTAATGGAAATCGCAAATTAAATGTCTGTTTAGCCTTGACCAGGTAATTAAATTTAACATTATATACGAGTCTTAGAATAAACTTCAAGGTTATTAGAAATTAAAACACAAGTTATTTTTAAAAGTCCCTGAACGAATGTTGTTCAGTATGAGGAGTACAGCCTACAGTCATATTTTTTGCTCGTATCGCCACACCCGGTATACATAGACACTGTAAACCGCAGAGTATTATGGCATGTGGTAGGTCCTTTTATCAATAACCCAGTCATATTATTCATTCATTCATTTATTTATTTCTATAACAATATGATATTGTGTTAGAAAAATCTTACAAACTAATACATGCACATAATAAAATTATAAAATAACAGCGGGACATGTCAACAAATAAATAAAATTCAAAATTTTCAATCACAAAAAAAAATTATGCATCCAAGCTTAAACAATAGGCCTGTCTTTTAATTTACGCTGCGTCTTACGTAAGCGAACAACTCGCGAACGCGACGCGAGATCGCCCACGTAGGACACTTCTATAGGTATCAAAGGATTGATTCACCCCGCGCCGCATCGCTTAGCTTCGCGTTCGCGTGTTGTTCGCCTACATAATACGCTGCGTTACGGTCCGGCCACGATATTGCGCGACCGGCGGCAGCAGCGGCGGCAACCATAGGTTGGAGCGAGACCCAGCCATCGGACCTTTCGTTCCCACCTATGGTTGTCGCCGCTGCCGGTCGAGCAATGTCGTGGCCGGGCCGTTAATCTACATTAGGCTCAAGTGCCGGTTCACGTCCAGTGAATAGGTTCCAGCAGGCGTTCTACATGGCATTACTGTTCTCTTACCAGCTTGTGAGTTTTAACTGACTGTACATACGAAGTGTAGATATTGTAATGATGATCACGTTTTTTAGGCATGGGCATGGGCATATAACATATTTTTCAAATATCGCACTAGCCTGGCCTTTAGTACAATCGCCTCACGTCAAACTACGTGTAAAACGAGGTAAAATGAAAAAATATTTTACCATTTTATTACTCTTGCAACTATCCACTCGTTTTCAATAAGTGCCCTCCAATAAAATGAACGCGTGAAAATTCCTCTGTACGTAATGGAAATATTCAATACCACTTAGCCATATATTGTACGACAATGTGATGTTTAATAGTAAATAACTGTTACTATTCTGCTTTACCTAAAACTTTAGGTAGTTAGGTGGTTAGGTATGTAGGGGAAACCCGTGCAAAACCGTATACCGGGGTAAAACCGTAGACTGCCCATATGTCTGACACTAATTCATATCAATTTTTAACATGCAGATTACGTCTGCGAGCGATATTCCAAATTCATATTTTGCCGCGCTTAATGCGCTCGCTGTCGTCCGCCAATAGGAGCTATTCACCAGCAAAGGCTATAGTCTGTATGCACGCGCTGTGTAAAAATATTCGAAACAATTGTTTTTTGGTGTGTTCAATGTTATTTTTCGATATACTCAAGCAGTTTTTGTGGATAATACTTGTAATGAGGTAAGTTAACTAATTTTTTTTTTATGAAGAATTATTTATTAAACCAACACAATAATAACAGCATAGGTAGCATAGGATCCACAACGCAGGCTTCGTTACTAATTAATTAAATTGAATTGTGTGTCTTTTGTTATAGTTACCGATAATTCATAAGAGTAAAAAATCGTTTGCGTGTGTAGTTGTGAGCAACAAATTTGCACTTGTTACCCTCGGGCCACAACCGTATGGGGTGAAGCCGTATAATATATTTTGACCCTATGATTGACAAATACAATGTATTTTATTATTTTAAGACATTCTCAAAATGCCGGTACAAAAGAACAACTAATAGGCAAGAATGTGATGGCAATGAAAAAAGCAATTAAAGCTATAACTGACGGTACGACAATACATGTCTATATGCCTTGAAGAATACGGTACAAGTCGCGTCAATGAAGATTGGGTCAGTGTATAGTTTGCAAAAGATGGGCTCATTATGGCTGTACCGGTTAAGACTCAGAAGAGTTACGGTGCGATTCGGGAAATGAATTAGAGATTCACTAGATATGAAATAGTAAAGATATGTGACGTTCCAGGTACCTTATAGTAGCCGCAATAATATTGGAGCGGCATTAATAATAGCGTAATCGCCAACCGCCATAAGGTGCCATTTCCGTGGAACGTCACATATCTTTACTATTTCATATCTAGTGAATCTCTAATTCATTTCCCGAATCGCGCCGTTAGTTAGTTTTATATGTATGGCATGCGTTGCTTAGAACTAGCTACCGGGTCAATATCGTAAAGATAGTTAGATACGGTATACGGTTTTGTACAGGTGTCGGATCAAAACCGAAAAAAGCAGCGTTTTCTTTTTTTTATGAAAATTTCATTTTTTGTTAAGGATTTCTTAATTTTGTTTGCGGCATGATTTTTCCACTTAAATTAAATATATAAACGTGTTTATTTGATTACTTGGTCTTTTGTAATTTCTACCCTAGAACTTCTAATCCTTAGCTATACGGCCTTGCCCCGGTCTCCCCTAGTAGTTTACGTTCAGCGTAATGAAAACAACGCTAACGACAAAACACAAAGTCTACATTCTGACTTTTCCGTTTGGGAATCCATTTCCGCGACGTAACAACGAACGGCACAGCGGAAGGCGCCCGTGGCTTGTATGAATTTTCCTACATCGGCATGAGAAGCAGCGACCAAGTAACCCCGACCTATCCTGCCCCTACAAAACCATTCGCTTAAACTAATCTGAAGGGAAAACTAACACACGCAGAGCTCAAATTATACCAGCGGCTTTGATAAAGAAACATATAAGTCAGATATCGGTTCATTTGCTACAGTAATAAGTTGTGATCCGTCGACGTCTGATAGGTTTTGTTATTGAAGGAAATATTGTCATTAGTCACAATACTTCTGTTTTCTGCAATGGAAATGATTTGTAACAATTCCTCCGATACGCAATCAGAAAAGTATCGAGAAAATATTGGCTATAGAAATATACAGGTGCAATTAGTAACGAAGATTACTGTTTTTAGGACTGAGCTGCGTTCTTTAGTAGGTTGTACCTATTTATAAATGCACGCTGCTGATGCTGAGGATTCAGGCTTTGTTCCAATAATTATGAGGCTTCTCTACTTGTTGCGATCTTTAGTTTGATTTGGTTTGATGGAGGGCCTGTGTCATCACCATCAGTATTTTTTGGAGACCTGGCCAGAGCAGCGTGTGGACCTTGTCACTTATTATCACCTATACCGTCAGTACCTTAACGTGGTATGTAGATAATACTTATTTTATTACCTGTGGAGGCATGCTGTTGTGAGTTTAAATTAAGCTCCTTCGCGATCAAGAGATTAGTGCGATGTACTATTCTTCCCTCCACCGCGTTTACTTAGTGTCCAGTTCTCAAAAGTTAAGAAAAAATCTAACTGTCAGCGAGCGGTACCTACCTTTGAAAGCGTAATTGATAGCTGAAATCTTCACGAGTACACTCGTTTCATTTAAATTAATACAAGGAACCTGATTAGGGTGATTATTTTTCTTATTGTATTGTAACTACAAAGAAACCAAAATTTGCGTGGTATAAAAGCACTTGGCCGATTTTTGTTTTCTATATTCATCGACATCGGCAATAAACAATGTAAAAAAATACGAACATATTATCTCAGCCGAGACGTTCATATACTTACGCTAGTGTAATTAAATCGGCAATCAGTTGGATAGAAACTAAGAAAAGCCGGATTCTCGGGCGTATTCCTCCACACATCCGGGCACGAGCTAATTTCCGGTGAGGAATGTTTATAGTCGACAATCGACTCAACGCAAACATACGCTTATTCTACCCACTAAATTGCAATATAGCTCACAATGAAGACTGCCGTTATTTACGCAGACTCAGAGATAGAGTTTCTGGTTAACTTTTATAAAAGTACAATTAGAATTTCAAGTTATAAACAAACACAAAAGGTAAGGAGATCGTCGATTTTGGGACCCATCACATATAGTATATTTTACAGACTTTACTATAACATGCTTTTACTAAAACATGCTTTTTATTACCGAAATAAATGTAATATTGGGTGTAAATAAAACGAAAACTAGAAATACATAATCAATCTTTTGATACATTATGTTGTTCGTTTCTGTAATTCAATATATTACGAGGGCTGTTTGATAAGTACCCGTTTATGAAAAAAATTATCAGTTGTTTTAGTTTATATGCATTTATTTTTCTTCATAGTCTCCTTTTAGCTCTATACACTTGTTCCACCTATATTCAAGCTTCAATAAACCATCCAAAAAGTATGATTTCGGAAAGTCATTAAAATAGGCCTCTGTGGCGGCAATGACTTCGTCATTTGATCCAAGCCTTACCTTACCACCGAGCCATTTTTTCAGGTTGGGAAACAAAAATAAATCGCATGGGGTCAAATCTGGAGAATACGGGGGGTGAGGCAATAGGGCATAGCGTAATTGTGTTAATTTAGCCATCACAACTCTAGACGAATGAGCTGGTGCGTTGTCGTGATGAAACAGTACTTTTTTATTTTTTAAATGGGGTCGTTTGTCCTTCAACACAGCGTAAAATTCATCCAATAAATTGGCATAGTACTGCCCTGTTATCGTTTTCCCCTTTTCTAAGAACTCAATATGTATAATACCCTGCGAATCCCAAAAAACGGTCGCCATGACCTTTCCAGCCGTTGGGACGATTTTTGCTATCTTTCGAGCAGGTTCACCCGGTAAAATCCACTGCTTCGACTGCCCTTTCATTTCCGGGGTGTAGTGGTGAACCCACGTTTTGTCTACGGTCACGAAACGACGCAGAAACTCCTTCGGGTTACGTTTGAACACGGCCAAACACTGCTCCGAAGTAGTCAGTCGGTTCCGTTTTTGCTCCTCCGTGAGTAAACGCGGCACCCACCTCGCCGATACTGTCTTCATACCCAATTTTTCTTCTAATATGTTTTTTACCCGCTCGATTGGAACATTTACAGCATCAACGATTTCTCGAAGTTCAATTCGGCGGTCGGCTAAAACGATATTTTCAATTTCTTAACCATATCGTCTGTAGTCACCTCAATTGGGCGGCCTGGGCGATCCTCATCAAAGACGGTTGTTCTCCCCCGCTTTTACTCGTTAAACCAGTATCTGACGGTTGCCATAGAAGGAGCACATTCATGGTAAACAACTTGCATTCTTACTTTTATTTCATCACATGTTTTTCCTTCCAAAAACAAGAATCTAATTACAGACCGATACTGCTCTTTCTCCATTTTCACAATTTTAAGTTCACGCTTTCACTGAATCGCTGTCAAATGAGAAAAAAACAAAAGAATGCTGTTTTTTTTAAAAAAATCCCACCTCTGAAAAATGGCTTAAAACGATTGTATAGATATTTTCGGTTCCGTGATATTAATACATTTGGAAAACGGGTACTTATCAAACAGCCCTCGTAATTTACAGAAGTTTGAATCACCTAACTCCCATATCCCAGTAGTTAGATTTATGTGAATTTCACGAGCAATTCGATTGACAGCTAACTGATATCATTCCAATATGATTCAACGTGGATTCAACTATCGGTTATTTAGATGTCAGGTGCGCGTATGAATTGGTCTGTATGTTTTGCAGATGCTCGATAGTTCTTACAATTACGATGCAGGCTTTAGGACTAGGCACGTCTCACTAGTCTCACTACACATTTTACGTTGTAGGTATGTATTTCTACAAAAAAATAATGTAATATCCCTTTACTTTGGGTATGCGACAGGAGAGACGTGAACAATTGCTTTGTATGGCGCCTATAGTTTTGATGCTCTGCGCTAACTTACTTAATAGGTGGCAACGCGTCGTAACGTATAAATCGTAAGCCCGTAGATAGGCCAGCAACCAACGGTCTAGTGCATTCGCTGATAGCATTGCATGTGCTTCGACACGCCTCCGTGTAGCCATTAGATCAGTGAGGAATCCTATTAGAGACCGTAAATCCTAATGGAAGCCAAGGCGCTGATAAATGGACCCACACAAACTGATAATTATTCCGGATACGGCCCAGGTACAGAAGTTACGGATTTTTTCATTATGTCACAAGAGATTTACAAACCATCCAATTTATAAGTCAAATATTTATTGAAAGTCAAGTTAAATAAGCTTTAAATGTTTTTTGCATCAAAAATACGAATTTTTCAAAATAACTATTTAGAATGAATGAATTATTTTTTACCAAAAGTATAGTCACGAGCTCATCACACGGGTCTCAATAAGACAACTGTACACATTCGCGATTCATATCGGTTCAATATCGAATATTTGACGTATTTTATTAAAAATAAGAGAAAAGATATTGTTCGAATACGGCTGTTAATAAATGAATTCTATTTGCGGAAAATCTATAATAGATACTAGGCTGAGACTCTTCGCAGCTCCGCGTCCGACAATTGATTTTTAAAAGCAATTTCAGGTTTTCATACCAAGAATCTTACCCAAAAGTTAAGAAAGTTTAAATCCATTTGACTGAAGTATTAATTTCAATAGAAACCTCCGTAGCGCTGAGCTCGATTCCATAGAATTTGCAAAATCTTTCGTAATACGAATCCGATTAGCCAGAATGAAATCTTTGGATCAATTTGCGGTTCAAGAGTTCTCGGCACCGTGAAATTTATTCAAAAACTTCATTGGTCTTTTTACGACAGAGCCCTACAATTTTTAAAAGGTCGTTAGCCACTCTGGCCCAGTTAGCCGCGCCGGATTACTCTTTGGTTCATATCAGATTGCCTTTGCCTTTTTATATCATTAGGAGATATTAATCCTTCGGTGTTTCTTTTTCTTCAGACACAAGTTTTGTTAAAAAGTAGGTATAAAGGCCGAGACGAATCGGGGTAGTTTTTATTTAACGGTAAATAAAATGCGACTTCTTAAACAAGTACACTTCAATTGTCAATCTCGATCGATACCTATATTTAATACATTTACTTACACATAGTACAAAAAATAATAAAGAAACATCCTTTAAAGATGACTCACGCTAGACCGGGTCGGGCCCGGGCCGAGGCGTCCGACGTGTCATTTTCTATGACGGCTGATCGGTGATCACGTGGTGCTTTCCATAGAAAACGAAGCGCCGGAAGCTCCGGCCCGGCTCCGCCCGGTCTAGCGTGAGTCATCCTTAATCAATTCTCCTCAAATTTGTAGTCGAAATGGGTCAAACAAAAAACTAAGTAAGTAGGTATATTTTGTGAACGACAGTTAGTGTGTTAAGACATTGTAAGTTATTTTAATTTTTCGTCAAAGTTTAGTAAAACGTTCCACTTTGTCGATTGTAGTTTCCGAAAGCTTTATTGAAAAATCAGACTCTAAATGTAATATGTATTTACACAAAAAAATGGCGATATTCACATTGAGTTTTTTTCCTTGCATTTCTTTGTTTAGACCACCGTGATCCGTGACGTTCTAACTATTAAGGTTTAAGATAAAGATTTTGCTTAGTTTAGAAACCTGAAAGTATACAGATTAGTTTGACAAGTGTCTTATTACCCTCAAAAACGTTAACCTTTAATCATCTCCGTTGAAACTATAAATAACAATTAGGTACATATGTACCTAAACTCCATTCCAGAAACTCCATTCATTCAGCAATAGATAACTTATGTTAATTTAATAAAGAGTTAATTAGTGATGCCACGAATACGAGTAAAATGTTCTATGGAAGTTGCTAACTATGTTAACAAAAGTCACTAGTAAATTGACATTCAGAGACTATTTTAATATGGCGGTTTGATTATATAGTTAGCAAGTTCCATAGAATGACACTTTAGTTACCAATATTGCTATATTTTGTAGACTGCAATTGCTATATTTTGTAGACTGCAATTTATATAATAAGGAAACTCCAGGTCTTATTGTAAGAAATATTATAATATTCTTGTTTGTAAACGACTGTTTGTTTCTTAAATAAATAAATAAAAAAAAATAAAAAATATTCATATTCGGCGAATAGGTATTAAGCAGAAATACGTATATTTTTCAGTAGATAGGTACCCACTCATTTAAAATTTGTAGTATACCTACCTACCAAACACCAAAACATAGTTGGACAGTTTTAAGCGGATTATTAAGTACCCACTACTATTTGACTGCATCCATAGCATCAGTGCATTTCTCAAGCTATAAACCGCGTCTCATTTAGTTACCATGTACAAGGTAGTGTCGAATTTATCGCCCGAACATTCACAGAGCAACAGTCAAGCGACCCGGTCGTAGGTTAGCAATGTTAGCATAGACTAGGAATCCTCTAGACGGAGTTTAGAGCAATTATTTCATGAAATCGATGCTGCCAAAAATACTGGGGTGCGGGGGACGAGGTGAGCGAGTCCCGTGCCGTGATTTCTTGGTCCGTTCAAAGACACGGACGTCACACAAAGACATTTTGACACGAAGATGAAGTAAAACTACCGTATATTTGTGACAGAGGGGGTCGCGCTACTATGCTCAGTCTAGAGGATGTCTTGTCTGTGTAGGTTAGTAATTACAACTTTATTGTGTGCTCGACGGCGCTTAGTCGAGGATCCGTGTGCTACGGTACGTATTAACCCACGTCGGTGTACTGCTGACTCGGAATAGTGTGGCGTGCAGGAAAAAGGTAGTCCGGAATTATATTGCAGCTGACATGTTTTATTATGGTTTCACTTTTAGGGGAGTATGGGCATTTTCACTTAACTGTACACTTTAAAGCGCGACTTAAGCCGTGTTTCAGTAATGTCTAACCGTTACATTCCTGACAAAATGTATGGGACATTGACCGTCAGTTTCGTAACGATTGCTAACTGGCCGTTAAAGGTGCACAGTTAAGTGAAAACGCCCGTATACTATTTCTACTACTTGGCTGGCACGATGACCCAAAATGAGTCACAAGAGCACGCCACTTTGCTCGGTCCAGCGCAAAGAAGGGAGTAAACAATAAAATACAATACAATACTCTTTATAGCACACCTCACATAGTTTACAATAATGTACGGCAACATAAACAAAGACAATTGGATAGAGGTAACAGCAGGCGGTCTTATCGCTTAATGAGCGACCTCTTCCAGACACCCTTTGAGTATCGGAGACAATCTAATTATAATGTTCATTGGAAATGTATACTGAATGGAAGGCTATAAGTTTTGAACACTTGTTAAACTTTTCCGCATTCGGCTACGTACTATTTCTGACAAAATGAAATCACGTATGAAACATACCCAACACATACCAAAAAAAATAGATTTCACTCTAATATTATATCAAAAACATATAAAAAAAGATTTGTGTGCGTAAAATAACTTTTTCAGTTTTAATGCACGCCAGTGTACCTGCACCTGGATATTAATTAAAATTAGACGTCTCGCTTCTGCTAGTTCTGAGAAAGCTTGTCTTGAGTTTCCCTAGTATATTTTTAAGTGACATGCTGTAAAGGTGGCGTAATGACTTTGTCAGATGTAATCAGACAGCATAATGGGAGTACATTGCATGGTTACTCTCAGCTGTTATCACCAACTTGTTATCAATGGTAACATCTGGGTTTTATTGTTGTTCAGTGTGATGATGATGTTCTCCCGGACGTATCCTGGACGGCGACATCCTATTTTTCTTTTTCCAATTTCATCAATATTAATTTTATAGTTTATGCGTACCTAATACGCCTGTGAAATAAATAGTCTTCCATCCACAACATGTTTATTTTCTAAGACCAAATTATTGTACCTATGTTTTACGAATAAATGATTTATGATTTATGAAATATGACTCAGCCACACTCTGTCTCTGTCTACGTTTCGAAATGTTTAGATTTTCTTAATGTTTAATCGGTGAGGACATACTCAAGTATGCCAAGCCATAATAAATTCAGGAGTAAAGACATATGTAAATAGCTCCTATTCTTGCTCATTATATATGTAAGAGGGATGAAAGCACGAATTTTAATATCATAAAAGCCAAGAATCTTTACAAAGTGATCCAGGCTTATTCAACATAAACTCGTTTCAACATTCAAATAGCATCGCTACAAACTGAAAAGTAGCTACATGCACAAATGGGTTAAAGTTACATAACGTATAAGAAAAGTTGTCTCTGCCGTTTCTCTGTTGGACCAATCACATTAGCTCTTTATCTGCAATCTCTAGTCAGCGGAGCAAACAACTTTCTGACACTACGCAAACGGCTTAACATATCTGTTTGGGTTTCTGTTTTCCGTACGAAGAAAGGTAAATATCGTCGGTGCGAATAAAAAAATCGCCATGTATTTTTAAGCTACTTTTCAGGAGACAAAAATAACTGTTTATTTTCCTGTTTGTAATATATTTGTTGCACCTGTATTTTTTTTCTAATAAATTAATGATTTTTACATGATACTCATGAAGAAAATAAACAGATTTTTTCGTAATTTTTTACAATATTATTATTTTAACCAAAATTTTGCTACATAGCGACTTAAATTTGGTTCACTTAAAATCGTCATGTGTACACTGTACACATAGCGATTTGTTGCCAAAGTAACATAGTACGTGAGATGATACATAGCGATTTTAGGGTCTATGTCGGGTAATCCATCCTACAATAAATCGCCATGTGCAACATTATCGCCATCACCCTCCACTGAAAACAAGGCATTTAATTTCGTTATGTGCTAAAAAATCACATAGCTATTTTTTTTGTTTCTGTTCTATTTTTTTTTGTACAAATGTTGTTCTGTGTTCACATAGCGGAATTGTTATTTTCAAAACTAATAAAGATATAACAAAAATATTTATGTGGGTCGACGGGAAATTGAAAAAGGAATTCAAATATGCCAAAATCAAAAAATCGTAAAAAAAACACATAGCGATTTTTTTATTCGCACCGACGATATGAGACACATAAAGCCAATCGTGTCATTCTAAAATGTACATAATGCAAAGTGCTATACGTAAGAATTTTGTGGTCCCAATAATTTCCCTTCGTAACGTGTAGAGCAGATCTGACGTAGGACTAAATTGAGGTCAAGCTATTTTTTTTTATGATACATGGGCCATTTTATTTAAAGGACACTACACTTTTTTTAAGTTTATGTTTTTTCAACTCAAAACCACGAGCTTATTCGATCTTAATAGGAGAAAAAAATGTCCCATGATTTTTATTTCCATTCCGTTACCAGATTTCATAGACTTTGTATGACGATAACGGAATGGAAGGAACGAAAAATGTATGGAAATTTTGGGACACTTTTTTTCTCTTAAGACTTAAAGGATCGAAAATGCTCGCGATTCTGGGTAGTCACATAAAAGTTCCGAAATTTCATAAAAAGAGTGTAGTGTACATTTTGTACAACTTAAAATGGCCTAGATGGTTTTAAGACTGACATAGTATGAAGGGTAGAGGTAAGAATCGAGAACACTCTCGGAGTATGAAAAAGTGTCCATCAATAAACCTTAAATAGATGGCGCCACAATACCTAGAACATTTGATAAAAAAATTCAAATCATTGACAGCGCACTTCACCCCGTCAATACCTAACGGCTAAGTTCATAACTAACTCTAGCGCCACTCTGGAGAGATTTGGAACTATTACTTATTGCTGACAGCTGGACATGTGGGCACTTTTGCAACTGTTCTCCCATAAGAGAGTTTTCTATATCTAGGTAGGCTTGGTCCATAGATTTACTATATGATAATTTAAGAGATAGAGCGTAATCTCATGTAGGTATTTGACATTTGGGCAATACGATGACAGCTCGACTCCTTTTGGACTAATGACAAGCAACATCTCGATATGAAATTAAGATGACTGAGTTTCATTATGACAGGACAGAGGGTGTTGGCTCAGCCAATACATTATAATCATAATAAATATTTAGTCTGTATTGAATTAGAATTAAAATAGTTTTGCGACTGAAGAAACAGAAGCGGGCTTCTTTAAATCAATGAGTTAAATCCTGCCGCTCGAACGGATGAAGATTTATCACCACACTGAAGAGTAATGAAGCTGTATTGCACTCCTGTGTCGTTAATGTAGACTATAAATAACAATCCTAGCTAATATTTTACAGTGTCGGTTGAACAGGTCGAATCAAAAGCCATTAATGTCAGGTTTGAGCTTGTGGAGTTTGCCTAAAAGGCATGGAACATTTGAAACTTATGTTTCAATCTTGTTTTCTGGCCGCTGGTATGATTACATTGGCCATCGGAAAGTCAAAATTGAATAACATTTTAATCTCACAATCAACTAATACTTAAACATACTCTGTTACCGTTATATAATAATGTTAACATAACTTTTTTTGCTTTAAAAAACCTATACTGGGAAATAACGCACATTATGTTCAAACTCTTTGAATAAACGTCTTTTTTATCTGGGGGCACGGTAGTGCCCCCGCCAAGACGAGCAAAGCGAAGCGCAAGGGCACTACCTACCTTTTCTCGAAGCGCTTCGTCGTTTTTTTTAACCCTCATAACTTGGGTTTGGATTATACCAGATAAACAAAATTCTCGGGATATGATGTCAATAGTGGACTTATTAAACATAAAAAATTTCAATTGCATAGCTCTTATACTTTAGATTTTATTCATATCTAAAAAACCCCGATTTCGTCACTGACTCACTCACTCACTGTTGATCATCAAAACCTCTAGGGTACTTCCTGAAGTCCTAGAACGCTGAAATTTGGTATGTAAGATAGTATTAGTACACAAACAATAAAAAAATTCAAAAACTTGAAATTTTTTGCCCTTAAGGGGGGGAAAAGGGGGGTGGACTTTTGTATGGGAAATCAATAACCGCTGAACCGATTTAGTTGAAATTTGGTATGTAGATAGTTTTTGTAATGGAAAATGGCATAGAATAGTTTTCAACCCCAAAATCGTCCCGTAAGGCTGAAAAGGGGGTGGAAAAGGGCGTTAGGGGAAAAAGAGGGAATCAGGGAGGGAGGGGTGGGGAATCAGTAAAAAGCAGATTGTATAAAAGATGCCACCAGGTACGTATTTCAGGTTATTTAATAGTAGGTATTTAAATCACATGCGCAACCCTTTAAATTAGGGGATGGAAGCAACTTACAAAAAGAAGTGAAATCCCACCAAAAACATTTTCATGTAAAATGTTTCCAAGACGAAACCATAAGGCTCGCACTGACAAAAAGTTATCAGATCTCTTGTAGAGCCAAGCTTCTAACTCTACAAGCCCTAACTTCACAAACTCTACATCTTAGTCAAAATATATGTGGCTTGGCCGTTTGGTTACTCCAAGAACTATTGTATTATACAAAATAATGAATAATGAATACATTTTTCACCTTACGTCCATGTGACAGTAGCGAAACGGCCAAGCCACATATTTTGACTTTAAGGTGTAGAGTTTGTGAAGTTAGGGCTTGTAGAGTTAGAAGCTTGGCTCTACAAGAGATCTGATAACTTTTTGTCAGTGCGAGCCTTATGGTTTCGTCTTGGCAACATTTTACATGAAAATGTTTTTGGTGGGATTATATTATTATTATTTTTTGAATAAAATATATTTATTATTAAAAACCTGTACCAAACCTGTACTCGGAAATATTTGAATAATTAATTATTTAGGTAAGCTTTTACTATGATTTCACAGGTTTAATGTTGCCGGGGATTTTTATTTGGAGTACAGAGGCTCTTTTTACATTACCTACCTATAACTATTAGGTACCTAGACAATAATCTTATTTGAAGCTCCAAAAACAAATGCTATCTTGGTTAATTAACCAAATAAACTAATGGCTACACCTATTAAACCGAATGGACGAAGGCTCGAACCTCGAACATGTTGATTCTGGCTTAGTGATGGGAAAATGTCGGGAACAAAGGATGCTGATTTATTTTGTTGAACTGATTCTTTGACTATTGATTTACTCGTAGTGTTCCCGAAAACTAAGAAAATTTTGTGATACACGTACTTACCTACAATTATTATACATCTAAAAACTATAGTTTGGACATGTAGTACGCCCAAGGTATTAGGATCCAGTATGAAATATTCTGAACCTTCGGCAGCAAGTCAAGCCAAGTTCAAAAGAAGAGAACTACTGGCGACGCAGCGGCCGTGTTTATATTATACGAACCATTTGGAGCCACTTTTGACCCCATATCACTCAAAATCTATTAAACATATGAAATTTGGTTCATTTGTTAAGAACCTTATTTAGGCTCACTAGAACCCCAAAATTCATAAATATAGCTCAACAGGTTATTAAGGTACAAAGAACTAAAGATCGGGATTTCTCTCACTGATTGACTTAACATCAAAAACCTAACCCACTTTCTTATGACTTAGCAAGTTCAATTTTGACATTAATTAGTTACGAACCTAAGATAAGGAAACAGTGTTTTCTTTACGATTTGTACCGAATTTCTCATGCCTTTACGTCGAACAATAAACAAATTGGCGGACAATTTCAATATTTTACCGATTTTAGCAATCATGCATTATTTTCTTCGCAAGTGTGATGAGAAATATTGTGTCTGACATAGGAGGAAAGTTGTGTAAACTCGGGTCACCAATATTCTCTGTGCTCCGCTACGCGTCACGCATCTAAATCTAGAAAATTTCACATAAGTAATTGTTCCCGGAAACATCTACAACGACACAGCACTATTCTGGCTTTACCTACAAAGGCTCCGCTCCATGTCTTATTCGATTAAGCTAATCGACCTTCACTTACGTAACTACCCTAAGTGATTCCCGAAAGATTTCCCATTCATCGGCTTCAGCCACTTCACTGCATATTACGCAACATGGCCCCTTTAGCAGATTTTATCGGTTCAGCAAATCGACCTGGAAAATAATTCATATATCAACAAGGTATATTTTGTCGGTACCTGCCTACTTACACGTTATTAATAAAGTTTCTCGTACTTTGCCTTTTTCCGGTCTTTTTCTTTTGCTTTTTTCTTTTTCAAATCAAGGGTGAACATCAGGCACCTTCTGGGCAGGCTCGCTCCATCGTAGGCCACGTCTTCGCCTCGGCTAGTCTGTGGCCATGAGTAAGCCCATTTATAATTTAAAATACGGAACCCTAAAAAGGAGGTAATCCTAAACAATTGCGGTTAAGGTGACATTTTCTGTACCAGTTAGAATTTTAGTGAATTGCACTGTTAACTATATTATAGAGAGAACCAATAAATTTGACTTGTTTATTTAATCGTCTAGTATATATACCTCTTACAAATTTAATAATATAGGATTTAGTTGTAGGTATCGCAAGCTGCTTAAATTTCTAAACTTTTTGGTTAAGGCCCAGTTCGTGTTCTTCTCTCATTCTCACTGAGCGTAAGCTAAATCCCAAAACTCCGATGACACCCATTTCAGTATAGTTCGGGTCATTACGAGTTTCAATATTCTAAAAAAAAATACTATCAGTATGTAGGTATGTTTATACAATTGACAAATAATAGAAATATCAATGGTATAAAATAGGTACTTACTTCTTACGCCATTTCCTCAGCCTTGTAGCTCCAAGTCACAATTAAATTAACACGAGAGAGTTGACAGACGCCGGTAACAAGTATTTGTTTAAAGCACACAGGGCTTCCGGCTCCGCTCTGCCGGTTAGGCACCTTTGTTCTTATTTCCTGTAGGTGCGGGTAGGTAGCTGTTATTATTAACCAACCTTCTGTAGATTTTCTGCAACGTTGTACATTAAACCAATTCATCCTTAATATCCTAGATTGTATCGCAAGTAACTGAAATGTTTGAAATCAATGGCTCTGTCATTTAAATACAGGATGTTGCTGGACAGTTTTTTTAGGAAATAGGACGGTTTTATTTCATTGTAGACATGTGTATCCTATTTATAAAACCGGCCAAGAGCATGTCGGGCTATACTCAGTGTATAGGGTTCCGTAGTTAGAGTTACCCATCCGTCACAATAGGCTGCCTTGGACGGGGGCTATTATAGTAAGTATCACGCCATAACAAGCAAAAGGGAGTACTTTCGCAGCGCTTTGTGGTATGTCTTCTTACTAATCGAAAACCTTTCTGTGATAACTCAAAAACGGCTTAACTGATCATGTTCCCTATAGTTTTCACTTTTTTTTTATCTTGATTCTTTTTTATCTTGATGAAAAATCATGACTGCTCTACAATATTGATTGATTTTTAGGGTTCCGTAGCCAAATGGCAAAAAACGGAACCCTTATAGATTCGTCATGTCTGTCTGTCTGTCCGTCTGTCCGTCTGTCCGTCTGTCCGTCTGTCCGTCTGTCTGTCCGTCCGTATGTCACAGCCACTTTTCTCCGAAACTATAAGAACTATACTGTTGAAACTTGGTAAGTAGATGTATTCTATGAACCGCATTAAGATTTTCACACAAAAATAGAAAAAAAACAATAAATTTTTGGGGTTCCCCATACTTCGAACTGAAACTCAAAAATTTTTTTTTCATCAAACCCATACGTGTGGGGTATCTATGGATAGGTCTTCAAAAATGATATTGAGGTTTCTAATATCATTTTTTTTTAAACTGAATAGTTTGCGCGAGAGACACTTCCAAAGTGGTAAAATGTGTGTCCCCCCCCCTGTAACTTCTAAAATAAGAGAATGATAAAACTAAAAAAAATATATGATGTACATTACCATGTAAACTTCCACCGAAAATTGGTTTGAACGAGATCTAGTAAGTAGTTTTTTTTAATACGTCATAAATCGCCTAAATACGGAACCCTTCATGGGCGAGTCCGACTCGCACTTGGCCGCTTTTTGGAACCATAATTCAAAAGTTAGATCACATTATTTTTCCATCGGAGCGATTATTTCCGAAAATATTCACTCTATAAATGCCTCGGGTATGTTCACGGAGGCTAGGACATACGGCTTTCACGCCATTTTGCGTAAACGTGCGGCATCTCTGAGGGTCTACCGCGAACCACGTTCGACGTGTTGCCTCCCTGTCACACTTACGTACGAATTTACAAGTGCGACAGAGAGGCAACACGTCGAACGTGGTTCGCGGTAGGCCCTCTGATGCGACGCGTGTGCGCCAGCCCCAACAGCCTCCTACGTGTGGTGGCCTGGTGGCGTAGCAGCCTGCTGGCTGGATTGCCCGTTCCAGTACCACTGGTTGAAATTACATGTCCGGTGACAGCGGGCAATCTAGACTGCGTAGTTGTAAGTTATGTTTAGTTATTAGTTTGTATTTTAGCCGTAAGTAATACTAACATTAGTTTTAATTGCTTTGTTTTGTTTTGATTTTTGTTACTAACGACGATATGGACGATATTATGTCTGAAATAAAAAAAATCAATTTCAATTTCAAATAAATAAATTGTTGTTGAAGACTCTTATTCGTTTCAATATATCGATTCAACCATAGGGTTAAAGCAAAAAAACATCATCCGTAGGTACTTGACGTGTAGGGGACCTCCCCTAATTATTCTAATTGTAATTTTTATTTTATTGCTTTGTCGGCATAATTGAAATATACCTATATTCAAGCCAAATTGCAACTTTCCATAACTAACAATCACGGAGCAAAGCCTCGGATGGACAGACAGACGAACATGGCGAAACAGAACCCTAAAATCGCATCACTTCGAACGGGATTCGAAGCCGACCTCTTGGGATAGCTGCTCAGTCGTTTTCTAATCAACTTACTAACCGAAGATTGCTCGAATCGAATTGATTGATTAATACTCTTTAGCACCACTTGGTTTTGAGAAGATGGAATTACGGCTCGGTTTCATAATATTTGTACCGTAAAACAGGGTCACCAGAAATCGTGGGGTGAATAGAGAGTTTTTGGCTGCCCGTTTATGTTGGGTGAAGGTCTTCGTTTGCCATAAGTTTATATTAGCACTATCAGCTGCACTTCATGGCCAGGTAAGACCTTCACATCATATTCTGTCATAATTCCATTTTCACGAAGTTTGCTTAATGGTTACACGATGTAGCTAAGGTCAACCGAGGTAAACGCGTCTCTTATGGTAAATGCGTCATTAGAAAATATCTTCGAAACGCAACATATTATAACTAATATTATAGCAGTCTGCATTAAAAGTTCAGTGACCACACTTCAAACAGACAGGGTTGCAATACGGCTGCCCTAAGCAGAAAACAAGTAACTCGAAAATTTTCAAAAACGGGTTTTTTGGATTTTCGGAATCTACAATTTCAGGCGCATCTTTCACCAAAAAAATAATTGTAAAATATTGTGTAGTTTTCAAAATATTCATGTTTTTTAAATCCAAGTATCTTTTTTTGACCCTGTATTCTACGCTAAATTCAAGTATATGTCCCATTTCTACGCTAAAGTCAAGTAACTAAACAGAGATACTTGTAATTCATATAGTTGACTGAGATACTTAAGTTTAGCGTAGATGTTCGTAACTGCGAATTAGTTTATTACAATGGTAAAACAAGTATCTCCCAACACAATCTGCGATTTAGGTTAGAAATTAGTTACATAGTTATACAGAAGGTATCTTGTTTAAAGACATACATAGAAAACAAATTTGCTTAGCAATATTCGTGTCAAAGGCTAACACGTGAAGAGTTTCTGAGATTTAAGTATAAAGAAAAAGTGTTGTTAAAACAATTAAAATTCTCTGTATTGTCTACAGTAATGAAAACAGAACACTAAAATATGCCAAAGAAAGAGGAAATCATAATTATGCAGTATACGTGCCAAAGGTTTTGGAAAAAATTAGAAACAAACAACAACTGACTGGATTCAATTGAACAAAAGGGAAATATTTAATACAGAAATAATGCCAAAATTTGAATTTTTATAAAGACACTTATTATGTGGTAAAGTCAATCATCTGAGGTCAATCTCGAGAAGTCTATTAGTAGAGTTAGACCAAGAAAAGTCAGCAGAGATGTTGAGAGCACACGCAGTGCCAGTGTTATTTATATGTCGATTCATAGAAGTTTGACGTTTAAAATAATACCTGCACTGCGTGTGCTGTCAAAACTCTAGCTACTAAAGAGATCCACCAACTACTACCATATTAATAGACCGGTGTATATCAGCAAAATTTCAGATCGATATGGGTTTATAAGAAATAGGTATAACTGACTTGAAGGATTTAATTACATTTTTACTTTGTTACAAGTAAAGTTAAATAATAAATAAAGTAACTATGTACCTAAGTATGTATTTATCTATACAAGTATGTATATCGTCGCCTAGCACTCATAGACAAACTTTGCTTAATTTGGGGCTAGGTCAACCGGTGTAAGATTGTCCCCAAATATTGATTTTTATGAACTCTCCAGCTCTCACCATGCCATGCACCAGCCTCATTCCTATCAAACACGTCTGTCAAATAGGACTATAAAAAAATGCAAGTGCCAGTCGGGCTCGCCGACCGAGCGTTACTTACAAATTTAACTATTTTTTTTTAATAAATTTATAGTTTTCAGATTATTCCCTGTACTTATAGTGTAATACAATATTACTTGCCAAATTTCATAGTTCTAGGTCAACGGCACTTCCCGTTGACCTAGCTATTACCTATACTACCTGCCCTCTTTGGTATCCTTTAAATTTTGAATCCCTTGAGAATCTCGAAATATACTTACGTATTTTGGCATAAACGACCGTATCTTTTTTTTACGTTAATTTCGAAGTTTGATTTGTTTTCACAGCTTTAAGGGAATGTAGACCTGAGTATATTGTTTTGATTTCAACTCGATACCTCCACGCGTTTCCGGAGGACAGACGGACAACAAAGTGATCCTATAAGGGTTCCGCTTTTTCCTTATGAGGTATGGAACCCTAAAAAAGAAAAGTTCGGAAGCAGGATCATGTAGGTACCACGAAGACAGAGGGTTTGTTGAAGGAATGGGACATCGTATCACAAAATAATCCCTGGAAATAAATAAAATCGATGAAATAGGTACCAATAACCATGTGTCAGAAGGTCCGAGGATGACAACATCAATTACTAATTTTAAAAAAGTCTATTTTCCAAGAGAAAAGGAGTTTTAAATACGTAAAAAAATTGTAGATTTTTTTCAAGCGTTTTATTATCTAACCTAAATCTTTGAAGTCGACAAACCTGAAATAAATAAAAATGGGTTTTCGGTAGCTTATTTTATTAGCTTTCATTTGATACCACTTTCTTCAGAATTGCATGAAAATTTGAAAGTTATTGAGCGGAGAGCCAAATATGTTTAGTATTTAAGAAGCTAAAGAGCTTGTTATTTCAAAGCTAAACACGAGATACTTGAATTTGTGTAGAATGGTTCTGAGATTTTCGTGCAGTAAACTACACAGAAAACATTTTATGCCTGTACAAAGTTTAATATACAAGAATATCAAAAAATAAAGTCTGTATAAGCTTAATTTTATCGCCATTAACATAATGGCATAAACAGATATTACATTTTAGACCAAATACCTAACAAATCTGACAAATTACGTTTTTTTGCTCTCCTCAAAAATTTGTCAAAACTGGGTTACTTGTTTTCTGCTTAGGGCAGCCGAATAGTTCTAAAATGTTCCGTTTAGAAGAAATCTTTAAAAGACGCATTTACCTCAAGTGACGCATTTACTTCGGTTGACCTTACCTCGCTTTAAACAATAACAAGCAATAAAATTGTAATACGTTCATGTACGTAAAAAGGACTCGACAAAGGTCTGGGGTTAATTAAATACAACGACGAGTATTTCCACCGGCCGTTACGATGTTATTAAATTGTTCGGCGGTAGCGCTACCGCTTGTTTTACGATGGACTCGAATACCAAAGAGATTTAATTACCAACCCGAGTAATCAAATGTGTTAATTTGATTAACGTTCACCCGAAAATAATAATGGTACCGTACCGTAAAATTAAATGGTGGATATTAGGATTCAATATTTAGTAATTAAATATCCTCGCTGTTAGCAGAATTAATGTGCCTCGGTATTTACGTGTGATCAAGTCCTAACTTTTCCCGAGATTTGGTATAATAGCCAAGGTGTCGATGTTTATTTTTTGTGATCTGAACTGAAATTTCTATATGTGAACTAAACATCACATTAAATCATCATCATCATTTTAGTCTTCAGTCGCCCACTGATCATAGGCCTCTCTTCGTGTACGCCACTTATCCCGGTCCTTGAACTAGTCTCATCCAAAAGTGCCCCATGATTTTTCGAACATCATCCACCCAACGAGCCAATGGACGCCATGATAACAGTTAAAGTCGAAGGTTTCCTCAGGGCACCCAAATGTGTCATACTTAATGACCCCGCCCTGTAATGTTACAAGGGACTGAATGGAGAACAAAAGTATAAGTAATTGTCATTTTTTTTATACATTTGTGTGTGTCATTTGTATGTGTATATCAGAACTTAGCGAAACTTGACTTGGGTGACAAAGAGATTACTTGTCTCTTCCGCACCTCAGTAATAGAAACTAATGCAAATACTTGGAAATCTCGCCTCGGCTAGTCTGTGGCCATGAGTAAGCCCATTTATAATAAAAAAAATAACAAGGAAAATTTATGTAAATAGGTACTTTATTTATTATTTATATTTATGATTTTGAACTTTATGAGCATTGGTTTAGAATTCAAATTTACGCGGAAACACTGCAGTTTTAAGATGAATGAAGCGTACAGTCCACCTGCAATAATATGTTACTCTTTGAAGGCCGCATAAATATGTGACACACTCTTATAACTCTACAAATAAGGTCGTTTCAGATATTTTTGCGGCCTTCGTTGTGTAACATATTATTGCAGGTGACTATACCAATAGGTATTTACTGGTTTGTTAACAGGAAAATCTGCGTTTAAGGGTAATTCTAAAGTTATTTTTTTGTAAATTATTTCTCAAAGTCCGCTATATGTATTTAATTCTTTTATTGTGCGTTAAAGTTTAAATAAAATCAATTAATATACCTACACATTACTGATTTTCTTACATAAGATATGCTATTTTCTTATAAGTAACACAAAAAGGATAGAGATAATATGTAATAAGAATAACCCTTTATGCAAAATGTCCTAGCACGCACTTAGTCCCATTTTAAACGTCAAGGGTACATGTCTTGTGTACAGGACAATACACAAATAATATACTTATCAATTCCACAAAATATCAGCTTCAGTTTATTATTTTACTTCTTCTTATGTGCGTTTGCTTTTACTGTGCCAAAACTGATACAAAATAATGGCCGTGTCTACAAACGTGAGCGAAGAACACAATAAAACTGCGACTACAGAAAGATATCCACACAGTGAAATGGAATATGAAATGCTGTTCGTGATTAATCGTGTCATATTGGGGTTGTGTTGGTGCGGTGCCTTGCTCTCTCTAGTAGCGTTCGTCATGGGACTTATATCATGGATCCTGATACCAAAATGGCAGCATTTTCGGAACTATGTGTTTCAAAATATAATTTTTTGCTGCCTCATATACACGACATGCCCACTCCACGTGTACTTTACTAAAGATAAAATAGTCGGTAGTGTGTTTGGAATAATTTTCACGTATATTATTAACGTTTTTATACACTGGCTAGTAGTAGCCACTATCACGTTTTACATGGATCTCGTGAAAGTTTTTAACCACAATTTTAAGCACAAGTTCTGGGTGTCGACTCTATTTGCTTGGGTAGTTCCAGTGATAGTCACGGTCTTGTTCGTGTACCTTAATTTTCCTCCAGCATATTTAACAACGGCTGAAACAATTGTTAATTTTGTGATGTACATAAGAGTTTTAGTTTCGTTGTACTACTTAAATTCAGGAATAACTATTAAAAGGGATATCTGCCAGAAAGTGCTTTTTTCCACATTAGCATTTTTTATCACTGGGTTTCTTTTGTATTTCCCCGTTCTTGTAGCAAAGTTGAGTCAAGTTATATTGGTATGGAGTATGAAATTCGTAACAGCTCTTTTCATGATGACGGCTATATTGGTAAGCATTTATTTTGTTTTCATGAAACCCAACAGGATTTTATGGAGTGAATACATGGCTCGGGTGATAACTCTTCGACAAAACATTTGATAAATTTGTGAAATTCTACAGTAGGTAGTCCTCTACTGGTTTGCAGTGCAAACTTTGCACATGGTTGCCTGTATTGTGGTCATATGAAAATAAATGTTTTTTTTTCTTAGTTGTGTTATTTTATGTAAATAAATAGGTATAGTGTACACAGTCTACACCTCTAGACTTTTAAGATGCAATTATGGATGCGTATTTTTTGCCTTATTTTCCTGTTACAGTAGGTATGTAGTTACTATACACACTTAAGGAGAATTATTTAAAATGCTACGATAATATATTAAATAAATACTATCAAAAACAACAACTGCTAACAATTTTAATGCTAACTGCTTTCTAGCAAACATGTCAGCATCAGGGTGGTCGCGCTAGGCAGATCAGGAAATGGCGGCGTTTCATGATCTGCCTAAGAATATCACACCCTACTTATTTGATATGCCTAAACGTCGCCAGGCAAATCGTCAAACGTTGATGTTTGAACGATATGGTTTGTAGTCGCTAGTCAGATCATAAAATGGCGGCGTTTCATGATATGCCTATATTTACTGTACAATTTATTTAGCTTTCGTGGCATACCAATCTAATTGGCACATCGAATGAGGTTGTTAATTGTTATAGAAGTTCGAGCATCCGTAAATTTGTAGTTTTATTTAAACCGATAAACCTCCAAGTAGTTAGACTAGGGTCAGTAAATCACACTTAAACTGAAGAGTTACCTAGGTTACCTAGGTATTTTATAATAAAACGTAACTTTATTACCAGTATCTATCCACCTACAAGATAGGGCAAAACTAATTCTACGTAAGTAAGTACGAGTATGTAGCATCTTCGGGACCTTGCCGCAGGGGACTTTTTTATTTAGATTTAGTTTAGTTTTTATTTTTGTATCGTTTGCATTGAGATATTTTAGAGTAATTGTAATTTTAATTTATTTTTTGTATTGTTTATTGACATATCTGTGAAATATAAGTTTTCAGACGCTTTAATAAAATTCTATGTAGGAATATCAAAAGTACCCAGTGTATTAGTCATTTGCCTATGAAATTATTGTAAAATGCATGATCGGAGTTTCAAGGTTAACCACTACTACTGCACGTTGATGTAGCTTATTAGACTGTTATTATTCCATATCCAAACATTCTACTCTAAGAATGATTTCATAATGAAACACAAAAGTCACAAAGAGGAAATTTAGAAACGCTGAGAGAACGTGACATACATTATTCATCAGCTTTAATTACAACTTACATTAAATATATACCTACCGTGCACCAAGCACCAAACATGAACACGGGGATTCAATTTATACGTAATCAAATAAATAAGCAAGAGAGATTCATTCAACTAGGGCTGATCAAATTATTTTATGAAATATTTTATGATTTGAGTTTATAAGTAGTCATAAATTATTAACTGAAATAGATATCCCACCAAAAACATTTTCATGTAAAATGTTGCCAAGACGAAACCATAAGGCTCGCACTGACAAAAAGTTATCAGATCTCTTGTAGAGCCAAGCTTCTAACTCTACAAGCCCTAACTTCACAGACTCTACACCTTAGTCAAAATATGTGGCTTGACCGTTTCGTCCCATGGGCGTGAGGTGAAAAATGTATTCACTATTCATTATTTTTTATTATAAAATAGTTCTTGTGGTAACGAAACGGCCAAGCCACATATTTTGACTAAGGTGTAGAGTCTGTGAAGTTAGGGCTTGTAGAGTTAGAAGCTTGGCTCTACAAGAGATCTGATAACTTTTTGTCAGTGCGAGCCTTATGGTTTCGTCTTGGCAACATTTTACATGAAAATGTTTTTGGTGGGATTTCACATCTTTTTGTAAGTTGCTTATGACAATCTTCCATCTCCTAATTTAAAGGGTTGCGGGTGATTTACTACTAAAAATCCTGAAATACGTACCTGGGCCATCTTTTATACAATCTGCTTTTTACTGGATTCCCCATACAAACTTCAACCCCCTTTTTCCCCTAATGCCTTTTTCCACCCCTTTTCACCCTTACGGGGTGATTTTGGGGTTGAAAACTTATTCTATATCCTTCCCCATAACAAAAACTATCTACATACCAAATTTCAACTAAATCGGTTCAGCGGTTATTGATTTCCCATACATAATTCCACCCCCCTTTTCACCCCCTTAGGGGCTAAACATTTCAATTTTTTGAATTTTTTTGTTGTTTGTGGACTAATACTATCTTACATACCAAATTTCAGCTTCCTAGGACTTCAGGAAGTACCCTAGAGGTTTTGATGATCAACAGTGAGTGAGTGAGTCAGTGACGAAATCGGGGTTTTTTAGACATGAATAAAATCTAAAGTATAAGAGCTATGCAATTGAAAAATTTTATGCTTAATAAGTTTACTATTGACATCATATTCCGAGAGTTTTGTTTATCTATATATATAAATGCAAGTGTCCTGACTGACTGACTGACTGACTGACTGACTGACTGATTCATCAACGCAGAGCCGAAACTACAAAAGCTAGAAAGTTGAAATTTGCACACTAGGTTGCATTTGTAAAGTGTACAAGAGATAAGAAGCGATTTTGAAAAATTCAACCCCTAAGGGGGTTAAAAAGGGGATGAAAGGTTGTATGGGGTTCAAGTTTTAGTTTAAGCTAGGAATTTGAAACTTTGTGAAAATGTATTATATTAAAAAACAAGAAAACTAATTTCAGCGTTTTCAAAAATTCATCCCCCAAGGTGGTGAAAAAGGGGTTGAAAGTTTGTATGGAGATCAAATATTTTTGTGAGTGTGGGACTTGAAACTTTGTATGTGGGTATATTATTATAAGACAGGAAAAGTAATTTCAG
This sequence comes from Cydia amplana, assembly GCF_948474715.1. NCBI lineage: Eukaryota > Metazoa > Arthropoda > Insecta > Lepidoptera > Tortricidae > Cydia > Cydia amplana. Next base: position 12,644,652 of record NC_086071.1, on the reverse strand, counting down.
CGTTTTTAAAAATTCATCCCCTAACAGGGTTAAAAAGGGGTTGAAAGTTAGAATCCATTACAAATGCGTTGAAACTTCTTAGAAAGGCATAATAGCCGATTACAAAACAAAGTAATTGCGACGTTTTAGGAAATTCAACCCCTAAGGGGGTAAAAAAGGGGATGAAACTTTGTCTTGGGGTGCAAATTTTATTTCAAGCTAGGACCTTGAAACTTTGCAAAAAGGTATTAAATTAAAAAACAAGAAAACTAATTTCAGCGTTTTTAAAAATTCATCCCCCGAGGTGGTGAAAAAGGGGTTGAAAGTTTGTACGGAGATCAAATATTATTGAGGGTGCGGGACTTGAGTCTTTGTATAAAGCCATATTATTAGAACTCAAGAAAAATAATTTCAGCGTTTTTAAAAATTCATCCCTTAAAAGGGTTAAAAAGGGGATGAAAGGTTGTATGGGTTCAAGATTTATTTTAAGCTAGGAATTTGTACCTTTGTGAAAATATATTATATAAAAAAATAAGAAAACTAATTTCAGCGTTTTTGAAAATTCATCACCCAAGGTGGTGAAAAAGGGGTTGAATTTTTGTATAGAGATCAAATATTTTTGTGAGTGTGGGACTTGAAACTTTGCATATGGGTATATTATTATAAGACAGGAAAAGTAATTTCAGCGTTTTCGAAACTTCATCCCCTAACAGGGTTAAAAAGGGGTTGAAAGTTTGAATCCATTACAAATACTTTGAAACTTCTTAGAAAGACATAATAGCCGATTACAAAATAAAGTAATTGCGACATTTTAGAAAATTCAACCCTTAAGGGGGTAAAAAAAGGGATGAAACTTTGTCTTGGGGTGCAAATTTTATTTTAAGCTAGGACCTTGAAACTTTGCAAAAAAGTATTAAATTAAAAAACAAGAAAACTAATTTCAGCGTTTTTAAAAATTCATCCCTCGAGGTGGTGAAAAAGGTGTTGAAAGTTTGTACGGAGATCAAATATTATTGAGGGTGCGGGACTTGAGTCTTTGTATAAAGCCATATTATTAGAACTCAAGAAAAATAATTTCAGCGTTTTTAAAAATTCATCCCTTAAAAGGGTTAAAAAGGGGATGAAAGGTCGTATGGGGTTTAAGATTTATTTTAAGCTAGGAATTTGAAACTTTGTGAAAATATATTATATAAAAAAATAAGAAAACTAATTTCAGCGTTTTCGAAAATTCATCCCCCAAGGTGGTGAAAAAGGGGTTAAATTTTTGTATAGAGATCAAATATTTTTGTGAGTGTGGGACTTGAAACTTTGCATATGGGTATATTATTATAAGACAGGAAAAGTAATTTCAGCGTTTTTGAAACTTCATCCCCTAACAGGGTTAAAAAGGGGTTGAAAGTTTGAATCCATTACAAATGCTTTGAAACTTCTTAGAAAGACATAATAGCCGATTACAAAATAAAGTAATTGCGACATTTTAAGAAATTCAACCCCTAAGGGGGTAAAAAAGGGATGAAACTTTGTCTTGGGGTGCAAATTTTATTTCAAGCTAGGACCTTGAAACTTTGCAAAAAGGTATTAAATTAAAAAACAAGATAACTAATTTCAGCGTTTTTAAAAATTCATCCCCCGAGGTGGTGAAAAAGGTGTTGAAAGTTTGTACGGAGATCAAATATGATTGAGAGTGCGGGACTTGAGTCTTTGTAAAAAGCCATATTATTAGAACTCAAGAAAAGTAATTTCAGCGTTTTTAAAAATTCATCCCTTAAAAGGGTTAAAAAGGGGATGAAAGGTTGTATGGGGTTCAAGATTTATTTTAAGCTAGGAATTTGAAACTTTGTAAATATGTATTATATAAAAAAATAAGAAAACTAATTTCAGCGTTTTCGAAAATTCATCCCCCAAGGTGGTGCAAAAGGGGTTGAAAATTTGTATGGAGATCAAATATTTTTGTGAGTGTGGGACTTGAAACTTTGTATATGGGTATATTATTATAAGATAGGAAAAGTAATTTCAGTGTTTTTAATCATTCATCCCCTAAAAGGGTTAAAAAGGGGTCGAAAGTTTGAATCCATTACAAATGCTTTGAAACTTTTTAGATAGGCATAATAGCCGATTACAAAAAAAAGGAATTGCGACGTTTTAGGAAATTCAACCCCTAAGGGGGTAAAAAAGGGGATGAAACTTTGTCTTGGGATGCAAATTTTATTTTAATCTAGGACCTTGAAACTTCGCAAAAAGGTATTAAATTAAACAACAACAAAACTAATTTCAGTGTTTTTAAAAATTCATCCCCCATGATGGTGAAAAGGGGGTTGAAAGTTTGTACGAAGATCAAATATTTTTTAGAGTGCGGGACTTGAATCTTTGTATAAAGCCATATTATTAGATCTCAAGAAAAGTAATTTCAGCGTTTTCAAAGATTCATCCCTTAAAATGGTTAAAAAGGGGTTAAAAGATTGTATAGGGTTAAAACTTTATTTTAAGCTACGAATTTGTAACTACGTAAAAAGTTATTTCATTTAAAGAGAAGAAAACTATTGTCAGCGTTTTTCAAAATTCAACATTTAAGGTAGTGAAAAGGGGGTTGAAAATTTGTATGGAGGTCAACATTTTTTGTAAATACGGGACTTGAATCTTTGTATAATGACATATTATTAGAATACGAGAAAAGTAATTTCAGTGTTTTTAAAAATTCATCCCCTATAAGGGTCCAAAAGGAGTTGAAAGTTTGTATAGGGTTCAAATTTTATTTAAATCTAGGAACTTGAAACTTCGTAAAAAGGTATTTTTACCTATCAGCTATCAAAAAAACCTATTCAGCGTTTTTAAAAATTCATCCCCCGAGGAGGTGAAAAAGGGGTTGAAAGTTTGTATGGAGATCAAATATTTTTGAGAGTGCGGGACTTAAATCTTTGTATAAAGCCATATTATTAGAACATAAGAAAACTAATTTCAGCGTTTTTAAAAATTCATCCCATAACAGGGTTAAAAAGGGGTTGAAAGATTGTATAGGTTATAATTTTATTTAAAGCTAGGAACTTGAAGTTTCGTAAAAAAATATTGTATTAAGAGAAAAGAAAACTAATTTCAGAGTCTTTGATAATTCATCCCCCAAGGTGGTGAAGGGGGTCGAAAATTTGTATGGAACCCAAATATTTACTTGAGTGCGGGACTTGAATCGTTGTATAAAGGCATATTATTACAATACAAGAAAAGTAATTTCAGTGTTTTTAAAAATTCATCCCCTAAATGTTTAAACAGGGGTTGAGAGTTGGTAGAGGGTTCAAATTTTATTTAAAGCTAGGAACTTCAAACTTCGTAAATAGGTAGTTAGGTAGTAGGTTTTATTAAATAGTGGACTATATTGAGTTTTTATTCAGTTAGGGGCTTGAAACTTCGTAGCCAGGTTGTAAAGGCAAATCTCATGCGTTGTATAATAATTAACAAATGATTAACCGTCCCTACTGCTATCTTTTGCTGCATAATGTTCTAAGCTAAGGTAGAATTTATAACCACCAATAAGTACGTAACAATAAGTACGTGTAAGTACGTAAGAAGCAATCTAAGCTCTTATAAAACCCGTGAGCAGCAGTCGGGCAGAAGCACGCGCGGTGGAAGTCTCATTCTGGTACCGGCCCATACTACCGCTAAAGCTAAGAAATCCCTTGGTGTTTTAGGCGTCAGACTGTTCAACACGTTACCTGCTGAAATCAGAGATGTCCTTAGTGATTTCACATTTACTAGAAAGATTAAAAAAATGTTATTGGAGATGGCCTGCTACACGATCGACGAATTCTTCGACAGGGTGTCATTGATCCATACACACAATGTGAAAGTCTAAATCACTGTTTCGATGGGACCATGATGGGACATTACTTTCACTGTAAAATGTTATTTTTAATTTAGATATTTTAATATGGATTATTAGAAAGCCTTAATGTAACTATTTAAAATTATTTAACGAAACATGGAATTATTTTAGTTTTAAGTTTATAATTATGATCGACACGACATATGTATTTCTGTTCTGCTTTTATTTGTTGTTAAGTATGTTTACATTTAGTGAAATGTAATTATATTTTATGTACTCACTCCTAACATGTAATTAACGTTATCAATAAAATATGAATATGAATATGATTATGAATATGAATATACAAATCCACGCGTACGAAGTCGCGGGCAACAGCTAGTCTGATATAATCCAAACCCAAGTTATGAGGGTTCAAAAAAACGACGAAGCGCTTCGAGAAAAGGTAGGTAGTGCCCTTACGCTTCGCTTTGCTCGTCTTGGCAGATCATACGCCAAAGAAAAAGTAACGTCTTCAGCTTACACGGCTAACGCCGTATAGAATCCAGTACGGATATGATGGTCGACTCGTTCTCGTCTACGTTACAGCGTGATAAAACGGTGTACGTCACTTTGTATCAGGCGGTGTTAAAGTGACAGTTATTTTATCACGTGGATAAAACCATTCCATAATATGCCCGCAGCACTGAAAGCAAGGGATAGTAAATTAATAGAGCCTGTTAGTTACGGCCCAATTCGAACAATGCCTGTCGATCTGTCAGGGTCAAAAGTGATATTTTTGGTTGAAGAAATCTCAAACGAATTCGATCGAAGTGCATATTAAGATTTATATGTATTTAAATATTCTGCCATGTTTTCGTGGTCACCTAGATAATGTAGCCTGTAATGCCTTTACGTGTTCCACTACCAACATTTCTCAAGTTAATCAATAGTACTACCTCATCTTGTATCGATTATAAGTTCATATTATTTGCCGAGAGCCGTTAATTCGCGGAGATAAAATTGTAAAAGCTAAAGCTGGCGATCCATTTGCTGGTTTATATAAGACTTTACTTTGTGCACGTTCTCCATTCACCTAAGATTTGATATTGAATAACTACTACAAAATTGGCAGATAGACCGAGGTAGGATCGCTAACGGCTCGGCCACGACATTAAGCGACTCGCGACGGCGGCAGCGATAACCATAGGTTGGCGCGAAACACAGCGATTGGACCTTTGGTTCCCAATTATTTATGGTTGTCGCTGCCGCCGTCGCAAGTCGCTCAAAGTCGTGGCCAAGCCGTAAGACAAAATTGTGACTGGTTGTGAAGCAGACTTCACGCGCACGCAAACTCGCATTTTTGAGCCACTCACCGCTCGCTCGGCCCTCGAGTTATGAAAGGAAGTGAGGCGCAGTTGCGCCACGGTGGCGTCGGGCAGCACTCAGACAGCAGCCATAGAGTTGACTAGACGCCGACGCTCGGTAGACGCTAGTGTCGCTATTGTGGGTAGACGTTGGAGGGCAGCTGCAGCTGCATTACAGTTGTAACATTACTGCTTTGACGCGGGCGCTGTAATTGTCAAATTAATTAATAAAATAAGACACGCATGGAATGGCATAATCGCGGCAGTCCGCCAACGTCACCCATTTTATCAAGGGAATTGGCAGATACAATGCTAGCGTCTAAGCCGCAGCAGTACTGTTGCCGCAACAGTAATTTAGCTGCAGCTATCGGAATATCACCTGTAACGGTGACAATTACGGCCACAGAGTAAATTGTTCTAGTTGTGTTTTAGTTTGCTTTATTAGCAATCTTTCAAATGTGCCTACTTCGTTTAGTCTTGCTATGGTGGTCCTTGGCCTGCATGGCAATAGCCTTATGATTCTTGTTAACGAGTTTCCAATTCATAACAACGAACTTTAAAAGTACCTACCTACAGTTTCCGTAATAAGAACAAGAAAATACCTACAAACATTTTTTTTTTTCGATTAAAGTTTCAAATTTCATTTCATCTTTTCAGCCATGACGTATCGCCTTCTGAAATGGATTCGAACTGCTATAAGTTTTGGAATGATTTCACCGTTGGACAAGTTTTAACGAGACGCTATTGACTCTGAGCTTGTCGCAAGCTAAGCAACTTGTAAATCCTTATTTAAACAACAAAACTTTCAATAATGTGTCGCTTAAGTATCAGAACTTTCAATGTAACTCGTGATATTCTTCCTTTTGGCGCTAGACTTGGCTTTGTAAGGTGTACACAATATTAGTTTAAACTGTCAAGATTTTTCACTAATACGGTAGTTAATCGCGTATAAATAAGTTTGAAAATTAACGTTTGGAAAACGACATTTGTCTTTGTAGTCTCGAAGAAGGACTGTCATTTTCATATGCGGGAGTTTTTCGATCTAGGTACCTGTACAGCATCAAACAAAGGGTCTAGCCGCAATCCCATAGTGAAACTGCCCCTGGTGTATACCTTATATCTTTCTTAGGTGCGTTTATTTGTCTTATTATAAGATATCGTTTTACCAAATTTCAAGGCTAGAATCCCCTTGGTTTGGCTAAAAAAAAATTTTTTTTTAAATAGTTTTTATTTTTTTGTAGCTAAACTACTAGGTTCGATTGTTTTGAAATTTGGATGTTAATTGCATCTAATATTAGTATATTTTCAAAAAAAAATCAAGGTTGTAACTTGTTTACAAAGGCTTAATTTTTTTTTTTAATTTTTTAAACTTTTTTTTTAATACTTGTGAGATAGCGACAACCTCAATTTTTTGTTATTTAATGCAGAATATACTATTGCATAAAATATATTTTTTGTAAAAAAATCCATTTGGAGCAGCAAGGTAAAAATGTCTTACTAATGCATACAGGCCGTCCTTCTTACGTACTTTAGGGTGGTTCACGTTTGTATGGGAAAAATTCAAACTCTAGCTAGAAGAAGCGGCACCCCCTTATTTGGTTACACTTATTATGCTGATAATGTACACCAAGTTTTGTAACTTTATCTCAACTACAAGGGGGTGCTCAACCACTTTGAAAATTTTCAACGTTGTATGAAATCCAAAGCTAAATAATTTTTTTTTTATATAAGTAGTTGTTTTCACATTATTTGTAAATGTGATTTATAAGTTATTAAATAAAAAAATATATTTCTTTTTTAAGAATTTTTCAGGTGAATTAAAAAAAAACTTGAAATATTATGAAAAATATAAATAAATATATTTTTTTATTTAATAACTTATATATCACATTTACAAATAATGTGAAAAAAACTACTTATATAAAAATCTAAAAAAAAATAATTAATTTAGTTTGTTCTATTCTATATGTGTTCTATTTTATTTATATAAAATTTGGCTAAGGGTTGAACAAACACTCCAAGGACACTGTATGTTGATATCACTCGACGTGACTGTATTAAATATTTACAGGTGCCATGTAAGCACGAACAAATGACGCCGGAGTAAGGATAGTTTAAGTAAGAGTGGCGTTACTAAGTTAGCGGGATGTTTTACCAGAAGACCGTACAATGCGTACGTTGTTCAGTACTATTATATTTTTTTACATTTTCACAAAAATATAATCAATTATAGTTCTACTAGTACAATAAGCATACCATATCTGCCACCACCTAGCGAATAGTTCTCCAAATAGTTAATGTAGTATGTAATTAAAATATGTGATGTTTTTTATAATTATTAACCCTTAAACAGGCCTGACGAATTTTTTACTTTTGATTACTGATTCGGGTTATTACCATTAATTCAATAAAAAAAACCTAGTGGTTTTTGTATGCCCTCTGCCCATTAAAAATGGTGCTGCGTGGCACATATATGGCCACTGCCTTGTTAGCCATACAGAGTAGTTTTAAGGGTAAGTCACGTCTTCACGTGTAATCGATAAAATAATAAAACCACAATTTAATTAAGAAAATAGAGGTCGCGCGGATATCGTAGCTCGTAAGATTAATCGTTTAATAAATATTTAATTTAAAAACCAAAGGAAAATATAATATAATTGCAATATATTTTTCTTAGATTGAATGACTTTTGTACTATGAGGATTCATTCATAGTAATGAATCTTACCCTTAAATGTCATGTAAACTCCCTGCAGGGCAGAGGCCACTTATAAACCACTCGAACGTGCCCCAGACGGGCAGAGGGTTCATACGAACCACAAACTTTTAGATCGAATATTTTATCAGAAAACAATAACTAAGGTAAGTTATGACTGACTAGACATACATTATCTAATAATCTACCATAAAAATACAAAACAAAATACAGTACTTTTTTTCGGCGTAGCGAACTTATACAGCGGGAGAAACGTACAAAAACTGCCATTTGTTGTCGATTTGAACTTGACAACTAAATTGTCAAAGAAACTTATTTTGACACCTGTCATATTTTTACGTTCCGATATCACCCACTTAATAGACTTTACGGCAATGACATTTTGCGGTCGTTGTATTTACTCAGCTCGTCAAAAAAAATCATTTGCTATGTGGTACTTATAGATACACTACCTGTTTAAGGGTTAATGTAATTTTAGTGTAATGTTTTAAATTTTAATACTTATCTTTAATTGTACTTTAATTAAACTTGTCTTTTGTCCCATAAAAAAAAATGTATAAAATATTGAAAAATAGTTATTTCTATACTTTGCGTTCAAAAGTATCTGCTACAATCCTATTGTTCTGCAAATAGAAACATTATCTCTTTATGTAATACCATTGATTATCTCAAGGTTAAAAAATAACAAGGTTAAACAGGATGAAAGGGATAATCCTACATATTTTTTGGATTTATTAAAACGGCGTAGAAGTCTATCTAATCGGACAAAATAAAACCGGCCAAGTGCGAGTCGGTCTCGCGCACGGAGGGTTCCGCACCATCAACAAAAAATAGAGCAAAACAAGCAAAAAAACGGTCACCCATCCAAGTACTGACCCCGCCCGACGTTGTTAACTTCGGTCAAAAATCACGTTTGTTGTATGGGAGCCCCACTTAAATCTTTATTTTATTCTGTTTTTAGTATATGTTGTTATAGCGGCAACAGAAATACATCATCTGTGAAAATTTCAACTGTCTAGCTATCACGGTTCGTGAGATACAGCCTGGTGACAGACGGACGGACGGACGGACGGACGGACGGACAGCGGAGTCTTAGTAATAGGGTCCCGTTTTTACCCTTTGGGTACGGAACCCTAAAAAGGGATCAATTTACAAAATTTTCCTATAATTTTGTTCGTAAACAGTGTACACGGTATAGTGTGGTGAGCGACTGCAGGGCGGGGCGGGGCGGCCGAGTATTAGGGGCGATTAGGACCAGTCGTCTGCCGAAGCCAAGCTGTAGCGCTACCTAAGTTCTAACGCGAAAAGGCTTTGCCAACCGACGGCGGACTTTGATCAATATTCGGCGTGTGATTCGAAGCTTGGTAAGACTGGGCTACCTACTTACTTTGTAGTATTAAATAAATGCGGTATGATCAAAATGGCAGAGGGTTTTATTCCCAATTCAAGTTTAAAAACATGTTACACTTGTGAAGATACTATGCCGAGCCTTTTCCAATAATAAAATTTGTTCTTGTAATAAATTACCAGAAAAACACAAAGCCATTCCCCCTTCTCAATACGGCCATGATTAATCCAAAAGACTACGGAAAAAAACACGCAATTTAAACGAAGACAAAACAACCCCATTGAAATGCTCCTGAAATGAGAGCCTAACAAAAGCAGATATTTATCTCAAACAAATAAAACGCTATGACAGTTGATTACCTTATCAACACAACTTTATGGCTACTATTAAAGTCTTTGGGGCAACAATGGCCGACTCAAGAATATATTTGTTCCAAAAAATTCGAGCTGCACAACGTTTGAAGAACAATGTTACGTAAGCGAAGGAAGGTAGGTATGAAAAGAAAGAATTCAGAAGTGCTGAATGCAATTCCCTCATGGGGCGCCTAGTCGGTGAGCGCGGAGCGTTGCAAATCGCCCATTCAGCACTTCAGCTGGTTTAGAATATTCAAACGGCAACATTATATTTTATGTCGCCGGCGTCGAGCAATAAGTTCGTATATTACCATAATGCTTTGCCGAACCCGAGTATGAATGCCTGAGCACGAGCATTGTTCGAACAGTTTTATTCTATTACACGACTAAAACTTTAAAGAGGACTGTCTGCCGACTGGGACAGCTATAAGCACTAAATCAAAACTTTACCGTTAGGGGCGCGTCCCTCGTCGAGTAGTGTTCACGGGACACGCCTGGGAAATGGGTGGGCTTGCCGAATTGTCTATTTTCCATACGTTTAATTAATAAGCAAGCTTTTATATAGGTACGTAAGTATATAAACATGCAAATATTGTCACACAGGCACACGTATCGTCTTCCTTTCCAGCCAAAGCACGCAGGTAGGTGAAACCTAATACAGCTTTTATCAAATACCAATACTTTGTCTTGTATCTTTCTTGTAAGGAGAATTAAGGGCCTACCGCGAACCACTTCCAACGCTTGCCTCTCCCTCTTCCCTCTATTTGCCTTTCTACCGTTCGAATATGCGAGAGCAATAAAGAGGCAGATAACTAAATTTCGATTTTCGCAATAGGACCTTTGGTCGCCTGACGGTGCCAATTAATAATCGTGTCCGAAGCACGTCACACGCCAGTAGCGCGTCGTTAGCTTGACGTCCACCGTAAATCATATCATGCCAATGCTCTGTCTCACCATTCAACCATCAAAAACGTTAATAACGTGTATGATATAGGCGCTATAGAAAAAAGAACTGGCATAACATTTTGGGCAAAATATGACCAAAAAGCAAAATAGTAAATAGTTACTATAGAGTAAGTCAAACTCAAACAGTACAGCACCAAACAGTAGGTAAACAGTAGGTATAATGTTACGCTTAAGGTGACATTCCGATTGCAACTGCAGCTGCATTTGTGGCCTTAACGCGGGCGCTGTCACACTAAGATTTTCCTTCAAAAGTGAAAATTGATAAAGAATCGAATTTATTTCAGGCTGTCTTTTCCCCTCTAATATGGATATGTTCTGAATGTTAAGGTGAAAAGTCGCATATGCAGCATGAACATGAAATCTAAGTTAATTTACATCTCGTGCTACATTGATATATTATAATCTTTCACTTGCTCAGGACTCAAAATTAGCACTCGAATAAATATCTATAAATATCTAACTTTACTGTCTTGTTGCACAAATTACTATTCTCACTGGCGTACACCTTCACGAAGTTGGCAATCCCTTATTTGTTTAGTTTGAGCTTTGAACAATGTTTCTGGAAAATACGTATTTTTAGTTCGATGTAAAATATATCCGGTCTGCGAAGTTGCAAATAGATCTCGGGAACTCGACAGACGCCCGTTGAAGTTCTCCAGAACCTCGGAAAAATCTCTTATAATCGTAAGATTTCCACGTATATTTTTACGCTTATTACTTGGATAGTAGTAACCTGTAACTTACATGATTGGTTTAACTGTTAGTGTAGGTTGGTTAGTATAACTAAATAATGATTGGTTAATATAAGTAAATAAGAGCGTTTGTTCCCAGAGACAAGATCTCGAACTGTTCTAGGCCCTTTGAAGATCTCATTATAGTTCGAAACTAGGTATTCCAAAGTTGTTGAATTAATAGAGTACTCTATCGGTTTCTAGACAATGATGTTTGGGTCAGGTGGGGTAGGTACGAGTCGAGGGAGATTGTGAAGTGTTTCTCTAATCTCGGTGTGTCTCTTATCACACTAATTTCCTTTGCGTAAATACAAGGTTCGTTTAAATACATTAATGCTACAGTTTTTAAGAAAAAATAGAGTTTGTTAAATGCCAAAGTTTAAGTTGGTGGCACTTATGTAGATACAAAACCCTGATTTTAAATTTTAAATGTGCGTAGTCTTCATGCTATCACCTTCAACAACCTTTTCTTTAAAATGCATCTATCGTGATAATATTAAGGTTCAAATTTATGTAAGAGTCCGAGCCCAAAAAAATATCTCATAAAATTCATATTATATGTCACACAGAAGTTTTGCCTTAAAGGCGGGTCATTTTCATACAAAAGTTTTTGCAGCTTTATGGCGTTTTCGATAGGTAAATATTGTTCAGTTATTAATGTTTCAAGGTATAAAAAGAATACATACTCATTCGCTCCAAGTTGCTAAAATTGATAGAATTATCGTGTGATGTTTTAAATTTTTTATACAAAATGTGTAATGCACAATTGAACTAAATAAAATTAACTAATAGGTACCTATGCACATTATTTTGTATACTGGCGAAAAACGTGACCATGGTTGACCAAAAGATAGTAGTATGTAATAGGTAATTATATGAAAACGTTTTAAACGTTCCCTAAATACCCCAAAAAACTGCCGAAACTTCAACATGGAAATTTACCTGCGCTCATCCACCTTGAAGCGAAATATTTACTTACTTATTCGAAAACAACAATATTTCTTTTTTATTACTGCTAAAAATAATTTCTGAACAGTCATCAATTATGCCAAACATGGGATATTGCAATCAGATTGCGCAATTATCCAACAGTCACAGTCGTTAAGGTGAAATTTTAATTTCGCTCACGATTTAGTATCTCAATTGATTCGATCTGAACATGCTATAAATAAGTACCTACATAGAGAGGGGTTAAACTCATACAAAAACATATCCATATAGATAAGTAACATCTTTCGTATCGTATTCAAACGTGACCGTAATATGAACTGTATTCCGCTGAATGTAAAGTATAGGTTTATTATTACGCAATTAGATGAGATGCGAAATTGAGGAGGTAAATATTATATATCACATGTTGCTCGGTACGGTGTCGACCTACACACAACTGTCGGTAGTGATTGATGGGCTGTATATTAAATAAACCGTCCCAATATAGCGTTTCAAACACATCGTTTTCTATTACAAAACAAAGATTGATCGATCGCCCTGGAAGAAACGAGTCACATCACTTAGAATACCTACAGTCTCCTTACAAGGTTTTCAGTAAGGCCCGTTGCCATCAATCAAGTGTTTTAAAAACCCATTACGCACTTTGAATGATGAGTATATCAAGGAGATATATTGTCGGTAACGCAAAGTTCTGGAATCTCCCTAACGACGCGGCAAGCGCTTGATGAGAAACTTCTGATTTGTAAGGTCGCGTCGCCCACTGTGGATCCAGAAAACAAAGAAATATTTTACTCGTGTAATGGATTGAAGTGAGCTTCAAACTTTTCACATTCAGCAAGTTTTCGAACAAATTTATCCCTTGAGAAGCGAGTGCTATACATCAAACTCAGAGCAATTTCAGACACTTGTTTCATGAGACGTTTACAAGTCGTTGAAATTAATCCTATTGTTATTACTGGGTTTCGGATCCGGGGCATACTTAGTGTCAGGGGTTTAAGAGCTGTTTGTTTGGGTTTCCCAGGTAACCACAGCGTTACCTTTGTAATTCCCTTAAGTCTGTCCGGTCTGTCGTAGACGTCGTAGTGAATTGTCGACGAACTATTTACTCGTATTCCGTTTTGTGCAAAATTCTATAAAGCGAGCGGCCCTGAAGATAAATTGTTTTCTAATAGGTCAACGATCTGTAGAAGGGCCATCCTATTTCTCGGTGCCTAAAAATCGGTAGGTACTCTTATTAAAAATGAGGCATTAAGTAATATGCTATCGTTTTCGCCCATGCGCATAATATGAATATGTACTCGTAGACTTATAACCAGGCATCGGAGTTTTTGTCGCATGGTAAGACTAATGGCAAGCTATGGAGTCGACATTTGCCATAAATGTAAACTCTTATTCATACTCATACTCATGATTAATTTTATGTAATATGAGAACAGATTACTAAATAGTTACTACGTATATGAGTTTAATTTATTACACCTCATTTGTTGCAATAGAGCCGAAAGTGAATGGAACTGTCACCTAAGAAAATAACCTTCCGCAATTAAGAAAGTTATGAATTAATTCTATCACTACTGTCACTGATTAGTTGTTTACTTGAAAGATATTTTACGTTTCAACATGTGTCCGTCTATACTTTCATACTTATTTAAACGAGAAATTGGAAAGATTAATCAGATGTGCGATTTGGACGTATCAATTTTATCAGCGGTCAGTACCTACATGACATTAGGTCTTTCGCAGCGATGTAGTTTGTATAGTTTAGTAGTTTTAATTACCATTGTATCAATCAAATTAGCATAAGTTTTAAATGAATAAATATTATCTTATCTCTTATCTTATCTAGTTATATGTTAAAATAGTTGAAGTTATGAATTCATAATGTAAGTAAGAAATATTTTTTTATATAATTCGACTAAGATAATATACACGACCGACCGCTCTAAAGGCATTTTAAGATAAATTAAATAAATGAGTATGAGTATGAATAAGAGTTTACATTTATGGCAAATGTCGACTCCATAGCTTGCTATTAGTCTTACCATGCGACAAAAACTCCGATGCCTGCTTATAACTAAATATTGATATTTCACATCATTTCATTTCATATCCTAAGTATGTTAGTGACGCAGATATTTTGCATAAATTATTCAATTTTTTTTTTCAAATTCAAATTAATTTAATACGAAGGTATATAACCAACTTTTTTGTTTTGTTAACTTTACTATGTAATAAACATGACCATTATGTCTCTAGTTTTCCAGTAATAATTATTTTGAGAAAACTTTTTTTTCTATGTATATACATATGTACAATACATACATGCTATTTCGTGCATGTGAATCTCATGTTTTGGCAACACTTTTAGGAGCTTTTGTTTAACTATTAAACTTATGTATAATAGGTAGCTTCAAGTCTTTTCTAACTCCGAGGTAAACCGGTATTACAAGCATCTTCATGAGTATGTAAATACCGTAAAATGGGGTGAGTAGGGGCACAACTGACATTCAAACCTCGATAACATTTTATTTTTAGATATGCAAACGAATAGTGTATAAGTGTTCCGGACGTTGTATTTAGTTTTTATTTTATTTTGGGTAGTTCCATTTCATAACTTTGACGATAAACAGGACATCCCGCCTCACCCCGTAGTAGTCCCTCGTAATTGGGGTGAGATGGGATTTCATACAAAGCTGAGCTCCATTTTAAATTGGAATACATTATTTTTGTAGCAGTAGCCTTAAAATTCCATTTCCACCCCCCTTTCATCCCTTCTCTCCCCATTCATAACTCAACTCTCCCCGCGAACCCTACTCACCCCATTTTCCCGTACCTAACAAACTTAATTCCACGTGCCGCGCACTTATATCAACAGCATAATACTTTGCAAAGGGTTGAAGTTATAAAACTTTCAAGACAATAACTCGGGTGAAGTGAACTGAAGTTAGAATAGTTGATCCCGACGTGTCGCGGTCGCCCGTTGTTTTAATGGCAAAGTTTTGATTTATCGCCCCCCCGCGGATCAGGGCGCGGCTCCGATGCTTTTAATCAAAATGAATATTCGAATGGTTGACTTTAAAGTAATATTGTAGTTTTATCCGCGTAACTAAACAGTGCAAAAACCAGGACAGATTACCGTGGTAGACTATAGATGCACCACTTTAAACAAAAAATAGAATTAATTAATTGAATTCATTAATTAAATAGATAAAGTAATAAACAATTTTTTTTATAGGTGTAGTTCGTAATAAGACATGTCTTGAGGGTACTTGCCAGGTAATGACTGGAGGCTTTTGAGATGTGGCTATGGAGAAGAATGGAAATAATAAGTTGGACAGAGAGAAAGACGAAGGAGGAAGTATTGCGAATTGTTGGAGAGAAAATCTACTAAGGACCATTAAAAAAAGACGAGGCAAAATTATAATAGGTCACTTGTCAAGACACGGCACGCTCTTTAAAATCTTATTATCAGGCAATATAAAAGCTAGAAGTCGCGGGTTCAAACCCCGGCTCGTACCAATGAGTTTTTCGGAACTTATGTACGAAATGTCACTTGATATTTACCAGTCGCTTTTCGGTGAAGGAAAACATCGTGAGGAAACCGGCGGACTAATCCCAATAAGGCCTAGTTTACCCTCTGGGTTGAAAGGTCAGATGGCAGTCGCTTTGGTAAAAAACTAGTGCCTACGCCAATTCCTGGGATTACTTGCCAAGCGGACCCCAGGCTCCCATGAGCCGTGGCAAAATGCCGGGACAGCGCGAGGAAGATGATGATAAAAGCTAGAAGAGGAAGAGTAAACCAAAAGCAAGCCATAAAAAGAAATAGCAAATGTTGTGACTTTCAGGGACCTAAAGAACTTGGCCGAGAACCGCGAAAACTGGCACTTGCGCGAAAATAAGCTGCAAAAAGTGCCAGGCTTTTAAGGTGCAGTTAGGTTCAGAAAACGGTTTAAAAAAAGTTGTAGCGCTTCTTTTTGCAATCTTGAGGCCTTTCTCGAAGGACTTCTGCGATTCGAATCCTGAGTTTTTGACTTTTACTCGATAGAAAAAAAACACGAACATAGGTCTAAAATGCACTTTATAAATGGAGGTATAACCAATTATGCGCAAGAGTTAAAAATATTAAAATTGCTTCTAAAAATCGGCAATATCATGCTTAAGGGGGAACTCAGCGATTACTTTTATTTTAATTAAACGTATGTACAAAAATTTTAAATTAAAAAACATGATATCCGCGCGCCCGGACACGCACTTCCATCTCGCTCACGCTTACGCACAGTGGGAGTGAGAGAAGAACACGAACTTACTGGGCCTTAAATTGTGATCAATTTTAATTACTCACGTCCAAAACGTTTCACTTTTTCACAACGCTTTTAGGTAATGAAAAAATTGGCCACTTGCGTATCTATCTGCTGCAGTAATGTGTAATCTATGGGTCAGGCTAGGCCCCGAGGACCGCTCCGACTTGATTATTTAGTCTTTAGTGCACCGGCGGGGCGTTGCACGTTGTTGACGCTGTGGACATTAGAAGTTGCTGCGCCACTGCACTGGAAATTACCTAAATATTGCATGTTATAAGAGATGAAAATACATTGGACTAGTACTATATTCATGTATTTGGCATTGTGTAATAAACAATTCAAAACCTGTGTAGTTAGGTAGATTCAATGCTGAACTTAGCGCAAAACGCAAATGAAAGACTCCATGAAGCTGTCTAACTAGTAAAACGATTAGTCGTGCTGATTTTTTCTGATCTTTTTAAATTTCTTTTCATAGAGGCAGATCCTCTACACGAAAATTTTGCTATTATACGGGACAACCATTTAGTTGCGTAATCAGCAAAAATACCTACGCATAATCACAATGCAATCTTTTTAAATTTCTTTTCATAGAGGCAGATCCTCTACACGAAAATTTTGCTATTATACGGGACAACCATTTAGTTGCGTAATCAGCAAAAATACCTACGCATAATCACAATGCAATGCAAATCGCATGCACCTGTCGAGTCCCAGTTGCCGCGACTGGGTCAGATTACCCCTTTCCGCACACAAATTGCTTTGCCAATTGTAGCGCCGAGCCCAGTGTAGTCTGGCATCTGTCTCTGCCTCGACAATTCTCGGATGCCTTCGGAGTACACACGGGAAGGGGGTCAAGTTAGGTTGGCGTTCGTATCTGTTACTCATCGAGCGAGTAAGTCCACATCCGTACGTGACGATGTTATTGCAATTGTTTATCTCGCTCTGACCATTGCCGGAAGCTTTCCAGTATAAGTCTGACCTCAAATTATTAGTAGTTTCTAGTAATCTCGACACTGGTTAGGGAGAGCGAACGCTCGACGCCGTTCGATCGATGTAGGAATACAAGGCTTGGAATGACTCGATACGTGCATAGCTTGCATACGTGAGTATATGGCTTGTTACTGAAACACGCTGCGAATAATTATTATCATTTATTTTCCATTAGTGCCTTTGTGGTTGTTTTAATTATGTTTTCAGTTTATTTAATATTGGTTTGTTAGTGTACGGGCTAATTGGGAATTATGCTGTTGAAAATGAGAATGTTATTCCTTAAGAGCCAACAGGAGTGGTCATTTCTCCATACAACGTACTCAACTGTTTCCTCCGTGGGTTTTGAAGCTAGAGCAATAATTTTTTCAACACAGATTAATATTGTCAATATCTGTGTCGGACCGTTTTGCTTTTTTTGATATTTTTGTTTTTTAAGGCGCTAGAGCCCTTCAAAAATGGCTAAAATTGCCTAATTGACTATGCCGCAATGAGAGCTGTGACATTCAAGACTGATATAAATTAGCCAAAAAAGCAAAACGGTCCGACACAGATAATTTTATAATCATTTAGTTTTCCAAATTTGGTTACGATTGGTTAAGTTTTAGAGGAGGAAACACTCGAGTACGTAACCTCGATTTTTGAGATCTTTACGCAGGATTTTTCGCCTTGTCCTTATCGCACTAGTTTCAGGAGCCGCTTCCGTTAGCGAGACGGGTATATTTACCTAAAATATTTAAATCTCAGCTCCTGTTTCGTCTTAATATAAGTAATAGGTATCGTTCTCGTTCTATGGCCCGCCGCACACGACCTGCACGACCAACGATGTGCGGAGATGGGTCACCCGCTGCCCGCTCTCGGTCGCGGGCATATGGGTTTTTTGAACAACTCGCTCGCCAGCGGCGTGGCCATGTATTAATCGCCTAAATCGCCATAGTTAATCACTACTGAACCGTCGTGTTAGTTGCCAGGGCAATATAAATGAAATCAAACAAGAAAATAAGATGACTTATTCGTGATTACGAGCAGCTATACCTAACTTACTAACTTGTTTTATTTTAACACAATAACCACTTTTTTACGTGAATGGTAAAACTAAATATAACGCACCCTGAATGAACGAATCATAAATAACGAAACTGTGGACGAATTCTTGATTATTTTCGTACCTAATTGTTTTATTGTAATTTGTGTCTATATATATAGATTGTTGTTGTTTGTCAGATAATTAATTCTTCGAATAAATAGGTAATATCCAAGACAATGTTTCAATAAGAAAATGATATCATCATTCAATTTAATTTAAATCGTTTAAGATTTAACTTCAAAGAAATATATTTCGTTATATTTATAAGGTTTCTGTAAATTTGAATGTTGTTATTTTAGACTTATATGTACTTACATACAATCGAAGTTACGCTCTTTTTATAACGTGGAAATAATATAACCCTGCACTTACGACTCCCAAAAGTCTTGCATAAACATTTAAACCCGGCACAATAAAAGTAGCAAAAACACTAAACAAATGCTGACCGGATCAATTCAGGGATAAATTTAAACCCCGATAAAACTTCTAATTCAGTACGAACCGTCCTAAATCTACAAGGCGCCAATCACGCTCCTCCAGTGTATTCGGGGATTGTAGGGGATAAAAAAATGGGTCCACCTGAGAGCCTGCAGGCGACGTGACGGTCTGTTTAGGCTCTTATGGCCGGGTTCCCATCAATCACGGCAGTTTTTCTGGCCGATCGGGCCCAAAGGACGAGAGATGCAGGCGACGTCCCTTGACGAACGTCCGAACACATTCCATTTGGGATTCGCAAACGCGATAAACATACAGCGGTCTTGACGTTGTTTTGTGGTTTCTTTATGCGTAATAAAGTACCGTTCCCTGAAAGGTTCTGGAAAAGTGAATATACCTTCGTCAATATAACTGACAAAAGCAGGATTACTCCGTGTGTGCGTGTAAAAACACACCACTTCACATAGTATAATAGAGCACGCAACGAATTTATATTTCTGTAAGATATTTCTTATGTTAAGACGGAGGCTAGCAAAGAACAGTTGTGCCAATGTCCATACAACACCGCGTGTCTCATGTTATCTAATTACAGGCTTCAGCTTTGCCCCGCCTCGCCTCGATGTTGATAACATTCTTCGCCAGTCTGCCTGTGACCACGAACGTAACGTCATGTTCGAATAGTCAGGCCAAATAATAAACGTAAGTGCACGCGATTAATTCCCGTGTTTAGTTTTAAACAAAATAATTAAATTTCACATTGAGGCGGTTCAAATTTCGTGAACCTCAGGACAAATCCGGACTTGAGTCGTACATAGGTACTTTACAGTCTACTGGACCTTCGTTAATATGGCAGCGTCATTTTTGTGTTGCAGGACGCAGCAAATGGTTGGTTGACCCTAACACTCCGCACCTTCGTTGAGCTCTGGCAACCTTTCTCACCGACAGGACCACAACACTATGAGTAGGGTCTAGTGTTATTTGGCTGCGATTTTCTGTAAGGTGGAGGTACTTCCTCAGTTGGGCTCTGCTCTAGATCTGGAATGACATCCGCTGTGCTGTGCCCTACCACACAAAACATTCACAGTGCCTAAACCTCGCTTTTGGACGTAGTTTAAGGACATACCCGGGTCTAAGATAATAGTATATAAATATATTTGACGGGATTACATGCTTAACTCATAAACTCTAAATAAATTTGCCTAATTCAGACAAGGGCGTTGTGACAAAACATTGCCTTTATAATGCGATAAAAGGTCCACTCAAAAAGGACCTAACATTAACAGTAGGTATACATTTTAAGTTGCCCCGTACCGTACCTAATTTGTCCTAAAGGAGATTGCCAAAAAAGTAAAAATATAAGCACAGCGATTTTATGCATACATTATGTGTTTAACTAACTTGTATTCGTAACGTATTCGTATTTTAGAATTCGTTTTCAGCATCGACATCGTAGACAATACAATAAGAAGCAACCAATAAATAATTATAGTTTCAACCCTATTTTTTACTAGGTACTTAATAAATATGGATGGAATAAATCATTTTTCATTAGAATGTGATAATGATATTGACAAATTATAAACTGAATTCAAGCATCAGTCTGGAAATGAACACTGTTAAGTACTTGAAAACTAAGTAAGAGTAAGACTGGCTATAAAATATAAACTTTCCCATAAAAATAAGAAAATAGATAAGTCAAAAAGGAGAATAAAACGTGTTCAATGGCAACAATATCGAAATTATAATTATAAGAAAGCTCTAATAAACAAATCGCATAAAAACATTAGGTTATTTCCTAATCTATGTATTGAGCAATATGAAAATGACGATCAGAAAACGACGATCAGACAATTCAGAGATTACCTTAATTAAGATTTACTAATTCGAAAATGTAAATGTCGCTATCGGAAAATTTAAATTCAAAAGAGCATTTTAAAGGAATTACTTAAGTACATTTTTTTGAAATAGTAATTACTCTTCCGAAAGTTCTTTGTAGACCTGCTCCTTGAAATGTCTCCTTTCAAGGAAATAATTACCGCGATTGAACGAAGGCACCTTTTTAACCTTAAAGGATACAAAAGGACCTTAAACCGCCGGTGAATCGTTACGTTAATGGGGAAAATCGTTCAATTTGAAAAATAAATGTATTTTCGAAGGAACGGAACAGTATTAGGTATGTGTACAATGGGCCATTTTATTTAAAGTTGTCTCTTACACTTTTTTTTGTTCAAATTTGGGATGTTTTATGTTATTTCTACTCAGAATCGCGGGCTCTTTTGATCCTAATAAGAGAAATAAAGTGTCCCAAAATTTCCATACATTTTTCGATCTTTCCATTCCGTGACTGCCATACAAAGTCTATGAAAAATGGTAACGGAATAGAAATAAAAACCTTAGGACACTTTTCTTCTCCTATTAGGATAGAAAGAGCTCGTGATTCTGAGTAGAAATAACATAGAAATTCGCAAATTAAAAAAAAAGTTTAGACAACTTTAAATAAAATGGCCCAAATTGGTTGTGCATATCACAAAATGTTTAGGTACGTTAGGTTAGGTTAATTGAGCAAAAGTTTGGCTCGGTTTTTCAAAACCTGAAAGCTGCACGCTGAAAATCAGCGCTGCAGCCTCCGAGCTGTAGCACGATGCCGAGCCTTTTTACAGGCACGCTTAGTTTAAATAATTAATTATAATAATAATAATAAATTGTATTATAAATAAAACACATAGCACAATATGTCAGGGGTCTCCGCACTAGGCTACGCCTGTATCGCGGGGAACCAGTTACAGTAAAAAAATAAAGTAAGTATTGAAATAAATTGTTTGTACTGTTTATGTGTGTTTGAAATAAAATATTTACTAGCGTGAGTCATCCTTAAGTCATCCATTTTTAATTATGTGAGAAGAATAGGCACCAAGTACCTTCAAGTGTAAAAGTATGCAGCATAAAATTTTACCGCTAGTGCTGACCACAGTGCTGACCCTATTTGCCCTAGTTTACCGGAAAGTACTTCTGAACACCTACACATTATTCACACTGTTTTCAAGGTGCTTTTACTTGGCTTTCGCGCTTTGTGGTTTAATGATTTATCCCAAGATGGCCAATGATGACAATACTTTATCTAAACAAAACAAACGTATTTTTTTTAACTAATAATACTAAAGGTCGTTTCTCAAAAAGTTGGCACCGCCACCTGTCAATAGGTTTATGTTAGAACTTTTTTTTCATTATGTATTATTCACACTGTTTTCAAGGTGCTTTTACTTGGCTTTCGCGCTTTGTGGTTTAATGATTTATCCCAAGATGGCCAATGATGACAATACTTTATCTAAACAAAACAAACGTATTTTTTTTAACTAATAATACTAAAGGTCGTTTCTCAAAAAGTTGGCACCGCCACCTGTCAATAGGTTTATGTTAGAACTTTTTTTTCATTATGTATAATTTTTATATATAAAATTTTAACACATATTTAGAGAGACTTTTTACACAGAGGCCTAATACTTTGAAAAAGATTTAATAGATATTGATTACAAAAAAAAATATTGTAACTACGTTTATCCGCTAACCTGTCGTGTCCCAACGCGAGGTACTGATGTTCCGAGCTATGAAAACCACATAAATTATTGACGTAATTTAACGTCATTGCCGGATTTTATTAACATATATCCTTAACTTTTAAAGTATTACTATCGCATAACAATATTATGCTTATATTTTAAGTTATTCGGCTTCAAAGTTTGTCCAAGGCAATTTTTGACATTCACCTGTCGCGTCACGTTCACGATGATTGTATAACCCCCACTGCACCTTTCCCGTCTTACTCCGCACGAGCCGAAGGCGTCAGTCATCAGCTATCTCCTGGTAGGACGAAGACGTGGTTATTGTGCTCCGCAAATAAAACACAAACGAGAAAGTATCGGAAATTGGAGTTTGTAATTGGTAAGTACTCCTTATCCTGGCGTGGATATCTTGCTAATTGGGTGACCTATCGCATTACTATTAAGATATGTAACGTAATCAATAGTTTAGTTTTATATGCCTAAGTATGGAGTTCATCAAGCTAATACATTTTGTGTATTTGCGATATAACTGCCATTTTCCCCATCACCTGCATATCGTTCACCTGGCTAAAACTGCCAGGTGGATGAGATTTTGCGACAGGTTAATGTCACTGATACCACAACTAATACTCGTAACTATATAATTGTATAGCGGTTATATCGCTTTTGTGTGGTAATTTAGGAATAAAAACTATCCTGTCTGTTAAAGCTGCATATTATTCAAATTTGTGTACTTTTGTCTTACGTCTCGTTAACCTGTCCATAAAAGTCAGGTGAATGATGCAATAGCAGGTGAATGAAGCGTCATTCACTTGCCATATGACAGGTGAACGATAACTATTTTAAATCCACGTTACATATACTCAAACAGTGATTAAGTAGATTTGTGACGTCCCATGGGAAAAGGTACCTTATGAGGGTTTTTAGTTTTAGACATATTAAAATATTTTGTACAAAGGTGAAAGCATGCTCAATTATTTTATTGTGTGATGAGATGAGAGAGAGAGGTCAGTTCTGATAACGGAATCCATGAAGAATCGAGGGAACTCCTCAAATCTTAAAGGCATACATATAGTGATTTTTGTGTTTTTATTTACAAATCAAGCATATACATTCAGAAAAGTGACATTTGATGAAGTTGAACTGCTGATGAAGATCAGAACGTAACTCTTCAACGACGCATAGTTCACGTTTGGCGATTTGTTCTCTTCATTATGTTTGTTAAGCAAGTTAAGTTTTTAAGCCACACTTTTGTCAAGCTCTAGTTCTGATGATGGGATCCATGAGGAATCGAGGGAACTCCTCAAATCTTAAAGGCATGCGTATAGAGACTTTTGGATTTTCATCAGAAAATCAAGCATTTTCATTAAAAACTGTCGCATTTGAAGTGGAACTGCTGATGATGATCAGAACAGAACTCTTCAACGACGCATACTCGGGCAAGTTGCAGGAAGAGCCCATCTGTCTTAAGTTTTACTTACGTACGTACTACGTACGGACACAGCTATACTACAGAATGAGATATGAATATCATTATCTCATTTTAACAAATACTTAGCTAGTTTATAATTTCTTTTAGTAATACACTGTATATATCTTGTTTGTAAATAAATGATTATTATATAAAAAACAAATAGCTTTGTCCCTACTTACGTAAGTAAAACTTACAAGTGTATCTCGGGCTTTGCATAAAAAATACGTATAAAAATATACGGTTATAATGACACTTTCACACTTTGTTCCGTCAAAGTCGGTGCAAAGTTGTATCTGAAGACGGACTCTACAATCTAAGACTCTCTACAAAGAACTTATTTACACTTTTCTATTCCCTTAGCGCAATTTAGAACATTTATTGGCTTGGTTTCAAAACAAGTAAAATATGATTAATATAAGTAATATCTATGTATAATAATTTTTTTTATGATCAGCGATCCAACCACTTCCTTTTAATATCCCAACAATAGGATAATATTTAGTTTTATGAGAGCTTTTCTTAAAATATTTTGTAAATTCTTACTTTCTTAAAATTGGACTTAAACCCTCATATTGTATAGGTACCTATATATTATTGATCGTCTTTCAAAGCGCTTCATTTTGATGCCCTACTCGATGGGTTTTCAAGATATTTTTTTCTTAAGGATGCGTAATATGGCGTATTAAGTCCGCCATATTGATTTTGTAATGACGTCACATAGCCTATGTCACCCGGGATGACGTAAGGATTCTAATGATATATCATACATCTAAATCGGTTAAGGCATTCTGAAGTTATCGTGGAATAAAGAAACTCACATACATATATACATACAAACATGAACGCTGAAAACAATACACTCTTTTTTTTGGGCAGTCGTGTAAAAATAACAAATTTCTTCGTAGGCACAGAAATAAATATGGAAGTATTTTTTGTGCTCCTCAAGTATGAGTATAAACCTATGTATTGTAATATCATTGGTAAAATAAAAGACTAAAAGTATCCCGTGATAAACTGTTCCATCCCATGAGAAATCGTCAATTTCTTAAATATATTCTAAACCTCTGAAATCTGCTGACGCATCGCACTTTATTGGGAATGCTGGCGAAAAGCGTCGAAGGAGATATTATGAAAAGGCTCATGTTCAAAATCTTCATATTTATTAATATAAGTATACATATATAACCGTACTAGCTGTTACCCAACCCGCACTTTGGGGTTGAATTTCGCAAAATAGTGGTTTTTGGTTACAGCACTAGGTACCTAAAGGAACCTAAATAATGAATGGGGAGACTAAAATTTTGACTATTGGGCTTTTTTCTTGATATTTAAATTCATGGAATACACTTAGAAAAAAAAACAGAAATAACTATAATATCTATAGCCGTTTCATAACAAGAAATAAAAATCTATCTCTATGAGCAAGACTATCCTTTGCATAACACTATTATTATTCCCAAACGCGCTACAAGCCTCAAATAGATACAATGAATACTGCGGAGTATATAAATTAAAAAAGAGCAAAATATTAGCTATTTCATCCTAAAATATTACTTTTTTATTTCATAGTAATGCCCCAGGCAACTTTAGGTTTTTAATGTTTTATCTTGTAATTTATCTTGTAAATCTATGAATTTTATAGATAGAGTTAAATTAAAATCCTTTGTCTTAATTAATCTGTCAATTTGACTTACGTAATGTAAGGAAGGGACAATACATAAGGCAATCAACTAATTGAGGCTTGCTAAAAAGTTTAACGTATAACGAATAAGGGGGTATGATTATGGGGGTATGTCGCGCGAGTGACTAAAAATACGGGAGTCTAACCGTAAAATAGCTTAATGTACTTATTTGTTTTACAAGGGGGCAAAGTTGTTGTTTAACCGCTCGTGCTAAATTATTTCAAATTATTATTTTTATTTAGGGAAATATTCCAAATTTGAAGCGAGTGGTTCAAACAATGGAATCTTGAGCGTTGCGAGGGTTTCAAAGCACCAGGGTTAAACAAAATATGCCCCTGAGTGGAACACTACATTTTTCACCACACCAACCCGAAGAAAATATTAACTGTAAGATATTGATCAAACAAAATCAAACCAAATCAAATCAAAATGAATGTTATTAATTATTAAATATTTATCATTCAAATGCATCAATTAAACGTTAATTCTACCAGCAAACAGAAGATAACAACTCAAAATTTGCATTTGATTACTTTGCCTCACATGTGAATAAAATGCATTTACCAGTTGGTGTGGTGAAAAATATGTAGGTATACTTACGTTTTAAATATTTATTTATTTACCTAGACTAGATTATAATTTTAGATAAGAATATTTTCTTGTTTCATCCTTTTTCCGTATATATATCATATCATATATCAGGGATGTTGCGAACATCCGCATCCGCATCCGCAACCGCGGAACATCCGCATTATTTTCAACATCCGCATCCGCATCCGCATCCGCATAAAATCGATGCGGAGCTTATGCGGATGCGGATGTCGAACAAGTCGGTACAGGAACGTCTTAGCGGCGGCGTAAGTGCTAGGTAATTTCGTCATTACCTCAGATCATAGAAGTAAGGAGATTTATAACGAAGCATAATTTCAACGAGACTCGGTGTCTCCAACTGTGCCCCACCACATCATTGAGGGCGTGGCCAGACAACCAACTCACGCGCTGTGATTGGCCGAACCGCGCGGGGTAAAGGACAAGAGCGGCGACGCTAGAGAGTAGGACAAGTCGATAAATTTACAACAGCTATCGATATTTTGTATTATGTTCTAAACATGACTTTATTGTTTTGGCATTAAACTATTTTTTCTACTCCAGCACTTAAATGTGTCAATTAAATGACTGACAGTGATATCTAAAGCAATGTCATTTGAATGCTTTGTCTATAGGCTCATAAGATGACTGCTAGCAGTCATCTTATGAGTATAATACAACTGCTTTATTTTTTTTAAAGATACAAGTTCCGATCATCTTGATTGAAAGAGGTATGTTTTCATTTACAATAATAACTCTTTTTTTTTTTTAATAATAACTCAATTTTTGTTAAATAATAACTCTTTTTTTTTAATAATAACTCTTTTTTTTTAAATAATAACTCAATTTTTTTTTAATAATTTTTTTTTTTTTTTTTTTTTTTTTTTTTTTTTTTTTTTTTTTTTTTGCTGCAGCTGTCATAGAAAAAGTAATGTATGCAACAGCTCATAATTGGTTCTTAAAATTCTCGGGTCTTTTTTTACAAAACTCGACTACGTCTCGTTTTGTAACTTCGACCCTTGAATTTTAAGAACCCTTATTATATCACTGTTGCATAAACTACTATTAAGTAATAATTGCCATTGACTTAATTTATACACCTTTAAACATTTGACCTTATTTGCGACCTAAGATTTTTAAGGTACGATTAAGGTAAGTACCTATAATATTATTCGGTCCATAAAGTTCTGTCACAAAGGTTTCTACTGATAGAATGTAATACAAAGCTTTTAATAAAAAAATTGCAATGATTCGAAAGCTTGTTATATGTTTATCAAAACGTACCTAACATAATTGGTATAAAATTTAGTAACGATTTTATTTACTGTTTGTTTATATTGTTTGGATTGTCGTTAGACGCGAACAGTCGCCTGGATTGTGAAAAATTAAACTCCACAAAAAGGAGTAAAAATCAGTGTTAAAGTAATAAAATAGTTACAATTGTATTTTTTAATGAACATAATTTATTATAGCATATTTCGTCACCCGAATCCGAATATTAGGTACATAGAGCTATGAAGAACTGAGAAAGAAAATATGTTAAATTATATTGTAAGTTAGGTATGCACCATTAAATAAGCTTTAAAATCATATACGAATAATAATAAACACTCTATACCTATATTTTTTATCGATAACGCTTAAACCTCAATTATGTACGAGCGCCACTCTAGTTCCTTGCGGAAAGAAGGGAACCGGTTAGCGGTCGTACCAAGAAACAATAATGCCGTTGTGGATATCGTTAGCGGCTTAATGCATTGTGCCGTTGCCTAGCACACTACAAATAGTTTTCCATGCTAAGCCGTCAATGTAGAATGCATATTCAAATTGCCACGCGTTTGTTTGGCAAAATGGTCCGACTCAGTAAAATCATATGTCACTGGATTTATTTGTTAAAATGTGTTGTTTTATTGACTAATACGTAAAAAAAATGTACTCACATGTGGTATGTAACTCCATGATCCCTAAGCACTCCTATTTCTACACGAAACAACGCTACAAACCGGCATTTTACGTAAATTGACGAGCACATTTTTCTACGACAGCTAAATTGCGACTGTCTTACGGCGGAAAGAAAAATGGTCAGCCTGACCATGTTGCGGCGACACGCGCCACGCCTCCGTCAGTTATCTAGTACCTTCTATGATCTGAGGTCATTACCTATAACGAAATCGTCTAGATCCAGAAAAGTCGGCGAAGTTACTGTTTATTAAATATAACGCACCTATATTCTTGCTCAAATACTAAACGTTTCGGTTTTTTTAATAAAAAATTACTAAAAATGTAATATTTGACGTTTTCTAAGTACCTAATCTTGACATCCGCATCCGCATCCGCATCCGCGGATGTGAGCCTTTAAATATCCGCATCCGCATCCGCATCCGCGGATGTCAAAAAATCTGCATCCGCAACATCCCTGTCATATATTTCGGTAGCCGGATCTCAGTTTTTAACTTTGGTATTTTTTTCTGACAAAAATTGTAGTTAAGTAAGTACTTACTAAAACGTTTAACGCTTCTGAAAACAGAGCTTTTCCATTTACCACAAACAGTCTAATATAAATTCAACTTGAATGATTAAGGTACATACCTGATTTCCGCCAAGTCAGAATTTATCTTATAATAAAAATTGTGATATTAAAGTAAAAGAACCCACCCAATGACAGCGAAAATCTTTTATCGTCTTTATCGGGGACATTGATGCGGAATCGAGTGGCGGCTCGACTAGACCGTATCAAGAGCGGAGGCAAATACAAGTTGTTCACTGCTCGGAATTATACAAAAGTTACGAAACTATAGTTGCAGGCAACAGGGATCTTCGCGTAACAGAAGTCGAGGATTCCCGATTCGGCTGAATCCCGGAGTCCCGCTCCCCCGACCAAATGTCGTCATCAACATTCACTCTCCCCTCTCCCCCCACCCGCCTCCGCCAGACATGCGCTCCCGAACACGTGGGGTCGACCTAATTAAATTACGGTGTTATCGGTGTATCCTGCACTCAACTATCGGTGCTTATTGTAGTTTTATTTATTAGTGGACCGGTATTCCATTTATCGAATGTTATGCTAAATGTTATTTTGCCGTTTTACCTTAGTCAACATGCAACGTGGTAGTTGTTAGTTCCCCATTATCCAATTGTTTTTCGGATGGATGTAATCGAGTTTGTGATGTTTATTTATTTTATTTGATTCACAATTATCTGAAAAATAGGTACGGAAATGATAACATGGGTATTTCTGATCGCTAGCCGTCACTCCCGGCTAACTATGTACGAGGGGTGTTCAAAATATTCTCGGTATGAGAATGAAAACAAACAAGTACGAAAAGTTTGATATTTTTATTTTTCAATATACTCCCCCCCTATGTTCATACACTTAAAAGATCGATCAATTATTTTTTTTAATCCTGCATAAAAATATTTTTTATCTTTGGTGTAAAAATGCTCCTCCACTGCCGCCTTCAATGCTTCATCATCGGAAAAATTATTTCCACGCAGATCCTTTTTAAGATTGGGGAACAAAAAGAAGTCGCTGGGGGCTAAGTCCGGACTATACGGTGGGTGAGTAACAGTTTCAAACCCACATTCAACAATAGCTGCCTTGGCAATATGAGCAGTATGGACGGGGGCGTTGTCATGCAGAAGCATAACACCTTTGGTTAACTTTCCTCGCCTCTTTTCTTTGATTGCATCCTTTAATTGACGTAGAATGTTAGCGTAGTACTGTCCTGTGATATTTACACCTTTTTCTTTATAATCGATCAGTAATACTCCTTCACAATCCCAAAATATCGTGGCCATGACCTTGCCAGCTGAAGGGATGACCTTGAACTTCTTGGGATGAGCTGAACCCTTAATGTGCCACTGCATGGACTCATGTTTACTCTCTGGGTCATAATGATAAACCCAGGTTTCATCTCCAGTAACTATTATTTGCAGCACCTCATCAGGATTTTCACCGCACAGGTCAATAAAATCGGAACAACAAGCTACACGCATGTCTTTTTGAAGCCGAGTCAGCATTCGCGGAACCCATCTTGCACTTACTTTTGACATATTAAGATGGTCATGGATAATATCATGTACGGTACCAATAGAGAGATTGGTTACTTGTGCTATAGATTTTACCTTCACTACGAAGATGGTCATCTTCCAATATAAGTTTTTCCACTTTATCAATATTTTCTTGTGAAGTATCTACTACAGGCCGGCCAGGTCTAGACCTGACCCTAGGGTCGTCTTCAACACTCTCCCTTCCACGTTTAAACTCGCTTGACCACTTTTGAATGGTAGATAAAGAAGGAGCAGACTCACGGTAAACACAATCCATTTCCTCTTTTATGGTTTTTTGATTTTTACCCTGTTTTGTCAAGAATTTTATCACGCATCGATGTTCTAATTTAGTTAACATTGTCAATTCCCACATGATGTTCATGTTTGTTCAGCAATTGCAGAAAAACAAAAGAACATCTCGGTTCGAATTATACTTTTTTTTAATGTCAATGAATAAACCTTAGCGGCCAGTAACGAAAGAAATTTTAGAAGAGGTTGTAAGATATCAATACCGAGAATATTTTGAACGCCCCTCGTATGTATAGCTAGGCTGGGTATAGTAGTTAGTTATCTTATCGTTATAGCAAGTTTTAAGAAATCTTATAACATAGGTAAGTAGTTTATATGTAGGTACCTACAAAGAGAATTAAATTACTACGTGGAACCTACATAATATAAGTACGTTACTTACATATTATATGTAGATTGGTTAGCTTAACATATTTGTAAGCGTGTATATTTCAATAGATTAACTTATTATGGTCTTATGGTACCTATATCTACGTAATACCAGGTAATACCTACTTTTATTTAATTAATATCACTTAAAAATTGTCTACTACGTGAACATGAAAAGGGTTCCATGTATAGTTTTACTTTTGTCATTCTACTCATATACCTAAGTATTTAATTAATGTAAGTTCGTCTTTTACCTGTCTAGGGACAAAGACCGGAGGGTAATTTCTCCCGTCGCGTCGTGGCGTTTTTAACAGACTTAAAAAAAGGAGGTTATCAATTCGAACGTATTTTTTTAAAATAACTATTATGTAGGTATGGATATCGACGGTGTAAATTTCAAATGTCGTAAGGGACATGTTGTCGTATGTCCCTTACGACATTTGAAATTTCCACCGTCGATATATGTAGTTCCGGGTAATTACAGCACAGCATAATATCTGTATCACTGTAGTCATTATACGTATTACAAATTAAAAATATCTTTTTCTACTCCAGCACTTAAATGTGTCAATTAAATGACTGACAGTGATATCTAAAGCAATGTCATTTGAATGATTTGTCTATAGGCTCATAAGATGACTGCTAGCAGTCATCTTATGAGTATAATACAACTGCTTTATTTTTTTTAAAGATACAAGTTCCGATCATCTTGATTGAAAGAGGTATGTTTTCATTTACAATAATAACTTTTTTTTTTTAAATAATAACTTTTTTTTTTTAAATAATAACTCAATTTTTTTTAAATAATAAATCTTTTTTTTTTAATAATAACTCTTTTTTTTTAATAATAATTTTTTTTTTTTTTTTTGCTGCAGCTGTCATAGAAAAAGTAATGTATGCAACAGCTCATAATTGGTTCTTAAAATTCTCGGGTCTTTTTTTACAAAACTCGACTACGTCTCGTTTTGTAACTTCGACCCTTGAATTTTAAGAACCCTTATTATATCACTGTTGCATAAACTACTATATTGATACGGTTTTAACACCCCCTGCACTGATTAAAATAACCGACTTGGTTTCACATTACATCACAAAACTTTTTTGTAGTAGAAGCGTTGCGAGACTTGCACCTTTTTACATGTAATGTTTTTGACGGGTAAACTATTCCTTAATTAACAAGTAATACCTGTCATTTACAATTTTGAGACTGATTGTCACGGCAGGTGTCCGCTAGTTTCTCCTATGTCCCATTATCCAGTCCATCCCATGACCTTAGTTCCAACAGTCTTTGCACCTGCGGGGACCATCTTCGGATGTATCACATTGTGCGTTCGGGGATGGTATCCGCCACGCGTATCCCTTGCTTTTAGATTAAAGTGACCTAAAGAGCCTCTGCGCTGTTGGCTTCGGCCCCACGCACACCTCCCAAAGGTCCGGGACCCCATGGTCCCGAGATATGGACAATACATACAAATAGATAATAAATAAATAACACTTCTAATTTCTAGATGGGGTCCAACTCGTTATTATTGTTGTCTTGCGACAATTTTGCCGCCAGCCAGGCACGGCCAACGGAGTTCAGAGATCGCGAGACGCATGCGCCATCTCAAAACGACCCGCAGTAAAACGACTGGTCACGTGACTCGTCGCAGCATTCGCTCGTCGCCCTTCGGCAGTCGTCGGCGGACCGGCCGGATGGATGAGTGTGTTCACGTCAGTCTCGTCGTTGCAATCACTTAAATGTCAAATTCAATGATTCCGAAAGTCAGTTTGACATGTGCACCGCGACATCGTAAACATTAATAATGTAGCGCGTTTAAAGTGTTTGTTAAATTAGATCGGCTAATATTTCGCGTTATCCAGTAAGAATTCCCGTATAAACAGACTCGTTTTCGTTTGTGATCGTGTTTTGCCAATCCGCACCTAATGTGCCGCGGTCCTGCGAACGTTTCAGCTTCGGTTCGATGGACTATGGCAGGATCTGATGGCGTGTTGTGGAGGGAGTACTTAAGATAGGATGTCAAAGTGATTCACGATGG
This sequence comes from Cydia amplana, assembly GCF_948474715.1. NCBI lineage: Eukaryota > Metazoa > Arthropoda > Insecta > Lepidoptera > Tortricidae > Cydia > Cydia amplana. The sequence continues at coordinate 12,611,568 of NC_086071.1, read as the reverse complement.
ACCGCGTGAGTGGAGTGTGTCGGTTCGGCGGAGTGGTGTCGGCGGTCAGCAGGAGGAGCGGGCGCAGCCGGCGGCGGCTGGCGAGCTCGGCCCCGGCGCCCGACTGCAGACCGGAGACCCCGCGCCGAGGGCTAGGCGCCGTACTCATCCTCACCTGCATCGTCGTCTACCACAACTGCCTCTACTGCGGTTTCGTGTTCGATGACATCAATGCTATAAAAGAAAATAGAGACTTGAGACCTCAGACACCAATTTCGAACATCTTCCTGAACGACTTTTGGGGAACACCAATACATAAGGTAAGCAGGTAGTTTGATATTTAATATTATTCGATTAATCTGTCATCAAATAATGCAAGGATTCCAAAAATCCCAAATAGATATCACATGATTAATAAAATAATAATAATTGTTATTAATCGCAATTACTACTCGTACCACCTGATGGATTGAATTTGGCATAGTTTAAATAGGTTATGTAGCATAATTTCGAAAATCAAAAATCCTAAGTACGAAATTCCTAAAGACAGAATATCGAAAAACAAATTGTCTAATGTAGGAAATTCCTAAAGATGCATGTCCTACGGTTAATCAACCTATAAGTCCCGTTGTACAATTTAATAATGTGTAAAAATCGTGAAAGTTTAAATCAGTGTTAATCAACCTATGTTTTAAATGTCTAAAGTACAATACTGCTAGTGCACGAAAATACTAACGACCTTTTTTCTTACGTCCAGTTGACCTGTTTAAAATGTACAAATTGCGAAATTTCTAACGACATGTCATGTGTCCTACGTTTAGCTGACCTAAGTTTAAAAAAAGTCACCCGTACGAAATTTTATTTAATACGACGACCTTTGGTCGTTCATGAAATGACAAAAATGACGTTTCTTCAAACAAAAACGTCACTTTTGACACTTGTATGGATGGGATATGTCAGTGTCAAACAAGTGACAAAAGTGACGTTTTTGTTTGAAGAAACGTCACTTTTGACACTTGTATGGGTGGGATGTCGGTTTCTAACAAGTAACAAAAGTGACGTTTTTGTTTGAATAAACGTCACTTTTGACACTTGTATGGATGGGATATGTCAGTGTCAAACATGTGACAAAAATGACGTTTCTAATTCAAAAATATTTATTTCTAGAAATACAGAAATTTCAATAAAAGACAGTGATCTCACACAGCAGAAGCAGCAGTGAGCAGTGCAGTGAGTGAGTGCGTTTCTTCAAACAAAAACGTCACTTTTGACAAGTGTCAAAAGTGACGTTTTTGTTACATACAAGTGTATGGATGGCATATGACAGTTATTAAATTATACAACGGGACTTAATCGCGTATCTAAGTTTTAAGATCATACATATCGCAGTCGGCATATGACAGTGTCAAACAAGTGACAAAAGTGACGTTTTTGTTTGAAGAAACGTCACTTTTGACACTTTAACTTTACATATCCGATCCATATCGTTTTTATATCTAATATTTGACGCATACGAAAATGTATACCAGTAGATAAATTGTATTTAAAAAAATAGGGTAAATAAATATTTGACGTATCTTAAAGTTCGAATAAGGCTGTAAATTAATAGGTTAGGTTCGTTAGGTAGCTTCAGATGCCCGAAGGGCAAAACGCCCAGAAAAAGCACCCCCGCATAGCGGGGCTCCGTTGACTCAGGGTAAGAAGAAAATGTTCTCGGAAATATTGATGTACTGTCATTAAGCTTTTTATACGTAGCTATTTTGAGCACTAGACATATTGACTTTCGAAGTATTGTCATTAGGCATCTTGTACAAAGGAATTTTGATTTTCGAAAATGGGATCGTTCGATTAAAAGTGTATTAGGAGTAGGAATTTCGGAGGAGAGGAGGAATTTCGTACATTAGACAATTTGATTTTCGATGTTCTGTCTTTAGGAATTTCTTACTTAGGATACAATTACGACGAACCTTTAAATACAATTACGTAGGCTGTCTTCAAAGTTCAGGTTCAGATCGGTAGACGAGCTTGGTTCCTAGTATTTTTTTTAGAAAATAACAATTTCGAGGGGACACTATGACCCATATAGGTACTTATGTACCTACCGACCTAACTAAAAAAAACACATTCACATTAATTATTCTAATACCTTTAAACGAGCAATTCTTGTTTATTTATATATTTATTTATTTTATATATATTTCGGGGATCTCGGAAACGGCTCTAACGATTTCGATGAAATTTGCTATATGGGGGTTTTCGGGGGCGAATAATCGATCTAGCTAGGTCTTATCTCTGGGAAAACGCGCATTTTCGAGTTATTATATGTTTTCCGAGCGAAGCTCGGTCACCCAGATATTCGAAATTGTGATTAAATTGATTATATTATCATATTTAACGTATGGCGTGCCTATATATGTTATTTGAATGTTGATGTATATTTTTTTACAATTAGCAAAAGCACATTAATATCTGGGAGACCGAGCTTTGCTCGGAAAACATAATATATAAAAACTCAAAAATGCGCGTGTTCCCAGAGATAAGACCTAGCTAGATCGATTTTTCGACCCCAAAAACCCCTATATAGTAAATTTCATCGAAATCGTTAGAGCCGTTTCCGAGATCCCCGAAATATACATATAAATAAATAAATATACAAGAATTGCTCGTTTAAAGGTATTAGATTAGATAGATAGATAGATACCATAGTCACGTCAAATTTCATGTTATTTCAGAATGTCGTTTTAAAACGAGAGCGTAACTTCGATAGTATGGCGATCGCTAGATTCGTGTGACTCTTAAGGCTTCGTCACACAGGCGCGTTTTCCAGGCGGGGCGTGAGCGGGGCGCGCCGCTTTTACATATATGTAAAACGCTCAAGCTCCGCCGTGAAAACGCGCCTGTGTGACGAAGCCTTCAACATGTGGCAATAAAACTTTGCTACTCCAGCACTTCTATCTAATATACATCATTTTAGGTGTTTGCAGTACGGCTACCATCAGTTTGGCACTGACATAAACGCCATCGAGAACGTAATTTACTTTCTATACATCTCTTTCGCTCTAATATGCGAGTACGAGCGAGATGTATAGAAAGTAAATTACGTTCTCGATGGCGTTTATGTCAGTGTCAAACTGATGATAGCCGTACTGTTGTTTTAGAAAAAGATCAACTCTACTTCGTCTGTAACTTCCTAACTTCGGCCCTTGAATTTTAAGAACTTTTATTATGTAGGTACCCGCTACATAAAATATTCGTATATGTGAAAGGTAATTGTATTAATTGTACGATACATGTTTCACAATATGACGTGATTCCCACGAGACAATTTGCTTAACTACCTTATAGGCACCTTGTAAGGTGAAATACCCATGTATTTCACCTTTTGTCGACTTAAAAATTTACTTACAGGAGGTGATTCTCAATTCGTCGTCGTTTTTATAAATATGTACCTAGGTTATGTTACAAGAAATCTTTTGTAGCTATAAAAATATCTAATACTTAGGTATACGTAGCTTGTAATTATACCTAAGTACGATATCGCCTTATAAATCGTTAATTCTAATAAAGACGAGGTGACAACTCAATGGATATTCGGTGGCTGACTCACTGTCGGATACTATAGCCTATTCCAGAGAGTTACCTGGATTAATTAGGAGTATGAATGGCAGGCGTTCGTGATGTCATCCTCGGGGCCGGGATTAAAGCGCATTCAGGACCCCCAAAGCACGTTGAATTGAGCCTCTACGGAGTCTACTGGCAAATTAACACTGCGGTCTTATCTACTTAGTGAATGGTATTAACTTAAGTGTTTAAACGCAACCTTTTTTTAAAATTTAATGGTAGAAAATGTGATTAGATGCTGGTATGTAATACGAGTATCAGAAAAATCAAGGGTATTTTTACTGTTCTAATTATTGCAACTTCATATATTTAGGTACGTAACGCACGAAAATAATATGCGTACGCTAACTCTATAGTCTCTTTTATACATTGCCTGTGAATTCTCATTTCAATGCCCATTTCAATATTAAATTAAACAACCACAGTATTAACGAATTTGATGTGACAACTACGTGTTAATAAAGAGTTACCAATAATCTTATTTGGTTTTAATCCATTTTACTATACATTGAATATAATGCCCCGAGACGCTTTTCGTGAAAATCACGTGTTTGTATACAAAATTGACTCTTCTTCCGACGCAAATAAAGGGGATGATTTATGTGCAGTCAGCATCAAAAGTAGCTATGCGGGCGAAATATTCAAAATGATCCGCCCACGCTCTTAACTTTTGTTTACATCGGAGATTATAAGCTAATAAATGCGTCATAATAATGCTAATATGCTAAAAACTTTCCAAAATTGATTTTCAATTACGACCTTGACTATGACTATTTTTTTTAAGCTTTGCACTTTTTTGTTAGTTTAAAACACGAACGCTTTGCCGGTTTACCTTCCGCTTATAAAATGGCCGTTGGCGCGTTTGCTCCTCGCATCCATCAATGTCATGGAACAAGTTTTTCACCACGTTCCAACTGAAGCTTCGGTATACAGTTTTTGTTGACTAACTTTTAGTACTTTCAGTACTGACAACGACCAGCGACAAGTTTTTTTATCGTGAAGCTAAGAGGCTGTTTTGTAGTGCAAGTTTCAAGCTCGATATAATATTATCAAGGAAGCAAGTTTGTTGGAAGTTTTTAAAGAACGGGTAATAATTGCATAAGTTGTAAGCAGTGTTGGCCGAAAGTTAATGCAAATTGAAAATGCTGGCCATTAACCATTATAAATTGAATCGTAAACTATAATCGTCCGATACGGTTTAAGGTTCAATTTATAATGGTTAATGGCCAACATTTTCAATTCGCATTAACTTTCGGCCAACACTGGTTGTAAGTTTCTATTTTGAACAAAAGACTAAATATAAATAAAATAACTGAAAGAGATTTATAATTTTGAATATTCTAAATGAAATAAATATTATTATCTAAATATTATGATATGATAGTCAAAGTTTAAGCTACGCTGTATACGTATACGAGTAAACCCATCGATGCATCATACTATTCATACTTAATAAATAATTCAGAAACAAAAACTAAACTTATTTTCCTACTCATTCCAGATGTTGAAACATAAATCCATTCCCAAAGTGGCTTCCCGCTGTCTGTCTGTCCCTAGGTATGCTTAGATCTTTAAAACTACGCAACGGATTTTGATGCGGTTTTTTTTTAAAGATAGAGTGATTCAAGATGAAGGTTTGCGAAGGCCGTGCGAAGCCGGGGCGGGTCGCTAGTTTGTTTATAATTACATGCCGCGTCTGAGTAGCACGCTCAATCAATGTTTGGTGTGAATGTCGAAGAATATATACCTACTTATTTCGACGGTTCTCCCATTTTCGCGTTCGTGTCAAACCACGTTAATTGCCGGATTCGCCTCTGACGTTTCCGGGACGACAGAGTTGAATAATTTGAACGTTGTAACCAAGACTGTTAATAATGGAACGAGTAAATAAGCACAAAGGGTTCGGGCGCTCGCGTGACCGGACTCTCACGTGAACTTCTAATTTCCACGACCTTTTCAAGAAATTCATTTGTACGCGAGTTATTTATGATCCTTCGTAGACGTTACACCCCTATAAAGCAGTTAAAATTGTTTATTAACGCAATGAAAATAACACATTCAACTACTAATTAAACTGACTTAAGGCTTCGTCACACAGGTGTAGGGTTTGTACGACGGATCTGAACTGTGAGCGGGGCGCGCCGCTTTTACATACAAAACGCTCACGCCCCGCTCGGAATACCCGCCTGTGTGACGGAACCTTAAAAGGTGGATGCGATAGCGATCGTCTTGTTTTGAATGTTGTTCAATTTTAGATAATTTTTACAGTGGCGGTGTCGTGTGCAAAACAGCAATTCACATAAGTATTTGAACTGATAAATATTATACCTAGTAGGTGAATTTGTTGTTTCTTTTAATCATTTGAAATTATTTACGACGTTTCGATTTGAACCAATGTACGAAACAGATTTGTAATTTGCCAATCGATTTTTGGTGAAGATTATCGTGAGGAAACCGGATACATACGGACCGTCACACAGGCGCGTTTTCCAGGCAGGGCGTGCGCGGGGCGCGCCGCTTTTACTTACGCCCCGCCCGGAAAACGCGCCTGTGTGACGGAACCTTAAAGTGAGGCGAGCGCACAACTTATTTTCAAAGAATCCCAGAAAAATCCATGGTAGGTATAATAATATACTCCGCCTGGCACTCTCTTGCGACCATGTGACTGACACAAGTCTACGTCATCATGCGACAGCGCTATATAAAGTATATAATAATATGCGATAGCACTATATAAAGTGGCAATGTTATTGTGACGTAGGCTTGTGTCACTCTGGGAAGAGAAGACCATGTTTTATTTTATTAGACTATGGTAAAATCGTTGCGCTCGTCATCGCTTTCAACTCGCTCCCAACCCCCAAATCGCTAGTGTGATAAGGCCTTAAGCCGCCCTACGTTTCTCAGAAGGAACTAGAACATTATAAAATATTCCTTAATAATCCTTGGGTAGCCGAAAAATCCTATAAAATCAGGGAACCCCATTTAAGTTGTATATCAAATCCATTTGTCGATTCGTCCGTCCCTTTCCACTTTTATTCCGAGGCCTTTACGATTTTCTTTATAAACAAATGCGGTGGAGCAGACTGCAACATCTGTTGGAAACCCATTGGTTTTACCACAGAGTTCGTAATAACAGAAGATTCACTTGTTTGTAAATGTATAATATTAGATCAAATAATATCGAATATCGAAGCCGCCGGGTTCGCTAGTTAAATATATATTGATTCTGCTGAATTAACCTTTTTTTTAATTAACAAAATATTTCAATGGCACTAAAGACATAATCCATACTAATATTATAAATGCGAAAGTGCGTCTGTCTGTCTGTCTGTCTGGTTGTCTATCTGTTACCTCTTCACGCTTAAACCGCTGAACCGATTTAGTTGGAATTTGGCATTGATATAGTTTGAGTCCCGGGGAAGGACATAGGATAGTTTTTATGTCGGAAATCATCCCTGAAGTGATGCACGCGTGATGCATGCGAGTGCAAAGGGCGGTGGTATTCAAAGAGTTAATGAATTGCCTAAAAATTTAATGATTGCTATTAGCATTATGCAGGCGCTATACTTGTACTTTAGCTGCTGTCACTAATTCCACGCAGACGAAGTCGCGAGCAGAAGCTAGTATTAAGATATTGGTAGGTAAGTTTGATGCGAAGAGTCTATTTGATGACCTGCCTGGCCTTTTAGTGATCTTGGTTCAAGCCCTGCCCTAGTAGCACGGTCGCATTTTTATCGTTTATCACCATGCCTGTCACGTTCTAACAAGTATGTAATTGCGAAAGTGACGGGTATAGTGATAGTCGATAAAAATGGAACCGTGCTGAGCCCGCTGGTATAAGGGCATTTCCTTGTGCCTTGAAAGCGGATATTTTTTCGTGAGTCATGGGAGTGTTATAAACTTTTATTTATTTATTATTTACAGTGTTCCCTCTGTGCCCATATGTCCGTGCCCCTATCGACCGCTCGCCGGAGTCTTGGGCCACCCTCGAGATCTCACGCCCGACGCCGATAGCGATCTGGGTCAAGGGAACCGAACTTCACCATAGGGCTCATAGATATATGGCGTTGCTGTAATTAATAAACGTCACGACCATACATAAAAGATAGGCAGAAATAGTTCGCTGAGATGCGCGACGCGACACACACATTCACAACTTGGCTCAAACCCGATAAGTAAGTATAGGTATGTGCGTGCGAAATCGGCGTGTCATGAAGTCACAGTTTCTTTCTCACGGCGTGGTCCTTATTACCAACTATATTTTACAACCGACTTCAAAAATTCCTAAAGGAAGACGTTCTCAGATTGTTTTATATGTTTGTTATTTCAAAACTTCGTGATTTTGTCAACCGATTTGGATTTTTTTTGGTTTAATACCAACTAGGTAGATTCTATAATTTTGCATGTAGATCTATTTCAGTGTTGACTTGGCAAGTCATTGTACATATTTATTAAAGAATAAAGATGTCAGCACAGTTGAGCAACTTTACGGTGCCTTTTTAGGGTTCCGTAGCCAAATGGCAAAAAACGGAACCCTTATGGATTCTTCATGTCTGTCTGTCTGTCTGTCTGTTCGTCTGTCCGTCTGTTCGTCTGTCCGTCTGTCTGTCCGTCCGTATGTCACAGCCACTTTATTCCGAAACTATAAGAACTATACTGTTGAAACTTGGTAAGTAGATGTATTCTGTGAACCGCATTAAGATTTTTACACAAAAATAGAAAAAAACGATACATTTTTGGGGTTCCCCATACTTAGAACTGAAACTCAAAAAATTTTTTTTCATCAAACCCATACGTGTGGGGTATCTATGGATAGGTCTTCAAAAATGATATTGAGGTTTCTAGTATCATTTTTTTCTAAACTGAATAGTTTGCGCGAGAGACACTTCCAAAGTGGTAAAATGTGTATCCCCCCCCCTGTAACTTCTAAAATAAGAGAATGATAAAACTTAAAAAAAAAAATGATGTACATTACCATGCAAACTTCCACCGAAAATTGGTTTGAACGAGATCTAGTAAGTAGTTTTTTTTAATACGTCATAAATCCCCTAAATACGGAACCCTTCATAGGCGAGTCCGACTCGCACTTGGCCGCTTTTTGCAAGTTAGCGCCATCGGGAATTTCATCGAGTAATTTGTAACCAACACTAGCTATCCTTATCTTTGATATCCCGGGATTCGGGATGAAGCAGGGCAGGACCAACAAACTGAGACATAAATCAACGTCAGCGCAAGTTTATCGCATTCGATACTGCCCCTGGACGCCGTGGATCCCGTGTGTCGTTAGTGTCGTTACAATTACTTGGATCGCCGGTACGACGAACGGTTAGCTCTAACCTGTAGCCGCCCATATGTCAAACCTTGCCAAGCAAAATGAAATTGTATTTTGTCAACACAAAGCTCAAATTAGAATGCAACAGGAGACCTTTTTATAGGTCTCTGGGCGGCTAGAGGTTATGGGACTGAATAACAGTCCGCCGGACGGTATCGGCCTATCAGTTAGAACAAAATGTTGACAGTTCCGAACAACTAACAGGCCGATACCGTCCGCGGACTGTTAATCATTGGGCCCCTTAAATAAGCTAATTTTATCTGTGCCATCAAGCGCAATGTAGGAACCCGTCAGTCAGTAATAAATACCCTTACCACGAGTCACTGACAGTGTCAACACTGACATATACGCTAACGTCTACGTAACGTACTTTCTATGAATCTCGCTTGTACTGACATATCAGTGGACATGGTTTATGTCGCGATTAGAGATGGATAGTGAGTAAACACTCAACAATTAGTAAAGTTTATATAGAACATCGATAGAATTTAAGTACCATTTATTTAAAGTAAATACCTTTTTATTTAAAACCAATTTCTTAACTATATATGCATTATCACAAGTTGCCTCTTACTGATAACTACCTTTTTTTCCAAAAATTAAGCGTCCTATATGAATTTTATTTTATAAATGTTGTTAATTTAATACACGTTAATAACACTCTTTAATAAAAAACAATTTCGTTCTTAAATCTCACTTATTAAATATTTTATAAGCAATTGTTTTACCCACCTAAATGAGTAAATACGGGTATTTATCGGATAAGTAAGTACTTTGAGTAAATATCGAGTAAATAATGAGTATTTACTCAATCTCACCCATCTCTAGTCGCGATCGACTGGTCTGGCCTACCCTGGCCTACTGGACGGCGTGGGTAGTGACCCTGCCTGTGAAGCCGCGGTCCTGGGTTCGAATCCCAGTAAGGGCATTTATTTGTGTGATGAGCACAGATATTTGTTCCTGAGTCTTGGGTGTTTTCTATGTATTTAAGTATTTGTATATTATATCTATCGTTGTCTGAGTACCCACAACACGAGCCTTCTTGAGCTTACCGTGGGGCATAGTCAATTTGTGTAAAGAATTGTCTATTAATATTTAATATTTATTATCTCTAGTCGCGATAACACTGAATCTGATGTAATTACATCAGATACAAAATGCTACTCGTCGTTACGGAAGGGAAGCACGCAAGTTCGCACGTGAAAGCTTGTTTCGTTCACAATGATTACTCTCGCATTGTTTAAACTCATGGCGCCATTGTGCCATGTTCAATCAAGTCGCAATGTTGGCTCTCGCAGTGCACACACGAAGGTACTTATTGTTTAAACCTCTCGGCAGTTTTATTGTTCGCGCTGTTTACTTAAACCCATCGATTATATACGGCTGCCCGGCAAATAAACACGGTACGTATAAACGTGTGGAATAAACTATTCATTGGGACAAATAGCTTTTGCAATATTGCGCTTTTGTGGGTTTTATTAAACTAGTGACGAGTTGCGAAATATTATAAATAAATATTAAGTATGTATATGTAGTTATTATCTGCAGTTTGCCTGTGGCTGATCCCACGAAGCTTACGTTGCGGATTATGTATGTAGACTTTTTGTATGTCAAAGGTATACAATATTTAACTTGTCACTTTTAAAGTCATAGATACCTACATACATAGTTGTTCGCGACTTCGTCTGCGTAGGTAAATCCTACACCCCTTTCAAGGATGAGTTCCTGAAAAACTATTTTGTCCCAAGACTCAAAAGATCTTCATATCACATTTAGTTAGCATTAAAGGTTCCGTCACACAGGCGCGTTTCCCAGGCGGAGCGTGAGCGGGGCGCGCCGCTTTTTCATATAAAACTCACGCCCCGCCTGGAAAACGCGCCTGGGTGACGGAACCTTAAGCAGACAGACAGACTTTGCTTTCGCATGTTTTTATGGCATTGGACATACTTATGATAAAACGCGTTAATTTTGAAATTAATAAGTTGTTTTAATTACCTATGAACATAGGTAAATAATGGAATCCGAAGGTGATCATTGTGAAACTACCTAAAATGCAACCCAAATGCTGTTTGGTTTAGTCGTCCCAAAAATGCCAATTTCAGAGAAAATATATTTAGTATGAAGCTTGGCTTCTAATTTGCAATTAAATAACGAATCAGAAAAAAATCTGAATATTATTTATTTCGGTCATCGCGTTTTACTAAAATGGGCATGTATAATAGCCTTATAATATGTAGGTATCTCCCGTTAATAACCGTAATTCGTGTATGACGAAAACTAATAATAAAAAAAATATATAATGATTACGATCCTATTCAGCGATTTACTCCTTACTTTTAAAATCCTTATTTCCTACTGGTGAAGATGTTATTATCATCGTTAAACCGGTTTCCTCTATAAACTTTATTTCTTGGGTTGAAATACTATTCCGCCGCGTTGCCAAGAGCTGTTCCATACCTGCGAAACTAGTATTATTTCTTAGCCTTATGGCAAGCTGTATCTCATGAACCGCGATAACTAAACAATTGAAATTTTCACAGATGTATTTCTGTTGCCGCTCTAACAACAAACACTAAAAACATAATAAAATAAATATTTAAGTGGGGCTCCTATACAACAAACGTAATTTTTTTTTAGTTTTTTGCGTAATGGTACTAACTCTTCGTGCGCGAGGCGCGAGTCCGACTCGCACTTGTTTAATTATTTTTCCAACAGTTTACACAGGTAGTCACATATTTTACCCTTTATAAATAACGGGACAAAGTTTAACGCCAATTAATTTTTCTTAAATCTTATGGTCCTTCAACAAGTAGATATAACAATGAATATTGGTAGGTACACTAGGGTACACAACACTAGATCTAAAAGTAATAAAAAGAAACATCTTACCGTAATTAATTACATATTTTGAAAAACAGAGTGAACGAAAGAGTTTTTAGCATTTTTCGCGAGCTGAATGAGTTTTCAGGTCGGAAACAAAAAAAAAGCTAATCATGAATGAACCGAAGCTAGAAATCAATTGGTGAGCGCTTAAGCTAATAGACCGCGAGCCACGAACCGGTTTCCATGACCAATCGCCTCCCAGGCGATAACTCCTATAGTGGTTAACGGCTACGTATGATGAATCCTCGTGGACGTCAGCTGCCGCTCCGCTGGTGGGTTGAGGAATGGCAGCAACCGAAACACGTAAAAAAAAAAAATATTTTCAGTCATCGCCTCCCGTTTGATACTTTGCCAGATGATAGTTTAGGTGCTATTGTTAATAAAAAAAATCGTCAGCCGGTTGTATCGCGGTGGAAACACCGTCAGCTGGTCACATGAACATGTAAAAAAAAAAATTTTTTTCAGTCATCGCCTCCCGCTTGATACTTTGTCAAATGATAGTTTAGGTGCTATTGTTAATAAAAAACATCGTCAGCCGGTTGTATCGCGGTGGAATCACCGTCAGCTGGTCACATGAACATGTAAAAAAAAATTTTTTTTTCAGTCATCGCCTCCCGCTTGATATTTTGTCAGATGATAGTTTAGGTGCTATTGTTAATAAAAAAAATCGTCAGCCGGTTGTATCGCGGTGGAATCACCGTCAGCTGGTCACATGAACATGTAAAAAAAATTTTTTTTTTTCAGTCATCGCCTCCCGCTTGATACTTTGTCAGATGATAGTTTAGGTGCTATTGTTAATAAAAATAATCGTCAGCCGGTTGTATCGCGGTGGAATCACCGTCAGCTGGTCACATGAACATGTAAAAAAAAATTTTTTTTTCAGTCATCGCCTCCCGCTTGATACTTTGTCAGATGATAGTTTAGGTGCTATTGTTAATAAAAAACATCGTCAGCCGGTTGTATCGCGGTGGAATCACCGTCAGCTGGTCATATGAACATATATTAGATTTTATTTATTTATTTGCTTGATATCTTCATGTGACCAGCTGACGGTGATTCCACCGCGATACAACCGGCTGACGATGTTTTTTATTAACAATAGCACCTAAACTATGATCTGACAAAGTATCAAGCGGGAGGCGATGACTGAAAAAATATTTTTTTTTTACATGTTCATGTGACCAGCTGACGGTGATTCCACCGCGATACAACCGGCTGACGATCTCTTTTATTAACAATAGCACCTAAACTATCATCCGACAAAGTATCAAGCGGGAGGCGATGACTGAAAAAATATATTTTTTTTACATGTTCATGTGACCAGCTGACGGTGATTCCACCGCGATACAACCGGCTGACGATTCTTTTTATTAATAATAGCACCTAAACTATCATCTGACAAAGTATCAAGCGGGAGGCGATGACTGAAAAAATATTTTTTTTTTACATGTTCATGTGACCAGCTGACGGTGATTCCACCGCGATACAACCGGCTGACGATTTGTTTTATTAACAATAGCACCTAAACTATCATCTGACAAAGTATCAAGCGGGAGGCGATGACTGAAAAAAAAATTTTTTTTTACATGTTCATGTGACCAGCTGACGGTGATTCCACCGCGATACAACCGGCTGACGATTCTTTTTATTAATAATAGCACCTAAACTATCATCTGGCAAAGTATCAAACGGGAGGCGATGACTGAAACCAATTAACTAAATTTTAGATTGTATTTATTTATTTGCTTTATAAATTCATGTGACCAGCTGACGGTGATTCCACCGCGATACAACCGGCTGACGATTTTTTTTATTAACAATATCACCTAAACTATCATCTGACAAAGTATCAAGCGGGAGGCGATGACTGAAAAAAAATTTTTTTTTTACATGTTCATGTGACCAGCTGACGGTGATTCCACCGCGATACAACCGGCTGACGATTTGTTTTATTAACAATAGCACCTAAACTATCATCTGACAAAATATCAAGCGGGAGGCGATGACTGAAAAAAAAATTTTTTTTTACATGTTCATGTGATCAGCTGACGGTGATTCCACCGCGATACAACCGGCTGACGAGTTTTTTTATTAACAATAGCACCTAAACTATCATCTGACAAAGTATCAAGCGGGAGGCGATGACTGAAAAAAAAAATTTTTTTTACATGTTCATGTGTACAGCTGACGGTGATTCCACCGCGATACAACCGGCTGACGATTGTTTTTATTAACAATAGCACCTAAACTTTCATCTGACTAAGTATCAAACGGGAGGCGATGACTGAAAAAAAATTTTTTTTTTACGTGTTTCGGTGGCTGCCATTCCTCAACCCACCAACGTAGCGGCAGCTGACGTCCACGAGGGTTCATCATATATGGCCGTTAACCAGTATACGAGTTTTCACCCGGGAGGCGATGACTGACGAAATTTGCGCCTGGCTCGTGGACCATAAATCGATGCAGCACTTAACCTGCACTTACAGGCTACTTAGTTAGTACAGAGAAGATGTGCTCGTTATTGTATAATATTGTTAGGTATAAGGGGAGAGAGCAGTGCCCGCGAGTTAGTGTAAGGCCTGAGTGGACGCTCGCAGCGGAGCGTTCGGCGGGGCGTGCAGCGTGGCGTCAGGCTCACAAGTAATTTGAGCAGCGTGTACTAAGGCCGCTCCTATACGCTTGCATTTGTTTAACATGCACGCAGCACGCCCGCTGCACTCCCAACTCGAGCGTCCACTCAGGCCTTACACCTAGGGAGATATGGCAAACACTGAATCGCCTGTTTGAACTATAATTGGGATAAATATATTAAATCCGTTCAGTCATAATAAACCTTGCTATCTACATGTTGTAGTTGACAGTCGAAAATTTCCTTGATAAAATGAGAGAGGCCGTCACCATTTTATAAAGGAAATTGACAGTAACAGCGTCCTCATTAGGGATTGCAGAACCGGTACTGTTTAAAAGAACCGGGATTTTCGGTACCGGGCAAAAATGGAACCGGGATTTCCCGGTATTTTCGGTACTTTCGGGACTGCCTTCAAAAATCAGTTTTCACATCAATTTTCAGTAAAAAAAAGCGTAAAACGACCACGAATCTTTCTTAAAACAATAAAAAAGTAGCACAGTGAAGGTACACACTTCTTTTGTACCATAATATGTGTCTTTAAGTCACACAATCATTAATATAATTTTTTTTTTTTTTACTAAACTATATTTTTACTATCTTTGTTGATTGGCAAAAACTGAATTGTGGCTCAGTAATATCATCATTTTTTTAAAATATGTAAGACGTTTTGTGAAAGAGTATAAAAAAATTGATAATTTTTGCATACGTTCAAAATGGGCTATGGACCTTCGAACATATAATAACAGAACTATCAATACGACAAATCAAGAAATTATTCAGCCAGAATTATTAATTCATTTAAAAACTTTAAAATATCATTATCATTATATGTGAGTTTCTTATACCGTGTTTGAATTTGAATTAAAAGTAGTATTTTATTAATTACAAAATTGTCTCTATTTTGCTTCTAGTTAGTATACAAATATGAAATAACTAATTCTTCGTATAAAATTATTTATCGTACAAACATTTACTTATGCCCTTAAAGTATCAAATTACGCAATTTTATATTGTCGGCATTGTCAAACCCATTGACTTTTTTTTAATTTATTTTAATGTAGTGATCGGCCGTAAAAGTATTACCATCAGCCTTAGATTGATAAAATATATTTATTTTCTTTATAAAACACGATATTTCATGCTAAGTAACAGAAAGCAGTCAAATATTGTACCGGAAATTTTAGTCCCGAAAATCCCGGGAGTACCGGGATTTTAATTTTGAAATCCCGGTTCTTTGTTTGGCTCTAAATCCCGGGAATTCCCGGTACTTTCGGTACCGGTATTTCCCGGGAGCAAACCCTAGTCCTCATGAAGGCCGCAGCAGTAATGGCGTTACACTAATGCAGCTCTAGTTGCCATCTGAACGTCACCTTTAAGGCTTCGTCAGGCGCGTTTTCCGGGCGGGGCGTGCCGCTTTTACGTATAAAACGCTCACGCTCCGCCCGGAAAACGCGCCTGTGTGACGGACCTTTATAGTGCTTATGTTTAATTACCTGCACATCCCCCTCGCTATTTTAACGTTATGCCATAAATCGGGGCATCCATGCGCTATTTGCCGCGAGTAGGATATTACAGGCATGCCAATATAGATGGGGTAAATCGTAGTTCTTGGCTCGGGCACAATAAAACAGGCAACCGAGCCAAGGCGCGGTGCCAAGCAAGTTCGCCCGAGCCCGGCGCCCATGTCTCGACTCGGAGTATTTAAACAGGCCCTGTTCGTGTATACCTATGCCTAGGCTCGAGCTTCGCTAGTTTTTGCTGGTCGTGTTGTTTTATCTTGCCAATATTATAACGCTTTATAGGTAGACAAAAGACGCGCCAGACGTGTTGGAAAAAGGAATCAGGCGTTACACCAGGTTGTGTATTTTTGATACATATAAGGTTGTGTGGAGTAAGAGAATGCAGCAAAATAAACACTTGTACGGTTTGGCCCCGACATTGCGCAACTGGCAATGGCGGCGGCGGCAACCATAGGTGGGAACGAAAGGTCCGTTCGCTGTCTCGCTCTTACCTATGGTTGCCGTCGCCGCCGTTGCCAGTCGCGCAATGTCGTGGCCGAGCCGGTAGGGATAATAAGATTAATAAACAGTTAGAGATACATATACACTTATTAAAACATTTATCACCGACTGTTCGTTTAGAGTCGTCGAACGAGCTCGAACGAGATGACTCAAAGTACTAAATAGACCTAGGTCAAAATTATCTTGCGAGATTTGAATAGGTACAAACGAAAAATACAGAAATTATTAAAATACACGATGCAAGATTACACATTAGTCATCTAGTCGCAAAATAGGACGTATGTTACCGTCGTGTGAATATTACAAGTGTCGCTTTGAACGAATTTACTTGAATTTCAAGAAGAAGATGCAGCTGTTTTAGATTTATTGCCGCAATACTATCACGTCTCGTGAGAAGAGACGATAAAACCTAATGCTATCTTAGTTCAGCGCTCCGTTTAAATGGAAAAACACGGGTGGCCCAACAAACGCTCTTACAATATTCTTAAATACCGAAAAAGTGACAATATCGAAAAGTGCTGACATACAATAAAATTAACTAAAATGTCATCATTAATGGAAGACTTTTTTCAATTGTGATATGTATGTTGTAGACCGGATTCATTTTTAACCTGAAGAGTAATCCTTTGTAAAGTCATGGACAAAAACACCTAATAGATATTAACTCAATACTTAAATATTGAATAAGGACTGTTAGCGCAGTCCCCATTGGCTGCGAAATCTACCTTCCATTCCAAGTCTAAGTTGGGCAGTTTCACGGTACCGCTCGTGATTACGGCGAACAATGCTGAAAGGGATTCAAAACTTCGAAGTGTTTATTTTACCTAATTTTGTTTTATTTATATTTTATAATCGATACGTTAAACAAAAGGCAGAAACAGGTACCGTGAACAAAATTTAAGCACTGTAACCAAAGTGGTATGAAGTTATTCTTGAGTTTATTTATCTATACTTATAATAGGCTCTTTAGTTAAACAAGCTGTTGTGCTAACAGCAGTACTTAGTAGTACATTACAAATAAAACCAATACTTTTTTACAAACATCCGTAGTATTAGATACTAAAGCAAATAATATTTAAAAATATCTTTTACAGTACATATGGTGCTACTTAAAGAATAAGTACTTTCCGTGCCTATGTCGAAAATTTAAAGGGCCATATGTACTGTAAAACGTTGTGCGACACACGTGCGAATAGGTAATTCGCAACTCGTGTCGATTTAAAACACTCCCTTCGGCCGTGATTTATTTTCGCCACTCGTTTCGAGTTTCCTCTTTTCCGCACTTGTATCGTAAATAACTATTTAACTTATTTTAAAATCAGCCTAATCTTATTCTTACTCTTCTTCGATCTCGATTTTGACTCTAGTACGCAACTCGGACGTCTACAATTTTTACATCCGTATACAAAGCAAATCAGCTTTTGCGCAACCACATGGTCAATCACAACCTTTTCTACAACTACAGTAGAGCCCGCTTAAGACGATTCTGAGGGGACCTAGCAAAAAAGCGTCTTAAACGGGAAATCGTATTAAACGTGAATAAAAAAACTATGACAACGGATGATAATGAGCGAATGAAATCGTTAAGTGGAGGCAGGTCTAAGTTAAATAATCTAGGAACACTAACGATAGGTTCAACTAGAAAGTCTTGGCTGGCTGGCTGCAAATTAAATCTGGGAGCGATAGCTTGCACTCCGTGCTCCATAACGGTCAAGCAGATGGCATCGCATTCTCAAGCCGATAAGGACCCGACAAAAGATATTATAGACAAAACAAAAAACCTAAGGTAGGTAATAAACACATTAAAAAATGTTGGCTAACGGCGTATTGCATAACAATACAACGGTTATGACAAAAACACAAACGTGCAGATGGTACGTAATGGGACGGATAAGTAATATATAATTTTAGATGGCGTATTAAGCGAGTCTCGAGTCGTATTAACCGTGAAAAAATTTATGTAAACAGGCCTAAAGTTGCAGGGACCGGCATAAAATGGCGTATTATGCGATAAATCGTATTAAGCGGGTTTTACTGTACACGTTATTTATTTTAATATAGTCTGGCGTCATATGGAGTGTCGATTAAACACTCTGATTCGTGGTTTTGTTGTGAGGCTTGTCTATAAATCACGTTGTTGGAAAGAGAGGCATCGAAGATTGAAATAAAATGAACCTTTTATTTGTTGTTTCAGGTAATTTTCACCCCGTCAACGCGAAGCGAAGCGGAGCTTTTTACAAAGATCAATTTAAAAAAAGGCGACGATTTCTCCCGTCCTGTTAGGGTCGGAGTGATTCTCTAGGCCCTGACGGAACGAAAAAATCACGTTATGTACCTTAATTCAGTTATCATCTACATTTCTACATAAAGTTACAAGGTATTCTTATCCCTGGTAATGGTATCAACGATTTGTTAGTTTACGTTGTTAAGTTCCAAATATTACTGACAGACTCCGTCAGACTTAAACTCGACTGCACCAAATTGTCGTTAAATGATCGTCAATCAGACATTTATTTATTTAATCGTTTGGCAAATCATGTCTTTCTAAGAAAAGGTAAACTCTTAAGAGTAAATCAAAATTTTCTAAAGGAGCATGGCACGAAGTCGTTTTCACTAAAACGATCCTCTGACTTGTAAAAACGTTCCTCTTCGCCAATTTTAATATGCTTTATAAAGCATTGCGAAACTACTATCAGCGCACTAGCTAACTCGAGAACAGCTAGACAAGTACTAATGACTAAACATTAATCTATGTTGCTAGTTTCTTTAAAGTAAACTGATACCGAGCCACACCTCCACA
Organism: Cydia amplana; assembly: GCF_948474715.1. NCBI lineage: Eukaryota > Metazoa > Arthropoda > Insecta > Lepidoptera > Tortricidae > Cydia > Cydia amplana. The sequence goes on along the minus strand of NC_086071.1, from coordinate 12,592,303 downwards.
GAGACTCCCCGAAGGTTCAGAACAACATTTTCACTAACAAGAATTCCTATTTTGTCTAACTTTGTATCAAAATTCCTTTTGTGGCAAAGTTAAAGTGGGCGACATTGTGTCACTGTCTCAGAACTGAGTTACTACAATGAAAGGAACTTCAGTCCTTTTCAGTGGCACGTTCGAAAATTGCACATTTGGTGGCGACGGGCGTGGGTCGTCGGATCGAGCACTCGTCGCATCAGTCATTGTCAACAAAGTTTATCGCCTCGACTCACACCCGAACAGAATCGGCCAAATGTGTTTGTTGTGGTCTCAGAACGAACTAGCAACCCACGCTACATGTCGACTTTGAGAAATAGAAATGCGATTTCCGACTTATGCACTTCCTTCGGGCGCAGCCGTTACTATACATTTCCGAATGTTAGCGCGGGGCGCCGCGCCGAGTCTATTTGCAAGCCTATTTCCCTATTTCCTATGTTGAATTTTATTACCATATCAAAAAGTTGCTACATTCAGTAAGCTTTTTCGAAAAGAATATTAATTTCGCCAATAAGTCCAATAACCTTGCCCATGTCAACTTCAAGCGGATCCGTCATCTTTCGAGCCTCCATATAACGTTAACCTAAATATACCTACTAGAGACATTATGGCCTGTGTATACTAAATCTGGTATATTGTACAATAGGGTATCAGATATTAAGTGTCAATCAAAGCATACACAATATCAACTATTATTAAATGGATATTGAAGGACCATTATTAACAGATAGTGGGAAACCTGTTGTCAAAAAGAAACTCGCGTCTTAGGTGTAAGTATATTTTAGATGAGATGAAAGAGGTTGGAGATATTCTGAACAGTATCAAGACCCATGCGTGTGGTCATGATCAGATCTCTATTGACATGATTCGCCTTACACTGCCTTTCACGCTCTCAGTCCTTACAGCAATTATAAATAAATCCATCGAAACCAATACATTCCCGGCAGCGTGGAAACACGCACTGGTTAAACCAATACCAAAGAGCGGGAAAACTGAACAACTAAAGGACTTACGTCCTATAAGTCTTCTACCAGTTTTGTCCAAGGTGCTTGAGCGAGTCGTCGAAAAACAATTCAAAAGCTATCTAGAGCAAAACAACTTCCTTCCTACAACGCAGTCTGGCTTCCGCGCTGGACATGGGACTTCCACTGCGCTCTCACATGTCAGCGACGATATCATAACAGCATCCGATGAGGGGAAGAGTTCCGTATTGGTACTACTCGATTTTTCGAGAGCGTTCGATTGCCTTAACCCGGAGTTACTCCTTGCAAAGCTTTCTTATTATGGCGTATCAACTAATGCACAAAAATGGTTCAGCTCATTCCTCATAGGAAGAAGACAACAAGTGGTATCTGAAGATGAGAAAGGAAACCAAACGGCTTCGCAAATACTGAGTCTAAATAGAGGGGTCCCGCAGGGATCGATACTGAGCCCGCTTTTGTTCATTATATTTACGGCGGATATGATAAAAGTTTTAAAGTATACTAAAGTCCACCTATACGCAGATGATACTCAAGTCTATAAATCATTCCATGCCAAAAATGCTGTGCAGGCTTTAAGTGAAATCAACAATGATTTGAAAGCCGTGTCGGAATGGTCACAAAAAAATAATCTTGTTTTGAACTCAGCTAAAACAAAATACATGTTAATGGGCACCAAAAAACAGGTTGAATATGTTGCTAACCAAAGCTTGCACCTAAAAATAAATAATGACGTTATTGAGAGGGTAAACAAGGCTCGCAATTTAGGTTTGATCATGGACGAAGAACAGCGATACGTCGATCATATAAACATGAAGATAAAGAACGCGTTTTATAAACTAAAAATCCTGTACAATATAAGGAAATATTTGTCTTACAAAATAAGAATAATTCTCACTGAACTTTTGGTTTTATCCCAGTTTAACTACTGTGACACTGTATATGGACCAAGGTTGTACCAATACACCAAGAAAGCAATTCAAAGAGTTCAGAACGCATGTATTCGGTTCTGTGTTGACGTACCAAAAAGAGCTCATATCTCCCCAATATTGGCTGAAAGAAAAATCCTAAATATGGAATCTAGAAGGGAGCTTCACATGGCTTGCCTTACACATAAAGTAGCATACACTAAAATACCTATTTACCTTTTTCAAAAATTATCCTTTAATACTGAAACTCGTCGACCTAAAAGAAATACAATGAAGATGAAGTTAATAATCCCGAGATATAAATCTGCAGGATTTAAGGGAAGTTTCAGGTACGCCGCTTCAAAAATATGGAATAATTTACCACCTCCAATTAGGCAAAAAAGCTGCTTGCTCACCTTTAAAAAACAATGCAAAATATTACTATTTAACAAACAGGCTGAAGCGGCGAACCTAAGATAAATAAAATAAGTATCTGGCTAAATCACCTGGTTAAAGTACTATATTTTCCACTCTTTCGTTCACTTTAATTTAGTTTAAGACATGTTGATGTTAAAACGCGGTTTACATATAATTGATTTGTGGAGGTGCGAAGGGAATTTGGTTCTGGCTGAAAAACAGCGCTGAAGTGTCACTCATGTGGGTGGGCATTTTCAGCATCATGCTGACGCCAAAACCGTTTGCCACATCATTTAGAAATAATTATAACTTATACTTAATATTATTAGAATAGTTAGTTTAAGTTAGTTAGTTTATATTTTGTACTTTTTTTGTGGCAATAAAGCATTTTCATTTTCATTTTCATTCAGATGTTTTAACAGTTAGGTACTAAATACACTTGACAATAACAACTATTTATTCTTAATTAACATTAAGAATAAATAGTTGTTATTGTCAAGTGTATTAGTGTGTAGTTAGTGTGTGTGTATTCTTAATTAACATTAAGAATAAATAGTTGTTATTGTCAAGTGTATTTAGTACCTAACTGTTAAAACATCTAAAATATACTTACACCTAAGACGCGAGTTTCTTTTTGACAACAGGTTTCCCACTATCTGTTAATAATGGTCCTTCAATATCCATTTAATAATAGTTGATATTGTGTATGCTTTGATTGACACTTAATATCAGGGATGTTGCGAACATCCGCATCCGCATCCGCAACCGCGGAACATCCGCATTATTTTCAACATCCGCATCCGCATCCGCATCCGCATAAAATCGATGCGGAGCTTATGCGGATGCGGATGTCGAACAAGTCGGTACAGGAACGTCTTAGCGGCGGCGTAAGTGCTAGGTAATTTCGTCATTACCTCAGATCATAGAAGTAAGGAGATTTATAACGAAGCATAATTTCAACGAGACTCGGTGTCTCCAACTGTGCCCCACCACATCATTGAGGGCGTGGCCAGACAACCAACTCACGCGCTGTGATTGGCCGAACCGCGCGGGGTAAAGGACAAGAGCGGCGACGCTAGAGAGTAGGACAAGTCGATAAATTTACAACAGCTATCGATATTTTGTATTATGTTCTAAACATGACTTTATTGTTTTGGCATTAAACTATTTTTTCTACTCCAGCACTTAAATGTGTCAATTAAATGACTGACAGTGATATCTAAAGCAATGTCATTTGAATGCTTTGTCTATAGGCTCATAAGATGACTGCTAGCAGTCATCTTATGAGTATAATACAACTGCTTTATTTTTTTTAAAGATACAAGTTCCGATCATCTTGATTGAAAGAGGTATGTTTTCATTTACAATAATAACTCTTTTTTTTTTTTAATAATAACTCAATTTTTGTTAAATAATAACTCTTTTTTTTTAATAATAACTCTTTTTTTTTAAATAATAACTCAATTTTTTTTTAATAATTTTTTTTTTTTTTTTTTTTTTTTTTTTTTTTTTTTTTTTTTTTTTTTTTTTTTTGCTGCAGCTGTCATAGAAAAAGTAATGTATGCAACAGCTCATAATTGGTTCTTAAAATTCTCGGGTCTTTTTTTACAAAACTCGACTACGTCTCGTTTTGTAACTTCGACCCTTGAATTTTAAGAACCCTTATTATATCACTGTTGCATAAACTACTATTAAGTAATAATTGCCATTGACTTAATTTATACACCTTTAAACATTTGACCTTATTTGCGACCTAAGATTTTTAAGGTACGATTAAGGTAAGTACCTATAATATTATTCGGTCCATAAAGTTCTGTCACAAAGGTTTCTACTGATAGAATGTAATACAAAGCTTTTAATAAAAAAATTGCAATGATTCGAAAGCTTGTTATATGTTTATCAAAACGTACCTAACATAATTGGTATAAAATTTAGTAACGATTTTATTTACTGTTTGTTTATATTGTTTGGATTGTCGTTAGACGCGAACAGTCGCCTGGATTGTGAAAAATTAAACTCCACAAAAAGGAGTAAAAATCAGTGTTAAAGTAATAAAATAGTTACAATTGTATTTTTTAATGAACATAATTTATTATAGCATATTTCGTCACCCGAATCCGAATATTAGGTACATAGAGCTATGAAGAACTGAGAAAGAAAATATGTTAAATTATATTGTAAGTTAGGTATGCACCATTAAATAAGCTTTAAAATCATATACGAATAATAATAAACACTCTATACCTATATTTTTTATCGATAACGCTTAAACCTCAATTATGTACGAGCGCCACTCTAGTTCCTTGCGGAAAGAAGGGAACCGGTTAGCGGTCGTACCAAGAAACAATAATGCCGTTGTGGATATCGTTAGCGGCTTAATGCATTGTGCCGTTGCCTAGCACACTACAAATAGTTTTCCATGCTAAGCCGTCAATGTAGAATGCATATTCAAATTGCCACGCGTTTGTTTGGCAAAATGGTCCGACTCAGTAAAATCATATGTCACTGGATTTATTTGTTAAAATGTGTTGTTTTATTGACTAATACGTAAAAAAAATGTACTCACATGTGGTATGTAACTCCATGATCCCTAAGCACTCCTATTTCTACACGAAACAACGCTACAAACCGGCATTTTACGTAAATTGACGAGCACATTTTTCTACGACAGCTAAATTGCGACTGTCTTACGGCGGAAAGAAAAATGGTCAGCCTGACCATGTTGCGGCGACACGCGCCACGCCTCCGTCAGTTATCTAGTACCTTCTATGATCTGAGGTCATTACCTATAACGAAATCGTCTAGATCCAGAAAAGTCGGCGAAGTTACTGTTTATTAAATATAACGCACCTATATTCTTGCTCAAATACTAAACGTTTCGGTTTTTTTAATAAAAAATTACTAAAAATGTAATATTTGACGTTTTCTAAGTACCTAATCTTGACATCCGCATCCGCATCCGCATCCGCGGATGTGAGCCTTTAAATATCCGCATCCGCATCCGCATCCGCGGATGTCAAAAAATCTGCATCCGCAACATCCCTGCTTAATATCTGATACCCTATTGTACAATATACCAGATTTAGTATACACAGGCCATAATGTCTCTAGTAGGTATATTTAGGTTAACGTTATATGGAGGCTCGAAAGATGACGGATCCGCTTGAAGTTGACATGGGCAAGGTTATTGGACTTATTGGCGAAATTAATACTATAACTAGTATTGGTATAATGGTTTTGATCTATAGGTCTCTTTTGTTCGAACTTCCTTTGTCTTGATGAAACTCAACACTACTTAGTTATTTCCAATTACGCGCCGTAGAAATAATACCAATAGAAGCTGAAGCTCTGGCAATGGCCGTCCCAAAAAGTTTTGGGCACTTGAAATATTTACTGCCGGGCTTTAAACGACTCACTCAAACCGGTGCTAGCACTCAAGCGAGTTTAATTTATATCGATTTGACTTGTTCCAATATACAGGGTGACTTCAAATTGGTAATACAAAACACTTAACCTTAACATTAACCCCGTTGTTAAAATTAGCTGTATTTTACTATAGAAAATTTTCTAATAAATTAAATAATTAAGGTCCCGAAGTGTGGTTACCCGACATTAAATACCTAACTATCATACAATAGCATAATACTCGTTATTTTGACATACTTCGCGGATAAGAAACAATGCAAGCGAGTAGTTAGCTCAAGACGTGTGACTAAAACGCAATTAGAGATAGAGCTCTCGTTACAAAACCAAACGGTCTTGCCCCATCCTTAAATTAATGCGGGGGTTGCTAAGAGATTAAACGGAAGATAGTAATCTGCTCCTAAATGCGGCCACGAATCCGTGTCGTGCTCTAATCCCAGAGATGGAGTGCTTGGCTGCCAGCCTCCTGTGCACCTAGGAGTCTTTATTGATGGCGAATGACGTTAAAAGCCAGCCTAAACCAGAATTAGTGGAGAAATGGCAGGCAAATTTATCTGTTTGCAAAGCAATTTCGTCACGGGAACAAATGCAATAACAAATCGTGAGGCGATAACCATAACCCACACTAGCTATCACCACAAAATCAGAGCCATAGTGGATCGTAGTAGTACCAACACAAGGTTGATTTTTATTTACTTTTTTTGTATTTTTCTAGTTTTGGTTGTCATCTGAAGTAATTTAGATTCCATTCTGCCAATTTATCGATAGAAAAACTATCGAATTGTAATATAAGTCCAAAACCACATAATCCCGTATCAGTTGATGAATGCGATAGGATGGAATCCATATCCCTTCACAAGAGTATCAAATTACTGTGGTTCGAACAAAACCCGTGAAATTGCTCGCATTGGAACGTGTACATTAATCATATTCATTCCTGTGATCGTAGCTGGTTCGGCTTTTGGGTTTCCAATTCTTTCATAATTGCAATAGCAGCGACAAAGTAAAATTTATTGAAAATGAAAATGTTCATTACTTAATATGACGTATATTTTTGCAAGTATTCGTTTTTCCTCGTCCTAATAAAGGGGGACGCGCACCGCATTCGAACGACATTATTTGTCCCACTCCCTTCTATAACAAAATAGATTACGTGGAGGCCACTTACAAACTTGTTATTGGACCGGCTTTGCACCTTCAAATTTATGTTTGTTTGTTATTTAACACGTGATTTGGGATGCCATAAAATTGAGTGAGAATAGTCTTAAATTAATTAATTTTATCTCACTTAGTATTAACGGCTTTAAATCTGACATTTCTAGATTAAGAAATATACTTACTTACTTATAGTGAATTACAATGTCATAGTAATTACTGAAATCAAGTAAATTCGTTTCACGGGAAACGCCAATTAGCAAGGAGGCGGGTAAGTGGTAATTTCTTCAAACGCGAATTGCGTGAGGCCTAAGGACCATTTAGGTTAACGTCCAATGGAAACGTGTAATGGTGGTGGTTAATTTAACTGTCATAATTTAACATTCACACGTACGTACTAGATTTAACATTTATCAATAAAGCCTGTTGTTTTGTTACATATAAAAAAAAGCGAGAAATGTGTAGAATTCTTAACAATCAATATTTCAAAAAGGCCCTATACGAGTAGTTCGGAGGTCTGTTACGCACACTATTACAGTAGTGTTTAGATACCTATATAAATTTGGGCCTTTATTCGTATTCGTATTAGTAATTTGGACCATGATTGTATTTACTGTAAATATCAGACCCCGAAAACATTTCCATTCTAATGGAACAGATTAGAACCACTTACCTGGTAAATTGATACCAAAGCCCTTGTAAATTCCAGCTAAAAACGTTTTTGTGCAAGCAAACTTGATTACTGACACTGTATACGCAACATCGCAAGCGCACCGAACTCAATTACTCCGTAATAGCCGGGTAAGTTAATACCTCCGCAGCATGCAAATGGCATTAAATATCGGTAGGAACACCAATTAAAGTCGTAAACTTTAATTGATATTCATGGACTCGTAATGGGGGGGTGTAGATTGTAACGCTGGAAAACTTTGCGAGCGAACTCCGTGTCTAATTGTGCTTCAAACTAGTGGGTAAACTTCTTTTACGAACATAAAGTTCGCAGTTTGAGTTGGGTTTGGGTGAAAACAAGGGGTCAGCGCAACTTTTTCACCAAGTTTAGATTTTTTTTTGCCTAGCTCTCACATTTCAATAGCTATAAATTTTATATTAGTCGTCCATGCAGATGCAATGATGGCATATAGGCTCACCATCGGGCCGCCAGTTATCCAGTTAAGTACCTAGTGTACCTAGTGTGTAAAGTACCTACGCGAAAACTATCTGAAGATTTAGAAATGTAGTGGCCTGAGACGAACTACTGAAAGAGCGATATCCAATCACGCATAGTTCTTATCTTACTGACTTAGGGTTCACGCCTTCACGGTTACACTGGGCCATCCCAATTGGACGATCTGTTTCTGTTTTTTAAAGAACGAAGGGAGCTGGCAAAATTAATAAGCAAGACTCCATTAACTTGACTTTTTCCAAGACATTGAAATCTTCTGAATAGACTGAACCTTCCGCCGTACTGTTGTTGTTGAACGTTTGTAATTTTAGCTGTTTATCGGAACATAATGCTTAAAATAGACAGTGTGCAACTGAATGATGGACTTTTACGCAATGGAGAATTGTTCAGTCCGAGTAACTTTTTTATTTATTTACCATGTTTATAAGCGTTTGCGAGATATAGCGGTGAAGGAAGACATCGTGAGGAAATCGGACTAATCCCTATTGTTTTGATTTTTGTACATTAAAGTGTTTTACTAATACTTACTAAAATATTACTAATGTTCAATTCTAATAAAAGTACCTACCTAGATAAACTCTTTCCCTTTCGAATGCTAACGTTGCTAACACATGAACTTACAACAATAAAAAAAACGCCCACTTGCCTGACTGATGGCGAGAAAGTAATTAGCGATCGATTAATGACATAAATGTAGATCCCATGTAAACGAAAATGGTGATATACGGTTACGTGTAACCATTCAATAGTTGATCGCTGTTTTGTTTTTTATAAAAAATTGAAATGATTTTCGATGTGACTAGAATACATTTTATTAGTTGGTGGTGGACGAGTGGATCTGACGTCCTTTCAATCCGGAGGTTGCGGGTTCCAATCCTGGCTCGTTCGTGGGCGTTTTTTTTTTAAAGTTGTCCCCTAGACTTCTTTTTTCAAATTTGTGATTTTTATGTTATTTCTACTCAGAATCACGAGCTCTTTCTATCCTAATAGGAGAAAAAAAGTGTCCCAAAATTTCCATAAATTTTTCGGTCTTTCCATTCCGCGACCGCCATACAAAGTCTATGAAAAATGATGACGGAATGGAAATAAAAACCTTAGGACACTTTTTTTCTCTTATTAGGATAGAAAAAGCTCGTGATTCTGAGTAGAAATAACATAAAAAATCCCAAATTTGAAAAAAAGTGTAGGGGACAACTTAAAAAAAAACGCCCTCGTATTTAACTATAAACAGAATTCATCTATGTATATATGTATAAACGTGAAAGACCTAACTGACTGACTTAAATCAACGCACAGCTCAAACCGCTGGGACCAGAAAGTCCAAATTTGGCAAGTAGGTTCCTTATAAGGTCTAGAGGTCCACTAAGAAAGGATTTTTCAAAATTCATGAAAAACTAAAACTCTCCTGCGCGTGCGAAGCCGCGGGCAAAAGCTAGTTTTAGTATAAGGCGGCTAGTTATTGAAGGCTGGCCTTCTTGCATAAATATAACTTCCATGTAATTTTAAAAAATACGAAATGATACGTCCATCTGTAATTGTAGAGGGATATAATTCCGTACTTGGCCCAATTACGCCCTTGTGAATATTTTATACAAAGTAGTAACCCTGACCTGTATGTATTCTGTTTGTAACACTCTCCCACCTCTCTCCTCAACTAACCCTACTTTACCCTACCTAGCTAAACCTAGACTTGCCTAAAATACTAAAAATTCCAATAAGAAAATCTAAAATTCTAAAACCCTTTAAAATACCGCAATCCGTAAATACCTTTATTAATAAATATAAAAGTAATGTAAATGACCTAAAAAGCTAATTAAATAAGTTAATATCTTGAATTGGATCAGTAAATTGGCCAAATGATCGTCTAGTGTTTATGTAGAACCCTTCGTCGTAACCGCTAATAGTAACCGAAATCCTTTTCGCATATAAGGAAAGAGTTATGAGTCCTAAAAATGTCAAATAATTACTAAACCGTAAATTATGTCAGAATATATTATGTCCGAGTTGTAAGAAAGATTATTGCAAATTTAGTAATGTTAGACTTAGTTTAAGTCTGTAATATGATGTAACAAAAGTCAATAGTAAAATGTCATAATTAAGTATGTCCGAGAAATGTCATAATAAAATTGTCAGTAAAGTATGTCAAAGTAAGTAAAGTCTGTCAAATGTAATAGTCAGTTGGTCAATGTCAGAATGAATTCTAATAAATGTCACAATTACAAACATTTTTGTTTTTGGGGTATAGATGTCGCTCCGCCTCCGCGACACCCGTGATCATCATCCAGTTGCAGGTCAGAATCCCCGCCCCAGTTCGGAAGGAACTATTTTGTGGTCCAGAAGGGACATCTTTTATAATGACTGGCCTACTTCACCATTTGACCAAGTCATTATTTGTGACATTTTTCGTCAGCATTGAGAGGACATCAAAGGGACAATTTAACATAACAAAATACTGGTAGTAGAGCAGCTGTATTTGATCCACTCTAAATCCCCAGAATACTGTAATTTTGTAGTATAGGTATTTTAATATTCAATGAAATGATATTATCCAAACATTAGCTGTAGTCATTTTGAATCTCACTTTCGGACCAAAATAAACTACGGTCTTGCATCTGCCTCGACCTAGCCCGGACAAACCACTCACTGATATATTTCAATAATAATATGACCTTGTATTTTTAAGGCCAAGTGTGAAAATTACAGATCTGTAGAAAACAGAATGAAATCGTCATACAGACTGCCAAGGGACAGGCAAAATAAATATTTCTCTCATAGCAAATTGACTCTACAATACTACAGTATATTGTGGTTATTAACTTTAGTTTTTCCCACAATATATTTCTACCAGTAGCGTTGTAAAGGACCAAGATATATTTAAAGTCATAAGTAAATATGTCAAGTTTGTCAATAAGTCATAAATAAGTATATGTAATAAAATCCTAATAATCCCTAACCCCACACTACATCCTAGCTATAGCTATTTTGAAATTAACCCATAAACCCATAATTATAATCGTAATATACAATAAAAATAGCCATATCAAATGTATCTAATACCGAGTACCTAGCTATCTATTGTGAATATCTAATGGCTTTGTTAAATTAAAATTATAAACCTAGATTAATCCTACATTCCCTAAGCCAAACAAATATAAAACCTAGCCCTAACAGCTAAACTAACCAACTAATCTACCGATATATTTGCAAACTAGTATCCCGGGATACACATTTAATTTACTCGCGTAATTACTCGATGTGCAATGAGTAATCTCTAGTCTACAGCTAACTAAGACGAGTGAGGAAACTCGATTTAGTCTAGATCCTATTCCTCGTGTGCTGGCCAATATATCCACACAGGGGGTTGGGACAGCGGATATATAGCCGGAAAAGGGTAATATAAAAATGAATATATAAATATATAGATACGGGATATTTGGACTAGAACCTGGCTTTTTTAAGAAGTCTAGTTGACAACCCAAATCGTCCAGATTCCAGGGGTAAAACCTGTCTTAATAAACGCAGGAACTGCCAGGTCCCACCTGGTATTTATCAAAAATCCGCAATTAGTGAACTAGGGCTGTAGTTGACACCGTTTGGTTACCCGCCCTATTTCTCCAACCACCCAGCACTGTGCTGAATTGGAACTTGTTCTATCTACCCCATAATTTATATAAGAAAGCTATGAACTATATCACAAAACTACTTTAAATTAATATATAAAGTCCTCCAACCAAGATCATTTCAGTGTAAATATCACTAAAATAATCCTAGTCGAAACACTAAATAAATTAAACACAATTAAATCACAAATTAATAAATTGCACTGAAAACTAAACAAGACTTTAAAACCTTTAACACTATTGATTTGTAACCTAAACTTCACCAATATATTCACATACATTAGCGCTTGTCTGAGCACAAATCAATAAACAAATAAAATAATTTAAATTAACTATGAATGGCACTATGAACAACACAAACTTTATAATCTTATTAAGTCTATTGATCAATAGTTTAGACTTCACTTAGTACAAATTTAAAATACTAGCGCTTGTCTAATCCACAAACCAATAAACAATAAAACCCTCAAAAATTAACACAATTTAAATGAACTTCTCTAAAACTATCAAATAAAAACCCACAACAAGTTACGTTATATTATGCTCCAACCCAAACTCTACCAGCATCATAAGATTCTAGCAAAGTCCAGGCCAGGACACAACATAGGTAACCTAGATTAACCTAACCACCTACACTATTGAACCAGTTCCAACGGACTGCTGAAGGCCCAGAAGCTGCTTGTGCAATTCCTTATAAACATCCCTACCATGCCACGACGCTTCCCCGCTATTCCCAGTTCCTTTGCCCTCATTGGTATACCTCAAACCTATGCTGAACTTCATAATCGCATACAAATTTAACCCTATTTACTAATTAAAATAAGGTCCAACTTGACCTACTTAATGGGTGTGGTTTAAAATATTATTATGACGGCTGTGGGTTGACACCTCAGTTTGTTTTAGAGTTCCGTACTGAGTAAGGCAAAAACGGAAACCCCATAGGACCACCCGTGCGTCTGTCTATCCGTCTGTCACAATCTACCTTCTCCAAAACTACTGGATTATTTAAGTTCAAATTTGGCACACATATGTAAGTTTGTGACTCAAAGTCAAACATGTACTGTAAACAAATGAATTTTAAATATAGATGCCGTTTTTGGGGAGTAAATAAGAAAATTTCAAATTAAATATCTTCAAACTATATCGCATTGCATATCAAACAAAAGAGTTCATTGCAAGAATCTTAAATATATTTCTTTTTTTATAATTTTAGGATAAATAGCTTAGATATTTCACTCACGTTTAATATAAGAAATAGATTGCCAAAAACCGCGCAATGTACGGAACCCCGGAACGCAAGCCCGACCCGCATATGGCCGTTCTATTCTAATCGTCTTTGTTTTTCTATATGAGCCATTTATTGTAGAGCTCCGCCCTTTCTTAATTCTTTATAATATGGTTCAGTTTTGCATAGAATATTTTAACCAAAACAAACATATCTCATTCATTTTTATGATGACGTGCGAAGTGTTAGTCGAAATTTGAACCTAGTACTTGAGCTAAGAGAACCAATCTAAGTTTTGGGCAATGTTTTATAATGCAAAAGCTTTATGACATTGAAATAAAGTTCAAATTATTTTATAAACAAGTATCTTAATAAATTGGTTTACTATAAATCACCAGGCCCCTCAAAACTTTATCTAGAATTTCAGCCACTTCGGCTTATTTAGGATGTGAGACGTAAAATAGCTGTTCCAATTACCGTGAGAAACAAGAATTAAATTTAGCCGATTTAAAAATAGAATAATACTATGTTTACATATAATGATAACATGATAGATAGATTCTGGCATGTTACATGTTCAATAGTCAATAGCAAAAAAATTCGCTGTTGTTTACATTTTAGGTAATCAAGAACACCCGAGGCATAAACATATAAACAGAAAAGGAGGCCAATTCGAACTTACATTTTGGTATCGAAAATTTATCGAAGACAGCGGAGTCTTAGTAATAGGGTCCCGTTTTTATCCTTTGAGTACGGAACCCTAAAAATGACATCATTTTGACATCCAAAGGTAAGTTTAGAATTGGCTTCAATCACTTTCTATTAGGTTAAAGTTTAATTTCGCTTGGTAAGGAGGAAGGACAATTTTATTTGACGTATGCTGAAATTGCGCTAATTTAGTATGTAATAGGGAACTTTATCTATCCGCTAAAAATAACCTATCAAAACAAAATTTGATGATAACGTAATTAGACCAGAAAAATAAGGCACTATTGGTAAACAATGCGGGTTATTTTAATAACACTTTTAGCACAGGTACTAAGTACAGAAGACTCACTCTCTAACAAAACGCGTCTGTTACGATCAGCAGAGATATGGCCGCTAGGTGACGACAGCGCCACGCGCGGCTTGTGGCTTTCCCCTGAAATTGGGGCGGAACGGATGTACTTTTAGCTACCTGTAGCAAAGCGACGAAATCGCGGAGTGAGCCACGCCTGCTTTTAGGCCAATTTACATCTAAAAATACTGTTATTTGTGACTTTGTCGTTTAGCGTGCCGTCGGCGTTAAATATAAACCAAATGATAATATTATAGCTGGTCAACCAAATCTTGTCAGTAAAAAAAGGCGCGAAATTCAAATTTTCTATGGGACGATATCCCTTCGCGCCTACATTTTTCAAATTTGCCGCCTTTTTCTACTGTCAAGATCTGGCTGACCAAGTATAGCTAACGTGTGAACGAAGTAATTGGATACCAATTTAGAAATATTTTAGAACGGGAGCAGGTGGGCTGAAATGGAATCGCCATTAAAGATCGGCGATGGCACTCAGCCGCCTTATCGGAAATAGACTTAGCGGTGACTTTTCGAGCCTCAGACTACATGAATATTTATGGGCCGTCGTTCTTTTCCGCCTTGCAGACAAACTTGACTTACCCAAGTGATGGAGTTCTATTCGCCGCCTTTTTTATCCAATTAGCAGTTTTGAAGTAATAAATTACATCATTTGATACCTTTAGGGTGACTTGAGAAAGGCCTGATCATAAGTTGAGCAGCCCTGCGCAAGTTTTATATAATAATAAATTAGGCATAGGCAATTCAGTTTAATCAACACGCCATCGGACCTTAAAGCTGGTATTGTATATAGATACAGTGAATCTTGTTATTGAATAATTATTCTAAATACACAGTCAGCTGCAGAGACATCTTTTACCCAGTCCGTAACTAGTTTGTATTTACTACGACGACTAGTTATTTGGCCTGCAATAAATTTAGCGTGGCTACAAATTAAATACATGGGTACATTATTAGGTATCAGTGGCGGCGCGTCCATAAAAGCCGATTCCCACCGGCTTGCCTGTTTTTGGACGTCTGAGTTGTAAAGGAAATATGTAAGCCAAATTAGCCCCGGCTTGCCTATGGATATGTTTGACGCGCCGCCACTGTTAGGTATGTAGGTGTTTTTTACTTGCTTGAGGGAGTATTTATCTTGTCAAGGTTGCAGGCTTTCTATCAAGGTCACTTATTTATGTAAAATGTCATTAATTATTACGATCTCAGCGTCGATACAACTTTGCCGGTTATCACGAACAACTTTTAATTACCTCCTTATTCTTGTAACGCTTTATTGATAATTGACAACGTGGTAACTTTATTTTTTTAAGTTCAGTGTTCTGTTTTTGCTTCGCCTGTCTCAGAAATAAAGCTCACTCCAGCTATGAGTTAAGTATACGAAGCCTGAGCAAAGCCCTCTTCTCAACTGGCCTACTAACTAATACTTTCGCAAACGACTGTAGTACAATTTACACATAAAACTTGAACTCTATGACCAGTATCCAGTTTAACAAACGAAACTAAGGGCGTTATTCATAAACGTCTGCTAAGTTAATCAGCTGATGAACTACGTTCGTCCCTCTCTATGGCATAACGACGGATAGGGACAAACGACGATCATCAACTGATTAAGTTAGCAGCCGTTTATGAATAACGCCATAAGTATATAACAAAATGTAGTATGTGTTAGGTACCAGCGCGTAATTTAATTGCCCCCAAATAGATACTACGTGGGTAATTGGTTGCCCCGGAAAGCCACATTACTGTGACGTGTATGTCATACAAATTAGACAAGGAAAACGCAATAAAATATAGCATATTATGTATCTCATTATATGATAATCATCATTACCTATTTATTTTGCTCTTGTTTGGCGTAAATTCTTGACAAAGGCTATTGAGATCACTCGTGCGATTTGGCAGTGGCAAATTCCCATTAAGGTAATAAATTAATAATACTATTATTTTGGTATTAATTTTATTTTGTGCAATATGAAGTCTACTCGTTCCTATTGCATTAAGTTGTATAAGGTAACTTTGTCGAAGTTTATAATGAAGCGAAATATCATAGCCACTGTTCTCTGGCTGTAATGTGATACGAAGTAAAATACCATTTTGAGAGATTCCAAATGGAAAGAAGATATTATAACACTTACTTGTACAGAGTTATAAAATAGGTTCACCTTAGAACCTGCTAGGTATCTCGCGCATTGAAACTTGAGGAATACCTTTCGCTGCGAAAATTGTCCCAGACAGTTGGGAAAAGGAACTGCGGAGCGGACTTATGTGAACTATTTTGGGGAAAATTCGTTGCCTCTATTTCTGTCTTTTATTTCATATTTTCGGTACAAAACTTTTCTATTCTGTGTTTTTTGTAGTAAGATAATGTTAATGACACTACAGCACTTTTCTTACGCACTTAAATATTGTGGTAATTAAATTAGCTAAATTGACTCTCACTTATATCTTTTCTTAAATTAAGTGAAACTAATATCATCACCTCGTAAACCTTATTGCAAAGACATAAGGTCCACAGACGGTCAGTTAAACGTGTTTCATCTAGTGCCTAACTAATTTAGATCTCTAAGCTGGGATCAAAATAATTGAATTTCGCTTGGATATCCAGGAAGCTTCAAAAATGTCAAAATGTCACATTCCGCCGCAACACATATCATACCTTTTCCAGCCTACTGTTATTTCGGTCAATGTAAGCTTTATGACAACGGCCGTAGGAATATCTAAAAGTGGGAAGTGACACTCACATCTCACATCCGTGGCCATCAACTACTATACAGTATACAATCACGTGAAGGGCTGTCACCGGTGAGCTGGCTGGCTTAATATTAATCGGATGAGTCTGACTGATCACATATAGGTAGGTATATGCGAACTAACGCGGAAAAAAGGTTCGCAATAGTTATTATTGTTTAGTTTTTAATACGATTATCATCTCGTTCATTCTCAGCTTTTTAGGGTTCCGTACCCAAAGGGTAAAAACGGGACCCTATTACTAAGACTCCGCTGTCCGTCCGTCCGTCCGTCTGTCACCAGGCTGTATCTCACGAACCGTGATAGCAACAAATACTAAAAACAGAATAAAATAAAGATTTAAGTGGGGCTACCATACAACAAACGTGATTTTTGACCGAAGTTAAGCAACGTCGGGCGGGGTCAGTACTTGGATGGGTGACCGTTTTTTTGCTTGTTTTGCTCTATTTTTTGTTGGTGGTGCGGAACCCTCCGTGCGCGAGTCCGACTCGCACTTGGCCGGTTTCAATGTATATATTATGTCGTTTGGGGAAAAGTAAGAAAAAAAAAGAAAAAAAGAAATCTGTCAAGTCAATTCGGAAAAAACGTGCGGACAAGTTTTACGTTGTGGCAAACAGAAAATATCATTTTGAAGAATTGCGGAGTTCGTTGTTTAACTATTGTTGTCTTGAAGACGGATTGGGGGTTAGGGGTGAGGGTAGGGCTCATATTTATTTATTTTATATTTTTTGTTTTTACATCCCATCATAAGAAACGGATGTAAATTTGTTCGAGGCTGTTGAACCAGCGCAAAATTTAGGTAGGTCCAAATCCAAGCCGAAAGTGGCTGGAAGGCCTTTCTTTACGGGTATTGAGAAGATACAACTTGCCCGACTACGTATAGTTTGCTCCATCCAGAAAATCTTAATGTAAATGAAAAGATGGTTCTTAACATTTTAAGTCTACCTATAGTAATTTACCGCTTAGGCTAAGAAAAAGCATCGCTGTTTGGCGTAGGTTTACATTTCACCTTTAAGCTTTAAGCCGCATTTGTGTTTTTTATGGCCAAACCCATAGATCAGTATATTATATTGGAAAGCCAAGCCTTCGTATGCTCAATAGCGTTGTAAGTAAATTTCCATATAAAGTGATAATTGCTCTTGAGTATAATATACTTAACAGGATCTCAGGGTGCGCTCGTGTTTGCAGTGTCAATGTTTTGTCTGTCTTACCCTTAACCTCTTGGTAATAATTTAAATGTGTTTGAAGATGCTAATTTGATTCCGTATCTTTAGTTAACGTCTTTATAAGACTACGTGAAACGTTCCAGAAACTTCACTACCTAAGTATATCGTAACTATTTACACGACTGTTTGCCGCAAATTTGAAACTAATGTGTTAAATAGTTCGCTTCTGAGTATATGCTACTAGCTATGTATACAAGTAGGTATACCTCTTAATTACAGTCAAGAGCAAAGTTTTGCCAATGTAATCATTTCTACATTTCTAGGAATTATGTTATGTTACGCGGATATATCCCGTTATTTCCAGTGGGCAGATTCTGATTTCAACATTTGTTATGTGTTTGTTATTTGTTTGCGCATTTTACGCACGACTTTCATTGCATTTCGCGTGAATCAAACAGCGCGAGCGATTTTAAAATTCGTATTAAATCGTTACGATTGCTAAATCTGAATCGGCCTCCAGTACTTAGTATATTACAATATTTATTACGGGCCCTGTCACCCTGTCACTATCAGCACTATCTAAATGCATTACCAGAGCCCGTACCATAAGTTACTAACAGTGTCAAAACTGACATATACGCTATCGAAAACGTAATTTACTTTCTATACATCTCATCTCGTTCGCACTTCGCACTAATATGCGAGTACGAGCGAGATGCATAGAAAGTAAATTGTGTTTAAAGAACTTTATTTCTCAAAATAAATTATAAATGTCACTTCAATTACTAATTATTACTCTTTTGACAGTTTCGATGGATTGATTGTGCAACTGCAATTATATTCGTATTTATTTCTGGATAATTAACAATGTAGTACATCTCGCTCGCTTGCCAATGTACGCGAATTTAGAGCCGCCATAAAAGAAAAAATCACCAACTGTCACGATGACACTTCATATATATTTTGCGCGCGCCGTAACGCATCTGTCGCATAGTTATTAAAAATTAAGTTTTATCGAGTAATTACTAGTTTTTCCCATGCAGTTATACCTAAAAGGTCTATATACAGTGCAATGTGTACATGGAAAATGAAATTTGTAAATATCGCAACGTAAGTACCACGGACTGTGGTAAGTACATTGTACAGCCTTGTACATCTTTACGGACAGCATTTGTCAGCTAGTAAACAAAAGTAGTTTTCATTTTCTAAATTCTTGCAGCTAGAAGGTGCTAAGAGTGCTCCCGTGGGGAAACTTGGACTTCTGATACAAGTCATGTACTTAACCTCACTTTATTATAGAGTACCTATACAAAGTTTTTATACATTCTCGTGTGACGAGTTTGTCTATGTCCGTGGGACATTATTCGAGGTGTTGGCTTAAAGATATTTACATACTTAACCTCACTTTATTATAGAGTACCTATACAAAGTTTTTATACATTCTCGTGTGACGAGCTTGTCTAATTTCTTATAATGACATTAGCACTTGAAATTCAGTGCATGAATTTCGTCACACTCATGGATGTGATCCTGTATCATTTACAAGCATATTCTGATATAGATGATATTCTGTCATTAGCAAGCCCGCTAGCGGCATTAAACAAATTGTATGCTAATTAAGCATCTACTTACTGTTGTGTGTACAAATAATAACAATATTCTGGATGCTGTTGGAATAATGCCTCTGGATTAATGTATATGCTAAGCATTTATAATATATGCTGAACCCTTTTAAGGCTTAAGAATGGCCTACCATTTTTATTATTTCTTTGCTAATCAAAACTTCTGTAACCTGCACTAATACAATAAAATAAATAAGTGCCGTGGCAGTGTACAGCACACACATACTAGTGTACAAAAGAATGCTATTTAACAGCCTTTATAAGGACTAGATCCAAACCACTGCCTTATTGTGAAGGTCATATCCTGGGGTTAATGGCTTATACTTTTTTCACTCTTACAAGTTTACTATAGCTTGAGCGTGTTTCATAATAATATATCATATTGTGTGAATATGGATAACTTGTTCCCTTTTCAGGCAGTTTGGTAAATTGCCATACAAGTTTACTAAAAAATTCTAATATCATAACATCATAACATAACCCTTCAAGGGCTACTAATTTATTTTAGCCAAAATGTCACAATTATAGTGTGAACAAAATTATGAAATGTCCCCGGATAGCTCAGTCAGTTGAGCATGGGAATTTTAAGTTCTTGAAGCCCAATTGCCTTCGGTGAAAATGTTCAAAAGATATATAAAGATATTATATACTGAATTAAGTGAGTTTATTATTACTTTCAAATGTAAGATAATGAGAAGTATGTTGTATAAAATACAAGACTGTAGGTGAACAAGGATACAATACCGAAACTATACCTACATATGAAATCTTAATCAGTCAGCCATTGGATGGATATTTAATATCAATTAAATTATAGCCCAACGCTTCAAACTCATTTATTTATCAAACTTTCAGACCTTTATAAGCCAGTGGTAACATTTATTTATTTTTTGGAACCCTTTTACAAAATGATAGGGTTCAGTTTAGCACAAGTTCATGCCCATTAAATGGCAGACTTGAATACATTTGTGATAAGAAAGAGAAATGGTTAGGTTGGTATGTAATATAATATAAGTAGGTAGGTAGGTAGATAATTAGTTAGGTTTATAGGTAAGTATGTAATAGCTATATTACATTTCCCAACTTTTGAACAGTAGTGTAGTAACAAATCTCTATAGCAGAATCCTTGACTTTTTAAAACAGTAACGGGCTTAGCCAAATTAAGCCCAAAACATAAAATGAAGATAATATAATTACTTACGTATTTATTTATATTTGTGTTAGAATGTTTGATACCTCTTGGTACTGTAAATTTACTTTGAACGGTTGGGGGGGCTAATGATAATGGGTCAGGTCCATCGGAGACAATTATCAATAGTAGAGCTGAAATGAAAGAAGGATTGGATTCCGAAAGTAAAATTATGCTTTATGCCCATTTTATGCCATAATGAGCAATAGATATTTTTCTTTTATCTCTAATGATCTAATTAATCAATTATAAATGTATAAATAATCAGTAGTGAATTGAAACAATTTCAAAAGTATAATAAAATGTACAACAGATCATTTTGTTGCATTTATATGCTTTTCTTTATACTCTCTGTACGAATATGATCAGAAAGATCCAACAGAAAGTGGATAGATAGTTACACCTCTCAGCAGTCTTACTGTTCAAGCTGATCTATGAAGATATTTTTGGGCACTTAACAGAGCATTATAGACAAACTGTCGATCCATAATAACTCATGACTATGTTATATAAATAGTCATTTTCTGTTTTTCTTAGTACCTATTTAGAATTCTCGAGGTGTATGCATATGTACAACATACGAAGTACGAACATATGTCACTTACAAGTGATTTGCGGTTTTTATTATGGGATAATACACGAAACGTCACAGACCGATCCACATACATATGTGTGGTTTTATAATTCACACAGTCCCTAAATAAATGTTTTACATTATTTTACCTAATTACATGTTGTTTTGGTTTAAACTGCTTATTTTGTTAGATTCTGTAGTGGTGAGAAATACTAGAACAAATAATTGAAAGAATGTTACCCAACAGGATCATCTTTTTATATAAGTACCTCTAGATATTTATAATAAGTACTTAAATAAAATATTCCCTATGCCCATGTCCAGCAGTGGACGTCCTCTGGCTGATAGGATGATGATGATGAGGAAATAAATTATTAAAATATAATACAAAGTGAAACTTGTTGTAGCTAGGAAAGCAATTTATCGTATTTTAAGTGTAGGCTATATAATTGGTAATACCCCGTTTAGCATAATTAGCAAGTAAGCAAGTGAATACTTACTTAGCTTAGTTAAGTACTTAACAATATTTTAAATAAGGGTACTTAATCCCTTCTAACGTAAACTATCTGGTGTTAAGTCACCATGTAGTAACAAATTTACTATATTTAGTTTAAACAGCTCCAAACATGTCTCAAGATTCTCCAAACGGGGAAAGAAGAGTTTATTCGGATTAGAATATGGACATGCAATCAATTACGCTTAATTGCATGCATGAGAAGCAATGCGAGTATATTTAAGGGTGTATGACACGAATAATAAATCAACTTGAGAATTTGAAACTAAGATTACAGGGTTAGTTACTTCATGTTTCAACAAATAGCTAGTACATTTATTTTTATGTTTACTTAGAATAGCAAAACTCTTTAAAGACCTTAGCTAAGAAAAATTAATAGTGTCAAGATTTTACTTACTGGGTGATGCCCAGAACCTATGACTATTGACACAATTTTAATAAAATGAAATTATGTATTTATTGGAATAAACGAATACAATATAAGAGAAAAATATTGCATCATAATGTCTTAAAACCTTGTCTTACGTATCTTAGACAAGTAACAAGAAAGTACAAGGTATTTTAGTAGCCATTCACATGTCTTCTTTCTTTTATGGAGGCTTTATATTTATATATCATACATTACTTAGATGCTATTTAGTACTAAAAGAGGGGGTAATAATATTTCTATATTTTCTTTACATATGACAATTATCATGTCTCACATTGGATAAGGTAAAGATCATAAGGGCAGGTCTCACCAGTGAATTTAATGTTTTAATATAATGGAGGGATGCTTCAGATAACTAGTCTGCTACTTTTGTTAGATACTAATTTATTAGATATATTTACATGTTCAAAATTTTGTATACAGTAAATCTTTGATTCTCAAAGTATTTACCTATTAAAATAGCAGACTCTAATTTTATTGTTGATAATTCCCATGTCATAGGAAGGAGAATTTTTATTTTAACATTGATCTACTTTAAGATGTCTCATAGCAACTTATGTTTAGTTTACCTTTGATGATATATAGAGATAGGTATCCATTATAGATATATATGTATATTCTTACCAAAAAGACAAGTGCTTGTTTTTGGGTAGATTTTTGAGATATTTGGTTTTTACAAATTATTTAATTCTCTTCTCTAAACATCTACATTGTTAATTATCCAGAAATAAATACGAATATAATTATAGGATTAAACGAACTTACCTGAAGTGAAGTTCAATCCTGATTATATGAAGTATTTATTTCTGGATAAGGGATATCCCCACCCTCCTCGAGTAACCATGGATCCATGGTTACTTCCCAATTCGTGTATGAATACTCTAAACTATATGAAGTGTCATCGTGACAGTTGGTGATTTTTTCTTTTATGGCGGCTCTAAATTCGCGTACATTGGCAAGCGAGCGAGATGTACTACATTGTTAATTATCCAGAAATAAATACTTCATATAATCAGGATTGAACTTCACTTCAGGTAAGTTCGTTTAATCCTATAATAATGTTGTCCTCGTCAAAACTCGATGTGAGTCAATTACTGACAGCTGTAGTAATAATTGAAATAAAGCTGCCCATTGTGCCTTAAAAACACATAAGAACCTTAAAAGTCACATAATGTAAAGCGACTAATGAAAATTCCGCACCCAAATCCCTGTTTTTATATTCGTTCATCGGTAATTGTTTTAAATTTCCATTTGTACATTAAGAACTTATTAAGGTCCCGTTTTACGGCAAAAAGTGTTCAGCATCAGCATTTATTAAGGATGTAAATTTATTCGTACGAACAAAGAACTGCGGTCTAGGGGAACACAAAAACTCTATGAGGTTAATGGGAGAGAAACGTGTACTCGCTGGGTAATCAAGAATTTGTGAGACCCCGACTAATTTCCCAACATTTGTCAGAACCTTTTTGTACACTTAGGATAGTGTCGGTAGTTTTACAATCTCGGTGAGAATAGCGGGCTATTTGTAAACGAATCAGGAGGAACGGGAATCTAGTGCAATGTTTATGAACCCATTTATTACTTGTGTGAAACTCACAAATAATAGTAGAAGGAAATAATGTACCTAGTGATCGATATCTAAAAAACTTGATTAGCTACTAAGCAGGGGATCTTACAATAATTTCGCCTAAAAATTGCATGCAGGCACAATACAATACAAATCCTCTTTATTGCACAACCTCAGAACAAATGTACTATGGAAACACAAGTAATACATGAAGACAGAGGTAAACAACAGGCGGCCTTATCGCACCTGAGCACCTGAGTTTTTAATAAAATGACAGTTCGATTGCACACTCCGGTTTTTGAAAAAACATTGAAATAAAATGACCCGTCGAACTGAACAAATTGGGGCAAGTTAACTGTCATTTTAATGGGATATGAAAACAAGGATTACTACCCCCTGTACCGCCTAAATTAACAACACCAATAAAACAAATAAAAAAGAATTAAAAAATTAAAAATAAACAAAAATAAAACCAAAATAAAATAACTTAATATAATAATTTTTTTAAAAAAAGGGAACCGCCTTCAAAACACCAACCCACTGAAAAGTACAAAATAATTTTTATATGGCACCCCTTTACGTGTCCAGTCCCTATCCCGTCGTAAAGCAAATTTTTGCCAAAAAGTAATTAATATCTAATAATAAGAAAATTAATAATCATCCGGGTAATTACTTAGTTTTTGAAGTCGGTGCCAAACCAAAATTTTTGAGAACCGATATTTTAGACAACGAAAAATGCTGCACTTGCATTATAAAGACATACTTAGTTTACTCATCCAGCATCCTTGGTACAATGCCTCAAGGGCCTATTTTAGATTTAAGCTAGTTTTTAATTTCTTTTAGTAATACACTGTATATATCTTGTTTGTAAATAAATGATTATATATTAGTTTACTCATTAATTTAGTTTTTGTAGGTACTACGTACTCGTATTTTTTTTCTGATTGGTAGTAAAGAATGTTTTTGTTGGTTTGGCACCGCCTTCAAAAACTAAGTAATTACCCGGATGATTATCAATGTTCTTATTATTAGGTATTAATTACTTTTTGGCAAAAATTTGCTTTACGACGGGATATGGACTGGACACGTAAAGGGGTGCCATATAAAAATTATTTTGTACTTTTCAGTGGGTTGGTTTTTTGAAGGCGGTTCCCTTTTTTTAAAAAAGATATTATATTAAGTTATTTTATTTTGGTTTTATTTTTGTTTATTTTTAATTTTTTAATTCTTTTTTATTTATTTTATTTTATTTTTTACTTTTTAGTGATAGGTAGGTACTTCATTTATTTTAGGTTTTGGGCTAAAATACTAGTTTGTTAGGCTCTCCATTTAATATTGGGCTAGCCCAATATTATTAGGTAGTTACTAGTAACTACCTACTAATGTTGGTGATGGCCTAACTCGACGATAATCGCGACACAACATAATATGACGTTTTGGTGCTAAACGATTTGTATGTATATTCCTCCCACTCCCATTCCCAGTCCCAGTCCGAGTCCGCCTCCCACTCCCACTATTTTATCTAAATCGGTTTCAGCAACTTAAATTTGTTGGTAGGTATACGGATAGCATGGCCACCTACGGGGTCCAATTGGTTTTTCAAACCATCCATGTACTGTACACTAAAACCTTCTGCAGAATGTAACACTTTTCTGAAAACCGCATCAAAATCGGTTTAGCCAAACGCAAGATAATCACGAACAAACATACATACATACATACATACGGGTCAAACTGAGAACGTCCTTTTTTTAAAGGCAGTTAGAAAAAAGTTTATCGACCCACCTAGTGGAACTCTGCACTCTAAGTCGGTTAACCAAAACAAAGTGCCTATGATGCACCAAACCTGAGTTCCACTAGGTACAGCAAGGGTTCAGCGTCAGCTTTATCTTGGGTACTGCTCTCCCAAGTGCTCATCAAGATGTGACGGATGACCAAAATAGCGTGGGCCTATGTTGCACCAAACCTGAGTTCCACTAGGTACAGCAAGGGTTTAGCATCAGCTCTATCTTGGGTACTGCTCTCCCAAGTGCTCATCAAGATGTGACGGATGACCAAAATAGCGTGGGCCTATGTTGCACCAAACCTGAGTTCCACTAGGTACAGCCAGGGTTCAGCATCAGCTCTATTTCGGGTACTGCTCTCCCAAGTGCTCATCAAGATGTGACGGATGACCTAAATAGCGTGGGCCTATGTTGCACCAAACCTGAGTTCCACTGGGTACAGCCAGGGTTCAGCATCAGCTCTATCTTGGGTACTGCTCTCCCAAGTGCTCATCAAGATATGACGGATGACCAAAATCGCGTGGGCCTATGTTGCACCAAACCTGAGTTCCACTAGGTACAGCCAGGGTTCAGCATCAGCTCTATTTCGTGTACTGCTCTTCCAAGTGCTCATCAAGATGTGACGGATGACCTAAATAGCGTGGGCCTATGTTGCACCAAACCTGAGTTCCACTGGGTACAGCCAGGGTTCAGCAACAGCTCTATCTTGGGTACTGCTCTCCCAAGTGCTGATCAAGATGTGACGCAGGACCAAAATAGCGTGGGCCTATGTCCACCAAACCTGAGTTCCACTAGGTACAGCCAGGGTTCAGCATCAGCTCTATTTCGTGTACTGCTCTCCCAAGTGCTCATCAAGATGTGACGGATGACCAAAATAGCGTGGGCCTATGGTGCACCAAACCTGAGTTCCACTGGGTACAGCAAGGGTTCAGCATCAGCTCTGTCTTGGATACTGCTCTCCCAAATGCTCATCAAGATGTGACGGATGACCAAAATCGCGTGGACCTATGTTGCACCAAACCTGAGTTCCACTAGGTACAGCCAGGGTTCAGCATCAGCTCTATCTTGGGTACTGCTCTCCCAAGTGCTCATCAAGATGTGACGTATGACCAAAATCGCGTGGGCCTATGTTGCACCAAACCTGAGTTCCACTAGGTACAGCCAGGGTTCAGCATCAGCTCTATCTTGGGTACTGCTCTCCCAAGTGCTCATCAAGGCGTGTCGGATGACCAAAACAGCGTGAGCCTATGTTGCATCAAACCTGAGTTCCACTGGGTACAGCCAGGGTTCAGCATCAGCTCAGATCTATGTATACTAAAACCTTCTCCAGAATGTAAGAAACACTTTTCTGAAAACCGCATCAAAATCGGTTCAGCCAAACGCGAGATAATCGCGAACAAATATACATACATACATACATACATACATACATACGGGTCAAACTGAGAACCTCCTTTTTTTTTGAAGGCGGTTAAAAATGATTCAAACTGATAATTTGTTTGACAAAGGTTCATTAAGTATACCATTTAACACAACTGTTTGGGTGTGGTAACATTTTTAATTGAAGTAATTTTTTTTTAAAGGTGCTGGTTAGCGATGCCAAGCTAGTTTTTTCTGCAGCAATGAAAGATCTCATCAGCTCATCACCGTCGCTCATAAACATTATATTGCATTGTGTTTGTAAAGGTATCAATTGTTCCTCTCTTTGTCAAAAGTTTTCTTTTACATGCATAGATAATGATCCCCATTATGTCTTATGTCTAACAATGAAAGTCATGCAGCATAGAATCCGCGCCAACATCTTCATTACGTTTCATAAACAAAGCATAAGCATGCATAAGCGGAGGTATCTCGCTTCGCAAAGGAGCCCCTATGTCATGTTGGTGTTTCCATTCGTAATGTTTTGTCTTTTGTTTCTTGCGAGCAACATCCGCTGTCTAAAGCCCAGCGTTTGCGGCACATGCAAATATTTACCTAGCCGAGGTTTCGCTTTGACGTTCCCACATAATTTCCTGACTTCGCGACCCACGTTGTAAGTGTAAGTCAACGGATTTCGGCCACATCGAAATACTTAAAAATAAGTACGTGGTAGACATTTTTACGGAGTTTGATTTCATAACGTCTGTGCTTTTTATCTCCTCAGGAATAATGTACTCCTCTAGGAAGTTCCTCCACAAAATTTCTCATCAATATTCGACGTCCCCTCGCAGTAAATAGACGAGCATACTAAAACAAATGCCGAATATACCGAACCTCTCACAGAGATGAATTTCTGGGTCAGGCCCTTGCCCCAGTAAAGTGATCAAATATCTCGGAGCTAATACTTATACGCAGAACGTAGGCAAACTCCATATACATACAATACGGCGAAATATGATGGATAATATTTTGCATGATAAACTGCCCCATATGGAATAAGAATGAGGGATAAAATTAAAAATAATGCGGGACTTATTTTAGGATAAGGACCTCGTGTTAAATTACATAACAAATGAAAGGGCTCATTGTGAGAAACTCAATTATATATTACATAATATAATTTTAACTAAATCTCGAACACTCTAGTTAGACAAACTATAAAGATTTGATTTTTGTTTAAAAATGTCCTGGAATTCGACTCGATTCTGATTTCAATTTTTTCCTGAAACTGTTATGGATTTGATATGTCAGCTCAGCTGTCAACAATGTCACTTTTTAATTCAGATCAAAATCAGAATCGCGCTCCTGGATTCTCAATTTATTTCACAGCATGTAGCTTCCGCTCCGGTGCAAGAGACGAATGTATCTGCCCCTTGCAGCTGGTAGTGCACTCACGGCGGTGTGAAAAATCTATTTTCTAAACTAAATAAATACAGCGGCGAATCAGTAGCTACGGTTTTATAAATATTTTTGTTTTGATTCTTACATCGGTGTGTTAACAACCCTAAATTTGTCTCATTCAGTTTTTATTTGAAAAATGCATAGTTCGAATCGTTTTAAGTATGGAGCTCACAAGAACTCCGGCTTGCCAAAACTTTCTAGTTATTATGTTATCAGATGTCAAAGTTGACCCGGGT
Source organism: Cydia amplana (assembly GCF_948474715.1). NCBI lineage: Eukaryota > Metazoa > Arthropoda > Insecta > Lepidoptera > Tortricidae > Cydia > Cydia amplana. The sequence goes on along the minus strand of NC_086071.1, from coordinate 12,563,640 downwards.
GTAGGTGAAGAAAATAGAAAAATAATTCAAAAAAAAAACAAAATGAGACAAAATGAGGGTTTTTACCACACTGTGCTACAGCCAAAGAATATGGCGTGTATTTCCAAGTTGACTAGTTACTCTAGTTGTCTGAAGATTTTTCTCAGCTCTTTTGAGAGAAATGACGAAGTCTGCGCGTGCCCTATCGACACCCAGTATTCCTTTTTGTCTCCCAATGATTGATGGGTATTGTCGCCGTCGTCGCCTGCTGTCGCCTCTCAGATGACAGTGTTGACGTGACGCGAGATTCTTTTCTTATCCACAGCTCTGTCTCTGTCGGGGCCTATAGATAATGCATTGGTTATTTTGTGATCAATTTTTCGTTGACATCCGCCGAATGGAAGATATTAAATATCGGGAAGAAAACCTAACACAAAATGGCTACAGCTTGTGTTATAGGTAACATTAATAAGGTTTTTTCGTGACAAGATTTTATAAAAAAGGAAATTTCTGTACACTAGTGAGTTCCTATACTTCCTATCCACACTTATGTTAAATGAACAGACATTTTTGGTATTTTTTTAAGAGATTACCACCTTAGGTTATAAATATTGTATTTGAATTAATTACAATAACCATTTACATAGCTCAACAATGGCATTTCATTTAACTTGATTTATTTGCTGCTGTCTGTTTAATTTATCTGATTCTGGAGGTTACTGCAGCCCTATTAGCTGTCGTATGCATCGATGTCTACCTACTCAACTTGTGATAATTGTATTGGAATCCTGGAATACCCCAGTATTCTAGAATGGAGCTGAGCCTCTATTCTGGAACGCTGGCTTATTGATTGGCTGTATGATGTTGTTTCGTGCATTTAATTTCCGTTTACTGGTATGAATTGTGTCAGAGCGTAGTATTAATATAAGATAGATATTAAAAGCAGGGGTCCTATATAACCACGATGAAGTACATATTTTGCGTCTTGAATACGCCAATATGTCTTTAATAATAAATAAATAATCAATCATTTATTCAGGCGAAATAAACCCTATTTGCACAGTTTCTTCTTCTGCCAAACTGCAGGACAGTTTGTTGGCAGACGGAACGACGAAATGAGGGTGATTGCGATTATTTACGAGTCTTTGTGTAGAAATACGTCAATTCACGTGCAAAACCAAGAGACCGTAACTTAAAATTGTTTTTGACGAATGAAAACTGTTTTACTTTTCTGTAACAATGGAGGTTTGGTGTGATGTTGTAGCTGGGCCGCGTCAAACGATGCTTTGTGTGGCGTGAAATGGCTGGCACGTTCCGAACGCGAGCCCGCACCACAATCACGCCAGCCTCGCTATTATTGAGTTAGATCCGTTCAAAGGAACAAACGTACTAACGTAATGATATTAAAGTAAGTATGTAAGTATTCAAAGTTTCCAAATTCAACATCTACATGGTCACCTTATGCCACGTTGGGAGATTATTCGTCGACCGCCATTTTGGTAACGTCGCCTCGTGATTCATTTCTTTATTTTTGCTTATTAATATCGTTTAAAGTATAATATTGATAGCGTATTATGCAATAAACTAATGTGGAAGTGTGCAGATAATGAAAAAATAATCATGAAACGCGTTTAACCACCATTCTGGCGTCAACGCCGGGTAGCCCACGCGGGTTCTTGTAAAGTCTAGCTATCGCCTTACAAGAACTGAGAACCCAACTACCGAACAACGTCGTGCTCTAGAGCATGTATTTTGGTATTTCTACCTCTAACCGTGGCTGGCTGTACCATAACAGAATTCATCCTTCTTTTTATAATTTGTTGTTATAGCTGCAATATTTTCCAGATTATAGAAAATGCTTGTGAATTGAAATTGAATTACTCTTCTAAAAAACATCAACATAATACATAGTTACATCATTATACCCAATCTGTTTATAGAACGTCATCAGCCGACTGCACCGAATGTCACTCTACTGCGGTTTGTATCAGAATGAATGGTATCACTAGTCGTGCCAAACACAATTAGCCGCATTCCGAAATTTCAACCCTAAAACGAGGACTCAAGAGTATAAATGCAATTGCCCAATTTGATAGCCGACCTTTCGAATCGTGTGATATTCATATTGAGTAACAGTTATAGCAAAGCATCACAGTTCAGCTCCCAACGAAAGCATTAATAGTGCAAACTCAGTACTGCTCATTTGAATAACTGTATCGTCGACAGGAAATATCTCTCTAAGCTTTTAAACCAAAGGAAAACAGACTCAGCTGGGTCTGCGATTCTCAATTCTATTTTATTTGCAACGCGGATTACGAGTAGAGTCAACAAATAGATCTATGTAAATGGCGTAGTAAAAATATGTGATAAATACTTCCATAGAAATGATGTAGACCTGGGGCTGTTGTCTAATGCCTGATTTTAATGTTTTTTTTACTCGAGACGGTCGGTGGCATGAACTGAAAACTGCTTACGGGCATATAAGTTTTTTTTAATAATGCTTTATCGCTAAATAAAAGCACCACTCGCTAAAGTACACCGTATGGCTAATGTTAGCGACTAATCATTCGCTAGGACCCAACTTGCAATGAATCCTGAAATGCGGTGCAACGAGCGAACTATGCGTTTTGGCTTACCTTCACCACCTATAACTACCACATTTCTACCAATTCTTTCATAATCATAATCATTTATTTGCACATACAAAAAGGGTTCTACATAGAGGTATTATAAAGTTACATGTCCCCAAGCCTTTTTAGCTGTTTTTGACAACAATAGGAACAATGGATGACAGAAATATAATGTTGTGGTACCATAATTCTGGAGACTGTGGAGACCGAAAATATTAGGAATTCTGTAGTAAACTATGCAAGAAAAGGTGTTAATGAATAATAGAGGCCTATTTAATAAAAGTATAGTCGGCGATAAAAGCTTCTGCAGTTAAACTAACTATTCTCGCAACATCTCCCTTACTGAGTAGGTTAGGTTCTAATAAAAAGTTCTTTTCAAATTACCTGTTCACCTGAGTTTAAACGACTCTGCGCTCGTGAGAGTAGATAATGTTACTCGATTGAAATTATAGACATAAATTGCTACTTGAAACTGCCGAACATTTGATAGTTCGCGTGATAAGCATTAATATGAAAATAATGTAATCATTATGCTGCTAGAGGTTGCAAGTCTTTAATAGGAAAACTTTTTGCGCAGTGGAGAATTTGTGCCTCCGCCCATCAAAGGAATCCGCCCTAGTTCGGTGCCTTGTAAAATAATATTAATATAACAAATGCATGCCTAGAAAACTACACAAAAATCTATAGGTACAGCCAATAAGAACCAACAGTAGGTATGTGGATTTCTTTGTTGTGGAAGGTCGTAAGTATTTTTCGAATTACATTACAGTTTTACGGCTTCGTCTGCATGGGTTAATGATGGTGACATAGGTGACGAATGTGAATTGATAAAAACTATCCTGTCCTTTCTCGTGCCTCAAACTATCTCCGTACCTTCATCTAAATCGGTTCAGCGGTAAGTATAAGCGTGAAGAGCTTACAGACAGAATTACTTATAGCCAATAACTACTAGCTACTAGCTAATAGTCTAGCCATAAATTAGGGCGTAAATAGGCTGGTAGGTACTTAATTTTGTTTATTTTAAGATTTTTAAGTGATTATGTGTGCGTCACGCAGTCAGTCCCACGCAGCCAAGCCTTCAATAGTGCTATAAATGCTTATTTATTACCAACCGCTTCAGTACCATTACAACAGTAGGTATACGGTACCACTTGTGGCCTTATAATTTCCCCCAAGATCCAAAAGGGACATTCAAAACATTTTAGGTGCGATCTAAAAAAAAATCTAATATCTAAATTAAATTCTTTACATAATATAAATTAAAGGGTTATGGAATTCCTATACTCCTAATGTAAAAATATTCAGGCCTATTTATTTAGCTTAACCTTTTCGAAAATTTCACCGCAAAATATTATAAATATCTTCAGTTTCCTTTCACAAAATATTACCCACAGAATCTGTCTCTGACTCGCTCGTAGCTTGTAAGGAATAAATTCTTGGTGAAAACATTTGCCTTTCATAATAAAAGATGCGACAAGGTCGAACTCGTTTGTCAAGTGGAAAAGTTTTATTTATTAACAGGTACAAAACATTCCTACCCTAGTCGTTATAAACTATAAATAGCTTAAAAGTGTTGAGAAATAAGTTAATTCATTAGGTATCAATTCATTGATTGTGTTTACAGGAAAAATACCAAAACTTAAAAATACACAGAATAAAGGAGGAATACGACCAATGTACATTTATACCTATTTATTGTGTAATTGTATTTATTTATTAAATTAATAAACAGAGATATGTGACGGGGCTACACAATTACTATATGCAGGGCCGGATTAACCCTAAGTCAGAGTAGGCAACTGCCTATGGGCCCCGCTTCGGCTAGGGGGCCCCGCCTCGGATAGGGGGCCCCGGCGGCCCCGCGCGTGCCAAAAACAATATTTGTTTCATATTGCCAAAATTCATAAATATTGTTATTATTGTACCTAAAAATTTATACCTACTTAAGGTCCAATATCAGTTTCTCAGATACACGATCATTATGTTATTATGTTATTTATAGATTTAAAGTCTGTAATATCGAGCTCGATTTTCAGGCTCCCGAGGGCCTAATACCTCGGATCATCTCCGAGTAACTCTTGCTTAAGACATATTATTGTCGAGTAACATTTGACGATTGGTTCGTGTCAGAGCGCTGTTTTCTTACAGTTAGACCTTCGGCGTCGCTTTTTAACAAATATAAACATTGATTTCAGAAGCTTGGCCTTTTGCCTCGCATGAAAGCTCACCTCGCTGGTTATAAGTACGCTTCGGGCTTGTTATGTAATGTGGAGATTGCTGAGCTCGACCTTCAGCCTCACACCTCCATTTTTGGTTTGTCTTCCAAATCTCCTCTTCTTCAGCTTAGCCTTTGGCCTCGCTGCGCCAAGCTCGGCCTGCGGTCTCGCTTTTTAATACAATGGACATTGGTTGGCGTCTGTGCTCTAGCTGAGCTTATCCTGAAGCACGGCTTCGACCTCGCATGAAAGCTCGGCTCACGGGGGAACTTCGGATTTTTAGGCCCGGCCCGGCCTTTTTAACACGCTTTCACAATTTTTTTACAAAAAAATTCGCGCTCGCTGCGCTCGCGTTTTTTTGCTGCTTTTCTGGTTGACCCTGTACCTACATGCTAACTTGACTAATAAATGAATAGGAATTTAAACCTATGGAATATCTTTATTATTACGTTAATTTTAATCATGTGGCTCGGCGTATGGTATTATGGTCGGACAATCGCTGTTTAGCCTCGCACAATATTTAACATTGAGAAAAAAAGGGCTCTCCCCACACTTGACGCAAAAAGGAATCGGCAAAAACTGATAGAAAAAAGTTTTATGTCCACGCATTAAGATCGAAAAAGCCATCGCTCGGCATGTTCGGATCGGCTCAACCGACACCTGAAGGTTGAAATTAAAACCACAAACTTACTTCCCTGAACTGAAAAATGAACATTATGTATGCAGAATTGACTGTAGGGCCTAAGGGGGCCCCGAGCATTGCACTGCCTAGGGGCCCCGACATGCTTAATCCAGCCCTGACTATATGTACTTCGAAATTTAACTTTCGTGAGACATATTTTAAAATATTATAAACCCCAATAGCCATGCAGTATCGACAAATAATTCACGTGAGTGTAGCCGTTGTTATTTAAACATCCCATAATTCGATCGTCGCAAAAGATTACTTAACATTAAAATACCTAAGTAAATATGTAGAAAATGTGACTGACTGCTTAAAACTTCAAATCTTGTAATTATATTTTCACATTGAAAACAAAAGCAACCGAAATGGTGTAATCAATTAATAATAAATAGATTGATTTGAACGTAATAAAAAAACAATGCGCTGAAACAGGGGCTAATCATCGACATTATGAAGAATCATGTGCAAAGATTCTTCCAACTAATGTCGTGTGTTAAGAATAGTGAATGAGCCTATGAGCACACTAACCCTAATGAAGGTAAAGGCTCTCTCGAAGGATTCCCTAATGGCGACGATGATGGTGGTATAAAATCTAATGGGGCCTAAAATACTTGCGCAGTTATTCATACTAATGTTTAGTCCGGAAACAGCAGCTTTCATAACCAAATGTTGAGATGTCACGATATTAATGCTGGTAATTTACATTAGGCTTGGCATAGCCTTAAGATTAAATTTAAAGTACTTAGCGCCACTTGCATCATTCTACTAACCCGGGGTTAACTCGTTAAAACGTTAACCCAGTGTCAAATTGTACTGGTAAGCATGGTAACTCCAGGTTTAACCGGTTAACCCCGGGTTAGTGAATGGTGCAAGTGGCCCTTAATAAATAAAAAAATTAAAAGACCAAGGCAGTTTAGTTTTATTTAGACATGAAATCGCAGGTTTACTTACGAGTAGATCAGGACTGACAAGTTACCTACATGGGGCCGATTGCCATCGGGCCCATGATGGACAAAATTAAACATTCTGCAAATACCTCAAAAAGCATCGATAACGACTGTTCACCATACAATTTAACTCAAAAGTTGTTTAATATTTGCGATGTTCCGGGAATTCATACACGGCCCGGGGATCATGGAAGCTCGTTCGTTTTAATTAATGTGACAACAGAAATGTATGTGATTTAGAAATTACAGTGAATAACAATTAACACAATTATAAACGTCGAATTATCTACATATATGCTTACCTACTTAATAATAAACTTTCCATCTACCTAGGTACACACTGTACCGTGAAACTAATCAAAACCGAAAATAAATGTGGCGCGTGCACCGCTAGTAAAAACGGCCCGCACAGAAAAGCGGGGTCTTCAAAAAAACTTTTTTTGGTAAAGTAAATATTTTATGAAATAATCGCATCGACAGAAAAAAAATGTGTCTTCCCTCTTAACTTTTGAACACCGGTCCAAAAAATCAAATAAAAATCATGAAAGTAGAGCTTTAAACACATTCAATAAAAACTAGAACAAACGTAATCAGTTAGGCCTTTTTTCAGTTATCGCAAAAGTCTTCCCTACTTATTTCATTTAAAAGCCTGGCAAGCCTTATTTAAGACCGATTTTTCCCAGGCAACCCTATACTATTGTATTCGCAATAAAATTGCCATTATTAGACACGGCCGCCATATAATAGTGACCAGCAGAAAAATTTAGGCAAACTAACTGATTCATATTGTGTAAGTATGTTGTAATTTAGTATTGCATCCTTTGGAACTTAGTAGTTCGAGTTGTCAAGTCAGAGAAATTTGAAGAATACCTAGCTATCACTCGTAGTGACACTCAGGTCTAACGCGCGCAACACATTTCCGTGGATATTAAATACATTTATAAGGTCAATGTGACTAATTCCGTCATAGAGGGTACACAATCTACTAGCGTTTTTCTCTAACGAATAATTGATAATTTCATTGCCAAAGCAGCGATTGTTTTTAGTTTCAGCAATCAAAAGTAGATGGTTCTTTTTCCTACGATTGAAAATCAAAGAAATATACGCTCGTAGACGGAATAGTCCCTATGACGCAATTAGCCACATTGACCTTACATTTCTGCTAAGTATTTAACCTTTTTTGTCAGCATGTTGGCACGGTTGGCATAAAGAAACGGGAGCGGTATGCTGTTTAAGCTTACGCTTTGATTACTCAGGGCTGCTGTAAATACCATGCAACCTTTCAGTGTCCCCTGTTAAGAAAATAGTGCTACATTTCCAGTCGGTAACTGTTTAAAAGAGTTTAATGAGAGACCAACGTTGTCTCCGGTGCACAAGCGCTTATCTAATTATCTAGCATAGCAGCTGGCTCTTTTCTAGCAGTTTGCAGAAAATTTAAACTTGAAATATAAGAAGCTTGCCCGCATGTTTATTTACCTTATTTATAACCTTTGTGTATAGTAACTGCCTGTGTTTCTGTGTTTTTATTAGATTTATAAACTTAAATTTTCAGTTCAGTCACTACATTAATTTACCATGTTTTGGTTAATTAATGTAGTGACTGAATTTAATTTTAATGGCACACGCTGCATTGGCTCGCATGGTAGAACTAATTGACTTAGTGCGGATTACGTTACAGCGTATCACTTTATAGCAAAATTGGCCCGTTTAGTCAATTATCGGATCGGGGTCCAATCTAACCTATATTACACGTATTTACGCCGTATATTTAATAAAATACTACATTAATCCAGTTTCGTGCTAGAAAACTGCAGTCATAAATCTTATTGCCTTAGAAAATCCACATGCTTAATATCCTTTGCCTCCAGGTGACGTGTGTAACCCAATAGAGAAGGTAGGTTTATCCAATAAAGGTGACATTCGAACGTCAACTACAGCTGCATTATTTTTGATGTCGCCGCGTATCTGTCAATTTCCTCGATAAAATGAGTGACGTTCGCCGCCGCATTACTGTCACGATAAGAACGCCCAATACTTCAATAATTTTATCAAGGAACAGTATAGCACAACGTCGTAAAAGCAATGGAGCTGCAATTGCCATCCGAACGTCACCTTTATTGGATAAAACGTGAGAAACCGCAATACAAGTGAGCACTGAGCATGGGACAAAACACTTTAATAGGTAACCCAACGATACGAAAATAGCCCATGCCTACAAACAAGTCAAAACGTGTAAACATTATTACGTCCTTTCCCTAATAACGTAATAACCTGGCAGCCACCAGGAAATCACTTCATCCTGGAAGTGGAGTCGACAAACAAACTCAGCCTCGCCGGATTCTCGACAAATGTCAATATCCCCCTTTTAAAACCAACCTCTTCGCCACGGAAATTGCACTTACAAATAAATACCACTGGCAACTTAAAAAGATGAACCAAGCCAAGCGTAGTTTGAATTTAATTCCATTAGCCATTGGCGATACCGCTTCTCAAACTACCTCTTTCATTTAACTTTACGATATAAAAACTGGCAAGAAATGCGACTTTACAAATTGTCCGAACTTTTCGTAATAATATTAAACCGTGGGGACTCTGTGAGCAATACGCCGACTAAAGTAAAGCTGCAGTAGATAGTTGCTAATGAACTTTTTCGTTAAAAGAAGAGCACAATGAAGTGGCACAGTCCGCAACTTACTTAAACTCGCACTTACAAGTTTTTTTGGCTCTACTAAAAGCGATCAAATGCAATTTTCAAGATATTATTTTATAAATGCTAAAACGTTGATAAACAAATCTAATCGTATGCCTACTAATTGTGATAATACCGCATGTCTTGCACTATTCTTGATCAACTAGCTAAACCATCTCCAACTCGCAAACAGATCGATAAAATCCTCGACGTCTGTAATTGAAGCGTGCATTGGTTAATTGACCCCCGGAGTAAGGGTAGACTGTTTGCACTGGCGCGCCTGCTAGGTTTGCCCACCTAATGGTAGCAAAGTTATTCAAGCTAAAAACATACTAGTTAATCAGTTAAGTATTAATATGTCTCCAGTTCCCGATTGGGAAGTTGGGATTTACATTGTTTAGTGAAATTATATCGCTGTTTTAATTATTGATTTTATTTTAGGAAAAATATGTTGTCTAATTTTCCCCTCACGAAAAACACAGTAATTATAAAAATAGTGTGAATATAGAATACAAAAGACATGATACACCGCAATGGAGCTCGGAATAAGTTCTCAGCTTACGCCTAAATTGCTGAAAGGCTTCGATTCAGAGGATGTAGGTAAGAAGATATTTTTTCCTCGCTGCGCTACATTAAGCGTTTTCTACCACTTTGAGATGTCACGCTTAATACACAAGTTATTTGTACATATATACATAATTATGTTATTGGTGACTATCGTTATTAATTAAATCAGCACTTTCCGTCTTAAATATAACATATTTATCACATTATCTGAGCCTACTTACACATTTACCAAATGTACATTTTTATATCGTAGCTTCGCAATATGTTTTACGTAAGCAATTTCATTAGACATCCAGACGCGTTAATATCGTCGCCATCCGACTTAATGTACACTCAGAGACGTGCCGTATATTCTCAAAGTGTTTCCGACTCCAGAACTATGTCACAATTTCGACAGGTGGGCGCAAAATTGCCGCAAACACATTAAAGTGACGGTACTCCCAACGGCGTTAATGTAGATAAAACATTAATATGTATGAGGCTAGCTTGTTTGCGGCGGAGCTTAGATTTCGCCCTCTCGATGAATACTTAAAGAACGTCGGGTCAGTGGTAGTTAAGCATTGCGTGACTCTAAGTGCGATGGTATCGACTACCTGCGCTTATCAGCCGAGTGGCTTTAAGACAGGAAATAAACCATTCTGGACGGTAGTAATTGTCGAAGACAGGGTGAACGAGCCGTGCGATTGTTGCCGGGCCACTGGATTTAATATTGAAGCCATGGCCTCGCTCTAAGATTTATATTTCAATGTTGTCTTTGACTATGCTCGCTACAACCTTCAGTATTAAAATACCTATAAATAAGGTATGCGGTTTTCTAATACTCTTTTATTATAAATATCATAATGGGGCTCTTTGGTTAATAAAATAAAATCATAACTAAGGTGTATTGAATTAAATTTGGGAAATGTTTTTCCTTCATGACTCATAAATATACAATACAATACAAATACTCTTTTTCTACTCCAGCACTTAAATGTGTCAATTAAATGACTGACAGTGATATCTAAAGCAATGTCATTTGAATGATTTGTCTATAGGCTCATAAGATGACTGCTAGCAGTCATCTTATGAGTATAATACAACTGCTTTATTTTTTTTAAAGATACAAGTTCCGATCATCTTGATTGAAAGAGGTATGTTTTCATTTACAATAATAACTCTTTTTTTTTTTAATAATAACTCAATTTTTTTTAAATAATAACTCTTTTTTAGGGTTCCGTAGCCAAATGGCAAAAAACGGAACCCTTATAGATTCGTCATGTCTGTCTGTCTGTCCGTCTGTCCGTCTGTCCGTCTGTCCGTCCGTATGTCACAGCCACTTTTCTCCGAAACTATAAGAACTATACTGTTGAAACTTGGTAAGTAGATGTATTCTGTGAACCGCATTAAGATTTTCACACAAAAATAGAAAAAAAACAATAAATTTTTGGGGTTCCCCATACTTCGAACTGAAACTCAAAAATTTTTTTTTCATCAAACCCATACGTGTGGGGTATCTATGGATAGGTCTTCAAAAATGATATTGAGGTTTCTAATATCATTTTTTTCTAAACTGAATAGTTTGCGCGAGAGACACTTCCAAAGTGGTAAAATGTGTGTCCCCCCCCCCTGTAACTTCTAAAATAAGAGAATGATAAAACTAAAAAAAATATATGATGTACATTACCATGTAAACTTCCACCGAAAATTGGTTTGAACGAGATCTATGTAGTAAGTAGTTTTTTTTTTATACGTCATAAATCGCCTAAATACGGAACCCTTCATGGGCGAGTCCGACTCGCACTTGGCCGCTTTTTTTTAATAATAACTCTTTTTTTTTAATAATAACAATTTTTTTTTTTTTTTTTTGCTGCAGCTGTCATAGAAAAAGTAATGTATGCAACAGCTCATAATTGGTTCTTAAAATTCTCGGGTCTTTTTTTACAAAACTCGACTACGTCTCGTTTTGTAACTTCGACCCTTGAATTTTAAGAACCCTTATTATATCACTGTTGCATAAACTACTATTATTGCACACCTCATTACAGAAAACAATACAACCATACCATTATTTTTAATAATTATTAAGTTTTAGATAGTAGGTACAAAATGTACTTAGGTACTCATGCACTCATTATTACAGTACGTACAACATGATTTTTAAAAGCACTCGAAGACTTTTTGTTACCAACGCAGCGTTCATGAATGTTAACCAAGGAGTCATAAAACGACTAATATCACACAATAGCAGCCTACATTATGCTTAATGAAACCATTAGTACATTAAGTACTATGTATTTGACGATTAAACCAATACAGTCGGTATAAGATTGAACGAAAATGTGCAGAAGCCTGGCAGACTGCATACTTTGCATAATTTTTCTACTTTCAATTGTTTACTCGCATCAGTCAGTGCCTTATCTCGCACTGCATTCTTCAGAAACGAACTCGTAGACCCGTTGGCATCTGCAATACCCGTAATACGAAATGAGCTTCACCTTCACCGTCCATCTTAACGCCAAATTGAATTCGAATGCTGAAGAGTCTCGTTTAAAACCCCGGTAAATAGCAACAACGTAAATTGGTTGGGGACGTGGAAAACATTTAGGAAGCTCAATCCACCCTTTTGCTTTTCTGCAAATTAAATGAGAATATACTTAGTTCCCGACACGGGCCGCATTTTAGTTTATCCTTTTGCGCTCAAAGTGTCTGGAAACAGCAATATCGCTGGCAGCCCTAATTAAAACCTGGAAAAAGTTAAAACTTGAAATTTATTCATGTGCAAGTTGCACACTTGAGCTAGGGTACCGTGTCAAGCACGTTTTATTGTATAACTGTGTAACGCCAATATATATTTTTTTCTACTCCAGCACTTAAATGTGTCAATTAAAAGACTGACAGTGATATCTAAAGCAATGTCATTTGAATGCTTTGTCTATAGGCTCATAAGATGACTGCTAGCAGTCATCTTATGAGTATAATACACCTGCTTTATTTTTTTAAAGATACAAGTTCCGATCATCTTGATTGAAAGAGGTATGTTTTCATTTACAATAATAACTCTTTTTTTTTTAAATAACTCAATTTTTTTTAAATAATAACTCCTTTTTTTTTAATAATAACTCTTTTTTTTTTTTTTTTTTTTTGCTGCAGCTGTCATAGAAAAAGTAATGTATGCAACAGCTCATAATTGGTTCTTAAAATTCTCGGGTCTTTTTTTACAAAACTCGACTACGTCTCGTTTTGTAACTTCGACCCTTGAATTTTAAGAACCCTTATTATATCACTGTTGCATAAACTACTATTACTTAACAGTTACTATACCTTAATGGCGTTATTCATAATCGTTTGCTAAGTTAATCAGCTGATGATCGTCGTTTGTCCCCTCTATGGCATATCGACAGATAGGGACAAACGATGATCATCAACTGATTAAGTTAGCAGCCGTTTATGAATAACACCGTTAGTCTCTGGTAATAAAAGTCAGGATAAGATAAGATATCTTTTTTGTATATATTTATCGTGTGTTTCTGTGTATTTGTGGCGGTGTAGTGCCCATTCGAACAAATAAATCCTACTAATATTATAAAGTTATACTTATATTATAAATGCGAAAGTAACTGCCTGTCTATCTGCATGTTAATACCGATTCGCGCTGAAGAGGAAAGGGGACAACCGCTTCTCCATACAAACGAAGCCCCCGTTTTCCTCTCTGGATATTGATATTATTTTTATGTATATACATATATATGTACTAACCATAGCTACGCCCCGTGACTCTCTCCTTTTTTTTATAAGAATTAGGAGCTAAAACCAAAATCCCTATACAAAGTTTCAAATGCTCCTAACTCTTATAATTAAGAAAAAAATCGAACAAAGTTTTTCCCCAGCAGATCTATGTAAATAATAGAATTTCAGTGCTATATCGTTAGCACAGTTGTAAATGCGCATATTGCGCGTAGAAGTAGAACAGATTAAATTGCCTTTATTTTATTAGGACACTTGACAAATGGGATCGCTATGGAAACGTTCGCTAAGTAAGTATAATTATGACTAATTAAACAAATTTTACTGATCTGATAAACACGAGAATACATTAATATTGATTACTCTGTAGGTACCTATGACAAAGGAAAGTATATTTGTTGCTAGGGAAGCGAAATATCTTTTAGGGTTTTAGGGTGATTACGTAAATAACACGCAAGTGTTTGTTGTGATGAGAGCATTTTATAGTAACAAGACCGTTATATTGATCGTAATCCGTTATGCCAAGCTAAGAAAGCCTATAAAAAATCACTTTAAATGCGCCCTCTATTTAATAAAAGACTAAAATAGAATATTAGATATGAAATGTATACAAGGTGAATCCTAAGTCGTGAACAGAAATATGTATTTCCCACTGTTTAACTTTAGCTTAAACATGTGGACGTGACAACATGCAAAAATATGTAAACGTCGTTTGTTCATTCGTTAATTTTTTTTTTTAATTTACTGAGTCTGATGGTCACCCTAATTGCTACGTTAAACTGTCATAGACCCATAGCATGTCACTAAGATTAATCATTTAACCTTAGTTTTGTATTTGCTGGTAAGAACGTTGAATAAAGATTAAATTGACAATGACACAATCAAAAGTCATAATAAGTCATAACATTACGCTTCGAATTTAAACTGAAAAAATAATAATTAATATCAATTCGCGTTTAAAATGTCGGCTGCATATCTAGGTTACACTTTTATTGAACGTTTCGATATGGTAAGACCACTCTCGAACGAATGTACAGAGCAAACACGAGAAGGATTTCGAGAACGTTACCCCCCGAATCACCATCACGAAACTCCAGCTCATTTTCAACGTGACGTCCGTAATTACTTGGATTATGAATACCCTGAACGCTGGATAGGGCGAAATGGACCCATACACCACCGCGTAGTCTTGACTTAACTTTTGACTTTTGTAAAGGCGACAAATTCGAACTAAGCAGAGTATAGGGTGACCATAAGGTTGGTGTTTTTGCTATTAAAAATTATTATCAATGAAGTGTAATTGTTTGCTTCTGGAGTTAATGCATTGAATTTGCCTTAAAATACTGTGATAGAATTTACTAAAATATCCCAGTTAAAACCAGTTTTCACCGAGGCCTTACGGAAAACTAGTTTTTACTAGTGAAAACCCGTTTTCACTGAAGCGATAAGGACAAAATTTTAACTAGGAATAACGCGCTTACACTAAAAACGGGGTTTTACGGTAACATATAGACTGCTAAAAATATAACACTTTTACGTTCGAGCCTACTTTTGCTTATGCAAATTTGAATGCGCAAAATCCTGCGTCTACGTGAAATTCAATGCATCCGCAAGACTTCAGCCGTCGGAAAACGGCGTTTCTGATTGAATAAACAGAATTGTTTCCGTACCAAATGATGCAGAGCTAACGTGTCTAACAATCGCAACGCCTAGATATTTTGTTTTGCTCAGCACTCGCAGACGTATCTCTGGGAGTGAGCAAACACTCTCAACTCCCGCTTGGCAACACATCCCAAGTTTTGGCGTAGACACTGGTTTTTACGAAAGCGTCTGACCTTCCAACCCAGTGGGGAAAATAGGCCTTACTGGGTTTAGTCCGGTTTCCTTACGATGTTTTTCCTATCGTACATAAGTTCCGAAAATCGCAGACGTGATTTGAACCCGCGGCCTCCGGATTGAATGACGTACGCTCTTACCGCTAGGCTCCCAACGCTTCAATAACAAATATTTGTGATAAACACACAAATAAATGCCCTTATCAGGATTCGAACCCAGGACCTATGGTTTTGTAGGCAGGGTTAATACCTACAAGACTATTTGTCGTCAAAGTTATTTATATTCACATACATATTTTAATGTACTATTAAAAAAAATACTACTCCATCTAGCGAATAAAAATCTATTTATAAATCATAATATAGACACCCTTTCGTACTACGTGTATTTAACCCCTCATTTTGCGTCGGAGGTTAAAAATAGCATCTTATATTACTGAATCGCGATTAGAAAGGGATTGAGATAGCTGTCAATCCATATTGATTTTGACGTAAGTGTATGGAAATCTGTTATTTCTAATCCCTTTCTGATCGCGGCATGATAATACACAGTCTGTAAGAATACAGTAACAAATTAAAGGGGTGCTTACAAAAATTTGAAGATGAAGTGGTATTAGAACCACCCCAATACATGGCTGTTCAGAATCCTTGGTACTTCATACCCTTTATCATAACCTTTAAGCTAACTCAACATGTCATGACTGTCATGAGCATGTCAATGTCATTTGTCTGTTCCTGCATTATAAATTATAACCTTAGTTTTATTTGTAGAGGCAATGTACTGTCGTTTTTGAAAAAATAAACTTCTACTAATACAGATTTCCTATCGTATTGTCAACAGCTTTGTAGAATGGAGCAATAAAACTATTGTATTTGCCAACTTACGATAATGGCCTACATTTTACTCGGAACAGCAACAGAAAAATACAAGTTACACAATATGGCACAATCCACCTCTACAATTTCGTTTTATATCTTGTAGCGAGCCGACATCGTTCAGAAACACTGCAGATGTGCTAGTCATTTCGTACAAATGCTGCACAATATCGTGTCTCCATTGACTGCAATTCAACTTCAAGCACATAAAGGGCATCGACGACAAAGCGCTCGTATTCCAACCCGGACCGAGTTCAAAATCATAAAAATTAAATTCTGTATCTTGGAGGAAGTTTCCCGTTTCGGAGATGACGCCACCCGCTTTGTGCCAACAGACAATACCCGCCAAATAGCGACTTCGCTCATATTTCATTCGAATAACAATGAACGGTCTTTCGCTTTATCCAATATTCAATACTTGTCCGGCGAAGCAAAATACATATTTTCAAAGCCGATATTAACAAAGTGAAAACCGAAAGTGATATGAATGGGCGATTACAATATACAGTGTACGTCCCGTCTGCTCTGTCAAATACATATTGTTGTAAACACAAACGAATATTTCTGTGAACACTCATTAATAACTTCTAATCTACAATATTTAAATAAAGAACTGCGTAAGGTAGAAACCCGGCTGCGGTGGCCGTACGTCGTTATTCGTTCGTCACTGGACAAGGGTCTGCTCGTCAGATTGCAAATTAAATTAGGACGTCCCAGCGATCCTGTTTACGCTCCCCTTTTAAATGTGCAAGTTTTAAAGGGATGCTTAATTCATGAACCTATTCTAAGTTAGACCATTCAATTTACATTTTCAAACTCATGCATGGCTCAAGAGCGATTTGCATTTCCTGTCTGCGTGTTGCATCGTCGCAAACTGCGAGGATGAACCTTTGTGCTGAATACAAACCAACGATTGTTGGGATTGAGATAAAAATATGGAGGTATTTATCAAGCTGAGCTCGATCCATTGCTGTTTACCAGCGGCGTCCATTGCCCCTCGTAAATCGTTTAAAGGTTGGGCGTTCTCCATCCTCAAGATGAATGCCCTTGTCGGGCTGATATATTTACTGTCCGCCACATGGTCTCCACTCCCACTCTCCTGAACATGTATCGCTAGGCCACGAATAGAAATAGACGCCATGAATAATAAACGCTAGACTGGTATCTTAATTTGCCGAACGAACGAACATTTTCTGATGATAGTAATATTTCAGAGGGCGCATGTTGATGTAATCTCTGATCGTGAATCGTGATGCATTTTTTTAGATTAACTAACTTTTAGGCACACGCTGGACACAAAAGATAACCAGACGTTAACAAGTAACTGTTTACAAACTTACCCAGCCTAGCGGGTAACATACGTAAAGTGCGGTATGGCATATTACCCATTTTTCATCTAAATCGTGTGACTTTTGCCCGTTCGCGCGCGTAATGTAGCGCACTTTATCGTCAGTAATCCTGCCGTAACGGCTCTTCTCCTCAGCTTTTGCAGAGACTGGAAGATGAATCAAGCAGCAGTTTTGTTAGCATGTTAAACGCAATAAAACCTCACGCATTCGCCATCAAGCGAGCTTTTTAAACCGAAATAATTTCATTCACACGAAGTATATTATTAGGAAGAAAAGGGACTTAGGTATACCTATATAGGTGTATTAGTTGTGAACATAATGTGCTTAGTTCACTATGTAAGTATGTAACATTTTTATGCTTAATCGTGTGTATGTTTCTTTACTCGATAAGCGAGCATAGTGAACGGTTCATTTGAAGAATCTCTTTGAAGTGTCAGCTCGGCTGCTGTAGACGTGACGGAGGCATAACGACAGAACCGAGCGGACGCCGCGCTCAATCCAAGAAGCCTTTATCGTTTTCATACAATACTCTTTAACTCGACGTACTTATTTAATTAAAAACTTGTGTTAGGTATTTACTTATCCTCACATTTAGATCCTACGTGCCTACGTTTCTAAACTTAATTACCTTACTTTAATAATGAATGAGAACTTGATTACCTGCAATGCAAATGAAAAAAGTTTGCTCAAATAAACTAAAGCAGCTTAAGACGAATCATTTACGTTTACTAAGGTAAACGTACTAGTGCTCGACATGCTAATTCCCAATAGATGGCACGCTAATTCCCAATAGATGGCACCCTGCTGTCACCTCTATTGACAATGACTTAAGTTTCAAGATGACGTGTACTGGGACCGCGTCGAGCACCAGTACGTTTACCTTACAGTTAAATAAATGTTTAAATGAAGCCGATAGATAAGTACCTAGAGCCTTTGACGCATTGCCAGCTAGAGGCCCGATTCGGATTTTGAACTAGACATCTATTAGACATCACCAAGATACGATAACGATAATTTTAAGATCTAGCCTGTCAAATTTGACATTTCCGCGATTCTGAAGATACTCTTGAACGATTTCCACAAGATATTATTACGATATTTTAACGTAAAAGTGTCATTTTTGCCCGAATTGAGCTGCAAAAGAGAACTAGTTGAAATGTAAACTACAACGTATCTAGTACATATCGTATCGTTCTCTAGTCTAGAACGGATCTTGTTTTCCGAATACCGCGGTAGGTCTCATTGAATAGATGCATAAATCAAGCCTTAGGTTGTATTTCAAGCTGTAATTTATTTGGTCGCGATTCTGACCTCATTAATGGTATTTTGGGAATATGCCAAATGAATCTACAGCATTATTTCATGCACATTACGTAGCTTTTGGACTGAAAATTATCATTATTTTAGCTGTTAATTTATTGTTTGATATCTTGTTTCATGTTAAGTTACCTCTTAACCGTTGATTTTACAAGTGATTCCACTGTTGTACCTAAGTGTAAATAGAGAAGTTAAGTATTTATCCGTAAACAATCAGTGTTTACATAACTTGAAGTTTTTTGAATTCAAGATGAGACAATCAATGGCTTTTGCATATTGTTAGAGTTTTTTTTTTTCAAGAAAATGCGATCAAATTCTTTGCAGGAATTCATATTTTGTTTAAAAAGTCTAAATAATAAATAAAATTGTCCGCCCCAACCTTCACTTGATCATGTTTTGTTCGTACACGGCAATTTCTTTTAATTAATATGTCAGTCGCAAAGACCGCTAGTCCTGGTCTTCCCACAATTTCCTTTGACCGGGCCTCTTGTGAGCGAAGCGTGCTCCTTTTGTTTAAAAAAAAGTATACGTTACTGCTACACTTAATGTTCTAAAAAGTCGTATGAGTATGTCGTATGGGTAAACCTCAATTTTATTATATACCTAAACCTTCCTCAAGAATCGCTCTAATGATAGGTGAAAACCGCATGGAAATCCGTTTAGTAGTTTTCAAGTTTAACGCGAACATACAAACAGACAGACGCGGCGGGGGACTTTGTTGTATGTACCTATAGATTTTTAGTGAAAATAATGAACATCGAATAAACAGGAAACCAATAATGAAGAAGTATATATTTCTATAGTACGATTTTCATTGCTATTGAGTGTATTTCCAATATTAGGGACAAATTTCACCCACGAATCTCACAGTTCATTTTTATTTTTCGGCCAAACCGTGACACCGACGTGTTCAAAATAGTAGCAGCTGCATATTGTTGCATTGGCAACGAAAAACATCCTAAACACACCGAACTCTGATTTTACTAAAAAAACTCAAACTTTTCGTATTTGCTTCTAAAACAGCATTGTCATTGCGTATTTTAAAGCGCAGGAACAACACAGCTTGTTCTGAGTAAAAACAAATGAAAACAACTTAGTTCGGAACTGCAGCGCGCTGACCTCTCCGGTTTTTATTTCAACTTTGCTATTTGTAGTTTGCTTTTCACCACGCAAGAAACAACATGCAGCACGCGACACATTTTCTAATTTATTGAGAGAAATACATATTAAGAAGTTGTTCTTACTTTACGTTAAATACCTACGAGCCATTTGGTGAATAACTAGTTGGCATTGTTAGAAATATTTTAGTGTAACAGCTCGTATTTATACTCACTAAATGTATACCCATATACACATACATTACACACATACACACACGCACGCACGCATGTGTATACATTACTTAACATTTATATCCTCATTTAATGTATAAAGTACTTGTAGCTTCTATTATTATAATCCTCTTACAACAACTTTCAAATCGGGTGAACTGGAGTTCTATCTAGTTATAGAAATCTTGAACAAACTACAAGGCTTAAATGTAAATTTGATATAAATAATTAACATATTACTAAGGTAGGTACTCTTATAATCTTTTTAAAACAATACCGGATTTATACAGCTTAAAACTTGACGTGTTTTGATTTTATTAATCATTTTTGATTAAGGTTACAGCTCGGACAAAGCCTTAGGTACAAAGCACAACCCTTGTCAGCCGTGCAGTGTCTCACACGTCAAATTTAATTATATCCCACTGCGATGTATGTAGGAATTTCAGGTTCAAGATTTTAAGACTAATACTAGATAAAATAAGAGACTTAGAGGCCAATTTAAACTCACATTATGATATCAAAATTTTGTAATTTCTCTTGGACTTGTTAGTAAGGAAAGTGCATAATAATATATTGCCGCGAGTAGTGACGAATAATAACATAATGACATCAAAATGTAACTTCGAATTGGCTTCTTAAGGATGACGTTACACCGGGCCGATCGGGCCGTGTCCGGGCCGGAGTTTCCGGCGCTTACTTTTCTATGACGTGATGCTTTCCATAGAAAACGAAGCGCCGGAAGCTCCGGTCCGGACACGGGCCGGTCTAACGTGAGTCATCCTTTACTCGGTCTATCCGAAATTGAACATTCATTCTTAACTTTAAATTAAATTATTAATCTGTAGGTATATATTTCATTTCATTACCGATCACAAATTTTGCCTAGTAGATACATACGAGACAACTACTCGTATATAGTACAGCAACTAGATCAAATGTGACGTTATCGCTTACGCCATTATTAACGATTTAAATACAATGCCGCGCGACGCTGTGCGGCATAAGCGCCATCGACAATAAGTTCCCTTTTCATAGATAATGCCCCAAATAAAGAATTACCTAGTTACGCACATCAAAGATCCAAGCTGACATAACGAAAGGCTTGGTATTGTTCCTCTCTTTCATTTTACGTTGTAAGTTTCTTTGCAAAAAAAACTTACATACGAAATGCTATGAATGACAAGCTAATGTAACAAAAATCGTATGAATAAGCTTCGCAATTTGGTACCATAGTTTCTGGATGAATGGTTTGCTTGTTTAGGATAAATTAGCCCACAGAGTCTGCTATTTATTTAGCGAGCACCGACGCAGGAAAATAAATAGTATCTACTTTGTAAATCAAGCCCCTTTTAACTTTTCTTGTATTATACAGGGTGAAACCTAAGTCGTAAACAGAAATGTTTGTTTCTATCACAATATTTTAAGGCAAATTCAATGCATTCACTCTAGAAGCAAACAATTAAACTTTATTGTTAATCATGTTCAAGTTCCCCCCTGTATATCTATAACCAGACATTTACTTTCTTCTGTTTTGGGACCGATTAATATGTCCGAGAATATTCACGTAGGTGGGTAATCGATATTTTTGAATCTTACATTCGTATTATCTATATTCAGTAGGTAACTGTTTCTTTACGGGCTTAATATTCTGTGTTTTTTATACTTAGATACGTAGAGCAACATCTGCGAACCGTCATTTCCTCTAGCTATCAACATTGAGGGAAGGAATTTAGTCGAATGACGTTATAATAAATTTCCTCTCTCATATGATCCATAAAGCTAAGGAATGACCCAGCCCGGACCTTCGAGATATACTCGTACCGTAATAAGGGTCTCCGCAAGCCGCAAATTAACTAACCTACTTTTTTACAAACTGACGGACGTACAGCTATATTTATGTAGTAATAATCTAATTATATTGCAGCCTAATGAACTGCTTCCTCTCCACCACACAATTGGGAAATATATTGTTGGGATATTTCTACAATATGTTTTGTTATTATACAAAAGTCTTAAAATCTTAAAGTTAAATTAAATAGGAACTGGCCAAAAAATGCATCAAATTAAGATTAATTAAATTAATTAATTAATTAATTAATAAATAGAATACCTCCGTTAAACGTATGTATGGTGTTATCGGGCGTCGGTAACATAGTGAGGTGAGTTTTCACTTTTATCGGCACTCCCGGAGTGCAACCGTTGTTGCTTGTTTATTATATTTAATTACATACATATACCTAAGTAACGAAGCACTAAATGACAGCAATTAATTCGATTTTGGGAGTTCACCTTTTGTAAACGGTTAGTTATTGCATTCAAATTAAACTTTTAGTTACATTATTAAACATGAAATTAAACCGTTATGAAACATTTTACCTACATAATAGTTCTCTTGGCAAACTTATGCGAGCAATAAAAGGAAGAGTTCCATATAATTGCAAGCGCCGACACTCCATCGCCGTAATCGTAACAATGAAACAGCGCTTTAATAGTTTTGCTCTTTTGTATCCCTTTCTTACCCTTTTCTAGCCTTTTCACTCGTTTCATCAAAATAACATTAAGACAGTTCATACACACTGCTTGAGAACATAATTAGGACAAACATTTGCCAAAATGTACCTGAATGTTCTACTTTCTAATGACAATGTGTATTAAATAAATTGCTTAGGGCATAATTAGCATAAAAATCCTTAAGTTCATTTAAGAAACAGGACGAATAAAATTTCTTCCGTTTTTTGCTTCAACTGCAGGAGAAATGAAAAATGCATAACTCCGTTGAATATTTTTCACTTTAATAGCCAAAACCAAAGCTTTTAAAACCAGCGCAAATGAAACGACAACTAAATAAACATTTGTTCGTTCGAATACATTTAAAAACAGTCCTGTTTGATGCAACTGTCCGCAGAAACGGTGATTGAATTAGATAGATATGTACGTGTACAGTCGTACAAACAAACTCGAGCGAGAAATAATACCGCGAAACGATACGCTGATGCACGTCGCACAACTCGCACAATGTTCGCTTTTAACCAAATTGGATTAGGTCGTCCAATAACTTTTTGGGTGTTTTCTAGTTTTGCAGTGATAACTGCAGCTGCATTACTGTTGCGACATTACTGTTGACGCGGACGATGTTACTGTCAATTACCCTGATAAAATGAGTGA
Organism: Cydia amplana; assembly: GCF_948474715.1. NCBI lineage: Eukaryota > Metazoa > Arthropoda > Insecta > Lepidoptera > Tortricidae > Cydia > Cydia amplana. The sequence goes on along the minus strand of NC_086071.1, from coordinate 12,540,328 downwards.
AGGATTGGACGTTATAATTGCGGCAGTACGGGGGTCATACTGAAAGTTTCTGGATTCTGATATATGAGAAAACTTATTTTTTCTAAGTGGCCAGTCCAGGAATTTTCAGTATGACCTAAGTAATGCGGCTACGAATGTCACCTTTAAGGTGACGTTTATTTACTGTATTTACCTACACATTTTATTAAGTTGTAAAATGGATATAAGCTTCAAAAGTTGGAATCGTAACTTTGACACCGGTTGTATGAAAATTAATGTCCACCTTTTTTTTCCTATTTAATTAATTAGTTCGACGTGACTCTCAGTCAAACCCATGGAAAGCCAGCCAACTGAGCCAACTGATTACTAAATACAAATCTCTGAGGTACTTATAAAAATGAGAGGTAAATATCGTTATTATTTACTCGCCTCTGGTTATATATTATCCCAACACATACACTCTATTGACTACTACCATGCTTATAAAATAAAATAAAGAGTGCCAATATAACGCTAAAAATAATGTTACTTTGCAATTAAATTGAAAAGTATCAATATTATTCTTGCCTGCGTTGAAACGCGCTTAACTTTGCCAGCGCTCGCGTACCGAGCGCCAACGCCATCTATCGAGTGTTATTTCGCGAAATCGGTGAACGCTCTAAGGAATAAGGCCTCTTAAATTCCTAACCGCCGCCCGGCGTAGCGTAGATAGGATGGCATTTCGAGGAATGCCCGAGAGGGCGTTTGAGTATGCCTAGGTAGGTACCTACTTATTCTACTTATACTAAGCGCTAAAGACTCGTTGATCGATTTCATGATCTGGCTAGTGACCACCAGCCATATCGTGCAAACCTCAATGGGTGATATTCCTAGGCAGATCATGAAACGCCGGCATTTAATGAACTGACGACCGACCACCAGCCATATCGTGCAAACCTCAAAGGGTGATATTCCTAGGCATATCATGAAACGCCGGCATTTCATGATCTGCCTAACGCGACCATCAGCCATATCGTGCAAACCTCAATGGGTGATATTCCTAGGCAGATCATGAAACGCCGGCATTTCATGATCTGACTAGCGACCACCAGCCATATCGTGCAAACCTCAAAGGGTGATATTCCTAGGCAGATCATGAAATGCATGAGTGATATTCCTAGGCAGATCATGAAATGCCGGTATTTCATGTTCTGCCTAGCGACTACCAGCCATATCGTGCAAACCTCAAGGTGTAATTTTAGTAAGTACGCATGCTGCTCAAAAGGAACGTATACTTGTATTAAAATGTACGATCTGGCAACACTGGCGGACGCAGCGCCACATAGAATGCAGCGCCACCTGTGGCAAAAAAATGCAATTATTTTACGATGCGATCGATATGTAACTAGGAATTCGACGAATACATTGCTCCTATCGATCTGCCGCCTCTTTTATAAGACATATCGTGATATGCCTGAGTTAATTTTAGTTAGATCATGGAATGGCGGCGTTTCATGATATGCCTAGGAATATCTCATCAATTATTTTACGATGCGCCCGGTATGAAGCTAGGAATATCAACGAATACATTGGTCTGACCGATCTGCCGCCTCTTTTATAAGGCAGATCGTGATATACCTGGGTTAATCTTAGTCAGATCATGAAATGGCGGCGTTTCATGATATGCCTAGGAATATCTCGATACCTGCCAAATAAGCATAAGCAGGGATAAGCAGCTGATTTTGCTAGGTCCCTTGTAATTATTTTAATTTTAATAATATTTCATGTAATATTAAGCATTATAAGTGTGAATTAAATAGTTTTAACATTAAGTTATATGTATAAATAATAAGTGAAGTGCTTTAGTGACGTTTACAAGTGTCTTGTAATATCTCAGATTTGTAGCCGTTAGAGGTTATAAATTTGAAACCTGTGTTCGCCTTGGAATCCTTTCTGGTTTTTTTATCACTAGTATTTACCAAGTGTGTTTATAATAATCATTGTACAGGGTTAGAACACAGTGTAGACACAGTCAATCGTCACTATTTCATGTAAGTACGTACCTAAATATCGCTTGGCGTGAGTAAGCGATTCCTTGTTTATTTTGGGTTTAATACAAATTGCGAAACCATCTACAATGCTAACCCGCAGAGCAGCCGCAGCGGCTCGCCAGCAGGAGACTGATAAACTCCAACTTACCTTGCTGGAGTTGAAAATATCCAAGGAATCTTGTGCTCAATTGCTCAGTGAAAGGGAAGACAGTGAGAAGGAACTATTATTAGTAATTAATAGCAATGATAAGCTGAAAAAGGAACTATGTTCGTTAGAAACTGATTACAATAATGTAAATTCAGAGCGGGCCCGGCTTCAGGAGACGGTTGACAGGTTCACTGAGTGTAGTGCTGCGTATGAGCAGGCCCTGAAGGACATCAACTCATTGGAGAGAGCACTGCACGACGCCCACGAACAAATCTATGAGCTACAGGAGGCCCAAAACAATGCAGCAGCGGCACACACTCAGACCTTGTTCGAAGAACTGGTCCGGCCCGACTCTCAGTTGGTTGCCGCACCAATTGAAAACCCTGTGGCCACTACAGTTTTAGCCAATGATACTACCACACCAAGGTTAGTAAATTGCAGCGGAAACAAACTAAAGAAATATATTAAATTAAATAGACTCATGAAAAAAAAACAAAAGTTGTCAAAAATAAACAAATTGTGTTTAAAAAAACTGAGATTCTGTAAAATTAATGTTAATTTAGTGGATAAGTTAGATTTGTATTCTGCTCAGTTAGAAAATAGTCAATTACAATATGAAACCGACACACAGACTTTAAAATTAAAAATTCAGAGTTTGGAGGATTCAATACAATCCCTAGAAACAATAAATGACAGTTCGAAAAAGGTGATTAATGAATATTCTTTGGCCATGGATGACTTAATATCCCAGATTAAGCTTAATTCAGAGCGGTTTGAGTCACTGACCAATGCCCAGTCATGTGCTTGTAGACAAGTGACTGAACATTTGTCGACCAGTGTACTTGACCCAAGCCTGTGTGACGGTTTACCACACCAGCAATTAAATGATAATAGCTCCTTCCACACTACACAACAAAGCACACCTAAACCTAATGTTATTATGTATTGTGATGAAATTGGAAGCAATATGGGCTCATTTTTAAACTTTTACCTAAAGGGACTTAGTACAATCAGCAACTGTCTGCCTCATAGTAGTTTTGAAAATATCTTAAGACAAATTTTAAATGACAGTAATATTAATTCTAAGACAACACTGCTTATTCTTATGGGGAATAGGGGTAATGTGAACAAAAATAATTTAATTAAATACTTTGAACAGTTAAACTCACTGGCAGTGCATGAAATTATTTTTTTCACATTCCCCTATTGTGAGCAAATGTCAGAGGCAGAAAATACCACTAGACATAAGTTAAATATATCTCTATATAATCTTTGTACATATAGTAGTAAGTTTAGGATAATTGACACTAACAATTTTGTTAGTAAATACCATATGCCTATGGTGTTTTTGACTAAAGGCAAGTATTGCCTTTCAAATTATTACAAAAGACAAATAGCTTTATCGCTATCCTATTTACTTGACATTTCTGCCAAGAATTTGGCAGTCAATTCTGCTCCTATTGAGCAGCCCAGTATGAACATGGAATTGGTTCCAGTCATAACCAATGATTTAAACTAGCTGTTAAGACAAAAGATTCTGTCTCTGGCAATTTAGTTTTAAATAAATATAATGAAAAATACTGCAAACATGGAAAGTATATCCACCTGGTGCATCAAAATATTCAATGTATTAGAGGTAAAGATTTACAGATTGAACTTTTTTTGAATGATTTTAATATTGATATTTTATGTATTACTGAACATTGGTTAAATAATAATGAATTAATGCCTCAATTTAATAATCACCAGGCGGGAAGTTCGTTCACCAGACTTAGTTCCATACATGGTGGGTCATTAATTATATTAAATAGTCAGTTAAAATTTAAGGAACGTAAGGACATTGTATCCATGTCTGTTGAACGGACTATAGAACTAAGTGCAGTAGAATTGGAGCAATTTATTGTTGTCTGTGTGTATAGGCCGCCATTAAGTAATTTTGAACTATTTGAAAGCATAATGGAATCTGCCCTACTTAAAATATCATCTTCTAGTAAGAAATTGCTTATATGCGGCGACTTTAATGTAAATATTTTGGAAAATTCAACAATGTCTTGTAGATTATTGAATCTTTTCAAATCTTGTAATCTCAACCACATGTTTATGGAGCCCACTAGAGTGACTGCCTCTAGTGCAACCTGTATTGATAATATTTTCACTGATATTTTTCCTATTACTAAAAAAGTTATCAGCAATTTAGAATCAGACCACTTAGGTCAATTAATGGTATTTGAGGCATTAAGGAAAAATACTATGAGAAAACAAATAACTTTTGTACCAGTAACCTCGGACCGCGTGGAAAGAATGAAGCAAAGTTTAGTTCAGGCGCTACCCTTTTTGTCTTCCGATATGAGTCCTAATAGTATGTATAATTCATTCTTTCACACTTTTATGGAACATTATAATGCGATATTCACCTCAAAATCGGTCGTAGTTAATGGTGCATCAGTTTTTAGTGAGTGGGCTACTGCGGACTTACATCAACGAAGACGTGAACTGTATGCCTTGTATGAGGAACGGCGGTTTAATCAGAGTGATGAATTTAAAGAACATGTCAAGGAATATTCGAAGAAGTTTAAAGTAGATTGTCATATAGCTAAGCGAAATTATCTAAGTCAGAAAATAAAAAGTAGTTCCGACATTATTAAAGCAACCTGGAAAGTAATAAATGTGGAGACTGGTCGCTCGAAACACACAATTAAAGAACTTAAACTAAATATTGATAACAAAATTATAGATTCCAATTTAGAAGTAGCTACAGAATTTGAAAAATTTTTCACCGAGGTACCAGTATCCACAACTAAGGATTTAAATTCATCACCCTCATCTGCTGTTACATTATTAAAACATAACGCTCCAGAGTGTTGTGGAGACCTTCATTTTGAACATGTTTCTACCTCAGATGTAATAAAGGCGTTTAAATCAATTAATGTCAAAAAAACTAGTGACCTCTGGGGAGTCTCTGTCCATGCTGTCAAATCCTTAGTAGAAATTGTAGCGCCTGACTTGGTAGTTATATTTAACAACAGTGTTGATTGCGGCGAGTTTCCTGATTTAATGAAACATAGTAAAGTAACTCCTTTATTTAAATCTGGTAGCAGCTCTGACCCCACTAACTTTAGACCGATATCTGTGCTACCAACATTTAGCAAGATTTTTGAAAAATTAGTTCTTTCTCAATTAGTACGACATTTTAACGTTAATAATTTAATGCATAATAAGCAGTTTGGTTTTACGCGGGGTCGCTCAACAACCGATGCTGGTGTTGAGCTAATTAAGCATATTTTCGATGCCTGGGAGGAGTCACGAGATGCTTTAGGTATCTTCTGTGATTTGTCTAAGGCCTTCGACTGCGTTTGTCATGAAACATTAATCAGGAAACTTCATTATTATGGAGTTAGAGGATCGGCACTGAATTTACTTAAGTCCTACTTAAATGGTAGAATACAAAGGGTCGATGTGAGTGGACAGCGATCACCGGGGTCATTGGTCTCTATGGGTGTACCGCAGGGGTCAATATTGGGGCCTTTCCTGTTCCTTATCTACATAAATGACTTGCCATTCCTTGTAAAGACCCACCATGATATAGTGTTGTTTGCAGACGACACCTCACTTATTTTCAAAGTCAAACGACAGCAACAAGCTTACAATGATGTAAACGATGCTATTTCAAAAGTAGTAAATTGGTTCAATGTTAATAATTTATCGTTAAATGAGAAAAAGACTAAATGTATTAAGTTTGTCACTAGTAGTAACGTTAGGCATGTGCAAACAAGTGTCATTGTGAAGGATGAGGAATTGGAATTAGTTGATAGTACAGTTTTTCTTGGTATAACTTTAGATTCTAAACTCCAGTGGGGTCCCCATATTGCTACTCTTTCGAATAGACTGAGTTCTGCAGCTTTTGCAGTGAGCAAAATCCGTCAGTTAACTGATGTGAAAACAGCTCGATTAGTATATTTTAGTTACTTCCATAGCATTATGGCATATGGTATTTTACTATGGGGTGGTGCTTCAGAGATAAATACCATTTTTGTTCTGCAGAAGAGGGCTATTCGAGCAATATACAAAATGAACCATAGAGACTCACTTAGAGATAAATTTAAGGAAATTGACATAATGACAGTGCACTGTCAATACATTTATGAGAATATTCTGTATGTACATAAAAATATTGTAAATTTTAGAAAAAATTGTGAAATTCATAATATTAATACTAGAAATAAACATAAGCTCGCAGTGCCCTTCACTCGGCTCCATAAAATTAAAAAATCATTCATGGGTAATTGTGTGAGATTTTATAATAAACTTCCAAACCATATTACTGAATTATCTATTAATAAATTTAAGAATTATGTAAAGCGTAAACTTATATCTAAAAGCGTATTATACCACACAAGACTACATGAATGATAAAACAACGTGGGATTAATTGTTATTCGAAATGATTATTTATATATTAGGTATATTTGATTAATGATGAGGAAATTGATATTCCGAATATTCCGATGTTTGTACTTCTTTTGTGTTTTTTATTTATTTATTTATTTGACATTTAGATTTTATTCTAGAAACATTCTAGACTAGTATTTTTTATACAATTTTTTTTTCATGTTTGACGATCCTTTTGTGAAATTCTTAAATTTGTGTTAAATTTGATTTGTATAATAATCCAATATTATTATGGAATAATAACATCAATAAATTGCTCTGATAATTAGCTTAAGATAATTTATAAGTATGTTACGATTCATAAGTGCTTGTTGCTAGGCCTACATGAATAAAGATATTTTTTTGACTTTTGATATGCCCGATGTTACGATCTGCCGCCAACATAAATACGACTAAAATCTGCTTTCTCGTTAATTTTATTCCGTATTTTTCGTAATAAAAAATATCCAAAAGCAAAATTTGGTAGATATTTTAAGCTAGACAATTTAACACTTTCCCCTTTAGCCATAACAAATTGTGGCGGCGATTTCTTGCGGCCGGCAAGGGGTTCGGTCGCCAATTTATTTTTCGCTCTCGTTCCAATTATTTTCGGCACGTTCTAAAGCATAAATCTGCGCGATAGCCGAAATCTGCACGCGTCTGGACACAGATAACTTTATAATACCTACTACCTATAGCTTCCTAAGGCCCAAGGTCCTACCCATAGTACTTATTAACTTTCTTATTCAGACCCAGCTCCTACAACAATTGTGTAGTCATTGCGTACCACGGTCCTACCAGTAGGACTATTAAGTTCTAACCGGCATTTTGTTTTCAAATTTTGCGCTTATCGAAATGGGCGTGTACGAACTTCTAAAGGACTGTTTTGTTTTGTCTGTGAGCCCTTTAACAAGTTCGTAAAAAAAATCAAAGTGCTGTACAAGGTGCTGTATAAGTGCAATAACATTAAAAAAAGTCTTTTAAGTACTTGGGTCTGAATGAGTATAAAACAATAGTACTACTGGTAGTACTACGGGCCGTACTGACTACATACTCAATTTTTCGTTGGGCCTTAGGAGGATAGAAGACACGCCACTTTGAAAAAATAAATAAAATTCATTAGGGTATCGCCTTTTACGCGTATCGCGCGCAGCTTATCAGTAAAAACATGATTGGAAATTATATCGTTGGCAGTTTTGTTCTTTTTAAATGGCACAATGAGGCATGGCAAATGACCCTACCTAGTTCTTGTTCGACTTCTGATATTCAATATTATTGATCGATTCGATTAAGTGGTTCACAAAAATGTCCCACTACCACAAGTCACAACACGAAACAAGTAACACTAGACAAGTTTCAATAATATTATAAGTAGTATATTTTTTGATGAACCATATTAAACAACAATGCTAATGAGGTTTTGTTAATAGAGTTAAATGTTCGGTAGAAGTTTGTTAGAGTCTGTGCCTAATACATTCCACGACTCCTCTCTTTCCGAACAGACTATTATGCATAGGTAGTTTGTAATTCTAATAGTATTTTTTATGGACTTTGAAATATATATTTTTTATAGTTTGGACTTCAGTGCCTGACTAATGCGATTCTCTGCGAGATTTATGAGGGATTTATGTTTCTCCACAAAAAATTGACAGAAGCCAACCCAACAAATGGAGGTTCTCGAGACTCGCTTAGGGAAAGAGGCGGCGCCGGCGGTAGTGTGAGCCCATAATCCCTACTAAAATATGTAAATATTTCATTATTATTTTTTCTGAACTTTGATCTGATGTAGACACATTTGATGTAGAAGGATTTCAAAGAGAAAACACGGGCGGAATGTTTCGAATGCTAATACGATGATAGTTAACTAAGAAAGTATCCGTTATTCTTAGTTCTTAAGGGAAATTAACATAAAAATAGTAATAATATTATAATCACTACAAAAACAAGTCTTCTAAAACGAAAATGAAATAAACGCTAACATTTATGTAAAAATAATTTTTTTTTTAAATCGCAACGATCCCACAAGATCCCATGATCCAATTTTAGTGGTTACACTTTTATTATTAACCTGTCATTACCATAAAGTGGTGCTAACAAAAATTATCTCATCGCTTGTGTGTTCCAGATTCTAGCCGCCTGCTTACATTAACGTTAAAAGCCTACAAAGTCGTCCCAGATTCTAGGCTTGAAAGCACCACGAGCATTCCAAAGAGTTTCTTAAATTATCTCGACATACTTTCCGCGATGCCGAGGCAAATCTGCGGGGATATTTTTTAATAATCAAACAAAACCAAGCTAATTCGACACTGCGTTACTTGAACCCCATTCAGTCATCACAAACATCATCATATGAGTCATGACAGTAAAATAACGTATTGACATAAATAACTGTGCGTTTTTAATAATGAATTGTAAGTACATGACTTATTTTTGTTACAGGTAATGACGACGTACATTTGTAAGAAGATGGATGCTGCCACTGAGTATGTTTTGATAAGTCGATAAGTACTACAAGGAAAAACTTTTCGTTTACAGAACGACTTAAGGCCCAGTAGGTTCACTGAGCGTAAGCGTGAGCGAGATGAGGATGTGACTTTTCAAAAACTCCGCTCTCTGAACCTACGGCAATATTTTCTTGATCCAAGAATTCCTTTTTATCACGGCGAAATATCCTCAATATAATATATAACTAGTACAAAAAACAAAGTTTTCTCTCTCTTTAATATTGCAGTTATTTGTTATGCGAGTGCAGAATCTGTAACGAATTCCAAACAAGTGTAGAGATGGTAAAACGTGAGCAAACACAAGTTGGGGAATATATCTTTGAAACTTAGCTCTTTCACACCACTCATCTCCTATTCATAATTTCATCCTTGCTTAGTTTAAAATTTCCTTTAGCATTGAAAGGGCCAGTCAGTAAATAGTCAACCTCGATGAAAATGTCTGAGACTTAAATTATTTACACTGACTTTCGGGGAAATTCTATTCGTTAAACTTAACTACGGACTAATGGACTTTATGGAGCCCATTATTAATCTTACGACTTGGGTAGCTGCTAAAGGCAACCCTCCGCCATAGACTAGGAATCCTCTAGACGGAGTTTAGAGCAATTACTTCATGAAACCGATGCTGCCAAAAATACTGGGGGACGAGGTGAGCGAATCCCGTGCTGTGATTGGTCCGTTCAAAGGCACGGACCAATCACGGCACGGGATTCTGACACTTTGACTCGAAGATGGAGTAAAACTACCGTATATTTGTGGCAGAGGGGGTAGCGTTACTATGCTCAGTCTAGACGATGTCTTGTCTGTGCCCTCCACTGGCGTCTTTCTATCCTACTTCTCTACTACTTTCTTTCCGGCTTTGACTTATAACAGGTTTGGCCCTCCACGGAACCAAAGAGGTTAAGTGCAGAGGTGCCGTACGGGAATCGTAAGTATTAACTATCATTGTCGTAAAACATATTAGCGGGAGGCGGCGAAAAATCAAGAAATTAGGACAATCAAAAGATACGGCGCGCCGCGCGTAAGTTTGCGAATGTTGCGACGGAAGATTTGGCAATTTTTGGCAATTGCATGGTTTTTAATGTTTTACAATAACTCTGAAAGTATACTTCAGATTAAAATTTTGCTAGTCCCTTGGCTATATCACTAGCTATTTTATATTAAAATTATACTGCTATAATAGTATGCAGGGTAACGATATACAATTCAAAATAAAGAAAAATTAAAAATGTTTTCATGTCTTTTTTCTATAGAGCCAACTTTAACCTTTTACGGTTTTGCTTTGAGTCTGCCTTGCAAATATAGTCTACTTTCTGAGTGTTTTTTTTTCCTTTCATTTGACCTTAAATTATTGGTTAAAACGTTAAAAAAAATCAATAAAAAAACTGCAATTTTGCTCCACAGAGCAAGAAACTATTAGCAGGTTAATTGTTAAAATTCTAGTTTTTTTTTTAAACTCTTGAAACTTAATTAAACTTTTAACGTTATTGCGCCTATAATCAATTGTGTGCGACCCAAGATACTTTATGGTAAGATTACCTCACGCAATCCAGGCGAATTAGTCTATACTCCAACAATTTTGATTAACCAAAGCTTCTGGCAGTCCTATCGCATGTTTCCTCAAAAAACGTCTATAAAGTTAATTAGAATGTAATGACCCCATTCGGTATAAATCTTCTTTAGCAAACGCTTGGGCGAACAACGCCGACCATAGCTTCCAGGCTCTCGCCGTCCATGCCGTTAATACCCTTCACAGTTTTATTACGCAACTAATTACCTATTTATCCACGTTCCTGTGGAAATAAAGAGTTAATTTGAGGTTTGAGGATGTGATATATCTCTACATAAACCCACATATACAAACAAAAAACACAAAGCAAGGGGTCGAACTATTCGAAGGAAATAAGTATTTCCTTCTTCATTATTCTTCAAACATTTTAGTTCTTATAGTTACTTTCCATGAAGTTAAATCATCATTAGTCATATTTATCTTTAATTCTGGTGGCTACAGCCAACCTTCAAAATATATAACACTGATGCACATTATAGAAAAGGTTTGCGTTCCGTCAGTTCTTTCTTTTCTTTTCTACTTCAGTACGTCATCTCTGTCTCTCAGTGTCTTGTTTTCATATCAGTCGTTGGCTAACATGTTTTACGTCCACATACAAATTGCTTATTCGATAATAGCACTATGGAACCAATGATTTGTTAGCTGGACGTCCAATACGCAGTTCGTCCAAATCGCATTTTGTCCATTCGTCTACTACGCAGTTTGTCCATAAGTGATGCGTCCATTTCGTGATTCGTCAATACGCAGTTCCTCCATTTCGCGATTTGTCACTCTGCATTTCGTCCATTTCGCGATTCATCATTACGGAGTTCGTCCATTTCGTGATTCGTCTATTAAGAGGATATGGGAAATGAGAAAATGTCAATAATATCAGCTACGCCGATGATATGGTGCTACTGGGACCCGCTGGTGTTACTGTTGTTAGGGCCCGGCCACCGTGTAACGGCACGGTGCCGCTACACCGGCGGACGGCGCACCGCTCTGTAGTTATTGTTTTTGCTGTTGCATAGTTCTCACGTGCTAATTAATGCACAAAAATGGCTGACAATTTAGATGTCGACTTTTTAATTTCACTAGTGGAAGCTCGTCCCGTTCTCTGGGACAAGACTAAGGAAGACTACAGACTACACAACACACATTGAGCATGTGAAATTCCTCATTGACGTTCGTTACTTAATGTTGATTAACAAATATGCGACAGTTCCATCCTGAGGGTCTACCGCGAACACCGAAATTCGCAAATTGCGGGCATTTTTCTCTGTCACTTTAATTACGTCCAATTGGAGTTAAACAGAAAAATGCCCGCAATTTGCGGACTTCAGTGTTCGCGGTAGACTCTTTGGTTTGCGAGCGAGCTGACAACTTTGCGCAGGGAATGCATGGAAATGTCGCGTTCATGTAAAGTTGTGTGAACGAGGCATATATCTGTGACAGTGACAGGGAGAAGGTACCATTTGAGTAAAATTACCGTTTACCTAATTTCATTTGAATTAGAACAAATATACTATATTTAGTTATAGCGTAACAAACTATCCGCGGTATGTGTGGCGCCGACGCCGACCGCCGCTGCTGGCGGAGGCGCGCGCGCGCACCGGCCTGCTGCGCGAGGCGCCGTGGACGAGGGCCCTGCGCACGCTCAATCGTGTTGCTACCCGGATTGCTGTATTCCATTGTTCGGAGAATGACTTCAGTAAAATCACTTTGTTTGTATTATGTTATAATTCTTAGAAATAATTGTTGTGTTGTGTTGTTTTGTCCTATGTAAATATTTGCTACACTATCGCATTGGGCAACTGTCATGATAGCTGTACTGTTATTATAAATAAGTAACAAAAAAAAAATCCTCGGATAGTTCAGTCAAGAAATATCGAAATGCCGGCACGTGCCTCTCTCTACCCAGCCGTGTGTTCCAGTTGATTGGTAGAACTTCGCTAATCGCTTCGCTCGCTCGTTCGCCAATCAATGAATCTTTGTTTCCATTCCATTAACCCCTTGACCGCCAAATACGTCAACTGACGCGTGCGGCTACAGCCCAAAGCCCAATGTCCACCTTCGTGTCTTCCTACAAGGTTCACGAAAACGCGCCGCTCACGCACAGCTGTGTCGTACAACTCGTACAAAGGTGTACGTAACTCAGACAAACGGTTCGAATTTTCATAAATGACCCGTGGCTGCAGTAATGAGAGACGCATAATTATATTTTTCTTGACAAGACTTCTACATATACGAGTTGGACGGAATGCCTACTGGACAAAATGTGTGTTGGACTAAATCCATGTTGGACTGCATGCGGTTGGACGAAATACGTGTTGACGTAATACGCGTTGGACGAAACGCTGTTGGACGAAATGCATGTTGGACCAAATACGTGTTGGACGAAATGCGAATTGAAATATCATTTGGACGAACTGCGTATTGGACGTACAGCTAACAAACCGAACCAAGATTTATATCAAATCCACCTATCGTTAGTGTAGTCGAAACCTTCCAATTTCTGCCACCATTCCGATTTCGACATCTACGATTTCGGGATTCTGTCTAACATGCGAGATGAGTCGAGCATCAATATCGCCGCATCCTGTCATCCGTCACGCTAACAAGCGTGCTCACCCGGCTTGCCATTTATGATGCCCAAATGTGGCAACGAAGATGAGCAACAATTCCCAAAATGTCCTGTGACAGTGCCGAGCTCACGTGAACGACTGAACGTCGGTACAAGTTTTATGAGCCGGCCCGCTGCCCTGTCCCTACCTTGTTTCTATTTTTTTTTACAGCGCTCAGTGGAATGCGACGAAATCCCATTTTTGGCCAGCCATTTTCCGTTTGGATCCAGGCCGGGTTAGAGATATAAAGATTTTAAACGCGCGTTTCGCAGAATGCTGAAATTAAATTATTCAAATCATTGTAGGGATGCCAATTTGGGAGGGATGAATTAAACGTTAAAAATATCACATTATCAACTATATACAGTTCTTAAGGGGACGGTATATGACGTTTTCGATTTAGAGCTCACTTTGTGCAATCAATTTGTTCAAGAAATGTTTAATATCTGCATTAAATTATACGTAAATTTGTTCACGAAGAAGCCGTGTACCGGCTCTTCACGGCATAATATTTTTTATTTGCTGTAATTCTCTACAAATCGACACTAAAAGTATCCAAAAATCAAAATATGGAGTTCCGTTTGAGCAACACGCATTACAGTTTTGCCTTTAACAGTAATTGAGTTGTTGTGTGATTTTGAAAGCTAGATAACTAAACTAGCAAATTATTATCTACTTATATTTTTACTCACAAATACAACACAGAAATTCAATCCCAAATGTAAACTTTCGTACAATTTCCATACATTGACGACATCACTCAAAATTCTTCTTCGAGTCAGATGGCCGCTGGCCTTGGATCGAAGTAGACGTGTACGTCGTCGTAGCTCGTTTTTGACATTATTTAGACATTTCATCATATACGCATACGAAAATGTATACCAGTAGATAAATTGTATTTCAAAAAATAGGGTAAATAAATTTATTTAAAATTTGATTTGTTGTTATTTACAGGTCGTAACGATCGAAAACAGCAGTAAACTATCCTAAAACAATACGATTACAATTGAATTTAAGTAACTTGTTCCTTCAAAACCCGCTTAAAATGAAAAAAGTTTAAAGACTCGTTTTACTGATTGGGATTGATTTTCATTATGCTGGTATCAATTTTGCGTCATTAAAAAAAAGTATATGACTTCTGTACGTCAATGACATTTGATGTCAATTGTAATCTTGTATTTACGTTAGAGAATATTATATATTCATTTAAATATTACTTACCTATTAATACGAAGCGTAATTCGTTTAATACCTGAAAGTCTTAGTGTCTACATCTACTTTGTTGCCGTTCGTTCCGTCTATATGTGTGCGATTACGTGCTGTTCTCAATAATCAAGAAACAAGCCATAATCTTCAAGAATAAAATAACAGCAAGACCAGCATTTAGTACTAACTAGTTTTTGCGGATTTGGAGACAAGAGATGAAGCTTACAGGCTAATACCGCTGCGGTCTGGTTATTGTTATGTGTATATATCGAGTATTATATAAATTTACTATAAAATAACAATGTTTTATTTCAATGACATTATGTGCGTAGGTATGTATGTTTCGGTGATTATAAGAATTTTGTCCACACAATAATTGTGCAAAGCAGAGACTGCATCATGCTTTCTTTACGGTATAAGCGGTATGGTACCGTTATTATTTATCAATACCGGTTCGTTTTGAAGGTAAAACTATACCGGTTGAAATACAAAGTACGGTACCGGTATAAAATTACAGCAGGGACAACCATTTTTATAGGTGTACAGTCAGCTGCAGAGAAAAGGTACGACCAGATAGATAATTGTATGCAGGGGTGGTACCTTTTCTCTGCAGCTAGCTGTACCTAAACCATCATTGACCGAGCGTTGGCGAAGGTCTCCGTTTCAACTTGGGCAAAAATGCTTTCGTATGTCCGAATTCTTCTCCTTTGCATATCACATTTCTCAACTGATTCTCGTGAAAATTCGGTAGTCCGATATAATTATTCGGTTTCTTTTTTTTTTGAACAATTTAAAATAGGCAGAAATTGTCATAAAGGACTTACGCGCCAGTAGGGTCTGTGACACTTAAGACCACTGCGATTATTAGGTACTTACTGGCCCCTATTTCACCACGACCACGGTGACAGGTGCGACAGTTGTCGACATCACTGTTGCTGACGTCACAGGCCTCCATAGGCTACGGTAACCGCTTACCATCGGACGGGCGATGTGCTTGTTTGCCACCAACATTTTAATAAATAAATAAACTCCATTATATTGCCACTAAAAAATTCTTATTTTGCGAAGCTAATGACAATTGTCACAAGAAACACGGCAACTGTATCGAAATTGCGACACAGAACTCATTTCCTGTCAAGACTTACCGAAAATTCTTTGAAAAATCTTGTGACAATTGTCACAAGATTTTTTCGCGAGAGAAATGTCTGTTTTATCCGATATAATAAAGTTTTTTTTTAATAATAGGTACAATGACGGTGGCAAACACGAATACGGCCCGCCCGATGGTAAGCGGTAACTGTATTATTAAATTGTACAACGGGACTTAATCGCGTATCTAAGTTTTAAGATTTACCTCCGACGTTTCGAGGACGGCGTTGTCCCCGTGGTCTCGGAGAAGACTGGCTTAAGTTGACATCATCTTCTAACCGCGCGAGTTTTTCGAACTACCCGCACTTGGTCTTGTTTATCCGCTTGAACGTTTTGCGGTTCCGTTGTACAATTTAATAATGTGTAAAAATCGTGAAAGTTTAAATCAGTGTTAGCGGTAACTGTAGTCCATGGATGCCTATGGCGTCAATAACAGTGATGTTTTTGTCGTACCTGTCACCGTGGTGAAATAGGGGCCAGATTACGCCGCGCCGCGTGGAACGTGAGGTGCATTGGGGTAAATGCATACCATTCACTCAAGGAAAATAATCTCCCTTATAAGATCACTCGTGTGTCTGCCATTTTGTTAAAGCCAATTTTTACCGTAACTACTGGACTAGTTCAATTGAAATTTAGTACACATATGTCAAGTAAGGAAGTAGTAAGTCGGTGATCCGAAGATGAGTAACGTAAATAAATGAACTTTTAACTTTGCGGCGATTTTTGGTATCATGTGACATATCAGATATAATACATAATTATAAGTAGGTGAGCAAAAATGTACCATAACCTAACTCAGAATTGTATTACATAAATACATATACAAAAAATAGTTCAACGCCAAAAGATTAATGGAAGACCTATGTCCTATAATAGGTGAGTTGGTCTTAAACAAAAAATATGCAATAAAAATGTGTAACTGTAGAACCCATAGTGAATCCTACTCGTACATGATCGGTTTTTATATTATGTACCTATAAGATATTTTCTACTTTATACTTTATAAGTGTACCTACATAATATTTACTTATAAGCAGTTGTCACGTAAAATATTTGTAGATTTTTTTGGAAGTATGTGTCACATCATCATCATCTTCCTCGCGTTGTCCCGGCATTTTGACACGGCTCATGGGAGCCTGGGGTCCGCTTGGTAATTAATCCCATAAATTGGCGTGGGCACTAATTTTTATGAAAGCGACTGCCATCTGACCTTCCAACCCATAGGGGGTAAACTAGGCTCTTATTGGGATTAGTCCGGTTTTCTCACGATGTTTTCCTTCACCGAAAAGCGACTGGTAAATATCAAATGATATTTCGTACGTAAGTTCCGAAAAACTCATTGGTACGAGCCGGAATTGCAATTCGCACGCTATTACCGCTAGGCCTCCAGCGATTTTTTTGAAGTATGTATAGCACAAAAAAAAATTTAGAAATGTAACATTTAAGGTAGGTAATTAAAATACGGTATAAACATTATTGGAGAAGACTTGGAGGAAGTGTCATAGGGATCTACATTCAATGCGTGGAAAACAAGTTCTTTTGTCTAATTATAATCCATCGGCAATCACGCGAGCGCATAAAACGAAAATCATTTTTTTTTCACTCCCTAAAACTCCCTTAACCTAATAACAGTAAAACAAAAAATAAAATATAGAGGGTTACCAACCAGCTAAAGAATTATAAGTAGATATATGCACTTATCCCACCGCACCTCACGTTCTACTCTGCACGGGGTTCATTGCCGCTCCTACCGCCGTAAGTAACTATCAACACCTACATTATCAAGGCTACGATCGAAGATAATCGCTTCAGCACTGAAATAATACCGGTGGAATACCGGTATAATATTTTTTATTTTAATTGTATTAATTTAATAGTGAAACAAAAGGCGAATATACCACATAAAAGTAAATCGGTAAAGATATTAGGGGTACATTAGCCAACACTGTTTCCATATATTTTCAAATTTTATTTTGTCCGCCTTAATTAAATTTTGCACCCTGCCGGAACTTTATTTATTAAAATTCTCATTTAATTGATTTTGAGCCTTATGAAAAGTCGTATAGAGTAGTAAATAAAATTTTACATCTGACTTAATGACATCTGGTTTTATTCGGTTTAACTTTAGAAAACGCGTATCTCGACAAAGCCATAATGTAGAAAATTGTCAACAACCAAATGAATTATTAGAATTTAAATACGTTACGTGTGACATGAACAGACAAGGAAAGCAAGATTAAATGTATTGTTTCTCTTTCTTCTTTCAATGGAACGCTTTTCCTAAAAGGAGGCCACTAAACTCAAAACGCTATCTTAAAAAAAAACTTGATGGGTCAGTGACCTGTCCCAGTAAAGTGAGGTAGTGTGCGTGAAGTGCGCTTGTGTGTGAAATGGGGTAAATTGACAGAATCTGAAAATTTACCCACCTCTACCGTCACCTTAATATAAGACTTCACTTATTACACAATACGTGTTCCTTCAAGGGGGTACCTAATTTATAAATGTACAGTACGAATATTACATAAGTACATGTAGGTAATATTCCTAGGTACTTATGTATGTAATATTCGTTATTACATTAACTGCTTGAAGGAATACGTTGAACTAAAAGTCAGGCTGTATATGTATCTGGATTCCTGTTTTAAATAAGTAGGTAAGGTACCTAACCTATCTAAAAAAATTCAATAACCAGAAATATTTTTGGTTACGGGAAAATTTTACTTTTTGGCATCCGACGAAAAAACATATACGGAAGTGTATAGTAAAGTTCACGTACTTACTCGTACTTATTATGCATTCCACGATTGCCCGTCCCCTGATGTTTACCCACTCTGCTGTTGTCAGTTTCCTCAGAATTCAGATCAAAATGTTTACGAGCCGTGCACATAGGTACACGAGATAAGATTTCGGAGACCCCGAAGTGATTCACAGCGAGTTCTTCTATATTATTTTGTTTTTGTTCTTTGATGTCTCAAAGGTGCAAATTATAAACAATAAAACCCAACCTGATATGATATATGATATCAGGACGTGGAATAAATTCGATAAATAACGCGCAACAAAACGCACGTGTAAGAAAACACGTAGGACGAAATTAATTTATAGCCTTTCCAAGTTAATTTCACTGAAGCCGACCTCTTACCACCAGGGGTAAATTTGTTCAAAGTTTCATGCGATAATTTGATTTACTGCTAATAAAATGACCAAAATAATTTTATAGAAGTAATCGAAATTCTTAGCTTTGACCACGTTTTGGCCCAAATGGATAAAATGGGGTGAGTAGGGATTACGAGGGCAGTTGGGTTAATGGGACGAGAAGGGATGACAGAGGGTGAGTTGGTTTTTACAGGCTACTGTAATAAATTATATATTCTAATAACAAATCAAGCTATTATAAATATTATAATGTTCATAATCCCAAAGTGTTGATCCAACAATTTTCAAAACTCACCTTAGTAGTAAATCCCTCCTCGTCCCCAACCAACTACGGGGTGAGCTGGGGTTTCCTACTATTTCGTGTTTATCTTTAAAGTTATGAAATGGAACTACACAAAATCATAAAAAAAAAAAAAATACATACGACCGGAACATTTATTATGTAAGTATATAAATCAGTTTGACACATGTAAAAATAAAGTTTTATCTAGGTTTGAATGTCAGTTTTGTCCCTACTCACCCCATTTTAAGGTATGTGCATAGATGAAAACATTATTTTGGGAAACCTACATTAATTATTTTGTTTATCTCCGTCGCGTCGAACTACCTACGTCTAAAGAATTGTTCCACGGATTTTAACGGAATACAGAGGCTCATAAAAGCATGCGATGAGTATTAAAATCACTCAAATTTATAACTTTGCAGCATATTCTTCCATCATAAATGCTTAGTCCCCACCTGTTCCAATTTAACGCACAATAAGAGTGTTGGAATCCTCTGTTTTCAGATGAAAGATGCATGTGGAATGGCATTGTGCATTGAAAAGCATACCTCCCATTGTGACCGCAGTCATTGCCGGTCCTGCCGGCTAGCAGACTATTCCCGTTGCCTACTGAGTGGAAATGAGTCGAGCATTCGAGCGAACTGGTGCACAATCAGTGTAACAACGAGATCTGTAATGACTACGCATTACTCTTAGAGTGCACTCTATACTGGGTCGGTCGATCTATCGTTTCGTCTACTCTCTAAAATCTATTGCAATAACACCCCCACCGCTTTCATTGCGACCACAATGGGAAATCTTATCTACATCTGGCTTTATTCCACTAAGTTGATTTAATCAGACTGAAAAAAAAACAATAGAACTTTTGTCCAAGTTCACATAACCGGAATGTCATTGAGTTGATCCACTTTAGGTTTAATTTCAATATTTCAACTTGAATGCAGCTGTTATTAAAAGCTCATCTTGTATAAAGTGTACGATTTTTCTCCGTAGTGTAAAAATGCATTCAATATAAAATGAATTCATTAATGAAGGGCTTAACGCATACAGTACTTACTTTTTTTTGGTTTGTTGTTCATGTAACTCATCTTTAGGTTGGACAATTATGTTGCAGAAATAAACTAAGAATATTCAATTGCCGAGGCCTAATTCTGAAAATCGAGTTCCAAACCTAATTATGTAATTGAAAGCTTGTAACAAGCTTATGGTACCAAAACAAAATAAGACTTGACTGTAGAATATACATGGAGAACGACACGATTTACTGATTTATAAGGGTTGTCAGTGGAAATTTTATATTTTATAAATTGGCCATTTTTATTACTTTAAAATTTTCAAAGGACGATGATGTTCCAGGGTTTTTCGAAATTGGTTCAATAAACTGATTTGGGTTTTTTGCATTATGGTTTTTTTTTTCACTTCTTCAAATATTTTAGGTGCACATATGCTATCTATAGTAATTTTGGTATTTTTAAAAATAGCATTCTCGAAAAACACCATTTACTTCGCCGATGAAGACCATGATTATTTTACAAGGGGGCAGCGTAAGAAAGTCCCAAAGTCTTATCGCTCAGTGCTTAGCGAGCTGCGACCTGAACTCACGGCGCCTTAAGCTTCGAAAAAATATTATAATAAATATGTAGATTCAACCCACATTTTACTAATCCAATTAAAGGCGATGATACCGTTTTGAATTAATTTAGCTGTTATAGGAATATTTTTGTAAGAAAATCGGCAGGCTGTAAAAAATTAAGAGTAAAAACGAAGCAATTACCGATTGGTGGGCGAGAGTAAACTTTGTTTTACTGACACGGAATTAATATTCATTAAAAATCTTTCTCGGCATCATTCTGTTGAAACTTTGTAATCAGCCCATGTCAGAGGGCCGGGGAGCGCGGGGAGATTTGAGTCTGCAAATTTAAGAGTTTAATGACTTAGCAAATGGATTTAGCCTGCTGCTGTAATTTGAACAACCTGCAGGCCTGCCGCCGACTGCATAGCTCGCCATTTCTTGCGGATTATTTTTAGCCGTCGGCGCCGCTTTTGGGTATTTAAACTTTTTATGCTAAGTTTTATCAACGAGTAATTTTCGTAAACAGTACATGTACTTTCTAGCAGTATATTAAAGTACCTACGTGTTCATATCGGAATTCTTCGCTGAGCTTACATAATATATGCAATTACAATTAACAAATAGACAGTGCAAGGTATTGGCCCAACCAACAATTGACTCTATTCTTCGAGTTAGTATTTTAGGCCAAAGTTTGAACTCTATTGAATGTGCTATTTTGTGTAACAAATTAATAAAAAATAATAATTTTTCCTTAGCGAAAGGGAAATATACCTACAAGCATGACAAATATGTAAAAAGGTATCAAAGTAGTCCGAGTACCTACGTTGTACTACGTTAGGTACCTACTCTATTCAATGCATTGCGATTTAGTAGCAGTGCAGAAATTGGCACTATTTTATGCAAATTTTTTCTGCCAACGAAGATACCCATTTTTTAAATTTAATTAAGGTTTACCAACAATTATTTACACCAATGCTTAAGCAAATATAAAATTACATATACATGTATCCTTATTGAGTAGTGTAATAATCACTTAATGGACCCAATATAAGGCGTGTGCTATTATTTATCTACATTATTAGTCTTTAAATAAATCTACACTCAAACCATGGTAGTTTTAAGCAAAACAAAATATCAATATCAATCGGACATAAATAAACAAAGCTGGGTAAAAGAAAAAAAACGGCAAACAAAAAGGGAATCCAGAAATCGTTGCGAACGGAAGCACACGATCAAAGATAGTTATTATAATAGACAATCGCCCATAAGCCGCATCCCTACGGCCGTCGCCGACTGCCAGCTGAATAATCTTTTATATTGCAACCAGGTACTTGAAAATACTACATAGAAGGGTTGAAACATCAACGGTCGGAATCGCAAACAGTATATAAAGATCCGGCAATCTCACGGTTTTTGTGAATTAAGCTGTGGGTCGGACCCTTCGCGACGAATTTACCTACTTCCCCGTGGAGCGGACTGAGCCCATGCCCGTGACGGCCGTGACGATATTAAGTGATTTCAGCAAAACAAATTCACGGCTTTACTGAGATTTTAAGCGGCCCTGTGTCATTTTATGTTTCAATTTTAATTCGTTCTGTCAAGATTAGAAGTCGATACAACGAAGATAAATACGAAAGCAAAATAATTAACATCATAAAAAAAATCCTGACTGAAGCCTAATCTAGGTGCCGAATCTGCAAGTTAAAGTTTGCTGAGCAGGGGCCCTAGCCAAGATGGCAATCGTTGATAGAAAACGCTGTTGGCGTTGGCTATTAAAGGTTTTCATTGTTCTTGGGTACCTGCGTCAACCTGCTTAATATTGTTTACCATGCATGCGAAACTCCTTGTCTTTAAAAACAGTGCTTCTCCAACAACAGATTTCTATAGGTATCGAAATCCTCATAATGGAAGAAAGGCAACCATTAAGAGAATCATTATCAAGCCAAGCATAGTTTTTCATGCCGATAATGTTGAGAAAATTTACGGTGTATTAAAATCCAGAACAGTTAAATCACCGGTCAATTTTCCCTGGAACTGCTAATCTTAAAGCAAGCCAAATAGAAAAACGACAAGCTAACTTACAATTGAATAACTAATATACAAGGCTACGCATTGTCCGTCTGGAAGCAAGCCAACTATGCCAGCGTCCTGCAAAGAACTTCTGCGCGTCTCGTAATGAAAATTGCCGACTCTGGAATTAATTCCCCTCCCAAGTTTCGAGATGCAGCTATTTGTCGTGCTCTGAGGGACATCCTTTGGTTATAGAGATCGTTGCATGCACATATCTCTAGACAACTTCCTCGAAGTAGATAGTACTTATGGTTGATAATTCACGTGGGCAGATATAAGTATCTGGCTTTCCATCAGATCCTTTTGCACATGAAGCATAAGAACTCTTCTCTGATGGAAAGGCACATATAATGATCTTAATAATCTCATAATCTCGTATTATTTATAGTAATCTCAATATTTTAAGTTGAAAATGTATGATAAGTGACCTTTGGTGTCCAACATGTATACATATAATATAAAGAATCGGGGCCCACTTGTGCTCCCCCTGGCTCGTGTCGAACGATTTAGGTACCCGACAAGAACCCGCGTAATGTTGCGCCTGGGGCGAAACTGACAACTTCCTTCTCCCTCCGACGTCTCTTATCAGGTTGTCTCCTCAACTGCGCGCAGGAATAAATTGTTCCGAGAAATACATATCTTTAATGGATCCATTACACATTTGATTTGGGTAAGTTTTAGTTTGTACAATGTACCTATGTTCCAATTCCAAATAGTTATATAGGCGCGAGCGAGAATAGACTTGAAAAGTATTGTAACGGGCGAAAAAAAATCAAAACATTGCGGTCCATAATCAGACCGAAAGAAACTATGGAATAAGTTTTGGCAATACTCTTAAAGATACCAACAGTAAGGTCACATTGTCACTTACTCGTAACTTTTCTACGTGGGTGGGTAGGTAATCTACCTATAGACTTCGAAAGTGCCTTATGGCTTAGTTTTTTATGTTCCGTAAAGGTTCTCTTTATTCTTCAAAAGCTGATGAAAAAGTTGCATTTTGTTAAATTATGTAACAAAGTGAGTAGGAAATTTGATGGAAATTTATCTACAGTTGTTTCCTCATGTTGGCTGGTGGAATTAATTGATTTTTAATTGATGATTTTGAATGACAAATATTTACCTAATAACGTTCATTTGAATTTGAACAACAAATATTTTTTCTCGCGTTGGTGTGTGATCATTTTTGTTTTTCACTCGGTAGCAAAGTTTGTTTAACCCTCGTGCTTTGAATTGAAACCCTCGCAACGCTCAAGATTCCACTTTTCGAGCACGAGAAGTAAAACTACCTACACCTTTGGTCCGTTGTAAAACAAACTACAATTTCTTTCTTGATGTTTATATTAATGTAATTTGCCACAGGCCAGTACCAATACCAAAAGTAGAATATATTATTCTAAATAAAAACGAGTACGAACGTGAAAGTTTCCCATATCGGGGTAATTTCACGACGAGTGCTTAGCTCCAGTAATGTCCTGCCGGAGGCGACGCCTGACAACTTTATCGGAACACGAGTTTGTCTCTTGTACGATGCCCTGTTTAAACGTTCGAATAGCTGACTACATTTTTTTGCCTGTGATTTATTTGTTGAATAACAGTAAAAAGGAAACAATTATAAATTGTTTAGACGACAACGGTGTCACTCACTTGAATTTTTAGTCGCTATTGGCGACATGTTTCGGGCCCTTCGAAAGGGGGGTCCTTCTTCAGGCTCGAGTGCTCGCGGCGACTGCAACTCGTGCAGACTCGTGAAGTGAGTGAAACCGTTTGTCGTCTAAACAGTTTAAAATATGTCTCACGAAAGTTTAATATCGACAATTATAAATTGTTAAAAGTCGAACTAAATGAAACTGTACAGCGCCTTCTTTAGCCTGATCATAGGAGCGATCATTGTTAATAATTAAAAAGCGGCCAAGTGCGAGTCGGACTCGCCCATGAAGGGTTCCGTATTTAGGCGATTTATGACGTATAAAAAAAACTACTTACTAGATCTCGTTCAAACCAATTTTCGGTGGAAGTTTACATGGTAATGTACATCATATATTTTTTTTAGTTTTATCATTCTCTTATTTTAGAAGTTACAGGGGGGGGACACACATTTTACCACTTTGGAAGTGTCTCTCGCGCAAACTATTCAGTTTAGAAATAATGATATTAGGAACCTCAATATCATTTTTGAAGACCTATCCATAGATACCCCACACGTATGGGTTTGATGAAAAAAAAATTTTTGAGTTTCAGTTCGAAGTATGGGGAACCCCAAAATTTTTTTGTTTTTTTTCTATTTTTGTGTGAAAATCTTAATGCGGTTCACAGAATACATCTACTTACCAAGTTTCAACAGTATAGTTCTTATAGTTTCGGAGAAAAGTGGCTGTGACATACGGACGGACAGACAGACGGACAGACGGACAGACAGACAGACAGACAGACAGACAGACAGACAGACATGACGAATCTATAAGGGTTCCGTTTTTTGCCATTTGGCTACGGAACCCTAAAAAAAGTAGTTGGGAGTTTGTGGTTACTTTTTATAAAGTATTATTATTCAGAGCCTACTGTATCCCACATTTTATAAAAGTGCAAAAAAGTTTTTCATTATGTTGAATAAAAATCACATTATTCGTTACTACTCAAAAATCTTTCTAATTTAAGATTAGTAGTTAAGTTTACTAATTATTTATATATGTATTTATTTATGTGACATATATTTATGTAAGGTTATGAAAAAGCCGGTAATGAGATAGCCAGTTTTTTCATAGCCCCTTTACTCGGCTGTTTCTTAATCTCGTTTATTACTTAGTTTTAGATACTAAGGAGTTCAGTTATTAATGCCCGCAGGCCTGTTTTACCTCTTTTTACACGACTGCCCCAAAAAAAGAGTGTATTGTTTTCAGGGTTCATGTTTGTATGTGGGTATGTAAGTTTCTTTATTACACCGTAACAGCTAAGTGCCTGAACCGATTTAGGTGTTTGAGATGTCATTGGAATCCTTACGTCATCCCGAGTAACATAGGCTATGTGACGTCATCACAAAACCAATATGGCGGATTATGCACTGCAAATTGTGCAACCGAAACAAAAATAAAACTTATAAACCTATCGAGTTGGGTATTAAAATAAAGGATTTTGAAAGACGATTCTAAAACTGTACACAAAATATGGTTTAAACTATTCATTTGGTAGGACTAGATTTTACAAAATGTAAGTATAACGCAAAGATAAATGAATTGTCTAAATCTATTGAATGGGATATTAGAAGAAAGGATTTTTTAAGGCGATCATACGAATATATATAAGTTATATGTTTAATTGTATCGTTGGAGAGAAAATACGAAATGTTCTACATCGCGCTAATGACATTTCTCTTTGCAGCTATATACGACAACGTCATACGTGGCGCTTACGTTATTTTCAATTGCGAAAGTGTCAAATACGAAAGCAACGGTTTGAACACAGACATACAATTCGCGCTCGCGCTTGACAGACAGCTTAAGTGTGCGAAAGGGAAGCCATCACGTATATGAACATCCCATGAGTGCGAATAAGTCAGACTACCAATGAGAAAACGTAACCACTTTTGAGTTTGACGACGGCCGCGGACGGCCAAGAGCGTATCACGGTAATTTTCAAATTGAAAAATATACACGGATTAGGACGAAAAGTATTAAATAAAGTAATTCAGTGAAGATGGTGTCTTGTAGTGTGCCGGATTTCAGTGTAACAGTGCCAAATAATCCAAGCAAATACTCATTTCAGAGGATTTATGATATTCCGAGCGAAATTTTCATAACGATATTTTGTCAAATTAACAGCGTAAAAAGTGTAAGAAAACGGTTTATAAAGTTCATTATAAGTTTTTCTTCCTTTGTGTGCTAATATTTTATCATATTAGTCTATAATTTAAAATATTTTGTGTAAAAACATAACCTGTTACTTTACGCTAGGGCTTAACAAAATGTTCATATGACAGTATCGATAACTTGTCGGTATATTAATAGCTATATATAATTATTTCTTCACAAGACATCATTAAGATATTAGCTTTTATAACCGACTTCAAACAATAACGATTGTTATACCTTTTTGAAGGTGCTCATGTTTAGCGGTAAATTTAAACTTCACTTTCCAACACAGTAAGAGTTACATTAAGATAAGTCTGCAACGATTTTGATAGCACACGCAGTGCAAGTGTTATTTATACGTCATAATGTCGTAGCATTTTAACGTTTAAAATAACACATTTGAAGAAGTAGTCGATAAAGCAATCAAACATCGACAGATTATTAATATGTTGTAACATGACATCACTATTTTTGATCTCACATAGACAATTTACGCACACACTTGCATTTCATTTTTGGTCGCACTTTTGAAGATTGACAGTTGTTCTAGTCATATTAATTCTATGGGTTTGAACGATTGACTAGGTGAGCATTTCTCAAAAAAATTGTACATTTCGATCACATCTTAGATTTCTATAAAAATTGGTATGCTGGTATGGTAAAGTACATGAAGCTGAACAATTTCCACCATATTTCCCAAAATGTCCAAGAAAGTTTGTATGAAACATCCTTTTTTGTTACCAGATTTCCTTACACATTTGGTAACAAAAAGGAATGTTTCATACAAACTTTCTTGGACATTTTGGGAAATATGGTGGAAATTGTTCAGCTTCATGTACTTTACCAGCATACCAATTTTTATAGAATTAGAAGAATTAATCTAAGATGTGATCGAAATGTACAAATTATTTGAGAAAGGTGCACGCTTTCTGCAGCTTTTCCAAGTTTCTTAATTGCGAAGGCCGAAGGCCGACCTTCGCGTAGGGCCGAAGGCCCAGAGCGTAAGAAAGGTGCACGCTTTCTGTAGCTTCCCCAAGAATCTCAATTGCGAAGGCCGAAGGCCGAGCTTCGCGTAGGGCCGAAGGCCCGGAGCTTAAGAAAGGTGCACGCTTTCTGCAGCTCGAAGTATCTTAATTGCGAAGGCCGAAGGCCGAGCTTCGTGCAGAGCCGAAAGCCCGGAGCGTAAGGAAGGTGCACGCTTTCTGCAGCTTTTCCAAGTTTCTTAATTGCGAAGGCCGAAGGCCGACCTTCGCGTAGGGCCGAAGGCCCAGAGCGTAAGAAAGGTGCGCGCTTTCTGTAGCTTCCCCAAGATTCTTAATTGCAAAGGCCGAAGGCCGAGCTTCGCGTAGGGCCGAAGGCCCGGAACGTAAGATAGGTGCATGCTTTCTGCAGCTTCCCTAAGTATCTTAATTGCGAAGGCTGAAAGCCAACTAATGGGAAATAATTATGTAGTTGCAGAGATATTAAGCCATAGCACTTTTCAATACGTCTGGTTTTTGGGTCCGGCCTATTTAGGTTTTTAAGCACGTTTTATGCTAACATATCAAATATCAACATGATGAAAGCTCCTTGAAGCAACTTAAGTGCCTTAAATCATATAAAAAATGTGATTGGTTTGTATGGTCACTAAAATGTATAAAATAAAATAAATTAATTAAAAATTAAAAAACACGACTGCAGTTTAAAAGCGAACTGAAAAGCTAAAAATAATTTTTAGTTATGTTAGTTACTCAACTTAATGAATGTAAAATATAATATATAAGTGTTCTGTCAGGGTCGTAAACAGCAAACGGAAAAAGCTGAGGCTCATTTAGGATTGTGACTGTACCTGTATATTTTATTTCGATGCAGTCGGGGACCTGTGAATGGGAAAAATTCAATATATCAAGGTCCCCGACTGCATCGAAATAAAATATACAGGTACAGTCACGATCCTAAATGAGCCTAAGCTTTTCCGTTTGCTGTTTACGACCCTGACAGAACACTTATATATTATATTTTACATTCATTAAGTTGAGTAACTAACATAACTAAAAATTATTTTTAGCTTTTCAGTTCGCTTTTAAACTGCAGTCGTGTTTTTTAATTTTTAATTAATTTATTTTATTCTATCATTTAGTAAAATAGAATACTGCCTTCATGGACTAAATAATCTCAACGTAAGATTTAACAAACCCCGACGACGGTAGTTATTATCAGGGGTTAGGTGGGGTGATCCGTGTTCCGTGTATAATATTTTTAGTGCCCCGGGCAAGGATGGATTTAAACTTGTACCAATTTTAGAATATATATGTTAATAGATGTTTGCTTAGTACGTTGTATTTTTTGATTTCGTAAATTAAATAACATATTGGCAGAATTATAATAATTTGTAGAACCTTTTAATATATTTAAATATAAAGAGCTATTTACCTACCGATTATATTTGTTAATGTCATATGTTTTGTTATAAAAAACCTTAGTCATTACAGTCAGATAAATAATAAATTAAGATGGATAGCAAAGGCTTACGGCCTGATTTGAACTTTAGGATACGTCAAAAATTTGTGCCAAATGTGACGTTTTTGTTTGAATAAATGTTACTTTTAACACTGATATATCCGATACATGTCGTATCTTTAGCAAGTTATTGACGTAACTTAAAGTTCGAATCAGGACGTTAGTTTTCGGTTACGGAAATACTAGTATGGTTAACAAGGTTCGTACTTTCTAAAAATAATGTTACTTATATTAAAATATGCTTTACATATTTAATTACGTCTCAGAATCTGATTCATCTTACCAATAATAGAACAAAATTGGGTCAGCTATTTGTTACAAAAATCAATTCGAGACACGAAATGCGAATGAAGGAGCTATTGCGTAACTTAACAGGCCAATTTATTTGTACTGGCTCTCTGAGCCCTCCCTTCCCTTATTAAATACGAGCGTAAAAATAATAAACAAGGAAACCCAGCTAAGGTAACTGTGATAAAATAACACTGAAGCTATAAATATAAAAAGCTTAACGAAAGTTATAGTTGGTCAAACCAATTTGTCAGTAAATAAGAACAAAAAAATCTATACTCATCCTTTTCTTTTGGGTGCTAGTACTAGTGTAAGACAAAGATAGTATGATTCTCTCTGTCTATGTTTGAAATGAGACAGTCCTTTGACAAACTATATTTATATTAGTTTTCTAATTTTTGGTCCCGACTACGTCTGCATAGATTCCGGAGACGTATTCCCGTAGCAATTTGCAACCTATTTTTCATCCCCTTAGGAAATTATTTAAGCAACAAAGATCCTAAATGCTAATCTAAATTATAAACTGTGTGGCAAATTTAACAAAAATCCTGTGATGCGCTTTTGGGCCCGATTCGGATTTTGTAATACACATCTATTAGACATCGCCAAGTTACGATAACGATATCTTTAAGATCTAACCTGTCAAATTTGACATTACCGCGATTCTGCAGATACTCTTAAGAACGATTTCCACAAGATATTACTTAGAGCAGTGTTTTTCAAAGTGTGGGTCGCGACCCCCAGGGTCTAAACTATAACGTATATAGAATGGATCTAGTACGTGTCGTCTCTTGTGAATATCTTGAAGTTTAAATACGGCAGTTTGACTGTAGATATCGGTGTTATTAAAAACGTATAATTAAACTAGTAAGCCGCAATAACCCGGTTCGTACCTCCGTGCGCCGTGCATCCACAATTATTAACTTGCTATCTCCAGTATAAAACTGTAAGCCAGGGGTAAGCCTGCATTGTAATCCGCACAATAAATACGACAGAGCCCCGCCGCCGCCGGCAATACGGCAATAACTCAGAATGATCAGATATCATCTTCAGTCTGCAAATCCCCACAACTTAGTCACATATCTTCCACATGTGTTTATTAGTTTCGACTATACATTGTGTACATCCAATATAATTTATCCGTGTAATGATGAATTAAGAAGTTTTTTAAAGTACGAGTGCACTTTATTATGACCCCGTAACCATTTTTTGAAAATTTACCAAGCAGTAATGTACTGCAAACATTACGAGACTTAACATGACATGAGACATGACATTACGAGATTTTTTAATTTAATTTAATTTAATTGTAAAACCTCATTGCGGGCCGAACTATATTGTATAGGTAGTTAATATTTTCATTGTATTTCTAAGCAAAATTTATCTCAACACCTCAGCATTTCTCAAATAATTTGTACATTTCGATCACATCTTAGATTTCTATAAAAATTGGTATGCTGGTAAAGTACATGAAGCTGAACAATTTCCACCATATTTCCCAAAATGTCCAAGAAAGTTTCTATGAAACCTTCCTTTTTTGTTACCAAATGTGTAAGGAAATCTGGTAACAAAAAAGGATGTTTCATACAAACTTTCTTTTTGGGAAATATGGTGGAAATTGTTCAGCTTCATGTACTTTACCAGCATACCAATTTTTATAGAAATCTAAGATGTGATCGAAATGTACAATTTTTTTGAGAAATGCTCACCTATACTTGTTAGGTCCTATGCTTACCACCGTTTAAATATTCGATATTGAATTTACACACTGTATATGGAGCCTGCATTTTGTCAATATTTAATTTTACTCGGTTTGTAATCGCTACCCGGTACTAAATGCACAATAACGTTAATCACACGTTATGCATATCAATTATGTACGACATGTACGTATTTTATTTATCATTGTACTCATCAACAATATTTGTTGTAAATTTAGTTACTCCTTAATTTTATGTTAATTTGATGATATTTGTTAGTTTAATAAAGCCTCCTTTTTGAATGAATATGTATCTCTATCTTAGTACTGTTCTGAGAGAAGTATATGCAAAAAATTGCGGAGTGGTATACAATAACGATATCGTAACTAATTATAGTAATTTACAACAAAAATAGTATCTAAAGCGTTTTTGCATCCTTCCCATTCCATGTGATGGTTAATTAAAAAAGTTTGAAGTACTTTTCAAAACTTGTGTTTGCTAGGAAACAACAGTTGCCCACTTTTATACTGGACTGGAGCCTGTTGCATTCGTTTCAAGTCTTCGACTGACAAATAAAATTCCACTCTTTTATTTATTTACACCTCTTTGATGCAGCTCTCCTGTAGACGGGTTCATTTTTGTTATACGGAATTCAAGTGATTTTTGTGTACGGAAAAGTGCGGAAATGGTTTACGAATTTCATTGATATAGTATAAAGAACTGGATACCCAATCAGCCGCCAAAAATGGCCCCACAAAAGTAATGTCAAAACAGATCACGCATCACTTTTTCGTTTAGTCTTGTTTGAAACGCTCAAATGTGAAGTTGTCATCAATTACGAAATGTGCCGTTAAAATATGTAAAAATAACAATGATAAAACAAGGAAAAAGGATGGAATGTATTTCTTTCGGTTAGTTCTTCTCTACATAATTTATGTAATCTGGTGGTAATTTTATGGTTTTGAATAAATTAATTTGTTAGTACCAAAGAAGGGATGTCAAGGAACAAAAATCTAATGAGTCGATGTGAGGTCAATATTTTTTTTATATTTTTATATGGAATTCATAAGGAATAATATTATGTTTAAATTCAAGATTTCCAAGAAAACCTATGCGACGTGCAAAGTGGACTGCTATTTAATTATAGCAATAGATAGGGGTGATGCAGTTTTAAACAAGGCAAAACGGCACTGTTTCCGACATATACACCACCAATAAGGGCTTATATCGACTAACTGTAAATGCTAAACCTGTCTGAACACAGTGACAACCACAGGATTTTTTTTATAAAGTATAGGTAGACTTTATTAAAAAAATCCAGTCAGTACCTAAATGTCCCCGTGCACCCGTGCTATGAGTAAATGTAGATCTTAAATACACAGTTATTTAATAAGTAGAATTTATTTCAAGGAAATTAGTATTTAAAGACGTATACGTATTAAAAATTCAATTTGTTTGAATTTGAACCACGAATTAATTTTATTTGAGCTCTCGATTAAATTAAATTTGTTTTATTTATTACTTCAATTGGTTTTCCTGTACAGTAATACATATTAAAGTGTACCAAAGTGACTCCATTCGTTCATTATTCTCGTTTGACGTAAATACGTTACGTTTAGTGCCATCGGACTAAATTTTTTAACAGTGTTGGTACTTATGTTTGCAAATTTGACACTTAATGCTTAAGACATTAAGCTCTTTTCTGTACGAAACATTTATCTTGACTCAAAATTTACGTAAGCGTTTTTATCATCAATGCAAATGGTACGAAACGTCATTGGGATCCACATTTGTTGACGTTTTTGTTCTGCTTTGTGTGTCTATTTCTTTTATATTAAGTCACTGACGAATTTGCATCAAATACACCTATATTAACTAAACTTGTACTTGTATTAACATTGCTGCAGAAATATACAAATTGCTCCGCTTGTATAATGGATTTTGCTGAAAATTGTTTGGTGTGATGCTGGCTGCTAATCACTTCCTTGGCACCGCTCGCCATCGGCGTTCATCTCCAAACTCTGGAACCTAAATAGCCACGCGGGTTTTGTTTTACTGTTACCTGCCCAAATTTATATTTTAAAGCGCATACGTTCACATCTAAAGAAGGATCGCACAACCCGAAAGTCGGTACTTTTGCCGTGTTTGTGTGTGTTGTACCTGCAAGATTACTCGTACTTTAGGTGCTAAATATTAGGAGGGAAGTTCAGTATTAAAATGCTTTATCTCTATGTTGTAGTCAATCAATCTGTTATATTTAGCAATTTATCTCAACGTCAACATTTAACCCAGAAACTGTAGTCGATTATTTATTGCCTAAGTGTAAATCTTATGATTATAGGATTTAAAGCGTACCTTTAACATACAGTGACCACTGTAATACCTACTAAGCTCAAGTTTAGTTTCAAATGCAAATATAGAGATCACCATGAAATCGTGCCTCAGCTCAAATTATTATAATTGTTAGGCAACTCCTTGGGGAGGAGCGATACGATCAGCGATTGGCAACCCGTTTATTCGGCGAGCGTATACGGCACTATCTCCTTCGTTAATGGGCTATCTGGGGCCATTCTTACTTACTCTATCGTTTAGTTCTCGAACCGCAGCCATCAAACGTCGTATTCAAATTTACGGCTAAAGTAAAGGACAGGAATGTTAAGATTCTTTCTCTGCTTATGCGACTGAGGCTTTCAGTATTTGTGCATAGGTAGACAACAGTTAGCACATCTACGAAATATGTGTCAGCTCAGCACTTATAAATTGATAAATAAAAACCAGCTTAATATTTCATAGCTTCTACGTGTGAAGCACATATTATGTGTTGCCTGCCGTGACTTACGTTATTTAAAGTCGCGCTAGACGAATTAAGGCTATTCTTGTTAAATTTATGAATGTCAACGGCCGACTGTGTTGACTGGATCTGAAAGCATGGTGTCATAAAATTTTATTTTTTTCCATATTTCGTGATATACGTACGGACAAGGCGGAAAATTTGAACCTGACGGGTTCTCTAAAGTCAGCGTACAGTTGATAGTATTATATCGGTTTAATTTTTGTAATATTTTTTAAAACTACTTGAAAACACTTACGTTACACTTAAGTTAGTAAATTCTGTGCAACCACGCAGTATAGATTCTCAGCGTTATCTCAAAAAGTTAATCGGAATCTCGGACCTCGTATAGCGTCAGAATGGCCGGCCTTTTCATTTATATGCTAATATAGTAAGAAAGGCGCTCTTAACACTGCAAGCGCTGAAATTAAACGGTTCAACTTCAACTAGTCGAAGTTGCCTCAAAAGATTACCAACTTTCGACTCGCCGTACACTGGGAGAAAATTTCACGGTAAATATTCAACTCTTGCTTCACTTATTCAAACAGTTTCATGCTGCGAATGACTTGCAAATTGTTAAAAGACTATCGGACATCGCGTATAAACTTCCTATTGTTTAAGAGGAAGTTTGAATATTATAAGAGTTAGGAAGAACACTTAACTGCGGATAGATGAAAATAGTCTGCATACTACTATAATACACAAATGATTTTTTACACTACGACCTTTCAATGTGTACCTAGTTTCCTGGACATTTTCGGCGACCTATATTTTGATATTTGAGGATTTTGATGTAAAGGAATGAGGTTGAGGGCGCCGTTTTTCCTTTGGGTGGTATGCTGGTGTGAACCAAATATTTTAGAGGCTTTTCATTTTATCCAGTGGGCCTCTGATGGGTGAAAATCTTGAAATATTACCTACTCTTATCTTGAAATAGTTTGAATTATTTAGTTAATCCAATGTCTTAGAAAAATTATAGTATAATTATTACCGCTGATGTCGTCTTACTGACATACATCTGATGACGTGTCTAATCCTCTCTGTAAGCCTTTGAGTCGTCGTCTTATGCCTCGGACATGTCTGCCTAGATCCCCAACAGTGAGTTATGTACAAGTAATATTTGTTATTTACTTTGAATTCTCGTAAATAGTTTGGTTCAACTTATTATTAAGTAGTACTTATGTCAAATCTCAGTCTCACTTAATAACACTTTCCAGTTATACAAATTCTACACGTGTTATTTCCACTTGGCTTAATATCTCATATACTTAAATATAACTGTTTCTCCATGTTCTGCCGTTACCATGCCATATTACTCGATATTAAAGGCTTCAATTGGGATAACTTTAATATCTATAATTTAAGTATCTAATGTGTCTAAGTGTGTGTGTGTGTATTATGTTATGCTGTCAAATTATTTTTGCTGCAATCTATATTCTAGTTTAGTTCACTAATTGTAATAACTATATAATTAAATAGGTTGCCTGTGCATTTCAATGCCCTGTAATAATATTTCGTTTACTTATCATCGTTATGTTTTTATTTAAATCAAATAAATCTCATGTTTGTATTATAATTTGGTAGAAAATTAAGTAAGACGCCGCCGGCGCTCCCCTTTATTACGGATATAGATTATGTTTTAAGAGCCTGATGCTCGTGCTTGCGGCCAAGTTATTTAATGCTCCTAACATTAACACACATCGTGTTAAAGTAAGCGTTTTAATTGTTTTCCTTATTGCCGAAGCGAGTTTCATGCTTGTAATGAAAATTTTGAGATAATATAATACTTATTATATTATGTTCAATGAGTTCCGGTACATCCGGTTGGTGGTATTATCGTTCTTCTAATAAATCACCTAATGGAATTTGTATGCAACATTGCAGTCCCGAAATCCAGACTGCAATGTTTTTAACTTTTTAATTTTTTGACTGGCCATAAACTACGCACTTCGCGACCTACCTATTTTTTAACCGGCAACGTCGACTTTGCCGTCCATTTTTGAGAAAACACACTTACTGTTTGAGATTATTTTACATACCCACCATTACCCACCGTATAGGTTAAAAATTGTTAACTCGTTTTTTAATTTGTATAATCTAATAGTAAATATTTTAAATGATGTAACTGAAGCGTGATGAAATGTCGCCCGTGTAGAGTTCACGCACGTAGCTCACTGCTCGTTTTGTAGTTACCTATTGATCGTGTTTTAAACGGCGAATGCCGCTATTATTAAATGTCATTCAATCATCCATTCACGGCCCCCAGATAGGGTTTAACCAAAAATCATTTTATATTAATCAATTCGGATAATTGTGTGTCAAAGACGAAAGATGAAGGTCAAAAATATACAACGTTTTAATTATAATTAATAGTCTTGAGGCACATTATATACAAAAGTATAAGTTATACACTCAGCTTTCAATATCACATTTTTATGGTTCAAACGTGACACATGTTGCACTGAATCTACCTTATCAAATATTTATTTTAACCAATCATGTTCAGTTGAGTTCATAAATATATATATATTTCTTCTCTTTAATCCATTGCAATAAGTAGAAAAAATGTCTTCTATTTTTTTTAAAGGCGAAGCAAATCTTTTCTATGGTTTTACTTTTTTCTGTGAAAATTAGAACGTTGATTCTGTAACATATTTCTAATTCTTGCACCATTTTTGAGAAAAGCACTTTATATGACTCGGCTGGAAGGCTACTTGCTGGCTTCGGATTCAATTAAACGGACTCCCAAGGTCGTCCGTTTAAAACGAATCCTCAGCCAGCAAGTAGCTACTTCCGAGCCTCGACAATAATGTACTATTTTCAAAGTGTTCTTAATCTCATATTCAGTCTACGAGTATAACAATGTTTATGAGATGAACTCTCAAATATTGTTAATTCGTAACTATAATTGTTTATTGGGTATGTTATTTTCTAAAGAAAAACCTACTTGTATTCTACACATTTTGTGCGCAGGATGAGAAATCTTCATTCATATAAATATGTATACAACAGCAACACATTTTGTTGCTTGATTTTCTCATCTACCCAAATTTAAGCCATTTTTCGAATCATACTTATTTTTTTTTAACGCAGTTGTTCAAAAAGTGCTACTTTACGTAGCTGTTTAGCGTTTGCAAAGTTGTTATTATATAAATAAATATATCATTTCATTATTTCACTAAAAAACTTATTTATTTGGTTGAATGAAAAACTGTCATTGCCACGTTGGCTGTCGTTAACAGAAAAAATGAAAAAGTAAAGCCGGCGCCATACCGGCGCCCGCTGTTTTCACTTAAAATTTAGTTGTATCAAAATAATTAACTTAAACTGTAAAGGTGTTTTTGTATGAAATGAGTTAATATGATAAATTTTTGCAATGTAAATCAACGCTGAACGTAGTTTTTAGTGCTGTAGGTATACAATATCATTCCGTTCAAGCGAAAATTCTTAACTCTTCGACGGATCCAAGAAAACGAAATTTTAATTTGTACATAGATACCTTTTGACAATTCTGAAGAATATTCACCAATAAATTACCTCATACCTAATTCAATTATTTTCCAGCAACACGATTGACGATAACGATTGTCGTTATTTACCTATAAAACACCCACTCCACGCGTTCACTCGCTAGGTAGCACGCGTACATACTTCAAAGATATTCTCCTGGATGTCAATAAGGGAATAAAATTTCCGTAGCCAGTTACGGCGGCACGACTGACACATCATTACGTGACTGAACCTTTTCACCCTCTGAGATCACAATATATCGGGGCCACATAGGGGAGGTTGGCCTAAAGCGGGTAAGCTAACGGAGAACGCCTAAACTTTAGTTTTTCTTTGATTATACAACTGATTTTTATTTAAATCAACCGAAGAGTGATCGAACTTCATTTTGTACTTAATTATTATTTATAAAAGACTCCCTTCCATTTATTAAAAAATAAGCCAATAACCGTGTAGTACTGAATCAGGTTAGGGTTAATCCTCTGATTCCAAGATTTTCTAGTTTCTGTAGTAGTATGGGAACCGATATTTACTGTGTCGAATGTCTTGTACAGGTCTACCCTTGTCCAAGTATGTACTGACTAAGTATAGTTTGGTATAAAGGGGGGCCGCTTCCTCTCTAGTTTTTCTTTGTCGGAATCCAAACTGCCTTTCGACAACAAGCCTTCTGAATTTAGGGAGTTAATTTGTCTGTTAACTAGCTGGTACCACACCAGCTGGTAAAGGCTCTCTTGATTGTTCAAAAACTGACGAGAAAGTTGTATTTTATCCACATGTGGGGCAAAGTAATCAGATGCAAATTTTGAGTTCTTTGTGACATTTAATGACGTTCATTTGATATGGTTTGATTTTGTTTACAGTTAATATTTTCTTTGGATTGGTGTGGTGAAAAATGTTGTGTTTCACTCGGGGGCAAAATTTGTTTAACCCTCGTGCTTTGAAACCCTCGCAACGTTAAAGATTTCATTCTCGCTAAGCTCGTGGTTAAATTTTGGAATCATTCGGTTGCTCGAGTATTGCAATTATTCGACATTGAAAAATGCAATAACTAACTAATTATTACCAAACTAACAACTATACTAACATGTCATGATATTTTAATCTTGACATATTATTTCAATTGTATTTTTAATTTAATGAACGTATTGATTATTGTAATTTTAATTCTAGACATACATTTTTTATTATTCTCAATTATGTGATGATAATATTTTATTTTCTAATGTTGACATGTAATATTTTAAGAATATTATGAATAAATGAGTATGAGTATGAGTATCAATATTAGCACGAGCGGTGAAACAACAACTTTGCCCCCTTGTAAAACAAATAACTATTTCTACCTTTGATTAGCTCGACAAAAGTGATAATGGCCTTTAGTCATATATAGCATTATCATTGGCGCCAGATTTTTAAATTGGTACTAGTGGTACTACAGCTGCCGTTATAAATACTTATACTTTGACATTCGCACTTAATTTCGCAATAAAACAGCGCCTACCCGCTTTAGGCGGGGTTCCCGCATTAGGCTCCTCTCCCCTACGATTTGAAATTGTAAAACGTACTCGTATCTTTGACAAAGTATTCTTTGAAATGAGGCATACGAAAATACGTACCCAATGTGTTCATTCGAAAGTGTTCTGTTTGCATAGTATTGGCAGTCGTTTTCATTCTGTTGCCAAAATGACAAAATTATTACCTAGAACCTGTGCGGAAAGAGTAGAGTCGTGGAATGTATTGAGCCTCATACATTCCACGACTCTTCTCTTTCCGCACAGACTCTGCCGTGAAATGAATCGGCAAACATTTGTTTTTATTTTTCTCATATAAACAACGTGGTTTCATTAGAATACAAGCATAAAACTCCATTTCACCCCCTGGAGGGGAGAGGGGGGGAACTCACGGAATAAAATGTATCCTATGTTCCGTTCCAGGACAAAAACTTCATAAACATAAAGTAAACGTATACAAATCCTTTAAGAAAGTGTAGGACAGAAAAATATTCATACATGCTTATTTACCTACATCAGGTAAGTAGTAGTAAAATAAACTGAAAACAATAGTTCTTACATCTAGAGCTTTCTTACACTGATAGTACCTAATATCAAATCGGGGGATAATTCTAGAATCTCAATTTCGCTCTTACACATATTTTTACGGTGGCAACTGCAGCTGCATTACTGTTGCAGCCTGCTGCAGCGTTGATGTCGCCGTTGTATCTGTCAATTTCCTCGATAGGATGGGTGACCATTTTAACAGATACAGCTAGCACCCGCGTCAAGGACGCAGCAGTAACGCAACTACAGTTGCCATCCGAATGTCACCATAAGTGTCACGAAGATATTCCCCTTTACCGGTTATGTCCCGAGTAGGGCTTGCAAATATTCGAAACTTTCAGATATTCGAATATTCGACTTTTTCTGACTACGTATTCGAATATTCGAATAATTATTCGAATATTATAAAAAATAAGAAAAGGAACGAGAATTCGGTTTATTATCGTTTTATTCAAAAGCTTTTTTCACATATTGCTAGAACTAAGGATATTTGGCAGAAATCCACTTAATTGACTAGATTTTATCATCCCACTATTTATAAGATACCCACGTTTATAAAAACAAGTAAAACGCCAAAATTAGACGTATTTAATATTTCTAGATAAAACTTATTATCATACCCCGCAACGGAGCTAGCAAATCTGTAGCAGTTGTACGTCAGGGTTATCACTACTACGCATAAACTAAAGTACAAAAAAAATCTTTGTTTTTAAACAAACCAATATTTTCAAGCAATGAAAATTCCATGTTAATACTTGAAAGAAATGCGAAAAAAAACGTGATTTTATAATCAAAATAACGGATACATTGAAACGCATCTAATATTGACATTGACCTGTTAATTTATATTATTTGACAGTAAATTAAACCGGGTTATATCGGAAGAGGGTCAACAAGGTTCTCGATCAATTTTATTAATCTTACATACAATAAAGTTAAAGCAAAATGGTTCATCATAATCGCCAACCCTGGCACAAAACTGTCATATGCTACGGTTTTGCTAGCTCCGTTGCGGGGTATGCTTATTATAAATGCGTCGTTGCGTGAAATAATATAACTTTAACCATCCAAACACCTAGGTATTTAAGATATTTTTTTTAGTAGGTAATTATTTTCCGATTTAAATTAACTTGTAACCACTCAGAGGCCTGTAAATTTCATTGTATTTTGAATATTTATTGACTTTATTTGTTTTGGCAAGTTATTATTCCTAATGGTCGGCTAATTATATAATATTGGAATATTTAAGGGAAAAAGTTAGTTGAGTACTGGGTGGATTATTCGTCAGCTAAATAAAGGTGCATGGTTAGATTACCAAGTTGGGCAGGTTTGGTATGATAAAATTTGAGAATTGCGATAAGTGGCAAGGTTTAGACTTCAAAAATTCGCTTAACGTACGCTTGTACTGAATAAACAGAATGACCCTTTAACTTTTCGTTTTCTTTTAAATTGAGTTAGGTTTCACTGTATTTACGAAGTCTATCGAGAGGAATAATTACTTACTGCTGTGGCGCAACGACCCGAAGTGGATCTTGGCCTCCGACACCGAGATCGAGAGGAATACAGTAAAAATATTATTTCTTTCGTATTTGGGTACCTACCGTTCCTCATTCACTGTAAATACCCGGAAAACACACAGAAACTGTAACTACAGCGGATGACATAGATTTTTTATAGTAATAAAAAATATTCGAATATTCGAAACCTGAGCGGCCGAATATTCGAATATCAAAACAGGTCGAATATTCGACAAATTCGAATATTCGAATATTCGAATTGCAAGCCCTACCCGAACATGTCCCTTATTTTATATCATACCTAACTGAATCTAATTATAATTGTTACGAAATATTGACTTATGAA
The DNA here is from genome assembly GCF_948474715.1 of Cydia amplana. NCBI lineage: Eukaryota > Metazoa > Arthropoda > Insecta > Lepidoptera > Tortricidae > Cydia > Cydia amplana. The sequence goes on along the minus strand of NC_086071.1, from coordinate 12,499,043 downwards.
TTACTTGAAAGGAAACTTGAGCTTTTAGGCAACCCATTTATCTGCGTGTGGGTCGTACACTTATATTCGCATTTACCTACAATGCAAAATACCAAACAAAAGGAATATTTTGAGTAATTTTTGTAGACTGGGGTATACGAGGGGCGTTCAAAATATTCTCGGTATTGATATCTTACGACCTCTTCTAAAATTTCTTTCGTTACTGGCCGCTAAGGTTTATTCATTGACATTAAAAAAAAGTATAATTCGAACCGAGATAGTCTTTTGTTTTTCTGCAATTGCTGAACAAACATGAACATCATGTGCGAATTGACAATGTTAACTAAATTAGAACATCGATGCGTGATAAAATTCTTGACAAAACACGGTAAAAATCAAAAAACCATAAAAGAGGAAATGGATTGTGTTTACCGTGAGTCTGCTCCTTCTTTATCTACCATTCAAAAGTGGTCAAGCGAGTTTAAACGCGGAAGGGAGAGTATTGAAGATGACCCTAGACCTGGCCGGCCTGTAGTAGCTACTTCACAAGAAAATATTGATAAAGTGGAAAAACTTATATTGGAAGATGGTCGAGTGAAGGTAAAATCTATAGCACAAGTAACCAATCTCTCTATTGGTACCGTACATGATATTATACATGACCATCTTAATATGTCAAAAGTAAGTGCAAGATGGGTTCCGCGAATGCTGACTCGGCTTAAAAAAGACATGCGTGTAGCTTGTTGTTCCGATTTTATTGACCTGTGCGGTGAAAATCCTGATGAGGTGCTGCAAAGAATAGTTACTGGAGATGAAACCTGGGTTCATCATTATGACCCAGAGAGTAAACAAGAGTCCATGCAGTGGCACATTAAGGGTTCAGCTCATCCCAAGAAGTTCAAGGTCATCCCTTCAGCTGGCAAGGTCATGGCTACGATATTTTGGGATTGTGAAGGAGTATTACTAATCGATTATAAAGAAAAAGGTGTAAATATCACAGGACAGTACTACGCTAACATTCTACGTCAATTAAAGGATGTAATTAAAGAAAAGAGGCGAGGAAAGTTAACCAAAGGTATTCTGCTTCTGCATGACAACGCCTCCGTCCATACTGCTCATATTGCCAAGGCAGCTATTGTTGAATGTGGGTTTAAAACTGTTACTCACCCACCGTATAGTCCGGACTTAGCCCCCAGCGACTTCTTTTTGCTCCCCAATCTTAAAAAGGATCTGCGTGGAAATAAATTTTCTGACGATGAAGCATTGAAGGGCAGTGGAGGAGCATTTTTACACGAAAGATAAAAAATATTTTTACGAGGGATTAAAAAAAATAATTGATCGATTTTTTAAGTGTATGAACATAGGGGGGGAGTATATTGAAAAATAAAAATATCAAACTTTTCGTACTTGTTTGTTTTCATTCTCATACCGAGAATATTTTGAACACCCCTCGTAGTATACCTACTAAATAGAATAGCATTATCAGAATGGCTAATAGATTAACCTGTGGGTTGATTTTATTTTTAAGAAATTCCGGAAAGGATGATGCTCTCAGGAAACGGAAACCTAGTTAGGGATTACAATTAGTTTGGCCCGAGGAATAGCTGCATAGAGACTAACTGGATATTTACTCTTGTGTGGTTAAATTAACTACCAGCTTAACTCAAAACGTACTTACAATTTGCATAAACAATTGAAAACCTAAAGTACAAAAGTCTTAGTGATTCCACTCTGGTTTCCGCCGCCAGTTCTCGTGAATTCCGTTTTATTAATCCCACCGTGCGTATAAGGAAATCATTTGTTTTTATTTTACCCAATTAAAGGGAGGGGGATCAAGCCAACGTGGGCGGCAAACAAATCCGAACGACGTCTCTATTACTTAACGCTTTCTCTCCTGCTTCAGCCACCCCAGTTATTGCTCGGCTACCTGAAAGTACCTTATATGTTACGTATAAGAGTTCACTTTACAACGAATACGGCTGCTGCGTCGAAGCAACTTGATATTATTAATCTCCGGAGTAAATACAAATAACAACAGTTTGTTGGTGTCATTTCGTACAGACAAATCCGGCGAATAAAATTGATCTTAATAAGGACAGCAGCCCCACAATACTAACGGGACGTTCTAATCGGATTGTGGTGCAATATTACGTCGTCGGCGGGCGGGTATTCCCAGTTTATATGTACGTATATTTTTAGAGGTCGTATTGTTGAATGCACGTTCGGAAAAGTTGGCTTCAGTCTTATCCGGAAGAAATCCTCTCAGTAAAATTAATTAAAGAGTTCTTGTAGCTCTGGATCATTGTACCCATATCTAATATAAAATCTACATATTATGTTTTTGGTATTTGGTTATTTGTTTTAATATTTCGATAAATTTTGACATATTCGTTTAAACATACATTTTACCACCGTGTGCTAATTATACCCGCTGTTTAACCAATAACCATTCTTCAGGTTCCATCGATTGTAGGCGATTATTTATTTTTTACTTTGTGAACTTGTTACCTACACTCAATTATGAATAACTGTCCATACGTATGAATCTCAACTGGTCTGACTAAGCGTTCTGTTCATTGTCCAAATATAATAATTGTACCTATATTATTTATTCTTTTAATTAAGAATATGATTCCAATAAGACGTTTAACTCAATAAATCGCTCACTGGTTTAAACAAATTAAGTAATTGGGAATGAAGTGGTCCGGAAATCATACTAAAGACGCGTTACTTACGCTTCCCGCGTTATGTTTGCTGGGCAAACTCCCCACATAGGTACCTAATCAAAAGCTTTTCTTTGATCCTTACCGATACTCTAACCGAGCCATAATAGAAGCAAAATTATTTTAACAAGCGTAATAGTAAATATACCTACTAAGAATAAATAACACGTATATTTACGAAGTAGTACAGTCACCTGCAATAATATGTTACTCTTCGAAGGCCGCAAAAATATGTGACACGCTATTATGCCTCTGTAAATATAAGATCGTGTCAAATATTTTTGCGGCCTTTGTTGTGTCATATATTGACGCAGGTGACTGTACAACAAGTACCAAGACATTCATCTTCCTCGCGTTGTCCCGGCATTTTGCCACGGCTCATGGCAGCCTGGGGTCCGCTTGGCAACTAATCCCAGTAATTGGCGTGGGCACTAGTTTTTACGAAAGCGACTGCCATCTGACCTTCCAACCCAGAGGGTAAACTAGACCCGTATTGGGTACCCGTCCGGTTTCCTCACGATGTTTTCCTTCACCGAAAAGCGACTGGTAAATATCAAATGATATTTCGTACATAAGTTCCGAAAAACTCATTGGTACGAGCCGGGGTTCGAACCCGCGACCTCCGGATTGCAAGTCGCACGCTCTTACCGCTAGGCCACCAGCGCTTCTACAACAAGTACGAAGACGTTTGAAAAATATTAATTTACGTGGAATTTTAAATTGCGTCTTTAATTCTACCAAATTATCTTGTCATACCTATTATCACCTTAAATACAAGAACTTTTTTGAAGTGAAAACTTCTTTAGCGGCGCTGTGCACTTTTGTGAGGTGGAGAAAAAATGTTAAACTCGCGACAGATCGCGTCACGTGACCGTCTTACGGTCACGTGACCTGATCGAAAAAAAAATTACAATGTCATTGAGTTTTTCTTTATTGATTTAAATGCCATCTAGTGAGTTTCCCTCTAACTATCAACGTTGTTTTTTTTTATTAACAACCTAACACTAAGCAGTTTTGATTAACGTATCTATCTAATCTAATACCTTTAAACGAGAAATTCTTGCATATTTATTTATTTATTTATTTATATGTATATATATTTCGGCGATCTCGGAAACGGCTCTAACGATTTCGATGAAATTTGGTATATGGGGGTTTTCGGGGGCAAGAAATCGATCTAGCTAGGTCTTATCTCTGGGAAAACGCTAATTTTTGAGTTTCTATATGTTTACCGAGCAAAGCTCGGTCTCCCAGATATTATAAATTAATACAGAAACTGTCGTTCCTTCCGCCAGCTGTCGTGGCCACTACAGGCCCGGCGGGCGGAGACGCCGCGCGCATAAACGGTCTTGTAATGATTTCCGCAGTGACGGCAGGATGCCTACACGACCTGCACGACTGCGATGATTTATTTACTCCCTGACGATGCGAGGATATTGAATTAAGTAACATGTCCGTCCTTTAATTTTGACATAATGATTTTCGTCACTCCTATCCTATCCTATTTCGCTGTTCACTGGTCAGTTCTCAGAATGTCTTCGGGCATAAAGTAAGTCTATATTGGTTTAAAGTGTTCATAGACGATACAATGGGTGATACAAGACTTTTTTTGGGTTGCTTGACAAGTTATTAGGTGTGCAACTCTTACTGGTTTTCCGTTTGGGTCTGTTAAATGAAAGATAATTATTATTTCCTAAAATACTAGATTCAAATTTATTATTGAATTAGATATTATAAAATATTTAATTAAATAGATAGCCTGGCGAAGGGTGCATCTCTAAGGTGAAAAATAAACTGAAAAATTATAAAGATCCTTCAATTATTACAATGAAGGATTCTCTTTAAAGAACTATCTTAAATTCATTTTTTAATGCATTTGTTACTTATAACTTAGGAATATCAGATTACTTATTAGTAAAATGGTAAATTGGTGTCACACAGCAAAATGTTCCGTATATTGTTGTTTCACTATCATCTAAATTTCCGCGCATGAATCAACAAAAATCATGCATTTCGCAACTGTAACTCACTAGACTGTGCCGAACAGAACATAAATACTTCAATTTGTTCACTCCAACTGATGTATGTGGCGATACTACAACTCCAAGCGGCTTAAACGGATCACAAAGTTATAACAATATTTATCACTCCTATATTGTAGTCAGTGATAAATGTTCGCCATTATGGGCCAGCTACCTGTCTGACATGGAATTTCATTTAAAGAAGCCCTATATTGCCGTTCCGCATGCTAATTTTGTATGTCTATGAATCATGTTTATGAGATAGGGACATTTTTGAGCGGGTGCAAGCATTGTTGGAAACTGTTAGAAAACTCGTTTTAGAAGCATTTTCCAGGTTAAGTACCGAGTGTGTAGAGTAGAAAATATCACGTAAAAGGTTTGAGAAAAGTTTTATGCTATCGATAAGTATGGCGTTGCTCATCGAACTACACAGAGATCTACCTATGCTCGGAGTTTCTCTTAGGGATCAAATCCCATACGAGGTTATTTAACAGAGAACCAAGGTTACCGACAGCGACATAGGCAATAAGGCAGACCACATATACTGCAGGACCAATTACCGATGATGGCATTGTCTCCGTGGTCTCGGAGAAGATTTGCTAAAGTTGACATCAACCTCTTAAAACTTAATAAAATTATAATAATTATACGCGATTAAATCCCGTTTTCCTAAATAATACTTAATGTGTTATAATCGTTGATGTATGTATAAAGTTTAATCAAGCTGCATAACAAGATATAAAACATATACATGATTTACGTATATTTACTACATATGTAAAACAGTCGTAATAGTGCCAGGACGGTGCTTACCCTGGCACTTTAGTTGAGTACTGATATGAATATTCGACAAACATTATATCGTTGATCGTCAAAGTCAATGTTGTCATAGCTCTGCATGTTAATGCTAGTTTATGATGTTTACCCGAGGAGATATATCCAAAACCCGAAGTCCATAAAAGTCGGTTACATTTATGAAATGAAGTCTATGTCATGACTGAATTTTCATTTATTTAATACTACTACTTCACAGAAAAGGTTTAAAAATCCCTGATCTTGTCGTATTTAGTTATCTGGAATGGAGTAGGTATAAATCATTGAACATCCCATGCTTTAGAACGGCCTTGGCCCGTCAAACTACACAATTGAATAAGTTTTCTCATGAAACTTAAAAGGTCGAGCGCTTTAGTGGCAATAGGAATAAAGTACTTATATGATAGAAAAAAACTGAGTAAAAAAAGCTAAGATTTTCTCACTCCACTTTCGATTCTAACCGTTTTTTTATTGTTTCAGGAGCAGTCACATAAATCATACCGTCCTCTGACGGTCCTGACGTTCCGATGGAACTACGCCGTGCACGGGCTGCACCCGGCGGGGTACCACCTCGTGAACCTGCTGCTCCATGCCCTGGTGTCACTCTTGTACTACAAGTAAGCTAAACTGAGACATTGGCTACAATTAAACTGCTTAGAAATCACCTTTACTCGAAGACAATGCATACATACTACTCGTAGTAAAAGTGTATAAAAGAAATCATGTCTCGAAACGCTCTTTTATCCAAGAGACAACGGATTAATATTGAATGTTTCATTTTTCAAAGGAATATCAGAAAGCTGGCTGTGCGATAGAGATTTCTCGTTTAAATGGTGATAGCGTTAAATCGTTCTAGGACTGACTCATTGTCAGCACCCACTGTGCACTGGCAAAGTAATGACAATGACATGTTTTTAAAACGCGTACCTAAGTATAATCGCCGTAATCGATTCTTCACTTAATCGCCTCATGTGAATCTTAAATTGAACGAACTACATATTTTGTTATTCAAGTTTTATTTATCGAAGCTGGGTGACCGAGCTTCGCTCGGAAAACATATAAAAACTCGAAAATGCGCGTTTTCTCAGAGATAAAACCTAGCTAGATCGATTTTTCGCCCCCGAAAACCCCCATATAGCAAATTTCATCGAAATCGTTAGAGCCGTTTCCGAGATCCCCGAAATATATATATATATATATATATATATATATATATATAAATAAATAAACAAGAATTGCTCGTTTAAAGGTATTAGTAATATTGGTACCTGGCTCAAAAAGAAGGTTTCCCTGTGTCTCAAAAGCCAGTTCCTTTCCTTCCCGATTACAAGCATAAGGTTACAATGTTAGACATTTTATAGTACTTACAATTTAAACACTATTTAAATTAAATTATAGAAAGAAAAAAAACATTTTATAATAAAGAGAATTGACGGTGCCATGCCGTGGTGGGAAAATGCCGCCCGCTTTTTTGGCACGTTTGTGCCGGATGCATATCGTCCCGAGTAGGGTTTGCAATCCGGATCCGGAATGTATGAAATTATCCGGATCCGCGGATCTTCCCATACATTTCGGATCCGTCGTGCAAACCCGTAGTCCCGAGGTTTAGTTGCGAGATACTTTTGGTTAGATACCTAATTACTTTGGTACGAGGGGTGTTCAAAATATTCTCGGTATGAGAATGAAAACAAACAAGTACGAAAAGTTTGATATTTTTATTTTTTAATATACTCCCCCCCTATGTTCATACACTTAAAAGATCGATCAATTATTTTTTTTAATCCCTCGTAAAAATATTTTTTATCTTTCGTGTAAAAATGCTCCTCCACTGCCGCCTTCAATGCTTCATCGTCAGAAAATTTATTTCCACGCAGATCCTTTTTAAGATTGGGGAGCAAAAAGAAGTCGCTGAGGGCTAAGTCCGGACTATACGGTGGGTGAGTAACAGTTTTAAACCCACATTCAACAATAGCTGCCTTGGCAATATGAGCAGTATGGACGGGGGCGTTGTCATGCAGAAGCAGAATACCTTTGGTTAACTTTCCTCGCCTCTTTTCTTTAATTACATCCTTTAATTGACGTAGAATGTTAGCGTAGTACTGTCCTGTGATATTTACACCTTTTTCTTTATAATCGATTAGTAATACTCCTTCACAATCCCAAAATATCGTGGCCATGACCTTGCCAGCTGAAGGGATGACCTTGAACTTCTTGGGATGAGCTGAACCCTTAATGTGCCACTGCATGGACTCTTGTTTACTCTCTGGGTCATAATGATGAACCCAGGTTTCATCTCCAGTAACTATTCTTTGCAGCACCTCATCAGGATTTTCACCGCACAGGTCAATAAAATCGGAACAACAAGCTACACGCATGTCTTTTTGAAGCCGAGTCAGCATTCGCGGAACCCATCTTGCACTTACTTTTGACATATTAAGATGGTCATGTATAATATCATGTACGGTACCAATAGAGAGATTGGTTACTTGTGCTATAAATTTTACCTTCACTCGACCATCTTCCAATATAAGTTTTTCCACTTTATCAATATTTTCTTGTGAAGTAGCTACTACAGGCCGGCCAGGTCTAGGGTCATCTTCAATACTCTCCCTTCCGCGTTTAAACTCGCTTGACCACTTTTGAATGGTAGATAAAGAAGGAGCAGACTCACGGTAAACACAATCCATTTCCTCTTTTATGGTTTTTTGATTTTTACCCTGTTTTGTCAAGAATTTTATCACGCATCGATGTTCTAATTTAGTTAACATTGTCAATTCGCACATGATGTTCATGTTTGTTCAGCAATTGCAGAAAAACAAAAGACCATCTCGGTTCGAATTATACTTTTTTTTAATGTCAATGAATAAACCTTAGCGGCCAGTAACGAAAGAAATTTTAGAAGAGGTCGTAAGATATCAATACCGAGAATATTTTGAACGCCCCTCGTACAGCTCGTGGCGTATTGTTACCTTATAGATATATTTTTGACGATGCCTGTATTACCTGAATAAGTAGGTATTTGTGAAATATTGGATGAAGTTTGTTACGGATGCTCGTTGTACACTGAATGAAGAAGTGAATATTAGATATTTTTACTATCAACGTTTAAAAAAAAAATTGATTTATGGAACAAATAAGAATGTATGTAATATTACTTAGTGAGTGGCCATGCCAATATGATGATATGGTTAAGCCAATAAATAAGCTTAACTATTTCAAATATAAGCGTGTGCACTGTAACATTGGCTGATGTTGCATTCATTTTCATCTACTGAGTAATGTGTCCGTTACCCCAAATGGCGCAAACCACTTACACCCCCGTAAATATCTAACTGCAGCGACTTAATATTCCTACATCTGACATAAAAGCTCGAGGGGGAGAAAAATAAGATAGGTTTAAAAACTGTTGAGTCGTTAAAGGGGACGTATACGTTTCTATCCCATTAAAACTGCAATGGTATACGGATCTCTTTGTGTCGTGCGGATGTCGACTAGGGGGTTCTTATCATTCGAATAAACAAGCCGAGACGCCCACGGCACTCCTAGTCATTAACTGGGACATTACATCGTCTATGACAAGATTACTACTAAGATGATACACCGTAATGAAAAGCGAAACGGCCCGGCCTAAGCCTCAGACCTGACAACGCTAAAAGGTAGCAGCAGGCAAATAAGATTAGGGGACAAGGGGAATCGTAATTGGATGAGAAAATTACATAACAATAGTCTCTAGAGACTCGTTTTAGTTTCACGAAGCACGGGAAACGTAATAACTAAATGAAAACGCTGAATTGTTTAAAACTCGTTTAATAACGGAATAATGGGATATCAGAGGTAGACAGTTTCGCAAAAAGGAGATGCTTTATATTTCCGAAGCCAAATTAAAGTCGCATCAAAAGCAGCACCATTAATTGGCAGGAATCGATAATCCTGTTGGGCCATTTCAATACGAGGACGCCATGACGCCGTTTGTGTCGCGTATTAATTTATTATTACTTATTTAGTTAACGGTTATTCTTGGGTAGAGCGCCTTACTAAAAAATGGCATTAATTATGGGAAGCCCAACCATAATACGGGAACTCATATTGATCTCCCGTAATCTTTGTAGTGGGATGCCTCATTCCAGGTCCGCCCTCACACAGTCGAGGGTATTATACTGGGCACTTTATATAAAATTTTCCATTATTAGGGCTACATCGGGTACAGTCAGCATACAGATTACATTATGAAACAACGCGCCAAAAGTTTCTGCCATCCTCGAATACTTTTCCAAATATAGATATTCAGATATATCTCGACAGTTCGCGATCAAAAGTACTTATATGCAAGAGTTTAATTTATATCTATTAACCAACTTTACATTGACAGTTCCACTAAACCCCTTCGGCCGCGTACGATACCGGAGATTCGTAACCAATTGCGATAGAAGAAAGAATCTACTTTTTACGATACTAGTTACTAAGCAATAAGTTTTTTTCCTTACACGTTACTAGTATCGAAGTAGGAATTTCTATGGAAATAATGAATTACGTAAGCGTACTTTACATTCTTAATACGGAACTAAAATAAACTTTCAAAATGATATCAGAACCTCTTTAAATATTGATAGCATTAAACCCTCTCTAGATTGTTGGCCGGTTATACTGTCAATGTCTTGTTTATTTCTTTATGCAAGTTATGGGTTAAAAACATATGTACTTAAACTAATTATAAGCTTATCACTAAAATTAATTACATAATATGAATAGTTGTGGGCGTAGATATTGACTATAGATAGCGGGCTGCTGTGGATAGAAATTTCGGTTCTGTTTGTGAAAATACGTCAAGTCAAGAGTGGGATTATGTAAAGGGGCCTACTGATTAACAGTTCGCCGGACGGTTATCGGCCTGTCAGTTAGAACAAAAAGTTAACAGTTCCGAACAACTGACAGGCCGATACCGTCCGGCGGACTGTTAATCAGTGGGCCCCTTTAAATAATGTTATTAATATAGTTAAGTGCGACATATAGAGGACTAGTGACTAGTGTCATTGTGTTAGTCTGGCTTAATTGATCTATGTCTCTTTTATCTCTTATAGTCAAGTTTTCAGAGGAGGGTAGATAATTTTGACGCTGACTGTACTTGTATACTATGCCCACACAACAACAACCACAACATTGTAGCTACATACAATGTCCCAAGGATTACTAAATAATATCCAAGGAAAATAAATGGCAAGAAAGGAGATAAAAATAGTATTGTACAACAAAAATGTCTAGATCTATTTTGCTATCCCTAAATCTTCAGCATACCAGTCCCTACTTTATCCTACTAAATACTACTAATATTATAAATACGAAAATAACTCTGCCAGTCAGTCTGTTACCTTTTGACGATTAAACCGCTGTAAACCGGTTTCGATGAAATTTGGTATGGAGATTTTTTGAGGCCCGGGGAAGGACATCATTATAGGATAGTTTTTATCAATCATCACTATCATACCACATTGAAGTATATTATAAATGCGGTTACTTCATGTTACCTCTTCAACCAATTAAGATAGTTTGAGACCCGGGAAAGGAAATAGGGGTAGTTTTTAGGGTTCCGTACCCAAAGGGTAACAACAAATACTAAAAACAGAATAAAATAAAGATTTAAGTGGGGTTCCCATACAACAAACGTGATTTTTGACCGAAGTTAAGCAACGTCGGGCGGGGTCAGTACTTGGATGGGTGACCGTTTTTTTGCTTGTTTTGCTCTATTTTTTGTTGATAGTGCGGAACCCTCCGTGCGCGAGTCCGACTCGCACTTGGCCGGTTTTTATACAGATTTATCAGTATAAAAAGACAAAGCCGATTAGATTTTTAATGTGCGCATAGCCCTTCGGTTACGAACTACGAAGTAGCGCTAAGCTTACATAAGCCATTAAATCCATACAACCTTACTTTGTATACCTATTAGTACTAAAACAATAACTACTGCCCAGTTACGAGTTTAAGTCCGGCTAGCGGCCGGCAAAGCCAGTTTTAATCAGGCCGCCGGCCGATCCCCTTAGTTACTGTTACTGCTAATTACCGCTAGTTGCTGTGTCTACCGCGACCTTAGCCCGGCTTATGCTCAATATCCAATTTGTCAGCATAATCCTATTAACGATTTTACCTCTCATTATCATCCGGGTCCGGCAATACTGCCCTTAGAGTTTGTCTGACCGCTTCGTTAGTGCAAAATAGTACCTACAACAATTGAAATGCGGATTTAGATGTAACCCATTTTAATTCAAATGTAAACGGGCATATTGCGTCGGTACGCCTATAACTAGGTGACTAGTTAGGTATGTATATGTATAATATTGTTTGCCATTTAATCGTTTTTATAAAACCGGGCAGCATTAGTGTAAGGCCTGAGTGGACGCTCATGTTGGGCGTGCAGCGGGGCGGGGCGTGCGGCGTGCATGTTAAACATATGCAAGCGTATAGGAGCGGCCTTAGTGCACGCTGCTCAAATCACTTGTGAGCACGACGCCACGCTGCACGCCCCGCCAAACGCCCAACTCGAGCGTCCAATCAGGCCTTACACTTACACTTAGACAGCCGCTTAAAGATAATTTAACACATTCAATGCTAGCGCTTGCTAGGCGCTACGAGCGTAGCCGATAACATGGGAAAAACCGTATGTAGCGAAAAGCGACTACGGATAGTGCACCCGCCTGGCGGGTTGCTGGCAGTGAATGCGTTAAATATCGTGTCAGTTGACGTTCGGGTGACAACTATAGCTGCATTACTGTTGCGACATTGCTGCTGCCTTGACGTGGGCGCTGTCACTGACAACTTCCTTCATGCAATGACGTTCGCCGCCACATTCCTGTCACGATAAACTAAATAAGTATCTCGCTTTGTTAAACTAAATATCTGGTCCATTTTTGTTTTCTGTCTGTTAAAGTCGCGGTAAAACCAAAATAAACCAAAAGGCCAGTTGCAACCGGCTTGTTAAACTTCGTCTGCATATTTTTTTGCATCTCTTTTCAGACATTTACCAGTTTTAAATGCCAGTATTTCACTTTTTTTACTGATAAACAACTTTAGGTGATTAGGTATATCAATTTAGTCTAATTTTTTCACACGTACTTAAATAATTTATCAATAACTAAACAGCTATGATTTTCCCACAGGGCTGTACGAGTATTAGAATTTATTTTTTAAGACACAAGATTCATCTTGTGGCATTTGTCTACAGTAGATTTGTGGAAATCAAGGTTAAATTCAACTCATCCCGGACCCGTTATAATTTTATTGTAAGTAACATTCCTATCCAGCATGACAATAAAAAAATTTAACAGCCTAATCAGAACTAGCCACAGCTATCCATATTGGTAAACATACTTCAACTAGTACCTGAGTGTAAACACACGCTTAGAATACATATGGTCCCGCGAGAGTACCAGGACTTTGCATTAGGGAAGGGTTATTCACATCCATTTAGCTCGCTTATGGATGATTCCTCTGACATAACACGTGGAGTCACAAAAGCTCTAAAAATATGAACATAAGCCATAAAAATTACATGGAATTCCAAAAAAAAACTATTTATATAAGTATGAGTAGTACAAAGCTTTGGGCCTATTGCTTCTGTTGATTTTCGCAATGTTTTCTTATGCTAAACACTATTTTTTTTGTAAGTAAATACTAATGAGAGCATTTCCGTCATAGTTTTTTATAAGTTCACTTTGGCTGGTCATAACTACGATGATATTTAATTTTTAATAAACCTGATGACTGTAATAGATTAAGCATTTATTTAACTATATAAAGGTACTCATATTAAATTGCTAGTACTGCTGGTTATTTAAATATGTTTTTTTTTATAAAGACATGTCAGCTGACGGATTTTACCAAGGATTTGGGGCATTTCCGTCAACCAACAATTTTTCTTGTATCCTGACGTATTACAAACATATACGTCAAGTGAACAAATACCACTATACTCTTAATCGAAACTAAACCTTAGCGAACTCAATTTAAGTTTCATTTTAGATTTTATTGCCAAATATATTTTTTGGGACAATTCCGTCCTATTTTTAAATTCAGGGGTAATGAACATTTTTAAAACCTTTAAATATAATATCTACTTTTTAATTTTAAATAATACAGCACAGATATAGGTTGATCTACGAAAGCTACCAAGAATTTATATGATAAATTTTACAATTCAGTAAGAATATCGCATCACCTCTCATGAGTATGAGTTACAATTAAGTGAGTCAAACTAAAAAAGGTTGGCAGTATATAAAATAGGGAAATTCCGGCACATGACGATTTTTCCCTTTTCGTAATTGACGGATTTGTCCACTCGCTAATTTTGTAAACACAATTTTTAACCACGCATAGTTTCTCACCAATAGATTAATTATAACGTAAAATGGATAAAGAGACCGATAAAATATGCATATCGAACAATATAATAAACATACTCATTAAGACCTAACTTACATCGTCTCATCCCAACTTCACAAAACAGAGCAGCATACTCTCTCGATATCGAGTTCGGAGCGCACCTGAACTTATAATAGCGTTTTTTTTTTTTTCACTTACTGGCGACTAAGCGCTATCTGTTTTTGACTACTGGTATTAAATATGCTCTCTGCTTTATCGATCGAGTCAGCAAGTGCATACTGTTGTTAGAATAGCCACAAATGTAGTTGGACGGATTTGCCCCGCTGACGGATTTGGCCACCCTGACCATATAAACAAGTACAATCAGCATCAAATACGAGTAGATAGTGACGGCTAAAGTGGCCAAATATATCGGAACACATCCACACATATGATATATTTGGTACATAAATCCCTATCTATTTAGCGTTAATAAATGTGTAAGCGAATTTAACACATTTTTTTATTTCAAGACAAAAAATATTGTACACAATTTGTAATGTGTGCCTTGAATTAAAAAGTTTTGCAGGTCAAACGGAAGGAAATTGGTTTACCTCCAACCGTTTGATTCAAATTCGATTTGCGCTTGTACACGTTTGGCCTCGCATCACTCCAAACTTACCTTGCCCTTGGCAAACTTATCCCATTATAAGTCAAATTCATTGCCTTGCAAGTACCAGATAGTTCGTTGCAAAACGCGTGCTACGAGTATCATTAAGTTTCCACCTCCCACATTATTTGGAAGTTGTGAGCAGGAAACTTCAAACTTATAATGGAATTACTTTTAAATTCATACCCACGAGAGCACGGGAGCTGCTCGCACGTCGCAAATAGCCTTATAAAATACTGTCAGTTTGAAACTAGCACAGTATTAATTAATATTTAGCAGGATGTACCTGCAATTTCATGAGCAAGTCCGAAATAACATTGAAAATCACGATTACATAATCACCAGAGATTAAAGGTATTTCCCATCGCATGTTATTTACATATATTTGTGTGTCTGTTGATTGTGTAAATTAACAACGTTGTATATCGCTATACAATATGTACGTCGCTTGAAAGACGAAATAATATAGTTATTTATGACTTTGGTAGTGACCCACAAATATGATAACTCTGTAACAATATATGAAAACTGGATACGAGTATTATGACACGCATTTCATTCACCCTTTACTGCTAAAATCGGTAAATCGTATAACGATACGAAGCGACTTTTAATTAACGAATGGCTTAATTATTTCGCATCGACAATGCCGCCATTATGAGTAAATTAATTACGAAACGTAATTAATTACTCGCATACGAAGATAAGACAAAGGGCCGTGGCAATTTGGGCGGTTTTATGACGTCGGTGAAAAACTGAGGCTCGCACATCTAACCCGTAAACCAGGGGTTTTAGACGTAGAGCTGCCTTAGAAGTTTCTATATAATTACTTTAGGTAACGTAAATAATATCTGCATTTGAAAATTAACTACTTGAGGTACGTAGGTTAGATTAGGATCGGTTAAGTTGCTCGTACCTATAGGTATAGTATATGCAACAATTGTATAAGAGAAGTCAAAAAAGGCTAGTGGCGTGCGTTTTAGCTTTAGTCGAGGGCGATTTTGATGCCTGAGAGTATTTATCAGTAAGTCAGTCTCGTATAATCGACGTGTTGTGCACCACACCTTCATAATCACTTACTTAAACTTCGCTATTGTCATCGCTTTTGGCCAAGACTACCAATAAAATAATAGCATGTCAAAACACCATTAGTTTCACATTAACATCGACACAGTATCGACACTTAGGTTTTTGTTATGCTCATTTAGGTACTCTCACAAAAATATAAATAATTTACTTCTAGACATTTATAAATCTGTTTTATTTAAGTATAATCGGCTTATTGTTTAGGTACGTTCATAAAATGTAATTATTCTAAACCACCACACGTTCAGTATAATTCTATTTCATAGCGGAAACCCGACCGAATGGCTGGAGCCGCGCCAAAGCTGTACTCGTCCTGAAAATGGACTAATGCAACCCAGATGATGTCAGATTTATACGCTTTGTTCCGCTGCTAAACAAAGCTGGCGAACACTGATTATTAATCCGACTTTTGCACTATTTAGGGTTCCGTAAACTCTGAAAGGGAAAGGAAACCTTGTGGGTGCAGCGCCTAACCCAGTGCTGCCAACTTGGCATAAAATATGCCAGATCTGGCATATTTTCACTCGCTTTGGCACCGCCATTTTCCATTTATCATCTGGCATATTTTTTAGCATATTTGGTCTAAGCCAAGTTTCACCAACTTGGCAGCCAAATATGCGCCATCGCCTTATGTGGTTCATATTTTCATATTAATTTTGACTTGTGGTGGTGAATGGGTGGATGGACGTCGACGGACTATAAAAAAAAATCAAATTTTCTATGATACAATTGCTCTTTGCGCCTACATTTTTTAAATTTACTCTATTAAACCTTAAATGTCAATGTGAAATGTTAGCTTAAAGTTTTCACTACTAATGCTTTGTAATTCTACGTAAAGTCTGAGCGGAAAGAGAAGAGTCATAGAATGTATTGGTCCCCTTACATTCCACGAATCTTCTCTTTCTGCACACTCTACGTTGTTTTACGATGAAACACTTTTAGGCTATGGGCCCGATTCGGATTTTGAACTAGATATCTAATATTTGACGTATCTTAAAGTTCGAATATGGGCCCGATTCGGATTTTGAACTAGACATCTATTAGATATCTATTAGACATCACCAATATACGACAACGATATTTTTAAGATCTAGCCTGTCAAATTTGACATTTCCGCGATTCTGGAACGAACGAAAAACGTCTCGTTATGTATTTTGAGGCCTCAACACGATTTTGAAACGATCTTAATACGATAATTTAACGTAAAAGTGACATTGGTTGCCCGAATTGAGCTGCCAAAGATATCTTGTTGAAATCTAAACTACCAGGTATCTTAGTACATATCGTATCGTTCTGTTCTCTAGAACGGATCTTGTTTTCCGAATACCGCGGTATTTGTAGCGAATTTAATGTGTTAAGGCGAGCCGTGCGCTCTGGGCGTGGCGACTTTCATTTGTCTTCTTTGACGCGTCTTCCTTTGTTATCTTATCATCGTAACAGTACATTATTTTCTTGGAATGTTCACGCGTTATTTCTTTGTAAAACTAGAAATGTCTAAAGTAGTTATTCTAGCACGACATTAGGTATATATATCAAAGCGGACGAGATGCTCTCGAACACAGTCACTGCCAGCGACTGGCGGTTTTCGCTACAAGGAGGAAAGAATATTGCTACGCTCGTAGCGCGTAGCTCGCGCTGGCAGTGTGTTAATATCTGAACTGAACACAACGTTGCCTATGGTAAAAGTATTAGGTAGAGAGCATGTCAATGATGTTACATAACTATTAGTTAGTTAACTACTAGTTATAATATATTTAAATTACTTGAGGACGCTACGACTTTTACCGATTTTTAAAGAAAAACTTAACACCACTCTCAGAGGTGTATTCTGATTGCAATGACAGGTTACAAATTTGATAGATAGAATACTCTTTATTGGCACACCTCGGTAAAAAGAAAAAAAAGAAAAGAACAATTGATTAAATGTAGAGGCAGACATCAGGCGGTCTTATCGCTAAAGAGCGATCTCTTCCAGACAACCTTTTGAACTGGGTTTTTTATGGATAATGATCTGTCAGTGTCAATACGCCTCTCGGCCTCCTGAATAGCGGTCTGTCCGGAAAGCGCGTGCTACGCGCTTTAATGCTACGACACGTAGCGCGTCGCCTGCTTTGTTTGTTGGGTCATTCGGCCCAATTCGAACAAAACTTTTATGAGATATCTTCAACCAATAACGTCACTTTTGATACTGACAGATCGGTATCGTACCGCAGTGATTTCTTAGAAGCATCGTTCGAATAATGCCTCTTGATCGTGAGCTCCAATCAGCGTTAGCGGCTCACGCTGTTTGTTGGTCACGAAATGCATTCAGGATTCGTCTCGATAGGCATAACGCTCAGATTATGACACGACTTATCAAAACCATATCAATAGTACATTACGATACAAGTGCGAAAAGTAAGAAATTTACATATACGAGGGGCGTTCAAAATATTCTCGGTATTGATATCTTACGACCTCTTCTAAAATTTCTTTCGTTACTGGCCGCTAAGGTTTATTCATTGACATTAAAAAAAAGTATAATTCGAACCGAGATGGTCTTTTGTTTTTCTGCAATTGCTGAACAAACATGAACATCATGTGCGAATTGACAATGTTAACTAAATTAGAACATCGATGCGTGATAAAATTCTTGACAAAACAGGGTAAAAATCAAAAAACCATAAAAGAGGAAATGGATTGTGTTTACCGTGAGTCTGCTCCTTCTTTATCTACCATTCAAAAGTGGTCAAGCGAGTTTAAACGCGGAAGGGAGAGTATTGAAGATGACCCTAGACCTGGCCGGCCTGTAGTAGCTACTTCACAAGAAAATATTGATAAAGTGGAAAAACTTATATTGGAAGATGGTCGAGTGAAGGTAAAATCTATAGCACAAGTAACCAATCTCTCTATTGGTACCGTACATGATATTATACATGACCATCTTAATATGTCAAAAGTAAGTGCAAGATGGGTTCCGCGAATGCTGACTCGGCTTCAAAAAGACATGCGTGTAGCTTGTTGTTCCGATTTTATTGACCTGTGCGGTGAAAATCCTGATGAGGTGCTGCAAAGAATAGTTACTGGAGATGAAACCTGGGTTCATCATTATGACCCAGAGAGTAAACAAGAGTCCATGCAGTGGCACATTAAGGGTTCAGCTCATCCCAAGAAGTTCAAGGTCATCCCTTCAGCTGGCAAGGTCATGGCCACGATATTTTGGGATTGTGAAGGAGTATTACTAATCGATTATAAAGAAAAAGGTGTAAATATCACAGGACAGTACTACGCTAACATTCTACGTCAATTAAAGGATGTAATTAAAGAAAAGAGGCGAGGAAAGTTAACCAAAGGTATTCTGCTTCTGCATGACAACGCCCCCGTCCATACTGCTCATATTGCCAAGGCAGCTATTGTTGAATGTGGGTTTAAAACTGTTACTCACCCACCGTATAGTCCGGACTTAGCCCTCAGCGACTTCTTTTTGCTCCCCAATCTTAAAAAGGATCTGCGTGGAAATAAATTTTCTGACGATGAAGCATTGAAGGCGGCAGTGGAGGAGCATTTTTACACATGTATGAACATAGGGGGGGAGTATATTGAAAAATAAAAATATCAAACTTTTCGTACTTGTTTGTTTTCATTCTCATACCGAGAATATTTTGAACACCCCTCGTACGCATGTGTATCGTACAACGTCTTACAGTACATGTGGCCCTTTAAATTTTCGACATATAAGCACGTATTCGTAACGTGCTAATTATACCGCAGTTACGCAAGTGCGGTAAAGTACCTAGCACCATATGTACTGTAAAAACAGTTTCTGTTTCTCTCCTCTAGGTAATTAACGCTCTTTTGCTTACGATTACGGCACCTGTTTACGAGCACAACACCCTTGTTATCAAAATCAAATCAAACTCAAATTGAATTTAATTAGTGATGACGAATTAATGGAATATTTATAGGTACGTGCCCTTTTTAATTATTATTAGAACAACAATGTATTGCGTAAACAAGCTCAACGACGACAAATAGGTACCATGCTGTTTTTGTCGAGAAATATTTACGTAAATAGTACATTTTCTATTCATTGCCTTCTTCTGCGTTCTCATCACCTTTGAGTTAAGAATGGGGCAAACAAATGACACAACAAAAACAATATTTGAATGGAAATTTTAATTAAAACCGGCTAAGGGCGAGTATCAAGAAAATTATTTGTAATTTAAAAGTAGAATCCAAAGCTATATAAGGGCTGATTTAGACGGCGCGCGAACTCGCATGCGATTTTAGTTACACTGACTTTTAGGACTGTTCGTTATGTCCAATTCAACCGACCGATCAAAACCCGCAATGTAATGAAACTCGCTTGCGAGTTCTCGCATCGTCTAAATGGGCCCTAATTTTACTGGACAAATAATTTGTTACTCTTAAATATAGATATACTACAAGTTATAGTAATTTGCAATAAACGCTTTGTAATGTTACGAACTGTCAAAAACAATGCAGATATTCGGTCCCGTTATTTATTGGTGTAGTCATAAAGGCTCTTCTTTAGAGCGGTAGAGTATTTGGAACGTCTCCTCTCTACTTGAGTATTGCCGGCCTCTCGGCTATAAGAAAACTTAAAGATTACACTGCATTGATCCGGTGTAATGGCGATATTAGGTCGTATATTTTTATAATATGTTACGGACTACGCATTAAATTAACTACGCATAAATGCGTCCCTAACACATTTAGTTCCGCGCAAGCGAGAACCAATATAATTATTATTGCCACAGAACAAGTAGAATGGCGATGCGAGCAGGGTACGTGTCGCCGCCGGTTATGAGCAAACGCTCGCATGCTAGTACTCGCCCGCGCTGACCGAAAAACGTAAACATGCCTTTTGCGCCACAATAACGTTCAGATTAAGAAGCCAGACATCAAATCTGTCTAAAGGAGGCGTATCCATTCACCAGGCACACAAGTTTTTACTACCGTTACGCGAGAAATGTGGAAATGTGGAGAGGAACGAGCGGCGACACCGGTTCCGATAATAACTGCGCGCGATAGGCGTTCTAACCTCTTTAATATGTTCTGTGATTATTGCCTATTCATTTTCAATATGATTAATAGCGGTGTGAGCTTTATCAACGTCAACTAGCGAATAGTAATGACGGCTTGGCGTCTTAACCCATTTTCACAAGAGTTAATTAGTGCGTAAACACAAATTACTAATCACATTTGCTACAGGATTGTCATACAACTACGAAGACATAGCTTAGTAGTAAATGGGTTTAATATTAAAATAGTGTTGCTAAACTCTAACACACGTTTCACCCTTTCTTGTCCCATAGGACGTAAGTGTTAACAATAATATTTACCTACATGCTTATTAGTACTACCAACCCTTCAGAGCTAATGATACCTATTGTTAGTCTCGAATTACCTCAGGACCCCTTGTGTGTACAGCTACAGCCCCACGCGCTACCTCGCATTACTCGAAGCAGCGAAGTATGAAGCTTTCATACTAAGGGCTCATTTAGACGATGCGAGAACTCGCATGCGAGTTTCATTACATTGCGGGTTTTGATCGGTCGGTTGAATTGGACGTAACCAACAGTCCGCAATGTAACTAAAATCGTATACGAGTTCGCGCGCCGTCTAAATCAGCCCTAATAAACAAATATACATAAGTCGTCATATGAAGGCGGCCCGGCGTAATGCTCGTTACACCCGCGAACTCGAAAACAAACTACCTATAAATGTTTTTTCGCGAACTTCTCAAGAGATTTCGCTAGTCTCGCAAAAAGTCGCTAACGAGTGCCTTAATTCCGGTCGAAGTCGACCGTCGGAGCACCTTGCGGAGTTAGTCTCAATTACCCGCGGCACGAGTGACTAACGCCGGGCGCCCGGACCCTGGATCCCTACGTTTTTTCTTTTTTACACTTCCTCAAGTGGCTAAAATGATATTAATATTTCTTTCCGCATTTTATCCACAAGAGTGGCAAAGTAATTTGTTCCAAATGTTGAGTGGTTTTCTCATATTGTTAGGTAGAATTGACTTTAAGGTGATAACGTGATGATTTTGAATGATAAATATTTAATAGCGTTCATTTCGGTTTGATGTATAATGTTTCACAGTTAGTATTTTCCTCGAATTGGTGTAGTGAATTTTTAGTGTTTCACGCGGTAGTTTATTTATTTACCCTCGTGCCTTGAAACAGTTGAAACCCTCGCAACACTCAAGTTTCTACTTTTCGAAACACTCGTTATGCTCGTGCTTCAATTTTGGAATTTTTCGCTTGCTCGGGTATCAATTATTAGCACGAAAGGTTAAACAATAACTCTGCCCCTTGTAAAACAAATAACTTTTAAAGACATACCGTGATATAGCGCGCACCGCGCTACTGTTGTGAACGGAACTGTCACTGGAAAGAATTATTCATACAAAGCCTTCAACGCTCATCACTATCACTACATAGTATAAAACAAAGTCGCTTCCCTGTCTGTCTGTCTGTATGCTTAGATCTTTAAAACTACGCAACGGATATTAATGCGGTTATTTTTAAAGTTTTTTTTTAATAGATAGAATGATTCAAGAGGAAGGTTTATGTATAATTTGTTAACCCGTGCGAAGCCGGGGCGGGTCGCTAGTAATACCTATATCCCAGGTTCACTAACAGTTTTCTACGGTAGTAAATAAAATAATAATACATGGCATTTATTTACATGGCACAATACATGGCATGGCCTAGATTTAAATACACCCTGTATCCTAAGTCCTACAACAAAATTCCGCGATCGCTCGCAACTTGAATCGTGTTATTTCCAGTTAGTTGATGTTATTTAAACAGAATACAGCAGCTTAGGTTAGATATTTATCGCAGAGTTTGGAATGGGGTCATCCCGCGCTCGCTAGCGCCTTGAGTCCCGATGCTGCTCTCAATTAGTTAGTGTTTCAGTTCGACCAGCCACGCCTCGCCGTGTCGCCACTCCGCAAACTTGCCCAATTATTGTTACGACGTCCGTAAACGCCCTCACATACTACGATCTCTCCTATAATTTTCGAACGTGAAACTTTTAATTGTTACTAACAAATGTGCGACTATAGAGTTCATGGTATATTATGTGTATTGTCTGTGTGTTTACGAATAAAAAACTTCTATTCTATGCTATTCTATATTATAACAAATATTTACACGTGTACCTATACACACACACACACCGGTGTACACGGTGTTTTTTTTGACTCCGTTAACTTCCTAGTAAGGCGCAGTGTTCTTAGGATCCTAACCTAACAGTAACAACAGTGTTCTTAGGAATACTCATACAATATTCGTTATGCAAGTTTTTTTTATTCTGAGTTTTGGGCAAAGATCTCCAAACAATTATTTTATTTATAATGTTATTATGTATTTGCTGCAAGTTATCCAATGTTCGGGTTCGGCCGAATTATTCGGTTAAAATACCGTCCCGTTACACGGTAAAAAGTAAAGCCCTCCAGAAGTTTTAAAGTACTGTCTTATGAGATTATTTTAAATAGATCCCATACAAAAGATAACTTTCACTTAACATGATTAGACAACATTTCAGTGAAAATGGAATTATGCAACAAAACTCAAAGTAGATTCCTAAAACAAATACATGTTGAAGTAATTATAACTTTGCTAAATATACAACGAAATTTGTTTAAGTACGAAGGAAGACGTATTCTTAGCGTTACAAACTTTGCCATTAAGATTTTATAAGTTGTGTACTGTACGGATATGATGGTCGTTCTTGTCTACGATGATAAAACGGTGTCCGTCACTTTCTGTCCCGCGGTGTTAAAAAGTGACAGTTATTTTATCACGTGGATAAAACCATCCATAATACACCGGCTGATCGAGCATCCTAAGTCGCTTAAGTTATTATTCAAAGAAACCGCCGGTTTTAGCCGCTATCGGTGCATCCATCTATATTGAAGCTGGACTTAGTTCAAAGTGCAGTTTAATCCTGCAGAGTGAGTTGGGTAACTACGCATATTAAACAAAAGATTTTATCTACGTAAATGTTGAATAGAAAAGTACGAGTTAAATAGTGCAATTTAGAAACTACCATGCTAACTCCGCGCGACATAAATTCATATATTAAAAACTATTCATTCGCAAAACAGTGTACACGGGCAACGTGAGTAAATGAAGTCGCGAACTTTCCACATTAGCGTCGACCTCGCCGCATCCTACCCACTTCAATGGCACACTTTTTACAATAGAAATGGTATGTGTAGTTGTACATATACATACAGAGATGTAATCTGTGCTGGCACAACCAGGAGTCTCTATACCGGCTGGTTGTATGTGTCGGAAGTTCGTGGGTTTGCTAAGTAATAAAAACGGTTGATATAAGTATAACATAACAATGCCATATGATATGAGACAGTGAACGAAAGTAACGGCTGAACATTCAGGATCATTAATTTTATCATTAGTTTCACTTAACGGCGCGTTTCACTTAATAAACTAGGGTATATTATATGCGCCTAATTTATAAAGTATCGGACATCATTTATAAAGTAGGCTAACTCAACTATTTACTACCATGCTTAGCAATTCATACTTACCTAATTGTATTTTTACGTGGTAATGATTAATATTGTGGTTAAAAATATTTCTGAAGGGCACATTCCAATTGTACTTCAATCAATGTAATCACGAGAAACTGATCTTTTAATATTCAAGTCTTCAAGCTTTTGAACTCTTAAATACACCTCGAGCTTTGAAAGCTTATTATTCGACATCTCGGATCCCGCTCCCTTTGTAGCCTTAAAATTAAATTTTAATTTTAAAACTTGAAGGTTTAGTTGACCGATAATAAAGCCGATGGAATCAGCAAACTTCGCAGCAAAACCTTCAAATGTTGCCTCCTCGAAACAGTACGCCAGCTCGATCATTTTGACTTTAAGCCAAACTGCTTAGTGTCGTTATTCAGCCAGTGACCCAGTTGTGTTGTTGCAGGGTGTGCGCAATGTTCCTGCCGGAGTTTGCAAGTTTCGTGGCAGCCATGCTGTTTGCCGTGCACCCGATACACACCGAGGCGGTAAGTACAGACACTAGACAGGGTTTGCAACTACTTAGTAAAAACTAACAGAATTTATGGAGCGTCGTTGCCAAATTTGCGAAGCGATGACGGCAGTGAATTGTTTTTGTGAAATAGGCTTTTTAGGGTTGCGTAGTGCGTACCCAAAGTGCTGCATCTCCTTCGTATATACCTATAGTATATACTTCAATATACGAGTATATTGATGAAGCGGAATGTAGGTCTCCCTAAAGTGGCTACTATACTACGGCAGACAGATAAACAAACAGACGCACGAGTGATCCTATAAAGTATAAGGGTTCCATTTTTCCTACTGAGGTAATAACCCTGAAAATGGAGAATTAAAAAGCACTAGTTCACGAAAAACTAATTTTGCGCACGCTAAACGCTACTTCATCATCTTCATCTTCCTCGCGTTTGTCCCGGCATTTTTTGCCACGGCTCATGAGAACCTGGGGTCCGCTTGGCAACTAATCCCAGGAATTGGCGTAGGCACTAGTTTTTACGAAAGCGACTGCCATCTGACCTTCCAACCCAGAGGGTAAACTAGGCCTTATTGGGATTAGTCCGGTTTCCTCGCGATGTTTTCCTTCACCGAAAAGCGACTGGTAAATATTAAATGATATTTCATACATAAGTTCCGAAAAACTCATTGGTACAAGCCGACGTTTGAACCCGCGACCTCCGGATTGCAAGTCGCACACTCTTACCGCTAGGCCACCAGCGTTAAAATTCTACTTAAAGCAACTTTTTCAACTTTAAACTGTATTAAAAAATACGGGGTTTAGTCGGCTGTAAATCGATTTTGCATAACTCGGTCTACTGCGTTTTGGAATGTTCAATACAGAGCGTAAAACAGCAGAACCAACATAACGTTCGTGTTGTAAACGTATTTCGCAGTTCGCTGTTTGCATTCAGCGACAATCGTCGAAAAATGACCTACTGGTCCAGGAATTTGATTTCTGTACCATTTTGTTAATTTGCACCTTGTCACAGTGTGTGGAAACATTGCTAACTAAAATTTCAAATTCCAGCACTAAGGGTTAGGTAGTTTTTGTTAGTGTTCCGTACCCAAAGCGTAAAAACGGAACCCTATTACTTAGAATGCACTATCCGTCTGTCTGTCACCAGGCTCTATCTCATGAACCGTGATAGGTAGGCAGTTGAAATGTACACAGATGATGTATTTCTGTTGCCGCTCTATATAACAACAAATACTAAAAACAGAATGTAAAAAATGTTTAAGTTGGGGCTCCTATACAACAAACGTGATTTTTTTGCCGTTTTTTGCGTAATGGTACGGAATCCTTCGTGCGCGAGTCCGACTCGCATTTGGACTGTTTTTGGGTAATAATTATTGAACGCGGTCTCTCTTCGCATCAAAGTACTTACTAGAGTTACTAGTAATCAATTATAAAGGTTACATACTCTGAAGTAAGTATTTTCCGACCATATATAGCCAGCTCCGAAACAATTAATTATAAATCGTAAATACTGTGTTGATGGTTATCATACTTTTATATTAATAGCAACATGTAATTTTATGCTTTGTATAAGGGCTAGGAACACGATATATCGCATGTACGGCGTAAGGGTAACATTCATTAAATAACAAATGTATGATTCCATATTGTGAGTAATCTGACACAGTAAAATTCTCCTTTATAATTCATAATGCTTTATAATTCAAGCAACCTTTATAATTTATAATCCTTTATAATTCAAGCATCAGCTTAATAGTTTAGTTGGAGCTGCAAGAATAATAAAAGTTGTTATAGATTAATACTTGTATTAATAAACCCGAAACTATAGCTTCCTACATAGGTATGAAAGTCGTGTTCCGTTTTCATAACTATCAAGCTTGTCAAGCGTGAAAAGGTCAGATATCGCCGTCCGGATAGTTTCACTCACCGGTGTCTGTTTTTACCTTAATTTGCTATTTTATAATTATTTACTTTAATACATTAAATCCTTATTTATTAATAATATTTGACTGGCAACTCGATATTGATGTAAATTTGTTTCACGCTTGCCCTGTCAGACCTGTTTTTTAGGGTAACAAATGGAACTCTATTACTAATCCTCCACTGGCCGTCTGTATATATCACAGGGCCCGATTCGGATTTTGTAATAGATATCTATTAGACATCGCCAAGATACGATAACGATATGATGGATCTAGTACGTGTCGTCTCTTGTGAATATCTTGAAGTTCGAATACGGCAGACAGTCACAGGGAAATATCTCAAGAACCGTAATAAATAGGACAGCTGAAATGTATATAGGTACAATATATGTGTTAAATAATAATAAAAAATAACAAATATTGCATAACAAATAATGAAAAGTAAGGGAATCTTTACTTTTCCATACAAGAATAGTTATTTTCGATACAAGTGCGAAAAAGAGGAAATTCGAAACGAGTGGCGATAAATTAAAACACGACCGAAGGGGGTGTTTTAAATCGACACTAGTTGCGAATTACCTATTCGCACGTGTATCGAACAACGTTTTTGTAGTACATATGGCACTTTAAAGTTTCGACATACGCACGAAAAGTGCTATTTTACGCACGAGTGCGGAAAAGTAGCCCCATATGTACTGTAAACGTATTTTGTTGTGTTATTTATAACTATATTTCACCTACAAATTCGGTATGATAATAAAGAAAAATATATTGCATGAAAGAAAACAAATCATAAAACTCTGGCCATGCGTGAGTTGGACTTTAAAAAAATGTGTGCTAGTACGGAACCCTTGGACCGCGAGTCGGACTCGCTATTGGTCGGTTTATTTTAATCATGAGTAAATCAAAAGAGCTTGCAATGATTTCGCGTCGAATCTGCCATTCGGTTAATACTGGTAGCGAAATTAAACGGTTTGTATCGGAAACATCGGCTGTTCGCCAATTCCCTCGTTACATTTTTAATCTCGGACGATTTTTTTCATACCACCGTTAACATCCTGACGGGCAATATTTCACATTTCATTACCTGCCCGACTATTATCCGACATTATTTTGGAATGATTCCAGTTTTTGCTCTGTCGATATATTTGAAATATCATTGCGCGTTTTTCTTGGATAATGGTTAACAATTTGTTGATTTATTAGCTGACTGTACGTTGACCTAGAGATAAATGCAGAGAACAACGAATTTACAAATTGTCAGTTAACAATGTGATGTGGACGATTGATGGATCCATGTCCCTGTCACGCGTTCAATCTGTTTTTTTACCATGCGATATCAGTCTAAGGCACCTTATTGTTCTGTGACAAAATGGCTTCCATTTTTATGATGACTTCACCAATGTCAAAAGTGTGCTCGTATAGTATGACGTTGTTCGGTAGTTGCTTTTAGATTTAGTAAAGTGATAAGTAGCTGGACTTCACAAATAGCCACGATGGATTGGAGGGTGCTGACTAAAGAAAGGACTGGTTAAACGCGTTTCAAAACAAACGTTCCATTACAAACTTAAATAAGTCGATATAGGTACCTATTGTGTCATCTTGACTACGGCCCCAGGTCGGACAATCTCAAACGCAAATAGTTGCAAGATATCAGACCTGCCATGTTGTAGCTAACCTGTCTAACCACTGCTCAGCGGCATTCGTGCAGCGCTTTCGGCTGACCGCTTTATTGATCAATTTCCGACGCTGTAAACCGTAACAAGTCAATTTGACCAATACTAGCTTGCTAACTATCCATTCCTATCCTATCCATATATTCCTATCCTACCAATTTATTGCGTCCAATCTCTTAAAGCTTATTGAAGAAGTCCCCATAAAAGTTTGCACCGTTTAATTGGCAAATTTCTTAGGTTCAGCTAACTCCATTTCTCACAGCATAATAACCGAGGGCGCTCAACGCGGCTTTTATTTTATATCGCGGCAGCAACTCAATGCACTTTATGACACGTGCTGGAGCTCCCGGCGTTGCATTTTTATGTCCACTCTACTATAAACTTGATGATCTTTCCACTTTACTGTTGTTTTTCCAATTAGAAACACTCTTGTTTATGGGCTGTATATTTTTTAAAGGACATTTTGTTTACATTGTAAAGCAGAGTTTTGTGAAGCCATGAAAAGCCTTTTATAACACGAAGTTTATTCAATTATGAATAAATACAACTTCGGTTTATGTTTGTGTTTTGTGGCTAACGAGCATAATTGCAATGCGACATTAAAGTTAGGTTTAAATATGTGACTTCCTTTGAAGTGATTTATTTAAACGTATTATAATTTTTATTACTTTCCTTCTGTATAACGTTTTTAAATTAAATTGATGGCATACCAAAATATTACAAATGATATTGGTACACGTTATTATGTATCGGTTTTTAGTTTTATAGAAATTGAGTACATTTACTGTACGAGAAACCTATTACGGACTGATTAAAGTGACAAGTACTTAAGTATAAATACAAGATATACAAATGTATCAAGCGGGATATTAAGAAGACATACGATAAACGAAATAATACATACCTACCTACCAATAGAACGTTACGATAAATTTTATTGTAGCCTAACAAAACTTTAAATTAGCAAACGCTCTATGAAATGAGGTAGGCAAACGCGAAAAGTGCCATAAACTCCACTGGCGGTCAAAACAACACCGTCAGCCGAAGTTACGCCGCTGCACAGCTTTCGAGCTCCCTAAGCCCTGATTAGGCTAACTTTACCGGAAATTCAACATGCATTTTACGATAACTTGCGAGCAATTAAGCTAGCCAACAAGTTTCCAACCATTAGGGCAAAATAGCGATGTTTTCGTATGCTGTAAATCACAGATTTAGTAGATACCAATATAAACCTTTCTCATCGTGCGAAACTTGCTAACAAAATAAATAGTTTATAGATTTTCTCTTCGCTTAAATGCTGGAACGCTCACTTTGTTATAGCGCAAGTAATTGATACTGTTCGATACCTCTGTTCCCACTATCTCAAATAGGATTATTTGAATGTAACGTAGCGTAGCGGAGAGAGCGGTCGTGTCGGTCTCAAGGGAACACTAATATCTGTATTTCTATTTTCCAATTTACTTCCCACAGAATGTTATCAAGCCATTTAGTTGTATTCAAATACGTAACTAAACCAAAAATTGCTTATTAGGTCAAAGGAAACTGTTGTAAATATGTTGTACTTGTATCGAATGCGTTTGGCGTTCAGCCATTTTATTGCAAATCTCGGAACAAATCTTTAGCAGACTGCAAAATGTCAACATTCCAAAGAGATAGAGATTTATTGGAAACGTTTTCAGAATGTATTCCATGAAGTTTATGAAAAGGAATGGAACTATATTTAATATCATTTCAGAACTTCAGTCCGGATAAATAGTCGGTAGCTTTAAATCTTGACAGTCAAGTCAGTTTAAAACATGGAGTACCATCTCTTATACCAAAGTAATAAAAAAACACATGTTACTGTAATAAAGTATCTACCATATTAATAAGTTTTGGACTTTGCCAATATAATCAATTTAAACGGACGGTATCTAGATAATATTCAGGCAATTCGTTTTTCTTAGGACACAAGTGGGTCGAACGTTCACGTCTTTTTTCCTAAATACATATAAAACGAAATCCCTTATCTTTAATATTCTCGAAGGCAGCCACAGAGGACGTTCAAACGCATAACATTAAGAGCTTTATAAGATGGATTCTCCTAATATTTGCTAGCTATTATAAAAACATTTTCTAATAAAGTCACAGTGGAAACTGTGGACTTTATCGAGCCCTGGCTTTCCTGCCACTAACTATGTTTGCTCTTTTTATAGACGCAGCGGTCACCCTTTCTTAGTTACTTTATGTGGCTGCCAATACCGAACGGTAACTTCATTGAAATTTTCTCGTAACCCCGTTCCGTTTCAACGTGAGTTTGCTTTTTATTACATTTTTTTTATTCGTAGTCCTGTTTTGTTTATATTTGAAAAGAATATTTCGCAATCGCAATTGAATTTTGTTTTAACTTAAACAATAAACTACATGAACCGGACCGTGAAGATATATCTTCAATAAAAACTGCTTGAAGTAAATAGGTAAATATCGGATAACGGACTCGAGTAAAACAAGCGGTTCAATGGAATAGCTTTTTGTAGAGCCAAAGGTTGAAATGAACGAATGTTTTCGTGGAACCGCACAAAAAAATTGAAGTGGGTATCACGGAACTGTATTTTAGTAGTACATTCTGCAAGCATTTTTACGAGATTTAACAGAAATCCGATGCTCGAAGCGATGAAGCTCGAAATACAGATCCTTGATTGATCCCGTTTGATTTTAAATGATTTTGTGTTCATCACGCAAATAAATGCCCTTATCGGGATTCGAACCCCGTCGGCTTTACAGGCAGGGGCACTACCCACTAGGCCAGACCGGTCGTCAATAAGTACATTTGTTATAACACTTTGTGTCTTTAACCGCCATGCCTATCGTATGCGACGTGTCATCGTGACCCTCGACGGCGCGTCAGTAGACGTCTTTGGCGGCCAAAGATTTAAACTAAGGATGTACCTAGGAAAGCCGACTATCCGGCCTCATTTGTAGTCGGTAACTAATCGGCAAAAATGGCCGATTAGTCGGCACTTTATAAGTGACAGAAAAACAGAGCAAAAAGAAATAAACAGCAAATATTTACCTACCATAAGCTTTTCACCTATTTTACCCAAATTCTTATTTAGGGTGCTTACGAAAACTTTTGTTCGAATTATTGACCGTGTGGTCGCTTTCTTATGTTCGATTGTCCAGTTGTCGTATGAAATATAGCCTTAGGGTTTATTTTTTTATTTTTAGCGTTTATATAAGAATAGCGCGACGAAAGGGGTATACGATTGTTTTTAAGTGCATCTGAACCGAACTTAGACGTAATTGACGTAACTAATGATCTGGGCGACTAGCCGACTATCCTAGGTATAGTTCGTAGATTTCAAACAGGCCCCGAACAGCTAATCCTTTGTCTATTGACTATTGTGTTAAGTAAAACCGCACGTGCTACCGCCGCTACCTGCGAAAAAAAGGGTCGTGCCAGTCTAATTCGCACCTGAGCGCGGGCTAATCCAACGCTCAACAAACCAGATCGATGCGATCTCCGATAACGCGCATTTGTTACGCATCTCGGTGACACATTTTAGACTGGTTCTGTAGCGTTTGACTCGCCGGCACTCACATGCTGACATGTTTATAGGTGACGGGCGTGGTGGGTCGAGCGGAGATGCTGTCCTCCGTGTTCTTCCTCGGAGCTCTGCTGTGCTACGCTCGGGCTGCAAGCAGGAGGAGATGTACAGGTAAGTTATCACCTTAAGGCACTATTGCCACAGACAAGACTATTGTCTGTAGGTAAAGTCCTAAATCCTACAGATTTTGAAGAAAAAATAGACGTGAAGTATAGTTATTGGTACAACGTTGCTGTGTAACCCCTCGTACTAATATCGACCCGAGCAAATGAATCTAAATTGATGCTATTAAATAATTATCATTCGAAATCATCACTTGAAAGTCCATCCTATTAGCTGTAAACGTGAGGAAACACCTCAAAATGTGCATAGTATTACTTTGAAATGTAAAGGATAAAATAGAACACTGCTATTTGTTTTAAAGAATAATGAAAGCCTTTCCGAGCCGGTGTGGTGAAAATAGATATTATTGCAACTACAATAATAACCACATATATAATAACTAAGTGCAGTCGACGTCAAAGATATGTTTACATTTTTCGCCTAAAAAAATAAGGCCTAAGCCTAAGCTTATAGGCTTTTTCGACTAAGGAATAAGTTGTAAAAGTGTAAACATATATTTGACGTCGACTGTACAAGCACCTATAATTCCAACCGCGTCAAGGCTACCCGCATTATACTAGTATATTTACCTTTTAACTAAACAAATACGAATCGGGTGACAAATGACCGTTGCCATGACAACTAATTCACCAGGGCCCTGTGTTTGCGCCATTACTCTGTTTGCCTTAGGCTAACTCGCTTACGAATCAATAAACATAACACAACATTGTCGAAAAAAAACGAATAGACACCGTTAGTACAGTCAAAGAATTTATGTACCTAAGCATTAGAAATAAGGTAAACAATCTTGACGGGTCTTTTTATTGAAAAACACGTTTTAAAAATAAATAATGGCAAATATGTAACAATTATGAATCTAATACGATCATTTCTATTATTCTGCTTTCATAAGTAATAGTTACTGATTTTTAAAAAGCGTTTTTCAATTAAAAGACATGTCTAGATCGCTTACCTTCTTTCTAATGCTAAAAAAACGAACTATAGAAATGAATAGAGTGCAACAATGTTATCCTTTTAGACTGGCGCTACGTGGCCGCGTGCGCAGTGTGCGTGGGCGTGGCCATGCTGTGCAAGGAGCAGGGCATCACCGCCACCGGCGTGTGCGTCGTGTACGAGCTCTTCGTGGCGCAGAAGGTGAGCCTATACCTACTTGTGGTACACTGGTACATTATTGATGTATTGTGCTCAACTCATTTAAAGTTGTACAACGATATGTGAGTTTTGGTAACAATGCAGCGGTGTGGACTTCATTTATCCCACCCTGTTATTATTTTATTTACAACACCACAATAATATTTATTTATTTACATAAGGAGATCCAACAGCTAACTAAATGACAATGGAATCTTAAATAGATATATAGAGCCAATTACAGGAACTCACAAATAGATATGTAATAAAAACATATACTTAAGTAACACGCATCACACACACACACACACACACACACACACACACACACACACATTGCAAACATGAAAGAGATAAGACTCAATCCAAAACTAAACAGAACTAACAACATTCACTTACATAAACCAAACCAAACCCACCAAACCAAACCAAATATTTAGTGATGTTATCTATAATATCCGCGTTTTCTTCCAGCGCCGTGGAACCAGCGGTGGCAATCGTTGGTCGTGGCTGGAGGCGTGGGGTAAAGGGTCGGGTTGGGGCTACGCGTGCGGCGAGGCCGCTCGGCGCGTCGTCACCCTGTGCTGCGCCAGCCTCGCCCTGCTGGCGGCCAGGCTGCACGTGATGGGCGCTCAGCTGCCAGTGTTCACGAGATTTGATAATCCAGCCGGAGCCACTATTGGGCCTGCTAAGTGAGTTGTTAGAGCAAGCGTACGGCCAGGCTTCACACAAGTCTGCGCCTGCTGAGTTGGTATCAATTTCAAAGGTCCTGGTGGAAGCGTGAGGCTAAGCAACGCGGTGCATCATCACCGTATATCGCGTCAGCCATAGCATGCTAGTTTGCTGTCATCCACATTCAACCCTGTTGGCAAGGTGAACAGGTACTCCATGTAAAAATGAACTGTCATAGGGACTGTCATTCGACGCGAGAGGTGTAGTCTGGAGAGATGGATATATTTTGCGCCATATCGACCAACAATTTTGCCAATGCGATATTTTTTTCCAGGCATTTGACTTTCGCTTACCTGCCCGCGCTGAACGCGTGGCTCCTCGCGCTGCCCGAGGCCCTGTGCTGCGACTGGACGATGGGCACAGTGGCGCTGCTGGAATCGTGGCAAGACCCCAGGAATCTGGCCACCGCGGCGCTGTTCATTGGCTTGTTGGTCGCCGCGATCCACGCGCTGCGTACACGGTGTACTGCTTTGTCTATGGTTAGTATCTATAGTAACATCAGACACGCGTTAAGAGAATTGATAGCTTTGTTCAAAAATGGAAAACCGTGTAGACAATGAAAAAGCTAAATAATTTTAATTTCAGGGCCTAGCGCTCCTGGTTCTGCCCTTCTTGCCAGCGTCCAATCTCTTCTTCCCGGTGGGATTTGTGGTGGCCGAGCGCATCCTCTACATGCCCTCGATGGGCTGGTGCATGCTGGTCGCCCACGGGTGGCGTCTGGCCGCCAAGAAACACGCCAAGACGGCCGTGGCTGCACTCATATTTATACTCTTCGCCTTTAGTATCAAGACTTACGTCAGGAACTGGGATTGGAAGACTGAATATTCTATTTTCGCTTCGGGTTTAAGGGTAAGTGTGAAGTGAACTAAAATAAAATACTAGTACATATTATCTAACAGGAACAGCGCAATTGCATCCGGTGCCATCGGATCGTAAGATGGCGGGTGAAATTAACCGAAATGTTTAATTTATATCTCGCTCGCAAGAGAATGTTATCGTGTTATTTTGCTTTTTTTTTCTTCTGCATTCTTCCTCTTCATTCCTGTACCATATAATATTAGTATAATATAATAAAATAACATGTAAGATCATATAAATACCGATCACTCAACACATAAGTTGGAACCGTAGAATTACAACGCATTTCCGTTTCCTATTTTATTTAGTTTCTTAATCTTATATTAATATAACTTTAAGTTTACACATGTGGTGTGTGCCTATAATTAGCTGTGCAATAAACTTAAGACACCTATCGAATGTATCTATACCTAACAATGTATCATTGTAACCGCTGTTGGCAGACCTATTAAATAAAATAAAAAATAAAATAAAGAGAAGAAGTGCAAACTTCCTGAAACTTTTATCAGGGCGACGGCTAAAACGTAACATACATCTGTATATACGTTAGAACCTGACTGACAACAAGATTAGGATGATGATTTTTGAATACTAAAGTAAGTACAAACATTCCAGGTGAATCGCAACAACGCCAAGCTGTATAACAACGTTGGGCACGCTTTAGAAGCGGACGCGCGATACACGGAGGCCCTGGAGTTCTTCAACACGGCCGTCAGCGTCCAGCCTGATGACGTCGGCGCCCACATCAACGTCGGCCGCACCTACAACCATCTCGGCAAATACCAAGAAGCCGAAGAAGCATATATGAAAGCCAAGTCTTTACTGCCTAAAGCTAAACCCGGCGAGTCGTACCAGGCCAGAATAGCCCCCAACCATCTGAGCGTGTTCCTGAACCTTGCCAGCTTGATATCCAGGAATGCCACGAGACTGGAGGAGGCAGATATGCTGTACAGACAGGCGATCAGCATGAGGGCGGACTACACTAGGGCGTATATCAATAGGGGCGACATTCTAATAAAATTGAATAGGACGAAAGAGGCGCAGGAGGTGTATGAAAAAGCGCTTCTGTATGACAGCGGCAATCCGGACATTTATTACAATGTAAGTTCGTCTGTTATGAAATTGTAAGGACATTTTATGGTAGGTAGTTATCAAAGGATGATGGGCAGATTTGTATTAACACTAGCCCTGGAACCAATTAGAATAAGCGACATACCTACCATCGGAAAGGTTATTTTTATAAACTGATTTTTTTGTCAAATTTCGGTTTAAAAAAATTGTATGACTCAAAAAAATCAAAAAAACTAAAATTACGTGACACAAAATCATGGACAATAGCAAAACCTTCATGATATGCGACACAGGAACTTAGTAGGTATCGAAGAAAACCTAAATATATTATAGTCACTTTTCAAGTCGCACTATGCGGTGATTACTTTTTTCACACAAAGATTTGGGACTACCTGCCATAGTAAAAGTTTTACAACTTAAAGTGTCATTCAATAGAACTTGCTAACTATGTAAACAAACCGCCATACTAAAATTGACACTGAATGTCAATTTACTAGTGACTTTTGTTTACATAGTTTGCAAGTTCTATTGCATGACATTTTAGAAAAACATATTTATCCGGTGACATATCGCTTGCCCTTATTGGCCAGAAGACCTAATTAGCCCACCCTCCTTCGCTTCACAAATAGTAGGGTAAAGGCACCAGTGATCATTTTAAAACCATTAGCCATAGCCATTAAACAGTCTTTTGTGTATATATTGGAATAAAATATCTTTTAAATTGCTTTATTGTTTGAAACTCAACGCATGTTTTTTAGACGGGGTTCACTTATTAACTCACATTTATAGATGGATCTAACGGGGCGTTAGACCCGTCTATAAATATGCGAGTTAATATATGTTCAAAACGCGAAGGTTTTAATAGTACATTACTGCAGACGCCGGGAAAGAAGGGCTTGCCGAGTGAGTAGGTATAGACGGCCGACCGTAGGGAGGCCGGATAGTGATACGAAGTCGGCAAGACCTTTTCACGGCTAGGCATGTATAGTGCTTTTCTCAAACATATGCAATGAAATAAAAAAAGTCACCACTCAAAAAAACAAATTATAAATATCAACCACCAATAGCTACACGACAAAAGTTTTTTAATTTTCCTTCCAATCCTGCCATGACTTTTTTTTTTACGGAAGGCAACCGGATTTCGCGTGTGTAGTGTTCGAATAGACCCTATTAGGGCCATTATATACAACCTGATAATAAGAATCTCAATTTCAATAAATAAAATAAATGCAGAGGATTTTAAATATTTTCTATGGTCTCTGGTGACTTACGTATAGACAAGATTTTAAATTTATTCATCAACACATTGAATCATACAGATTCATATTCTTAATATCAGTACGTTCGTGTATAACAGGCGTTAAAACGGATATTTTGGTCCGATAACCATTCATCCACTAAAAATATAAAAAAAAAATATAATTCGGCTGTTTAGCCTGTTCATGGACACAGACCTCATGTTTACATTAGAATTAAAAAAAAAAATTACTTCCCGGCCTAGGCCTTTAATTTCGTATGAAATTCCTTTACAGTTCTCTGGAGTTGCTCCGCCCTAAACGTCATACTTCGAAGCCTGATATAACGCCCGGAGCGACGACATTTCATTGCATGTTTGAGAAAATATTATATTGCAAACCGCTACGGGGTTCGCTTAGGTTGAGTTCAGGTTCCCCGCTAACAATAGGTAGTTTCAGTAGTTATCTGACCAACTTGACTTGATGAATAGGTACACAATACAATACAAAACCTCTTTACTGCACAACCTGAAAACAAATATACCTACAAAAGACTAATACATACATAATGTCAGAAACAAAAGGAGCATAAAGTGCTTCTTCCAGACAACCTTTAATAATGCTTTTGTTTTTGCGCCCGCTTTTTCACCGCTGTTTCTAGTTTAACACATTGATTGCCGTAGTCTAGCTCTGTTCGTAGTCGCTTTCCTCCACAAAGCGGGAAAACGCTAGAATCGGCTACATGTGTCATAGCACTACGAAAACGTTGGCAGTGAATGCGTTGACCTCTCGAGCACAGATTAATAAATAGTTACTACGTCCCAGTGTCTCGATTCCCAGTTCTCATCCATAGACAATGTCTAAGGGCCAGTTGCACCATCCACACTTGACAGACTGATCAACGTCAGCCGGCGCGCTGCGGCGATTTACTATGAATCTTTTCATACAATAAAATTTAGCGAGCTCTTTAACGATGGCAACAGTTTGATGCAACCGACCCTTAGTCCCGGGGGATTTTGACTTTTCATAAATCTTGTATGAACGTGTGCCATATCGCGTCAGTGGGACTTAGAGGTAACCTTTCTGGCTACGTGGTAACGCGTCCTCGGGACAGTGGCGTAGTGTGAACTAAGGGCCTACCGCGAACCACGTTCGACGTGTTGCCTCCCTGTCACACTTACGTACGAATTGACAAGTGCGACAGAGAGGCAACACGTCGAACGTGGTTCGCGGTAGGTCCTCAGATCTAGCCGTGGGGAAATCGCATCTGCGAGGCCCTTTTCTTTCACTGTGTTAGAAGGGGCTTCGCACGAGGCCCCTCTTGGGGCGCGAGGCCGTGGACGACGGCCCACTTCGCCCACGCCTACGTCGACTCCAGTCGAGATTTTTTTTTTTTTTTTACTTTATTAGGTACACTAAACAGACATCGTACAATATCATGGGTAATACAATTGTACATTACGGCTTAAATCTAGCACGAGATCCAAAACAAGTGTACACAGCATGTTTTACAATTTAGCGGAAATATTACAAACTAATTAACACCATATTATAGCTACAGTGAAAAATATCAGAGAAGAAAAAACTAAAAACTAACTAACTAAAAAAACTACTATTTATGTAAACCTGTAATGTTCCAGCTGGGCGTGGTGCTGCTAGAGCAAGGCAAGGCATCGCAAGCGCTGGCGTACCTGGACAAGGCGCTGGAGCTGGAGCCCGAGCACGAGCAGGCGCTGCTCAACTCCGCGATCCTGCTGCAGGAGCTCGGCGCCGCCGACCTGCGCCAGGTGGCGCGCCAGCGCCTGCTCAAACTGCTCGACAAGGATTGTGAGATACGATTTTTTTAATGGGCGCACTGAGGGCTGCTACTAGGTGCGGTGCTGCTACGCGAAAGTGGTCGTAGGCCTTCCCTACTTTGGAAAGTACTTACAGCATAGAGAAAAAAATACATAGATTGCTCACTACATACATCAGTTTTAGTACCAAAAAGACTTAGCATCTAGCATCGAGTAGCGGAACTATCAGTACTGCTACATCTATTGTCAAGTAGCAGTACTGATAGTTCCGCTACTCGATGCTATGGCTCCTCTACACGATGGGCCAGCGCCGGCCACTCCAAGGGACGCAGCCATGCGGCAGAATGAGATAGCAATATCACTTGCTCCCTCTAACGCATAAATGCGTCCCTTGAAGTGGCCGGCGCTGGCCCATCGTGTAGAGGAGCCACTAGATGTAGACACTGAAATTAATAGTCTAACATGGAGTGAGCACTCTTGTCTTACTATATTTCTCTATGTTTACAGTTAGCGACAGGACAGTGGACGTTTCTTGTTGCCACATATTTACAATGTACAGTCGCCATCAGATATATCGGAGCGGCTAAGGCGCTCACAAATATCTGAACACGCCTTTTGTTAGAGTTAGAGTGCGTGTTCAGATATTGTGAACACCTTGGCCGCCCCGATATATCTGATGGCGACTGTACATGATTGCCTAGAGTCAGACCAAGAAAAGTCTGCAGCGGATTTGATAGCCCACGCAGTGCAAGTGTTATTTACACGTCATGATTTCATAGAAGTTTGACGTTTATAATAACACTGGCACTGCGAGGGCTGTCAAATCCGCTGCAGACTTTTCTTGGTCTGACTCTATCAAATATCAAAAGTGCGACGAAAATCAGAAATAATATGTGATTGCGTAACAGTGTATTCAAAATACAACATCCACTGTATCTCCTAAATCCTAAATACAGATTTTCTTATTTTGTAGTCCGCAAAGACCGATCCAGGTTAAGGCACTAGAAAAGCCACAAATGAATTTTCTTTAGCTAGTCTATGTCACTTTTTCTTTCTTGTAAGTATAATATCGTTGACATATAGTTTGTCAAGCAGGATATGTCAGTAGCAATGTAAAGCAAACTAAAGTATGGTATCCCTAGGAAACGAGCCAAAAGCAGCAATGTACATCGAACAACGATGAAATATAAACAAAACCGTTCCACAGATATAGACTTAAATCACACGCGATTTTCAAACAATTCAAACGTAGTGTTGCTAACCCGTGATTTTTCTTGCCGCCTTTTTATACTGACTAGATTTGTTTGACCTAGTATACTTACTTATAATTTTGACTAGAATTTTGACTGGACACTGCAAGTTGAACAAACACATGTTCCGAATAGGGAAAAAACAAGATGCGACATGCAGGTTCTGTCAGGAGTCAGAGGAGACTGCTATGCACATTCTCTGTTCCTGCGGACCACTAATGTCCAAAAGAAGTACCTACCTAGGGCGACACATACTGGAACCCTATGAGGTACAGAGCATTACGGCCCAAAGAATCTGGAGCTTCCTGGATTCAACGGGCATCAGTAGTGAACTTTAAAGGGCTGTCACAATAGATCATAGCTTGGTCGAAGCGACACTCAAAGGCCCACAAAACCCCAATAATAATACTTATAATTTACTCCCACTTGTCCGCAGCAACGAACGAGCGCGTGCACTTCAACCTGGGCATGGTGTGCATGGACGAGGGCGACGCGGAGTGCGCGGAGCGGTGGTTCCGCGCGGCCGTGCACCTCAAGCCGGACTTCCGCTCCGCGCTATTCAACCTGGCGCTGCTGCTGGCCGATCGCCGCCGCCCGCTAGAGGCCGCGCCCTTCCTCAAGCAGCTAGTGCGCCACCACCCCGACCACGTCAAGGCGCTGGTGCTGCTCGGCGACATCTACATCAACTCCGTCAAGGATCTGGACGCCGCTGAGAGCGTACGTTTCACTTTTTAGGGCTCATTTAGACGGTGCGAGAACTCTCATTAGTGGCGTAGCGTGGGTCTCGGCCGCTCGGGGCGGATGAAAATTTTGCCGCCCCCTAGCTTACGTATTTCAATATAATAAGTGCGACTGAAATACTTATAATATTTATATGATATTATTGGTATTTATTCTGAAATTTTGCCGCCCCCTTAAAGTGCCGCCCGGGGCGGACCGCCCCCGCCCCCACTACGCTACGCTACTGACTCTCATGCGAGTTTCGTTACATTGCGTCATTTGATCGGTCGGCTGAATTGATGTAACCTCAATGGTCCGCAATGTAACTAAAATATACGAGTTCGCGCGCCGTCTAAATGAGCCCTCTGTCGGGCGGCGCTCGCTCGAGCCGTTTATGAAAGGGCTCGTACGACACCATCCATAGCACGGTCGCATTTTTATCGGTTGTCACCATGCCTGTCACGTTCTAACAAGTATGTAAGTGCGAAAGTGACGGGCATAGTGATAGTCGATAAAAATGGAACCATGCTGAGCCCGCTGGACGAGATGACAATTATTTGTCGACAAACGCCAATTTCAAAGTAAAAATGTATATACAATAAAGGGCACGTGGTTATTTTTCGTACTCGTCAATTTCAGAGAGCTTACCACGAATCACGTTCGACGTGTTGCCTCTGTCGCACTTGTAAATCTATCTAATCTAATACCTTTAAACGAGCTATTCTTGTATATTTATGTATATATATATATATATATTTCGGGGACCTCGGAAACGGCTGTAACGATTTCGATGAAATTTGGTATATGGGGGTTTTAGGGGACGAAAAATCGATCTAGCTAGGTCTCTGGGAAAACGCTAATTTTTGAGATTTTATATGTTTTCCGAGCAAAGCTCGGTCTCCCAGATATTTCGTACTTAAGTGTGACAGGGAGGCGACACGTCGAACGTGGTTCGCGGGAGGCCCTCGGATTCGGCAAACGGCTTAATAAATTGATAATAGGCTACATTCCTACTAGTCAAATCAGCTTCTTATTTAGAACTGTCAAAACGATTTTCTAATATGGAATTTATATGTAAACGAATGTAGTGACGTCACGGTAAACTCACCTACTTTTTACATTTCAATCCGATTTATTAAATACAAATTGTGTTTAAAAATAGCTGCTGTCTATGTTTTTCTAATAATTATCTGGTGCTTTATTTCGTGCACGG
The DNA here is from genome assembly GCF_948474715.1 of Cydia amplana. NCBI lineage: Eukaryota > Metazoa > Arthropoda > Insecta > Lepidoptera > Tortricidae > Cydia > Cydia amplana. Next base: position 12,457,062 of record NC_086071.1, on the reverse strand, counting down.
TTTGAAATAATCAATTTTAAGTACAGGAAACATCCCAATTGTCTCGCACAGTGCTACCGGCGCATCCTGGAGCTGGAGGCGGACAACGTGCAGGCGCTGCACAACCTGTGCGTGGTGGCGGTGGAGCGCGGCGCGCTGGCGGCGGCCGAGGAGTGCCTGGCGCGCGCGCTGTCGCTGGCGCCGCGCGAGCACTACATCCGGCGGCACCTCGCCGTCGTGCGCGCGCGCCGCGACCAGGCCGCGCACGCGCACCGCGCCCCCGCCGCCGCCGAGGTGCGCGCGCGCTGGAACTACATCCCGCAGCAGCCGCCCGACCCGCACGAGGCGGACCCCGAGTAGAGCCCCGCGCGGAGGCGTTCCGTTGACGATCAGGGTATTGAAAATTAAAAGTCGCTCCGCTCTTTCCGATCTGAATTTGAAATTTGCTAATGACATAGAGAAAAAAATACATAGAGTGCTCACTCCATACATCAGTTTTAGTACCAAAAAGACTATTAGCATCTAGCATCGAGTAGCGGAACTATCAGTACTGCTACTTGACCATGGTATAATAATATACTCCGCCTGGTACTCTCTTCCGAGATTCGCGAATGACCTAACTGTCACTTGCCTACGTCATCATGCTGTTTATAGGTTCTCAAACTTTAAAATGTGGGAGAATTTTAACCAACGGTGAAAATTATTTTCGGCATTAATTTTAAGTTATTCATGTAGAAACATAGTAAAATAAAACAAATATATACTGCCCTTTCCACTCCTACTCTTACAGTTCCGAATAGAACAGCCAACCATTTTCGTAACAAAACATTAATTACCAAGCTTATGACGTGAAAAGTTTGGAAAACACTGCGACTGCTGACACTGAGCGAGAAGGAAATAACAATTAACACGCGTTCGACAAGGATGACGGTCATGGATAAAATGGCGGATTGTCAAATGTGACAGCGCTATCCTGTGTTGCAAGTAGTGTAAACAGAATTACCCGAACGTCTGAAATTTCTTTCGTGAATCGGAAGATATTGCTAACGAATAATTAAAAATGACGTGTTATTGTAAAATTTAAGATAAAATACATATAAATGAAAATTATAAAATTATAAAGAAATATTTTAATTTATTAACCATAGATATAATGTACCCATGTAACATGTTATGTTGAAATAAAGTGGCAATGTTATTGTGACGTAGGCAAGTGACACTCTGGAAAGAGAAGACCATGTTTTATTAGACCATGTACTTGACAATAGATGTCGCCACCGACCGGAAAGTCTTATGCTGTTGAGATAAGACTTTCCGGTCAGTGCTACATCTATTGTCAAGTAGCAGTACTGATAGTTCCGCTACTCGATGCTAGATGTAGATACTGAAATTAATAGTCTGAACTGATGTATGGAGTGAGCACTCTATGTATTTTTTTCTCTATGCTAATGACGAGCCTTCGTCGCTCCCGATTCGTACCTGTAAAAATCTGTATTTCTCGGTATCGCTCTGTGAGGGGACGAGTCGATTAATAAACCGCTAATGTCCGCCCCTACGCCGGGGAGGATTCTCTGTGACTATATTGGGATTATTCCCACTAGTTACCACCAAGTTGTTACCAGTGGTAACTACTGGGAATTTTTTTCCCACCTGAAAAATTATTCCCAGTAGTTACCACTAACTCGTTAACACTGTTTTTATTAGTATTTAAGTCTAACAAAATGTTGGTGGTAACTACTGGGAATTATTTTTCCCAGTAGTTACCAGTGGTAAAAGGTGGGAAAAAAATTCCCAGTAGTTACCACTGGTAAGAACTTGGTGGTAACTAGTGGGAATAACCCCTATATTGTCGCAATGAATGCGAGATCGGTACCCAAAAAATTACAAGACAAGACTGACACTTCACTAAATAAATGTCTTCTAAATAAACGCCCCGTTTCAGAAACGAACATCTCTATGTGCAGACAAGCGGTCGTAATTTCTCTCGTCTCTGTTATACAGCTTCACTATTTGGAATGCTTTAAATTATTAAAATTATTATAATCATTAGGTACAGTATTTTGGCTGTATTTCGGTAATTCGTGATTTGTTGATCTCATAAAATATTAATTTGCATACGACGCCTTTATAATATTGTTAATAAGTACTTAAAGTTGGACAAGCTTCGTCATTAGCCCGGTATACGGTATCTGTGCGTAGATATGATTTATAATAACTGTTTATAGGGATAATAGATGGGATTTGTATCATTCCAATTATAATCTATTTAACTTTGTCTAGTCAAGATGCAATCGCATTTGATATAATTTTGGACTTATTTTTAATGCATTTACGAATAAGAAGTGATTTAAATCGATTCATTGTTGTAATATGTTGAACAACCTATGCTTGGAATAGACGTTGGGAGTAGCATTTAGATGAATGTGCCCCGCATAAAGCCACCCCATTTCAATAAGGCTATACAATAAACCTAGATATAAACAAGTTTCTGTCTCAATTCTTGTGAACATGTTTAATAATAACTGCATAATAAAACGGCAAAATGATCAGTGATAGGACTTCTTTTACACAGATGGAAGCAGCGAAAAGCGTTCAATGTATCAATTAAAAAGTATTTGCAATTTGATTCACTAATAGGTACGCGAAGGTTTCAACCAGAGACAGTGATGTTAAATAGCTATTTAATTTATAATTAGACATTGGTCTAATTTTTGGGCTTATAACCGGCGTGTGGGTAGCTTAGCCAGAGCTTACTTTGCGGCAGCTACGAGAAGATACGGAATTCAAGTCTCTAAGGTCTGGTCAAACATAGTGAGCACAAGGGTCGAATAGTTAACGATCGGTTTGGCGGCCAGAATAAGGTGCGGTACACGAGGTGGTAGAAATGGCAAGAAGAGTCCTAGTTAAGGTTAATTATTTTCGTAAAGGCAAATGTTACTGTGTAATGAGTAAATGAAGTGATCGACCGTTGTTAGATTTAGATGTGGAAAATGTAATGTTGTTCATGTTTTAAGATAAAAGTAACTTTTGTAAAAACTGAATTTTTTACAATGTCTTGAAACATTTCTGGTGGGAACTCTATAGGGTGTCAATGATTTGTAAGGACCCCAATATTATAAACTATTTGTCGTCAAAACGTTTATTTTTATAAAATAAAATGATGTTTCGAACAATTCTACAGCGTGTTTTATTTTCTATTTTATGTTGTTAATCCTAATATTAGTAGGTACAGTGGGTACCTACAAGGTACAATCGAGGACAGTTGAGCCACTTGCGACTATCCGTAACTTATCCGTCAAATACTAAACAACGGTTATAATCGTAAGAAGAAATTAGATAAGAGAGGAAGAAATTATATAGGATCATACTGCCTAATAAAGAACATTGGCAAGTAACTTAACAGTACACATTTGAGAAACGAAATGAAAGAACGTGTCGTGTAAAAGTTAAACTATATTGTTTTGTACATTGCACGATATTCAAAACAATATCGCCCACGGGTTTACACACAGGACTCTTACAAATAGTTATAGTCTCTGGAATTGCTTAAATAGTAAGGGAAGTAAGTGCAGTGAGTGCGCACTTTTGTCTCGGGCGCTGCCACTTGCCACGAATGTTCCTTGGATCGTACCAAACTGATCTAATGCCCTACCACGAGATTAAGGGTTCATTTAGACGGCGCGCGAACTCGTATACGATTTTATCTACATTGCGGACCATTGAGGTTACATCAATTAAGTCGACAGATCAAATGACGCAATGTAATTTCTGAATTAATGAATCCCTATGAGCCAAGGCACAATCGTGCTAAGCGGCGTCGCCTGAAACCATTGACGTATCTCAGGACTGGCCTTACGGGCAATAAAAATGGGGCCAGTACAGCGGTGTGACACCGCTACAACGCGATTGGTCGCAACTAGTTGCGTTAGACTGCACGATTGGCTCGAATTCGTGAGTGACACCACTGAACTAGTACCATTTTTAGTGCCCGTAAGATCCGTCCGATCCGTCGTATACGTCAATGCCTGAAACAAAATACTGTTCCATACATTTCTGCACTTCCCACTGTTACTCTCTCTGGAGTCCAATTCCATGTTCCATTTAGAAGTTAACTATTGGAGATTTCAAATTTATACGTAGGTAGTGAGATTGATACCTCACAATAGGAACATCTCAACGGAATCAGAAATATTCGAACAAGGTAGATTTTTAAAACAATACATGTTCATATTGGACCTTCGATCAACACGGGCTTCCGACAGGTCGGAAGGGATAGGCCCAAGCGATATCTTGACATTCAAATCATTCTGCCATTTTTCGCGGGGGGGAACGTGCACACAGTCGCACTTCTCACACACTTGCATACAAAATCCAATCTGTAATGACGACACAAATACAACCTACGAAGACAAATCTTGCACACCTCGATCTGTTTTTGTGTACGGACGAGTCAGAAGTGTCACAACACGCACACTAACACATTTTCGTCAAGAGATGAGAAGTCGGATTTGTTGCTCGACCGATCCGCAATTTGTACTGGGCGAGAAAAATCGATAAATCCAGCAATTACATGAGACTAAAATATAATAATTGTGTTTAAATATAATTAAACGTATGACATGTAAAAAAAATATTACGTGTGAAATGTAACACCTTCTTTTTGTGAATTTGATGTCCCCGACCTCTTTTTACAACAAAAAACCGAGCAATTAGGCATTTTCTCTGCTGCTGTGTTCACTCGCGCGTCTGGACTCGGTCTAGTTAAAAATCCGAGCGCAACTAGTTTTATTACCCGCGCTAGATCAGTTGGTCTTGTACCTAGGCAGAGGGGAAATAGTGCGAATGCCGCATCCCTTCCGTGTTGATCGAAGTATTGGACTTATCTGGCATACAAGCGAAAACAGGACGATCTAGCGTTACTCGAGACTTCAACAATATAAATTAAGTACTATCACGGTACACAGTCTCTATTTTCACAATTTTAATACTTGGAACATATTTGTGAACATAAAATAGTTTTCCGTTTCACTCTCCAGAATGTCAGGTTCTAGTAGAAATAATATATCTAAGGGTATAATAAAGGAATATAATTTAATTATTTACATTTTATTCTCACACATGTGCGCAGTCACCCGCGTCCCGATACTATAACGACTATCAACTTACAAAGGTAATTAATTCTTTTTTAATTAATTCAAACATTTGTTCCTGGCACTATACAATAAAGTACTGCCTCGACGCTCGCAAATATAAGGCCACACCTTCCATTTTGACCTTAAATTTAACGTTAACATAAAATCAACAATCAACTCTGAACTCATGAAAAACAATGGGAAGGGTTTACATCAAACTCCAAATAACTTATTGACACGAAAGGTTCTAATAACAACGCACTGGTATCGGTACTTAAAAAAAATAGTCTTCAATGCAATATGAAGGATTCAACGGCCGTGATTGGGTTTCATTCTTAAAATCAATCGGTATATTTACTTTTATAATCCCAAAATCTAACAAGAATAGAATCAAAACACCGAAATTAGGGTAACAAAGCAAACCCATGTTGCGGTAACATAAGCGACAGGACAAGTTATTCAGAATAAACTAGAGTAAACCAACGTTTGTTATCGTATCTATACATATATTTCCGCGTTACGCATGCTAAATCGTCGCTATACTTACTCAACCTCATATCTGCAACAATCATTTGATGGAAATGTCGCTTTTCTTTCATTCGAAATACGGGTGTGTTTGTCATCAAATGAGTGTTGCAGATACGAGGTTGAGTAAGTATAGCGGCGAAATCTAATACTGTGTATGAACTTAAAAGAACTTCCATTTTCGTTGTTATGTACTACTTCTATATAATTTACAAAAAATGCTTTTAGTTTACTATAGAAAACTCTAAATACGAAATAATCAAATACAGTATCTAATGGCACTAGGTGATAAATTAACTAAATACAAAATACCAACAACAAGGCAATTATTAAAAGTAATGACGACGAAAAACGATATGTCAACGATGAAATATATGTGGATACGCAGAACGATTAATATTATCATGGAGGCTAATTCAATTCAAACTTATTTGTACATAATCGCGTGCATTTCGCTCGCTTGAACAAGTTCGCGCGAAAAAAAAACTAAAGTCAATTTAGATATCAAAATGTTCGTTCGAATTGTCCTCCTGGCCTTTGGGAAACTGGTAGATTTGGACGCAGAGCATTTTGCTTCATTAAGACAATAAGGTTCTTTGTAATAACTGCTCTTAATATTAGATGACGCTGATAAAACCGTAGGTAATTTTTTTATTCACCCATATCCCATATGAGTAAACCAAACCTATTAGGACATGTTTTATAAGAGACAGTAATATCACGTAAACACAACGTATTATAACCATTTAATCACTATAAAAAAACGATTGAGATTTATGTAGATTTTTCCAACAGATCAAACAATTTCTTACGTGGGACTATTTTCCAAATAACCTTTAAAATTTACTTAATTGGTTTGTATTCTCTACACCACAATGAATTTCTCTAAAATGTGGTCATGATCATTAATAACGTTAGCATAAGTATCTTAAGTAATCTATTAATAGTATTATTGAAACAAAGGGTCAAAAATATGTGAACACGAAATTGAAGTGCGTATGGCAGTTAATAGTACATTACATACCTAGGGAGGTGAATTATGCGATCTGGGGCGGGTTATTCCCACTAGTTACCACCAAGTTGTTACCAGTGGTAACTACTGGGATTTTTTTTCCCACCTTTTACCACTGGTAACTACTGGGAAAAATAATTCCCAGTAGTTACCACCAACTTGGTTTAGTGGTAACTACTGGGAATTTTTATTCCCAGTAGTTACCACCAAAATTTTGTTAGAGTTAAATACTAATAAAAAAACAGTATAAATAGTATAGTATATATATATATATATATATATATATATATATATAACAAAAATTGTCAGTAGTTACCACCAAACAGAGTTGGTGGTAACTACTGGGAATTATTTTTCCCAGTAGTTACCAGTGGTAAAAGGTGGGAAAAAATTCCCAGTAGTTACCACTGGTAACAACTTGGTGGTAACTAGTGGGAATAACCCACTGGGGCTTTACGAATTACCGCCCGTGGTTTGTCTAAAGTTTTACGTCTTGCCTTGGCCAGGAAGTGATATTTTGTCCTCGCGTAGGTGACGTAAAATAATTTTGCCCCGTGGCAAGGTACCTACAAAGTGTAGACCTTGACTCTACCGGAATGTGAGAATTAAATATAAAATAAATCATTATAAGAAACTTAGAAATCAATGTTGATTTATGACCATGACCACGGTGACATGTGATTGTATAAAAATATTCGAGTAATGTATAAAAGTTTGAAGGCAAACGGGGTCAACCTTTGCAGTATAAAACCATAGATTCATATTAACTATACATCCAGGTAAGTAATAGGCTCATATGTCATCCACCGTCTCAATTCCGTGGACATATTTACTATACGTTAATTGGCTGTAGAGATTTTAATGGCAGTTTCGGTTATCTAGCCAAATACCAGACTAGGCAACCACATAACTGAGGTACAGAGTTGGTAATTGGTAAAATAATTATGGAGTGCTTTTCTGGTTGGCAGCTTAGTTTTGAGGCTAAATCTAGTTAAAGTAATGAATTTACTTAACATAATACAAACCAGCCGCACTCAGGCAAGTCTTCAACCAGTCATAGTTAAGCATAATAACTTCTTAGCAACCAACTTAGGTAAGTGGCTTATTTTTACATTTATAGACTATCCATGAAATTGATTCGAAAAAAAGCTAGAATAATTAACCTAAGAAAATTTCCAAGTAATATATAACACAATATGCTGCCATATCACATAGATTAATTTACCGTACTTCAAAATTCACACTGCATCAGACATCTTACAACAAGTCTCTTCTAATCGGGACAAAAATTGCGTACGTTAAGTTCTAAAGTAGGTACATTGCGTGGCCAAAGCTGGGCACAATCTCTTCTAATTCTTATTTGGCTGTGATCCGAAATCGATGTAAAATTTAAGAATCTAACCCCAGCACCTTAAGGAATATGAGTACCTATTTATATTTTATATCCAGGAGATTACGTAAGGCGCTAGACAGACTTGTAGGTTCAGTATCGATACGGCACACTGTATTTATTACTTTTATTAGTTTCGATTCCTTACTGCTAAGTCAGGAAAAGGCCTAACGTGGTGAAAGAAAAAGTTTTGAGTAGGTACAAGCACTACGTTTTGACATCTCACATTTTGCCAAACTTTACACCACAATGGCTATATCAATTTTTGCTCCGATGTCAATAAACATAACCAACCTGGATGCATAGTCATATAGTATTAGCCTAACGGTGAATTAATACTGGCACCCTGTAACCAGTACAGTACCACACAAGTATTCTGACAAAATCAAACAATAAGGCCCAGAGCGTTCACTCTAGTTGCCGCAACACAGAACTTTCACAACGACTTTCATTTGCCAGATGGGTAAAATTAGGGGTAAAGATGACATGTATCCAGCATTCAAACTATTAGACATGAGTACAGTAACAAAAGCAGATTAATTAGAAAACTAAGTACCTTAAAACTTCCTAAAAATAATACAGAATAACAACTATGGTCCAATTAGACAAATATTATGACTAAAACCTGTTTTATTCAGGTCATAAAAGTCACACCTAGTTGTTTATAGTAGAGTATATGATAACGATTACCCTAGCCATCAACGAAAGTAGTACTTCCATGTAACTGAAAGAAAATTTAGGACCAGAGTAAAAAAAAATATAGTAAACAATATAGATGAATAGACATGACATCTCGTGGAAATGATATGACTTGTAAAGTTCTGCGCAGCGAGCGCGCCGGGCCGACAGTACCATACGCAAAGGAACAGTTCTGTACGATACAACTAGACATGGGTAACTCCGGAGTGATAGATGAAAAAGATATATATCTTTCTCGTTTCATGAATCGCTCTTCTTGTCTTTACGAATCCGAATGTATCAGTATATCCGTACGTCTCACTCCCTCGGCGACGATTTATGAAAGCGATAAGCGAAGTCTCGGTCGCGCATCGACCGAAGTAACACGAACGAGCGACAGCGGTCGTTCGGACGGATTCGGACGCGTCATTATAATTAACTACTCTCTCATGACTCAAAGTCAGCAAGTGCCGATGTTGCGAGCGGGACGACTGTTACACACGGATATAAAGATATAAAAGAGTGATACATATTCCAATGATAAAAAGATATATATCAATCTTTTCCCTCTACTGACACATTTCGCCCATGTCTAGATACAACTAGTCACTACCACTTCACTTGTACTCCTCGTCGGCCTCGAAGTCGCCGACATCCTCGACCTCCTGCGGGGCCGCTTGGACTAGGCCTAGCGGCCCCTTTTTGTACGCCGTCATCTCCTGCGGACAATGAAAATAATCAAATGAAAACGTATATTCTATGCCTACCTCATTTTTAATGTATAATTTCTGGATCTATCTGGATCTATAAATTCTGCATCTCTCGATCTTACAAAACATGTAATTCTAGTGATACTGCATGATAAGAAATAGTATTAGTACTTAGAAATAGAATTATAATAATTATTGTTTTCAATTATCGTATTATAATAATGCATGTTTGTCGAAGCAAACATTAAATATTGTAAAATTTAAAATCTTTATCTACGCAATTTATAAATAATATAAAATTTTATGTACCTATGTAGTGAAATGTAAATTTCTTTTTGAGAAAATAAAAAAATCTTTAACCCGATATAGAATTGTCGACGCGCCTAATAGAGGCCTCGGACGACCAGAGGACTGGCCACTATTTCGCACAGCAAATTAGTATCGCTATACAGCGAGGAAACGCAGCCAGCCTTCTAGGCACCCTGCCCGTTGACGGCGATTTAGGGCAAATTTTTTACTTGTAGCATAGTAGTAGGTTTAGTAAGTGTTATTACTTATGTTGTTTTTTTTTTGTTTTGTGTGTTAATAAAAAAAATGAAAACAGTAGAAAGAGAAACCCGTATACGTTTTTTTTTAACAAACAGCCTCTCACCCTAAATGTACAACTACGGGGTGAAGGTACGTAAAAAAATACGAATGGTTAAGAACCACTGTTATATTGCAGCAAAAACAGCAAAAAACAAAAGGGTTCCGACTCAGCTACACGCTTCACTCTATTGAGCAAAGCACTGATATTCTGCCGGAACCCAGATCACGTTACAGTTGGGTAAATATTATGGTAAAAAGTACGGTACTGTAAAAAGTGTGTAGTTTAGTGGTGTTAAAATGTTCCGGAATAAAATACATAAATAAAACGAAAATAAGAAATACAAAGTGGCTCAAAATCTCCTATTATCTCGTGTCTATTTGCACGATAGGGCACCAATACTTTAGTGTTAAAATTTTATATTGGTACGGTATTTTTCTGTTTTTCCTTTACAGTGAGTGGATCACCTTACCCTGTCATATCTCGCCTTGTCCTGCTCGGAGAGCGCCTCGTACTTGGACTTGGCCTCGTACTTGGACTTGGCCTCCGGCTCGGCGGCGGCCCAGCGCCGGCCGAGCTCCTTGGCGATGTCGCCCATCGAGTACTCGGGGTTGTTCCTTTACAGTGAGTGGATCACCTTACCCTGTCATATCTCGCCTTGTCCTGCTCGGAGAGCGCCTCGTACTTGGACTTGGCCTCCGGCTCGGCGGCGGCCCAGCGCCGGCCGAGCTCCTTGGCGATGTCGCCCATCGAGTACTCGGGGTTGTTGGCCTTCACCTTCGAGCGCTCGTCGTTGCAGAACCAGAAGAACGCAGACCTGTTGGACGGACAACTTCAGTGATACCACAATAGGCTACATGACTAATTTTCATTTATGGTATCAATCTATCGGGTTTGTTTTTAGGATCAAATGTCTATATGGGACCCATTGCATTAAAGTAACACAAAAGTCAGAAATTGTAGTCAAAGGCCGACAGTCGCACTTCACTCGCGAAACGCCCTATACAAAACGAGAAGGGAACGTGACGTCAAGGTCTCTGGGAGCCCATCTTGTAGTATGGACAAAACAAGAAAATTGCGTTTTTGTCGGTGAAATATTGCGTTTATGTATATAGTTGCTATACAATATTTTTTTGGATGAAATGTAAGGAATCGAATGGTACCCTTACTTTTATCGTTTTTGGAAGTTAAAAAAAAACTTAAATTTTGAAACTTTCGGGTCCTCTATTTTTGTAATTTTTCAATATTTTATTTTAATATCCACATTATTGTGATAAATTGCTCGTTTGCTAGATTTTGTTATAAAATTCAACATGTGTCATGATCCCTATAACACTTTCATTTCGAATCTTAGTTTAGTAACTTTATTTTTGAGTTTAATTGCAGTGAGACGCCTCATTCGGTTCTCGTATGTTTCTTTTCTCTTAATGAATGTGTTAATTATAAAGGATTCTGACTCTTGGAGACCCTATACATCTCTAAGGATAATTTGATAAACTGTTATATTATAGTTCTGACACTTAGAGACATTTACACCTCTAAATAACTTTAGATTTTATTTTTTTCCATGTATCTGTTTTATTTATTTTTAATTTTATTATTACAGTTTTTTATGTAATTCGACATTAGGAGACCTTATACATCTCTAAGTAATTGTAATATGTTAGTTTGATTTGGTAGTTGCAGTTGTATTTTATAATTGTTGATGTATTTTTTTTTTGCTTGTATGTAAATTCAATGTTGACGTGTAAAAGTGTTCTTGTGGCTTATTTGCTGAATAAATGTTGAAGTTTGAAGGTATTTTAAAATATGAATATAAAAGTATAGTATTTACAAAGCAATACCATAAACGCATTATAAAAAACCTAACCTAGTCAACCGGCGGTCAGGGCCACAGAGATTAACCGACGTACTATAGCGCCGTGTCTAAGATTACCGATACCGCCTTCTGCATCTATTTGTTTATTTTTATAATTACTTGCAGTTATTTATTGTAAAGCGGCACGGTAGACCTCGTTGGAGACGGTGGGACAAGCTTAATGCCTTTCATAAAGACCGGTGGCACAGGGCGGACACGCCATACATCAAAAAAACGGCCAAGTGCGAGTCGGACTCGCCCATGAAGGGTTCCGTATTTAGGCGATTTATGACGTATTAAAAAAAAACTACTTGCTAGATCTCGTTCAAACCAATTTTCGGTGGAAGTTTACATGGTAATGTACATCATATATTTTTTTTAGTTTTATCATTCTCTTATTTTAGAAGTTAAGGGGGGGGGGGGGGGGGACACACATTTTACCACTTTGGAAGTGTCTCTCGCGCAAACTATTCAGTTTAGAAAAAAATGATATTAGGAACCTTAATATCATTTTTGAAGACCTATCCATAGATACCCCACACGTATGGGTTTGATGAAAAAAAAAATTTTGAGTTTCAGTTCGAAGTATGGGGAACCCCAAAAATTAATTGTTTTTTTTCTATTTTTGTGTGAAAATCTTAATGCGGTTCACAGAATACATCTACTTACCAAGTTTCAACAGTATAGTTCTTATAGTTTCGGAGAAAAGTGGCTGTGACATACGGACGGACAGACAGACGGACAGACAGACAGACATGACGAATCTATAAGGGTTCCGTTTTTTGCCATTTGGCTACGGAACCCTAAAAATGATTTGCGTTTATATGTGTGCGCGGCACGTCTGTACACGCGTCATTGAGTTTCTGACGGAATCCTGACGGAATCTCAGTAGAGCGACTTACGCACACATTCATGTCGCGGCCTGTCGCGGGCGAGGTAATCCGAGTCGGGGCGGGGCGGTGCGTGTCCGTTCTGTATGATAATACTATTACTTATTCTGTGCCGGTGGGAGACTTCACGGCATAGGGATACGTGGAAGAAAAAGGAACTTTGTCCAACAGTGTGTCTCGCAAAATAAATAAAATAATTTGTTGTTACAGCGGCAGCATTAAAATTCTTTCAGAAAATTATAACTTATACATACATTGTATATTTGTCAACAAGTTTTTGTCATCTGTGTTTGTCATAAATAAATGTATTTTCTTTCTTTCTTTCTTTCTAAAATGGTTCTTGAGATAGAGCTTGCTGACAGACCGACGGAGGGACAAATTAATCTGTCAGCTCCCACGGCTCATATATGAGCCAGAACGCTTATGGTGACGTCATATCGTGGGATTCGACAGGTTAAGCTTAGTAATAGGGTTCCTTTGGATACTGAACCCTAAAAATTTATGTTCCTCTAAAACAATTCTATTATCTCTAAATAAAACAACTCTTTTTACGTTTTGTTCATTTAAATACATCCCGACGTTTTGAACCCTTTACAGCATTCATGGTCAACAGGAGTCAGCAAAGATCTATTAAATATTACAATACCGATACTCATAAAATAGTTCTATATCATCAGCGAGTATGTAACTGACATATCTCAAACTAACTGTATACCTAAATACCTACGGCAAAATTTCCAGCCTCGTCAACAGTAATATTGTCTTATATAGTTTACAGTAAGGGCCACCCCACATCTAGCGTCTTTCGAGCGTCGGCGTCTCGTCGGCGTCTACAACTCTATGGCCCTGCTCGACGCAACGTCGACGCAACTGCGCAGCGACGTCAATTTCCATAGCGCTGACCGACGCCGACGCTCGAAAGACGCTAGATGTGGGGTGGCCCTAAAAAGTGACTGTCTATACTATAACAAGTGACGTGACCATAAACTCACAGCGATCGCTTCGGCGCGTTGGGGTCCTTGTACTGCTGGCGGCGACGGCCGCGGCCGATCTTCACGTCCTTTGGCGGCACGTAGCTCTGCATCTCTAGGTCGTACCGCCTCTTGTCCCCCTCTGCCATCTCGTGGAACCTCTGCTTCTCCTTTTCTGACATCGTCTGCCAAGGAAATTTTGTTTGTCTCTCTAAGTAAGTATACAGAGTTCCCGCAATGAGCCGTGTGGGGCACAGAACATACGCAATGCGACGAAATTAAAAACACGTACTAACATTCCTGAAGATATATCAAAAACAACTTACGTAATTTATTAGGGTTAATTGTTGCCCACCAAGCCTTGGTGGAGAACAACAATACGTCTACGGATTTGACGTGGCACTTGAGACTTTTTAGAAGTATGCAGAAATGAAAATTGAAGGGACAAAAAATAATAGCACTGTCTCTGCTACTCCCACTGAAAGTTCCAAAACACCATCTCGTTCGCTCATCTCTCCTCTCCCCTTGTCAGGCCCAATTACAGTATTGTTTACATATCTACCTGATATTACTGCGCTCATCAGGGTCTTGTGTCATTTGTGTACCTAACTATACTCTTAAGTACTTGGAAAACCTAATAAATAAATACAATACAATACAATACAGCTAAAATACTTACATTCCACCGCTCCGCACACTTCTTCGAGAAGGCAGCGAACACAACATTCTCATCGGGGTGTTTCTTCTTATGCTCCTCGCGACAGGTTTGCACGAAGAAGGCGTACGCGGTCATGCGACCGCGCGGCTTGTTGTATGCGCGTGCGCGCGGCATTTTCGCGACGGTCTTGTTCGCCGACTGCGCTATTAACGCCTGCTGTTGCTGCTGGGCTTGCTGCTGCAACTCCTGGCGAATAATACATTTATTTAAGTATAGAATAATGCGACTCCACAGTCAAACAAATGTAGTTTTGTGGAGCTTTGTCCTTAACAAAAAAGTTGTAACTTTTGTGTAATAAATAACTAAAATAAAATAATAAAAATTATAAAAAAGTATTTGTCAGAAAAATCATGTAGCTTCCAAGGGGCACTAATATTGACGCTTGTTGGTCTCATATCGTCTTTGATCAATTATATGTATATGTGATCAAAATAGTAATATGATTTTTCAAACCTCTATGTGAAAAAGAACAGCGCAAAAAAATTGCACTTACTTGTAATGTTGAAGATTGTTGTTGCAATGCAGCCTGTATTTGTTGTTGCTGTACAGCCTGCAAGTGGTCCTGCAGTGTTTGCTGCTGTTGCTGCAATGACTGGGCAACTTGTTGTTGCAATACAGCTTGCGCTTGTACAAGGGCCTGCGCTTGAGCTTGGCTCAATGTCTGCTGTAAAGTCTGTTGCAGCTGTTGCTGCTGCTGTTGTTGCTGCTGCTGCTGCTGTTGTTGTTGTTGCTGCTGCTGCTGTTGTTGTTGTTGCAGCATCTGCTGCAATGATTGTTGTTGATTTTGCTGCTGTTGCTGTTGCAAGGTTTGCTGCAAAGTCTGTGCTTGCTGCAACTCCTTCCTCAAGTTCAGTTGGATGAGCTGCTGTATCTGGCCCTGCTGTTGTTGTATGGCCTGATTCTGCTCCTGCGACTGCAAGGACTGATGGCTCTGAATACCATTTGCCTGCTGTGCGCCCTGCTCCGGATCTGGACTTGACTGGTTCTGGGACTGTAACAATGAAAAAAAACACATAATTCAATGTATTTTTTTTATTTGGAGAATTTAAAGAGGTTAATTGTGATAATACCTTTCGGGTAATACACTATATATACTTAAACAATCAATATACCTAAAGTCTATTTTTTTATTCCGTAGACTGAAATGACAGTTAATTGTATGAACATGAAATGTCATTTCATACTATTAACTGTCATTTCAGTCTACCGAATAAAAAAATAGACTTTAGAGGTCATTTTATTGTCTTAAAATACATTAAGAATATAGCAAAAATAATCCATAATTCCATTTGAAACTTTGAAGATTATTGTCAGTAAAAATAATTCAATCACATTATAATGTGAAACATAAATATTGTGATAGTCTGATGTATGTGTTTAATTTAAATGCTTATTTTAGGTAACTACTCGTACATCAAAACATTCAAAAGAGAGAGTGGACTGAGAAATTGAACTAACTTTGAATATAGAGGGTTTTTAAACTTTTTATTACTTCATGAGCATAGGTAATATAGTGCGTGGGCCCTGTACCATGAGCAAATGCTTAAAAGTCTTAAAACATATATTGTAGTCCTCAAATAATAAAACTTTTATCTAACATCTTTTAAAAATTACAAGTCTTTAGATTTCCTATTTTTCATTACTATTATAGCCTCTTTATTCCCATAACTTTTCAAATTATTTAGTTAGCAATTTTAATTTTAGATTTGGTTAAAAAATATATTTTTATGCTATTGTTGTTTTAGTTGAATTTCTCATTTCTTGGGGTTTAGGTAAAGGCCTCCTCCCATTTCTTCCATAAATATCTGTGTTTGGCGTTGTACATCCAGTTTTTTCCTGCAACCTCTACTATGTCATTGGTCCAACGCTTGACAGGTTTACCAGCTTTCCTCTTGGCTGGTAATGGTCCTTTCCATCTTGTTGTTAATGTTGTCCATCTGTTATCTGTATACCTTGAGATGTGTCCTGCCCATTGCCATTTGAGCTTTAAGGCTTGTGTGAGCACATTTTTTACGTTAGTGTTACTTCTTATAGTTTCTTTTTTTCATACAAATTAAATATTATTTTCAATGTATGCTAACTTCACTGTAAGTAATTGACATTGCTTGTCACTTTACAAAATTCGCAATACAAGTAGCAATACATTAAAAGTATATTGGATCTTGGATTAACTTTAAAGTGTACTAAAAACAAAATAAAATGTTGGTCAGTTTGAGGAGTACAATCTACAGTTTAATTTACTGCTCCTGTTACTGGGCCCACCCAGTATGATAAATGAAAACATTTTTACAAGCTTTTTATTAACTTGCAATGTATGTTTAACTTGTAACTATATTTGTATGGGTCAAATCTTGCAAGTTAAATTTGACCAACTACCCAACTTCCAAAGAAGCTGAAAGTTTGCATACATATGTAAGTCGGGTGACAATGCAATATATCATCTATCCACCATTGCCCTGTGAATAGATGAACTCTGTAATTAAACAACGAAACCTAATTGTGTTTGGGGATTTTAGAATTGTCTCGATGAGTATTCATTGTCTGTGGGAAGAAAAGTACAGTTAGCGGCAAAAGCTTGTACCCAGAAAGAATTTTTTTCAAAAAACAAATTAAAGCTGGCCACACACACTAGGTTTTGCGTGTCGGTTTTGCTTGTGCAAGCAAAACCAACAGGCACGACCGAGTTTCATAGGGCACACACACGTAACGACAAACCTGCACAAACTCTCAGTTCAAACCATCATGGCACCGGTAGCGGTCGTTGACGTCGACGCAATATCGCTATTAGGTTTATATTTCGTCAGCCATACACGCATACAAACCATGAATCCACTCCACACTTAAAAAATAATAAAACTGGCCAAGTGCGAGTGGGACTCACGCACGAAGGGTACCGTACCATTATCTATAAAAACGGAAAAAAAATCATGGGAGCCCCACTCCGACTCGCACTTGGCCGGTTTTTTAGTGTTTGTTGTACTAGAGGCAACAGAAATAGATCATCTGTGAACATTTCAACAGTCTAACTAGCATAGTTCATGAGATACAGCCTAGTGACAGACGGACGGATGGACAGTGGAGTCTTAGTAATAGGGTCCCGTTTTACCCTTTGGTTACGGAACCCTAAAAATCTACTAAAAATCCTCTACAATTGCATTTCGTTTGCGAGACGACTTTGTTGCACGGTGACTTGCGACCTATCCCCTCGGCAATCACTGGATAACTGAAGCCTATCAAGCCTGCCAGCCACACACGTTCAGTTATACCTGCGCAAGCGAAGTGCGCAAGCACAACCGACAGGCAAAAAATATAAATTTTGATATTTTCAATTTTGCTTGCGCAGGCAAGGAGTTTGCTTGCGCAGGCAAGGAGTCATGTCATACACACGTTCAGTTATGCCTGCACAAGTAAACTGTGCAGGCATAACCATCGGTTATAACCTAGTGTGTGTGGCCGGCTTAACACTGCGTTTGTTTATCATCCGTTCATTTGTTTAAGTATTTTAATACAGGTATTCTTTTGTTTCTACTTAGTGGCACAATTTATGACAAACATTTGTTAATTTTAACAATTCAGAGGCTAAAAAGCATTATTGATTGATAAATAATATTGGACCATCTTAAACAAATTGACACGGTATACATACAGTGGGACTACTGTAAGCTCAATAAGGCTTGTGTTGTGGGTACTAGACGTATAAATATGTTATGGCAAGTTATAAGACACCTGCTTTTTATTTCACATTATATGTAGGTGGAGCCCAACTCTACAATGAAGTTTTTTTTTCCATTTGCGATTTTCAAATCGCACGTAGCATCGAAAATCTATTGGTACATAGGTACGTCGGTTCTAACCTATCCAATGAAAATACCTACCTAATGTCCTACCGCCTAAGATGCCGAAAGTCCTATAATCCTCGCCTTTCGATACTTCTATAAATAGGTAATTACTACAAAGATATGATTACACATACAAAACACATTATTCACGATGTTATAGTAGAATTCTATTAGGTAAATTATGATAAGAACTAAAAATGTAGGCAACTGAAACTACTCAACTGTTCTTGGAGGATACCAACTAAAATTAGACAACTGTTAGATACATACCATTGTACTAATTATCAAATAAAGACACGTAGTGGATGAACTATATTCCATTTCGCACACCACCTTATACACCTTTGCCGTTACTTGGATCCTATCCTATTAAGAATGGAAGAATTGGAAGAGTTAAATAAAGTTGCGGGTACTTACTCAATTATTTTTCAAGTCCACGGTTCTGTTTTGGGTTTTGGAGGCCATATAAATCATATACAGGATAGGATACTAGGTTTTTTTTTGTAATGGCATTTATACTGGGTCAACCTAATCTTGTCAGTAAATAGGAACAAAAATCTATACTCATCCTTTTCTTTCGGGTGCTAGTAGTAGTGTAAGACAAAGATAGTATGATTATCTCTGTCTATGTTTGAAATGGAACAGTCCTTTGACACACTATACTAAAGTAGCCAGTGTCATGTCCATGTATTAAACCGAAATTTTAGAATTTAGAATGAGAGAATAATAGTTGCTGATTCCATAATTTGTATATATCAAAGTTTCAATTTATTAAGTTCACAGAAAGAAACTACTGCTAAAAATAGATAGAACTACTAGGTTTGATTGGCAAGCTGTCACGAGTGTCAGTCACATATACTATAGAAAAAAAATACATTATCAGTCGACATTTAAAATGAAAATTACCGTAAGTGCAAAATGTGTTTTGTGAGTGAATGGAATTAAATGAATGATGCAATAAATGAATATCCAGTGAATGAATGGTAAATAACACCTGTAAAACTGTAGCTTTATAAAAAATAGTGACTTAATGTACCTAATTAGAGTTTTTTTACAAAAATATTCATTTTAGATTAGGTACCTAGTAAATTCTTATTCAAATTGAAGCGAAGGAAGGTACGTGCGGCTTATGCGGTTTATTTCATCAAATTCTAAATTTCTCTACCGCATACCTACCTAATATGTATTTTTAATATAATAATCTTATTGAAAATAAAATAAAATTTACATCTGCGTCCGTTCGTAATGTTAAAAAGGGCAATGCCTTAATATAATGCACTTCCGTTAAACCAGTCCCTACGTGTGTGCCCAATGCCACTTGCAACAATAATCACAACAAAATACGGGTTTCAAGTGCCTTCGGGACCTTCCTGTTTTGCAATAGAAAAATATTGTAAATAATGAATTACATTACGAATACTACTTTAATTTTTTCTGAGACATGTATGCTTTAGTATGCTTTTTCGTCAAACGCTTTCGTTGTTTTGGTATTTGATGCAGAGACAAAAAATACTTATTTTATTTATATAAATATGTACATTCGATTATATTTACACACACTTACATAATATTAAATTGGTTTGTAGATTTTAGAAAATCAGTCAACACAACACAAACAATTCAACAAAATAAATGAAGATGATTTACCGCCGGAGAAGACGCCTGTTGGTGAGAATCAACTGATCCTGATGCATACCACCAAGACTGTTGTGGAGATTCTTCTCTGTTATTAGAGCCAGATACAAGGCGGTAATCGTAACTAGATGTAGAGTTATCAGCGCCATTATTTGAAAACCCTCCAGTCATTTTATACGTGTATAACTGATGCGTTGCAGCAGCTGTGCTTCGTGCAATTTCCTCATTTATTTGTTGTTGTTGCTGTTGCTGCTGCTGCTGTAGATCCCCTGCGCTTCCAGGCCACCACGAGGCCTCATCGCGCGCACCCCAAGCGCCCCCCGTCGCGCCCCGATCCCCCATTTTACAATTGCCGCTTTAGGCTGACCAGTTTCTTTATCCTTCCTTGCGGCTACAAAATGATTATTGTGTTCTTGAAATTGTACCAACCATGTCCCTTTCTTAATATATAAATCCTTGTACGTATACTTCACACAAATTCGTTACCAAAAGGGTCTTATGTTTTTAGTGAATTCACTCTCACTTTTAACAGAAAACCTTGATTAGCACAAAAACTCAATATTGCCATGAGTATCACATAAAATATAAGTCCATTTACAATGTTTAGCAGTTATATATAGCAAATTCTTGCGTGATCTTTAATCAAAAAGCTGCCGGCTTTAAGTTCTACATACAATCCACGCGCGTACGTTTTGTCTTCGTTCCTTCGTACTTTAAGTCAATACAGTTGGCAACGTCGCATAACGAGACGCTAAACAAGTGCACACTGGCGCCCCCAACGCGCAGCGGCTACACGGAAAACATTCGAATATACACGAAGAGAGACCGACTGCGCACGAAGTGGCAACGAAGCTCGTCCAGTAACCGGTCAATAAGACGATTAGCGCAGCTACGGCGATCCGCGTCGGTACTGAAGTCCTTTTGTTTTTATTTACGTCATTATAATTATATATTATTTTCGTAACTCCAGTCCAGTATAAGCTAAGACTTCATAAATTATACGAATGAAATGCATATTCAGGCTTGTAACTAGATTTTACGTATTCTGTGAACTTAAATAAAGGATATTATTATGAGTCACAAATGGAAAGGCTAATGTTGGATATAGTATCAACATTACATATGATATACATAACCAGTTAGGATAAGAATCCAATTAATGTTTTTAGTATTTATTTCTATAGTGTATTCATTCTTTCATTATGTCGTAATATTTTATCATTTCAAAAACTTGTTTATTATATCTGTATTTATATTGAAAAAACACACTCTATTATATTATAAGTAAGTAAGTCAAAGTCAAAAAAAGATTCTTTAACATAGCAATATGGCTTGAACTTTTGGAAGAGCTAAATCGAGGATGACTTCAACAATAGTTTGCGCTGCTGTCACATATTACTGTACTATTAAAAAAATATGAAGCTAAACTATACCAACTAAGGTGAGGCCCGTGGCAAATTCATCAAATGGGGACAACAGAGTCTTGTACTCACTCATTTGGTCAAATTGGAGCTCCTCTGGGGCCAGGGGCCTGTGGCATTTGAGTCAATAGACCCTTAGCCCTATCAATTAAGTTTTGCATATCTGTTCTTTTAAGTTGATTTCATATGGTCAATATTCTCTTTTATAATAGTTTTTTTTCTTTATATGTCATGACTCCGTTTCTCTTTGTTCATGTTCCTTTGAACCATTTGTTGAAATGAAATGCTGTTGACTGGTATACATATATACTTACTCGTATCTTGTTTAGATATCTAGTACTGATAAACTACATGGGTCTTGTATCTTCGGCTTTTTTCGATTACAAAGCCTTTCAGATTTTTATTGTTTCTACGAACAATGCGACTGCCAACAGATTAGACAAGAAGAGTATTTCGAACTAGTATTTTATAGTGGTAGCATTTCAAGAGATTTGTTGTGAAACTGCTCTAAAGCACTACTGTAAATCATCGTTTTTTTTTTGGTTTTTTATGTCTTACCACAATTCCATTTCTCATGCTCTGAAAGAGAATCATTGTTGTTCTAAAAAGTGCGCAGAAAATGATACGTTTCTGCACTAGTGCATTTTACTTTCCACGTACTATTTATTTCATTTTTTATACAATTCCCATCCTGATATGTCACTCCCCATTCCATAAATAACGATACTTTTACCTAAATGGTAAATTGAAAGTGCCCTCAAGAAATACTATACTTAGTCATGTTTAAAAAATGTATTTTGCTTTTCTCGTATTCGAAATGAAAAGTACAGTGTTTAACTCGGGTGAAAGGCATCATTTCATCCCTTGGTTAACAATCTACTATTTTTCAACATTATCTAAATACGTATCTTATTTTAAAAGTAACTATTTTGAAAATAGTTGCAAAACATGATAAACGTAGCAAGCAATGTTTGCTTTTTATTATTCCAAATACCAACGTCTAGTCAGTCTGTAATGAGCGTAATGTGGTGAGGTGGCTATGTAAGGTCGGTTTTGGATATCGAGATATTTTGTCATTTTTGACTTTAGAAATAAAATATAACTACGGTGAAAAAAAAAAAAAAACATACATTTTTTAAATTCTTTTTCACCGTTCAGGTACATACCTGCTTCAAGTATTTACAGTAAATAGATTAAAACCAATGCATTTTATCCAAACATAAAACAAATATTATTGTGCCATTCATTTGACGGCCTCCGTAGCCTAGTCGGTAGTGACCCTGCCTACGAAGCTGGAGGTCCCGGGTTCGAATCCCGGTAAGGGCATTTATTTGTGTGTTCATCACAAATATTTGTTCCTTAGTTATGGATGTTTTCTATGTATTTAAGTACTTATATGTATCTATATATTATATATATCGTCGTCTAGTACCCACAACACAAGCCTTATGAGCTTACCGTGGGACTAGGTCGATTTGTGTAAGATTGTCCCATAATATTTATTTATTTATTTTATTTATTTATTTATTTATTCATTTATTAACTACGATGATTTAGGCGGGGAGGGTCCTATTTTTTCTTACAAGGTGGTGTGACGGAGTCTTGATAGTTCTTAGGTATTTAGATCACATAAGTACCCAAAGTTAAGATTTTACTTTGGAAAAGCGCGAACTGATCACAATCTTAATATGTACGTACCTAATGATGAGTTATAATGAAAAACTTTAAAATAAAATCAAAGTTCACTATTACCAAAAATATATTAATTACTAGTACGAGTACCTACATATCATCGATTTTTTGAAACATAAAATAGAAATAAACCACGCGTGTATTCACTTTTCCGTTTAGATTCTTACGTAATAAATATTAAACAGGGGGGACGGACCAACTTATTCTAATTTTTTCTTACATAGGGGTGGGCGGTGGGAGGAAGTCAAAAACTGGCCAATATATAAAGGTATGTGAGCCTATGTCCAAATTCCTTAGCTTAACTAAAACTCAACTTTTTTACCATTACTAATTAATCATTTAAACGTTAATCATTTATGTAATTACAATTAGGTACCTATATGAAAAAAGATTTAATATCCAAAAGTTACCACTGGAAATAACTGGAACGAAATATTTTCAATTTATCGTGCACCGGTGACAACTGATAATGAAAAATGGCAATTAAAACATATGTATTCGTGAAAAACATACATATTCATGTGATTGGTACCACGCACATATAGTAGAAGAAAAACAAATAGGATGTATTTGAGTACAAATAGGTTTTTTTTAGTAGAACCCAGTGGCAAGTGTGGTTTTTTATACTATTGTTTGTATATCTATGCAATATATTACTTGCCCACACTATCACACACACACCTGACACACCACACCATCGTAATAAAAAGAGATGTCTAATTTAGATGCATTAATGTCGTCAAAGAGGTCATCACATGAAGCTCAAAAGTCTCACAACGACCTTTGCTGAAACTTACTGAGCAACCGGGTGGTGACGACGCAAAAATAAATTAGACAAGCACTAGAAAATCTCTACTATTTAGCAATAACATTATTTGAATGGCCACGTGATATGAGGCAACATCAGTTGCCATAACTGCATGCTTGCTTATCAAATAATAATCATATTTTAAATCAAAATGTGTACTTATATAGTAAAACAAACAACAATGCTAAAAACCATTATACGAGTGTTGGTGATTCAAGGTCATTGTGTATTTTGTTTATATCAGGCAATATCGTGCTGAGCTGAGCACTTGACTTCTTGTCTCTATGGTTAAAATAATGTAATAGTGTGTCTTTTTGTGATATGATATAAATGCTATAACACCGAAACCGAATTATAAATAGTAAAATATTTGCATACGTATTAGAATTTAATAAGATATTTGTAAACAAATATTTTGATTAATATATAATCGCCTGGGTCGCCACATAAACCCTTGCATGCACAATAATAGGTCATAATATATGTCAACACAACACATTGACGGATAACTACTTACCTACAGAGCTGTCATAGATATAGTGTCACTTTACTTCGGCAGCCATTTGCTTACAAAATTAGAATGTAGAACTATAAATATCGCTTATAATCCGACATTATTACATCGTGGACGTTACATACTACCACCGTGACCACCACTTTTTAAGGTTTGATGAAAATAACGATATTAAAATTAAAAAATAGAAAAACTCACCAAGTATGTGTATATTACGAACGAGCACACGATTTCAGCGCTTATTACGTAGGGAACTTCGCGTTTGTCGTAAGTGAATACATGAGCAGACAATGTCAGCGGCAATTCAGTCCAATTGGTCAAAATTAAATATCCCGCCACGCTGCAGCCAATCACGTAGGCGGCGTTGGCTTTATTTTTTGTTTATAGTTACATAAATATAGCTACGTCGACTGACATTGCATCTATGCACACATTCACGCACAATACGAACGATCTGTTTTCCAGCAAGCGCTCATTTCGTAAGCCGGGCAAGACAGAAAGAGTAATTTCATTTACGGCCTTGTTGTCCGTGTGCGCTACGTTGTTCATTGTGTTGACAGTTGAAAAACGATTGACGCGAACGAATGGCTAAAAGCTAAAGCGATCGGTGCGAAAGTCAGTGTAGTCGCAGTATAGTCGTAGTCGGTGGCAGATTTTCACTTTTCTTTAAATATTTAAAAACACTATTATATAAAAAAAAATACGGACATCATTTTATCAATTCGCATTGAGAGAGCCAAATAAAACTTGTGAGTCTTGTGATCATTTTGAAATATCCTCTGTATTTGTTGTGTACGGCAGTGATGGACCTTTCGATGATGTTGAGGAATTTCTGCCTCCGGATGGTGATTCTGGTGTAAAACCGTTTCTGCGGCGGTTCATTGTGATGAATCTGCTGTTATACATCGAAGAAATGATTTGTGTTGTTGCAAATCATAACCTCAATTGCGCGTCTTTGTGAATACGTCGATTCGTCGTCAATCCCCTGCGCGACGTCTATAACTGAAGGAAAGTTTATTCTTTATATATGATTCAACGCGAGTATCAAATGAACAACGGGTTTAGTACAGGAGAAGAAGATTCTCGAGGAAACTCCGACCAAATATGTTGCCTTGTGGATGATAGCGATCGGTGCAGGCGATCCGCTGGCAACGCGGCGTACAGCAAACGCATCCAGAAGACTGTCACCCAGCGGAGGCTCAAGCTGAACATTGACCCTCAGGTGACTACAGACACACTTTCATACATGAATATGCCATACTTAATAAATAAAATAAAAAAAGCCTTTTATTTCTGGGTAACATGCAAATGCATAATCTTTAACTTAATTTATCTATTATTACTCCAGAACCATCCTAAGAGGTATAGGCCTCTTCCAGATTCTTCAATTTTTTTTGGTCTTGGGCCTCCCAGATCCAGTTGGCCCCCGCTTTTTTTATTATATCATCAGACCAGCGTGCCAATGGCCTTCTTTTCTTCCTTTTTCCGTCTGGACCTTTCCAAGCTGTCACGTGAGGTTCATCTCTCATCCTGGAGTCTAGCCACATGGCCATACTTATGCTTACCTATTTATCATGACTTTTTTTGAAGCAGCATCTAATTTATTTTGTATTGAATCTCCACATCGTTTAAGTGAGCTGACAGCAAAGTTTTATTATCATGAGGATAACAGTTTATTAATACTAAATGTTATAAAAAAAATGATGTTGCTTCTCTATATAAAGTGAAAAAATAAAAGTCTTGTGTTTCAGGCAAGACATACATACATTTGTGACTATCACAAAAATATGATTCAATGTGCACGGACGAAGCAGAGGAGGCCTAAGGACTCCGAGGATGACAGTAACGAGGCAGAGATGGATTCACCAGAGGTCGACTGGTTCTCACTGCAAGTGAATACCCTAAGGCGTTACAAAAGGCATTACAAGGTGCCTACACGGCCCGGCTTCAACAAGGCTCAATTAGCAGATGTAAGTTTATCTTTCGCCCATAATTAGGCAGGCCAGCTATCTGGGAGTCTATACGTCAAGACTGCACTGCATGAAACTCTAATTATATTTTATGTGCCTCTTCTCCTTTGCTATATCATTTATCCTTGTATATCCAAAACATTTTATTGAATAACTTGTAAGGTTTAATTCAATGTAAAAATCAACCTTCCATATACCACTGTCAAATTTAGTATTTTATTAATGATCATGTTTACATTGATGTTAAGTACACAAACACAAGTGAACTGACCAAAATGAACCAATTATAAGCATACCAAAGTTTGAATAAAATGTGAAATTATAAAAAGTGTTTTTACATATATTTTACTACTGTTTTATAAAATGAAGTTCCAGTTTATTCCCTTAGATAGAATACTTAATTGTTGACTTGTGGGATACAATTAATTAAATCTCAAATTTAATTGACTCTTTCAACAAAAGCCAGCTATCTACCAAGGAACAAGTTTTATTTGATATACTGATACTGAAATGATTTCCATTTGTTCCAGGCTATACAGAAACACTTCAAGTCATTGCCAGTAAATGAGAAGGAGATTATGACATATTTTATTTATATGGTAAAGACAAACGGCAACAAGCTGGACCAGAAAAACGGAATCAACTCTGATTCTGTATAGACTGTGGTGTAACTTATTTTAGAAGACATAGACTTAATTAGATTATTATTTTAGGTACCTATTCTTTTCTTACTCTATTTCTCTTCTTAAATTATCAGTCGCAGATGGTTACTTGGAAGCTGTAATTAAATATGATAATTCCTCTATTATTGCAGGACAATTTGTATTAGAGTTTAACAATTTAACTCATATGCTGCACTACAATACTTGTCGTTTTAGATTGACTCATGGTTTTAACATGTCCAGCAGTAGACACAAATTAATATTGATAGGTTTAATTTTAAAATATTCTTCTCAAAGTTTCGTCTACCATTGGTAGACGACTTTAATATTATTATTATAATAACCTCCTAAGTCCCTGCATACAAATTTTTGTACATATTCCAAAAAATATTTTGAAGTTTCATTGAGTAACTAAGGGTTCCAAATTCAAAAACAAAACAAATGCTTCTGGGTCTCAGGAAAAATGTATTAAAACCATCAGTCAGTCATAAACTGTAAGTTTGTGTAGATTGTATAGGTTTAGCTGTTAGGCATTTTGATACAAGATCGTCTTTTGTAATATAGTCTTGGTAATTGGATATTATATTTGATTGCAGTGTTAACCTGTTTTCTTGTATCAAGACAGAATGTATTGGGAAATATTAAGAATGAAAATCAATGTGTGATGTTTACTAATCCTTCATTATATTATTGCGTGACATTTTAAATAATTTTATGAAATTATTTTCCATAAATGAACTCATATTACAGAATGTTTTAACCATCTTATGATGAACTTAACATCATTAAGTAATATTTATTTCCATATAGTATAATTAGCCAATATTTTTGTATTATACTATCCTTGCAGTGTCAAAGTGTTATGTATGATTGTTAATTTATGAGGGAAACGCAATGCTAATAATATAGTACTGTTAAGAGATAATAACAGTAAATTGTAAAATGGATTTTTATTACATTTTACGTAACATACATGACTATTACTCTACTACAGTACAATCTTCTTCTGATTCTGACGAGACC
Organism: Cydia amplana; assembly: GCF_948474715.1. Classification (NCBI taxonomy): domain Eukaryota; kingdom Metazoa; phylum Arthropoda; class Insecta; order Lepidoptera; family Tortricidae; genus Cydia; species Cydia amplana. The sequence continues at coordinate 12,429,049 of NC_086071.1, read as the reverse complement.
TCCACCCATCCTGAAGCACTCTTCTGAGACACAACTTCCGCAGTTTGAGGCACTGAAGAAACGACTGAAAAAATGTTGAAATAACAGTTATTGATAGTAGAACAAGTGTAAATTATAGTGCCCCTGAGTTTGACAGCCGAACTAGATGGCGCTATATGTGTTGTGGTAACTGATTTGTCAATGTTCAACCATTTGACAACCAAACACCTCCAAACCAAACCTCTGGAGTTGCAGGCGTCCATAGGCTACGGTGACTGCTTACCATCAGGCGGCCCGTATGCTTGTTTGCCACCGATATGGTATAAAAAAAACCAACCGCTTAAGACTGAGCAACCGTCCAGTGGCACCCTCATTAGGGGAATTGTGTTTTCTATACCAAAAGTTGGGGAATCAGTAGGACAACAATTTTAATATACTGATTTATACAGAAATTAATTGGTTTATTAGAAAAACAATTCCCCTAATGGTGGCGCCTCGACTTAGTCATAATATAGGATACAGTGAAATCGGCTTCAGCTGTTCAATTTGAAGTACGAATTTCTCTTACACTACACCTAGCTGTAAAGTTAAATATTACACCTGTAACTCTTGTCTATAGAATACAAGCCTATACGACTGAACTACTCATTATAAAATGTTCCTGTGCATTTTTGTGGGTATTTATACCAACATTTTCAAAATAGGGAAAATTACGCAAAACTCTGCGTAGGGGGTGCCACTACTACAATTACTCACAATCGGAGGGTCTACCGGAAACGAGAGAGTCGAAATTTAGATATCTAACCTCTCTACCACTCTTGCATATTCGAGCGATTAAGATAGCTGAATTTCGATTTTCTTTGTAAACAAACCGCCTTGATGTATCAGTGTCATTTTTTATTGTATGAAAATTTCTCAAAAAACACAAGGCACAGTATGTATAAATTACTCTATGGTTTACGATGGGTGCTAGTGCTGCACTCTGGCGGCAGAATATTGCAGTAATACGTATTGGTAATCTACTGAGTAAGTTAGTAGAATGTGTACAGTGATAATTTTGGCCACAGAACATATTAAGAGGTTAGAATGGCTATCGCACGCAGTTAATATCGGAACCGGTGTCGCCGCTCGTTCCTCTCCACATTTACTAACACTCGCGCAACGGTAGTAAAAACTTGTGTGCGTGGTGAATGGATACGCCTCCTTTAGACAGATTTGATGTCTGGCTTCTTAATCTGAAGGTTATTGGGGCGCAAAACGCATGTTTACGTTTTTCGGTCAGCGCGGGCGAGTACTAGCATGCGAGCGTTTGCTCATAACCGGCGGCGACACGTACCCTGCTCGCATCGCCATTCTACTTGTTCTGTGATTTTGGCTGATGGGATTGAATAACAACACGAAATAGTCGATCCAACCCACCATCATATTTGCCGAGTTCCACTTCCTCGACGCCATCGCTTTCCATTTCGTCCATGTCCTCGTCTCGCGGCGGGACGTCGTCCACATTGTAATGCTTGAGACGAATGCTCACATCGCGTCTGCTTAGAGACAGCACGTGCTCGTTCGTTATTATGTCTGAGAAGTTTATTTTCACTCGTTTTTGTCTGAAAGTAGAGAATTGAAAAAGTTTGAGGAAATGATGTGGGACACAAGAATCCCTAGTTTAGACGAGCCCTGCCCAGTACCAGCTGAATAGGTTTTATTGGATATGTATAAAAACATTTGAAGCGTCTATACCTAATGGATTTGTAATGTTAAGAACTATCACTGGTGTAGGTATCCCTGTTCGGCTATCACATGATTGCGATCTACTACGCGCCAATCATGTGCTAGGGGTGCAGGCTGGTATATCCTATAAACATACCGTGAACATACCCCATTATCAATGGAGCGATCCATTGAAAACAATCAGTGGCGACTACTGGCGAGCTGGCGACAATCCTGAGGGCTTAACACGAACATCAAAAATCTAAATTTCTCTAAAATTACTCTTATTTTGATTTTAGTGTCATACGTGACTTTATTACATCTAAAAACAAATTATAGCCGCTCAAGCAAAAGGCCAGTAGAAAAAGGCGCGAAATTTTAATTTTGGGTTGATAATCTTTTGAGCCTACATTTTTAAATTTACCGCTTTTTTTAATGACGGAAATGGCTTGACAGACTATATGAAGTCAAAGTCGTACCTCTTTGTGTCATCACTAACAATACAGGTCTTGATCATATCAACGACATCTTTACTCCTGGTGGCTGCGCTTAAGATGGCTTTGTGTACCAAGTTAGGGTTGTAGATAGCGGCGCCTGTCAGATCTAGTAAGCAGAGCTCCTTGTACTGGTTCATGCCGATAACTAGAAGACCACCGCCGGTGTTGATGCCCTCGTCTGTACTGCTCGTGCATACTGACTCCTCTATTACACTGGGGTCTGATATAAGTATGCTGAAAGAGGAAAATGGGTCTCAATGTTTCACCTATTATGTTAGATATTTTTTACAAATTTTGGGTCATTTTAAGAAGGCTTGCATCTCTTCTGTAGACAAAAACAAAGGACTAGCTAGACTATGAGCCGTCATTTTCTGATTGTATCCTTATCCACATAAAGGGGTATTCCTTTATGATGCTGACAACATTTTAAGTTTATGAAGTGACGGCAACGCTCATGTGACATGCGTTCAGGTTTTAGGGCACCCATAGAATAAAAGTGATCGCTTAATGCTTACTGTGGTTTGTGATTTAGTGGGGGTTGACTAGACTGTTTCTATTATAGAATCATCATAGTTGAATGTCAGGACTTAATTCGATAATCGACGGAATTTCCAACGATTATAGTAATATTATTGACATTAGTTTCTATTAAACTGATGAGCAAGTTCCTAAACCATACCTACTCCCAGCCCAATTTAACAAGTATATAAAGTCTGTTCGAGAAGTCGTGGAATGCATTGGGCCCCATACCTTCCCCAACACTTCTCTTTCCGCATAGACTCTTTATTGCAAGGGCAGGTCTTATTATAATTACTAATCAAGTAATTGAGGAAGCCCCTAATAGTTACCTACTTATTTGAAGGCCACTAATAAAGACTACTAACTTAATCCTATAACAGAAATCAATACTTACTCATTACTAAATATAGCGAATGTCAGGCATACTGGATAGTGATATAGCACAGTGGGAATGGGGTCCTTTTCTGACAAAGTGTGTATAGTGACAGCGTCGCCGTTGCGAGTGACGTCAGGTCTCTTGAAATGAGCGAGTGCTGTGAGTGCTGCGATACTGGCACATTCAATGAGGTTCCCAGCATGGTTTAGGACTTTTATGTCTATACGTAGTGACCACACCTGAAATGTTTAATTAATTATTTAATAATCAGGCAGGCAGTTATGACAACTGATATAGCCTGTATCCAGTAATCATAAAATAGGTATCATCTAATACTCATTTTAGATATAATATGCTTGTCTAATTTACTCTACTCGGTTACTCAGAAAGTGTTTGTATGGGTTACCATGAGACCTATGCCTTTTAAAGGAGAGTATTTAGATAAGTATAACTGCCAGTGGCTATGGCAGGAGAATGTAGGCAAACATAAATATGTTCAAAATAATAGGTCAGTATTTGTCATAGGCAGAAATATATGGAAGAAAGAGTTTGGCTTTGCCCACACTAGCACTAAAAACCTCAGTATTAGACTATTAAATTTTACCAGTTATTTTTTGAGTAAGTATCATATAAAGCAATGTGCACACTTAAGTTAGTTTGTCTCTTGGTCGAAATCTTTAACTGCCACTCTGCACAGCTGACTCCCCGATGCCAATTAGAGTAAGTTCTTTGGGTCTTTGATTGACAACACTCCAAATTGGAAGTGCCATGTAGACAACCTATGTTGTCAGTTGGGTGGTGCGTGGTTTGTGTTAAGGAAACTAAAGCCACTTATTTTGGCAGAAGTCTTAAAGCATAGTACTGTTCACATTTCCTCTTTTATGACTTACGCTCACTGTTCTGGGCTAATTCAATAAAAGCAGAAAGAGTTCTGATAATGCACAAACGTGGAACACATACACTTGGCGTCCATTGCAAAGAGCTTTTTAATTCTCAAGGTATTATGATGTAGTACTCGCAATACTTGTCTGATCTACTTATATATGTTAAATATAATTGGGTGGATCAACTATTTCTTGTTGTTATTCTGTCCGGTCAGCCAAGAGACAATAGTAGCATAGTTTGTTAGAAGACATTGTACACCAACTTCTTCTGACACGCTTGGTAGACGACCCTCACTGGAAAGGGTTTATAAGTATCACAAAAAAGCGTGTTTGCTGAATTTAAATGCCTAAAAATCAGGTTTTAGAGTGACCCAGGAGAACGTAACCATGGCAACGAGTGACAAGAAAAAGTTGATTCACCTAATTATGTATATCTCAATTTGCATAAGTTCACTTTCTGGGCAAGTACAGAACAGATATTAGACAATATCACATCATAACATCACTGAAACATACACAGCAAATATAGTAATGGTAAATTGTTGAATGCTAGGTACCTTTTCTTCTGCAACAATACAAAGTGTTTCCAAATCAATACATTTTGAGTCCTTATAGCATTTCTCAAGCAGTCTATTTAGATACACTGAGAGGTCTGTCTGGCGGTTAGCTTCAAACTGAGGGGCGGCCATGGGGCTCAGCTCTACATTTATGTACAAAATACCCTCATTTGGTCTTGTGGCCTTCGGCTGCACAACTTCACAAGAAACTTGCGCTAGAACTCTAAAAAAAAAGAAAACAACCAATGACTATAAAGTGATTAAAGTGATGAATGGTAAAAATAATACAGATGTTGCGTTTTTATGTCATTTACAATTTGCTCATGCTCATTGCTGCTATTAACTGGTGACACATCTCCACAGATCATGTTGAGGTATGATGAGTGCAGCACGTGTTTGTACTTATAGAAGGGCATGGCTTGTCTTTCATCTCAGATTCTACCACAACAGTTACAGGCAAAAGGTAAACACTGCGAACGCACAACGCAAACGCTGCTGGTATTTTGACAACCAACTGGAAAACCTCTTCGACACCGAATTCAGAAAGTGTCAGAAGCATGAGGAAGTAGTTTATACGATGCCTCTGCTGAGTGCCCAAAACGATAGGGTAGTCGCAGCAGCAAATTGTAAACGTCTATAGGGTGTATTTGTGGAACTTACTTTGTTTCGCCTAGAGATACAATACAACTACCGTATTGAGAACCAAATGCTATATCCACATTTCTACTTTCATTATAACTTCTTCCATCGAGACGCTGTAAAAAAAGTATATTAGTTTTAGAAGTTTATAATTGAAAAACTAGGAGCCAGTTGGTTTAGTTTTGTAGATGACTTACATGTCCTTCTGAAATAATTCTTTGCAAAAAGCTCTTTTCGCAGTTAGACAAAAAAGATTCCCTCATTATGAAAAGTGTTATACAGAAACTTATAAGTTTATTTTTGGTTTGTATAGTACTTAACGAAATATAACCTCTTCTCTAAGTTTGGTGGTATGTCAAATGTCAACTCGACACTCGACTTGACATCGTTTTTTTTAATTTCATTGCGCTTGTGGGGCATTCGCATTCAGCCAAATTTATTTTTAAATCCGTAACACACTACCGTACCGCACCAAGGTCACGGTGCGCGGCACCCCTAAGTGAGAGCGAGAAAGAGATATCTCTTATTAGTGAGAAAGATATATCTCTTTCTCGCTTTCACATCGCATCAAGGTCGCGGTGCGGTGCGGTAGTGTGTTACGGCACTAATAATATTCATGCCTGAAGTGTTGCCGTTGCCGTTGAGGCGCGAAATGTTAAACCTTGAATGAGTCGAATAACATCATTATGTTTGCCTAGAATGCCTATGTATATATATGTATGGTATATACTCTGGCAAACCCACTTTGTCAGTAGAAAAAGGCGCGAAATTCAAATTTTCTATGCGTTGTGTGATGTTTGAAAGGTGTATGCTTTCTATTTAGTTGGTCACATTGTCATCAAGTCTGTGCAAGAGTTATAGCTATAGCTGGTCAAACAAATCTGGTCAATAAAAAAAGGCGCGAAATTCAAATTTTCTATGGGACGATATCCCTTCGCGCCTACATTTTTCAAATTTGTCGCCTTTTTCTACTGTCAAGATGTGGTTGACCAAGTATATGTATCCTATAACTTTTTTTAAATATCGTATCCTGTATCGTTCACCACAAAATTTAAGTAAAACTAATCATGCTTATTTTATGTTGTTATACTTTTTGGTTTAATTATCTACAATCATGGATACCCTACAACATTTAATTAGCAGAGATAAAACCTTTTTAACCGTTATGCAGCACTTTGAATATGAAGAAAATAAAATGTCACACTTGAGTGAGATACGATTTTTCAAAGGTAACCAGACTCCGATGACATTCAATTTGGCACTTGTTATGGATATATCAAAGAGGGTGACCATAAATGTCGTAAATAAATTAAATTTTTTTTTAAACAGTATTAAAATAAATTAAAGTTAATCTCATAAATACTGGTACGAAACAGTTGTTTATAACTTACTGTATGCGTAGGCTTGATCCTGCTCACGTCTCCTGAATCACCCTGTTTATCTTATGGCAGCGCAATTCGCTCCCTGGGTTTAGTGGAAAAAACAGGGATGGGTGTCTATTTAAAAATGAAACGAAAACAAATGAATAAAGCAATTCGCATAAAATAAAATCATAATAATGTTAAGAAAATAGACATCGCAAACGACGTAACTTTATTATTACAACATTATACACAGCATAAAAGGAGCTGCTTTCATCCTTATTCAAAATTGAAGTAGATATACTTATACAAAGAAAATACGCGTAGTGTTTATACAACGTTCGCAACGTGCGATGAAAAAGGTTAATGTATGGAAGGATACTTTCGGCAAAGATTCATTGATTGTATAAAATGAGTATAAAGTTTAAGACAAATTAGTGTTTTGAATTATGCGGTGACTTTGGTTGTCTTGAGGTGGTATATTAAGAGGAACTTCACTATCACTACATAGTATAAAACAAAGTCGCTTCTCGCTGTCTGTCTGTATGTATGCTTAGATATTTAAAACTACGCAACGGATTTTGATGCGGTTTTTTTTAAATAGATACAGTGATTCAAGACGAAGGTTTATGTATAATTTTTAACCCGTGCGAAGCCGAGGCGGGTCGCTAGTACATAATAAAAGTAAATAACAACCCTAACTCTGTAACCTTAACCCTAGATAAAATCAAATTGTCCTAGGTTAACGAGACTACGCTTTGAAGTAGCTATAGTTATTAGTGTTATTAGCTATTTGCTTTACGGTTTTTGTTTACAGTTTATTACATAAATTGACAAGTCGTGCCGTCACTCCCATTAGTCCCATTATTAGAATATTGACGATGTAGGAACGTAATTATATCAACGTTGATGATTCCGCTCGTTTACATAAGGGCTACTATAGTGTGGACATTTAATTTTGGACATGTAGGTACCTAAATGAATGTATCGCTTGTGATTAGAACAGTACCGTCAAACGGGGTGAATAGGGACAAAACTTTAAATGTGATTTACCTGATAATTTCTTAGAAAATACCAAAAGATATATCAAAAACATCAAAATATCCAAACTTTCACATTTATAACCGTAGGATACCGTCCGTGGAGTAGGCCTAGAACCGTACATTAAAAAAAAATCACTACACTATTTATTAGGTACCTAAGGGGCCTAATTTAGGATTGTGTAAACAGGGTTTATACTGAATTAATAAAGAGCGTTTTGGAAATGTTTCTTAGAGCAGCTGCTGTGCAGATGGCTGTAAAATGTGTGCAAAATAGAGATGAAAATAATTGTATCTTGTTACAATACAATATGCCCTATCCTCTCTAAGCCCAACGTTCGAGCAATGGCGTGACAGCTGCCGTTATCGTGGTCAAAGCACGTTCCCACTAAGCCGCGCCATGCCGCCGTGAGCGCTCGTCCAGTGTCCTCGGGCGCTGGTCAACTGTCCATCACATTCGGCAGTTAAAAAAATCGTTGAATTACTTATAAAGCTTGTAATTTGAAGAAATATGTCGGGCTTGGAACTCATCATCTCCTCCATTTGCAATGCCACTTTTTGCGAAGTGGTTTATGATAATCCTATTACAGGTAATTTGAATTTGAACGTTGTATTTTGTTTCTGGCTAAAGTTATACTAGTCGCCGTAAAAAGTTTAAGAGTTTAAGTAGGGAGATCTAACACACAGCCGGCACCCCACAGCGATGCACGACTTTAATACCTTTTTTTTATCGATGTGGGAATGCTGTTACGCATCGTCCCCCTGGCCCCGACGTGGGCCCATAATGGGGGGTATGTGGGACTCTCACCTCCCAGCTCTTTTCAGTTATGAAAAAAGGGGAGGAGCCTACCCACTAAACCCACACCGGCGTTAATACCTACTATGTATATATCTATTGCTATCTAGCTCGCTAATCAGTAGGTACCTAAAGTAATGAGAATATACAATAATAATATTTTGGATAACTTTTATTTCACAGTAAAATCTCGATCAAAACTCACAAGCATCCTTAACATACAACTTGAATATAAAACTCATTACCATTAAAATAACTATTAAAGTTAAAAATACGACTTTAATACCTTTTTTTTATCGATGTGGGAATGCTGTTACGCATCGTCCCCCTGGCCCCGACGTGGGCCCATAATGGGGGGTATGTGGGACTCTCACCTCCCAGCTCTTTTCAGTTATGAAAAAAGGGGAGGAGCCTACCCACTAAACCCACACCGGCGTTAATACCTACTATGTATATATCTATTGCTATCTAGCTCGCTAATCAGTAGGTACCTAAAGTAATGAGAATATACAATAATAATATTTTGGATAACTTTTATTTCACAGTAAAATCTCGATCAAAACTCACAAGCATCCTTAACATACAACTTGAATATAAAACTCATTACCATTAAAATAACTATTAAAGTTAAAAATTTAAAATAGGTAGGTACCTATCAAATTTAGTGTATCGAGTTTAAAACTTTTATATATTTTAATCTTAAAGCAGGTAGATAGTTAACTATTTACGAGGGGCGTTCAAAATATTCTCGGTATTGATATCTTACAACTAGGGTTTGAGATCCGGATATCCGGATATCCGAAATATCCGGATATCCGTCAAATCTAAGATCCGGATCCAACGTCTCATAGGATCCGGATATTTCGGATCTCACGGATCCGTTAAATATTGCATTGGTCGCGTTATTGGTACGCGATAACGTCATAAAATAAATACAAATATTGCTTAAACTAAACAGTAGTAACAGTAACAGTATTAAAACGAGCTACCTGCATGCCTCCTGACTGGAATAAGGGTAAATATTTGTATGTTTTAAAGTAATTGTTATCAGGTTTTCGCTCAGTCGCCTTTGGGTCGTCTACCTGGAACATCATTAGTGCTTGTGCGTGTTGTTATTAGTGACTTTTTTGTGTTATCGTGTCGGTTCCCAGTCTTCTGTTAACATAAATAACATGTGCTTGATGTGCTGCTGAGTAACTAATATTGATATTTTTTTCTCGTTATTAAGAAGCTGTAGCCCAAATTTCTTAATTTCCCGAAACTTTTGTAGTAATTTTACATTATTTTGCAGTAATTAACTGGATTTATATCTTCTTTATAATGGAAGATTGTTGTAATGGGGACTGAATAAATGAGTTAGATACTTTTTCTAAGCCATTTTTCTCAGTCGAACGACTGAAGGTATAGCTATTTTACCAAGGTAAAGGAAGTACGTTTTTAATAGTATAAATTATATCACACCACACCGGTATAAAATAATAAAAGTACATATATGTAACTTTTTCTCCATTTTCTATTTTGTGAGCTTATAATGGCAAATTTAAGAAAAAACGCCGAAGTTAAAGCGGTGTTTTTAGGCACCTCTAGAATTAATTCTTCTGAGTAGATATATAGAAATAAATTTGCTTTAATTACTTCATTTTTGGCGTTTTCGGTTACAAATCGACTACGGCCTACTAAAAAAAATGCATAATATTATTAATAGGAATACCTAATTAAGACTACACTGAATATCTTATTATACATATTTATATCGTTTTGAGATAATAATAATAATTATTAATAATTGTAATTAACTAAAACATGAACATTTTACTGGCTGTTCCTTGTATGTAAGTTGTCAATTTCGTCACCTTTCTTGATACAGATCCGTATTATCCGAATTATCCGGATATCCGGATCCGTCAAATTTTAATATCCGAAATATCCGGATCCGAAAAATTGACGGATCTTGCAAACCCTACTTACAACCTCTTCTAAAATTTCTTTCGTTACTGGCCGCTAAGGTTTATTCATTGACATTAAAAAAAAGTATAATTCGAACCGAGATGTTCTTTTGTTTTTCTGCAATTGCTGAACAAACATGAACATCATGTGGGAATTGACAATGTTAACTAAATTAGAACATCGATGCGTGATAAAATTCTTGACAAAACAGGGTAAAAATCAAAAAACTATAAAAGAGGAAATGGATTGTGTTTACCGTGAGTCTGCTCCTTCTTTATCTACCATTCAAAAGTGGTCAAGCGAGTTTAAACGTGGAAGGGAGAGTGTTGAAGACGACCCTAGACCTGGCCGGCCTGTAGTAGCTACTTCACAAGAAAATATTGATAAAGTGGAAAAACTTATATTGGAAGATGGTCGAGTGAAGGTAAAATCTATAGCACAAGTAACCAATCTCTCTATTGGTACCGTACATGATATTATCCATGACCATCTTAATATGTCAAAAGTAAGTGCAAGATGGGTTCCGCGAATGCTGACTCGGCTTCAAAAAGACATGCGTGTAGCTTGTTGTTCCGATTTTATTGACCTGTGCGGTGAAAATCCTGATGAGGTGCTGCAAAGAATAGTTACTGGAGATGAAACCTGGGTTCATCATTATGACCCAGAGAGTAAACAAGAGTCCATGCAGTGGCACATTAAGGGTTCAGCTCATCCCAAGAAGTTCAAGGTCATCCCTTCAGCTGGCAAGGTCATGGCCACGATATTTTGGGATTGTGAAGGAGTATTACTGATCGATTATAAAGAAAAAGGTGTAAATATCACAGGAGAGTACTACGCTAACATTCTACGTCAATTAAAGGATGCAATCAAAGAAAAGAGGCGAGGAAAGTTAACCAAAGGTGTTATGCTTCTGCATGACAACGCCCCCGTCCATACTGCTCATATTGCCAAGGCAGCTATTGTTGAATGTGGGTTTAAAACTGTTACTCACCCACCGTATAGTCCGGACTTAGCCCCCAGCGACTTCTTTTTGTTCCCCAATCTTAAAAAGGATCTGCGTGGAAATAAATTTTCCGATGATGAAGCATTGAAGGCGGCAGTGGAGGAGCATTTTTACACCAAAGATAAAAAATATTTTTATGCAGGATTAAAAAAAATAATTGATCGATCTTTTAAGTGTATGAACATAGGGGGGGAGTATATTGAAAAATAAAAATATCAAACTTTTCGTACTTGTTTGTTTTCATTCTCATACCGAGAATATTTTGAACACCCCTCGTAAAAGTAAATCATAGTTACTTATTCCGCCTGTAACTTAACCTTTTTTTTTAATTTGATTAAACAGAAATGTAAAATCATAAATAAATGTACCGATGTACGAATATATAGAGTGGGTGCTAATAACCGGGAAAATTTTAACCACATATTCCTGACGTCTTGAAGTATTAAGGCTTAGCACGCACTGCGGTTTTTAAAAAGCGGTTCCGCTACCGCAAAAAATGTAACGTACCTACGGCATTCTTAAATCGCAAGTGCGTGCGCTTATAAAGAATGCCGTACGTTACATTTTTTGCGGTAGCGGAACCGCTTTTTAAAAACCGTAGTGCGTGCTAAGCCTAACGGATGACGATGACTACGATTCGCTAAATAGGTATACAAGCAGATCAGGCGATACGTTATGAAAGTATACCTATTCTCGTTCGTTTCAGGGGCACCCTGTATAATATATTGACATAATAGGTAGGTACACACGCGTTATGCAATTTATTTAAATTCATTTATGTTTTTTTAGAGATTCTACTGTCCGAGCATAAAAAGGAACTCCTACAAATCGCCGAAGACCTTAACGGCAAACAGTTGAAAATAGGCACTTACGATGTGAGTTTACCTACCTAATAAAAACTTTAATTTAATTCATTGGTTTTTAATTGTAGCTTTGTAGCTTTTAGGATACGATTGCTGTAGATTAGGTATTTAACAAACGGTAAATCTATATTTACCGTTCATTGTGATTTATTAAAAATAGTTTTACGGTAGTTCTAGGTTTATTTGTTACTCGCAGCCTGTGCTTGCAGCGCTTTTCAAATTCAAAATGATATCACATTGACATCAATTTTTAAGTTCAAATTGGCCTCCCCTACGTGTGATACGGTACGCCGTAGCACACGCAGGGTATAGGGCACACGCGTTACGCCGCGTAGCAGCAATACATACTCATTGTAGCAAAAAATCGTAGAGTCATGTTTTGTAATGTTGTCTTTGTCATTGTTGTCATAGTATTTGCGTTTGATACTAAATTTAACTACCTAACCCCTCGAGATGTTTCCAGAATTATCCTTTAAGCTGGGTACAAACTGAAGACAACGGAAAGCTGACTGGACGTGGCGTTGCTTTCATCGTTTTGGACATATTGCGCGAACGGTTCAACTTCACCTTTGATGTAGTCACGCCGCCCAAAAACTTTGAAATCGGCGTTGAAGGCAGAATGCAAGACTCATTAATCGGATTGGTCAATAGTAGTGTGAGTTTTCTTCGAAGTTCGAAGTAGCGATGTCGTAGTTACTCATTTCTTTTCTACAAAGAAAGAATTTGCATTTAAAAACTGCTATTTAGTGAATTGAAACAGCTGATGAAGATCATAATGGAAATCCTCAATGTCAAGTAACTTTTCGTTTCGCGGTTCATTTTCCCTGTAAAGGCTGCCAAACAATTTAGACAAATAAAAGCGGTTCAGGTAAAATGAACTGATTACGAAGATCATAAAATAAATGTATCGTACAAAACGTTTTACAGTAGGTTGTACATACGGCCCGATTCGAACTTTAAGATACGTCAAAAAGCGACGTTTCTTCAAACAAAAACGTTACTTTTGACACTGACACATCTAAACCATGTCGTTTCTATTGACGTATCTTGAAGTTCGAATCGGGCACGTAAAGGAAGTGCTAATTACCGCACCAGTGCGGTAAAGTAGCACCATATGTACTGTATATGTAGTGACGTATTTTAAGGTTCCGTCACACAGGCGCGTTTTCCGGGCGGGGCGTGAGGGTTTTATATGTAAAAGCGGCGCGCCCCGCTCACGCTCCCCCCGGAAAACGCGCCTGTGTGACGAAGCCTTTAAAGTTCGAATCGGGTAGATAGGCACGTATAGAAAGTGCTAATTACCGCACTAGTGCGGTAAAGTAGCACTATATGTACATATATAATGTACTGTAAAGATATACATACCTACTCCAGCTGTCTTTGATTGTCAGCTAATTATGATTGTTATAAGATGCACTAAAATTGCCTTCACATAACTGTTAATCTTAATATCTTATATACATATGTATATTGTTGTATACAGCAAGTGGACATGGCTGCCGCTTTCCTTCCTACAGTGTACAAATACCAGCAGTTCGTGGATTTCTCTACGATCCTCGACAACGGCGTGTGGATGATGATGCTCCAGAGGCCTAAAGAGTCCGCCGCGGGCTCTGGACTCCTGGCCCCCTTCGAAATACAAGTGTGGTACGAAAACGTGTACCTACGAGGTTAGAGTCTGTTCGGAAAGAGAAGAGTCGTGGAATGTATGGGGCCCAATACATTCCACGACTCTTCTCTTTCCGAACAGACTCTATCAGTTATCAAACTGATGCGGTGTAAAGAATGACTCACGCTAGACCGGTCCGGGCCTGGGCCAAGGCGTCCGACATGACATTTTCTATGACGGCTGATCGGTGATCACGTGGTGCTTTCCATAAAAAGCGCCGGAAGCTCCGGCTCGGCCCCGGCCTGGTCTAGCGTGAGCCATTCTTTAGCGAGACAGCGCTTATCTAATAGCGTTTAAATAGCGATGTCCCGCTCGCACACCGCGTGAGGATCCGCATCCAATGTGAAGAGTTTTTAAGTAGGTAACTAGTAGGTATGTTTAAGTTTTTTCCAGAACAGGGTAAAAATCAGATTTACAAACCGAATATCGAGGACATTGTGCAATAGGTAAGGGATGTATTTGTCAAAATTTTTAACGATATTTTTACTGGCTATTTTTACGATATTCATTATACTGGCAGAGAAATCAGCCTCAGTTGCGTCTGCCATTTTGTTTATGTACCTACCTATATTTTGGTTGTCGTATAGTTTCATATGCTAAAGCAGTCTTATCAAACTGTGGGTCGCGACCCCCTGGGCCTACGCCAATTTAAGCGTCTACCAGCTGTAAGGCAATACATAAGCGAAATATTTCGGTACATACTTAGGGGGTCGCTGCATGAAAAAGATTGATAAACACTGGTAAAGTGCTAAGCACTAGTATAAATATAAAGGTAAGATAAGACAAGATATCATTTATTGGTAGATAAGAAGCTTTATTGAAACTATTTCTCGTGCAGGTATCTGATCCTAGCGGCAGTGCTCTCTTACGGCCCTTGCATCACTCTTCTCACGTACTTGCGGTCTAAGGTCGTGAAAGACGGAGAGAGAAACATCTCGCTGTCTCCCAGCTTCTGGTTCGTGTACGGAGCCTTGCTGAAGCAGGGGACTACATTAGCACCAGAAGCAAGTGAGTTCGTCAAACCCCCTCCACACCCTTGCGCGAATCGCGTCGCGAAGCCGCGAACGCGAGTGTGGAGTCAAGTTCGCAGATCTCCGAAATCGACTCCACACTCGCGTTCGTGCACGAGTGTAGAGGGGGCTATATGGAATATGCACAGATGTACCTACACATCTGTAGGCCGAATAACCCGACAAAATTTTAACCGTAGACCGTAGATCCCGATACTAGGTTAGGGTAAAAAAAGGTAATAAAAGAGAAAAAATCTAATTAATTCTCAAGTTGCATCCGCTTATTCCGCTTGCTTAGGTAGGTACCTAAATTAAGTTACCTACTTGTTTCATTTTGTTTCTGTACCTTCTGTTCCGATTGGTATATGGTATATGGCTGCTTGCTTAAGAAGTAGTGATAAACTGGCTGACCACAACAAGTCATTAAATTTCGATTAAATGTTTCTACTCTAGCACGTGTAGTAGGTAGGGGAAACTGGGGAGGGTTGATCACCCCTTTTGTTTTTAGCATACATTTTCTTAACTATTTGTAGTATTGAAAAACTTTATACACCATACGACTCAGAATTTATCTCTTCATTAATAGTTTGAATTAGAACAGATTTGTGCAATAAATTAGATCATTATTTAATGAAAACCCATACTGTTGACTTTTACCATGTGTCCCCTATGTAAGGGAGACTTGTTTACCCCTGGTCGGGAGCCTTGATCCTAGGGGGATCAAGTGACCCTGGTTCTTGGGACACATGGTAAACATATTTTTACCATGTCTCCCCATACCAGATTCTCATTGATTATATAACTCGGACCGCTATTAGCAATGCATCCATAATTTGTAAAATACACAGCAAACATATATATATTGCATCTTCCATGTTTTGAAGTTAGTATTTCCGGTAATCAGATGTCTAAGCCGAAGGGATCAAGTCTTCCAGATTTGGGGACACTTGGTAAAAAGATTTTAAGTGGGAATGTCATATTTCGAGGGTAGTATCTACATTAATTTATTCACTTTATGTACAGAAAATTAATATATGAAGATATCAAACACATATTAATCCATAATCTTATACTTTTAAAACACAATGTAATCGTATTATCCATAAAACAACATAAAATAGGGAATCAATTTTTGTACCAAAAAAAAAACAAAAATCTAAGTTATTAACATACAATTTCTTGTAACAAACTCATTTTTTTAAAGTTCCTATGAAGGTATTTTTTGCGTCAGATACCTACAGCAATTTTAATTTTTTTACCCATCACTGGTCGTTATTGTTTACTATAATAAATAAGTTTAGAAATTTACTGCTCACGTTTCGATGACGGTGTTTGAGCTGCATAATCCTAAAATCCTTTCTATGGACCGTCGGTTCTATAGTACATAAGGTCGGAAAGCCATTGAAATAGCATTTCATCCATAAAAACAAATATCGCCGGTTGAAAACCAAATATCGTTATAAGTGTTTTTTGTCGACCGAGTAACATCCCCTGTGTGTAAAACGTTTAACTTGATAAAAAAGACCAAGTACGGGTAGTTCGTAAAATGTTGATGTCAACTTTAGTCAGTCTTTTCAAAGGCCACGGGGATAATTCCGTTTTCGGAGTCGGTTGTATAATTAAAAACTGAATTATACGCCATTAAATTCCGTTTTAATAAACAATAATCAGTCAAAAACCTTGAAAGTTAAAATCAGTGTTTCTCTGGTCGTACTTTCGCGGCATGATTTACTAAAGAAAAGAAAATATTTATGATAGCTCTATGAATCATTTTGTAAGTAAATTTATTACAATGTATACTTGATCGCTTTGGGGGTGACATGATCCCGGAATCATATCTCCCCTGAAGAAAAAGACAAAGTCTCCCCATACATAGTAAGATTATAAAACGTGCCGTACTGGAAACATGTGTTCGCGTATATCAATGTAATCCAAGTTAATCATCACTTCAATAAACAACAAATAAAATAAGCACACTCACTAACATCATTTCCATCTCATATTATAAAATAAATCCAGTTAAAGCTTACCGAAAATTGAATATAGTACGCAGAAAATCTTTCACCGTCCGCCATTTTTGAACCACTGACTTTTCCGATACAGTGCCATGACAGAACGTGAAGTTAGGAACGAATGAATGAGTGTTCCCAGCGCAAAAAATTGTATCTCGTTTGGTTTGATTAAAAATGAAGTTTACCAAGTGTCCCCTAGGGATCGACCCTCCCCACCCTCACCTATTATAGTATAGCATAATTAACTCTCTAAAGCTTAGCTCTTTTAAAGAGTTTATAAACTAAACTCGGTTATTATCCCTATAAAATAAACTATAAGTACCTAGTAGGTACCTTATTCGAAACTAAACTTCTTTTGATGAAACGATTAGTTAATATTACGACTTTCATTCTGACTTCGATTCTTAAACGTGCTTTTATAATCACTTTAATGGTATATTTACCTTTCGTGACATAGTTTATTTTAAAGCATCGACGAACGACGACACTGATGGTATCGATACTATCGATACGTCGCTAATGGACTTCCATATATCACGGTCACACATGACGTGACTCCGTGAACCAGGATTTATACTTAATGACGTAATTCAGATTAAATATGAGGGTAAATAATAGTCTTTACACATAATTTATCTTTACTTATATGTCTAGCTTTCTGTAAATATTACAGGTGTAAAGAATCTTTAATGTCAACTTGTCGCACGGTTGTTAAATTTAAATAATGATAAGTAGATACGTTCTAGTTTTACATATTGGAGTCGATGATTTATTAGATAAATGTAACTAATTCCACTACCTGTCATATAAATGGTTACATACCGCACACATCGACCGACTATGATCTACTCATGAATGAGCTCATGAGTTAAATACGAGTACGAGTAGACACATAGGTACCTATACTTTGTTTGACAGATACCACTCGGATCCTCTTCACAACATGGTGGTTGTTCATCATCCTACTGTCTGCGTTCTACACGGCCAACCTGACTGCTTTCCTCACGCTCTCCAAGTTCACCCTGGATGTCGAATACCCTGAGGACCTGTACAAGAAGAACTATCGCTGGGTCGCGCCAGAGGGCAGCACAGTGCAATACGTTATCAATGACGTAAGTAGCACCAAATATATTGGGTTGTTCATACCAATAGCACTCTTTATTTAACAATAAACTTCTGCCCGCCACTTCGTCTGCGTGGAATGATGGTCACACCTGCGCGGCGCCTGTTTCTTATTTTCTGTGGTGACTTCGAATTTACGAGCGTTGCCTTTTTTATTTCGGTATTTGAAAATTTAGTGGCTCTACTCTAGTGCTACTATCTGGCAAGTAAGGTTTTTGTTAGTGTAGTTACAACTTACGAGGTATAACCGCATTAACCGCGTTTAAGCATCCTAAAAAGTAACGCAGTAAGTGTATAGTCTGACCTTACGGCACTATTGTTTAGGATGCTAGTTAGATCGACTGAATTAAGTAAGATAATGTATCAAGGTCTTGCGTGAAGGTACTGTAACACAATTACTTACCCATTTATAATATTAAGTAGTAGGGATCAAACCCCGTTAGAGTTAGGTACCTACACAAATCTAAGTTGGCAGTGATTTTGATAACCCGGACTGTTCAAAAGTTATTTAAACGTCATAATTTCATAGAAATTTCATTTTACTTGGACGAAGTTGGTATCATACGGCGAAGTTTGGCTTCCCTACGATATATATAGGTACTTTTGCCAACCCCTGATTTTCAATGAATTGTAACATTGATAATGGGGTTTGGTAGGGATATATCTGCTAAGCTACAGATGTTTATTATTTTAGGCAGACGAAAACTTGAATTTTCTAAGCAAAATGGTAGCTAATGGGCGGGCCGAGTTTCGTTCAGTGAACGCCGATCGCCAGTTCTTACCCTACGTGACGGGGGGAGCGGTGCTTGTAAAGGAACAGACGGCCATAGACCACCTCATGTTTGAAGACTACCTGAAGAAGACCAAGGATAAGGTGCCGGAAGTGAAGAGGTAAGATAATCATAAATAACCTTTGTAAGGTGTCCATTGTATTTGTAATTAACTATTCGTATATTGCATCTCTTTTTTTCATAAGGCATCTCAGTTATCTAACACGTTTAAGTAATGTAGGTTAATGTAGGTTTCTGGACAGCGTAGGTACCTATTAGTAGACCGTCGTTCTCGCTGCCGGCTAGACGCATGTCTATAAACGCCATGACACGCCATAACAAAGATCTATTTATAATCAATAACTCTTTGACAATAGACAATAAATAGTAGGGGCCGATTTGACTCAAGAGAACACTCCTTTAGTACCTATTATGACTTAGGTACTACTTTGAAAATATTAAACGTTGTTAATCCATATTATTAAACACAATCTTGTTTTCAGATGCACGTATGTCGTCGCCCCAAATCCCTTTATGGAGAAATTACGGGGTTTCGCTTATCCAAAAAAAAGCAAATTAAAGTTATTATTTGATCCAGTGTAAGTGTTATTTAGGGGCCAGTTGCCATAACTAAGGCAAAAAATATACATAATATGTATCAAAAACTTATTGTTTTCGATTTCCCGGGTGTCGAGGTAAAACCGAGCTGGATTTTCATAATTTTACGCGATAAAACTGTTAGTTATTTGTATTATCGCTGATGAAATGACCCCTAACTCCTCGCTTCTCATCGACGCGATAATGCTTAGCAAAGAGAAAAAAATAATAATTTAAAACTTTGTTTTTGTTGATAAATTTATTACTGGAAGTAGGAAAGGAGGTTAATGTAACTTTGCTCTATCTTGTTTTTTCCTAGCCTGACGTATCTCCTACAATCGGGTATAGTAACGTATCTGGAAACGCGAGACCTGCCCAGCACCAAGATATGTCCGCTGGATCTGCAGTCCAAGGACCGCAAGCTGAGGAACAGCGATCTGTCGATGACGTACATGCTAATGGGGGTCGGCTTGGCGACTGCTATCGCTGTCTTTGGTGGAGAGGTATGCATTATTTTAATCTATATATATAAATGCAAGTGTCCTGACTGACTGACTGACTGACTGATTCATCAACGCAGAGCCGAAACTACAAAAGCTAGAAAGTTGAAATTTGCACACTAGGTTGCATTTATAAAGTGTACAAGAGATAAGAAGCGATTTTGAAAAATTCAACCCCTAAGGGGGTTAAAAAGGGGATGAAAGGTTGTATGGGGTGCAAGTTTTATTTTAAGCTAGGAATTTGAAACTTTGTAAAAATGTATTATATTAAAAAATAAGAAAACTAATTTCAGCGTTTTTGAAAATTCATCCCCCAAGGTGGTGAAAAAGGGGTTGAAAGTTTGTATGGAGATCAAATATTTTTGTGAGTGTGGGACTTGAAACTTTGTATATGGGGATATTATTATAAGACAGGAAAAGTAATTTCAGCGTTTTTGAAAATTCATCCCCTAACAGGGTTAAAAAGGGGTTGAAAGTTTGAATCCATTACAAATGCCTTGAAACTTCTTAGAAAGGCATAGTAGCCGATTACAAAATAAAGTAATTGCGACGTTTTTGGAAATTCAACCCCTAAGGGTATTAAAAAGGGGATGAAAGTTCGTTTTGGGGTGCAAATTTCATTTTAAGCTAGGAACTTGAAACTTTACAAATAGATATTAAATTTAAATACAAGAAAACTAATTTCAGCGTTTTTGAAATTTCATCCCCTAAGGTGGTGAAAAAAGGGTTGAAAGTTTGTATGGACATCAAACATTTTTTCGAGCGCGGGACTTGAATCTTTGTATTTGAGGATATTATTAAAAGACAGGAAAAGTAATTTCAGCGTTTTTTAAAATTCATCCCCTAACAGGGTTAAAAAGGGGTTGAAAGTTTGTATGTGGTTCAAATTTTATTTTAAGCTAGGTACTTGAAACTTCGGAAAAAGATATATTATTAAAATACAAGAAAACTAATTTCAGCGTTTTTGAAAATTCATCCTGTAAGGTGGTGAAAAAGGGGTTGAAAGTTTGTATGGATATCAAACATTTTTTCGAGCGCGGGACTTGAATCTTTGTATTTGGGGATATTATTAAATGACAGGAAAAGTAATTTCAGCGTTTTGTAAAATTCATCCCCTAACAGGGTTAAAAAGGGGTTGAAAGTTTGAATCCATTACAAATGCTTTGAAACTTCTTAGAAAGGCATAATAGCCGATCACAAAATAAAGTAATTGCGACGTTTTTTGGAAATTCTACCCCTAAGGGGGTTAAAAAGGGGATGAAAGTTCGTCTTGGGGTGCAAATTTCATTTTAAGCTAGGATAGGAACTTGAAACTTTGCAAATAGATATTAAATTTAAATACAAGAAAACTAATTTCAGCGTTTTTGAAAATTCATCCCCTAAGGTGGTGAAAAAAGGGTTGAAAGTTTGTATGGATATCAAACATTTTTTCGAGCGCGGGACTTGAATCTTTGTATTTGGGGATATTATTAGAAGACAATACAAGTAATTTCAGCGTTTTGTAAAATTCATCCCCTAACAGGTTTAAAAAGGGGTTGAAAGTTTGTACGGGGTTCAAATTTTATTTTAAGCTAGGAACTTGAAAATTCATAAAAAGGTATTATTTTAAAACGGAAAAAAAAATAATTTCAGCGTTTTTGAAAATTTATATCTCAAGGTGGTGGTTTGTATGGAGTTCAAACATTTTTGTGAGAACGGGGCTTGAATCTTTGTACAGAGGCATATTATTAGAACACAAGAAAAGCCATTTCAGCGTTTTTAAAAATTCATCCCCTAAAATGGTTAAAAAGTTCAAATTTTATTTACTTCAAACTTCGTAAATAGGTACTTAGGTAGTAGGTTTTATTGAATAGAGGACATGAAAATCTTCTAAGGGGGTTGAGAGGGATTATGTCGAGAACAATTTTATTTAGTTAGGGGCTAGAAACTTCGTAGGTTGTGAAAGACAAGTCTCATGTGTTGTATAATATTAATAATTAACAAATGATTAACCGTCCTACTGCAATATTTTGCTGCATGATGTTCTAAGCTAATGTAGAATAACCACCAATATACAAATCCACGCGTACGAAGTCGCGGGCAACAGCTAGTATATTATATAACTCACTCAGCGAGGAGCTTATTGGTCGGAACATCTGCACCTGCAGTCATCGGGTATAATTTTTAACAAGTTAGTTTTTAGGGTTCCGTAGCCAAATGGCAAAAAACGGAACCCTTATAGATTCGTCATGTCTGTCTGTCTGTCCGTCTGTCCGTGTATGTCACAGTCACTTTTCTCCGAAACTATAAGAACTATACTGTTGAAACTTGGTAAGTAGATGTATTCTGTGAACCGCATTAAGATTTTCACACAAAAATAGAAAAAAAACAATAAATTTTTGGGGTTCCCTATACTTAGAACTGAAACTCAAAAATTTTTTTTTCATCAAACCTATACGTGTGGGGTATCTATGGATAGGTCTTCAAAAATGATATTGAGGTTTCTAATATCATTTTTTTCTAAACTGAATAGTTTGCGCGAGAGACACTTCCAAAGTGGTAAAATGTGTGTCCCCCCCCCCCCTGTAACTTCTAAAATAACAGAATGATAAAACTAAAAAATATATATGATGTACATTACCGTGTAAACTTCCACCGAAAATTGGTTTGAACGAGATCTAGTAAGTAGTTTTTTTTAATACGTCATAAATCGCCTAAATACGGAACCCTTCATGGGCGAGTCCGACTCGCACTTGGCCGCTTTTTACTCTTACGTGCTCCTCTGGGTCAAAACAAAATATGCGTCTGTGGAAATCCATTTGTAAACCTGATATTGTGTCACTGAACCTCAGTTACGAAATACCTCGATACGATGCACTAATGTGATCTTATATACCTATGTAAATTCTGAAGAAACGATTTTAGTAGTTTGCTATTTATTTATAAGATTGCTGCGTCCTTGCAGGTCCATATTATCGTGATATGTTTGCAATAAATGTTTTTGCATTTTGAGTATAAAGCGTCCGCACCGTAGGTATAAGAGACAGATGTTGACTGAAAGTTGACCGCCATACCTAAACCTATACCTACCGTGAATCTTGGTTGCTCTTGTTTTACTAATATTATGTATTATGTACCCTTTTTCAGATGATAATCAGATATTACGTCCGTATCAAAATCAGAACAAATCGGAGTGAAAAAACTAAAACCGTAAAGAGTTCAAAACACAGACGTTTCAGGATCCAAGACGATAGCCACCCGCCACCTTACGATTCGCTATTTGGCCACAACTCGCGCTACAAGATGAATGGCCACTCCACAACCAAGATTGTGAATGGGAGAGAGTATTGGGTGGTCGGCACAGTGAGCGGAGACACCAGGCTGATACCGGTTAGGACCCCTTCCGCGTTTTTGTATCAGCGCGATAAGTAAATGGTAAATGAAAAGAGGTTAATAGCCGTGGACGACTATGGCTATGGTGCCAGGCTGGTCATGGTTGGCTGTGGCGCCCTAAAAAGATGGATACATTTGTTGTTAAAAATCATGGCGTTCTATTTCTTGCAACCGTTTGTTTACCTAATCCTGAAATGTTACTCATTGAATGACGTTGCTTATTGATTGACCTGTGACATGAAAATGTATCTATAAAGAAGCAATTTTTCTCCTGTCTTATCCTATCTGGAATTGAGTAGGTATACTGTGGTTGTATTCAAAAGGTTCCGATCCCTGACTTTAGTATTTATGGTAATAATTATGTGAAAAATATCTCTTGGTCAATTTCTTGCAAGTACCTAATGAGTGATATTAGACCCAACTCTAGTGCTTATTATCATTATAAGTAATTTGAATATGTAGTAATGAAATCTGTCTTTAGAAAATATAGTTAATGTTTGAGAGAGCGATTTATACATGATATTTGTGGAAAGTATGTACTTAAAGATACACATGGCACAGATTCACTGTTTTATAATAAGGAGCAGAACCTTAGAGTCAATAAAACATTCAATTAAATACATATTTTTATTAACTGTGAAAATTCCACATATTCCTCTAACATTCATATCATCATTAACATCAACATTTAGCTAACAGTCAAACTCATAATTTTTTTTTTTGTTAATTTAATAATAAAAAACCTTAGGAACCCGCTTGGCACAAGTAGGTATTTTTTTTATTGTATGTCAAAAAAACAATCCAGGTAATTTGAGTAATATTGCAATATAACATATATGTAGTAATAAAGCAGTGCATTATTAAACAAATCGTCGTTCGTCAATTCATATTCTAGAAATCGTTGAATTTGCCTATATTTATCATCACATTTGCGCCTAAAGTTGCTGTAAGTGATATTATGATAATAGTTGAGTTAATATTTAGTGAATTTATTTCAAGTCAAAAACATAATGTCTTTAAATATTGTGCGACTGCTACCCGACGGATAGAGATACTAGTATATACTACTGGTATAGATAGAGATACATATATAATAGCAGAATTCCTATCACAAAAGTCATGCAAAAAAAGTACGTAAGTATTTCGCTTCGCGCTTCGTTTCGCGCAAGTGTCATGAAAAATATGGTATGTAACTCAGAGGGTAAAATGTTGCCAACTTGTGTCATAAAATCCATTCTCTACCGCAACTCTCGTTTTCAATATAAAGAACTACTTACTACCCTTCACGTTGCACAAATGAAAACAAAATGTGCCAAGCAGATTTCAGTATCACTTTACGGCTCTGCCTGAATAACCTACATTTTGTACGTAAATAAATACTATATATAACTTATTGAGCAGTGACAGCCCGCGATGCAATTGTCTACAAAGTTGATTATATCTCGATTACAAACTTGATAAACTCTAAAACAATGAACCATCGCACCACGGTCACTGTAACACAAACGCCACACAACAAAGTAATTAGCTTTCAATTAAAGTTTTGTTTCATACAATAGGCTACATGACTAATTTTCATTTATGGTATCAATCGATCGGGTTTGTTTTTAGGATCAAATGTCTATATGGGACCTATTGCATTAAAGCAACACAAAAGTCAGAAATTACTTACTTATAGTCAAAGTCTGACACTTCACTCGCGAAACGCCCCTCACAAAAGGATAAGTGAACGTGACGTCAAGGTCACTGAGATCCCATCTTGTAGTATGGACAAAACAAGAAAATTGCGTTTTTGTCCGTGAAATATTGCGTTTATGTATATAGTTGCTATACAATATTTTTTTGGATAAAATGTAAGGAATCGAATGGTACCCTTACTTTTATCGTTTGTGGAAGTTAAAAAAAAAACTTAAATTTTGTAATTTTCAGGTCCTGTATTTTTGTAACATTTCGGTATTTTATTTTAATATCCAAATTATTGTGATAAATAGCTCACTTGCTATCTATTTTACTACATTTTGTTATAAAATTCAAAATGTGTCATCATCCCTATTGCGATTCTAAATAAGAGTAATGCCTGGGGTAAGAGCTAGCCTCGGAAAGACGTAAATACAACTTATAAAGCAACATAATGTTCTAGTTAGTGTGCTTGACTGCCCATACTATCCTTACGACCAGATCCGAGCACCTGGCAGCTGTTCATCGGTGGAGACTAAGATTGGCAGGCCAGCAAAGGCAGCAGTAGCAGTCTATGTATACTCATGGACAAAAGAGGAACGCAAAAAAGGTTTAATTACTGGATTATAGCACCTAAAGTAATTTCAAAATTAGTAATTAAACTTTTTTTTGCGTTCCTCTAAATATGTCCATGTGTATGTTTATAGGTAGGAATGTGACTAAGTTGTGTAGCGTATGCCACAGTGGCGCCGAAACTACAGAGTACATAGGTTACTGGATCCACTGAAAACAAATGGCTATCGCTTTGGTCATGAATAAAAAAAGGAGTTTACATAGCATGCAGCCGGGATAACGAACGGTTGAGGTTATGTCACTTTTGTTAACAGCAAAACTCGAAAAGGCGCGACACATGCTGTGTGGCGTCGCTAACCTGGTACCGTATATGCAATACGTAAGGCAATCATCAAAAATAGGTGACTGCGCACTAAAGAGCCTTTATTGCTGTACGTGTACATGTGAATTAGGGTAATTCCATTTCATTTTATTAAACTAAATCAATACATACTGTTTCAAGTTCTTTGGCAACAAAGTTTTATAAATTAATGTAGATAATAAAGGCCCCTTAAGTAGAAAGATTGCCTTATTGTTGTCTTATTTTTCATTAAAAATATTTATTAACAAATCCAAATAATTTTATTTAAAAAATAAAGAAACGTATGATTATTGATTAATACAATTCTAATCCAATGCTAATTACAAATTTAGAAAATTAAAATAAATGTAAAATATATTTATTTTGTATTGTTTTGCTTTAGGTAGGTACATTATTCTGTATTTATTAAGTTTAGGTAGGTAGGTACTATAACTGTTAAAATACTAGGTACCTACTCCTATAAATTGGCCTACAAAATATGCTAGTGAGCCACTGTTCATAAGCTTCGCATAAGATCATATTCGTCTAATATCTAATTTATTTGGATTCTCCTGTTCAATATAATAAAATAAATAAATGCTCCACTGGGCAAGCACGAGTCTGAGCAAAAAATGTTTTATTAACTATTAATTTAATGTATGTAAAAAAATATCGTTAGGTAAATATTCAATGGCAAGGCATCCTAAGGACTCAACTCTACAGATTTACCTTGTTCGAAGTAATGTAGCGTCTGATCCTTCAGTACTCAAATAATATTGTTTAGGGTCCTAGTATGGAGATAAGTAAACGTTTATCTATACATTTATGTATTTATATAGTTTTTCAAACTACAATGCGAGTTATGTAAAATAACAGAATATTCTGCCCAAAACCGCCAGTGGAAAAAAGCGGCCAATTTAAAAATTGGAATTTCGCGCCTTTTTCTACTGACAGATTTGTTTGACAGACTATATAATCCTTAACGTAAGGGATATTGTAAGTTAAAGAGCGTGTTGTGATTCTCTTACACAGATTTAATAATTGTAGTAAGGTATCATCGAGTACATTAATATAATCACAAACAATACTAATACAACTAAACTCATAGTTATTTGTAGACGTGTCATATCAAAAAAACTACTCAAACTCGTGCCATTTCCAGTCAAAGCTAATCTGTCTATTTTACAAAATAATACGAATTTCTTAAAAAACCTATTACAATTTTTATGAAGTGAGATTTTTATCGAAGTGTTATTCACATTTTTTTTAATACAGGTGTCTTTTCTATATATAAAAATAAAATAATTAAAAATATATAAAATAATTATTGCATCTTGTTCGCTACCCGCACATGTCTGACGCCGGTACCATTAAACTAATGCCTTGCCACAGCCGCACTGCCTACCTTAATCTATGAAATATGATCACATTTTTTAAGTATAAGAAACAGTTCTCATATTTTGGGTAGTTCTCTTCTATTACATAACATATAATAAATAAATAAGAAATTGACAAGATTCTATTTGGCCCTGAAATAGTGTCGCTACAATCAGCTTACTACAATATGGCAATAAAGTGCGTCATGTGTAGTCAAATAAAATGTCCGTAGTCCGTACCTCTCAGGACGACTAATTTCAAAAGATTTTTTATTGGAATGTTACGCAACGCAATCATTCGCCCTTTTATTTACTTATGTATATTGTATTAAAAATAATGTTTCTTACATCGTTGACAATTTTTTTGGATATTTTTGTGGTAAAATCGTTTAGGTATTATTGCGAAATATTTTCTTCTTGTTAGGAGTTTCAAAGCCTGTTGTTAAAATATGAGTAGCACTGAAAATATGCAACATGGCGAAGGCCAAATAAAGTCTTATCAGGGTATAATAATTGATTAATATATTAAACTGTTTCTAAAAATGCGCATATTGTTTAGGTATTATTTAAACAAAGACTATCTTAATTATGTCTAGATAGTATGTGTATTGTAAAATAGCGTTTAAAGACTTTAAAGTGAATAATTAAGAAGAGCTGAAATAGATTATAAGTCAGAAACAAGGATTATATGAGTTAAAGATTAAGAAAGTAAACTTAGGTATTAGATTACATACTAAACAGTATTTTTTATTCGTAGTAGAAAATACTATTTAGTAATAGTATATTTTGGTCATTTTCTATTTGAAAAAGTGTTCCTCGGTACTTAATAGTGTGCTTACGCCATTATTACTAAATTGATTAAATGTCAACACAAATAAGTTGTTAACGCGCATACCTTAGTAGTCTTATTATTTAAAATCTTTTATCCGAGACCGACGAAAATTAAATCAATATATGTATTTGATAAATACCAATGATCCATTATAGGAAACCAGCATGGAACGATCAAACACTAAATAATACTTGTTTATAACATTATATATAAGTTTTGGTGTATTATTAGTTGTACATCGATTTCCGTGTGTAACTTTTGGTCAAAGCCTATAGGACTAAGAACATTTGTAGGAATCATCAATATTGTTGTATCTATAACTATTTCGTTCTAAACACTCGAGCTGTTCTATTATGCATGTACTGATATTTAAGTTTATGAATACACAAAAAAAATGTTTACCCACTGTTCTCATGTAAGTATGTAACTTGTTATGTATTTTAATTTGAGAATATAATTATATCTTTAAACTTATAAGCTAACAACAGCGTGGAGTAAAGACCCATGTTTTCGTAGTGACTTACTAAACATGCAACGCTAGATTTCGATTGGTACTTAAAGCAATTAGTCATAGATAATAGATTTAAAGTTGTAGAATGTAGACCAAAAATTAATTATGAATAATTCCTTCAAATTTTTAAGGAATATGCATATGACATTGATTTTTATTTAGTCGATTTGTAGCTAAACAATTATTTGAAATTTGTCTTTTTAAGAATTGTAGGTACCCATGGCAAATGGGCACTTTGTGTAATTTATCACATATCAAAGCTTTCAATCCAAACATGTCAAATGGTTATTATGTTAGTAATGTAAGTAATCATTTATTGTCAGATTGTGCATGTTAGTTTACAGATATATATATAATATAGATGTGTTATTCATCACGACCTATAGTCATAGAGCGATAATTACTCGAACTCGCGTACAACCAAGAAAAGTGTAATGAATGACTTAGGCCGTTTGTAGACGTCCGGTTTTTCAGACGACCGTGTTACGCGACTACCTACCTACCGTCCAGTCTTGTATGTGGCTACCGACAGCTACACCCAAGAAAACAAGACATCGTCGCCGAACCCCGACAATTGTCTGGAGAAAATACCGGACGTGTACAACCGGCCTTAGGCACATTTGTTTATGCATAAATGGAATACATCATATATTATACATATATTTGTAGCCTCTAGTGAAAATAAAAAATAATCATTGGTATTGTTTACCAGAAGGCAGCAATAAATTAATTGAAAGCGGGATAAAACTATTATAAAAGATTAAAATATAATTTTATTTATTTATTGTTTATTCTATAGGCATTCGAGGTTTGAACACATTCGTCCTCAAACTCAGAGACAAAATAAACACAATAGTTCATAATACGTATAAATAAAATAAGTAAAAACAACAATACATTTCGACATAAAATAAAATAAATTGTAAAGAAGGTAGGTACATACATGGTACCATATATATATACATGCACACCTGACTAACATTGTAAATGCGAAATTATATAAAATTACGGCTGGCTTGTTTTATAGTGATGGGCTATTTTCATCTCCAGAGAGAGTTAAAGGAATTGAATCTTGGAGAGAGACCTCACACACGCACAACAGTCTATGATATTTTAAATTTAGAATTTTTATCTCCATACTGTACTGTTTTACCTGTGTGTTTGAGTGATTTCCTCCCTTTAAATATCAAGACCTACATGTATAATACCGATGCCATTATATGTACATCCATCTGCAAAAGTGCGTAGCCATTTTATGAATGAACTCAGTCCATTTTTTTGCAGCTCGCTGTACAGTCGCCATCAGATATATCGGAGCGGCCAAGGTGCTCACAAATATGTTAACACGCCTCTATTGTCAAGGCGTTAGAGTGCGTGTTAAATCATACCCTTGATGCAAAATGATAATCGTTACTAGCGTTTTAAATGTAGTAAGTAGTTAGAATAGTCAGATTATCTAAATATATATATATATATATACTTATAATCGGAAATAAACAGTAGATTTCCATTGAATCCCTTATTTCGTAAGATACGCCTGCACGACCGATTATGAAGATATAAAGACTCACTTCAGTTTTTCTTAAGTCCTCTACACTAGGGCCTAGCAACATTGCACGTACTTTCACATCGAAATAGCCGTAGTAGTCACGGCCATAAACACGTATACATTTTTTAACCGTATCCAAAAACTCTAATCTAAGTTTTGTGTATACAGGTTTATGACCGTCACTGTAATAATTATCGTAACTTCAACCACTAATAGAACACTTTCGTTATTAGCTGCTAAAGTGCAGGCTAAAACTGATCCAAGTTCAGCTGAACATGTATTTGAAAAACTAATACTCATTTACGAGGATTAGATAAAGTCATTCTTATTTGATTGTGAATAGGATTAGGTCTGAAAGGCTGATATGTCAGCGTATAGTTAACTAGTGATATTACAGGATAACATAATTCGCTCGACAGAAAATCGGATTGAAAACCTTTACATATCGAGCTCGGCACACGTGGTTTTCCTTAGTTTGTACTACAATGGTGCCGCAAGGATCACAGTGCCGAACGTTATCCCACCGCCCACAGATTTTCACATGTAGTCTTTTCCAGCTGTAAACGGTTCAGTTTAATGGTTGTGTTACCGCGGCACTTGATTCAGTGAACTTAGGATATCGCGGCGATGCGCAGCGGCTGTCAGACGGCCAGGCGGCCATCTTGGACTGCCGGGGTCGGCAGCAGAGAACTAGAAAAATAACAGGGACTATTAATACAGTTGTATGTACTAGGCTAATACTTACTTGAGTATATGCAGACATATTTGGGATAAACTACGTTTAATATGGGGCTTACGATTAAATATGACAAGAAATATTAGCACATGAGTTACAGTTCAGCCATACTCAAAGTGTGTTCCGCGGAACCCTAGGGTCCCGCGACACCCCTGCAGGGGTTCCGCGAGAATTTAGAATTATGCTTATTAATAAAAAATACACTTCTAAAAACTATTGTTTTATTGTAGGGTTCCATCAAGTATTTCGCTTTACAAAAGGGTTCCGCCAAAAAAAAAGATTGAGAACCGCTGAGTTACACAAACCCATACACTCTGTGTGCTGAGAAAAATAAACATATTGAAAAACACTGTTTTCTACTCGTCGACTGCAATGCTTGAATTAAGACTTCGTATACCAAAGTGAAATCGCATACTTTTTTCACTATGGGACCCCAACTCAACTATAATATTCATTTCGATACTGTTTAGGCAACTATAATATTCATTTTAGTATTAAAAACATCCGTTTTCGGAACGGTATTATAGCCAGTGCTCTAAACGGGATTAATACCGTGGTATACAGATATTCTTAACATTGTCGCTATCATTGACTTGTGACTAGGATGGTAGGTAAGTTTCATTTTTAAATATCACTTAAAATCATACGCCGCAAGCCGACGGCCGTCCCAATCCAAACGATTCCATGGCTTGATATAATTAGCGTCACCAATACGAAATATACACTTTAACTAGTCTAAGCAAATTCATCATACAATATAAAGGCCAGACCAGCTATCATGGTCGAATTTTTATCACATCTCATGCCATGCGTCACTTTCGCACTTACATATTTGTTAGAACGTGACAGCCATGGTGACAAATGATAAAGAGCCGGCCATCTTAGCCCTACAGGTATTAAAACAGAGTTCAATAAAAGTACACTTACCCGCACTCCAAAGCGTCTAAATGCCTAGTCGAGTTCGCGCCAGGCGCCCCCGCCGCCAATGTGGAGTTCAAGGACTCTGTTCGGGACCCCATGTTCCTCTGCCTACAAAGATACGGCGTCACTGCAGGGGACGGTGTCGTTCGCTCCTGCAATAGAAAACTAGTAAAACTGCTTGCCTAATACGGTACGCCGCGTATAGACCTGCGCGAAACACGCCGTAAAGGGCCCACTGATTAACATGGAATTGTCAACTTTTTGTTCTAACTGACAGACCGATACCGTCCGGCGGACTGTTGATCAGTGGGCCCCTTTATTCTGCGTACTGATACTCTGCAACAAATCTTGCCGAGTAGGTAATTAAATCGACAGATCAAATGCCACAATGTATCGCAAATCGTATGCAATTTGTTGCAAGGTCAGATTGTTTCCCTTTAAGAGTTTAGACTGACACAGTTAACAGGTCTGTAGATGACTTTATAAAGCAATTATAGCGAACAATGACACGTCGACGTTTGAAAACATTACAAAACAGACTCAATTTATAATGGTCACGATAAGATATAAGTATAGTAACGAATTCAATATCGGCATACGGCGCGGTACACTAAGTACCTACCTATGTGGTGTTTACACTGTGGTAGTTGTTGGTTAAGACTCGAGTCCTTTGAGTCTTCTGCTTTAAGACTGCTCACTTTCCAGAGTCTAATAATTAAGTGGAAATTTGAGTTCTTTTTAATTTGTTAGAGACTAGAGTCTTTACAAAATTATACAAATCGCATTGTCTTCACATACAAATCATACAATGAATAGGTAAGTTAGGTACACATGACATACAATAACGCCTGTTTTCTTTACTGTTAATTTAGATAACATCTAAAGTCTATTTTTTTATTCGGTAGACTGAAATGACAGTTCATAGTATGAACATAAAACGTCATTTCATACTATGAAATGTCATTTTAGTCTACCAAATAAAAATAGAGTTTAGTACATTGTTGACGGAATCTTCGGAGTTCCTTTTGACCTGAGCTTAAAAGACCCTAACGACTCGACTCAGGGCTTAAAAGACTCGGAAGCTCTTTAAGCACCGAGTCTCGTAAAAACGAGTCGAGATCTTCAAATTTAGACTCAAAAAATACGAGTTCCTCCCAACACTACACTGTGGCATAGGCCTTATAGCAGTAAATAATATGTTCTTGTTATTAAAGCGCCAATAGCATTTAAAACATTAATTATGATATCATGATAATATTCTCAATAGCAATGTAAAGACAGTAATTTGATAATTTGTTATCTCCGTACAAAGTTACCCATTCTCATTGCTCTCGAGTATATAGATGTCACATGGTATTAATAACAAAATACGTGCAAATGTATGAATGACGGAATAACATATAGGTAGTGTATTAGATACATACTTGCTAAGATACTTCGTAAATAAATCGTTTCTACCGAGAATTTATAATCTATTGTCTATTATAGTTTATTGATATATTAGACTTACTAATGGGGCAGGCCATTCCGTTTAATTAGGTAATTTCATTAAATTGTGTTTAGAAAAATAGAAGTGCATTTTTTATGTCCTGGAATCCTAATAAATGATTATTCTGTTAACTACTCATAACTTCAAAACTGTTATTAAAATATGTAAGTTCATTTTTGATATGAACTTTTATTCCGACCGTCATTTTCTTTCAATAGTTGTCTCTTATCTGCTAATAGGTACTCATGGAGACGATGCTACCAAACTCAATGAGCTTGCGTTGTTTTATCACCTAGTTCTTACGGCCAACTACAATCATCAAGTCCGCTCTTTGCAATTATAATATCACAGCATATATAATATGAATAATATCTTTTTCGCTCGGCAGCATGTTTTCATCTCGCGACTTGATACCGTCACAACGTACAAGATTTCAACTTCATCATTCGTTTGTTACCCTTGCATAACAAATATCTAGTAAACGTCGCTGAAAAACGGTACGAATATAATACGATATGTGTGTCTTCGTATTTCATGTAACTCTTGACATTTGTTTGAACAAGGTTACATTTTTAAATTACAGTGACCGCCATCAGACAATCTGCATAGTATATGCCATCGATTTTCTAAAGGGCATGCCAATTTAAGTCGATCCCTCATAAAAACTGCACTAATATCGATCACTAAAGTAGATAAAGACTTGACATTACCTCGGCGCGGCGTAACAGCCGTATTAGAGAAATTGGTCGCGTGTGACGTCCGAACATTGTTTAGATTGTAATAATGATAAACAACGAATCATTAACTCTGACGGTCTTTGATGGAAATATCAAATGTAATTTTTCTTTTTAATAAAAGTACACGCGAAAAGCATCGAACACAGACTGACTTAGTGTAGGTACAGTCAGCAGCAAAAGTTGCTAAGCGGGCGAGGTGTTCAAAATTACCTTGACACGCTCTTATTCTCTTAACAATAAAGTCGCGTCAAGATCATTTTGAACACCTCGCCTGCTTAGCAACTTCTGCTGCTGACTGTACAGTCACCTGCAATGATATGTCTCTTCGAAGGCCGCAAAAATATGTAACACGCTCTTATGGCTCTACAAATTAGTTCGTGTCAGATATATTTGCGGCCTTCGTTGTGTCATATTGTTGCAGGTGACTGTACCTATATGGCCTGAATATTTACTGCAAATACATGAAATGTAGCTTTTAGCATTCAGATATTAGGTAATAAGAAAGAGTTATTGATTTGAATAGAGATTTAAAGTCTAAGAAAACAAACTGCCCTCTACTTTCACAGCCAAACTATTGACGTACTGTAGCGAGTGTAGCGACATCTATATTAGCTGAAACATTGCTATCACCGACCCTATAAGGATCCATTTCCGTGTAGGATCAACCGCTTAATGTTCATTGGCAGAATAAGACGGACGTTTGCATCTCAATTCTAACATCTGAAATTTTGTATAAGTAAAATGTCTAATAATATTGTCTTCGGTTAATGCGATAGATACTTATGAAATAAAACTATTAAAACGGATTATATCGCGTATATTGAATTTATACTACATCCCGACGTTTCGAACCCTTTACAGCGTAAAACGTCGAACGAAACATCGGGATGTAGTATAAATTCAATATACACGATATAATCCGTTTTAATAGTTTTATTTCATAATAAAATGCCGAAGTTCATCAATATCTACTTACGATCTTCTAGGCTAAGTAAATGAAAATCAGTTTGAACAACATGTTATTTTACTCATTCTAAGTTACGGTACAATAATATTCAATGTAATAAACCTAATTTTGGCACAGTCATCACAAAATATTGTATGTCGTAATATCACATTTATAATAATCACAAAATGACCACTGGTTAACGAATCTTGAACCCATTCGATTTAAATAGGCGGCAACAGTAATGCTGAAACTTTATTCTTATAACTTATAGTGCTCCTGTCCCATTGTAGACAGAGGGTTAAAATTTCGTTAGCCCGGCTGGATGTTTATTATATAATTTTGACCCCTTCGGGGTCGGGGTCTTTCGGGTTTGGTGACTTGATCATCTGCTCCCATTTCAATGATCGTATTTCCTTAAAAAAATCGAATTCTTATTTTATTCTTTGTATAAACTGAAATTACAAATATTACTTTGAATGCCAAATACAAGCCAGAAAGATATGAAGATGGAAATATGAATACGAACATTAACACATTAGTATATTTTCAAAGCAAAAGAGAAAAAAGGCTATTACTGAATCAGTAAGCATTCAACACCAGACGAGGTCTAGTCAGTTTGCAATAAAAAAAGTATTATCCTCCTAAGGCCCGGCCATACAAACGAAACATCCAAAATTTGCCACTGAGATTTGAACCTAAACTGCAGGAAATAGAGTTGATTTTGCGTTGTTTGAAAATTGAACGAAACAAAGCAAAAGTGACTCTGTTCCAATTGAACATGGTTTAAATTACATCGAACTGAATAGGTACTATAGGTAGGACCTTGGGCCTTAAGGTCTCTGCCCACTACACCGTATCATACCATGACCGTGCCATGAACGTATCAAGCACGGAATGTAACGCGACACGGACTACTATGCCGCTACACCGTGTCCACATTGTTTCATATCCGTACATAACGGGTTTAGTGCCCGTAGTAACTGCGTATCATCTCTATAGCATCCGCCTATAATCCCCGTAACATCCGCGTTTCATCCCCTTAGTACCCGCGTTTTATTCGCGAGAGCCAGACTCGTCAGAAAGAGCGAGCGAATGGTTGTCATACTGGCAAGAGCGAGCAACAGATACGGCAACGCGTTTATAACGGGCTTAGAACGGTCACCATACGCGGTTATAACCCGTATGCTCACCGTTTCGCCGCCTGCACGCACCGTTATGGCAACGTTGCGTGCCGTGCACGCAGCGTTTCGGCACCGACAAAATGTCCTCGCCTACAATTTTTGACGGTCCGTGCATGGCACGCTACGGGTACGGTCGGTGACGGAACGGGCTAGTGGGCATAGTCTCATACTTTTTAATACAAAGAATATTTTTTTGCCTGACACGTTCATAGCACGGTCATGGTATGATACGGTGTAGTGGGCAGACCTTTAGGAGGATAAATTGGAAGTTAACATAAGTGATCAGGGTCTGGATCTAACAGGTCCATCGGCTCGATTTAAAATGAGTCAGCTTGAGTCCTACGACTTACTTAAGTACCTACTAAGTTGCAGTAGTAGTAAGTTACCTGCTGGTTGGGTCCGCAGCAGGTGGCGTTGTGGCAGAGGTCATCAGCGGGGCAGTGCAGCGCGCACGGCGCCTCGCCCGCGTTACCGGTCATCACCTGCAACAACAATTAGGGCTTATTTAGACGATGCGAAAACTCGCATGCGAGTTTCATTACATTGCGGGTTTTGATTGGTCGGTTGAATTGGACGTAACCAACGGCCTGCAATGTAACTAAAATCGTATGCGAGTTCGCGCCGTCTAAATCAGCCCTTAACAACAGTTCTTATCGAGTCCATTTTAACTAGCCTTAATCAGGTGGATTTAATGCGTTTTTATATCACGTTGATCGTTGCCCTTTCTTAACAAATGTATAAGTAGTGTTAGGCAGGAAGGCAGGTTTCTAAACGTAGCCTAGCTGACAGCGCAGTTGTCATTGGAGGCTACCAAGACAGCTCCTTGCGCCAAACTTAGCGTCGGTCGGATCTTTGTCGTGTATTCAACTTCGAAATAAATGTGTCGCTTACTGTGTACCTTATTTACAACTTTTGAGTATTAAAGTAACGGTGTCAGTTAGAAGAGGCTTGTATGTTAATTCGGGCGGGAGGCCGGCGACTTCGAAGTTGTTAAAAACTTGTAACCTCATTTTCATCCCCTCAGGGGTTCAAAAAATGGCGTGCTCGAGTGTGCGACAAGGTCATCCATACGCACATTTTTTAAATTTCAAGATCCTAACATCAATGGTTAAGGGTTTTTGCTATTTGACAGTGTCTGACCTATATTTGTGCTATTTGAGAATGTTAACTAATGTCATATACTAAGAAAAAGTGACCCAGGCCTCCAGTGCCCCAGGCTGGAATCGAACCAGCGTCCTCTGCTATCGCGGCAGGTGACTGTTGCCATTCGGCCACCGAGCCACAGCAGCATAGGTCCAATTTTTCCAAGTATATGCACTTCTTGTAAGTATATGCGCATACTCCACCGACAAGAGCCGCGCTCTTAAATTATGATAATGATGATGATGCAATATAATCTTACCTCATTCCCGTCTATGGGTATCTCGACGAACTCGGGCTGTATAGTGGTGGAGTGGATTCCCTCATTGTGGAAGAACTCCTTCACCTTCTCCGCTATCTTCATGTACTCTGACAAATTTCTACACCTGTGGTAACAAGAAAAACAAATTATAAAATATCCATTGATTGATTGATTGATCATTTATTTGTCAATTTTGTTTTCATTTACCCTATTTAGGCTTTCCACGGCGGTTTTTAGCCTAGTCTTTAATTCAAGGTATACATATAAGTATTCTAGTTCCAACCACACGCAGCAGTACGTATCGTCGCACTCTGGATTGGACTGTAATGTTATAGGATAACACATCAAATTGAACAGTTTATCCTTGTCATTACCTATAGTTCAATTTCACATACGAGGGGCGTTCAATATATAATGAGAATGAGATGCAAACTCTTTAAATATTAGGAAAGTAAATACTGGCCGGTAAAGCTAATCTACCTAGCTGATTGCCATGAAAAAAAAACTAACTGTTTTTTGTTTAAAAAAAAAATACGGCGATTTCTTTGCGATGCTGTTGAGTACGTTAGCGAAAATGGAGAAAATTGAACTGCGCGCCGTTATTAAATACTTGTGTTTGAAAAATTTTTCTACGGAGCAAGTCAATTTAGATTTACGGGACACTTTAAGGTCTAATGCTCCTCTGTATTCGACAGTTACACGTTGGTGCGCCGAATTTAGACGTGGAAGAACATCGACCATGGATGACCCCCGCTCCGGACGCCCTACTACAGCAGTAACTGAAGAAATTGTGAAAAAAGTCGAAAACTTAGTTTTGGCGGATCGTCGTGTCACGGTTCGTTTTATTGCTGAAAATGTAAAGATTTCAACGGGGAGCGTGCATAATATTTTACATGAACGCTTGGGTATGAAAAAGGTATCAGCGCGTTGGGTACCCAGAATGCTTACTGACACGCAAAAACAAACTAGAGTCGAGATTTGTCAAGAAGCTTTGGACCTGATACAGCAAGACCGGGAACTTTTTTTGGCGCGATTTATAACAATGGACGAAACATGGCTCCATCATTACGACCCTGAAACGAAACTGCAGTCTATGACATGGAAAAGGCCATCATCTCCAACTCCGAAGAAATTCAAGGTGGGCCCATCTGCCGATAAGGTCATGGGCTCTGTTTTTTGGGATGGTAAAGGGGTCGTAGTGATTGAGTATCTCGAGCATGGAGCCACTATTACGGGCTCTTTATATGCCAAACAAATAGCAACATTGCGCAATGAGATCCGTGAAAAACGGCGAGGTAAACTCTCGAAAATTGTGTTGTTCCATCAGGACAATGCACCGGCACACAAGTCCGCCGTTGCAATGGCTGCAATACGTGATGCTGGGTTCGATATCCTTAAGCATCCTCCGTATTCACCAGACCTCGCCCCTAGTGATTTCTACCTATTTCCGAGATTGAAGAAATACCTAAGAGGCAAGAAATTTGAAGATGACGACGCGGTAGTCGCTGCAGTACAAGATTTTTTAAGTACTCAAGATAAAACCTTTTTTAGAAATGGAATATTAAGTTTAGAAAAAAGATATACTAAGTGTATTATGCTAAAAGGTGACTATGTCGAAAAATAAAATAACATTTAATAAAAGTTGTATATAACATACTCATTCTCACTTTTTATTGAACGCCCCTCGTATGCGCTTGCGGTCGGAATTGCTGTTATTCCTTTGTTGTTGCAAGAAAATATTATCACTTGCATCATCTCTGGAAATGTCTGATATTCAACCTTATATCCATATTATTAAGACCTAGTAATATGAATGTTACCGTTGCTTTATTTATTAAATCTGACTAGGTATGTATTATGTATCTTGTGACCAATTTTGTTTAAAAATGTATAAGATAAAGGTTAGGCTATCAAGCTAGGTCATATTATAGGAGAATATAAGCGAATTTAGCTGACACATGTAGTTAGTTTGTTTCGGCAATTCAACGGAACTGGTAAGTAAGAAAACATTTATATTTTTCTAGGAACAAAATATTTTTTACCCATTTTAATTTAGTTTTATTATAATTTTATGTGGGACGGGTAATACTTAGACGCTGTTATGTTATGAAAAACTCGTACGAAATTTCTTCGTATTCAAATGCTGAAGACTGAAAAACCTTTATAATATAAAATCAAGAATAAAATGCACTCTTTTTTTTTTAATTTTGCGAGATTTCTTCTTTTGCAGATACAATAGGCGTTCACGATTTCTTACTCAAATTCAACCCTTTTTTTTTCAGGAGTCCAGATGAAGTTCACTATTCTGGCTACCCTTGTCGCCCTGGCCGTCGCCGCGCCTCCCAGCGCCGACGAGCAGCTCATCGTCAACAACAAGTTCTACCCCGACTCCTTCGCCATCTACACAGGCCACCACGACATCGTCGACATCGTCGTGCCCCTCAACCAGATCAACTACTCCGAGGACAGCAAATAAGACACTGACGAGACCAAGCTCACTATCTTCTTCGTTGAAGCTGATGTCAAAGACGATGGAACTAACGACTATAAAGGATTGTATGTCTATAAAAATGGTGTAGCCAAGAAGGTGCTTGAGAACGGACAGTGCTCAACTTACGCTAAGAACAAGATCGTTTACTTCGGCGCTAGCGATGGCATCTACAAGTACAACGAACAAGACCAGACTGCGACTAAATATGGTACCGTTTCTGACAGCGTTATCAGAATGTCTGTTGATACTGAACACGCTCACGTATACTACTTAACTTCAGACTACGTTCTTTACAAATTTGATGAAGATGAAAAGGTGGCCACAAAAGTTGAAGCAGTTAAAGACGCTAGAGACATCGTTTTCGATTACGACGGTATCATGTTCTTCTACGACGGCAACCACCAATTATACACTTACAACGGCGAGCGTGTCCTTAAAATCGAGGGTCTCCCCGCTCATCCCACTAAAGTAGCACTCATCAGGGTTCCAGTTTTGGTCAACCAGATGTTCGCTGTTATTGATGACCGTCTTTATGAGCTGAATGTGAACGGTACCAGTGAGAAGGAGCCAATTAAGTTCCAGGCTCTACCGACCGCGTATGCCCCGGACGCCATTCTGTACCAATACTATGCGTACAAGCATAAGATTTACCTGTACAACCTGGTTACCCTACTTTCTAGTAAGAACATTGACGAATTGAACAAGTTCTTTGATGATAATAAGGAACAAATCAACGCTTACAAGAACACGAAGGTTTCCAGCCGTTTGTAATTTGCTTTGACTGAATAAAGTTTTGTTATAATTTATTTTGAACTGTTGCAGATACTTTTGAAAGCGAATTGTCAATATTGTCGATATATCTTGGTGCGTAGTTTCATACGTTTCTATTGATGCAGGCGACAATTAAATTATTTTCGGTTGTCAAATGCATTCACTTGCGAGTCTGCTTCGCGTTTTAAGATGTTATGACCATGACACCTCAGATATTAAACAAAGAGATTAGCACGTTCACGGTATGTTATTGAAATGGCGTACCATGCTGTTTAATTTTATATTAAACAATGGATATGTTTATGAAAGGAATATGCGACGTTATTCAACTCATATTATTAGTTAAATTTACGACTAAGGAAAATCGCTTGAGCTGTGCTTGACACCCACAACGCGGCAGATTCAAATTATTTTGCAAAAAAACTGTGTTTTACTTGTCGATTAGAATTAAGATTAAGTTTGGTGGCCAACCTGCCCGACCAACAAATACTGGTTAAATCACAGACCTAGATTGTTTATGGTATTATCATGCCGCGATCAGAAAGGGATTAGAAATAACAGATTTCCATACACTTACGTCAAAATCAATATGGATTGACAGCTATCTCAATCCCTTTCTAATCGCGATTCAGTAATATCTATGTACGTTGTCCGCCATTATAAATTAAAATTCATTTTGCTCCTTATGTACAAGTTCAAGTGAATACACTCTTTGACGGCAAGTGCGCCTCAACTATACGCACTTACTATACAACATTTAGAGACGCAACCGTATGCTGCGCCTGCGTAATAACCGCCTAACCAGAGATGCAGTTCGGCTGGTTTAGACGGGCCATTTTATTTAAAGTTGTCTCCTACACTTTTTTTTAATTTGTGAATTTATATGTTATTTCTACTCAGAATCACGAGCTCTTTCTATCCTAATAGGAGAAAAAAAGTGTCCCAAGGTTTTTTCCCATTTCGTTACCATTTTTCCATAGACTTTGTATGGCGGTTTCGGAATGGAAAGATAGAAAAATGTATGGAAATCTTGGGATTCTGAAATCATGAGCTCTTTTGATCCTAATAGGAGAAAAAGTGTCCCAGGATTTCCATACATTTTTCCCCTACACTTTGTTTCAAAATTGGGATTTTTTATATCATTTTTACTCAGGTAGAAATAACATAAAAAATCCCAATTTTGAAAAAAAGGTGTAGGGGACAACTTTAAATAAAATGGCCCAGACCTATCACTTTGACAACGCACGGCGATATTAAAACGACTTCGGTAACTAGTCATTACACTTGAATGATATCAGATAAGGATAAGTGATGACAGTTATAAATTAGACTTAAAAACAAAGTAGACTCACCTTGTTAAAATGTAGGTACCTACTTATCCACGATTCCACGTGAAGAAAAATAATCAGTTCATTGAACCTAATTCTGGGTCAGAACAACACAATCAACACATTTCTGGATTGGATCGGTGCCAAAGGTAATTTATTTTAGAAACACTTAAAAACAAAGGAATCTAAATGCATCAGTGTAATTAATATACATATATAGGCATCAGGGTCCGTGGAATTTGCATATCGTCGCTATACTTACTCAACCTCATATCTGCAACAATCATTTGATGGAAATGTCGCCTTTCTTTCATTCGGAATACGGGTGTTTTTGTCATCAAATGAGTGTTGCAGATACGAGGTCGAGTAAGTATAGCGGCGATATTTCCTCTGAGAAATGAGAATTTCTTTAAAAAAACCTGAAGTAGTTTATGAATAGAATGTTTAAAATAAAAATATATATCTCATAGATAAATGTAATAAAGCGTTGACGTTGTCGCGCGACCTAAATAGCAACCCGCCTAGGAAATGGAAAAGTAAGAAAAGTTGATTTCATTCGTGAGTGAATAAACTTGTTAGTATGGAAAATATGAGCAAATTTCAGCCCTCGAGCGAAAATGGGAGATAAGAAATATAATATTCATAAACTTTTTAAAAACAGTGCATTGTTAACATAATATTACAATTAGAAAAAAGGCAAAAAAACGAATTTCCGGCAAGTAACGGCTTATTCTATTAATTAGGTATTAGAAAAAGAGCAATACTATAAACTATAAAATCAATTTTATATTACAAATTCTTGATTTATCCTATTCTGTTATACTTAAACAATATGAACCAATATATGTACGTTGACTGGACCTATAGGTTTTGTAAAGTCTAAGACAAATTCGTGCTTTTTGAATCTGTCAGCTAACTTAGATGGCACTCTACAGCTCCATATATTATGCGGTAACTTTGGTTGTCAAAAGTTGACGTTTGACAATCCAGTGACCACAAAATATATTGTCAAATTATGAGTTACGATTATTGTTAAGACATTAAATCTCTTCTACAATAAATGACTCTTCGGTATGAACCAGCGTCACTAAAGTTTGCCATATTATTTTATTAGGTGTTATATTATTTATCTACGAGATACGTGAGTGGCTTGGGGTTCGCAT
This sequence comes from Cydia amplana, assembly GCF_948474715.1. Classification (NCBI taxonomy): domain Eukaryota; kingdom Metazoa; phylum Arthropoda; class Insecta; order Lepidoptera; family Tortricidae; genus Cydia; species Cydia amplana. The sequence goes on along the minus strand of NC_086071.1, from coordinate 12,385,803 downwards.
CAAGGCATAAGTAGCTCTTTTACACTTTATACTCGTACCAGATGGACTTTGTCGCTTAATTTTATTATTATATTTATAGATGTAACATTCGGTCCTCGTGCAAATAATTCATATTCCGTACCTATCTTATGTTTTATGTCACCCGCCTTTTATTTAACGACAAATACACCTCGAAATATAACTCGAACCTTGATAAGGCGAAATCCTCGTTAACACGAAATAACATGCCATTCCCTTCCCTTCAAAGCCCAAAACCTCTATAACTCGAAATATTTAACTTCATTAAGACGAAGTCATCCTAATTCCTAAGGACGGGCCTTACGGACACTAAGAATGGTGCTAGTTCAGCGGTGTCACTCACGAATACGAGCCAATCGTGCAGTCTAATACAACTAGTTGCGACCAATCGCGCGCGTGATGCGAACTCATTTACCAATCGCGTTGTGGCGTTAGATTGCACGAGTGGCTCACTGGCCCCATTCTTATTGCCCGTAAGGCCCGTCCTTAGGAATTAGAATGACTTCGTCTTAATGAAGTTAAATATTTCGAGTTATAGAGGTTTTGGGCTTCCAGGGGTGAGTGGTCAAACCCGATAAGTCGAGTAAGAGGGTTTTTGAAATTAGAACTATCATGTGACATGCGTAGAATTCCTATTTGAATGATAACAATGATAGTGACGTGATCTTACCGTATATGGGCACTGGCAATAATTCTATCACCGGCCAGCTGCCATACGTGGAACTCATGTACAGCCAAAACGCCGTCCACTTTCTCCAGAAGGCGGCGCTGTATCGCGTCCACCTGAACAAATAAAATATCACACTGTACCTTAATGTCTAGGCAATAAAGTTTATATTCGAACGATACTGAAGATATCAGCGTTCGCGCACAGCGAATACGGTTCTATAAACAATTTGCAGTCACAATATTTATTTATTGCTACAATGGGCAAGTGTTATCAGAGTCTAGTAGGTAAATAATAATTACTAATATCTGGTACTGTGAACATTAAATTTATACTATTAGATTTATTTTCAAATGAGTACTGGGTGTCAGTCCTTCTTTATATGTACCTACATTCCGCAAAAAATTCCGTCACCGTTTACTGTTTAGATATTATACTTAATTAAAATATGAGCATCGCGAAAATATAGACATACTTGACCTGAATTTGAATATGGTGATTACTAAAATGCGCTACTATATTTTTATCAAACAACAACGGGACCAGTCCATATTGATATCGGGCAAATACAAGCGATTATGATAAGATAAGAAAACTGAACGTGTCTGACGTACAAGACAGAATCCGTTATTAAAAACACGCAGACCGAGCCAAGACTTACGGTTAAATATGATTATTTAATATTTTGTATGTACGCAATGCATATCAAATTCACATATTTTCAATGAGCTTAAATGAGATTTCAATGGTACACCTGGCAACATTATTATGAATAAGAAGTTTTGATTGAACCATTTGCAACACTATAGATATGTTGGTTAAAATTGTCGAATGTTATAATTATGTATGCATGCATGTAGTAGTTATAGTTAAGTCACCAAAAATGTGCAATCTAAGTACAGTCATCAGCAGAAGTTGCTAAGCGATCGAGGTGTTCAAAATGATATCGACGAGACTTTATTGTTAAGAGAATAAGAGCGTGTCAAGGTAATATTGAACACCTCGCCCGCTTAGCAACTTCTGATGCTGACTGTACATAGGACATCCGATGTAGAACTATAAATAAATCTAGGCTTTACTGTAATAAGTAGTCTTTATTTTAAAGTTTCCAATTATGTAGGTGTAGACTCGAGACGCGTGAACGCGTCATTATTAATACAAAAGGTTAAGTAAGTAAACATTTAAAAAATATTAATGTACTAAAACTCACCTGAATATGTGTAGGTACAGTTTGCAGAAGAATTAAAGCGGATTCTCTGAGCAGAGGCCACACAGACAAGAGAATCAGGATAACTAAGACTAAACTAAGCGCGGGGTCGAGGTAGTATCTGTAGGGCCACCTGGTGAGCCATACTACTAATGCCGATGCGACTACTATGAGGGAACCTGGAACAAAACATTTCACTGTTACTTACGTATGATATTAACAAAGTGATTAACAGTAAAATGGGTATAGAGTCCATGAAAATTCGTGTCTCTAATGTAACATCTAAATTAGACGAAGCTTTACGGCCATCGGACATTATGCAGTAATTCTGTTTGTCAAAAGTTGAAGTTTGACAATCAGTTACCATAAAAACATTATGGCGCTGTATATCGTCAACCCAAACACAATTAGGTTCCGCTGTTTTTTCCCAGAGTTCCTATCTATGGCCACCTCCTGTGTTCATCATCAGATCAGATTGATAGTACTATACCTAATATTGCGTTGCTTATATGTATATGCAATAACTCAATCGAATAATGGGAAGTGGATCTAATTTAGATTGCAAATCACCCGATTGATTTGACCCGAACCATAGAGAAAAAATACATAGAGTGCTCACTCCATACATCAGTTCAGACTATTAATTTCAGTGTCTACATCTAGCATCGAGTAGCGGAACTATCAGTACTGCTACTTGACAATAGATGTAGCACCGACCGGAAAGTCTTATCTCAAGAGCATAAGACTTTCCGGTCGGTGGCTACATCTATTGTCAAGTAGCAGTACTGATAGTTCCGCTACTGGATGCTAGATGTTAATAGTCTTTTTGGTACTAAAACTGATGTATGGAGTGAGCACTCTATGTATTTTTTTTCTCTATGCCCGAACATACATACATTGCAAGTTAAATAAAAACTTGTAAAATAGGTAAAAAGTTAACCTTTCGTATTGTTCACTCAGCGTATCCGATAATCAAATACAACAATTGATTTTACGGATCTTCACATTACAAGATTTAATTTAAATTGTATTGTTACTACTGTAACTGAATGACGTAATCGTGATAGATTAGTTTCAATAATAATACAGTACGTATGTCGGCAATGTATGATATGGAGTACTTACTTATTCAATTTAGTATTTTCTACTCATGCACTTTTGTTTTTAAAGGACTTCATAGACATTAAATAAAAAAAACGTATGTTAATATGTTTCCGGTTTTAAGTGATCAATAGAGTTATTTATATTTTAGAAAATAAACGATTCGAGCATCTATTAAGCTCGTGTTGCGTGATGTTGCGGTGAATTTCTTTATTTATGCAATTTTAATATTTCTGGATAGGTGCTACGCCCGTACTGTTTTACCTTGTTGAATGTACATAGTTGGCCAAAGGGCGCTGTAAGCCTTTAAGACATTGCATATACTCGAGAAAATTCGACCAATACCGCCGTGACGTGACTCAGGTCGACTAGTGGTTAAGGCGTCTGCCGAGAAGGCCTTGGTCACTTTTTTTTGTATAGGTATGACATCTGTTTCATTTTGAAAGGCTACGTTAAAAATTTAGTTGTCTACACAGTCTATCTAACCAAACAAACGATATTTGCCGTGGGATAGGAGCCGGCACGGCACCCTATCTTGCCCTATACAATTTATCGCACATGCATAACGCTTTGTTCGGTCATGAATGAGGGCTCATTGAGTCCGATCGAACAGAAATAGGTCACTTGTCGTTGGTAGTTCATTAATACTAGCACACGTTTACTTGGACTGAGTTCTTTCATTGTTGTTGCAAGACTGTTATTTCGATACTGAGTCGAAAACGTAACGAAAGCGAATGGAATAGTCGCGCGGTTTCCAGTGAACCTTGCAGTTTAGTTTTCTGTCGCTTGGGGCGAAAACAAAGCGTTAGGTTGTATTGGAGTCTTAGGTTTAAGTAATGTTCGTGACTGGATGTAGGAAGCTTAAAAAAAAAACAACGGGTTGCACTCAGGGAGTGCCGGCAGAAGTGAAAACTCAATGACTAGTGCAAAATGCACTACCTATGTATAATTGAGGTTAACGCCATCTAGTTATATTAATACCAGTTAGAGCGAAACTTAGATGGCATTTAAATCAATAAAGAAAAACTCAATGACATTACATGTACCAGTTTTTCATGTAATGTCATTGAGTTTTTCTTTATTAAAATTAAATGCCATCTAAATCTTACGGTCACGTGATCGTCTTACGCTGTTTCGAGTTTAACATTTTTCCCCACCTCAAAAAGTGCACAGCGCCGCTAATGAAGTTTTCACTTCAAAAGTACCCCAAATTTGACAGCTGAATTAGATGGCGTTATGTGTTTCGTAGAAACTGCCGTAGTGCAGCCAGCCGTAGTGATATCGAATTCCTTTCTGGATTTTATTTGAGTCGCGGGTTATAGGACATGAAAGTTTGCGCCGAGATCGAACAGAAATAGGTCAGCGGCAGGCCGTGGTTCATTAATTATAGAACATGTTTTGCACGTGCCATGTTTCCATAAAATTGCAGAAACAATGTTTTGCTCACGAAATGCCCGTGATATATTTTAAACGAAAGCCATTACGTGACATGTACCTAAATTTAGAAGGAGTCGTATATTTTTTATTTGCCCTTTTATTCTTGCCACTTTTTTTTGGAGGAAACCATAAAAAGAAGGTTGTATAATAGGGGTCGGTATTTATGTATTAGTAGAGTTTGCCCTATAACTGCTAAAAGTCATTCGAAAATAGATTCAGTAGGCGGCATGATAGGTAATCGAGTAAAACCCTAATAGCGCGTAACTATTTATACGTACCTTTATTGAAACCTCGCATACACGCCGCAGCAGGCAACATTTTCCCGTCAATTTTAATCATATTTAGAATTTACAGCTAAATCATTCTAAAAATATCCACGTCTAAAATTAAAGTTGTTTTTAAATATATCAATCAAATAGTTCACGATCAAAATGATAAGATAACCGGTTTCGTATTTCGGCAATAATCCTCCACACCTCTTAATAGCCTTGGGAATTTTACAAAAAGCAATGCCATTAACTAAATCCGAACGCGATAAGGTTTTTTAGAAATGTAGAGCAAGGTTACTACGGAGTACAGTTACATACACAATAGGGATGTTAACTGTAGTTAAAATGAGTAGACAGTTCCAACTAATTTCACACCGTGTAACAAATAAACAGGGCGTTGCACGTTGGTAGCCTACACCCCGTTTTTTAGGTTTAGAATTTTTGTACCTCAAAAGTAGTGGTAATTAACTTTTTATTCCGAAGGGTTCCTATGGTATATGTATGCGTGGCTATGTACATATATGGTAACCATATGAAAACAACACTATAATTCTGTGCATAGTTACTCGATTTAATTTTGGAGGAAAAAGTTAAGATTTTTTTCGATACTTCGTAAAACCTAGTGTCTGTGCCAATTCTTGGAATACATTGGGCAGACAGCTCAAATAATTATTTGAAAATATTGATAAAACGTTAACTGCAGACATTTTTGGACAAAATTTATATTTCATAAAATGTATTATTTCCCTAAAAATTATGCGTATGCCTTTTTAAAAAGTGTCTTACAGTTGATAAACAAATTGATGTTAAGGAATACAAATGACCTGGCCGTTTAATTTAAAATAATATATTGATATTTAATGAGATAACATAACAAAATAGCAGACATGTGACGTATTAACACAACAAAACACGCTAATTTAGATCAAGCATAAAATTGACTTTAAATTAAGTTATTTCATTTTAACGTAAACACTCTCGAGGTCGCAATATTTAAATGAACAATTAAGTACAGGTTAAAATATTATGCGAGGAAAGATTTCTCTGACAACTACATACTGTTCTATTTTCGTAACAATTCTTATAATAAACGATGAAAGCTCTCGGTCCGAAGAGACGATTGTTTATAATCATAACCTCTCTCTCTAGCTGTACAATTCGGAGGTCGTTACACTGTTGAATAACAACTAACTAGTGACTCATTCCTACACGTGGATGAGAAAAGCAGTCCCCGCTGATATTGTAAAATTGAGTGACAAAGGTTATGGGCTCATTTAGACGGTGCGAGAAGTTGCATGCAAGTTTCATTACATTGCGTCATTTGATCGGTCGGCTGAATTGATAACCTCAATGATCCGCAATGTAACTAAAATCGTATACGAGTTAGCGCGCCGTCTAAATTAGCCCTATAAGTGAATTAGAAAGTGTTTTCTGCTTTCGCATTAAAGCTCAAATCCCGTACGTTATTGCAACCGTAAGTATCTTGACAAAACAACAGAATCACTACATAGTATAAAACAAAGTCGCTTCCCGCTGTCTGTATGTCCCTTTGTCCCTATGTATGCTTAGATCTTTAAAACTACGCAACGGATTTTGATGCGGTTTTTTTAATAGATAGAGTGATTCAAGAGGAAGGTTTATGTATAATTTGTTATCCCGTGCGAAGCCGAGGCGGGTCGCGTATATATATATATATATATATAATTATATATAATTATGTTCAGTATTACGTGAGATTTTCTTTACGATACCGGACACCGGACCTAACATTTTCAAGAACAAATTGCCAATATGAGATGAATGACGTCAGTGCTAAGGGGTCCATGGTCCATCCATAATTCAGATAATTTCGCGAAAATGTGTGAGTCAGTCCACGTACTTCCTTATTAGTTGTGTATAGCATATTTAATTCTGCTCTTGACAATCTTAGTGAAATTATCAAAACAAGGGAAATTATAGTCAACAATGACGCTTCGTAATTTCCGTATTAATTAACGTCTAATTATTTGTGTGTTTTTGTTCAAACTAAAACAGTAGCTTTTTACTGGTAGATAACTGTTACTAATTGTCCAATTATCGAGTTGAAAGTATATACAATGTCGAGGCCTTTTTGATCAAGGTGATATAACTGTAGGCAAACATACTTGCAGAATAGACATAACAAGACTTATAAGCGCATTGTACTTAGACAAAGGTGATTTGCAATGCAACAAGTATTTTGTTATTGCCAGTAAATAACCTGGTAAGGTACTCAAGCACGTATTAAATAATAAAAATACGCCACGTGTAGGTATCGATTGTGATTTAGCATTGAACATGCCATTGCCATTTGAATACACGATTAACTCCGATTCTACGATTTCCCGTGCAAAAAAATACGGAACAAATTCTGATCTGAATCAATTTATTTATTATCACAGAACCTCAATATCCTGTGGTAAATATTTTTTTCTACTCACGTACTTTTAATTTGTCATTTAAATGGTCGTGCACACATCTTTAAAACCCTATCTTATAGTTGTCAAGACAAGTCTTTAGTATATTTCCCAAAAAAGCATTTGTGCATACACGCAGTATCTTTTTGGCACTTTTTCGATACTTCGTGTAATGACCACTTAAAAAGTGTTGTATGAAATACATTGTTGCCAACCTTATTTTAAATGTCATCTCTGACAAATAAGTGAACCATAGACATGTTTTTTATTTTATTTCATTCATTCATTCTTTTCCCGCCCGTACCCTCCATTCTTTGCTACTTTTTGAATGTGGTTAAGTACTGTGGTTGTCGAATAAAAACTTAACTTTTGTGTTAAAAACGTTGTATTTTTCAAATCTTTCAATTCAAGTTAAAATGGATGAAGTCGTGTGCTTTGTGCCTACGCCTGAAGAAATATCAGTGATAGCGCAAGAAGTCGAAGAAGAAGAAAAATAGGTTAAATAGGTAGATACCTTAGCTAGAAGTCTACTTGATGACATGAAAAATATTTGTTAAATTTGCAATTTTATTTCAAGTTGCATACAATACTTTTTCTTGGTCGTAGAAAAAGTATTGTACGCAACGTTGTTTAACTGAGTCAAAAAATACTCATGGCGTCTTTGGCTTCGCCTCAAATTGTTACTCACGCCACTCGCCTTTTTTGACCTCTCTTAAACAGCGGTTGTATAAAATACTATTATATGTAAAACGCCAAGTTGCAATAGGTAATTATAGGTACCTACATATCCAGTTTTCCTTAGAAATTAAGATTTTTTAATTTAACATCAGTATCAGAATATGGGAGTGTTATCAAAACACGGTGCTCATGAGTCATGGATGGATTATTCTAGGAAAGGCCACGGTGTTGTGGTTAGCCGCATGTCGAGTCTCGAGACTGATACCGACAGTCTGATTTAACCTTACCAAGAATGTAGGTTATATTATAGGGACGTTGATATGATATGACTATCATCTCAAATAAAACCACATCTCGAAAAATAACAAGCCCAAAGTTTAACGTGAAAGTTTGCACTTTTAGGTACCTACTTATTAAATTAATGAAAACAAACCATTAAAGGGGATTTTCTGAGAAAATGTTTGGTACCTGTTCAATTTAGTATTTTAAAATAATTGAGCGAGTTAGGTACTTCAGTCCGTCCATTCTAATAACATGTAATTACGCTTACTTTTATACATAATATATTCACATAGGTACTCATTTACGACTACAAAAATATTTTAATATTATTAAATTAACATTGAATTTTTCACAAATTATCACAAAAAAATACTCATCTTTCAAATGTTTAAAACACAAGCTTTCATTGAATCAGGATGTACCGCGGCTAAAATAGAAAGTACCATAATTAATGTGGCAACAAATACAAATAGGTACCTTAAGTCCTTTTTAACTTTGTCGGATTGACTTTTGCCATTAATTGTCATGTGACGCGAGCAAGAGTGCGATACTTGAGGTGTTTTCGAGCCTTCATTTGTTGTTACGCTTTGTTAATTTGGTTGTCTGTTATATTTTTGTTGAACTTTGTTTTTGTTTTTTTGCTACCGAGCTGTATGTCTTACGAAGACATGGGAGATTGCGAGCCGAGAACTAATCGGGCTATTTCGTTGCTTAGGTAAATACATTTCCTTCTCCGAAGAAGAAGCGGACTAAGAAAGGACATGTTAATTTGTTCGGATTTCATGTTTTCAAGTTTATATTAATTTAAATATCTAAAAGTACAAAGTATCTAATTATCAGTCATAAGCTACCGACGATGAGGTACCCTAGCCTCTAAACTTTTCTCCTCAATGCCGAATATAAATAAGGAAATACATTGTTATAAGTTTGTAAATGTTGACTAGTTTTTAGTAATAACTGTGTAAGGAATCACACACACAGGAAAAACTTTGTTACATACTATAAAACTACAATAAATAAATATCAGTATATTCGACAGAGAAACAATTTTCTCTGTTGTGAATTCCTCCGCTCTCTGACCCTCTTGTTTTACTGGCAGGGTCGTCATGTGACGTGAACTAAACACATACGGCGTTGTTCATAAACGTCTGCTAAGTTAATCAGCTGATGATCGTCGTTTGTCCCTATCTGTCGTTATGCCATAGAGCATAAGTTAGCAGCCGTTTATGAATAACGCCAATATACTCTACGGTAAGTTAGCCTAGCACTCACCTAACGCGTCGGACAATAAATGCAGGAACACCCCCTTCATGTTCATATGTCCGGGGTCCGTGGCCTGACGACAGGGCGGCTTGTTGTTGTTGGGCGCTGCGGTGCGGGCGACCATCTCGTCCGTCTCCTCGTCCGCGGCGTTGTGGCCGAGCGCCATGTCGGCGTTGCTGTTCACGATCTCGGTCAGGTGCCGCACGTTGGCCGGCGGCGGCACGCCACCGTGAGAGTGCCCGTGGCTGCTGCCGTGTTCTACAAAGAAAACGAGAGTTTAGACTATAGCATTCACGTGCAGAAATAGTAGTTTTCGATACAAGTGCGAGAAGTATGTCATATAGCACGAGTACCGAGGTTTCTTGACCCGAGCCGAGAGGCGAGGGTCAAGACTCGGGACGAGTGAAAATGACACTTCCGCACGTGTGTCGTTTATGCCCAATCGCGCGTTGTTCAGGTGGGTCATTTATAAGCGGGTCTCGAATAATACTCATTTATTTAAAAAGTATGAATTAGATTACTTTTTAGCACTAGTGTGAAAAAACAAACTTTACGCACGATTTGCAGCTACATAAACTAAACTTTTTGAGCAATTGTATTAAAAAATAATTGTTTAAGTGATGAATAACCTGTAACTAGGTGCAAATGGTTTATTTTTCTGATTAGAACTCTCGTGGTCAATTTATAATTAAATACGACTGTAAAACTTAACCTTATTTGTTAAAACTTTACCGTCCCGAGCCTCGACCGAGGGTTTAAACATCAGCTGTTATGAGGTATTACCATCGTTGTTTTCAATAGCTAATAACATTAGTAGGTATGTATTAAATAGACGCTTATTGCTGGTTGTACAGTTATTTAGATATAATTGTTACCAGAGACTAGTAAATAAGTATTCAAGACGAACAAACCTCCATACAAATCATACAATACCGCGTTCCTCGCGAGCCTTTTTACTAATTTCTCATTTTTAGCTATATAGGTATTAAATCTGTCACCTACTCCTTTTAAACGCAAATTCCGACTTTCCTGGCCGCTGTCCTATGCACAACAGTACAATTAAATCATAATAAAAGAATCTTAGACATGTTTTTATTTAATGGCGCCATCTAGTTTTAAGACGTTTAAACCATTTCTAAGGGCTCAAAATGCTTTATTTACGCTTTAAATCTACAGTCAAGTCCAATTTTACGTTTTGAAATTATAATTAGCAAGAGACATTGACGATTCTCGCCGTGTTGTATGGTCCTGTCTAGGGTTTGCTCCCGGGAAATACCGGTATCGAAAGTACCGGGAAATACCGGTACCGAAAGTACCGGGAATTCCCGGGATTTAGAGCTAAGCAAAGAACCGGGATTTCAAAATTAAAATCCCGGTACTCCCGGGATTTTCGAGACTAACATTTCCGGTGCAATACTCCTGTCGTCCAGTCTTTATTTACCAGATTCTGTTGTTACTAACCATTCGACCTAATAAGATATCGATCGATTAAATTATCGACACTAATGTACCTGGCTTCGAGTTAGTTTATCTAAAGTACTTCTATCTAACTAGCCTATCATCAGTGATCTTATCACAAGTACCTAGTAGGTACCCACCTACATTTAAAACAGTTTACTTTTTAAACACGATACGGCTCCTGAATTTCAATGAGCAAACTGACGTCGGTGATTGTGTAATTTGTGTATTTTAATGAGATTACCGTGTTACGAGTATGATATAAATCGTATGCATTGTATGAATTGAAGTTACGCTTACGTTCTTTTGGTTCTACGACTCTACGTCTCCTTGTTTATACTTTTTCAAATTGTTTTGTCTAGTTTTGGATATAAATGCAAAACGATGGATCCTTTCAGTAGGTAATTTAGTAATTTACTTGTATCTTTATCGAACGAGCGAGCGAAGCGAAGCGAAGTTCTTACATTCAACTTTGAACACGCGGCTGGCTAGCGGCACGTCCCGGCATTTCGATGTTTTTAAGCTGAACTGCCAGAAGATAGTTTGATACACAATAACTTAAGTAAATTTGTTCTAATTTAAATAAAATTGGGTAAACGTGTAGTCGAGGGCATTATATTTTAGTCATTAAATTATGAGCAGGCTCGATCAAGGGGTTATTGAGCTAGAAGAGCTTAGAAGGCCAAAAAGCTGTTTGTGAGGTGTCTTGCTATTCTGGTCATTTTATTTGCAAGAAAGTATGGTCGAGTTTGGTATCATATGAAAGTGCTCGGCTTACACTTGTATAATATCGTTTTTAAATTTACCATTTTGAAATAATTAGCAAGATAAAAATAAAATAAAATAAACATAATATAGGTATTTGACATTTGACAGGAAATATTTCGGCTTACCACAGATACAGTATCAGTTAAGGGCTCCACAGACCTTGCAATAAATCATACGCGGTTTTCGATCCTTTGACGACTGCATTCAAATGATATTTTTGGCGAACCGCGAGTTCTCAGTTCGGGGCGAACTACTAGTTTAAGTGTGCTGAAATTAATCTCATGATCTCATGTCTACATTTGGGATGTTCGGAGCATCCCTGCATTTATTTACCATTCACTGCAGTTCTCATACTTTTAGGTTGCAGAGCGTAGTATTTCTCGGCGTATGACGGATATTTAACAACCCTAGCCGAATGAGAACGCGAATTACGCATTGGGACCTCACTGTTACTGTCAAATGCCGAATTCGTGAAATTAACTGTCTATTACAATAAAACCTGATTAAGAATAGTCTGAAGAGACCACGTAAAACACGTATCTTAAGCAGGAATGCGTATTAACCGTGAAAAAGTGTATAAAAACAAGTTGAAGGACCAGTGTAAACTAGCGTACGTACACGTACTACGCAAAAAATCGTATTAAACGTGATGATCGTATAACTTATTACGATCATTAATAACTCCTACTATATTAATATTATGCCTAAATTAGAGTGTCAATAGCACGGAATTGCTTTCAGTAGAATTATCATTGTCGTTTTCGCTTTCGTTTTATTTCAGACTCAATTGAGCCTTATTCCATAGACGATACGAAATGATAACTCCCATATCCACATTTCGATACAGATATCTATACAACGACAAAAGTTTAATTTAATCGATCGATACACTACCAAGTGATTAGTTGGCTAAAACTAATGAAAATTGAAGTGAGCCACTATATATAACAGGGCCACTACACATATAGTAATTGGCTTTTCCTAACAAATCAGAAAGAAACAAGCCAATTTCAACCTTATTGTTAAGAGCGGCCAGTTACTATGTAGTGATAATACTATTACTTTTGTGGTAGTGGCCAATAACTATAGCCACAAAATAAGGTACTTGCAGCGTTACACCAGCCCACAGACAAGACATCCTCCAGACAGCATAGTAGCGCTACCCCCTCTGCCACAAATATACGGTAGTTTTACTCCATTTTCGAGTCAGTGTCTTTGTGTGACGTGTCCGTGTCTTTGAACGGACCAATCACGGCACAGGACGCGCTCACCTCGTCCCCCGCACCCCAGTATTTTTGGCAGCATCGGTTTCATGAAATAATTGCTCTAAACTCCGTCTAGAGGATTCCTAGTCTATGCACCAGCCCGTATCCAAAATAAAACAAGAAAACGGAATCCTGATAACAATGGTCATTTTAACAATGTACCTCATTATAGTTTCCTAGATACTCGGCAAATGTACACAACACACTGATAAGAACAATGGCACTATTTCGTTAACAGCAACGTTTACTAACAGACTGGTTAGATTGCTTGTTGTGGTTAGGCTTACGGTGTAGTACGGTGAAACATATAGGGAAATCTTCGGTGTCGTTTCTAAACCGACACTGGATATCTTTCTTATGGGTTTTCCGTGCCTACTCGTGTAACTTGTGGTGAGAATAGGCATTCATAACAGTGCAGCAATACTTTATATATGTATGTATAAACAATATAGGTAGGTATCTACTAGATTAGTCCCTTTTCTGCAAATTCTGCATTTGTTTTAGTATTTTTTTACTTGACTTCAATAAGCTACATGTATAGCAAGTTTGATATTTTCTGTCTGATGGGACCATAGGTTTAAAATTTGTTAGATATATAAAATGTTATAGGTAGGTATAAGAATATTATGTTACCGTTCCACTTATTGGATATTAGGCACCGTTACAAGGAAAACACAGTAACTAAGTATTTGAGTACGATAAGGATGACTCATATATTTGCATCAATCGTTTAAATGAATCTATTAAGAAAATGACGTCACTGATATTTTCAATGATTCGCGGATTTGCGGTAGAACCGTACGAGTAACAGGTACAGGTGATGTAAATAGATTATGAATAGGTACATATCGTGTATGGAATCTAAACAATACAGATATTATGTTTGTAGGTACTCGTGTATGTACCTACAGCGAGCTGCAAAAGTGTATGGATACTTTAATGAAAGGAACTCATTCAAATAATGTCCATGCACTTTTGCAGCTGGGTGTACAACACACAACACGTGGACCAAAACAGCATCAGTTAATTAGCCGGTCTTTCAAACGTTTGCGCAAAAGTAACAGAACACAAAAATCTCTATAAGTAAGGGCTGATTTAGACGGCGCGCGAACTCGCATGCGATTTTAGTTACATTGCGATTACGTCCAATTCAACCAACCGATCAAAACCCGCAATGTAATGAAACTCGCATCGTCTAAATACTCTAAATGAGCCTTTATTGTGACATTTGTAACGTTTCGAGCAGAAGGTAGGCAGTCGGTTGTCAATAATAGTACATTATTGTCGAGGTTCGGAAGTAGCTACTTGCAGGCTGAGGATTCGTTTTAAACGGACGACCTTGGGAGTCCGTTTAATTGAATCCGAAGCCAGCAAGTAGCCTTCCAGCCGAGTCATATATAGTGCTTTTCTCAAAAATGGTGCAAGAAATAGAAATATTTTACAGAACTTACAGAAGCAACGTTCTAATTTTCCATTAATTTTCACAGAAAAAAATACAACCATTAAAAAAATTAGCTTGCCGCCTTTAAAAAAAAAAGAAGTGTATTTTTTTGCTGAAAATACGCCAACCTATTTGAGACACCTAAATAGTCGCGGTACCAACATTAAGCCTGTAACTGACTATCGCACCGCACCGCGACCTTGGAGCGTCGCACCCATAAGTGAGAGCGAGAAAGAGATATCTGTTTCTCGCTCTCACTTATGGGTGCGACGCTCCAAGGTCGCGGTGCGGTGCGATAGTCTGTTATAGGCTTTATAATAATAAGTGCTGATCATCTGTTTGGCTGTTTAAGGGACCTATGCCTTCATTTGATATGGCCATTTGAAGTTTTAAAAAGTTTGGAACTCGTTAAATAATGGAATTTGTATGCGACATTGCAGTCCCGAAATCGAGACTGCAATGTTTTTAACTTTTTAATTTTTTGAATGACCATAAACTACGCACTTCGCGACCTATTTTTTAACCGGCAACGTCGACTTTGCCGTCCATTTTTGAGAAAAGAAGATTTTACACTGCATTAACAACGTATCTCTTGCCTGAAAATTAAATATAAAAAAATCACTCACCATGGAACAAGAATAGCCCTATAACATTAAGCACCAAGCCCAATGTGCCGACTGCGACCAGCAGCTTCTCATTGTGTATCCTGTAGTCATTGTCGAAGAAGCGCTTGACGGCTTCAACCGTGATGCTGAAGCACAGCGCCACGAGGAACACGGCGTTCACGAGAGCCCCCAGGACTTCAGCGCGGGCCCAGCCGAAGGTGTTCTTTGACCATTTCTTTGGTGACATCTGTGGAGAGACAGTTAATTCAGAAACCATGATATTACTAGGTTATTTAAAAATTAGTGCCCGTGCTGGTTCTTGGGATTAGGTGTGGACTAGAGGACCGGCTCGTTTAGGAAGCCGAGTAAAAAGTCGAGAATTTTCGGTTGGCTGTCGGGTAGGGAGCTGGTGGTGATTCAAATACCTATACATTGTAAATATCATACGGCTGATGTTGTATAAGTAATTATGTAGGTATCCCAGACCCGGGAATTCCCAGAGAGACGTCCGCTAATACAGAAACTATAATTTGCGGGGATAAATTATATGTTTAATAAGTCCACTATTGACATCATATCCAGAGAATTCTGTGTACTTGGTATAATCCAAGTTCCAACTCCAAGTTCCAACTCCAATTAAGTTATGAGGATCCAAAAAACGACTAAGCACTTCAAGAAAAGGTAAGTAGTGCCCTTGCGCTTCGCTTGGCTCGTCTTAGCCCAGATAAGAATGTTTTATCCAGTTTCTAACCGGCACTAGTTTATCGAGAGAACTATTAGGACCTCACCCGAACATCGAAATCGAAATTTCGTTATCTATCTCTCTATTCGAGCGGTAGAGAGGAAGATAACGAAATTTCGATTTCCGATGTTAGCTGCTGCGAAGCCAGAATACAACCTTACTATTGATACCGTAGAGTTATCATAACCAGTTTCACAGAAACCGGTATAATTTATTAGTTTACTTTTCGTACTTCCGTTAATTTTTGTAAGCTAGGCTAAAAAATTATTTGTATAAACACACAAATAATTGCCCGAATTGTATTTAATATTTATCACGGTATTAATTCTGTTAAAAACGTTTAATTCATATTTGGTGGAAAGAATTAGAATGACCCAGATTTATAGCCTGTAGTCAAATTCAGAAAAAATCATAAAGATCGTACAATGAAATATCTATTAATGCCCTCAAGTATGTTCACGTAGCTACGCAGATATTGATTATATAATAAAAAAACATAATTTCTAAACAGCTTGACTGTAAGTGTAAGGCCTGAGTGGACGCTCGAGTTGGGCGTGCAGCGGAGCGGGGCGTGCGGCGTGCATGTTAAACAAATGCAAGCATATAGGAGCTCAAATTACTTGTGAGCCCGACGCCACGCTGCACGCCCCGCCAAACGCTCCGCTTCGAGCGTCCACTCAGGCCTAATTGTAAGAAATAACAACTGCTGTATAAATAACACTATCTGTACTCACTTTAACTGACAAGAAGGCGATGACAAGCGCGGCAACGTCGCTCAGCATGTGAAAAGAGTCAGCCACCAGAGCCATGGAATTGGTGACGTAGCCGACAATCAGCTCCACAAAGAAGAAGCTGCATGTCAGCCACAGCATGGAGAGCAGCCGACATTTCTTACCGGAGAACTTGCCCATTGTTGCTGTGTAAAAAAAATCACTACATAGTATAAAACAAAGTCGCTTCCCGCCGTCTGTCTGTATGCTTAGATATTTAAAACTACACAACGGATTTTGATGCGGTTTTTTTTTAATAGATAGATTGACTCAAGAGGAAGGTTTATGCATAATTTTTGTTAAGCCGTGCGAAGCCGGGGCGGGTCGCTAGTAATGTATAAAATTGTTGCCATACTTAACGGTTAAGCATGTTCCGAACCAGTATAATTAAATTTATTAATAATTTGCTGAATTTCATGCCTGACATCAAACAGCCAAAACTGGCTATTGTAAATTTTTTGCATATATGGCAGCTACACCATTTAAATTATTTAGTCGGCGAATCGATAATCTGCTAAAAGTTTCTCGGAGAATCATTAGGTACCCACTGTACCATATGTTTTTGTGAATAAACTTTCATTTCATTTCAAGTACTTTTACTCAGGGCTCGGAACCGGTATTTAAAAAAAAAACCCCAATATAGCCAAATATTTTGAATTATTTTATGCTCTTTACGTAGGACAGAATCATTTATTCAGGTAACAACTTTGTATTATTAGATTGTCTCATTAATAATGAAATAATAAACCAAAGAACGAAAAAGAATGTAATACCAATATTTTTGTGCTTTTACTTAACCCCAAACATATTCAACACTTGTTCATGATAACCCTATCTATATCATCAATATACATGCAAGTTTCGTGACTGTTTCTGAAGTATACTGTGTAAATAATAGTAAACTCTTTATCGTACAAAAGTAACTTACAATTAGGAAAAGGTAAGTACAAAGGCAATTAAACTTATCCCCCTGAGAGATTATTAAGTAATAAAAGTTATTAGTATATTAAGGATTAAGATAGAACATAATCAGTAGTGGAAATAATCTAGATTATGTCAGTATTATTTATATTGTTTCCAAATCTTATACATTGAAACGAGAAATTCTTGTATATATATATATTATATATATATTTTTTTTGGCGATCTCTGAAACGGTTCAAACAATTTCGTAGAATTTGCTATATGGGGGTTTTCAGGGGCGAAAAATCGATCTAGCTAGGTGTTATCTCTGGGAAAACGCACAATTTTGAGTTTTTATATGTTTTCCAAGAAAGGTCAGTTTCCCAAATATTAAAGTTTTATACAAGATTTAAGTACATCAAATTTGATTGTATTAATAAGATGCAGTCACATGGAACTATACCAACAATTGTTATATAAAAGCACTTACAATGTGCAAATCAGGGATGTTGCGGATGCAGATTTTTTGACATCCGCGGATGCGGATGCGGATGCGGATGTCAAGATTAGGTACTTAGAAAAACGTCAAATATTACATTTTTAGCATTTTTTTTATTAAAAAAAACCAAACGTTTAGTATTTGAGCAAGAATATGAATATTTCAATGCATATCTGTTGAAGCTTTTATCAAAATTTATAAAACATATGTCCGGCCCTTGCTAGAATATGCTTTTCAAGTATGGAATCCTTATTTCGTCAAAGACATTGACCTTCTAGAAAGTGCGCAGCGAAGAGCCACCAAGATTCCTTTTAAGCTGAAACGCTTGCCTTATGAAGAAAGGCTAAAGGTACTGAAGCTGCCCACACTCAAAGCTAGGAGAGTGAGAGGAGACCTCATAGAGTGTTTTAAGATTATCACCCACTGTTACAACCTCCCTGACATCCACAAAATAATCAATAAGAGAACTGTCAGCCGCGAGACCCGAGGTCACAGCCTACGAATTGTTCGCACTCCCACTACTACTAAAGCTGCATATCATTCCTTGTCCAACCGTGTCGTGGCGGCTTGGAACCGTTTACCGGATAGTGTTGTGACTGCCCCCTCGGTCAATGTGTTTAAAAACAGATTGGACAATTGGCTTTTAAGCAATAAGTTAGACTGATGATTACTAGTGAAGTGATATGACTATACAAACTTTGAACTATATAACACTGGACACTGTGTGACATAGGCTCATCAGCTCAATAGCTGCTCGCCTATAATTATATAATAATAATAATAATATAGGTGCGTTATATTTAATAAACAGTAACTTCGCCGACTTTTCTGGATCTAGACGATTTTGTTATAGGTAATGACGAAATTACCTAGCACTTACGCCGCCGCTAAGACGTTCCTGTACCGACTTGTTCGACATCCGCATCCGCATAAGCTCCGCATCGATTTTATGCGGATGCGGATGCAGATGCGGATGTTGAAAATAATGCGGATGTTCCGCGGTTGCGGATGCGGATACGGATGTTCGCAACATCCCTGGTGCAAATACTGATAATGATACGAGAATATAAAAACTTTTAATTATCGAATGGGGATAAAAATACTATATCATGTGCATGATGAGTGAAAGAATGGGTCTCGGATTTCGGCCAAATTCGTTTTTATAACTTTGTAACAACTGAACTGAATGTCTTTAAATAACAATATATCTCTTGATTTTTAAGAGGACTTGTCTTGTTGCTTTGTTCAAGGATCAGAGCATTACTAATTCAATGAACCATAAACACATATATGTATTAAATACTGAAGTACTGACACTCAGACCATGATATTTTGTAATGAATGATAATACATAAACTGATAAAGGACTAAAACACAATAAGAACAAGTCATATCTCATAAAAACAATAAACATTGACATACATTATATAGAAAACTGAATGTTACTTACCAATTGATTTACAGTAACTAAATAAATCTTCTAAAGTTTATCAGATAACTAAGCCCATTATAATAAAAGCGAATGTGTCATTCTCATAAGGAATACAGAATACGCACACTCATTTCACAACAATTAGGGTTATTGCACTGATACAATATCGATTCAACACAACAGACACAAACAGAATCACTTATGTTTAAGAAATAATAAAACAGAAATCTTTCACGTTACAATGAAATTGAAAACCTTTAAAATGAAAATATTATAAAAATAAATTTAGATTTATTTTGTGCTGTGAAAGTAAAGCCACTTGTCTAGGATACAATTGTTTTAAATAAATAAGCTTAGATATTAAGCTTTAAGCCGCCGAAGACTTTTCACTTTAATAATTTCTCAGCCGCCTAAAATCACTGAATGACGAGCACAAGTCAGATTTCAACAAAATTAAATGATTTTGGATCTCGCTCGAGCTCTCTCGAGTCGAGCCGAGCGTTGCGAGCTGTCTAAGTAAACCATAGAGGTTAAACTTCATTATTTTTTTATCAAACGGGCAAAGGAAACGAATTCAACAGTCAATACTGTCTGTCGAAGGGCTCTACAGCTGTAACAATTTGTTTTATGGTGCATACACACCAAGCAAACTAACGCCTACGAATGGGTTTGCTGCTTGGGGGCCTTGGGGAATACAACCAAATGAAGACGCTTTGTCTATAATTTTCTGTACAAAACAGTCTGCCAATTTTTGCGGGGGTGGGACATGTTAAATGTATACGTGACGTAAAAATAGCCATGTCAGATAAACGTCCGTCCATACAATGTGTATGACCATTGGCACAGAATAAGTAATAGTATTATCATACCATTGGTCATAGAGTTTCGACAGAGGGGAACGCCAGTTAATGGCTACTCCATTTGGTTATATCCTCCAAGGTTTGCCAGCCTTCATTGGCCCTGTCTGGAGTCTGGTCTGGACGACTCATCAAACGCCAAAGACCGTTTTATTTTTTATTCGTTAGCGTGTGCCAGCAATTCACTGCGTGGCGACCAACGAATGCCAACTGCTAGCGTTAGACTAAGATAAGTCTGCAACGATTTTGATAGCACACACAGTAAATTGTTACTTTAAAAGTCAAACTTCTATGAAATTGTGACGTATGAATAACACTTGCACTGCGTGTGCTACCAAAATCGTTGCAGACTTATGTCTAACTCTATTTAAATTACTTAATATTCTTTTGTGAATAAAAAAAATAGAATGGCAATATTTACATCTGTGCGTAAAGAAAAGAGTCGTAGAATGTATGGGTTCCCTTATATCCTTAACACACTACTAAACCGCACCGCGATCTTGGTGCGGTGCGGTAGTGTGTGTGCGGTGGTGTCTGTTTGTGCGTTTGTTTTTGATAATTTTTCTTTTGACATGGCCATGGCTGCTATACGTTTTCTCATTCTAACTGTCGCCCTATCTCACTCAGTGTTGCCAGAGCGCTTCCAGCTTATGTACAGTCGTACGTCAAAAAAGGTACGATTTTGATAAAAAAGGTACGGTTTTTTAGGGTTCCGTAGCCAAATGGCAAAAAACGGAACCCTTATAGATTCGTCATGTCTGTCTGCCTGTCTGTCTGTCCGTCTGTCTGTCCGTCCGTATGTCACAGCCACTTTTCTCCGAAACTATAAGAACTATACTGTTGAAACTTGGTAAGTAGATGTATTCTGTGAACCGCATTAAGATTTTCACACAAAAATAGAAAAAAAACAATAAATTTTTGGGGTTCCCCATACTTCGAACTGAAACTCAAAAAATGTTTTTTCATCAAACCCATACGTGTGGGGTATCTATGGATAGGTCTTCAAAAATGATATTGAGGTTTCTAATATCATTTTTTTCTAAACTGAATAGTTTGCGCGAGAGACACTTCCAAAGTGGTAAAATGTGTGTCCCCCCCCCCCCCCCCCCTGTAACTTCTAAAATAAGAGAATGATAAAACTAAAAAAAATATATGATGTACATTACCATGTAAACTTCCACCGAAAATTGGTTTGAACGAGATCTAGTAAGTAGTTTTTTTTTTATACGTCATAAATCGCCTAAATACGGAACCCTTCATGGGCGAGTCCGACTCGCACTTGGCCGCTTTTTTTATTAGTAAAATTTTCTTACAGAAACAATATTTCTATGTGGGTGGGGGGTATGGTGGGTGGATGAGTAAAGTTTTCCTGATTGTTACTGACTGACAAATTGGTTTGACCAACTATAAGTGTATAGTACACGTCATAGTTAACCAATTTTGTTTGCATTGATATAGGTACATGAAAAATAAAATTCGTCAAGCCATTTCCGTCAGTTGAAAAAAGCGGCAAATCTAAAAAAAATGGTGCGAAGGGTTATGGTCCAATAGAAAACTTAAATTTCGCGCCATTTTATACTGACTAAGTTGTTTGACCGGCTATAAATGGCTGGCTGAATTTTGACTACCTGAGTTTTGTTATCTGGATAATAATGCCAAATAAAACGAAATACACTCAGATGACTATAGCTGGTCAAGCAAATCTTGTCAGTAAAAAAAGGCGCGCAATTCAAATTTTCTATGAGACGATATCCATTCGCGCCTACATTTTTCAAATTTGCCGCCTTTTTCTACTGACAAGATCTGCTTGACCGAGTATAAGTAACTTTCTACTGGATATGCAAATGTACATAAGTCTATAAATGAAAAAGAAATGCATTTGAATAAGATTGGTAAGATAAACAAGTTAGCAGATAAGTAACAATAATTATGTAACTTCCCTTTTTAATAATAAAAGTAGGATTTATGGACATGACATGACTTAGGTACCTGACAGCCCGAGAACAAATTCTTTATCATTTTTTTAACTTCTTTTAGCGTTTTTATTATTCCTCGAGCAACTGCATTAGAAGCAATCACAAAGCAATATTAATAATATTACACATAAATTATTTAATGTAGTTTTATGGATAATTGCCAATAACCTATCAGGGTGCCATGTCATCTTTTTCCATTGTATTGTATTGGTTTGCAATAAACGATATTACTATTACTATTAGCAAAGCACAGGTAAGAAAGACACAACTGCCGACTGCAACTAAAGAAACGTGTATTTTCTATAGTACATGGTACTTTTTTATGGTGGCTATTGTTGTCAGATTAGATATTTTGCCCTGAACAAACCATCCTGAACCAATATAACGAAAAAAAAAGTTGATAAACAACCGTCCATCAAAAGGTACGGTTTTAGTACGATGTACGCTGCGTACAAAAAAGGTACGCAAGGTCAAAAAATAGTACGTAAAACCGTACTAAAAGGTACGATCTGGCAACACTGATCTCACTCTGTTGGACCGTTGGACTGAGCCCCGAGGAGGATATATTATTAAGGTCTGTAGAGGCCTCAATGGGGAAGGCAACTGTCAACTGTCAAGTGTCAATTTGATTGTCTATGATGTCTTTTAAATACGAATGTGTGGGATAATTTATTTATATGATAAAATATAAGAAATATTGTTAATATTGATTCAACTGACTGTCCAGTTTTAGGTAACTCGTAAGACTTGTATATTAATATTCTCATTTTACAATTTTGTAAGATAATACGCCTGAAAATAGGCATCAGCTGATAATGTGCAGGTTATGAAAGTTACAACTTGTAAGTCCCTACAAAGCAATGCCGTTCTTTAAAGTTGTTGGCAAAACTTGTGGTTTTATAGGCTATGTTTTCCAATACGCTTGTATTACGCATTGCACGTTTGAATATATAGGAGATTTTGTGATGGTAAGTTAAAATTATACCTAATATATTATTTGATTTCTCCTATAGTTTTCATGTAAACTTTGTTTTCATTTTTATCCTAAATACTAAAGTGAGAGTTTGATTGCCCTAATCTATACCTATCTTGTTAAACCTAGATTGGGTGGTAGATTGAAGTGTCCAGCTTTGTCAGTAGAAAAAGGCGGCAAATTTTAAAAATGTAGGCGCGGAGGATACAAATTTTGAATTTCGCATATTTTTCTACTGACAGTGTTGACTTCCGGAGTATATACGGCAGTCGGCAAATAAAAACAACATACATAATTGCTTTTTGCATTGTTGCAGTGTTCAGGCCCATCAATGGAGCCTACTTTAGAAACAAATAATATTTTACTCACAGAGCACATAACTCCGAGGTTTCAAAGGCTACGTCGAGGTGATATTGTCATTGCGAAAAGTCCTAACAATCCTAGGCAGAACATCTGTAAAAGAGTAATAGGCCTCCCTGGAGACAAAATGAGGGGTCAATTTCCAAGAAGAAGCCAAGTGGTGCCAAGAGGGCATGTATGGTTAGAAGGAGATAATGCAAGCAACTCATCTGACTCTCGGCTCTATGGACCAGTGCCTCAGGGCTTGATCAGGAGTAGAGTACTATGCCGAGTTTGGCCTTTAGACAAAATCTCATCGTTGACTGATGTTTAACTGTTTTACCATACTTATCTCAAATTGTATTTGTAAATAAATAGCAGACAAGTATGCTCCAAGTTGGATTTATTACTGCACTGTGGAAATCAACTTGATTAATTGAGGTAAATAATTTTTGCAATTAAAGAATCTATAAAGATTTGTTATTTTACCCAGTAGGGTTTTCAGATTATCTGTTATAGTTAAGCATGCGGTAGTTTTGTACGTTAAACGCAGTGTTGGATGCATGTGTCACCGTCAACCTTACCGCTTCGTTTACCGCATAAAACAACCGCACGCACGCTTTATTGTTGAAGCAATTACTTACAAGTGTATTGAAATAAAACAATGTTTTTACAGTATGTGGTATGTTCTAATTTTGGTTGATTTCTATAGTTTTTATGGAACGGGCTTCCATGTGGAGTTCTATGTATCGGGTGTTGCTGACCTCGACGCGAAGGTCCACTGCACTGTTTCTCCTGTATGAAGAAGGACAGAAAATTATCTCCAAAGAATTTTTTCACATTTGGTTAGTTCATTTTTTTATCTTGATCACTCTCAAGCTTAGTGAGTTTTTAGCTAGCTAGGTCATTTTTAAGGTAAGTTTTTTTAAAAGGGAAAAACCGCAAGTGTGTGGAACACGCATAATGGAGGGTTCCGTACCTTCATGCAATACAAAAAAACCTACAAGCTAAAGGGCGTATCTTCGCGGCACGGCACTTAACCTACGTCGTTTTAATAAGATAAGTTGAAAAAGCTCGTAGCTCAAAACTATAAAAAATACCAGGAAAGTATTTATTAAGCTTTATTTTGTGATTTCTTTCCACGCCTGGTTCAAAGTTAGAGAATTTTAATGCCCCCTTCCCCCTCCCTAAAATATATGTTTATCAATTTTAATTCCTACAATAATCAGCGGCTACGTTCAAAAATATACCTACGCTCCAAATTTCATTAAAATATATTTAATAGTTTCCGTGTAGGTAAAACGAGTAATGTGACATACGGATAGACAGACGGACATGACGAAACTCCGACCGACGACTCATGAGGGTTCCGTTTTCATCAGCATGCCTGTCATTGTTGCTGCAACCAGCTGCGATGCAGTGTGCTTGCTTTAGACATATCTTGTTGTGACACCAGATCTAGTACAGGCCCCGCAACGCGGAGTGACACACGCCTGCCACGGTGGGACAGGATGTGCAACTTACGTATTCTGTAGCACCATCACGATATTTCCATCAGGCTTCAAAAAAGCTGCATTCTCTAGTGTAACTAAAGTTCTCCGCGAAGACTGAATTCTCCTTGAGCCTCTTGGGATGAATTTTGAGAAGTGACCCATCGCGTAAAACATAGGTTGCTTTATGAACTCGTCCTGGTCCCCGTATACCAGGATGGGTGCGTCGACGTAGTTATGGGCCCAATTTGGCCCGCCTTCTGGATCCAAGCAAAGGTTCCAGTCGATCCAACCGACCACATAATTGTTGAGATCCTAGAATAGGTAGTGAAACATTGTTAACAATATATGTTACCAAAAAAACGTAATCATAGTAAGCTTTCATATAAAAAAGCTTTTATTATGTTGTTTTGGATATCGACATTATGACAAAATTAGATTATGGCATTATGGGAGAATTAGGAGATAATGCGTAGGTATACTGATATATGTATGTAGTTCACATACACAAGCGAGGTCTAAAAACCATACCGTAACGTCATCTATTGAACAAAAATTGGAGGAACCCCACTTTACTACTACTTAGTTCTTTTTCCGTACCTGTAAAATACTCTTTGTGTATTTGCGGGCCCTGTCCCATGAGCCTATTTGAACCTGTTCCCTGTCCCAAGGCATTGGACCTGTTGAACATTTTATAAATATCGTAAGTTGAAAAAAAAAACTATCCTTTGTAGATGTGGTTAAATTAGAGTAGGTCGTACTTCGGAAAATCACAGATCGGTCATTCTACCGAACCAAAGTAAGCAATCAACTAGTTAGGTTCTTATTAATAGAACATAATCATCATGCTTTTTCTTTTACATAGGTGCCTACTTTTGTTTTCAATCTGTATTTAATCTTAATATGTACATACATAAATTCTCTTCTGTTTTCTTTCTAAACAGCTGTCATAATCATAATAACTAGAAAGCATTTTTTTTTCAAAATTGAAGAGCAACTGTAAAAAACAATGAAATAAATGCATTTGTATTTGTAAATTTTTCATTTTCACAGTTTGTGCTACCAAGATCGCAGCAAAGTCAGCATGAGAGGCCTGACTCTAATTAGATTTTTGTATTGCTAATTGGAAAATTTGCCTACCTTCACAAGCTTCCGTAGAAAGCAAAATTTTGTTAGGATACCGGTTTTGTATAGCAGTCATAATAATCGGAGGTATGAAGTTTCCATAATAATGTATTGCTGCGCCATCAATGTATTCAATAGATTTAGGATCTTCCGCTTCCATCTAAAAAAATGTATTGTCAATAATTCCGAAAGTGATAGGTACTTAAACTGCGTAGGTCTCTCGTTAATACTACACACAGTAGGCGCTCGGTAATCCGGCTCCTGAAATTTTTCCTTATTTTGCCGGATTGTAGGAACTATCGAATTACTGGACTTGTATGGGAAATAAAAGCTTTATATAGAAAATAAATTCTACATATCGAATCCAACCGATCTGTAATCCGGCGATCGGCTGTAAAAACTGCCTCGGGTCGTGTCACCCGAGCCTGAGTCGCTAATTGTTGGATTACCGGATTTGCGAGCATCGGAATACCGGGTGCCTGCTGTTTGCAGCTGTGGCGCATTAACATAATCCACTTAAACAACAAACGTAAATAGTGCCTGTCATAACTGCTTAACCACAAAACATGGTAAAATTACCGCGTTGTAAAAATTGAATGTTATTTAATAGTATGCATTTACTCTTTGAATGCACCACGTTTGAACACCTCATAAGTAGTCGTCACTCATTAGTAGTACCTATCAGTAATCAGTACATACCCCGAGTAAGTAATAAGGCAGATTATATCGTTGATCATCTACTGCCAAAATTAACGTGTTGTTGAAGCGAGAGTTACGCACTGTCGGTCCGAGATTGTTCGCCACCCAACTACCCTGAAACATAGCAAAACTTTATTTTTTATGATTTTTTTTGCGCTTTTCCTGTCTTATCATTATCATAGAAAGGTAGTATTTGAGAAATCGAACGAACTTCAAATTTTCTAAGTGATTTTGGTACATATTTCTTTATATCATCATTATTTTAGTCTCTAGTCGCCCACTGCTGAGCACAGGGCTCTCTTCGTGTACGCCACTTAAGCCAGTCCTGGGATAGTCTCATTCAGAAGTGTCCCGCGATTTTTCGAATGTCATCCACCCAACGAATTTCTTTATAGTAGGTAGGTAACTCGTGTATTAGCTCTGCACAATTTGATAAAGTGCAAAGTGCAACTGTTGATGAAGACCATAAAATTATGACCTGTTAAACCAGCCAATTTTGTTTGTGAAGGAATTGAAGGATTGTTTAGTTTTGTTCAACGCTGCTGCACGTTAGTTTGTACTTAAATCGCTGAAATGATGAAACGTGTTAAGTGTACAAAATATTTACCAGGTTCCGTGGTGACCATCCCACGGAGTTGAAGCTGACAAAGAATGCACCAAGGAATCCGTTGATAGGCTCGTTCGATGTGGTGATGGCCCATATCTTCACATCAGCTTTTTCGTATTCTTCCATGAAACTGTACCAATTGGTCATTAAACATGTTTAAATATAAAAATTACTTACATTATACTCCATGCCTTGTTGCCTTGCCTAACATATAAATATATCTAACGTACCTTATGTAGGTATTTAGATCAGAGAGAGTAGTAAACATTTAGGCATTTTAATCCTTCTCCTTGAAATTGATGTCCTTTAAAAATAATACGGGCTGCAAAAGCTAGTAACATTAAGGCGAGAATATAAATTTCAAGGAATATTTCCTAGCCAGAAATTGCTCACAGTAATCTACGCGGCCTCTACGTTTATCTCCAGTTCATGAATTAACATTAATTATATGTTTAAATTATAAACGAGCAATTCTTGTTTATTTATTTATATATATATATTTCGGGGATCTGGGTAAACGGCTCTAACGACTTCGTTTAAATTTGATGTACCTATGGCGGTTTTCGGGGGCGAAGAATCGATCTAGCTAGGTCTTATCTCTGGGAAAACGCTCATTTTTGAGTTTTTATATGTTTTTCGATCTTTGCTCGGTCTCCCAGATATTGTTTAAATTACTACCGTCAAGGGGGCCTTATGCTTGTTATTCACGTCTGAATGGTAAACAATGAACGCACCGTATATGGTAGTCTGCGTATGCCTGGTAGTATTCGGGTTTAACAGTTCCAAAACCAGTGATCCTCTCGTTGGTCTTCATCCAAACCGGCGGGGACCAGGTGCTCGCCGTTATCTTGACCTCGTCGGTCGCAACCGCTAGACTTCTCTTGATCATAGGCAACTAAAATTTAAAGACCTGTTATGAACTATGCTAACTAACAGTCACACCTAACTAGTCATGTTGACGGTCTATCCTTTTATATTCAATCACTACATAATATAAAACAAAGTCGCTTCCCGCTGTCTGTCCCTATGTACCTATGCTTAGATCTATAAAACTACGCAACGGATTTTGATGCGGTTTTTTTAAATTTAAATAAAGTGATTCAAGAGGAAGGTTTGTATAATTTGTTAACCCGTGCGAAGCCGGGGCGGGTCGCTAGTAAAAAATAAAAGGGTCAGTGAAGTAAATTACCTTGTAAAAGTAGTCTTCGGATGACAAAGTAAAATTGGACAACGCATGGTCGTACCAAGGTTCTTCGTTGTAAGTGTAGGGATGTGTCGAGAAATCAGCACCTCCTATAGGCACTCGTAACAAGTTGTATTCCAAACCGGTACTTGAGAAGTATGAGCTGAAAAAATTAATTAAGTTTTAAATATATTGACAAGATGTTACGTTGATTATGTAGGTAAGTACCTACTTACAACAGAGACTCGCGCCTGCAGTCAAACTGTGCAAACAGTTTTGCAGGAAACTGTATTAGATTATAAGTTTATTTCATGTATTAATAATAACAAAAAATAATATAAAAAAAAACTTTGTTTAGCTGTTGAAGACCTTTTAAGCTGTCTTCTTCATTAGGAAAATCTTCTTAATTCCTTTATCATTATTAATCTCATATATCCACAGTTCAGCAACATGAAGTGATCTCCAGTAACAAATCTGAACAAAACACGCGATATTTGGGACCCCGAGTTTATTGACGAGCGTTAGGGAATGTCTCCGTTTCAGTTTGGGCAAAAATGCTTTTATTATGTCCGGATGTTTTCCTTTACAGGTCGGAAATCTCAACCGACTCTTGTGATATATGAATATAAATATATTTTGTGAGCAGGTTCGATTACTAAATATATTTTAGCTGTCGATTCAGTTTTTAGATTCGGGCATGGCATCACAGGGTTAAAATCCTGACGTTGTGAGGGTTGTGCGTCGAACGAGCGATAACCCATTTGTTTTAGACGTTCAACTAGGTAAAAAAGTCGATCCGGTAAGTTCGAAAAACTTGCGATGCTAGAAGTTGTGATATCTGCCTACTTTACCCGGTATGTTTCCGGGACCACGAGTGTAATGACTAAAAAATGGCGCACTCGAAACGTCGGAGCCGATTTTCAAGTATATTCAACATGCTTCTTGCTTAAATATGTAACTTACTTAATAAAGTTAATTTGAGCTGCATCTGATAGTTTTCGCCAGTTGATAGCTGCAGCGTCAGTGATGGACCCTCCAAATCCTTCTATATACTGATATCGAAGAATCGTGTAAAGTCTAAATACAACTCGTCTTAAGGTGTCCTCTGCAAAAAGTAATCGTTAAATTCATAAAGTTTTTTTTCGTTTTTCTTCTCTTTTGTCAGGTGGGAATGAAACAATTTCAATTTTTGTAACAAATTATTGGTAAAGGTGGGAATAATTCATATAGATGATTTTAAGGAGCCCAGACACAATGATCTTGCGTTGTTTTATTAAATATTTTCTACTCCCGTACTTTTATTTGTCATTTAAAGGGTCGTGCACACACCTTTAAACCCCTCTCTTATAGTTGTCAAGACAAGTCTTTAGTCTATTCCCCAAAAAAGTATTTGTGCATACACGCAGTATCTTTTTGGCACTTTTACGATACTTCGTGTAATCACCACTTAAAAAATATTGTATTGAATACATTGTTGCCAACCTAATTTTAATTGTCATTTCTGACAGATGAGTGAACCATAGACATGTATTGTTTTGGTTAATCATCATCATCATCATCAGTTTTCATCTTTATAGGGCTGTATCTCCTAAACCGTGCGTCGTAGCGCAAAAATAATCAAATTTTCGTTCCCCTGTGAAACCCGTAAGTAATATTAAAAAAACACAAAAAACTAAAAAAAAATTTAAAAAAAGAAAGAAAAATGTTTATAGATTGTATCTCCTAAACCGTGCGTCGTAGCGCAAAAATAATAAAATGTTCATTCCTCTGTAAGAAACCCCTAATTAATATTTAAAAAAACAAAAACAAAAAAGAAATAAAAAAAAAACAAAAAAAAAACTTTATAATGCTGTATCTCCTAAACCGTGCGTCGTAGCGCAAAAATAATCAAATTTTCGTTCCCCTTTGGATCCAGGAAGTAATATTTAAAAACACGAAAAACAAAAAAAAAATTTAAAAAAATAAAGAAAAATGTTTATGGGTTGTATCTCCTAAACCGTGCGTCGTAGCGCAAAAATATTAAAAATATTAAAATGTTCATTCCTCTGTAAGAAACCCCTAATTGATATTTAAAATAAAAATAAAATATTTATCTATAGGGGTTAATCATCATCATCATCATCAATTTTCATCTTTATAGGGCTGTATCTCCTAAACCGTGCGTCGTAGCGCAAAAATAATCAAATTTTCGTTCCCCTTTGAAACCCGTAAGTAATATTTAAAAAACACGAAAAACAAAAAAAAAAGAAAAAAAAGAAAGAAAAATGTTTATGGGTTGTATCTCCTAAACCGTGCGTCGTAGCGCAAAAATAATCAAATTTTCGTTTCCCTTTGAAACCTGTAAGTAATATTTAAAAAACACGAAAAACAAAAAAAAAATTAAAAAAATAAAGATAAATGTTTATGGGTTGTATCTCCTAAACCGTGCGTCGTAGCGCAAAAATAATAAGATGTTCATTCCTCTGTAAGAAACCCCTAATTGATATTAAAAAAATATATATATAGGGCTGTATCTCCTAAACCGTGCGTCGTAGCGCAAAAATAATAAAATTTTCGTTCCCCTTAAGAATCACACGCACTGAACAACCTATCATATTAGGAAATTAAACAATCATCATCATCCATTTTTATTATTATTTCATTGCATTTCAAAGTAAGTGCTTGGTCGTAGAAAAAGTATTGTATGCAACGTTGTTTAACTGAGTCAAAAAATACTCGTGGCGTCTCACGCCAAAATACTCACGCCACTCGCCTTTTTTGACCCCTTTTAAACAACGGTTGCATAAAATACTATTACAGAGTTCCTATGACAACCATTACATTTTTCAAAACACGATTGACACTTATGTAGTAGATATTTTAAGTTCCATTTTATCACTACATAGTATAAAACAAAGTTGCTTCCCGCTGTCTGTCTGTCTGTATGTATGCTTAGATCTTTAAAACTACGCAACGGATTTTGATGCGGTTTTTAGGGTTCCGTAGCCAAATGGCAAAAAACGGAACCCTTATAGATTCGTCATGTCTGTCTGTCTGTCTGTCTGTCCGTCTGTCTGTCCGTCTATAACTACTCCGAAACTATAAGAACTATACTGTTGAAACTTGGTAAGTAGATGTATTCTGTAAACCGCATTAAGATTTTCACACAAAAATAGAAAAAAAACAATAAATTTTTGGGGTTCCCCATACTTCGAACTGAAACTCAAAAATTTTTTTTTCATCAAACCCATACATGTGGGGTATCTAGGGATAGGTCTTCAAAAATGATATTGAGGTTTCTAATATCATTTTTTTCTAAACTGAATAGTTTGCGCGAGAGACACTTCCAAAGTGGTAAAATGTGTGTCCCCCCCCCTGTAACTTCTAAAATAAGAGAATGATAAAACTAAAAAAAATATATGATGTACATTACCATGTAAACTTCCACCGAAAATTGGTTTGAACGAGATCTAGTAAGTAGTTTTTTTTATACGTCATAAATCGCCTAAATACGGAACCCTTCATGGGCGAGTCCGACTCGCACTTGGCCACTTTTTTTAAATAGATAGAGTGATTCAAGAGGAAGGTTTATGTATAATTTGTTAACCCGTGCGAAGCCGGGGCGGGTCGCTAGTACATGATAATATGTGACTATTACCTTCCTCATCCTCATCTTCATCCTCATCCTCTGACTGTTCCTGACTTTCTACCTCGGGTACACTTTCTTCGCTATTCGAGACTGTCTCGATCACGCCGAAGTTTTTTTCGAATCGTTGTCCAGCCTGAAATAATAGTTTGCTATGTTTTTGATCAAGTGGTCACTACTTAAATCAAACCACTATACTCCATTTTTTTAGCATTAGAAATAGGGTAAACAATCTTGATGTGTCTTTTAATTGAAAAACACATTTTAAAAATAAGTTACTTCAAATATGTAACAATTATGAATCTAATACGATCATTTATATTCTTCTGCTTTCATAAGTAATAGTAACTGATTTTTAAAAAGCGTTTTTCAAATAAAAGACATGTCAAGATCGCTTACCTTCTTTCAAGTTCTTTCTAATGCTAAAATAACGAACTATAGTAGAGGCAAGAGGCGGAGGAGCTGCCCTAAGGCCTGAACCCGTCAAGTTTTTGCCCGTAGGAATTTAACGGAGTTTAAGTATGGCCCTCGGATCAAAAAGATTTGAAACCAATAGTACAATATAATACATATAATTTTTATGAATTACCTAACCCAATCATTCTTATATTTTGGCAAAAAAAAACCTGTATCAGAATTTATTTCTTCAAACTGCTGCCAGTAAGTAGGTTAACGTTTTAGGTATCAAGTACGTCTAACCAATTCTAAATACCACTAGCGTTCACTACGCATATTGGCGCATCAATATGTATGAAGTATTTCTGAGCTTACTTTAGTTATATGTTATGTTATATTTCGGTATACATATATGTACATATACGAACTGTGTGCGCACAAATGGATTGTAAAATAAAATGGATGCAACTAAGTGGTAAGTGTCACAGCTCTTGTATGTGGTGACTCTGGTGACCGTAAATCGTATATTGCTATGCTTCACATTGCGGAGACTATATGGCGCGAATCTCTTTAGTTTAGTTCTACGGAGATATATATGTATGTAAAATGCTTAACTAAATTTTTCTTACATCGCTCGACGTGTAGGCGACAAATGTGCCAGGTGCTGGGTCCTCTCTCGTTATGGTATCACAGTACGTAGCGTCGCATACGCAGACTATAGAGCGGCCCTCAATGCCAACGTCTCGGGCGCGACATGGCAGGTCCTCTGTACAAAATCAGCAAACGTTTATAGGTACAATTTAAATATGTAGCAAAGTGGCACTGCCAGCGACCCGTTAGGTGGGTTCACTGTTCGTAGCTGCTTTTCGCTACAAAGCGAATAATTGGCTACGCTCGTAGAGTGTATGCGTTAACTGGGAAAAAATCCATTAACAGGCCACTCGGAAAAGTAGCAATAGATAAACTAAATTAAGGCTGAGCCAGAAAGTTGGGACTCGTTGTACAGGCTGAATAAACAGGCCAACAATGTTTTAAGCCCTTACACTTTTGCTTTAGGTATTATATAATATATCTCTAGTGTACTTACCGGTGTCCCCTAGTGCTATAACTGCACTTATAAGGAGTGTTGCAAGACCCAAGCGTGACCCGCGCATCTATGACAATGTTTGACAAATTAGGTATTATGATTTAAAATATTTAGAACACAACGGTTACACTCACTTGTATTTATAAGTCATTATTGGCGACATGTTTAAAAAACATATTTAAAAACATGTCTCAAGAAAGTTTAATTTCGATTATTATGGTTTAATTTTAATCGGTTCTGTTATGAGATGACAGTAGACTGGCTCACTTTATGATGCCTATAAGATCAGTGTAGGATTTGCCAGAGTATTAATTTATTAAATGCGACATAATTGGCATGTTTTTGCTATATGTAGATCAGTTTATATACCTACATGGCATTAACATTTGCAAATCTATCACATATGTATGTATTTTTAAACCTGTCCGGTGTCAAATGTGCTCTACATTTTATAGTGTATATGATTTTTATCTTATTTATGACGGACACTAAAGAAATCAAAAACTCGTCCGACACACTTTAATCCTTTGTACTTAGGTGTGATATACTAGATTAACTTGCGTTGGTGCGAGCGATTTGTTTTAATAACTTCCCACACTATCCCTAAACTACTTAGTCTGTAACCAACTCCGATGTTCAACAACTTGTATATCCTGACCTTAGTTCTTTCAGATCAAATTTTTTTTAAATATGTACGCATCCTCGCTTTTTTTTACTAGCTTGGAGATAAGGACAATTAAACTTCACTCAAAATATTACAAAAATACTAACTTACCTTCCACGCCGCTACCCACGCAATGGGAGATCAAAATTATCTGTAGATTAAATATCTAGTGATACCAGATGATTAAAACCTAATTATCTTTTCAAATTA
The DNA here is from genome assembly GCF_948474715.1 of Cydia amplana. Taxonomy (NCBI): domain Eukaryota; kingdom Metazoa; phylum Arthropoda; class Insecta; order Lepidoptera; family Tortricidae; genus Cydia; species Cydia amplana. The sequence continues at coordinate 12,351,332 of NC_086071.1, read as the reverse complement.
ATTGATTAGTGTTATTTATTAATCAATAAACGATACTCACAAGTATTTGCATAGTATTTCCATTTCCATGTGTCTTGTCCAAAAATGTGTTTTTTTTTTTAACTCTATTGTATCATTCCTAAGCTGAAGTAGCTAAATATTTCGATGATAATCAATATTTTTTTATCTGATAAAGCCTTCGCAAATGTGCACACCTGCCCTAGTAGCACGGTCGCATTTTTATCGTTTATCACCATGCCTGTCACGTTCTAACAAGTATGTAAGTGCGAAAGTGACGAGCATAGTAATAGTCGATAAAAATGGAACCGTGCTGAGCCCGCTGCATTATATCAATCGTATATCACTATGAATTTCTACATCTAGGTATTTGTCATTCAGATGCATGTAAAATAAATATTAAATAATTATGCCTGCATAACTAGGGTTAGTTGTCGCAGATTTTGAGCGCATAAAATTATGTATGTCTAGGCAGCCAAATAAAATAGAAAATTATTATATTTTTACTCCTGTCGCCATTATTTTCAGACATCTGAACATTCTATTCAGGGTGTTACAGAGAGAGCTCTAGTTTCCAGTATTGTACTATCTTTCGAGCCACTCTACAGATTATGAAATAGCGTACTAAAAAAATTATGCCGTTTTTAGGATCCTTATGATCTTCAGAAGTAAGTACATACGTTTCAGTATGTAAGTACATCGAGCTGAACTTTATTTCTCGAATTACTCCACATGATCACCATTATGTCCTGATATCCAATATTTTTTTCAAACCATTTATCAATTGCGTGATTTATTTGTATGTATAGCCAATTTTACTAGTAGATACAAGTCTGGTAAAATATAAGAACTCTTCCGAAAGTTTTCAACTGCTTCGGTTATCAATAACCATAGCACTATCCATTTGGAATTATGAAATAAAAACTCCGCTTTTATGAAGACAATATAATTAAATTTTCATACAAATCTTTAACGTAATATTATCTTTAAAATACTGTACACAAAGTCGGCTGGTCTTGTAGAAAATCATTTACCTACTACTAAACATATCAAAAGAAAATATTATTTCTCAAGAAAAATACTATTGCATAATCTTATAACGAAAAGCAAATGATTGTCTGCAACGCTGCCGACTAAATCTTTTATATTTTTAGTTTGATATGGCAGATTGTCGATATGAAAGACTTTTAAAAGCGAAGATCGCTTAGAACACTAGCGGAACGAAATGCACTAAAGGTATACCTATTTACATAATGAATTTACACATTATTTCCATCTATAAAGTAAATTAAAAAATGTAAACTACCAATGACAATTTTGTTTACACAGCATTTAATCTCATTTGAGTAAAATGAACCATAGAAATGTATAATATCACAACAAATTAGATCTGTTTTTCACACGCCAATAAAAGGCCGATTTCTTGATACCTACATTAATGAAATCAAGTCGAAATTGCAACCAAAATTAAGATATTTTTTTAAGTACCAAATATGACATTAGTTTTACAATCGGAAACGACCATCGCCATATAAAAAAAAACTTAAAACTATTCACTTTACAATTATCTAATATAACTATATCAAATAAATACAAAAATCTCTTATTGTTATTATCTAAGATAATATTTGCCTACCTCATGTCTTGAAACTAAAACTATTTAATGCACATAAACCTTAACGCAGTTTAAACTTAAATGTGCGCACGCCGTTGCGCTGTTGGAGGACCCTTAAAATATTTGACTAAAAGAGAGATCAAATCATTGCCACGTAAATACTTATTGTATAATCGGCAGGTTGTTTCGAGTAACGTGTCAACACTTATTTGTACTTTGAGAGTTGAAAGCGAGATGCCTAGGTTGCTGCGGTAAATTAGACAGATAATAATTGATTAAAGACATGATGTCACTGGAAGTGGGTGCTAATATGATATAGTATTGCTTTCAACCTAGCTGCCAAGGGATTCGTGCTCCTATATCAAAGTATCCAAAGTGATCATGCACGGAAAGATAAAGTTAGACATAAGTATATAAGTATAGATCTCAGGTATTTCAAAAAATATATAATACAAGTTGATGACGCGTCTTTCAATGTAAATCACGAATATATTGAGTGTGTGTAATTTATCGCTCCGGTAAAGATTCAGTGTGGCAAGCAAAAAACAATGCACAAATCTGAGTTCACTTACTGAAAAAAGGAAAACCATGAAAAGTGTAGGAATTATAGAAAACAGACGTTCATATTGTATGAAGTTCATACATTCATACTATGAACAACCTATGTTCGGAAAAAAATGGGAAGGGGTAAAAGTGATTTCTCTCGTTTGAAAAGGCATTTGCTTAAGAAACTAAATAACAGAATATTCATCAGGTTAGTGAAAAAAAAGATAAATAGAACCATTCGCCACATTTAGGTTGATTTAACCTATCGGTTATTTTAATCAACACAACATTGTACCACAACAGTGCTTAACAACTGGTTAAAACTTTTTGTCTTTAATTTACTAGACACTTCTTAATAATTCTTACATATGAAACCTATGAATGATTCATGGTATCCTACACTAAGTTTTAATCTTTCCACTGTTCTAATATATTTTCCATAAATTTTTGCAATACGTTTATTAAACACAGTGAAAAGACTAAATATGCTCAAGTAATTTATGTTAATGTAACATAATTATAGAGGCACTGTGTGTATTCAATTCTATCTTCTTATTTGATATTATTTTACACGCGTCTACTGAACGATATTGTTTTAAATTTTAAGAATTATGTAAAATAGTTATAATATAATGTAACTCTTGACATATAGTTTTGAGACCCAAGGGAAATTAAGTATTTGACTACCTTTTGTTGCAATTATTTTGATTTGTAGGAAAAATGTCAGTGTTTTATTATAACGCTTGACGAGTCAATTCTAGTTTTTTTTGTATATAGTATGAGCTGTAATGTCGCAATTGTAATATAAAGTTTTACCGAATCTGTGGGAATAGCCACTCTAACACTATTTACAATTAAAACTTGAAAAGATAATCTGAATAAGACGCCAAACGTCATGTTGCGACTACCTAAATGAACAAAGAGATTAGGTACCGAAACATTAAAATATAACTATTTAAATTGAGCTATACAATAAACATTTAGTTACAAAAATATTGTAGCGTTATTTTCAGATCACAATTTACTATGTTACGATTGCAACACTATCAAATTACAGATATATTTTCTTCTAGATCTGTCAAATCATAGGTAAGTATAAAGTTTTTAATAAAACTGGAAAATAATAATTACTATGTGGCCCGAGAGTCAGACTTTGTCACCATTGATCTTTACTAATTAATGAGCTATTGAGTTCTCTGCTATCACCACTGAATTTCAGGTTCCGTAGCCATTGCAGTGCGCCTGATAGGTCGAATATTTGTTAAGAGCATTTAGTTCCAGTAGAGCCAATGTTGCGGGTTCAAGTCCCAGTTGGGTCATAAAACCCTTTGAAAGCAGTGCATACAGCGATATGAAGAAATTTATTATTGATCTGGTTCTTGTCTACTCCTGAGCTTTTCTTGTGGAAGTAATTCACCAAAGGCTTAGTTTTATTTACCCTTAATAAAAATAGAGTTAGAGTAGCAGATGTTTCTGTTACGAGAACCTATATATTAATAAACGATTTTAGTACGGACTAGGCGTAGTATAAAAAGAGCGAATTTCAATTAATGGGCTTCGGGTTCAAGTCAGCTCGGGCTACATAGTTTTTCTATTTTATCACTCTAGTTAATGACTACAGTTTCGTAGCAGACGTTATGTTTTATGTAACAAACGGATATAAGGTTTTGTCGGAGATAAGTAAGCACTTGGACCTTTGTATGGGTGAAGATTTGTGAGGTCCATATTTAGAAGTTGGTGTGCCGAGGGAATGATAGCTACGGACAGGCGGAGGGAAGGAGGGATGGGTGCGTGGTTCAGTCTTTCACGAGCCTGTAGATGTGGTGCTGCGCTCCGTGTTCACTGTTCGACACTTCAAACACAAACGCGGCACATAACAATGTCTCTTGAGTATCTCTATTTGACACCACCTGTGGACAACAGAAAAATGTGATGTAGGCAAATTGTTAGGACAAAGTAAGTGGTTCAAATAGACCAGGAACTATAGACTCAAATAAGTCCGATTTGTGGAAAGGGCTTACTTTTTTCGACGTAAGAATGTATGACAATTGGAAGAGGAAAATTTAAGAGGCTGGTGGTGGAAACGGCACCACTTTTCAGCCTGGCAACATTGTTTCTTGAATGTAAGTTGGGTGATAATGCAATACTATGGGACTCTGCGATAAAACAACGCAACCTCATTGTGTTTAGGTCTGTTAGAATTGTCTCAATGAGTATTGAAAGAAAAATACAATCAGCGATAAAAGCTTATTCTAGAATAATTTAAATTGTTACCTGAAGAATAGTGAAGTTCTCTAACACGCTATTCATCATGTATTTTTCAGGTAGATGCTTGAGCTTGTGTATGAAGTTGACCATGTACTCGCACATCGGCGAGCGGTGGATGCGGTACACGAACCTCCCCCCCTCGAACCGCGCGTACTCCGTCTCCACTTTTTCGACTACTTGCTTCCCGAATGAACACACTTTTGTGCTACACGTGATGGTCATGTTTTCGTTGCTTTCATACCTGGAATTATACATGAACTGATGAATTATAGTTGCTATTTTACATGAATCTGCAGGTAAAACACTTCTTGTTTGTACAAGTTACTAAAACGCATTGGCGTAGGTATACATTATTTAATATTTAGTATACTTATGGTCATTATTAAGTACGTATTAATCGAATTATATTTTATCTTCTCTTAGGTATGGGTTATTAAGGTTCTTAAATATGGGTTTCCTAATCGTACGTTATTTTACAAATATCAAATACGAATTGCCTTAAAATTGTCACTGTAAATATTACCATCGTAGATCGTATGTAGGTAATGTAAATCGATCGTACATACAAAAGATAAACCCGAGTAAATGGTTAGAGTTAATTGTAAGTACCTTTATGCTTAATTTAATCACGTTTCGATATCATCACAAATTTCAGATATAAATTTGGAGTTGATATACTTACACACTAGTTACGCCATAAAACGCTCCGGGATCGTCTAAGTTATTTGTGTTTAGATCCGCCCAGAACTTGACCAAGAAGAAAGCGTTCCGAGGTCCCTTCTCGTAGAGTTCTTTCAAGCCGCCTTTCTTCTCAGGGAACTTATCATTTATTTGTTGCACATCTACCGACTGAAAACAAATTTTACTTATTAGTATCCATTACGATACATTTATTTATACCAGTAGAACACCCCGAACATTCCCCATTTAAAAAAAGGCGGCGAAGGACATAATACAGGGTCCCGTACCTTCATACGATACAAAACATAATTTTGGACTTTCGGAATGATTGTTTCCAAAATTGTTTACTAAACCCTAATATTATTTCTAATTACCTATTGAATGATGTGCCACACGTTGAATTTTACATCATTTTTTCCCTTTTAGTTATATGTGGAGTGAAGAGTGCTTATGTAAAAAGCTTTATTTATCTTAACTATAACCGTACCAAATTTCATAAAAATCAGAAATAAATGATTAAGGATATTGTGGAACAAACGAATTTTATTGTTAGCTAGCTAGCTGACAGGCGTGCCCCATAATAAGACCTTCAATTCGCTTCGCTCGCTCAGTAAATTATTCTATCAAAATCTGTATAAAAATGGGCGTAAACAATAGAACAACAATATATGTATAATGTAATTAGGATTCCTTACCTCTAATAGTGGATCGGCGTATGTAACTGAACCACCTATGTGAACGAATAGATGTTGTGATAGCGTTGTACTCGGCGGATACTGTAAAAGGATAAAAAAAATCGCATGTTAATTTATTTTGTTTAAGCGCTGGTGGCCTAGCGGTAAGAGCGTGCGACTTGCAATCCGGAGGTCGCGGGTTCGAACCCCGGCTCGTACCAATGAGTTTTTCGGAACTTACGTACGAAATATCATTTGATATTTACCAGTCGCTTTTCGGTGAAGGAAAACATCGTGAGGAAACCGGACTAATCCCAATATGGGTCTAGTTTACCCTCTGGGTTGGAAGGTCAGATGGCAGTCGCTTTCGTAAAACTAGTGCCCACGCCAATTACTGGGGTTAGTTGCCAAGCGGACCCCAGGCTCCCATGAGCCGAGGCAAAATGCCGGGACAACGCCAGGAAGAAAAAAAAAAAATTATTTTGTGCTTATTTTGAGTGACCATTAACTAAAATAATTCCTATATATTTCATAAAACTGCTTTAGTTATCTTCTCGAAGAAGATATACTAAAGGGGCCCACTGATTAACAGTCCGCCTGACGATATCGGCCTGTCAGTTAGAACAAAAAGTTGACAGTTCCGAACAACTGACAGGCCGATATCGTCCGGCGGACTGGTAATCAGCGGGCCCCTTTACGAAGTTTTTTGATTAATTCTAATTATTGCATGTAATCGATCTACAGCTATAGATCGTATTGGACTTTCAAGAGAGAAATCCGAATTAAAAATAGGATCTTGATTTCATAGTATTTCAGTATGCATCTCGCTCGCATTTGTATTTTGATCAAGCGCTGTTCTACTTTTTAGTCTGAAGGCGCATTTAAACGGAAATAGTCGGCTTGAGAAGTTTCTAATTAGTTAGCTTAGTTAGTTATTTGATTGAATTAAGTATGTAGTTAGTACATAAATTTGCATATATCATTAACGGAGTTTGGATTCCTTAAGTGTTCTACGCTGGCCAAACTTCTGATAATATATTCGAAAGAGCTTGTTGCTAGGTCAACTTGAATGAAGCACATTTTGTAGTTTTGTAAATTATGTTGTCTCTGTGGCAGTCAACGATTTAAAAACCTTGCAATTACATATTTAGTCGGCTTACCGCTTCGCTTTCCAACGTGATTGTTGGGTTTTGCACGAAATCCCAACTTTTTCAGTTCCAAGCTTTAAAAATTCTTAGCTAAAGTTCTACCACTTAACCGAGACATTTTGTGACTAGTTATTGTGGTTGAATAACGGCTATGGTAAGGTTTCAATATTTAACATGTGCGACTTAAACTATGTAAGTAAAAAATGAAGTTATACTTAGCCGTAAATTAGCCACCTCTTACTAGAGGTAGAAAACCACCACAAAAGTATCTCACCGGGTTAAGTGGTAGCTATTTGGCTCAGTGCTTCGCTTAGTGTAGTAGCTTCGCATTTGTATTTGTATTTTAATTAGTAACCAACCGTATCCGGGTCCCTCGGGTGTTCCACGAAGGCCGAGAACTCCACGAGCCGCAGCTTGTGCGTGGCGATGGCGCGACCCTCCCAGGGCGGCGGCGGTGCGACGTCGGTGCCGCCCGGCACGCCGACGCTGCCGACACCGGGCACGCCCTTGTAGCCAGCACCCGGGAACGGCTTCACGCTGAAATGGACGTTCGTCAGGTATTATTTTCAAGTTATATTACATATTAGAAAGGTAGGGCTAGCTAGCCATGCTTTTACAAATATCTAAGGGTATATAGTATACTATACTTGTTGAGCTATACCTTTACCGTGATGCATGAGGTAGCCGACGCTTTGGATTTTAATGGATATATTCTTAATAAAAGACGAGACGAAAATCGAGAGTTAAGTAACCTAAGATGCTTTATATCGTAGCTTTGTTAATTCATCAAAGATATGGGCTATAACTTATGAACATTTGTTGGGGTACAACTTTAAAAATGCCAATATATTATAGTTGTTATAAATTTAAATTTCAATACTTACTCTTGTGAAGTTCCAGCTTGTAAACCTGGTTGCCAAAATTGCTGAAACATAAAACAAATTTATATTTTAAGTATTTCTTCTTGATACTTTTGTTAAATAAAACGAAAGCTTTCTAATCTATGTTATGTTCAGCCGAACATGTTATTTCAAATAAAGCCTACAATCGTTGGCTAATTAGAATACAAAATTAATGTAAAAATACGTAGATAATGGACCAGTTATTAATTAAAATTTATTACTAAGTATTGGGCCGAACTATGACTAGTAAATATGTAGGTAGGTATAGATATGTAAAATAATTTTCAATTTCGTTTTGGAATATTATTAAGTATTGTTAGTGGACACTTAATAGCAACAAAAACTACACACTGCTAAGCGTCATGTTTTCTCCTTCACACAGTGGCAGATTTTTACCCCTAGCTTCTTTAGTAAAATGTGTGCCCGTGGCAAAATGCTGGGACAACGCAAGTAAGAAGGAGAGGGACAGAGAGTGACAAAATATTAAAGTCTATTATTTTATTAGTAGCTTTAAATACGAATTGATTATATTGTGGTATGATTATTATTACGTACTCAATTACCTATATTATACGTTTTAATAATGACGGCGAAAAGCATTATTGTTATAAGTATTAACTTTCAATATACCAAATACGTAATCATATTCGAAACACGTGCACATTGGATTAATATTCCGAATTTAAAAAGCATCATGTTTAAGGGCCAGTTGCACCAAACCGTTTGTAATCGTAGTTTTTAATCTATTTTTATTATAGTTTTGTTGCTTTATAGAGTGTGCGGAAAGAGAAGAGTCGTGGAATGTGTGGGGCCCAATACATTCCAAGAGTTTTCTTTCCGAACAGACTATACGAGATGACAGCTGCTAACGTTAATCAGATCTTTGATTGGCGTGGTGCAACCCGCTCTAAAATGCTCATTAAATTTGCCGTATAACACAACAGGCATGGCATGCCTTTTGAAGCCCAGTACCGTATGATGGTACGCTGGATGTGGCAGACCCGCCACGATCTGTGCGCTAGAGAGGGTGCTCATTGACTGCATGGCCTTTTCTTTCATCATACCACCATCCTGGACGTCGTTATATTCCATTAAAATAGTCATCAGACTTAATGGTCACAAATACATTTTATATTTTAAAACATAGGTACTACTTACCACTTTAAGTTTAGCCTGTATTTCACGAAGTTTCCGCCTAGCTAGCACCTGTATATGTGATGACACCTGCTTTCTTGTGCGTGTTTTTCCTGTTCTTAATTTTATATATCTCGCTATCAGCTCATTTCGGCCTGAAAACCAATTAAAATTTGCATTTATTTTCTGTAGTTTTATAAATCATTCTAATTGCCTACTTATACTAAAATAAATATTGTATTGGACAAAATATATCAATGAAATATCGGAATTAGCAAGGTTTTTATATTCCATTTGTTATAAATACAAGTTACGCCAATTGAAATAACCCGTGAAATATCTCGCATAGCTGAACAGTTAAAACGCATACTGTACAATGCAATGCCGGCGCAGCCTCGCAGTCGATCCGTTATGAAACAATTTTCAAAATATTTTGAATAGCTATTTTCAATCATTGAAACTGTAGTCGGGCTGGAATGCAGGGAGGTTTGACTAAAAGCGAGGCCACGGAATTCGTTTATTTTAATTAAGGGTTTATATAACAATTTAAATTGTGTTAGAGTAAGAGGACTCCCTATTTTATTGGAGAACATTAAAACTAAAACTTAGGGCCGACCCATGCTTCAATTGGTTTTTTTTGTAATTTTTCCACATATGCAGAATAGTTTTAATCAGGTTATCTTATACATTATACACCGTTAACTTTAATTATTTGACAAGTTTCTTCATTAATGTTTTTACAACAAACAATACGTTTCTCTCTACTCCCCTTTGATATTTTATATTATTTTATTTTTATTTGTTGTTAAGAATAAAACCCTAAAAGTCACTTTACATTTTAGCTATCTACGACTTCTACGAGTTATGATATGACATAAAGCTGGCTGACCGACAGGCCTCAAAACCGAATTAGGTACTTATCACGTTTTTTTGATGAGGTTCAGTTTATATTTATTATTTAATTTTTTGATGTCATAGCGGTATAATAAAGTACCTATGAAAATATCAATTAATGTCTACCTAAAGAGATTTTTGAGATACATCTCGTTGACAGACGGCTAAACAGAAACAGAGAGACCGACGTGCAATTTCCTGGGCACGGAATTCTTAAAACGGTTAATATGTTCATATTAATTTTATCATAAACAATCTACTGTCTAATACAAACGATAACACTGAGATAGTTAACTATTAGCGATTAACTTCATTGAATAATTTAAATGATTCATTAGTATCATTGCCTAAAGTTGGAGTTCAATAAAAATTGCCAATAAGGTAATCTCGTACTTTTTAAGCAAAATCATGATTGATTTCATCAATAGTTTATATACTTAAATCTTTTATCCAGTATTAGTTAAAATATATGTTCATTAATATTAATTTAATAAAAACAACTTGTACAGTCCGACAAGAAATTGTAGAAATTAAAAAGTGGCAACTGTGTGGTCCCTTTCAAATCAATCTAAGAAAACGGTATGACACTACAATATTGCCACTTTTTAATTTCTATAGATATATATCTAAAGATTTATTCCTAATATCACAAGTTAGGAAAATAATAACGAACTCATTAATCCACATTCAAACAATTGACACTGAAATCTGACATGTAACCTCGGGTCACAGTTTTAATTTGGACAATAGTGTATTAATTCATGGACAATATAAAGGCAGACTCGCACGGGCCAAAGTAAATTGAAATCTCATTGAATTCGGGGAATGCGACGGCGACGAGAGGCGGCTGGTGCGAATTTAATTAACCCCTTGCTGGCTCGTTGAGGCGAATAGAACACGGAATACATATGTGCCGAAATTGGTGCGGTTAACTATGACGGTCAGTTATGAAAAATATCGAGTTGAATTATTACTAACAATATGCACGTATTGACACTGTGTAAAATATTATTCCGTTTTGTCATTACAAAACTACTCTCTGTTCGATTAACCTTACGAGTATAACGCGTAAAGTTACAAAATACATTTTGTCGTCTTTCTTTATAGTAGTAAGAGTAAAAATATTCTGAAATACTTTTCTATATGTTTTGAAGTAAGAAATAATACCTTACCTATTTATAAGTAGTTTTAATTATTTACATCATTTAGAAACCATGATTATAGATTCATGTAGGTTTTGAATAATCAGAGACAACACCATTTAATGTTGTTAAATATGTAAAACACTATTTTATTAATTAAGCATCACAACCTCAGGCCCATTTATAGAAGTAAACAAAGTTTTAGAATGTCTATTAAAGCAAACATTCTTGAAATTACTACGAAATTATGGCACCATCATAAAATGTTCACGGCGGGTGTTAAGCTAAAATTAGTATGCAGGGCTACTCTAACAAATTGCTATTAACACGAATTAGTAAGGAGAATAAACACGCCGTATGTTATTCGTTGTAAGTGTAACTTCCACTTAGTGAGATCCCTGCCCGCGAATCGGGCATTAAGAGTGCTTTCACCCGAAACGTCGTGTGCATCCCTCTATAAATACCCCCGTGCAGAAGGATCAACTCGAAACGTTTCTATTCCACAGTGAATAGAAAAAACAAGAGATCATTATTTATTACTTCGTTAGTTGGCTAATTTGGTCCATTGCCAGCGCGACGCGGCCACGCTCTCGCGCACTTCGCGCGGATGAAATCGTGCGTGTGCGCTCTGCACCTATGAATATTAAGTATTCTCTGAGAAAATGTACTGTTTCCCAATAATAATCGTGTCTTCTACCGCGTTTCTAATTGAGTCATAAGTCATTTGACAATTTAAGCTCTCTTTTTTTTCTAATCCGTATCGATCAACTTTTATAGCTGTAATTTATTCCGTAAGAGATATTGGAGATCCATCAGAAACACATTAACGTCGTATTTAAAAAGTGGTTTCGCGATTGTTTTCAGCATGAGCTTTCCTTCAATAAAATATTTAATAGGAAAAATAAGTATTGAGAGTTTGTACTGAAATACGGGCGTCGAGGTAAAATTTCACGCTGACCCAAACAGAAGCTATGCGAAGCAAATCCTCGCGGGAAGGGTTGAGTTGCGATGGGTCTAAGGAGGATTTCTCAAGAGACAATCGGGAGTTATGCCCAAAGGCGGGCGGGGCGCTAAACAACGGGCGCGGGCGGCCCGCCCCTTCTTTATATTTTCTTACTGCGTTCGCCGCCTAGCGGCGCGGCCGGGCCCCTTACACGCTCGCTCGCTCACTAATTGCGCATTCTTCGCATAGTTTAGCCCTCCCGGCTAACCCCTCGTCCTCCGCCCCCCGGACCACGTGAAACCGTGCGCCGACGAAACTTTCATACTCCCAGGATATTGAGCGGTTTTGAATGTCTTAACTCACGAACGTGCAAGCAGTGATGCCAGAGTACTGGCGTAGTACGCAAACTGTTCCTGACTACATAACGCACTATCTGAGCTTCGCCTGACTTACCCCAACAAGCAGCGAGTCCGTATAAGTATGTTATGTTGATCCATAACGTAACTTTTCTACTAAGAGTAACTTGACTCAGAAAGTAAGTTTGTGTTATACAGTTGTCAACTTTTATATTTAAGTACAAATATAATCTAGTAGCATAGAACGTCAAACGTGTCTCGCTTGTACAAAATAAAACTCGTTTTCGTATATCTTAGTGAATAGATGATAAGATTTGTTCCTACATCGATGAGAATAAGTGCGAGGGTGTGGGTGCAGAGTAGTGATGGGTAGGACATCAATTTAAAATGAGTTTGTATGAGTATCTCATTTTCTAAAATGAGGTGTTACAATGTCTTACTTCAAATGAGATGAGGTAAAGGATTACTGTTTCTAAGCAAGCTTCGTAAATGCCTGTCTGAGAGCGCGTACCGCGAACCAAGTTCGTCATGTGGCGTCCCTGTCACACTTACCTACGAATTTACAAGTGCGACAGAGAAGCAACACATCGAACTTCCTTTTAGTGACTGATTTCTCGCGCCATTTTGACAAGTAAGTTAGGATCAAAAAGGCGTAAGATATATGAAAGCTTGCAGCGCTTACGCTTGTTGTCTTTCGTGTTTAATTGTTAACGTATTTTCGGTGGTGACGCGAAGCGATATTGAAGTACGTCGCGTGTCTGTCTCACTCCCTCTTTGGGTATTTCTAATTCATTGTTTTATTTTGAAAGGATTTTTGAGGGGTTCATGTCACAGAGAGGCGGTGAGTGGTACAAACTCAACGCATTTCTCGGTGGACCTATTGTCGTTGCAATAAGGTTTGTAGTTCGGCAGTTGACAGTGTGAACCATTACTCGTTTCTTCATTTGAGACATTTGAGTTTTGAGTGTCGGCGAGCAGGCGAGCACCTAAAGCCTCGCGCGATCCAGGGACTGGCAGGGACTCTCTTGCGAGTTTTGAGGAGTGTATGAGTTTTGAGGGTCGCGAGACTCGCGAGTGAATTTGAACGGATAAGCGTTTTTTGAAATTTGAAGTGTGTTAATGATTTGTGTGGCAAGAGGTGTTTGTGATGCGCGCGAGTAAATGAGTAAAATGAATAGAGGAGTGAAGTAAGACATTTTTGCGGTACGAAGTACTGCGACAAATTAACAAAATGAGTGGTACAAATGAGGTGCCTCACGAGTGAGCGACTCAACACTAGTGCAGAGACAAGCCCGGACAAGGGTGACGCTCTTTTAGAGCGCTAGATTAAGCTCGGGCGGACACGTCCACGAGTAATGTGGTCATATATCGTCCGGACGACGCGCGTCCGCAATTATTATACAACACGCTCTTTCAAATTACTAGGGACTAGTCCAAATTACATTTATTTAATTTGCTATGTAATATGCGCGAACCCTCAAGAGTTAATTATTATTATTTATATTACCTACTGACCATACATTTCTAAATAAATAAGCCGTCATTTACCTTCACATTATCAAAGGAGCAATAGACAAACCAAACCGGCCATAATAAAACACTTTATTCCGGAGTTTAGTGATAAACATTGCATTTCATTCCGTCTATTAAATCACTTAAGGTGGACACATCGTCTCTGTGGCAAATTTGTTTAGCAATTCCATTTGGCCCCGCGACGGCACTGAGCGGGCAGTCCTTTAATTAAAACCAGGACGTAATGTTGGCGCGAACTTAATGTGCGTCCGGCGGTGTAATGGCAGTGGCTGCCTTTAATTGTTCTACGTCAATTGCGTTCTATATTGTTCGTGACACTGTGTTGTCAAAGAAATAGTAGCCTGCGCTACTCTCTTGCAACTTGAAATCTACTATTCTGTTTTGAGATGTATTCAGAAAACCGTTAAATGTATTTATGTAAATAACTGATATCTTACGTACATTCAAAGTAGACTTCCTTTAACAGTTAATTTAATGAAGGGAGAAAAGGTTTTAAGTAGCGATCGTCACGTCTTGTTAACGAGCTTCCTAAGTTAACATTGTAACGTGAAAAAATTCACCCTAGTCTTTGCAATTTGAGAGGAGAGCATCTGTTTTTAAGATTGAATATTATGATGATTTGGTGATTGGTACAGTTTTGTTAAATTCATTCGATTTTAAATCGAAATATGTAATTAGGTATGTATCTACATTTTACACATATTGTTTAAATATTTTGCACGTTGTTATCACCTGAAATATTAATTGAAAATTTCTTCCTAATCGGAATCGTTGGAAATGATGGAGGCCATCTGACTTCGACATTCAGCTTCCTCGAATTGAAGACGTGGTCCAATCAAAGAGATAATAATTGTCTGTGCACGTCTTTCCGCGGAATCTTTTTGCGCAAACCGCTTTGTCGGCTGACATCAATACCTTAGCTTTTGTCTCGTGCCATATCCATTGTTCACTTTGGGCGAAACGGCCTTGATATCGCATTATAATAATGGCATATTGGCTATGTGAAGCGTTTAATGTATTGCGACACCTCTATTACGAATGAGAAGCGAGGAAGGGATGATACTTAGGTATGAAATAACTCTACGGTTCAGATACACCATTAAAATTGCTAAAATCCTCTAGCATGTCCGGACTCACCGTACATCTTGCCCTCATCCGAGAGAATAATCTTCCGTCTTCCACATGGGGGGTAAATGGCGAGTGCCTCTTGAAAACTTTGTTCGATGTCGGGACTCCATACACCCTCCGCATCAGCTGCTGACAAGTCCTGGGTAAAAAATATATAGACGGTCAAACAAGTTTGTCAGTAAAAAATTAAAGCGCGAAATTTAAATTTTCTATGGGACCATAACTCTTTGCGCCTACATTTTTAATTTGCCGCTCTTTTCTACTGACGGAAATTGCTTGACAGAGTATAAACAATGTTGGTTTAGAAGGTTTGTAAAAAATATGTCCTATCGTGATATTACGAAATCGGCTTTAATATATTGACCAGACGTACGACTGTATGTCTGTCGATATTGCTTACTGATTCAGACGCGCGGCAGCGGCAAGGCAAAGAGTGCGTCATTGTAATTAATGGCATGCTTCTATTCTCAAAAGAAAATAAAAATAACATTTCGCCTTCGACTCGGCCCAACCAACGAAAACATCGTGAATCATGGTTCCTTGAAACCACTCGAAACGTAGTTTCTGGTTTGTTATAAACGGCGAGTTAATATTGGCCTATCATTTTACGATGCTTCGTTATTACCTAGAATTGCTTATTCAATTTGATTTAACTGGTTACATTTAATAATTAATAGTAGTAGTAGTAGTAGTAGTAGTAGTAGTAGTAGTAATCACTTAATTGTACACAACACAGGTTTACATAATTAATTACATACTTAAGGCAATAAAATAACGATTAAAAGTTAGCTGTAAGTTAGGTATTGAGTGAGACTACTGAGGTTAATCTTGTCAAATAAAATAAAAAAATCAAGGCTGGCTGGAAGTTGCAGGCTCTCTAACTTTCGCAGATAATTTACAGCTTTTATTATTTATTACTAATATGTACTTTGGTCAAAGAAACGTAATATTGACTTTATATATTCTATGCCGCGATGATGTTGGCATTCGAGACCCCACAAATCCCACAATATATTGTACGCGCGAATTATTTCCTACACTATTACCATTATCGATTTAACGGCCGCTATTTTCAGTCTTCCGTACCAAAAAGTAATTTGGTAATTTGTTTTATAAAAACACAATTCTGAAAATTTTATACATATCACTGGTACGTATATCACGTTTAAAAAATTGTAAGCCTCTTAGGCCGCGGCATGGACGCAAGCATACATTGCGTTCGAACGGGTCCAGTTCGCGGCATTAGATAGTGTGGCCTTTAAATGATAATATAATCATTAAAAGGAAAAATCCAACTTCTCTAACTACTATCATCAGAACTCAAGCTTGACAAAAATTTGGCTTAAAAACTTAACATGCTTAACAAACATAACGAAGAGGACAAATCGCCAAACGTGATCTATGCGTCGTTGAAGAGTTTCGTTCTTATCATAATCAGCAGTTCCACTTCCGCAAATGTCACTTTTTTGAATGTATATACTTGATTTGTTGATAAAAACACAAAAATCACTATATTCCTCATGGATGCCATCATTCGAACTGGGTTTTGAAAAAAACGGGACCAATCTGTATGCATATACATACAAACAAACAAAGAATTTTCAAAATTTAGTGGACCGTAATAACGGAAATATCGAGTACCTAACAAACATTAAAAAACACAACCGAATTGATAACCTCCTCCTTTTGAGATTAGGAAGTAGGTTAAAAATAGAGCTCATGGCGCTCGCTGATACACTGGATGTGTACCTACCTTTTCATCGTCGCTCGCGTCGCCAACGTCGAGGTGCTTGGCATCGGCGCCGCCCGATCCGTTGGTGTCGGGCGCGCCGGCCGGCGTGCTCCACGGAGACGCAATGGTGCCGGCTGCGAGCGCGCCGCTCGCTGAAACAAAGTACACGATATTTTTAAAACGATTTTTTTTACCAAAAAGAAGGTATTTAACAGTTGTTGTTAAGTATATGGGCGATCTTTATGGCAGTGACGCTTTATTGAAAACCTACAATAAGTTCCTTATACCTAATTGAAAAAAAAAGCGGCTAAGTGCGAGTCGGACTCGCCCATGAAGGGTTCCGTATTTAGGCGATTTAAGACGTATAAAAAAAAACTACTTACTAGATCTCGTTCAAACCAATTTTCGGTGGAAGTTTACATGGTAATGTACATCGTATATTTTTTTTAGTTTTATCATTCTCTTATTTTAGAAGTTACAGGGGTGGGGGGGACACACATTTTACCACTTTGGAAGTGTCTCTCGCGCAAACTATTCAGTTTAGAAAAAAAATGATATTAGAAACCTCAATATCATTTTTGAAGACCTAATAGCCATAGATACCCCACACGTATGGGTTTGATGAAAAAAAAAATGTTTGAGTTTCAGTTCGAAGTATGGGGAAGCCCAAAAATTTATTGTTTTTTTTTTCTATTTTTGTGTGAAAATCTTAATACGGTTCACAGAATACATCTACTTACCAAGTTTCAACAGTATAGTTCTTATAGTTTCGGAGAAAAGTGGCTGTGACATACGGACGGACAGACAGACGGACAGACAGACAGACAGACAGACAGACAGACATGACGAATCTATAAGGGTTCCGTTTTTTGCCATTTGGCTACGGAACCCTAAAAACCCACAAGGTTTTGCTGTAAGTATAAATAATACCTTAGGTATATCGTTTAGCTTATAAAAATTATAAATATTTATAAGCTACATGAAATGGCACATGCGGAATGCATTTTATCCTTAATTAATAAAAACTAAACTCGAGTAAATATAGGTAGGTATGATTACATCATTATTATGTGCACATATTTGAACGTACCTAAGTTATATTTTATTAAATAGTTACCCTAAGAAACTGGAAATTGTAATTGGACTCGAAAGTCCAAAGTTAGGAATTACTCATGTCATATATTTTATTAGCTATACATATAAATTGATAAACCCTTTATAAAAGTACTGTTCGAAACTAGTACTGATTTCCAAAAATACTCTTAACTTACATACACGTACCTAATAATAAAGCTTGTGTGCTAATTATAAAGCTTTTTTTTTTAATTTCATAATTTCTAGTTTTACGTAATAATCCCAACACATATTATTCTTGAATCATCAAGGGCCGACGTATAATGGCTTGTGCTAGCGTCTCTTGAGCCTCTTACGTCAGACGATTTGTTTGTTTACCGTTTCGGATGCTCACACTGTAAACTTCCATTTTGTACCTATTGTGGTTACTTTGCATTGGTAAAGTAGGTACGTCAATTGACAACAATTTAATCATTTACTTTCCTGTTTGTTTAGTTTATAAGTGAATGGTTAAAAACGTAAATAATCTCGCAAATCGCAAGGGTCGAAGATAAATCCGAAAATATTTTACACAATAAAATATATAAAAGTGAATTCGAAGCGTTCCGAACTCCGAAATATCTCAATACCGAAGAAGCTTTGTTCCCTCAAGATCCAAGAGCCATGCTCGTAGACATTCGAAAAATTTTCATATTTACTGCTAGAAATATGCAGGTACGAGATGTTTATAAATATAATATAAAAATATCAAAATGGAGAATTTCGTTATGAAGAACGGGAGTCGAGCGAGTAAAGTATGCGGCCGCCCGCCCTCCGCGTTGCGTTAAGGTGAAAATCCATGAAAGACGCTGACACGCTGATAGTGAAAGTATTCGCAAATAAGTAAATAATATATGATCTATGCTTATATGCATATTACATTATATAGTTAATAATAGTAGGAAAGTATTATGTACTCGTACCTAATATTGTTTAGTTTAGTAATTTTAACACCTGTGACTAGTTATTTGCTCAATTGTTTTACTGCATCTATGTTGTCAAATTTCCATGATTTTCTGTAAGTATCCTACTCATTTGGTTACTTACACTACGAACGATTTGCCTACGAAGAGTTTCATTTCTAACTTTAGTTAACCCCGATCTACGTTGATTTACAAGTAATCCCATGTCGCGTCAACATACCGCAGCTGTTGACAAAACATATCGTTAAAACTTAAAAGCAAACTCGCCTCGTGCATTGTGCTGTTATACTAAAACGCATTTACTTATATGCGTTTTAGTATAACAGCAGCATTACATTGCGAACAAAACTTGTTGAATATTAGATTATTTTAATAACGAGATTGGTGCGCAATGTAATGTTAAGACCGGGTTGTTATTTTAATTTTTTTAACTTTTAGTCTGTTTTAATGGCAAAATAGGAAAGACAGCTGCAGTACAATATTTATATTTCTTATCAGTTATAATACTGCAGCTAAGCTGCACGACCTAGACGTCCTGTATTTACTTATTTATACTACTTAGGTAACATGCAAAAAATCTCGTGAAATCCTTTGGGAATTTCACTATAATTTTCACAGTTTTCAACGACGTAAGAGTATAGCTATATACTATGTATATAGCTATTGTTTGGTCGTAATATAAAAGTAAACACAATAGAGTATACCTACATGTCGATTTGCATTTGATTTGCTTTTTTGTTGCATATTATAATTTATTTATTTATTTATTAATGACTTTAAGACGCGGATTGGTAATAGGTTTATCGATGTTTCATTTTTTTAAGTACTCGTTTTTGTCAAAAAAGTTTTTGGGAAAATCTATGTTCAAAAGCTTTCCGGTGCACTGATGTAGGTACGACTTATTTATTATTACATTCATACTTCCATACGTAGGGACCCAAATTAATTAGGCGCTGAATGTATAACTAATTAAGTACTACTAGTAATCATGTATGCAAGTACAAAAACAGATTAAAAGTTGAAACAAAACTTGTAACTTAACTGTTTAACAAATTTCTAATTCTAGGTAATAGGCATTCGTGATGTTCTTGCGTAACTTTCTAAAATTAACAACACTACACTCGATTACAGTGTAGGAACTTTATTTTGTTTTACAGTTGAATGAAAACAAACACATGCGAGTGACTAATTCAACTTCGCATTAAAGCAATCTCTCTGACGCGGTTGTCTAACAAAGAGCGCATCGTGAACGTGCAATAATTAAAATAATAAAGCATCGTTGGTGCCCCCACTCGCATTGTGTTTATATGACAAGTGTCCGCAATAACCGGGACCCTCGTATCAACGCGCTGGGTCTCGTTATGATCAAACAATTCTACACAGATAGGAGAATAGTATTTAGACCTTGCGGACAGAAATGTAGTGCATAATTATTTTCATCGTTTTTTCACGAAAACGTACGAACGTTTCCCTGAAAAAACGTGCTATTTCAGTCAGTCTCGGTACAAAAGGTACTGAGGTTGTCTGAATCTGAAGTAGCATGACAAATACGAACGTTTTCGAGAAAATATGATGAAAAACAATTCTGCACTACATCTGTACTGTAGGGTCTATAATCTCTAACATTTTATATGATAGACGTCTCAATTGTACTGATTGTAACAATTTATAAGTAAATAAACGTTCTTTATTAGGATTAGGATTAATATATAACCTCATATCATAAGGTTCATGTGCATTTCACTTTCTAATGTTTCGGTCCTCAAAAGGTTACAAGTATCTTTTTCAGGATCACTTCGTTGTTCGTCTATCGTGACCGTTTTTATTAGTGGTGATATCAGGTTCAAATTAAGCAAAGCTAATCCAAAGCTGTGGAAAAATGAAGTAATATAAAATGTAAGCGCAATCTTAGATTATTGAGAAAATTAAATAACCAATTAGTTGTACAAAAATAATAACTTAACTGCAATAATCAGTTGCCATAATCCATGCAGAATAAGGCTCCCAATTTGCAAATAAAATGCACAATATTCCTTGAAAACGGCCAAAAAATTAATATTATGCCGTCCTCTGTTTAAGTAGCGCCTGGCGCAGTTGCACGCGATCAGAGACTTCTAAAATAGGAATGCATTTAATATCAACAACAGAATAATTCCGGCAATTTAATACTGTAGGCCCCTTGATATCGCGTGTCCCTTTTAGAATCTATAATAAAAAAATAGCGTGTTTTCACAGGAACATGAATTTTTATGAGTTTACGATTAGAACCCTTCCTGCGATTTACGAATCTGCAATTGGAATAATTTCCCTTCAGGAATATACTTAGTTGAGCGAAGAGAGGTTATAGGTATAACGGGATGAAGGAAAAATAATTTTGGTTCCAGTTAATATTGGCACCCCTCCGGCCTATGCAGGCGGGGTGGGCCGGGCCACCTGTGAGCTCGCGGCGCCACCGCACCTCGTCCGGGCAACGGTCGAGGGTTGCGCGCCAAAGTATGTTAATTAATTTTTGGTTGACCGTTCAGTACTCGCTTTGCTCAAATCAGCCGGTCCTGCAATGTTTATAACTTTGTTTCTCAACTCAAATTATGATTTAACTAGCGACCCGCTCCGGCTTCGCACGGGTAAACCTTAACAACTTATATACACTTAAACCTTCCCCAAGAATCACTCTATTGATAGGTGAAAACCGCATAAAAACCGGTCAGTCGTTTTTGAGTTTATTGCGAACATACAGACAGACAGACGCGGTGGGGGACTTTGTTTTATAAGTTTTTTTTAAACGGTTGACGAATACCTATTTTATTCGCTTGACAGATATGTACTTAATACTCGATCAGGCTCCACAAATTTGGTCGCCCCTTTTCTATTAATTATTCAATAGACGCAACTCACCATTCATGTGCCAGAAAATATGGCGAGGAGTTTTATTAATTCGCTGACTGAATATTTATCTGATAGAGAAATAAATAATGACATAGAAACTTTATAGAGACAAACCAAAGAAAGTCTGCAGCGCAATAATTTGACATCGAATTAAAAAACTACATATGGCAATGTTTTTTAAGCAGTCAGTAAACGTCATGCACTATGGTATGTGTTTGTCAAAATCGTTTAAATATTCATTGTGTTTTGTGATGAACGGAATAAACATGGTGAAACCTTACAAAACCGGCGTGCGGGAGTTACTTTTCCGCATGACGAATAATTTTACACTTGTAAAAAGTCAGCACGAGGCGATTCAAGCTGAAAAACGACAATGTTTACAAAATTTGGAGTTGATGACGGGTAAGTGGAATGAAACCTCTTAATACTTCACCATATGTACCTACTTAGATAATATAATATTGGTTTAGACTAAGGTTTCACAGCAAATTGAACACACCTAATAGGTATAGGCATACTTATGAACTTCCTCTAACATTTCGAGAAACTCATTGGTACTAGCCGGGTTTTGAGCTCGAACCCACAACCTCCATGCTTATGCTCACGGCATGGGTACCTACTAGTTAAAGCTAAAATTAATTTTTAATATATGTTTATTGTTTTAATGGTTTATTTCGTTTTTCCGAAAACTAGTTCGCAAATTGCGGGCAATTTCTCTGTCAATCTAATTACGCCTTAATGGGAGTAAAAGAGAAAGATGCTCGCATATTGAGAACTTCGGTGTTCGCGGTAGGCCCTCTGTACCTATTTACCGCCGTCGCGGATATTACAAAAGCTTATTAATTTTGATGAAGCCAAATGTCACATTCTCCCAATATTATTTATCAATATTAGTATATGTCTACATATTAATAGTGACATCTATTGTTGGAATGAAATTTATTTTACCATAAAAATTAAGCTGTGCATACAGCTTAATTTTTTCATAGACGGTAAATATGGTAGAAATTTCACAAGTATCAAGACTATTTAATCCATTTTCTGTGGTGTTGTCGCATACTGATTTTTAAAAACTACTTTTAATCTAGCGCTGCAGACTTTCTTTGGTTTGTCTCTAGGTATTTTATGTTTATTAACCGGAGTAGTGTTGCTGTAAATGATTTTAAGTGATAGCGCGAACTTTTTTGAATGTTTAATAATAGTAGACTAGTAGTCAGGGCTGCCAGTCCATATTTTTTTATTATACGATCCAGTGCCTGCAATTATACGAAATTCGATTGCATTATACGAGAACACAATTTAAAAAAAAAACGATTAATATTAAATCGATATTTTAAAAAGTGGGGTTTTGCCGCCAAAACTGAAATTCGCAAATTACGGGGGTCTTTATCCTTTACTCCTATGAAGGCGTAATAAGAGTGACAGAGAGGGACGCCCGCAATTTGCGATCTCCGATTTTCGCAATTATAGCCCTGACGTTGACGTACGGTTCCATTAAATTGTATAACACTATTGACAGACTGTTTTTTGAAGTTATTGTCAGTAGTTTAACATCGGTGTTTTTTTTCGTATCCAATTATACCGAGTGACCACCTATACGTAATGGATACGAAAAAATTTCCATTATACGAATTTCGTATCCAAGTCTACGATCTGGCAGCCCTGCTAGTAGTAGTAATAAAGACCAGTGGCAGGTTGATGCCAGAGTTATGAGACTTACAAGTATTACAACCTTTGCGTTAGAGAACGGCATATGTCATCCTATTGTCGGATGTGTAAGTATTTAAAGTAAATTAAGGTTGATGTTTAATTAAATAGTTATTTTCATAAAATAAATTCAAAAGTACATAGATAAATCACAATAATTATACTTTCATAATTATACACCTAAAAAGTATGCCTAGCTACCTACGTATAGTGTAATCTAATAAGTGCTTAAACAACTAGCCCGTAATTGCGAAGCGGACACTTCCGACCTAACTATAGAAAGGAAACCCCTAACCGAAGTGTCCTCTTTCAAGTATCTTGGGAGCCAGATCAGAAAGGATAACAGACTAGCCTCCGAGATCCCATCTAGGATTGCTAAGGCTGCGTCCACTTTCGGTCGGTTAACGCATCGTGTCTGGGGATCGCATGATCTAAAGCTGCGGACGAAGTTGTCGGTGTACAGAGCCATGGTTCTTCCGATTCTTTTGTATGCTTC
This sequence comes from Cydia amplana, assembly GCF_948474715.1. Lineage (NCBI taxonomy): Eukaryota > Metazoa > Arthropoda > Insecta > Lepidoptera > Tortricidae > Cydia > Cydia amplana. The sequence continues at coordinate 12,327,514 of NC_086071.1, read as the reverse complement.
GGAAACATGGTGTTTGTACAAAGGCGACATTCGCTTGCTAGACACGTTCCACTTACGTTGTCTACGTTCCATTCTGCGTATAAAATGGCAAGATCGCGTTCCCAACACTGAAGTACTTCGTCGCTGCAAGATGCCTGGCATGGAGGCGCTCTTGATGAAGGGTCAGCTAAGATGGTGTGGGCATGTTTGGCGTATGAGTGATTGCAGACTACCGAAAGCCGTTTTCTACTCCCAGCTATCAGCTGGTAAACGGAAGCAAGGTGGGCAGCACCTACGTTACAAGGATGTGCTTAAGCGCCACCTAACTGCCTGCGGTATACCACCTGACAAATGGGAGGAGCTTGCTTCTCAGCGGCCAGAATGGCGTTCTCGCGTTAAGTTGAGCGTAAAGAACTTTGAAGACGCTCGTCTCAGTGATCTTGATGCGAAACGTCAGATACGTAAATCCCGGCCAAAACCCTCCTATAATTATACGTACAATAATTCTGGTCAACTTTACTGCCCCACCTGCGATAGAGTTTTTAAAAGTAAGTTCGGCTTTGCCAGCCATATCAGAGCTCACGCTCGTAATTAGCTAGGGTCGCCGTTGCCGATTACGGCATGGATAACTATATAATCTAATAAACGATAAAAAAATATTACCTACGATTAACTTTTAAGTTGTTACACTGTCAATGATGTCAGTGTTTCTTAGATTTGTAGAAACCACACGTGAAAAATAAACATAAGCACTCACCGAGTCACGAAGAGAATTCTGCCAACTTCATTTATAATACCGATCGTGAAGACGTAACGTTATTATTGTCACGCAGTTCTCAACTTTATAACGTAACAATAGAGTTCAAAGACATATTCTCTAAAGTTAGTAAATGAATCATCGCGGTCGCTTCGCCAGCTGCGAATTAAGACTCCGATTGCAATATTCTTGGTGAATGTAGCTCGACTTACAAATCTTACAATATTACGCGCGATTAAAACTTTATTGTGTTGATAGCATATATAAGAATATAAACCATTGGATGCATTCGCTTAAAATTACTTTATAAATACGTATTAAAATAATTATAATGCTTAATTAGCTTTATTTTTATTACCTACCTTACCTACTTTTTTTGTACCTTTTTTATTTTTGTGCTGTGATATTTATATTATAATATAGAGGTACAGTGTAAACTCTATATAGCGACACTCAAGAGACCGGACACTTTTTGACGTTATAGAGAGTTTTCGTTAAATAGAGAGAAATTAATGTTAAAGTAAACCAACTAGAGGCAAACATGTCGACGTTATAGGGAGTGAAACGTTATATCGAGTGCCGTTATAAGGAGTTTACACTGTATTTATGTACCTATGCTAGTATGTATTTTATCCTATAATGTTATAATTTATGTTTTTTTTATTTATGGACAATATGTTAGGTTACTTTTTCAAATATTACTGTACATTTAGAAAGTTTGTCTATCTAATTACGAGTTTTCCACTCATAGATACTCAAAGGTTAGGTGGAAGAGATAAGGAATAGTTCGCCTTTGTACCTTAATTTCTGAAATTTTATGTAAACCTGTGTTGTGTACCTACAATTAAGTGATTACTATGCCTACTACCTAATTGGCTTTATTTATACGAATATTACCTAAGACCTTAAAAGTACCTAGAGGCAATGAATTAAACGGCATAACTTTTATCTACCTAATCAATGCACGTGTTTAAGTGATCTGAACAAAACATTTTACTTTGCAAATGTAAATACACAAAATATAATATACAAAGCCACGAATTAGTACCAGATGAATCAGACGATTTACCACAGCGTTTAGTTATTTACTTGAATTAAATAACAATTTCCCCGAATTTAAATACGTCGGTATCATTAACGGGTAACTGTTTACGGGTAGCGGATAGCCAATTGTTTTTCCACTAAGATTCAACTAGCTTTCTTAATAAGGGAGGTAAGTACCGCGTTGGCGGGAGTGTTCCGGCGTATCCTCCTTTAGTTGGGTCTGAGTTATAGGCGCAATATTACTCAAATATAATATAGACGCCATGGTAACAAAGAGATACTTATGAAATTAAGGCGATAAATCAGCGCGCTCTGAGCGAGCCGGGCCATGAATGAGCCCCGGAACAACGGCGTATATGTAAATAATGTCGTATGCCGACGCCCGTACACCCGCGTGCTTGAATATAAAGTAATATGTCACAGGACATTACTTGTCAAGTGATCGAATGCAAATACATATGTTAAATGTGTCGCATTTTTTGTGGAATTTATTCCATATATTAATATTAAGATGGTTAAAACAACCGTTTGTTGCGATTGCTTTAATACTTAACTTCTACAAAATTAATTCTCATTAGGGTTATTTAAATTAACAGGAAAATAAATCTGTAGGAGTCTGATATTTGATATAACATAATATGTATACCTAACTTAATCGAGGCCTAAGCCAACATTAATCATTTTTAAAACTAACTACTATATTTTTTAAACAGTCATTTACCACTCATTAAGACGATTCTAACGAGCCCAAATTCAATTAGATTGCAGTGTTGTAATTAGTTTGTAGAATTTCTATGACCATCCCCTTCGGGCTCCATCGTACAACCAGCTCCTTACATTGCATTGTTACATTGTACGATAAGTAGGTATGCAAAATTTCAGCTCAATCGGAAACGCGGGAAGGGGGTATAAAATTTGAAACAAAAACTTGTATACAACTTATGTACGCTTGTGAGTATACTCAAGCCATAACCTAACTCATTTCATAAAACGTGGCGTGGCTAGATTGCACCTATGGCGTAAACGAAGGCGTTAGCGCGGAACTGTTGCACTGGCCGCATCGCGTCGATGCAACTTAAAGAGATATCAGATAAGAAATGGCGGCAAATGAACTCCAATTTCATTCTGTTTGGAAACATCGACAATTAAGATCGGCAACTGACATAATTATATTGATATAGCCTATATAACTTAACCTGTCTACTAAGCTGGAGATCCCGGGTTCGAATCCCGGTAAGAACAAATAATTATTAAGCTAAATTAGTAAACTTATGGTGATTCACTTTACCTGGATTGGATATAAATACGTAGTTACCAACTTTTTTTGGAAATCGGATTTCCGAATCAGAAAGGAAATAACACAGAACGAATCCAGTGCAGTTAGAAATAAATTGACAGGCCATAAGTACGGTCACAAATCAGAAATCACATTGCAAAAAAGAACTGACGTAACAGATACGATAGCCGAGCAGATACACTACGCTGACTATGTAGGTCCCTTGTACCCATTCATGTCTCACTTTTAATCGATATAAACACTATTATCAAACGAGGTAACACATGTACGTTGCAGAAGTAACACTAAACGTGTATTAAGACCGTCGTCAATACGCGTATTTCCAATTCACAAATTATACATAGGTTGATGATATTTTAACTAAACTTGGTCAACCAGATCTTGACAGTAGAAAAAGGCGGCAAATTTGAAAAATGTAGGCGCGAAGGGATATCGTCCCATAGAAAATTTGAATTTCGCGCCTTTTTTTACTGACAAGATTTGGTTGACCAGCTATACTACATTATATCACTCAAAAAATTCCCACACAAAATTATATTAATATTCAACGGTCGCTTACTTTGTCTGGACGTGTGCTCGGGTATTTCCTATGGTGGTTCAATACAAATACTAGTGCGTTAAACAATGAATTCACGACAACTTCAAAGCACAATGCGTGAGTGTGGCGTGAGTTCATTACGTAATGTTAATTCAAATCATATATTTAGTATTTACTGAGTTCAGACATGAAAAATTCCAACTTGGAGATACTTTTAAGTAGGTAAGTATATAATGGATAGTGGTTTATTAAATAACCTTAAAGCGATTGAAGGCTGAGTGCATATGCTGCTAAGTTAGACAATCTCCATGGAGGTATGTGTTGTGTTAAGGAAATCTTCGAGCACAAGCAAGATCAAGGTGCATTGATAATTGAATCAATTTGAACTGCACTGAAGGCGGCCTCGGAGATGTTGCCGACAGAGGGATTAACTAAGTTTATGACTATGTTGGGTACGCTCTTAGCATGCAACAAGTTTGTTGAGAACATCTTGAGTGCTTTGAAATCAGTTAAGCCATATAGAACAGCTCAAGAACAGTTTCAAGAGTTTCATATGCTTCGCTAAGCTAAATATTGCAAAAGGTATTATTTAATAAACGTTTCTATACATATTTCCTCCTTCAGCTTTTGTGCTCCTTCAGTGACACTTAAAATAACTAACAAAATGAGCATTAATCGTTAAAAAAAACAAGTGCAGTGATATACACGCATCAGCTTTCAGCTGCTAGTGTATTAAACAATATATGTAATATAATAGATATAATATAATATTTGTCAGAAATAACATTCAGAATACTGATTCGCAGGAATTGATTTTCATAAACTGAAGTACCTACTACCTGTTAACAAAGATTAAACTATCCTTATGGTTTTATTAATTCTAGCTATACATTTTTTAATGTAATCCTGTAAAGATAAAGATAACGATAAAAGATAGTTTATTCAAGCAAGCATAATTATAATGCGCTTATGAACGTCAAATAAAGCTAGGTAGACCGGCTCCAACCCTACACCTCTGTCCCGAGAAGATTTAAGTCCCCCCTCAATTGGAGGAGGGTATCCCAATATGGGACCGGCAACAAACTCGGCAAGACACATCTTTAAAAAAAATCATCTTATAATTAACATGCATTACGAGAAAATAAGTAAAAAAAAAATACAACTGTGACATGTATATATGCCATACGATTAATAAAAAACTTTAATTAATGATCACGACTAACTCCGAGATACTACCAATTAACTATACTATTAATTACTTCTCGCCATGATAGTAAATCAGTGCAATAATATTTATCTTCAGTAGGTATCAGGTATAATTGGATCGCAATGCGAGTAGCATCTATGCGGAAGAACGGGAGCAGCAGCTCTTGTTACATTCTGTGTCTTATTCCAAGAACGCCATGGGAATGTATTCATGCTACTCAGAGCAAACCTATAACTGAGCTACTAATGATGTTAAATACCTACCATAATTGAAAATAACAATCATAACATAAATTATATTTAAACTATTAATATGTATAGTGTGTAAGTAGGTGTTTAACATTTTCTCCATAAACAAATGAGGCATAGGAGGTTAAGTGAAAAACTTGGAACAAAGGCTGGCGTGGTTGGTGAGCTATTTAGTATGCATTTGGAAAGGAGTCGAGGCGAGAGCAATAAGTTTGAGCCCGCGATTTGCATAGATTGTGGCGGCGGCGCGGCGTCGGCGCGAGCGCGTGTTTGGTGATTTACTCGAGCGGGCGCGTGGGCGACGCGCGGGCCGATAACACCTGCACCGCTATTAGGATGAGACCTTAACAATGAAACACTACTTCACTGCAATTACATTTTTTGCATTAAGGAGGCTTTACTTTATTTTATTCATTACTAAATGGTTTTTAATTTTAACATAAGGTTCATAGCCGTTTACGGTACTAGGTTGATAATTAATTGATACCTATTACCGTCTCAGTAGGCCCTTCTGTTAGCCGAGTGAAGGAGGCTGCTTGCGGTTAAATTATACTCATTTACCGCAGCAACAACATCCATGGCATGCGCAAAATGTTGCCAGCGACGATTAGCAGAATTCCTACCTCGCAACATACGTACAAATGCTAAAAAACAAGGTTCTTGCGACACATGTCCATATTTATGAGTGCCTAGATGCGTGCTGTTCTGTTGATTTGCCATTTAAGTTTCTTTTTCTCCGGTGTGACGCATTACCGCTTAGTCAGATAAAGGTGTAGACCAGATCCCTTGTTCAGCAATACGTATATTTTATTTTATTTCACATATTTCGTTATCTTAATTCATGATTTTATATATTGCTCTGCATAATTGTATACAACACATTGTATGAATGTAACGAAATGTACTATGTACCAGGTAGAATCTAATGACTTCTGCTAGGTACTTTATCGCGCAATGAATTAGCTAATGGAATTGCTAGTGGTAGATAATTAGAAAATGAGTGGCTGTGAGACCGCCGCCGCCCGCGGCACGATCCACGCAGGGTTGTAAGTTGCAACACCAACAATCACCGGTAGCATTTACTATGCGGGTCATTATAAGGCGCAGTTGCATTCATGAAGAATTGTTACCACTATAAACTATTTGCATAACAAGAGAGAGTTTATTAACGATATTAACGTTACCATTTTCCGCTGCACAAAAGGTTAAACATCAACATATGTACCTACTATCGTCGTATGTATAGTCACTAGTTGGTGCAATATTAACTAAGTTGAAAAGTCGGTCGCAATATTCTCAACTATGTTATACAATTAATTGCGTAGGTGAAAAACTTTTATTATAATATTTATAATAAATTGTAGACAGAGCTCAAGAGTTTGTAAATACAGAATGACCAGCTTAACCGAATTAGAAACATCAAAATCGGGCTGTTTTTTTTTTAAATAAGTAAGTAATAATCCATCTAGTTTATTTCTATGTAGTATTGCTTTTTACTCTTTCTATTTATTTTTGTATTTACTATAGTTCGGTCAAGGGGAATTACATTGTGAATGATCTTCAAATATAAACTATTAACATATAGGGCTTGCAAATATTCGAAACTTTCAGATATTAATATTCGACTTTTTCTGACGACGTATTCGAATATTCGAATAATTATTCGAATATTATAAAAAATAAGAAAAGGAACGAGAAATCGGTTTATTATCGTTTTATTCAAAAGCTTTTTTCACATATTGCTAAAACTAAGGATATTTGGCAGAAATCCACTTAATTGACTAGATTTTATCATCCTACTATTTATAAGATGCCCACATTTCTAAAAACAAGTAAAACGCCAAAATTAGACGTATTTAATATTTCTAGATAAAACTTATTATAAATGCGTCTTTGTGTGAAATAATATAACTTTAACCATCCAAACACCTAGGAATGTAAGATATTTTTTTTTAGTAGGTACCTAATTATTTTCCGATTTAAATTAACTTGTAATCACTCAGAGGCCTGTAAAAAGGCCTTTAATTTCATTGTATTTTGAATCTTTATTGACTTTATTTGTTTTGGCAAGTTATTATTCCTAATGGTCGGCTAATTATATAATATTGGAATATTTAAAGGAAAAAGTTAGTTGAGTACTGGGTGGATTATTCGTCAGCTAAAGGTGCATGGTTAGATTACCAAGTTGGGCAGGTTTGGTATGATTAAATTTGAGAATTGCGATAAGTGGCAAGGTTTAGACTTCAAAAATTCGCTTAACGTACGCTTATACTGAATAAACAGAATGACCCTTTAACTTAAAACTTACGCACCGTAAAAATAACATACTTTTTGATTTCGTCTTCTTTTAAATTGAGTTAGGTTTCACTGTATTCACGAAGTCTATCGAGAGGAATACAGTAAAAATATTATTTCCTTCGTATTTGGGTACCTACCCTTCCTCATTCACTGTAAATATCCGTAAAACACACAGAAACTGTAACTACAGCGGATGACATAGATTTTTTTATAGTAATTAAAAATATTCGAAACCTGAGCGGCCGAATATTCGAATATCAAAACAGGTCGAATATTCGACAAATTCGAATATTCGAATTGCAAGCCCTATTAACATAGCAAAATCAATCAACCTACCTATGTAGAAATTTAATGGGTAAAGGACATTGGATGGTGTCTTTGCCGTCGATCGCATGAAGTAAACAGCAATAAATTAGAATTAAATCCCTAAGGGCGGTTACGCACTACGTCCGATCCGAATCAGATCCGAACCCGTGAAAATATGGTCCGTTGTAGCCGTAGAACTATTTCTATGGTAAGTTACGCACTACATCCGATCTCCGTCGTCCGATTTCTTTCCGTCATTCTAGAATCTCCATTCCGGAGAAGATGTTTGACAGACCGAAGTAGCCTTAGTATTATTTGTATGAACGCTCGCGCACTATGTCCGAGTTAAAGCCGAGCTGCGTACGAGCAGAGAGGCAGCGGGGCGGGCCGGGTATTCGGATTGGACTAGTGCGTAAGCCAATATACGAATTCGGTCCGAATTAGACATATTTTCACGGGTTCGGATAGGAATAGTGCGTATGCGAATATCCGAATTCGGTCCGAGTTAGACCCATATTTTCACGGGTTCGGATAGGACTAGTGCGTAAGCGAATATCCGAATTCGGTCCGAGTTTTCTAGACCCATATTTTCACGGGTTCGGATCGGATTCGGATCGGACGTAGTGCGAAACCGCTCTAACTGTGGACAGTCATCGCGTAACAGTAAAGGCGTCAGCAGTTTGCGGGCACTGTGCCAGCAGCGGTCACCATTCCCACAACTTCCGACGATTTTATTCTACAACCAATAATTAGCCTGTTCCATATTCATTCTGGTAGTAATCGATGCCGTCGATAACGCGACATTAAGTGGATATACCTATTTACCTGTATTATTGTCAAGTAGGCTATTCGATATAAATCATTTTGAACTTTGTTTTAAGTTTTGAAAAAATACCAATCTACCTAAATAATCGAAAACAACATGGACAAACATCAACTCTTAAATTCAAAATGAAAAGCACATAATTCAGTATGTACATATAGTAACTAGTGACAATTATATAGTAAGTATTTACTTCTATGAATACGCATGTCCCCTATCCCCGTACAGTCAGCAGCAGAAGTTGCTAAGCGGGCGGGGTGTTCAAAATTACCTTGACACGCTCTTATTCTCTTAACAATAAAGTCGCGTAAAGATCATTTTTAACACCTGGCCCGCTTAGCAACTTCTGCTGCTGACGTACACTAATAATGACTACTATCTACAAATCCAATTTTCAAAACAAAATGTTTTATCATAGTTACAGGACTAAATAATAGTTACAGGACTTAATCAGCCAGCCTATTATGGATAGCTTTATCCATCTTTATCCACGTGATAAAATAACTGTCACTGTTTAACACCGTGGGAAAGAAAGTGACGGACACCGTTTTATCACGCTGTCACGTAGACAAGAACGACCATCATATCCGTACAGGTTTAAATAGCATTAAATAAAGGAAAATCTTATGTTCCCTGAAAGTCTTATTTTCAGTGCACTGGCTCGGAAATATTTTCTTAATTCTTGGAATTCAGCCCACTGAAGGCTAGAGTGGCACAGGTTTTCAACGCACAACACACCGATTTTTTTTCCATGCTAGCCGATAGATTGGATTTTTGTGTGTTCACTTAATTTTTTTGAATGAAACATACGTAAAAGCATTAATTTGGTTTTGATAAAAAAAAAAGTACGACCGCCTTTATAATGTTCGGCGAATACGAATATTCGTATTCGCTACGCCAACAATATTTTATAGCCTTTTACTAGTTTAGGACTGACAAGATTCAAGAATACGGTTGTTCTATGTGAGATAAATATACCTAATTGAACATGTAATGTTAAAATAGAGTCATTAAGTCGAAACTAACTTGTTGAGTGTAAGTAGGCCGAATCGATCACAAGCCGATTGGAAGTGTTGAGCTTAATGCTCCGCTTCGTCTGTGCCGCCTTGTCAAAGGATTGTTAAAACTATTTGATCTTTAACCTCTGATCTGATGCGTCATTCATAACCCATCGCACTATTCTACATATTATTGACTACTATTTCTTAAAAAAAGATTAAAGCCAGGAAGTTATTAGGGAAGAAAAGATATACAGCGCACGGCGCGACCGCGACGGAAGATATGGGGATCGCGCGGGTTTTAATGTTTTACCTCAATAAATCTGAAAATATAATTCTGTTTAAAATGTTGCTCATCAGATCCATCGGCTATATCACTAGCTATTTTACAACAGTAAAGATTATTCTATCGTTTCTAGAAATGTTGTTTTGACAAGACAAGAATGATTTCTGGATAGTATATTTTTCTATTTTTATGTTAGAGAAATTGTGTACCGCGGAAAACATTTCCACATTAAAACAAAACAACTGTATCCTTCCTTCTCTATATGTGCAAACGTACCTACTTGACCTCTTCTAATCTTCATACAAAGCCGTTTGTAAATTAAATGGAAACTCCAAAAAGCTACAGGAATAATGGAAAAAGTTATGTTTAGCAGCTCATAAATAATTCTGAGACGTAATTGTCACGCGTTTTAGTTGTTCTACAACAGTTAGTTTAGCGTAGAAGACATAAAGGACATGACGTAAGTACAAAGGGTGCTGGCGTTGGCTTGTCAAACGAGAAGTTTTTATCGGGTGGCCTGTCGGCGTTGAATAGGAATGAGTCTTGAATAATGCATGTGTGCCAGCCTAACCCCCTTGCTACGAAACAGCGGCGACCAATGTTTCACATGTGATGGAAATAGCTCGTAAGTTACTTAACATTAGGATTGGATGAATTTGTTATTGATTACGTTTGCGCCTTTTTGTTTTAACTTCGTTTTATTTACTTTTATGTAGGCCAAGGAGAAAGACGATGAATAACGTCCCTTGAACTTAATGTAATTAGAAAATATTTGCCGACTAGGAAGTTGTTTATTGCCCTAAATATTAATGAAGGTATTATAATGAATATTGCAGCAAAATTTTATGAAGTAAAAGCGTAGGTTTATACGCGTGAAACCACCCAGTCGCGCTACCGGGCTAGTTTTACTTCCTGCGTGTTTTATCTGTTGATCTTGAAACTTGATCTACCGCTAATTTTAGCATTTTGTAATAAGTAGGGTATGAAGAATTAGGTACATAATAAGAATGAATTAGGTACATAAATAATATGGGTATCGGAATAATATGTGTGTAATCAAAACAAGTGTAGAAATAGCCCTAAATATAATGTAAATCGTGACTATTTTTGACGTCGTATCATGCACGAAAAAATAAATCGATTTTGGCACTTTTTATATTAAAATGGTTTGAGTCTCCTACTTGGGCAAGTCTCCCGGACTCCCCCTGCTGATATCGGTCTTGCATTGATTAGCCTGGTAAACAAGACCCGAGATGGATTAGTACTTGCTTATGTCAATAAACTAGGTCAAATGAGTAGTTTTTTAATGCCTATTTCGTGGAAGCTTCCCAATGCATCGTGCTTGTTGCATAACGGAATATTGACCCCACTTCAGCATGCGATAGGCAAAGGCCTAAGCTTTTACGATACAGGTTAATGTATGAGTTAAATGCAGTGAGCATGCAAGTTAGTGTCACGTATCTATCTTAACAAATGTATGATTGTACAAGTTTTTTCTATAGCCATCAAACACTTAAGTTTATCATAAATTGGTTTGTTTGTCACCGCCGTTGTGTGAAATTATGACACCAGAAAATTATTACTTTATGATAATTATATCATAAAATAATTTGTTGTTTATAATAAATTAGCATCGGCCCGTTATATTGTTTAAACAGTGTTATATTTGCTCGGTTGAGCGTCGCGGCGAGGTGAATGGATATTACAATGCCACGGTGAGAAAGCTCGATCTGCGCTGCGCCGGCACAATGCTCATGTTTGCGACATCGCCTTCGTCGGCTCAATGTGTATCGATCTCCTAAAGGTCAAAAGCTAAATACCAGCATTTAAAGCAGCTATGAACTTTAAGGACTCAAGAAGCAGAAGGATTTTCATTGGAATCCAGTGTCAGATATCTTGACTAGAAGTGAAAAAGATTATCTTGTTCTTCCTCCTCAACCACAGAATTAACGCTCACGTGGCAAACTAGTTCTAAGATATCATAGAAACTAGATTTTTAAAAAGCGTTTGTAATTACCATCTGACCTTCTATCCCACAACCGATCGATGATAAACTGATTATTTAAAATAAGTTCCGATCCGAGCAACTAACTATGTAACGGGTACGTACCTATATTGACGGGTTATTGCCACTAGTTACCACCAAGTTGTTACCAGTGGTAACTACTGGGAATTTTTTTCCCACCTTTTACCACTGGTAACTACTGGGAAAAATTATTCCCAGTAGTTACCACTAACTCGGTTTGGTGGTAACTACTGGGAATTTTTATTCCCAGTAGTTACCACCAAAATTTTGTTAGAGTTAAATACAAAAACCGACCAAACCAAACCGAGTTGGTGGTAACTACTGGGAATTATTTTTCCCAGTAGTTACCAGTGGTAAAAGGTGGGAAAAAAATTCCCAGTAGTTACCACTGGTAAGAACTTGGTGGTAACTAGTGGGAATAACCCATATTGACTCCGAAATATGTCGCGCGAGTGACTAAAAATACGCGAGTACGCGAGTGATTTACGACAGTTTTAAATTTGATTAAAATGTAAATGACTATATATTCCTGAGAATACAACGTTGTTCTAACGTGTTACAAATGAAAAGTTTGTATCATACGACTCTTTATAAGCCGACAATCAACTCGAACCACTTGATAAAACACCTCTACACTCTACACACAATGTCAGAATAAGTCAAAAAGTTGAACAAGCTTTTTTTTCAATTAAAGTGGAAGGTGGAAGGTAAATAACAGTATAATGATAACAATAAAGAACTTAATGAAGGATTCAGTCAGTTCATTGTAATTAATGTTAATAACGTTTGCTATAAGGCTCTCTGTCTTTTAAAGCACACTGAATGTAGTTACAGCATCGTGCTAATGAAAAAGAAAGTTTGAATATACTTTAAAATTAGCTACAGGTGCAATGAATCATAGACTCCTTACGTTATGTTGTAGATAAAGAAAAAAAACGTCAATGTTATCTAGTGTAGACGAGCGAATACAATAAGCTTCGGCCCACGCGCACGGTGAATCATGCGCGCGCGCCGGTCTATACAACGAGAACACTAACACTGAGAACAGCAAAAACATTACCCACTTTTGGACAAGTTTCCTTTCTCTTTCTACACTTCCAAGTGCACCGCGTTCAGCGTCATGCGTTACAACTTGAAGAATAATAAATGAATCGTTACCGCTGATTCCAAAGTCAATGTCATAACTTGTTGACGGTTTACTATTTATACTTATTGTTATGTAACAATTAAAAATTCTTTTAATTGAGTTACGTCTTGAGATACGCATTCAATTTGAAGAATCAGCAATGCCAAGACTTGCCTACTCGGAAACTCCAATGTTTGTACATGAACATGTCAAATAAACGTTTAACACATCGTAATTTTTCCTCTTAATTCCGACGGCACGGTGACAAATAAAGCGTTCTTTCACCTGGGAGCCGCATTTGGACCAAATAAATAACATAAAATAAAGTCATTCCTAAAGTCAAACTGTTGCAACAAAACTGTGACACTCCTGAATTTTTTTTATGTTGCTTCTTGGAAGATTTCTCTATTAGATAGACATTAGATATTATAAAATCTTGGCGTCGTATGCTTAAAGTTGACTAACTCAATGAAATAAAAAAAAAGAAGATGAACACAACAAAGAGTTTCAATAGTTATGTTATAACTGTGGTACACAATTACACATACATACATCATACATATGTAGTTCATATTAATTAAATCAAAATATTACTTTACACTTTAATTGTATTGTCGCATAAACGTCCAGTCATTGCAACCAAAGCGTGACAGAGTTGAACGGGTGACCATGAAGTGCGTAGAGCGGCGGGCGTAATACGTAGAAACGGTGACTCACAGAAGAGATCTCAATATACACACCGCCGTGCAACCGAAAGGGACGCAATTATCAGGAACCGGTTTAAGATTTCGAGTTTCGATCCGATATGCTCCTGTCTGTGCCAAGTCAACTTTGCTTGAGTGGAGCAGGCGCTCACGAATCTCGGGGAAGTTGTAGATCATTATTTTTTATTTTATTTCGCTGGACACTTAAATTAAGATTGATTTTTTTGGCTCTGCCGGTTGGAGCTGCCGTCTTCTGTCGCGCTTCCAATAAACGGTCATTAGCGTGTTTAGTGTTTACTCACAAGTACGAATTGGTTGCTATCACTTATTTTAGATTGCTAATGGCTTGATAGTCAAAGATATTATTATCAGGGTAATACTTTACCATCACCACTTTCTTTATCAAAGCAAGGTCTGTGTCAGGGTGATGTCACCACTGCTTCGGTTCTCTTATCTTGACGCTGGTTGATAAAACACAGCTTAGTTAGGAATGTTCTACAGTTCTTTTAAGATTAAAAAATTATGTATTAACCATAGTTATGCCCGTTTGTTTGACTTTTTCATTTATGATGATTATAAGAGTTAGGAGTGAAAAACAAATTCCATGAAAAGTACCTATTAAAAGTTTTCTATTAAAAGCTCCTAACTCTTAGAACAATTAAAAAATCGAAAAAAATCAAACGAAAGGGGCATGGCATAGCTGTGGTTTAAATATATACATCAAATTGCGTAAAATATACTTACTAAACACTCATATTTTCTTTAAAATTCAGAAGAAATATAAAGTTAAGTTTCCGGAGAGGAAAATGGGGACTAGGTTTCTATGGATAAGCGGTCGTCCACTATCCTCTTAATGTAAGTATATAATAAAATAAACATATTGAGTTTTCCTTCTTTATGCACACACATTACAAGTGTGGGATGCACCACATTACAATCCAAAAATTGTATAGCGACCGGCAATGCACAAATGTGGTTTCGAATCCAAAGTTTGCTAGAATTGCTCACATCTGTATATTAAAACATTTAATTATTATGGTTAAAAGTATTGACGACAGCGCAGCGGCACGTTAGAATTCTGTTCAATTTCTAAACATTGCTGAAATTCGCCGATACAAATTTTAAACCGAGCAAAAACAACAAGCATTAGACGCAGGCATCGACACTTGTCGTTGTCGCGTGTCTATTATTTGACTGGTCCGGTGCACTGATCGCTAAAGAAAGTCTCCGCACGATAACAGGAATTTTCCGACTCGGTGGAAACCATCGCGCCTCGGTAGTGAATCATTACGTGTTTTTATCTCAAGCGCGGAGAAAACTCACATGTTTACATGACAATAATAAAGTACGTATATCGCTATCGCTACTCACTTCGTAAGCTAATTAATAGGCATAAGACTCTGCGTCTATATTCAAAATTAAAAGACGTCTTGACACATAATTAGATCAAATTAGTAATAGTAACGTCGGGCTGGTAATCAAAATCGATTTTAGTCTAGTTTGTATGAGAGCTGTTAAAGACAACCAGCCGCGGGCGCTGTATAACGGCGGAACAAGGTATATATTTATCGTGAGCCAACAATCGTTAAGGCTACTGTTATTACGACAGCGCCGGGACCGGTCCGACCACTTCCACTGCCGAAACGGCGCCTAACGCGCCTTTACAAGAGATGCGGGATGCGGAGGATCGGTTTCAATCAAAGTAGCTAGCTGCAGACTATGAATGGCTATCGTATCAGTTTGCTTTCTCTCCTTATCGGTGTTTAGTAATTAATTGGATTCATATCTTTCATCGCTAGTAACTGATATCACTTTGCAAAACGATCGCATGTTGAGATAAAAGATTTATGTTATATAAATAAACTTTCTATCCCATCTATTCTATTCGTACGAGTATTTTTATGTAATGTTTATATTTATTTTGCTAATAATGCTAAGATTATATAAAGAATATTTTACCAACATTCAATACATATTTTATGCATTTTTTAACTATTTTATACATACTCCTCTTTGCGCCCGAAAGATTTTTGAAGTGAAAACTTCTTTAGCGGCGCTGTGAACTTTTTGTGATTGGGAAAAAATGTTAAACTCGTAACAGGTGACACGTGACCGTAAGGCGTAACCCTCTCTTTCTACCGCGCGGCGAAAATGTATGCCTGAGCCTGCTGTTTCGTTTTTATTCACCAAAGAACTTTAGTCATAACGTATCATAATCAGGTCAATTATTTAATACTGGACTTTTATATTAAGCAATAAAGCTCAATGTTCTAATCTTGTACGGGCTGAAATACGAGGATCTCACAGTTACATTCTAACTTTATATCACTCAAATATAATTCAATATAACTACATCTTGATGAAATCGCTAATACTATACTATAAAGTTAAGGGCCTACTGCAGCCGCGTCTGGCGCTTCGTAAACCACGCCCGCTAGTTCTTCCCTCCCCGCTAACACACACACATGGAAACGCTTCGCGCCGCACGTGAAGTTTGTGTGACCTTTTAGCACCATCTAACGTTACAGAAGTTAACTACCATTATACGCGGTCGCTGCGGTCGGGCAGAAACTTAAATTCGGAAAAAATTGAAACAGATGGCGTTGTTACTTGTTCATAATAGCAAACAATAAAATAATTAATTCATAAACCTGCATATTTATTGTTGTTTTGGAAGATGTTAACAGCATAGAAGCAGCAGCGTATATAGCATATAAGTTAAGAGTATTGATAATAAGAAAATAGCACAAGAACAGAAAAGAGATTATTTTTGATAAAATATGATGAAAACAGATTTACTTGATTACGCTCACCTGACTTTGCGGTCACTAAATGCAAATTTCAACCTTATTGTTATGGGGTTACAATACCCCTGGGGTTGCAGGCGTCCATAGTCGTTATTATTATAAATGCTTTGGTTGAATAGCTATTTTCGATACAAGTGCGAAAAAGAGGAAATTCGAAACGAGTGGCGATAAATTAAAACACGACCGAAGGGAGTGTTTTAAATCGACACGAGTTGCGAATTACCTATTCGCACGTGTATCGAACAACGTTTTACAGTACATATGGCACTTTAAAGTTTCGACATCGCACGAAAAGTGCTATTTTACGCACTAGTGCGGAAAAGTAGCCCCATATGTACTGTAAATGCTTTTTAACTTACTCTTACTCTTCGACGGCCGCAAAAATATGTGACACGCTCTTATGGCTCTACAAATAAGATCTAACATGATCTACCGCAAAATGGCCTTCGGTGTGTAACATATTATTGCAGCTGACTGTACTCGTATTCATTGTTGTATAGGTAGGTATTAATATCTTTTATCCGATCGATTTGCATTTATTTGAAATAAATCACAGTGTTTAATAATTATATGTTTTATTGAATAAGAGATTATTTAGGTATGTAATGAATACAGGGTGCCTTTTTGAAACACTCATTTTTAGGGTTCCGTAGCCAAATGGCAAAAAACGGAACCCTTATAGATTCGTCATGTCTGTCTGTCTGTCTGTCCGTCTGTCCGTCCGTATGTCACAGCCACTTTTTTCCGAAACTATAAGAACTATACTGTTAAAACTTGGTAAGTAGATGTATTCTGTGAACCGCATTAAGATTTTCACACAAAAATAGAAAAAAAAAATTTTTTTTGGGGGTTCCCCATACTTAGAACTGAAACTCATTTTTTTCATCAAACCCATACGTGTGGGGTATATAGGGATAGGTCTTCAAAAATGATATTGAGGTTTCTAACATCATTTTTTTCTAAACTGAATAGTTTGCGCGAGAGACACTTCCAAAGTGGTAAAATGTGTGTCCCCCCCCCCTGTAACTTCTAAAATAAGAGAATGATAAAACTAAAAAAAAATATATGATGTACATTACCATGCAAACTTCCACCGAAAATTGGTTTGAACAAGATCTAGTAAGTAGTTTTTTTTAATACGTCATAAATCCCCTAAATACGGAACCCTTCATGGGCGAGTCCGACTCGCACTTGGCCGCTTTTTCTGGATAATTTTGAATTTCAATTGTCAGGGGTGCCTACATTATTTTTTAATACATTTTACAACGACAACAAACAAAAGTTCAAATTCGCCGTATTTTTATTACCCGGGTCGATCGCAACAAAATAGAAAATCATGTTTTTCAAATCTAAGCGTTATTGTAATTTATCTCAAATAACCAAAAAGTCAATCTACTAGACTACTAGAACTTAAAAACGAACTGAATTATTTTAATATGTCGATTTTTCTTGGTGACCCAGGAGAACTTTTTTTTGTATCCCATACAAAAAGAGCGTATCCCAATCGCGTATCTGTTTTGGTTTTTACTTATAAGTGTGAAAAATATATTCTACCATATACGAAGGATGTGTGTTTTTTCATGTTTTATGTGTCTTTTTGTACAATAAAGTGTTTTACTGCTACTAATATATCATATTAACGATTAACTAAAAAGGTATTTACATCTAATTTAACTGGTAAATTATTAAAGTCCGCTAAAATTAATATATACCTATTCAAAAAAATATTTGTTAATATGTCCCAAAATCATGGCTCATTTTTTAAGTCTCCTGACTTACCAAACATATCGCAACGAAGGCAAGGGTACAACGCGGCATCGTGAACCTAATAACGTAACGTTTCAGTTACTTTTTTAGTCGCCGACCATTTTATCCGGGGTACGAAAAGAGGTATTAGATCTATCCTGGGTCTAATATGTTATAAAAACATAGTTTTTTGTAAAATGTTCGTAGGTAGTACACAAAATTTACATTTTCTTTTAAATGTGATTTGGGTCATCGTTCTCCCTGGTGACTTTTCTGGTGACCCAAGAGACATCAATTTTATTATGACTCAGGAGACTTTTTTTCTATGCACTTTGATTTTTTTGATGCGCTAATTTTGTAATCTAAAATAACTTTAAACTGCTGATATACTTATATCACTTTGCTGATGAGTGGAAGTGGAATTGAAACTTAATTTATTGTTCTCTCCCTTGACATTTTGGCATACATTTGACATGCTGCAGTGCACTCCTAACGTTAATAAAGACATAATTTTTAGAAAAAGCTTTAGGAAAAGTCACTCTTGATCTTAAAACGATTAAGTCCTTATCATATTATGTTAGATTTTTAGTACAGACCCCAAATCAGTGAAAATGTCTCTTAGCCAACTAAATTTGTCTCTGGGAAAAGTACGATATCCCTAAAAATTTTACGTACATTTCGCATTTTTCTGAAGGAACGGAATTCATAAATTGGGTTATTATTATTTTTTCAGATTATTTGATTGCATTGACATATCACCAAGATAGATAGAACATTTAAGTTACCAGAAGAAAAGCATTTGTGTTCTTTTATACAGTGTGGAAAAGTAGGTTCGATTCCCGGGCGCGACTAAGCAAATTTAAAAAAAACAACGTGTTGCATTCCGGGAGTGCCGACAGAAGTGAAAACTCAATGACTAGTCCAAAATGTCTGCAGCACTATGTATAATTGACCCATCCTCCTTTCTATTGAAAACTTTTGGTACCGAAATTGCTGGTCAGTGAGCTTGTTTAAAATTCGAAATTCAAATTTATAGCGTTAATTGTTTAAAATTCGAATAGAAATTGTAAAGTTACCTTGCAGACCTCGCATCTAAATATATTTGGTCATGATATTTTGAGTTTTATTCACCAGTACTAGAGTTCACTTTTATTAGCGATTTCATCAAGATGTAGCTTTATTGAATTATATTTGAGTGATATAAAGTTATAATACTGTGAGATCCTCGTATTTCAGCCCGTACATGTAATGTCATTGAGTTTTTCTTTATTGATTTAATAGCCATCTAAATGATTGGCCATCTAAACCTTACGGTCACACGGCAGACTAAAGATATTTTACCGGAACTGAACTACAAGCTCACCAAAATACTACTGAAAACACCTAGGCAACAACTACGTAAAATAATAGGACTTATCACAGGACATAACACACTAAACAAACACCTACACAATATGGGTAAAACGGACAGCCCCTTGTGCAGAGCATGCATGGAAGAAGAGGAAACAACAAAACACATACTCCTAGACTGCAAACAGGTAGAAACATACAGGAACAAATACCTAGGAACTCCGAGCACACTAAAAGAGGCAGTCAGCAACCTGAAAACACTGCTAGGTTTCATGGAGGAGCTGGGGTGGTTAGAGTAGCGCTACCTCGTTTCACGCAAAATAGGCACAATGGTTGTCGATTTGCGGAAAATGCCCAGAAACACTAACTAACTAACTAACTTACGGTCACATGATCGCCTTACGGTGTCTCGAGTTTATCATTTTTTCCCCACCTCAAAAAGTGCCTAGCGCCGCTAAAGAAGTTTTCACTTCAAAAATCTTTGAATGCAGTTGTTTCTTTAAAAAACAATAATGTTTCATTTAAGTAAAATGAGCACACTTAAGGTTTTAAGGCACTTTCCCTCCAGGGCCCATAATTTTTTTCCACCCGGTAGTAGACAACTATTTTTTTCGACTAAATGAAGTTTTATTAGATAAATCGTTGATCACATGGTTCGTTTCACACATCACATCAAATCGTTTGTCATCACAATCAAAATTTGTCAAAAGTAATGAAATTTATGCCAAAAAAAACATAAATAAAACATATAAATTCAACACATTTTTTTAATAAAAATCTTTCTCGATGATATAAAAAAGAACATCGACAAATTATGTTCAAAGAATTAATATCAAAACAGATGTCATAATTAGGATTGGCTACTTTAAGAAAGGGACAGAGAGATTTAATCCTCTCGCTCTGCACGTTTTTCTCATTCCTCCTTGTCAAGCCAAAATAAACTATAAAATGATAGTAACACAGTACATTGTAATATCCACTTTTTCCACGGTATCATGTCATTGTAAATTACTTATGTGAAATTGTAGTGGCGTGCGACTTTCAAACCGGAGGTCACGGGTTCGAACCCCGGCCCGTGCAAGTGAGTTTTTGTAAATAGGGACCTTTTTTTAGTGGTACTTAAATATAATAACTTTTCGTATTATTGAAATAAAATATTTTATTCAAACAAACTTAATAATATAATAATTAAAACGAATAATATCAATTAGTTTTTAATATTTATTCAATTATTTTAAATTATTTGAGCATGAAACATACTAGATTTATTTTTATCATTACAATAGAAAAAAAGCAAAAAATATATTCTTATAGATATTTTATTTTCAAACAAAAATAAAGCAAAAAGTTACGGTTAGATTCTGATGGCTAAATACCAAACAGCTACCGATACATTTCAATATCTGTCGAAATTTCCTAACCCGTTGTAACTGACAAAGAGTATAGATTTCGACGTAGCATGACGTAGCCTAGCAAACACGCACACATGCGTAACGTATAGGCCTGTAAGAAGGCACCATCATAGGTTTACCTTCGATTTCGTTACTACTCAATGGAGTTACAACTCAACGTTTATTGGATATTAAAATTTTACGTAATTCGGAGCGCTGCGCGAAGTGACATAGGTCTTACCTCTTTGAGGCACGACGGCCATCTAACATTACTGGCATAAAAGGATGCATTTATGACTTTGACGCATGACAGAAAGAGAAACCGAACTGCGTAAAATGGGCGTTTGCTGTTGAATTCATAAAATCAAAAATCGATAATAAATCCATCGGTAAAGGATAATAAGTTAATATTTAGTTCTTTGAAAGTTAAGACGAGATGAAAACCTTTGCTGTAAGGTGGGTTGTGCTGGATATGGATGTGTTTTCTAGTTGCACGAAGCTAAAACCGAAAAATGAACACGTAAGTTTGGATTTATTTTCTATCGAGAAAATTTTAAGCATTCGTGTTTCGACTACTACGAAATCTCTTATCATATAGTCAAGAAACATATATCCGAAAATCACTACTGTTTGTTTCCGGGGCTAGCCACTGCCACCTTTCTAAGATCCTGTTATTTTTCGATGCACGGTTGAGAATTTTAAACAAGCTCACTGACCAGCAATTTCGGAACTAAAGTTCTTCAATAGAATATTCGTGAGTTACGAACGCTAACGCAAAATTGTAGTTTTTATATTGAATTGTTAGGTACCGATGTTACCGTTACCGATAAAATGTCTGCTTTTCATTACATTTCAGTTGTACCTGAATATATCGTTGCATACCAAGTAGGTGGTATAAAATAGCTATTAATATAGCCGAGCGACGTCATGAGCAAAATTTAAAAAAATACCTATATTTTTAGAATACGAGTGTTATGATTTTTAATTAATAATGTAATTTTGGTATGATTTTTAATGACAATTAAATATTTAGCAACCTTCTGGTCACAATTATTGCGGCTAGCAACACTATTAGTCAGTTTTGACAGCCCGCTTCTAACCAGCCAATCACAGGCGAGTATTACGAAACGCCAATCCGACTCGTTTCCGGTCCGGTTTTAGGCGCCATGTTGATGATTGAGGGCGCGCATTCTGTGGATAGCAGTTGAAGAGTGCACAAGTATTGTAAAGACCAGAGTACTTGAATGTAATCATATTTAATGAAAATAAATTAGTACGATCATCGAGTGTGTTTGAATTCACGAAATCTCAGAAGTGGGATGAACATCAAGTAAGCAAGGTATGTTATTTTGAAATCTTATGCTGTTTTATCTTTAAATTGTGAAAGTGAACCTTGCTGCAATTTTAAAACAAGACGATATATTATGTATAGTAAGTGCCTAACGATAATGTAAAATTTATTCGGATGAATACTATTGAATAGCTAACATGTGAACAAGAGAGCGCAATGCAGTTAGGAGGCCACGTGTGTCTTTTGAAAGTTTAGTGGGTTGGTTGAGTAGTAGCTAATCAGTAACCATGTGTGTTGCTGCTAGAAGGCCATGTGTGCCTGTAGTAAAACAAGGAATAGTTGGCTAGTATGCGACCATGTGTGTTGCTGCTAGAAGGCCATGTGTGCCTGTAGTAAAACAAGGAATAGTTTGCTAGTACGCGACCATGTGTGTTGCTGCTAGGAGGCCATGTGTGCCTGTAGTAAAACAGAATAGTTGGCTAGTATGCGACCATGTGTGTTGCTGCTAGAAGGCCATGTGTGCCTGTAGTAAAACAAGGAATAGTTGGCTAGTACGCGGCCATGTGTGTTGCTGCTAGGAGGCCATGTGTGCCTGTAGTAAAACAAAGAATAGTTTGCTAGTACGCGACCATGTGTGTTGTTGCTAGAAGGCCATGTGTGCCTGTAGTAAAACTGAATAGTTGGCTAGTATGCGACCATGTGTGTTGCTGCTAGGAGGCCATGTGTGCCTGTAGTATATCGCCGAATAATTAGCTAGTACGTGACTATGTGCGTTGCCGCTCAAGAGCCATATGGGCCTGTGATGTTTCAATAAATAGGTATTTACGAGTAGCATGTGACCACGTGTGGGTAGCTGCTAGTAGGCTTTGTGCGCGTAACATCGATTATTTGGATAGTCAGCTACGCGACCACGTGTGTTGCTATTAGCTAGAGAGGTTGTGTAACAGAAGGCCACGTGGGTAGCAAATAAAGTTAGTTGGAGTTTTTCCAGTTTAGACTCGATGGTAGACTCGATGGTAGACTCGATGGTAGACTCGATGGTAGACTCGATGGTAGACTCGATGGTAGACTCGATGGTAGACTCGATGGTAGACTCGATGGTAGACTCGATGGTAGACTCGATGGTAGACTCGATGGTAGACTCGATGGTAGACTCGATGGTAGACTCGATGGTAGACTCGATGGTAGACTCGATGGTAGACTCGATGGTAGACTCGATGGTAGACTCGATGGTAGACTCGATGGTAGACTCGATGGTAGACTCGATGGTAGACTCGATGGTAGACTCGATGGTAGACTCGATGGTAGACTCGATGGTAGACTCGATGGTAGACTCGATGGTAGACTCGATGGTAGACTCGATGGTAGACTCGATGGTAGACTCGATGGTAGACTCGATGGTAGACTCGATGGTAGACTCGATGATAGACTCGATGGTAGACTCGATGGTAGACTCGATGGTAGACTCGATGGTAGACTCCATGGTAGACTCGATGGTAGACTCGATGGTGCGAGACTGCGCTTCGAGTCTTTAGTTTTAAACCAAATAAGCTTGAGTTTTGCGAGCTGGAAATTGAACTGTGACTTATTTCAAATTTTATCCCGAGGTTATGGCGTCCGATATCGAAGATGAGACATCGGACGGCCCACGACGCGAGCACACCCCAGTTACACGGAAGAAGCGGAGACGAGAGATGCTGTCTTCGTGCCAAGGATCAACGAAGAAGACCCGCAGAACTGTTCCATCGGCAAATTGGACTGTCGAGGATGTTGCCCCAGCAGATGCTGCCACGCCGGTACTTGAACAGCCTACCAACGCGCCAGAAGGACAGCCTGCTCCACCAGTCGAGGCAGCCCCGCCACAAGGAGTCACATTCAATGAGGTACTACAGCTTATCAGTTCTTTGCAAGGAGGGAACAAAGACAAGGCACATCACTTGAATAACAGTCAATTAAATAATGTGGTGCCAGAATTTGATCCCTCCAGTAAAGCACAAAGCATAGATAGCTGGATTCATAAAGTCAACGAATGTGTAAAAATATATGAGTGGAACGAGAAGCAGACCATACATTTCGCACTTCAAAAACTCGCGGGACTTGCTAAAAAATGGTTCGAGTCCTTACCGTCCGTAGTATATAGCTGGGAGGAGTGGCAAACGAAACTTAAAAAAGCCTTCCCAAACGAGCAAAATTATGGTCGGCTTCTCGAAGAAATGCTAGCTCGGACCACGCGTGCCGGTGAGCATTATCGCGAGTATTTCTACGATAAGCTAACTTTACTAAACAGATGTGAGATCCGAGCAAAGAAAGCGGTACAGTGTATAGTACACGGCATATTAGATAAGTCCGTTAGGAACGGTGCCCAAACTTTAAATTGTGAGGAACCAGAAGACTTATTGGATTATCTCAATTCGCAACGACCTCCTGACGTGTCTTTTAATAGGAAACGTAGTGAAGCCGGGCCCAAACAGAACTCTTCGGGTCCTTCAGGCGAAACCTCTATGACTTGCTTCAATTGTCGCGGAAAGGGGCATTCTTTTAGTAAATGTCCTCAACCCATAGTAAAATGTCAGAAATGCCAACGGGTAGGTCACGATTCTGCATCTTGCAAGCTTAGTCCTTTACAACTTAGGAATGATAGCAGAAAGAGCACGGTTGGTGAAGAGCGCAAAGTTCTTAGGATCTACACATTCCGCAATACCAATGATAAGTTTTTTAGAAAAATTGGTGTCAATGGCGGCGATTATGTAGCGTACGTAGACTTTGGTAGTGAGTGTAGCTTGATACGGGAATCCGAGGGTGAAAAAATTAATTTGGCAAAATGTTATTCGGAACTACCTGCAATAAAAGGATTTGGAGAGTCGTTGGTGTTTCCTGTCTATAAGAGCTTTGTGACTGTAAAAATTGACGAAGTTGAAGCTTCCATTGAAGTACTAGTGGTTAGTGATGAGTTATTACAGGCGCCCTTACTGATTGGTCAGAATTTCACAGAGTTACCTTTCGTAACGGTTTTGAAAGACAGCTGTAAGTTGTTCTTTTATAAAAGCCCGATAAATGATATGCAACAGGATAATTCTGTGAAGTTGTTGACTCTTAACTCTACCAAGATACAGGGGGTGAACCTTGTCGAAGTGTATTCAGAAGATTCCTCTTTTTCCGGTGATGTTTATGTTGAAGGGCATAGTTGCGGTGAACCTGGAAAGGAATATCATCTACATCAGGGTGTTTATAGTATCAAGGATGGGAGGGGTCATTTAGTGTTGACCAATTTAGCTAAAGATGTGTTGACATTGGACTCCAAGGTTCTTTTGGCCAGGGCTTCACCATTTGTAGAAAAGAAAGTTCACCATGTAAATCGGATTTCCTGCGACATCTCGTCATTAGAGCCAATTGAAAAGAACGATATCAAGGTAGGAAAGGACGTCAGTACAGAGGTTGTCGATAGGTTACATACGCTTCTTCAGTCCTACCGTGATTGTTTTGCGTTAAATCTGAGCGAAATCGGGTCGGCTAAAGATGTTGAGATGACAATAGACTTATTAGATGACCGGCCAGTAGTCTACAGGCCTTATAGACTGTCGCATGTTGAGAGGGAGCAGGTGCGCAACACAATTGAAGAACTTTTGAGCAATGATATTATTCAAGAGTCGAACTCGGACTATGCCAGTCCCATTCTAATGGTAAAAAAAAAAACGGGTGAACAACGATTATGTGTCGACTTCCGGGCTTTGAACAATAAAACTAAAAAAGATTGCTTCCCGCTCCCTCTGATCGAAGACCAGTTGTCAAACTTAAGTGGTAACCGCTTTTTCACCACTCTAGATCTCGCGTCTGGTTATTACCAGGTGCCCATGGCGGAAGATAGTCGACGTCTCACAGGTTTTGTAACACCAGATGGGCACTATGAATTTAAGAGGATGCCGTTCGGCCTTGCTAATGCGCCGGCAGTCTTTCAGAGACTTATTAACCGAATGCTTGGCTCGAAGCGATTTGAATCTGCATTGGCATATCTGGACGACATCCTTGTGCCATCTGGTGATTTAGAGCAAGGTATTGAGAGATTAGAAGATGTCTTGAAACTCATCAGGGAGAATGGTCTTACACTTAAACTGTCAAAATGTCGCTTCTTTGACAACACGATTAATTACCTTGGCTATGAAATCTCGGCTGATGGGATTCGGCCCAACGAAGATAAAATATTGGCAGTCAAGACATTTCCTATCCCTCAGACAGTGCACGAGGTTAGGCAGTTTTTAGGCCTGGCTGGGTATTTCAGGAGATTTGTGAAAGGTTTTGGCGAGATTGCTAGACCACTCACAAATCTACTGAAGAAAGATGTGGCATTTAGATGGTCTGAAGTAGAGCTTCATGCGTTCACCAATTTGAAAAGTATGTTGATCGATCGTCCAATATTAGCTTTATACGACCCTAAACTTGACACTGAGCTTCATACGGATGCAAGCTCTCTTGGAGTGGCTGGGATACTGCTACAGTGGCAGGAGAATCCCCGTGTGTTGAAACCAGTAGCCTATTTTAGTAGGCAGACCACTCCGGAAGAGCGTCACTTGCATTCGTATGAGCTAGAAACTTTGGCGATAGTGAACTCTCTAAAAAAGTTTAGAGTGTACCTATTAGGAATTAATTTTAAGGTCGTGACAGACTGTAATGCTATCAGGACAACGTTGACCAAGCGCGACTTAGTACCTCGAATTGCCAGGTGGTGGCTCCAAATTAGCGAGTTCACCTTCGATATAGAGTATAGGCCTGGTACACAAATGACCCATGCTGACGCTCTTAGTCGTAATACTAGATTGACAGATAACGACAACGACTCACATACTTACACTGTTTATAACATAGAAAAAGATGATTGGCTTTTGACCTTACAGCTGTCCGACCCTGATTTAGCACGTATCGTAAAGATTCTTAAGCCGGGAAATGACGAGGAGGTTAGGGACATTAAGAAAAACTATGTATTTAAAGATCATAAGCTTTATAGAAGAGTAGACGATAAATTGCGTTTGGTAGTGCCCCGAAGCGCGCGTTTTCAAATTTGTCACGCGAACCATGACGATATCGGGCACCTAGGCGTAACCAAAACTATTGAGAGGATTCAAGGGCAATACTGGTTCCCCAAACTTCGTCGTTTTATAAAAAAATATGTGGGTAACTGTATATCTTGCGCGTATAATAAGGATAGCTCTGCTAGACGAAAGCAAGGTCAGTTGTACCCCATACCAAAAGGCGACAAACCGTTTCACACGATTCACGTGGACCACTTAGGTCCATTTGTAAAGAGTGTTAGTGGTAATACGTATATTTTGACGATTGTAGACGGATTCACTAAATATGTTTTTGTGAAACCGGTAAAGAATACTAAGACAAAAACCACAGTGAAAGTATTAGAGGAGGTTTTTCATGATTTCATTTATCCCTCTCGAATCATTTCCGACCGAGGTACCTCGTTTACATCAGCGGCTTTCAAAAGATTTTGCGATTCTAATGGTATCAAACACATCCTAAACGCAGTGGCTTGCCCTAGGGCAAACGGCCAAGCCGAACGATTTAACCAGACCATATTAAATTCCATGATGAGGCATAATTCAGGTCAGGACGAACGTAGTTGGGACATGTGTCTGAAAAAAATTCAGTGGGGCATAAATAACACCATAAATGCCACCACCCAGAGGACTGCATCGGAGACTCTTTTTGGTATTAAATCTCAAGACGGTCTCTCAAACAAGTTGGGTGTTGAAACCGACGTCGCTCGCAAATCCATGACTGATTTGAGGAGAGAAGTCGATGACAATATTCAGATGAGCCAGACAAAACAGAAACAAAGATTCGATCTTGGAAGAGTTCCCGCTGCAGTTTTTAAGGAAGGCGATTTGGTAAAATTAACTCGCACTAATTTTTACAACAAGGGAAATAGCACAAAACTGTTGTCTAAATTCATTGGTCCCTATAAAGTCGTAAAAATTTTGGGCAACGATAGGTACCAAATAGCCGACATTCCCGGATTCGGCAAAAAGAAAAGGCTATTTAAGAGTGTCGTTGCAGCCGATAGGTTAAGACCTTGGATTAAGATCAATTCACTCAAACCCGATTCAAATAAGTCTTTATCTAGTAGTAGTTCTAGTGAAACCTCAGATTATGAAACCGACGATAACATTCCCTTGTCAGAATTAAAAAAAAAAAAGGCGATTTCAAAAGATTTAGAGAATACTATGATTGATTCCTAATGTAATCGTTATTAAGTACTTATCAGTGTGTTTGCTAAATGACACGAGTGTTATGATCTAGTATTTCATGATGGTGCAAGCCAATGTTATGAGATTAGTATAAACATATATAGTAGTTATAAGATTAATATAATCATAGTAAATAGTTCATTGTCATAAAAGCGGTACCTATTGAAAATATGTAATAAATAAATTAAAGTTAGAATCTGGCTTAGTTAATATAGATTTAGATTGCGGTTATATGTAGAGTCGTTAATGTGTTCTTTGGATCTTGGAATCTTAATAAGAGTATGTAATTTTAGAATGTGTAATGAGTGTACACCGGGACGGTGTACGAGTCGGATGGCCGAGTGTTATGATTTTTAATTAATAATGTAATTTTGGTATGATTTTTAATGACAATTAAATATTTAGCAACCTTCTGGTCACAATTATTGCGGCTAGCAACACTATTAGTCAGTTTTGACAGCCCGCTTCTAACCAGCCAATCACAGGCGAGTATTACGAAACGCCAATCCGACTCGTTTCCGGTCCGGTTTTAGGCGCCATGTTGATGATTGAGGGCGCGCATTCTGTGGATAGCAGTTGAAGAGTGCACAAGTATTGTAAAGACCAGAGTACTTGAATGTAATCATATTTAATGAAAATAAATTAGTACGATCATCGAGTGTGTTTGAATTCACGAAACGAGTAATTAAGGTAAAAGGTTATATCCGCGCGATATCCCTATCTTCAGCCGCAAAACACGCGCGGCGTGCCATATACCCCTTAAGAAAAATAAAAATAAATGCCCTAACCCTTGGGATGCGAGTCAAACTCGCACTTGGCCGGTTTTATACATATTTCTAAAGTTGACCAATTTTATTAATGAGCAAAGGAATTGAGAAATACGAAGCATTTTATTAATTACATCAAGATTTTTAGCGATGCTGGTGCCGATGCCGCATACGACTTGGCTTAGCCACTTTAACGTTTCAACCACAATCATTTAGCTAATGTGACAGGCCAGGAAATCTATTTACGTGATCATACACACTCGTATATCATATGTTTATTGTCTAAACTATTTATTATTACTATGTTACTTATTTGTCACGCGTCCAAATACTCTGAAAGAAATATATTGGATTTGTGATCACAGAATAACTTAAATATCTTATCGGCTTATTAATAGTTCTGTTGAACTACATTTACATATCTTTTTTCAGAACCGAGAACAAAGTATAAGATTTTCTTTAGGGTTCCATACTTGAATGAAAGGAGTCCATATTTGTCAGTTTGTCGCGGTCATGACCCTTTTTCTCATTCTGTGCCCTGAACTTGTGAAAAAATCTAACTCTTTTAAGTCTATGCTATTCAATACAATCAAAACGTCCGTTTACGTCGCATGTTTCATATAAAATCTAATAATCTAATCTAAAAACCTATAGGGTACTTTTCGTTGACCTAGAAACTTGTGGCATGTGTTATATTATAAAACAAAGTAAAGTTTGGAAACCATGCACCTTATTTGCAGTTGGGGACAAGTTTTCCAACGGCTAAGTTTGTAGGACCTCAATCCATTTTATATTTTCGATACATATTTTCATAGTTTATTTCTGGACCGGCAGTGAATGTTAGTTCTATGGAACCCTTGATTTGGGAGCCGGACGCGCTATTTACTGTTACTAAAAATCAATTATCCCTTTTATCATAATTGAAATCTTATAACATAATATAAATTGAAACAACGGTTTTTTGTTATGTTGAATTAATGTCAAGTTTTATTACTTATTATTTATTGATTTTTGCAT
This sequence comes from Cydia amplana, assembly GCF_948474715.1. Classification (NCBI taxonomy): domain Eukaryota; kingdom Metazoa; phylum Arthropoda; class Insecta; order Lepidoptera; family Tortricidae; genus Cydia; species Cydia amplana. The sequence continues at coordinate 12,297,257 of NC_086071.1, read as the reverse complement.
TTTAAGATCATTTGATAAAATATTGTTACAATCTGCATATAGTTAATCTGCATATTATTATTGATTTTGTGCATTTTGAGATCATGTGACAAAATATTGTTACAATCTACATCATTATATTAGCCTAAACATAATTATAGTACCTATTAACATTTTTCATAGAATTAAGGTCGTTCCACACTGGCTATTATGCAGTAAAAATGTTATATAATGTTATAGGAACAACATAATAAAACACTATCAATATGTACAATCATGTCGTCCTTGTCACACGATGTTATATAACAGCCAGTGTGGGGCCACCATTATTCTATTTATATTCATGCGAGTTCCATAAATTGCCTTTTAATTAAATTTAATTAAACAAAGATGCAATAATTTTCGATTTTGTATTCATTAATTCACATTATCGTTACTGCAGTGACGATGAGTATAAAACCCATATTAAATTGTTTCTGCTCTAGTTATCTTACGTTAATTACATGTTACTCATTCACGCGCATCTACCATATCCCCATGAATGAGTCAATACCTAATGCGACTGAATTAATGTGATTATCCAATCATTGGCAACGACGACCAAATCTTCCCACACATGACTAAATTATCACACGTATTAGTGCCAATAGGAGTGTGATTGATAGCTGCTGAAGGGGTAGAATGATGGCTCTTCGTGAAAGGAGCACGATCAATGAAGATTATCAATGCAAATCAAAGTAAAACGCCAAACTGTTTTCGGACCGCAACTTCCTGTGGAGCCCCGCGATTAACCGAAAGCGTAACGCTCTGGCCACTGAAAATTATCGTGTTGCGTGCTCAAGATTGGCTTGCAACTATACGAATTTAGAAGTGGGTAATTGCTGGCGAAATTCAACGCTGGGGGGTGCACACCTGCGGGCGCCGCGTTCATTCATGGGAGCTGCGAGAGGTCGAAAACAATCCGCGGCGGATAATAACAGTTGGCTTTTCTTAGAAACAGTAGAGCGCGGAGGCTTTGGCGGAGGGAGTGTAGGCGTCTCGCTCGCACGCAGGGCGAGGGAGCGAGAGCGCGTGGGCGGGGCGAGCGGTGTTATGTCACGTTGGCGGTGGAGGCGTCCAAAGTGCCCCGCTTGCATGCTGCGCTCACTGCATCTGCACTTTCCGACTCTTCATTATCAACGCTTGTTTAAAGGCTTAAGGTCACTCGCGGGAAAACACAGTCAACGAAAGGTAACCAACTGACCGGCTCCAATTGTATTTATTTTGATATTTACATACATATAAGAGAGTAGTCTAAAATAACAGACACATATTTTTTTTACCTGCCCAATCTCAACCTATGTATTGGGAGAAATTGTCCTCAAAAGTACTGAAAAGATCTATAATAATAGCATTGTGCGTTATGGAATATGAAATAAATGTTTGTAACTAGGTATCGTATGGCATAATAAAGAAATGGCACGACTTAGTCGCACATGCCTATGGCGCCGATTTTATTACACCAGGCAATGGTGAGTCGACGTTTATAAATCATAATTTTATGGTTATTCCTTGCGATAGTAGACGGTTCTAACCCAACGTTGACGCGAATATAGCTCATGGCAACTGGTGTATGGGTTCGACGTTTTATTAGTTATTACACTTATTACAAACTTTGTTGATAATTTATGTACCCACGTAATTTTTTTTAATAAAAACATCACTTCTTTGCCGGCTTTCAATTCTTCTCGTAAAATAATAAGTTCAAATACGACAGGTATACAATAAATTAAAAGATAATAGACATTTCGATCTACCTCCTCAAATATCCAACCTTTTTTCCCAAAGGATTGATCGCGTTCTCCCAAATGGTTTCGGGAATGGGGAGCGCATTAGTGGTATCTAATTGGCCAATCAATTAGAACCGAGTTCACTACAAACTGAGTGAAGCCATTAAGCCAAGTGCAAATGTACTGAATTGCCGCTATTTGTATTAGTTACTCGCAAGGGTAAAGTCTCTTCGAGCCTGGTTATTTTAGTATCCAGATTTGTAAGGATTAGAACGACTTCAAACATCAACAGATGAGGCACGTGAAGGAACCCACTTAGAATAAAATAAAATAAATAATTTTTAATAATATTTAGCAATGATAACCTGACTTGAATTGTATATACCTACTTCTGACATGCCTATTCTATATAATAATATATCTTTGGCTTTGGTATAACTTTTCGGTAAGAAGTAGGTAATGAACTAAGTACATATATCTAGATCAGGGGCTCCCAATCTTTGCCAGTCCGCGGCGCACTTGCAAGTTTAAAATATAATCGCGCCATAACCTAGCTAATAGGATATTCAAAATTGGAAGGATTGCCTCACGGCGCCCCGCGGCACCACGGCCACGGCGCACAGTTTGGGAACCCCGGAGCTAGACGAATCGCGTCTATAATTCCTGTTGGCATTATCAGTAGCATGACGTCACAAACGCTTGACTAAGATTAACAATGATTTTGCGGAACCGATGTTTGATAAAGCCTGCCTCGTGATAAAGAATTGGCAAGAAAAACTTGATTAAAATAGAAAACAGCTCTGCCACACCACGTGTAACAATCAGGGCTGCCAGTACATTTTTTTTATACGATCCAGTGCCTGCAATTATACGAAATTCGATTGCATTATACGAGAACACAAGTTTTAAAAAATCGATTAATATTAAATCGATATTTTAATAAAAGCTGGGGACTTACCGCGAAGACCGAAATTCGCAAATTGCGGGGGTCATTCTTTTTTACTCCTATGAAGGCGTAATAAGAGTGACAGAGAGGGGCGCCCGCAATTTGCGATCTTCGATTTTCGCAATTAGCCCTGACGTTGACGTACGGTTCCATTAAATTGTATATATTTGTAACAGTATTGACACACTGTTTTTAGGGTTCCGTACCCAAAGGGTAAAAACGGGACCCTATTACTAAGACTCCGCTGTCCGTCCGTTCGTCCGTCTGTCACCAGGTTGTATCTAGGGCTTGCAAATATTCGAAACTTTCAGATATTCGAATATTCGACTTTTTCTGACGACGTATTCGAATATTCGAATAATTATTCGAATATTATAAAAAATAAGAAAAGGAACGAGAAATCGGTTTATTATCGTTTTATTCAAAAGCTTTTTTCACATATTGCTAAAACTAAGGATATTTGGCAGAAATCCACTTAATTGACTAGATTTTATCATCCTACTATTTATAAGATGCTCACATTTATAAAAACAAGTAAAACGCCAAAATTAGACGTATTTAATATTTCTTGATAAAACTTATTATAAATGCATCGTTGCGTGAAATAATATAACTTTAACCGTCCAAACACCTGGGTATGTAAGATATTTTTTTAGTAGGTAATTATTTTCCGATTTAAATTAACTTGTCACTCAGAGCCTGTAAAAAGGCCTTTAATTTCATTGTATTTTGAATCTTTATTGACTTTATTTGTTTTGGCAAGTTATTATTCCTAATGGCCAGCTAATTATAATAATATTGGAATATTTAAGGGGAAAAGTTAGTTGAGTGAGTACTGGGTGGATTATTCGTCAGCTAAAGGTGCATGGTTAGATTACCAAGTTAGGCAGGTTTGGTATGATTAAATTTGAGAATTGCGATAAGTGGCAAGGTTTAGACTTCAAAAATTCGCTTAACGTACGCTTGTACTGAATATACAGAATGACCCTTTAACTTAAAACTTACGCACCGTAAAAATAACATACTTTTTGATTTCGTTTTCTTTTAAATTGAGTTAGGTTTCACTGTATTCACGAAGTCTATCGAGAAGAATACAGTAAAAATATTATTTCCTTCGTATTTGGGTACCTACCGTTCCTCATTCACTGTAAATACCCGTAAAACACACAGAAACTGTAACTACAGCGGATGACATAGATTTTTTATAGTAATAAAAAATATTCGAATATTCGAAACCTGAGCGGCCGAATATTCGAATATCAAAACAGGTCGAATATTCGACAAATTCGAATATTCGAATATTCGAATTGCAAGCCCTAGTTGTATCTCACGAACCGTGATAGCTAGAGAGTTGAAATTTTTTACAAATGATGTATTTCTGTTGCCGCTATAACAACAAATACCAAATACTAAAAACAGAATAAAATAAAGATTTAAGTGGGGCTCCCATACAACAAACGTGATTTTTGACCGAAGTTAAGCAACGTCGGGCGGGGTCAGTACTTGCATGGGTGACCGTTTTTTTGCTTGTTTTTTTTTTGCTTGTTCTGCTATATTTTTTGTTGATGGCGCGGAATCCTCCGTGCGCGAGTCCGACTCGCACTTGGCCGGTTTTTTTTGCTTGTTTTGCTCTATTTTTTGTTGATGGTGCGGAACCCTCCGTGCGCGAGTCCGACTCGCACTTAGTTTTAGAAGTATTGTCAGTAGTTTGACATCGGTGTTTTTTTTCGTATCCAATTATACCGATTGACCACCTATACTTAATGGATACGAAAAAAATTCCATTATACGAATTTCGTAGCCAATTCTACGATCTGGCAGCCCTGGTAACAATCGTATGTTGTCTTTGGTTGTTTACTATATTTTTGTGCAATAAAATAAAAGTTCAAACTAGTCTAGTAGTGCTGCTGAGCTGAAAACATTAATAATGAATCATTTTTAAGAGGAAAGTGGACGACCGCTTTCATACAAACGTAGTCCCCATTTTCCTCTCTGGATATCGCTTTTATGCAAAATATTCTTAAATTTGTCTTGGCATCATAAATGTAATTGGGTTCCCCTCATCTGGCATAATATTGTTTGTCAGAAATACATTTCGCATAACATGTATCGCAGAAACACTTTTAGTCGAATGATAATTTTGCATAACTATTACTTGGCATTACTATTTACTACGCATACAATACATTTTGCAGCATATCATTAAGCAGATGATTACTGTTGCCGATTTTCGTTTAGCAAAATTTTATGTACCATAACCATCCTGCAGCATACTCTTATTATGGCATGTTTTTTTCTGCTAGCAGAAAAGTGGGTTAAGTTAAGTAAGAACTGCGACCCCAACAATATTGGACGTGTGCCAGAAAACAAGGTTAGGTTATGTTAGAATTGCGACCTCCTACAAAAACGAATGGATGTCAGAAAAATAGATTAGGTTAGGTTAGGTTAGGTTAGGTTACTTCCTACAAAAACGAATGGCTGTCAGAAAAATAGGTTAGGATAGGTTAGAGCTGCGACCTCCTACAAAAACAAATGGCTGCCAGAAAAATAGGTTAGGTTAGGTTAGAGCTGCGATCTCCTACAAAAACGAACGGCTACCAGAAAAGTAAGATCAACTGCCATAAAAACAGATTATGTTAGAGCATACTAGGTACTGCAGCACATTAATAAGTCAATTAAAAACATTTATAACATCACCTTTAATTAAACTTGATAGCTTTATGCCAATTATGTCACCAAAATAGTATGCAATACATTTATCTGCGAAATCAATATTCGTTTAAAATACTATTATGATCATCAACAATATGCCAAAATATGGTTCTGGATTATAAAACTTTGCGAAGTGATTGTATGCTAAATGATACTATGCGAAAGGTAATTCTGCCAAACGACATTTCTGCCAAGTAACATTATGCAATACAAATATATGTCAAAAAACTTTCTGCAACATATTAGTAACTCATGTAATTATATGTAATATTTAATTACTTAGAGTAACTTGTTGCAAGATGGTCATTACTCGTTACAATTGATAACGAAAAGACAGCCCTGTGTGCCTATTACGCATATGCACACGCATTACTACAGTATGGCATAATCATATGGGGGAATAGTTCCGATGCAACAAAATTATTTTTACTTCAAAAACGGTGCCTTCGAATTATTACAAACATAGGTATTATGACAAGCTGCAAGGAGTACTTCATTCAACATATCTTAACTCTGCCGTCGTTGTACATTTTAGAAGTAAGCACTTTCATTAAAAACAACATTTCCCTTTTCCCACAGTACTCTCGTCCATCTAACGACCCAATACTAGATTAGCCCGCCCTAACTCAAACATGAAAATGATCCACTCTGATCCATTTGCCATGTCAGTCAATATTTATAATAAAATTCCAAAGTCAATACAGGTGGAAACAAACATAAATAGATTTAAGCGATATCTAATTAGCAAAGCATATTACCTAAATATTGTATCTAAGATTTTTTAAGTGAGATCTAGGTGTTTAGTTTAAGTTAGTCTGTTATGTTGCTATACCCTTGCAGGGTTCATGTTGAAACTGTACTTAGATCCTCTGTACACATGAAATGCAATAAAATATATGAGTATGAGTAGGTAAGGCCAAAATGTATGCGAAAGGTGTTACTTGGGTGTTACTACTGAGAAGAGCTCCAAAAGTGTGAGACATATTTAGGTAATATGCGGACACCGTATAATACGCGTAGCTATTATTAATTTAAACAATAATTATTAAATCATTATTATTTTAATTAATGTATGATATAGCTTAATTTAGTTTGAGCTTGTATTTTGACAGGTCAGAGTTGGACTTGCCTTGGCAAGTTTTTAGTAGTGGACAGCTAGAGGTTAAAGTGATTCTCAGGAATTTATGAATACAATTTTTTTATAATTATAAATTGTTGTAACGAAGTCACATTATATCAATAATAATTCCTACAGGAACGTTTCTAAACAAAAACCTAAATCTAAGCGACAAAAAGAAAATCACTACGAAAATTATAAATCTCACTGTTATTATATTATTATTAAAATATCACAATTAATCCATAATAATTCTTGAATTTATGAATTGATAATTCATAAAGTTCAGTTAGGTATATTTTCTGTAAGTTTATATTATACCTAGGTCTACTTTACCCATGGATGATTTATTATGCTCATTGATTTTTAATCGATCAAATTTAATGTTAATGGGCGTTTTTTTTTGTTGTCCCCTACACTTTTTTTTTAAATTTGGGATTTTTTATGTTATTTCAACTCAGAATCACGAGCTCTTTCTATCCTAATAGGAGAAAAAAAGTGTCCTGAAATTTCCATACATTTTTAGATCTTTCCATTCCGCGACCGCCATACAAAGTCTATGAAAAATGGTGACGTAATGGAAATAAAAACCTTAGGACACTTTTTTTCTCCTATTAGGATAGAAAGAGCTCGTGATTCTGAGTAGAAATAACATAAAAAATCCCAAATTTGAAAAAAAAAAGTGTAGGGGACAACAAAAAAAAAATTTCAACTGTCTAGCTATCACGGTTCGTGAGATACAGCCTGGTGACAGACGGACGGACAGATGGACGGACGGACAGCGGAGTCTTAGTAATAGGGTCCCGTTTTTACCCTTTGGGTACGGAACCCTAAAAACGCCCTAATAAAATATGAACTTTTTAAAGTTTTATTGAACGACAATCGCCGGCTATTATGTAAGGGGTGATGTAAGAAAATGTGTCTTACCAAGATTAGCGTAGTATCCAGCAGGATGCATCATGATTGTACCCAATCACCGCACATACGATCCCATTTGTCACTTACCTAAAACGGACAAAACATAATGTAGTAGGTACTTACAATTGCAGCCAAACAAATAAAAAATAATTATATACACAAAACAACATTAATTATTTGCTGATCGATAATATAAATTAATGAAATGAATTGTCATAACCGCATAATACTACATACTATGTTATATTAGTTGGTAGTATTCGCCGGTAAAGCAATAATTATGTTTACAGTAGCTCGTTATTAATTACTAGCAATAATATACCGCATAAGTGGCATTTACGTTATCCGATGTTGCGACTGCGTGAAATGGTAATCCGCATCCCGCCATGTTGCATTATTCGCCTACATTATCAGCGCCGATGTGCATGGAATATTCGACATAGGGGCAAAATTCACGGTGCAAGGGTTGCATATTCGGCCCGAGGCATGCGGAGGCGAGCACACGTGGCTGCCACGGCTGCCTGCCTAGGAATCTGACCAAATGCCCATCGGAGCTCGATTGTTAGCTAAATAGCATTGCTTTATTTATGAGGTATACCGTCAACCGAGGACGAACTAACAAAGACTATTTGAGTTCGAGCGCAGACTGAAATTGATTAGCTATATTAAAAACTAAATATATTTTTAAGAAATTATTGGGTAAATGTCGTCCTCGATTTTCATCCCTATTCACCCCGGTTGACGGTACCGTTTGCGGTATGGAATAAGAACTGAACTATGGGGATGGAATTTTTATTTATAAGAATAAATAGTAAATAGGTGTATGGAGGTTTATTCCTTATCAGGCGGAACTAGGTTAGGGCTGTTACCGCAAATTCGCTTGCAAGAAAGCTAATGTTGAGTTACAAAAAGATTTACGCCATTCAAGAATAGATAATCCTCATAAATAGCAATTTGCGTCGTGACAAACGATCCGCGTTGCGCCGCCGCTTAGTTTGGAAATCTCGTATAATGCCGCTATTGTTAATTATACAAGTCACCGAGTCGCTAAACATACGATTTATTGTCAGCAAACTGGAACGGTGATACATCTAGCTAGCGTGAGATTTGTACGGCAGCATGTCACCACGCAATGAATGGCTTAAAACATTGAAAAGTTAAGACTTACATTTATCTTTCTTGCATCAAAAATAATGATCATCTGCATCTGCTCATTCAAAAGATTTACTTTCAAATTATTCGCCGATGTGTTTGTAGGTACTCTTACTTATTCACTCAACCATCTGACTGCTGAACACAGAACTGAATTTTAGAACGGCCGTTACCGAGCGTTATTCGGTATTTTATTTACCGTCACTTGTCAGGAACGCCTGGTTTACGAGTCGAAAAATCGACATCTTAGACTCTCAACGGCGAAGTAATGTCAGTTGGATCGCGATCCACCGAAAAGATAACACGAATCGGGCTTCAGATCTAGCGGCTACGCGTTTTGGTAGAGAAACACTACCGGCAGGGAGTTACCGCGTAAACTTCATGTTTTAATGGAGACTTATCGCCGTATCAAATCTAGACCGACGATTAAGAAACAATGGAATATTAATAAAACGTTTCTTTTACTATTGCGAGACAAAATACGGTTTCTAAGAGCTCACGCGTTGTTTCGTTAATGTTAAGTGCAGTGTGTTGTGCTGTTCTTTCAGAGACATAAGTTTTTTTTACTGAAGTACTGTGATTTTTCAAGTTGTCCAGCGATGTAAAACTTACATAAGAGCTGTATATCTCTCAGTAAGCACTGAGTCCCGGACAGGGGCAAATAAAACAATAGAACAATGAAATACGTTGGACTGAAGCGCGCTCCGCTAATGAACTGCCACGCCGACACCAAACGCTCTTGGTATTAGAGCAGCCATTAGTTAATGTACAAATTATGGAAAACTGTACTTGACATTGAAATTGCGGGTTTTCTTTAATAGTTCTGGCAACTACTTAAACCCTGGTGTGTCTTTGCTTTATTATTCTCAAAGTACTTATAAAAATACATTTTTTTCGTCTCGAATTCTGCTGTTTTTGTATCATCCTTCTCGTCCTCGTCCTCAAATGGCACGAGGATTAAGACCATTTAATAAATGTGTTATTGAAAGCAGTTGTGATTTTAATCGGTACCTAAATAAACAAAGATTTCCGATTCAGATAAAATGTGCCTACCTAAGTACTTTTTCTTATTTTAAGAATACTTTCTGGTTAATAACTCTTATTAACAATTCTAATGACTTATCCAGTTACGAGGCTCAAGAGCGCTTAGTCGCTGGTGCATCGGATGAAAAAGTATGGTTGGGTCCAGCGTGGTATGCGCGGAATGGGAGAGAGCATCCGGGCGGCTGCGATTGTTGCCAGTTATCACTGAATGTTTTTCACCGGGGCATTTTGTGCCGCCACAAAAAACCACATAAAGGGCGGGAGCGGCTCGTTTGAGACGCCGCCCCTGTGGGAAAATTGTCGCCAGAAAACTGCCACGCAAATAAATTATAAACTCTCGCATGTGGAACGCAGTACACAACGATTTATTCCTATGAAATAAGTTGAAAACGAGCATGGTTGATGCTTTAATATGGAGTTGCGAGGTGGATTTTTACATAAGCGAACAATGTATCGTATTTAAGTACAAAACGTACTTACCGATTCATTTCTGAATAGGTTTACGTGCGAAGAAACTACGAGTAAGATCAAGAAAAATACGATCGCATTTGATATCAATGAAAAACTAACAATAACACTGAGCCGTGCCAACTCCAATATAAATACGTCGATGCAAGGAGATCAAGAAACGATTTGTACATGCAAATCGTCGGCACAACCGGCCTTTGTAAATGTCGCGCTATCTCACGGCGGCGAATCATTAGCGAAAACGGAGCCCGGAATAGAACTGACAGCGGGACGATTGCAGCCCGTGATGGATGACGGGGGTTATTACCGGCTAATACTCCACCGCTCACTGAAAACCAAACCAATCGACACCGTAACCTATTATCAATTCTGAGTCCAGAACGATCCCACTTGATAACGCATTTCTAGAAGAACCGTACTACAACTGTTCAGTGTGCAGAGTTATTCAGTAGGTTCAGCATCGGTAAACCTGATTGATTGAAATGATTTAACAACTACCATAATCCAACCCTTTCTTACAAGTGCCTTTCGCAAATGGCAACGTAAGTAGTTCAACCAATTTAAAACGACTTCGATCGTCTAATCAGTCTAAACGGTTAAGTAACTAGATAACCGGCTAACCTAAAACAATAAAGCTACATTCAGGCAAATAAAAAGTCAAAAAGTGGAGTGGCTTACACAGAACATGCTGTAGCTAACTGGCCAGTAGGAGGAGGCACCGTGAAAAAAATATAAAATCGGACGGCGGGACTAGACATTACTGCGTAACAGCGCGTCCATGTCGCTCGCATTGAAAACTTGCAGAAAATGCATCGACGATAAGAAAAAATTCAGTCCGCCGAGCACATATAAGTACAGCATAGCGTTGGTTGCATTCCACGGGAATGCCTCGCATATCGAGACTTTAAACTAACCATTTACTGATTGCAGATACTCCATGGCCGACGAAGTAATCTGGTCAGATCGCTTCGGTCGCATAGTTGGTGCGACGTATAATTTTTAACCTAAATAAGTAAGGAATACTTCTTTTCATGGTGCGTTAACGAGGTTTCGAGGCAGCTTGCCCTGTTATTCATTAAAGGTATTTGTTTAAGTATCTATGTTTGCCTTACAAAACTAGAATAAGTAAACAGGATTATTCAGGAATCATAGGTTTCGATTTTCTATTACCTACTTGCTATTAATTAGTTATTTTTAGGATTTTAATTTTAGCTTGCATATTAAATGATTTATGTTCCTATCTCTTTATTAAAATAACAGTCTGCTCTGCAAAGATAAATATAACTCTTTTAAGTATACCAGGACGGTGGCAAACAAGCATACCTATACGGTTTTTATGAAAGTAAAGATACGGTAATACAACGCGACTGTTTTATATATTTAAATGAAAATATGCGTAACTTTATCACTAGACAGTACTAAGTAAAGTCATATCTAAATACACATTATGCGCCTAAGTCAGCTTGCAACTCTATTCGAGTTCGTGTCCTATCTTGATGTCTCCGTCAGCGAAATGTATCTGAACTTAACGGTAAGTCTCGTCGTGGAATAACAAAAAGCAGTCCTGTCGTATTGCCACTACTTGTATCCTTGTCTCGCACAGGATCCCTGCGAACGAACGAGTAAGACGCTTGTAGATTTTATAATGCGGCTTCTAATTTGAGTTGGTTTTAATTTATAGTGCGACAGCCGCGCGGGCTCGTCGCAGCAACCAGGACGCCTCATCAATCTTTGGAGCTGAGAATGGAGAAGGCTAAAACATCGCGCTGTTTTGTAAGAGCATGTTTCACGAGCGAAGTTGCTCCTGCTCCTTTATTACTCGCTTCCCGTCTTAAGTCTAATAACGAAGTTAGGATAAAGAAGATAGATGTAACAAGTCTTAAATAATATTGTATGGAGATCGTTAATTCGAATATTCAAACATTGACAACTAATGCTATAATTAGTCGAGAAATATTAATTTATCACCAACGTTTGAAATTGCCTAAATAATTTTCTAAATCAAATGGGTGTTTTGTTTATGGGTTTTTCGTAGTTATTTCAGACACTTTAGGTATAGCAAAGCAAATAAATTGATGTTAATACATGTAACCCTTAATAAAGCAGCTAAATAAGGGACACGTATTGGCGGCACTTGAAAATCAATATAATTATACAGCCGACTTCTGACTCTATGTACTATGGGATATAGTCAATATCTATGAATAGGTAACATGTCGGTTTCCTTATATGCCCATGTTGTGCTACGATATGATTAGAAATATATATATGTAAGTACGTAATTTTAGTCTAATCTTTTACTACGAGAAACTCAATTTTACAAAACAGATCTAACCTGATTTTACAAATATAATTATAATCTGTTGGAAAATAATGTACATTTTAAAAATTAACATCAAAATCGGAAAGTTAAACAATCGAGACATCGATAGGTTTCTTGTTGTGGTTACGATACACGTTTGTTCCAATTATCAATGCGAACTGTTTTTTTAAAGTCTAGATTGCATTAAAATATGTTGGGTTTGCGAAAAATATTTAATTCAATTACCTTAAGATTTTTGGACGCTTTGACAGAACTCAATGACAATGCAATAACATACTAACATAGAACTGGTCTGATGAAAGTGATGAAGCAAGTCGGATGGTAGCCAAAGGAACTCTTTGATGGAAAATCGTTAACATATTGTGTTAGACTTATACAGACGCGATAAAAAATAACGTTTTAATGAATTTTTACCTACTCGTTTTGTCCACGTGGCTCAAGTCAATACAGGTAGTTGGTAGTTCTTTTTTTAATAAAATAAACCTCTATTTTCAAATAAATCAATTGAAATGCACGCACGTGTCGAGTTAGTAAAATCATTTTGATCTGCTTCATGGTATTGTAGTTAATTTACCCAAGCAGCTGTACCTACATTTAGAAACATAAATTAAAATTTGATCTACGTTCTTGGTGACTTGAATCAATACATACTTATTATAAAACAAAGTCCCCTGCCTCGTCTTGTCTGTCTGTATGTTCGCCATAAACTCAAAAACTACTGTACGGATTTTCATGCGGTTTTCACTTATTAATAGAGTGATTGTTGAGGAAGGTTTTGGTGTATAATTTGTAATGGTTTTGTCTTAATTCGTTGAACTACCCGTGTGAAGCCGGGGTGGGTCGCTAGTAAAATATAATTATTATTGTGAAATATCAATTTACGGCTACCTAAAGGGCGTCAAAACAAACGTGCTTTGTCCATTATAATTATAATAGTAAAATTGGACGCTTTTTTACTTGTGATTATTGAGAAATCAATTTATTTTATATTAAAATATTCTCATGTTGGTATGCTATTATTAGAAAATTAGGTCCTAAAATATTGAACCTTTTTAATGTTTCATCTTCATAATCTCATAATTTATTTATTGGTCATCCATCTAATTCAATTTAGGTGCCTATAGGTACTTATTAATCTTTTCTCAAATTGCTTATTTATACCTAACAAGATTATCGCATTCCACATCTTTCGCATTTTGTAAGATATAAAAACATTGTTTTTGGGCCAGGATCTTTAATAAACTGACAAAGAACAACAGACTGTTGTAATTAAATAGTCACTCTGTTAAAAAATTGACTTAATTAAATCTAAGATTTTCTCTTCTTAACATCGACACAGAATAAATAATAGTACTAAGTACAGAAGACTCACTCTCTAACAAAATGCGTCTGTTACGATCAGCACAGATATGGCCGCTAGGTGGCGACAGCGCCACGCGCGGCTTATGGCTTTGCCCAAAAGTGGGGCCGAACGGATGTACTTTTAGCTACCTGTAGCAAAGCGACGAAATCGCGGAGTGAGACACGCCTGACATCGATCTAATTAAACCTCGGGTCTTTTTCTATCGTTATTTTGCTGTCCGCTGTTAAACTAATGAAGAGCGACAAAAACTTCTAATTGTTCGCTTCGACATCTGCCGTACTAAATCCGATGTTTCTATTAAAAGTGCAATTCGCAAACGGACACTTTGTTCTCCGCGAACTTTCGCTGTTGACTAGCTTTGTTCCGTAAAATAGTTACATAGATACGATTTTTTTTTCTGGACCTCTATATTTTTGTCAGACATTACGTACCTAGTTAGGCAGACTACCTACGTTACCTATGCTACTACGGAATACATCTAACAAAAACTACGCCAAGTATCTATTTTTGCTAAACATTTTATAATACCCACCTATTTTATTTTACTTTATTTTAGAGAATGATTCGAGGAAATCTACCGCGCCGCGCATAAATATTGCTAATAAACATTATTAGCAACTAAATTATTTTGCAACTGGAAAGGTACCGACTACTGCCGACGCTGTTACATTTGTAACGTTTGATAACTTTATTGTACAGTCGACCTTAAATATATGTTTACACTTTTGGACCTTACTGCTTTGTATTAGGGCGAACAATGTACCTAAACATATTTTTGACGTCGACAGTGCAAAAGTCGGAGCGAGTTGGAAACTACGAACAGCGCAGTTTAGCAGGTATGAAGCGGAGCGTAGGTGCTTTTACAAGCCGATAGGTAGACAATCAAAGCGAGCACGAGCGATTGCGAAATAAAACGTACAAATAACAAGTTTAATTAAATCGCCAAGACCGTCCGCGCGGATACGGGAACTATTCGATTGCAACTATAACGATAGTTTAACAAGTGAACTCAAAGTGAGCTTCATATCGAATGTTGTCTGCAACACACGTATCTACAGTGCAGTCAATCGAGAAAATTATTCCTAGGTGTATTCAGGATTGCGATATATTGCTATCCTACCAACTCGAAGCCAGTCAATTCGCATTTCACTCGCACGGAATTGAGCGTGTGATATCTAGGTAGGTACGTACCTATTCAATAATCGGAGTGAGCTTAAATTAAGTAGTGCAAGCAATATGTACGACCATTTCCTAATATTAAATAAATAAACGACACTTAAACTTGGTGCAAATAAATTTTTAAGTACTCGAATCTTGAAGTCTACACTTTTTTGATAAAAAAGAAATATCGTTTTACATCAGCCATGAAATATGTTTTACGAAAATACACGAAAAAAAGGTTTTTTTAAACAGTTTTCATAACTCTGGAGACGTATCGACGTTTCATAACTCTGGAGACGTATCGACGTTTCATAAAGACAGTGATTTGACTTGGTAGTAAAATAGCTATGGATCAAGTCCAAAATCAAGTCTAACTAACAAGTAATTATTACGTTTATTTATGTATTAACAGTATAAGTGTTTTGGCATATCTAGAGCTGCAAACTTATACCTGTATTTATTTAAAGAATAAAGAATAACAAAAATATTTATTGATAAAAGTTAGGCAACGGCGAAATAGACGTACCTACTTATAATCTTCTAAAGTCGTTTAACTTAATGTTATGATAATGGTTCTTTAAACCTTCCTGCTCTAGTAGCACGGTCGCATTTTTATCATTTATCACCATGCCTGTCACGTTCTAACAAGTATGTAAGTGCGAAAGTGACGGGCTTAGTGATAGTGGATAAAAAATGGAACCGTGCTGAGCCCGCTGGTTTTCATCTTCACGGGATTGCACTGTAAATGAAAGAAAAACATTTTCATTTGTGTGCCGCAAAATATCAAATAACGATAGGATAGGCAATCAATTGGACACTGATTGAACTACAAGCGCTCGGCTGGCTAGCCGACGGAGAGACTCAGTCTCGTTGTAAATTTTTCACTGGAAACTGCGCTTAACATTTTCGTATTGTTCTCTAAATTGCAAACGAGAAAATAATGTTTACTTCAATGTAGTTTAAAGCAAGCCTAATCGCTACTATGTATTGTCGAACCATGGCACGGATGACAATAATTATGACAACCGATTTCACACAGCCGTAATCCCCGTTTGTCACTTCTCTTGAGGGAAAAATTAAGATAAATAAGAGGCGAGAGGGTCTTTTCTCATTCATCTCTTCCAGACATTAGAAGGACGAAAGTAACGTACGTGCATAATTAAATTTAAGCTTTATAGCATTGAAAGTATGGTTCATTTCACCGAGATAATATCGAGGGTTCCACACCAGAGGTAATCCACAAATAGGTATCCGAGAATAGAGCGAGGCTACTGGACAGACGGCGCAAACATCTCCAGAGCTGCAATTTTTTTATGATGACTTTAATAAAGAAATTGATTTTAATTAATTTTGATCGATTGTATTGCATAATATTGAATTTTTTTAATATTAAAATTTAAGGGATATAATTATAGGGTGAGTGTACCAGTGAATGAAACCTTAAGGAAATTTAAGACTATAAAATATTCTTTGTAATTTAGCATTTTATCTTATGTGGGTGTGATTGGGGTGAGGTGGGAAGAGTTTTAATAAGTAGCTCAAACAAGTATGCTAGATTGTTTTGGTTAATACAGTTTATTAGTAATATCCCGTTATTTATCATTATATAAATTTAAATGTAGAAAAATGGGAAATCACCAGTGAATGAACCCACATTTTCTAGTAGGTAAATAAACAGGTTGGCGCCAGTGAATGAACTACCCTTGTAATTAGATCTTTGGGTGTTTTAAGAATAGATTTACATATGTATATTATCTTTTGTTGAACGGTTATAAATATGTTTAATTACATAATTATGTATCTTCTTCCTCCTGTACTCAAACTGTTAAAATAGACATTGTAATTTTGAATGAATGTATAGTAATTGCATAAATAAATATGAAACAATTTTCTCAATCTACTTGCATAGTACTGTTAGGTAGGTATCAAAGGCATCCCGCAAAGTGTAACACTCGGAGTCGGAGTATCTCTGATTCGTGGTCGGGAAGGTTGTTCGAGGGATTAGTGGGAGTGAACCTTCCGCAGGTCAATAAGAGCAGGGAGCAGGTAGCGTAACCGCGCGCACGGTGGTCGTCAATACCTCGCTCGTTAGGGCAAGCTGAGATTTACCCATTATATTTCTATCAAAATAAGATTATTATAACTAATTTCGAATATTATTAGTGTATTCAACTATCTACATAATATTAATAACAGGTCGTGAATGTTATTTTATTATTTGACAGTCATTTAATACATAGTTTGATTTTCAAGAGTTTCATTGCAAAAAATAATTTGAATTCAAATGAAAATAGGAGTTCCGAAGCGGAGACCCCGGTCACAAAAAGCATTATCTCATAAATGCAACCGGAACAAATGCCAAGAATCAAGATAATGAAGAGAGCGGGTGAAGGTTTTTTTGATGGCAAACAAACATTGATATACACCTCTTCTATAGAAACTAAGCTATAGAAATTAAGCCTATAGACGGTTGCAACCGAAGGGGTATCACATGCGCGTTGCCGTACCTTTAAAACCCATACACTTCTTATTTGAATAATCTCTTAGTGTAGCCCCTCCACTACCTACAGCAATTATGAAAGATTATTTTGTCTTATTATACCGTAATGAGCAGTGTCTAGAGCTACTCTAGCTGATTCATAATTTGCTATCATTAATAGTCGCTTACCTTAGTACAAAAATATGACTGCATTATTGTCAGCAATATCAATGGACATTTCTTTGAATCTCTTATTGTGAAAGATGATATGGAGTGAATAGCGTCGCACGTTTATTATAGAATGGTCGTTTCTTGCTGAGCTCGGTCACACGAGCCGGTCGAGTAAGCGAATGGGCAGAGTTCTACGATTACAGCATCCGGAGTGCCATCAACAGTTCGTCAATAAAACCCCAGCACTGCGAATTATCTGAATAAGATAATTTATTGCTGCTCTTTAACTGGTGGTCAGGTTTAAACTTACCGAGTTAATTACTCGTATTAACAATAAAACACTATTAAATGAAGATTTAAAATGCCATATCGTTGATCTGAATTAATTAAAGTTTCTACTCATAAACCTACAATAAAATTATACACAATAAGGGCCAGTTGCACCAACCACAGTTAACAAACTGATCAACGTTACGCAGCAGAGATCTATGAAACTTGCCATACCGACAATAAAATTTTACAGTAGGTACATTTATGGTGGTACTTTCCCGAACTAGTGCGGGAATGAGCACTTTCCGTGCGTATGACGAAAGTTTAAAGGGCCATATGTACTGTAAAACGTTGTACGATACACGTGCGAATAGGTAATTCGTAACTCGTGTCGATTTAAAACACTCCCTTCGGTCGTGTTTTAATTTATCACCACTCGTTTCGAATTTCCTCTTTTCCGCACTTGTATCGTAAATAACTATAGCGAACGCTTTAACGGTGACAGATGGTTTCGTGCAACTGGCCCTTAGGATTTATTTGATTTGATTATTCATTAGTTCAGGTTATTAATTAACGAAATGATTTAAAAAAAACTTCGGATTTATTTGATTTGATTATTCATTAGTTCAGGTTATTAATTAACGAAATGATTTAAAAAAAACTTCGCTATGAAGACAGTACACTGGTACAAGCACTAAAAATACACAGGCATATAAAGAGGAACGAACGGCGTGTTTTTTTAAGAGCTAAAGGAGTGTACGTAACAGAAGAGTTTAATTAAGGAACAAAGTGAAGTGGCAAATGGCGTTAAATTCAATTTCCCTAAGACAGAATACGTGATAAATCGTTCAGAATCGGCCATTAGGTACGACGCTGCGTGAGGGCCTGAAGCGTCAGCAGTTAACACGTCTTATTGCTTGTCGCTGCGAGTCGCCGGCGTCTCCGCAATAAAAACATCAACCGTATTGACCAAAATAACTCTTGGCACCTATACGAAACTCAGACTGATACTGTAATTGAAGCTCTCCGCAACTCTAAAGAACTGAGCGCATCGATAGCGATACCATTGGAACTAAACTAAATTTAATAAGCAATTTACTTCTGTTTTGTTATAGTTTGGCAAACTAGTTTTGTCAGTAACAGTAGATAAAGAAAAACTATAGTAATTATCTTTTTTTGTAGTTGTAATATAAGCATTAGAAAAAAACAGTAAAGATAATTTTACTGTTTTTTTCTATGCTCCACTGACAGGCAACTCTTGACTAGCTATAGATTATGATCTTTCAAAATGAAGTAGTTTCGAAAGCCCTTCGATTATAGCGGTAACTGAAGAAGCCAAGACGACAACTGGTTACAGAAAATGAAACGTAACGTTACAATTTATTATTTACGATTATCTCAGCGTTTCGTTTCGTTTTCTGCAAACGATTCTAATCTTGGCTAGGCCCCCTGTTGTAATAGCGATAATTGTTTGAATAAGCCAGTCAATAAGGCAAAATAAGGCTCTTATTAACCTATTTATATTACACAGTAATCTTGCCGGTCTAAGAGACCGGGTTTCTAAGGTTATGCGAATACACTTAAGAATGTAAAATAAGGTAAGTTTTGTTTTGAATAGAAACTTCACTAGCCAATAAAATGAATGCGTCTAGCTAGGTGGATTATAAAAGTTTTTACGGTTCTTTCGTTTGTCATATAATTAAGGTTGCTTCTGAATAAGTATTCCTTTTTTTCACTCTTGGTTGTGAATAAAGTAATAAAACTGTCTAGTGGGATTGAAGAAGTACTAACTAAAATTGCCCCCGAGGACCCAAAAAAATACTACAGGTGTTAAATATGTATATAGGTAGGTATTTCAATTAAAATCAAAGAGGTGATAAGCAAAAATATTGCATTGTATATAATGAGAATGTTATTATGGTTTGTAAGCGGCACTACATCTATACACATTTGTTTTTACTATATTGTTAATTGTAATGGATTCTTATTCTTTTGATTTGTGTAATTAATTTTGACATTACCGGTGGTGTAATGTTTTATATAAATGTATTTGCATGCATTGTACTATGTTTTATCTGCAAATAAACGATTGATTGATTGATTGATGTCAGGTAAAACGCGGTTTGGTTCCTATTCACAATTACATTGCAAATATTGCAATGATATACATAAAGATGCAAGTGTAAAGCGATACAAAATATTGTCTTATTTTTATTATACGCATTGTATTCTATCTTAACGCATGAATTTATATGTAAAATTTACATTTTAATATACTTAACCAGAATAGTCATGAGGTCTACTAAGGTAAGGTGCTGTAGGAAATAGGAAGGCGTGGTGCGAGCTTGTGAATACCCTCTGCATCTCTGGAGTGCCATAGGACAACAACAACAGTCTGTAGAACTATTCCGATAGTAATTTCTTGATATCAATTTGTAATGGATGTGATCTGTCACTTTTGATAGCTTACAGAACGTATCTATTAAAAATAATCTATCTGAACAGACCTCCATATTTAATTTTAAATAATGCGCAAGAAAGTGACCTCCACAGATGGACAGCCCCAACAACCGTCTGCATACTGTTATTGACAGTTTAGATTGTTCAATTCAATTGTTATGAAATGGAACGCCATGCACATGGACTAGGGGTTGTTGGGCTAATTTTGTTATTTATGTAGTAGATTTAGTTTAATTTAATTTATTCCATTTAATTATGGACTGATGTTTGAAATAAATTTATATATTTATTTTACTACAAATCAAATCCTATAAATGAACGCTATTATAATATGTATTATTATTTTTCAAAATCATCACTTAAAAGTCAATTCTACCAGTCAACATCAGGGAATTGACTCAAAATGTGCATTAAATTACTTTACCACTCTTGTGGATAAATTGCAACTATCTCATCAGTTTTTGAAGAATAAAGAGAGAAGAAAGTGAAAATGATTTCTATTAGCTTTAGTTTTGTAGGTAGTTTTTAGCTAGTTTTATTTGATTCTCATTTTGTTATCTTTTGGTTTAAAACTTTAAATAATACATTGCAATAAAATTAAAAATTAAACTTAAATATTTTGTTAGGTACTAGTTAGATTTATGATTTTGGCATTGAATCTCAATAAAATTATAAAATTAAATGAACTTAGGTACCTGTAAGTGAAGCTCCTTTGGAATTATACGATATGACTAGCCTAATCTAGGACAAAATAATAAGATACTTAGTGTTAACCGGGGTCTAATTATTTTTGTATAGGTATTACGAGTTTAATGAATTGAGGAGTTAAATAATTGTGATTTGTACTAATGTTCCGTCAGCTCCGTGTAGTTTTATAAATCTTTGATTTTTATTTTCGACATAAACATCACCCCGTATGATGTAACAATATAAATACTATAAAGGATAAATACTGTAAAATCATTTGATACAAGTATGCCATTTATTTGGCATTAGGTCCGCCATTTGTATATTTTTGTAATGCGATCAATAGAGTATGTAAGATAAAAAATAGAATGTCTAATAAGAAATCAAAATGTGTAAATATTACTTATATATTGCCCATTACTAATATAATTTTAAAAGTTTTTATATTTGACATAGGTAGTAATAGGTACTTGTAATTGACAAATTACACTCGCGGTCAAATAATAACCTGTGTGGCTACCACCAGTTTAGCACTGACATAAACGCTATCTAGAACGTAACTTAAGAAATTAAGAACACATTTATAGAAAATTATCCTCGGATTAAAATAACACGTATGCTTTAATTCGTAAATATAAGAAATATTACTTCAATGAATATTACATATATAATTCAACATTTAGTTAGTTGTAGGTAATGGTCAATGAGTCTTAAAATACCTATAACCGATTTGATAATAATATTATTACCTTTTGCTTTACCTTTAATAAATAGTCAAATCGGTTAAAGGCATTTTAAGACTTTTTGACCAGGTAATTTACCTATAAATAATGTTCAATTATTTATGTAATATTCATTGAAGTAATATTTTTTATATTTACTAATTGAATCAAATATATACGTGTTATTTAAATACGAGGGTAATTTTATATAAATGTTCTTATTTAAAACTAAAATTGAATCAACAATGATTTTATTATTGTGTTCTAATTCACAAATTAAACTAAATTTATTGAGTACCTGGGTCACTGGCAGGTTATTAATGTTTACTTTAGTAACAGTATCTACTATAGTTATTCACAATGTTTAAAAATAAAAATTGTTTTAATTATTTAATTAATTTTTATTACCTACCTAAAATATCGAATCAGTTTCGACCCAAATTCTAATAATTTACGAGTCACACTTAATTGTAAATCAATTTTGTGAATAGCTACATTATCATTTATTTACCTACTATATTTTTTATGAGTTTTTGATTAATTTATTAATAAAGGAACCTGCAATATATTTATATACTTAAATCTACTCAATATATTGACGGAACTTAATCAAATATTGTCCCTACGATAATTTTGTGACTTATTTTTTGGGTAAGAATCGGCAAACACGCCGGCAATGCTAGGAATTTATTCAAATATTTAAGGAATTTTGTTTGTTTGTTTTCACAGATTGAAATGGATACTCACGCCTCGGGAAAAATTTCGAATAGTAACAGTCCATTACACTTTTGGAAAAAATCACTGCATGGGTTACAATATCACTGTCAATGTTTACAATTCACTCGCACATTACGCGATGAACACCTGAGATTTCATTAAATAAGAGCACAAGTGACATCACTACGCGCAGATTGGAATACGTCAAATCGCATGCAGCCACCAACGCGACTGAACTGTACGGCAGGCGAACGATACCATACCGCGTCTTTCGAAAATTGCGCCATCCGAGTAAGCACACTCAAGCGAAATTAACAACACAAAAGCACCTTGAGCACACTTCATTCCCGAGAACGCGCCTAATGCAGCCGAACCTAGCCTAGATAATGTTTACATCGCGAAATGCTGACACCCGAACGGCCGGAAGTCGAAGCGAAGCAAACGCGACAACTATGTAAAATATTGCAGGATCGCGATCGCATTGTTGACATTCCCGAATAAAAATCACCAAAATATCGAGTTAATTGTATGAACACCACCTTGAATATAATTTTTACTTACCTATTATGGTGTGCGAAGATGAGTTGAAGGGCCGAATTTTGATTAGATGTCGATTTCAGAGTAAATTTAAAGAATATACTCTTATTGGTATGCGAAGAATGGCACAAAGAATCCCGACAACGCACGCGACGAATGCGCACCTCGTTTGCGCATATGCTGACACAACTTCACGGACGTTACTCCCCTTGCCCCGCGCACACCCGATCTCTGCGCCTGTGTGCGTGTCCAGAGTGGCCAAACGTGAAATTTTGTTCATGTATACACTAACACACACGAAGTTTATACCTGCTGCTGCCTAGCTCTAGCTCCCGATCGCCGCCATCTTTGTTACGACGGAGAGCGAGGGTCTCTCCATTTCGCTTTAACAAGCCACCGTATGCCATCTAGCGGTAGAGGTTTATTTACGAATGCTAACGCAAGGTGGCGCTGATAGTCTTGTCAAATTAGCAACTTTCGTATTAAAAACAAATTAGTTATTAGCTCCTTTGTTAGTTTTATGTTGTCACTTTAGTTCGATGATTTTTCTAATGTTACTAAACATTTCGACAGGCATGACTAGAAAAGACAGATGGCCTTATGTATAATAAATAAGCTCTCAAATGGTGTAAGTTGTAGAAATGTTAAACTAGTTTCTACATATTCCGCGTCGTGACTCATCTCCATTTCGCCCCATATATTTTCTGGGCTAATTATTCTGAGGTTCTATTATGGAAATAAAACGTCAATTATGTAATATAAATAAGAGGGATACGTTATTAGTAGGTAGTTAGTCATTTATTAGGTATACTGAGATAAAAGATGAAATCCTCGTGATTAATAATAATTTAATGAATGAAATCTTATAATATGATTTACTTATACTTCGATACAATACTTATTAAATAATAATTATGTATTCAGTCGTGACACTACTTATCTAATAATAACAATGTTAATCAATATAACGGTAAACATTCTTTGTAACTTTTTAATAATTAGGTATAATAATAAAAATTGTTTAATTACCAAATATACCTAACTTCCGAAATGACACTATAATCAAGTGCATCTTGTCAACATTATGCGGTGTTGTATTTCAATATACCTACCTTAATTGGTTTTAACCGGTATGCCAACTGTGAACTGCTAATGATCGTTAAGTTGACTGAGAATGGTCTCGGTAAAAATATTAACATTTTCTTGTCACTGGTTGCCATGGTTGGACTTACATAAATTACATTTGCTGAATATATAATTTATGTGGCAGTTTATTCATTTCTATCATGGATACTAGGTGACTTGCTAGGCTGCTAGGTATCTATTACGCCATCTATAGTAATACTATTAAGACCAACCAGGACTAAGCATTATATTAGAAAAACATTACAAAAAAAATTACAAATTATTTTGCTGTTTTTTAGCTAACGGGACAGAATAATAACAAAAAACTAGTTGATGTTCGTATATTTATTATGTGCAGATATTGTATGCCCTTAATTTGATTATTTTGAATACAGTTTTGGTTAAAATAACAAAGTTATGTTTATTTTTAACTACATAGAAAATTAACTTGAGTCAATACATAATTTTAACTTTTAAGTAAGTGTTATTGGACATTGCCCCTAATTATCAGTTAAAAAGCAACTAACTATCTTAAGTAGGTACCTAGGCAAGTACTTGAATATTTTTGATTTCTTCCAATTTTTTTCGCTAGTTGTGATTAAACGTTGATAAAAATATTAAATTAAACGGATTTGCGCTCAAGACGAATTGTTATTTTAATTATCCTAATCTATGTGTGTTATAAATATTTATCTTCATTTATACTGATTACATAAGGTACTGATAAGGCAATTTTATAATCGTTTAAAAAAAATACGCTTAAAGCCTATAATATATGGCGTACGTACTAGGTATGTTTGCAGGGTTTTATTTTCAGTAATGAAATATGGACCAAACGAAGGCCAACCAACTAACCAATGATAGAGGACCTTAAGAGCTGATTTAGACCTCAGGGAAATTAACGGTTTCGGAAAAATCACCGAAATATCGCTCCATACTATACATATAACATATACACAGTTTTCAGTGAAATTTATTTCATGTTTATTTTGTAAGAGCATATTCGACTTTTATTCATACTTTTTGAAATATGTAACCAACTTACAAAAAATACGTTCGTACGGGTTCAAAGTGTTTACATGTTACAAGTTTATATGCAGGGGAGGTCAGATATTTCCGCAGCTTACTGTACATGGGAGTAAAATCGATAGCTCTTATTTAGGTCCTTTATCATTAGCGTTCGTTTCATCCTATCTTCTACACATTTTATGATTGGAACCATATTTACTTTACTAGTCGATAATAGTACGAGTAGGTAGTGACAGTCTAGTTGATGTGCTGATGTTATATTGCGGTTTTGTAATTTTAGTACATATAACCAACACTAAACCTATAATACAAAAGTTTTTGTCTCTTACAATCATTAAAATTACAACCCGGTGTATACGAAGATTTTTGAGTTTGCTTATAAATAACACATTGACTTCAAATAATTATTTATTAAGTGCAAGCTTTGTTTGAAAATATTGTAATATGTTAGTAATTATTTATTTCTAAAGATTAAAAATAAAGTTACACTCTGCACCAAATTACGTATCTTAACCCACCCTAAATAATAAGTTCCAGTTTTCTTTATTTGATTCTGTGCATTTATTGAAAACAACATGAACGCGTGAGGTATGCAGTAAAGAGTATTGTATTGTAATTTTTGATACAACAAAGCAGATCACTACACCTTATAAAAACAAAGTCCCCACCGCGTCTGTCTGTTTGTATGTATGTATGTTCGCGATAAACTCTAAAACGGATTTTCATGCGGTTTTCACCTATTAATAGTGCGATCTTTGAGGAAGGCTTAGGTGTATAACTTGTTAAGGTTTTGTGTAACCCGTGCGAAGCCGGGGCACCTCGCTAGTCTTTAATAAGTATGAATATCTGTGGCCCCATGGTTGACTGGTAGAGAATGCCATGAGGCATTAAGTACTTAGGTACGCCATTTGTATAAGTCCATGATATCTATGCGTAGGTATAAACATGTATTTTAGAGCATTGGAAGAGCTTAAAAATCAAGTTATGATGTAAGTAATCGTAATTATTTTTATTTTGGATATGTATCAATCTGAATAAGTAAGGTCGAGACGTTTTTTGGTCCAATAACATTTTTTAAATAAAATACCAATAAAATAATTAGATGCTATATTAAATAGGTCAAAAAGAGGAAAGTCAGCTCCTGGTAGCGGAAAGGAAAATCTTTCGTAAGATCCTGGGACCTATCAAGAGAGACAACGGCACGTGGAGGATACGGAGGAATGCCGAAATCGAGGAGTTGGCCGGACCCAATATCATCGGCGAAACGAAATCCCACAGACTTCGCTGGTTCGGTCACCTATTGAGAATGGGAGAGGACCGGGCTGCCAAGAGGGCGTACTTGGGAAGACCGACTGGTGGCCGCCCGGTAGGTCGGCCCAGATACCGCTGGGGAGACAGTGTGGAAGCGGATCTGCGTCAGCTTCAAGCCGATAATTGGCAGGTAAACGGCGCAGGATCGGGAAAAGTGGTGTGCTCTCGTTTCGGAGGCCAAGATCCTCTTTGGGTCGCTGAGCCGTAATAGTTAGTTATATTAAATAGGTATGTGTGTTAATTTGGCAAGCATGTTGGCGTTGGGTTGGCGCATACAGTTGAATAGCGCTAATGAAGAGAAGATTTTGTTATAGAAAGCTTTTCTATAATCTTGTTTATAAAACTTTTCAGAACTACGAGTGCTGGATTGAAAGTCTTTATCTGCTCCGGCTCTACTCATGCAATTACAATATTATTTATACCAATGTGAAGGATATTTCAATCCTAATTATGACCATGAAATAAAAAAAAAAACGAATGCAAATAGTTTTTTTTATTATCTTTTCTTACTGAAAACGGATTTTTATGGAGTTAGAAATCGCTTAGAATAAACCGCAATTTTTATCACAGTTATATGAAGTCGAACATAAATTTCCCCGGGACTATGTAATTATTCGATTCCTTCTGTTATTTTTTTTATGTATAATCGACAAATAATTTTATATGTTGAAGCACAGTTTTGTCGAACGACAACTTTGTCGCCTTGTAAAACCAATAACTATTACTTTGTATGTGAGTTTTTCATAAGATGTCGATTTAATTTAATTTTGGTGCCCAAGTGGCCGTATTGCAGGCACCATACGAAATGCGTTTCTCAATATACTTAGCTGAATTCAACAATAGAATTGAATTCAGCTTTCGTGTAAACTTTTTGTAAATGAAATTTCATTAGCTGTTAATATCACTCATTTTCTTAACATATAATCCTTACTAAATAAATAACAACTTAATCCCAGTAACAAAACGAAATATAGTTACATTTTTTTTCGCTGCAAACTCACATAATTTAATAAATTAATTACATTCTAAGTATTCTAACGACTTAAGTACTAATTTTAATTTACATTGTAATTTTCAACCTTAAACAATATCTTAGATGGCAAGTCATTAATACCTTTGGTTCGTTTTAAGTGTACATACATAATGTTATTCAATATTTTAGTGCTTGAATTATTTAACAAAAACTGCCACTGCAAGCCATAGATGAGGACTGACGAAATACACCTAAATGTACCTACCTACCTATCTGCCACATATATATATTAAAAGACTTGGCTAAGATAGGTTCTTAGTGAAAAAACAGTAAAGTAGATAGTATAGCTGGTCAACCAAAACTTGTCAGTAAAAAAAGGCGCGAAATTCAAATTTTCTATGGGACGATATCTCTTCGCACCTACATTTTTCAAATTTGCCGCCTTTTTCTACTGTCAAGATCTGGTTGACCAAGTATAGGTATTTTAAATAGAGAATACGAGTATGCCCGTAGTCCTTCTTGTGAATATGAGATCGTTTACTTCATAACTAGTAATTTGGCTCCTAAATGTAGGTAGCTTACCTAAGGTTTTTTTACTTAAACACATAACATGTTTAACATCTCGGAAGTTACAATGATGTCGAAACGGTAAAAATTACGGGTACCTAGTTAATGTTGCTAGCTTCAAAGTTTTACCGCATAAAATGCCAAATTTATAACCTCATGCGTACTCTGCAGAGCTCTTTTTTTTTAAACCTTATAAAGGAATTGTAGGTACCTACATATAGGTACTTGCGTACACACGGGGCTTACTACAAAAATAGTAAGTAAAAAAAAAGATATTGGAAGAGATATCTCTGCAATACAAGCTGATTGCATCACAAAAGTATTCAGTCATAAATAAATAAAAATTACACTAAAATTTTCCATACGCAGTCATGTAAACGTAAGCATTTCCCCGCCAAGCATGACATCATACAACAACAGTGCTATCATACCTATTAATACGAGTATACACTTGGTGTACAAGCAACTGAACACACATGATGAGTTCTGGTGCTATGCATTTGGCACCCAACGTGGATTTGCGGTGCACTGTTCTGTTAGTCTGCTTTCCGGTTGGTGGGCCAAACCACGTGAACCTCGTGAAGAGGCAAATCTCTCACCACTAAAGCGTGGAAGGCCATGTTGGCTGTTGCAAGGATGTACTCGCAGACTGAGAAATACGTGAAAGCTGGAAATAAACATTCAGTTAAAGTTTTATTAGCTTTTTGGGTAGCGTTGGGTTGGGAAAATCGTATTTTCATTTCTCATGCTCTGTGGGTCATTGATGATCTTTAAGTGTGCATAAGGTGATACTTTTCTGCTCTAGGGCGTTTTACCTTTTAAGTTTATATATTATTATTTTTTTACGATAAAAAATATAATTTGGTTTTAAATAGATTTCTTGTACAATTGCTATTCCATAAATAACGATTCTTTAACCTAAATTGCTACTTGAAAGTGCCCTAAAGGAATATTATAATAGGTATTGTATACCTACTCAGTCATAATTGTTTTTTTATGGTAGTCTGTAAATAGTTTGTATTCAATTTGATGAACCTGTTTAGCTTACAAATGACTAATGAATAAAAATAAAAATAATTATACGTATAATGAGAAACTTCATCCCACAATATCTCAAAAATTTTGTTCAGGTTTGCGCGACTGTATTTATTAGCTTCGGACATACGAAATAATTGATCTGACACTCTGACAATCTGACTTTTTACGGTGTCATTGGCTATAAATATTACCGACGCTCACCTCAAATTTTCGGTGTTTAAGTAAAGCGACATACTTACACACAGCTCTGCACAGAACAGAGAGGTGCCTCAGAAAAACACGTTGGTGTAACGCCCTCGTTAGCGGCTGTAGCCATGTAGAACAGTATCCATACAAACTTGTTAATATGCACCGTTTACATAGGATGCAGTCAACACGAGCGACCTAGTTTCATGCTCCTATGTTTAAGTGAAGCGTCATACCTAAAGGCCTGCACAGAAGTCGGTGCCTCAGGAAGAACACGATCAGGCCCACGGTGGCAGCTATGGCCACGTAGAACAGTGTCCACACAAGCTTGTTGGTCCGTAGCGACTCCACGGTGTCGCTGGCTATGCTGCCGACGCGCGCGCGGCACAGCATGTGTAGGAGCGCGGCTACCATGAACACTATGAATATCTTCTCGTGTACAACTGAATATAATAACATTGTATAAGTCGTCGCTCTTAGAGTATGGTGGTCAAAGGAGCCTAGTCTTCCATGTATATATAATAATAATATAGATACCTGTACTCAAAACACTGAAGTCGTCTAGATATTAATATATGGTGTTGCTAAGATGTCGCAAATTCTGAAGACCCGCGTCTTGGTTAAAAATGAGCCTTGTGGAGAAGGATTATTCATAACTCTATATTTTTGGACCACCCTAACACAAAGTCAGTGATAAATAAACTGTGTGATATTTATACAAGTATTATTATTAGTAAATCACAGTTTATTTAATGAACTTCTTCTATAGCCTTATTCCGACTTTTTTGGCTAACTTTTCCCATTATCGTTAGGTCTATGCTATGATTGCCCGTCGAGACGGCTTGCAATATCCGCCCATTTTCGTATCCGGATATTTCGAATATTTATTATTTTACTATCCGGATATCGGGATAAAACGGATAATTCGAATACTTACTTTTACTTTTTAATAAATAAAATCAACCGACAACGTGATTACCATTATAACTTTCAACGTTTTTAAAATAGTTAACTTTTTAGTATTCGAATTATTCGTTTTATCCGGATATCAACTTCATCTAAATGCGGAAGTAAAAAGGACGGATATCCGGATAAAACGGTTATCCGGATATCCGGATAGCAAGCCCTAAGCGGGCCTCATTTTGCATGAAAATGGTTTATTAAGAATATACATATATTGTAAAGTAGATAGGTATGTAAGTACTTTATGAAAGAAATAATGACATACATAATTAGTCGTCGTCGCGGCGTTTTGAAAACAGTATAGAAAACTTCCATAACTCGGGAATAAATGTATGTGTTAAACTGTTAAACTCACAAGGGATTTGAACCCAGGACTTCCATGAGGATTAAATTAATTTATTAAAATTAATTTCGTCTAATGGCACAGCAATCAGCGTGAGCGATCCCCGACGAGAATTGGCCTATTTATGACACGGGTCGATCTTAGAATAAGTACTTACGTATATACTTACAGTAATTTTCCCTATTGGAAACATAAGTGACTCCGGTGAGGGCGCACAGCTCTACCAAGTTGAGCCAGTAGCAGGCTTCTCCTAATTGCGTCGCTTGTAATCTAACCTGTGGAAGTTGTCAGTAAAACGTTTAGGCGCGGCACTAATTCGAAGACATCTTTTTTAGTTTTTTTATTTAGGTATTTAGAACACAAACAGTCACATAATGCAAATAGATTTTTAGTACAATGTAGTGTACTTAACATACTTAAGAAACAGACCTGGAGGTTCATTAATGAGTACATAATGTTAACATACGTAATAACCGCAGAAAGAAAAAGAAAATTGAAATTATGAGCCATACACTTAAATTATATTTACCAGTCTTCAAAACAAACAGTATTGTGTGAAGTTATATAGAGAGTAGGTACGTAGAAGATTGTGGTAAATAGGTTTAACACATCAATATCTAATTTAGTGTTATCGGATAAGACAAGTAGACATCAATTTATTTTACTATTTGGTTTGGTTTGGTTGTTTTTTTTTTATATTATAAATGGGCTTACTCATGGCCACAGACTAGCCGAGGCGAAGACGTGGCCTACGATGGAGCGAGCCTGCCCAGAAGGTGCCTGTTCACCCTTGATTTGAAGGTTGCCGGGTTATATGAGCTCAAAATGTTATATCCCCATAAACAAAATGTACCTAATCTTATATGTTTCCTAACTTGGTAGGTAGGTACTAAATTTTAGCTAGCGTTTCACAAGATGGGAAGATTATAAAACATTTTATAGATAGGTATGGTAGGTACCTACGTATATTTAGACACCCAACCATAAACTATCATGCGCTTGATGGCTTGAAAACAAAAGGTAACTTCGTCTATTTACAGTATACTTTGATTGTGTGTTGTTTAACACTTATTAATTTATCCAAAATTTCCAACACCATCTTATCCGATGTTTAGTAAAAATTGATTTGAAAGTGCTCTGAGAGGCACGAAGCGATTTGCTTCGTCTTAATCCGGATTGCTAAAGAGTGGAATACACATCCGATGAATGAAACAGTGGAATTATAATATTTCGGACGACTGTAAGTACAGCAGTTAGTGCTTGTGCTCACCTTATCTTCAATAATATGCGCGTTCCGCTGCTTATGGTAGTTATAGTAGAGGGAGCCGATGAGCAGCCTCGGCCCGAGGTGGAAGGCTATACATATCCTCCACACGTACCGCTGGGGGCTGATGCCGGTAATGGCACTTATTGAGGGTACTATGTTGTAAACCTGGAAATTTATAAAAAAAGATAAATTAGATTCTAGAAATCAGAAAATAGAACACGACATAGTTTTTGAAGTGAAAACATCTATAGCGGCGCTGGGGACTTTTTGAGGTGGGGAAAAAATGATAAACTCGAGACAGCGTAAGGCGATCACGTGACCGTAAGGGGCGTAAGGCGATCACGTGACCGTAAGCCCCGTAAGGTAGCCACTCATAATTTAAATGGCATTTAAATCAATAAAGAAAAAACTCAACTCATTCAATTTGACGTTGTCATGGCAGTATGTAAATAAACATGTCAATGAAATAGTGTGATCTTATTTGAGAATGATAATAATATATAATATGTAAATAAATAGAATACCTCCGCTAAACGTATGTATCGTGTTACCGGGCGTCGGTAACATAGTGAGGTGAGTTTTCACTTCTATCGGCACTCCCGGAGTGCAACTGTTGTTGCTTGTTTATTTGAATTTTCTTATATAATCCTCCAAAAGTGATAAAAATTGATTTATTTACGTTACTTATAATAACGTAACATGTGCAAGTGTCAGGTTATAGAGACAAACCAAAGAAAGTCTGCAGCGCAATAATTTGACATCGAATTAAAAAACTACATATGGCAATGTTTTTTAAGCAGTCAGTAAACGTCATGCACTATGGTATCTGTTTGTCAAAATCGTTTAAATATTCATTGTGTTTTGTGATGAACGGAATAAACATGGTGAAACCTTACAAAACCGGCGTGCGGGAGTTACTTTTCCGCATGACGAATAATTTTACACTTGTAAAAAGTCAGCACGAGGCGATTCAAGCTGAAAAACGACAATGTTTACAAAATTTGGAGTTGATGACTGGTAAGTGGAATGAAACATCTTAATACTTCACCATATGTACCTACTTAGATAATATAATATTGGTTTAGACTAAGGTTTCACAGCAAATTGAACACACCTAATAGGTATAGGCATACTTATGAATTTCCTCTAACATTTCGAGAAACTCATTGGTACTAGCCGGGTTTTGAGCTCGAACCCACAACCTCCATTCTTATGCTCACGGCATGGGTACCTACTAGTTAAAGCTAAAATTAATTTTTAATATATGTTTATTGTTTTAATGGTTTATTTCGTTTTTCCGAAAACTTCAGTTCGCAAATTGCGGGCAATTTCTCTGTCAATCTAATTACGCCTTAATGGGAGTAAAAGAGAAAGATGCTCGCATATTGAGAACTTCGGTGTTCGCGGTAGGCCCTCTGTGCCTATTTACCGCCGTCGCGGATATTACAAAAGCTTATTAATTTTGATGAAGCCAAATGTCACATTCTCCCAATATTATTTATCAATATTAGTATATGTCTACATATTAATAGTGACATCTATTGTTGGAATGAAATTTATTTTACCATAAAAATTAAGCTGTGCATACAGCTTAATTTTTTCATAGACGGTAAATATGGTAGAAATTTCACAAGTATCAAGACTATTTAATCCATTTTCTGTGGTGTTGTCGCATACTGATTTTTAAAAACTACTTTTAATCTAGCGCTGCAGACTTTCTTTGGTTTATCTATAATACATTTGGAAAACGGGTAGAGACAAACCAAAGAAAGTCTGCAGCGCAATAATTTGACATCGAATTAAAAAACTACATATGGCAATGTTTTTTAAGCAGTCAGTAAACGTCATGCACTATGGTATGTGTTTGTCAAAATCGTTTAAATATTCATTGTGTTTTGTGATGAACGGAATAAACATAGTGAAACCTTACAAAACCGGCGTGCGGGAGTTACTTTTCCGCATGACGAATAATTTTACACTTGTAAAAAGTCAGCACGAGGCGATTCAAGCTGAAAAACGACAATGTTTACAAAATTTGGAGTTGATGACGGGTAAGTGGAATTAAACATCTTAATACTTCACCATATGTACCTACTTAGATAATATAATATTGGTTTAGACTAAGGTTTCACAGCAAATTGAACACACCTAATAGGTATAGGCATACTTATGAACTTCCTCTAACATTTCGAGAAACTCATTGGTACTAGCCGGGTTTTGAGCTCGAACCCACAACCTCCATGCTTATGCTCACGGCCCACGGCATGGGTACCTACTAGTTAAAGCTAAAATGAATTTTTAATATATGTTTATTGTTTTAATGGTTTATTTCGTTTTTCCGAAAACTTTAGTTCGCAAATTGCGGGCAATTTCTCTGTCAATCTAATTACGCCTTAATGGGAGTAAAAGAGAAAGATGCTCGCATATTGAGAACTTCGGTGTTCGCGGTAGGCCCTCTGTACCTATTTACCGCCGTCGCGGATATTACAAAAGCTTATTAATTTTGATGAAGCCAAATGTCACATTCTCCCAATATTATTTATCAATATTAGTATATGTCTACATATTAATAGTGACATCTATTGTCGGAATGAAATTTATTTTACCATAAAAATTAAGCTGTGCATACAGCTTAATTTTTTCATAGACGGTAAATATGGTAGAAATTTCACAAGTATCAAGACTATTTAATCCATTTTCTGTGGTGTTGTCGCATACTGATTTTTAAAAACTACTTTTAATCTAGCGCTGCAGACTTTCTTTGGTTTGTCTCTATAAGCTGCATAGACCTAAGTAGTTCTGCTGCATGCTAAGCACTTATTCTGATCATCCGTAGCGTTGATAAATGTGTAAAATATGTAAACATAACGTTATTCAAATGACTTTTATGACTTATCCAAATTATTTCCCAGCTTTAGTTGTTACTAATTTCTTAAGTGGGCTAGTAATTATTGTATAACTTACCCTACAGTGAGTTTCATGAATATCATCTGCTTGGAATATAGACGCTGTCACATAACAAAATATTAAAGCACCAAGTGGAAGCCACAGAGCAGCCAAGCAGATCTCTCTTAGGCCGCATTGCCAAAGAATTCCCTAAAAAAAACAACACAGTTATACAACACTGTCTAATGTTGGAATCTTGCTGTATTATCCAGGTTTAAAATATTTGTCACCTGCAAGTCTAATGTCTTAACAGTCCTAACTTTGTTGCACGTGTGGTTTGTGCGGTCATTCTCGTCAGGCACATCCACGTTCGGCGGCGACTGTACTTGTGCGTCAATTACCATTTTATTCACACTCTATGCACTTTTTGTTCAGAGCTCACATATTCTTCGAAAATAGGCCAATGTTACTGTTACCTCTACATGTAACTTACTCATTATTAAAGTTTAAAACACTTTTGTATGGCACTGGAGTTGTAATGTTTGATTCTAAATTTTGGAAATTTGTGCGCTAGGACAGAATGGGTATGTAATAAAGAGAATAGTCCAATGCATAAATGCGTGTGGATGACCCAAGGCGTGGATTGAATGAGGTTATTTGGACCTGCGCAGTAGGTGCACACAGAGGGGTGCGCTCCCTCCCCTTCGACAAGTTGAAGCTTCTTTAGAACAATAATACAGGCGAAACAATGCTTGTATACCTTTTATCAAACAACTGGGTTGTCGGAATAGGTTACAATCACGTAGGTACCTGTATACATGCAGGCTGGCCCAAAGTAATGTCGTCATCGTAAAGTGTTAATTACCTACTAGGTAATTACTGGTTTGAAATTGTCTATACCTAGCTGGCGTGCCAGCTAAATGCAGTTGTCAGCTAAATGCACCAAGTTTGATCCAAGAAACAATTGTGCCAAGCGGCAGTGCCTAAGA
Organism: Cydia amplana; assembly: GCF_948474715.1. NCBI lineage: Eukaryota > Metazoa > Arthropoda > Insecta > Lepidoptera > Tortricidae > Cydia > Cydia amplana. Next base: position 12,261,585 of record NC_086071.1, on the reverse strand, counting down.
AAAAAGTCCTAAGTGAAAGCATTTCAGCATGCTTTCTCTTATTCATTTATAGGTACGAACAGAAGAATGTAGGTACCTACTTACATGTATATATGTACTTAAATAGTGGGTGTAGTAAGCCAGGCAAGAGCGGTTTTGACTGTTTAGGATGATCTTGCAGAAGACCTAAGAAGAAATGGAACACAAAGTGTTGTCCGATCCATTGGTTAAGGTCGGCGACGCGCATGTGACACACCTGGGAGTTGCAGGCATCCACGGAGTGCTACTGCTAACCATCAGACGAGCTGTACCTACCCAACTAGCAAAAAAGTCTCAGATTGCGCACTTTATAAGAGTAGTGAGCTTATAGCGCTCTTATTTTTGTTTTGAACATATCATCGCTCTTATATTAGTCTTAGACAAGCTAATACGCACTTTAGTAAGTTTAGTCTTATTACCTAGTCTTATATATGTATATAAGAGCATTTTATAATACCATTATAAGCCTGTCGCTCTTACAATAACATTTACTAAGTCTCATTGAACTTGAGAGTACCTGGTTTTATATCCACATTCTCTAAGTTCATTTGATCTTATATTAGACTTTCTAAATGCTATTATAAGAATGTAAGACTAATATCAACATGGCATAATACTATTATGAGCCTCTCGCTCTTACAATAACATTTACTAAGTCTCAGTGAACTTGAGAATACCTGGTCTTATATCCACATTCTCTAAGTTCATATGATCTTATATTAGACTTTCTAAATGCTATTATAAGAATGTAAGACTAATATCAACATGGCATAATACTATTATGAGCCTCTCGGTCTTACAATAACATTTACTAAGTCTCATTGAACTTAAGAGTAGGTCTGGTCTTATATCCACATTCTCAAAGTTCATTTGATCTTATATTAGACTTTCTAAATGCTATTATAAGAATGTAACACTAATATCAACATGGTATAATACTATTATGAGCCTCTCGCTCTTACAATAACATTTACTAAGTCTCATTGAACTTGAGAGTACCTGGTCTTATATCCACATTCTCTAAGCTAGTTCATTTGATCTTATATTAGACTTTCTAAATGATATTATAAGAATGTAAGAGTAATATCAGCATGGCATAATACTATTATGAGCCTCTCGCTCTTACAATAACATTTACTAAGTCTCATTGAACTTGAGAGTACCTGGTCTTATATCCACATTCTCTAAGTTCATTTGATCTTATATTAGACTTTCTAAATGATATTATAAGAATGTACGACTAATATCAGCATGGTATAATATTATTATGAGCCTCTTGCTCTTATAATAACATTTATGAAGTCTCATTGAACTTGAGAGTACCTGGTCTTATATCCCCATTCTCTAAGTTCATTTGATCTTATATTAGACTTTCTAAATGCTATTGTAAGAATGTAACACTAATATCAACATGGCATAATACTATTTTAATCCTCTTGCTCTTACAACAACATTTACGAAGTCTCATTGAACTTGAGAGTACCTGGTCTTATATCCCTATTCTCTAAGTTCATTTAATTTTATATTAGATTTCTAAATGCTATTGTAAGAATGTAAGACTAATATCGGCATAGCATAAGAACACTGTAAGTACGTACTTTTCTGATCTTATTCAAAGCTATAATAAGATCAACAGCAGCACTTTAGTAAGATTTTGGAGTGATATAGGATTAAGACACTTATATCACAAAAGTGAAGATCAATATAAGATGGTTTGATCTTAAATCGTTTTTGGGATCACTATTGTAAGTATAAGTAAAGCAAGGAACCCTAATTTATTCAACATAGCCATATCATTTGTATTCAGAATGCTTATAAGACTCTAATAGTGCTCTTGAAAAATACAGCTACAGCAATGGCTGACTATCAATACAAAATAAAGAAATAAAATAATTATAAAAATATTCAAATACCATATTTGATTAGGCGCATGAAGTTTGAAGTGTAAAACAGGGTCTACTTTACAGTAAATAAAATTTTCCCATGTGAATACTTACCATAACATAAACACACGATGATAAACAGCACGTTATTATAGTTAACATAATTCATAAACACTTACACTAATATATGTTTGTCACGTTGCAGTTAATTTCACCCGTATATTTTATACATCACAAATAGAATGTTTCAAATCTCTGTGTGAGACTGTGTGACCTTACAAACAAATCAATATAAGCCTATGTAGACTTACAAGATACTTACGTTCGACCAACTTAAGCCTATGTAGGCTTACAAGATACTTACGTTCGACCAATATAAGTCTACATATGTAGGCTTACAAGATACTTACGTTCGACCAATATAAGCCTATGTAGTTGTAGGCTTACAAGATACTTACGTAAAAGCGATATTAGCCTAAGGCAGCTTAATTTAGTTTTGAAAAGATTACTGTGAGTGCAAACAACATTCAATTAGACTGATATTAGAACGATATTAAAATAAATACTCTTATAAGTTGTGCCCAAATCCGGGCTTAGACGATGATATAAAATCAATATAAGAGCGAAAAATTGTAGTCTAGAGACTGTTGTTAGAGCGCTTTTTGCTAGTTGGGTATGCATGTTTAAGTTGGATACAAATATGTATTATGAATATTATGATTTGTGTTTTTTATGTAGTCACACTACTACATACTTACATAATAAATTATATATTATACTTGGTCAACCAGATCTTGACAGTAAAAAACGGCGGCAAATTTGAAAAATGTAGGCGCGAAGGGATAGCGTCACATAGAAAATTTGAATTTCGCGCCTTTTTTTACTGACAAGATTTGGTTGACCAGCTATAATTATAAAACTGTATTTCAGTTTCACCCGTGTCCCCTACACCTACCTACTTGATCGATGGTATGATGGTGCATAAATGGTAATTTATTGAGATAGTAAAGGCCCGGCCGCTAGGAATGTCAGATATTATTATAGTCAGATAGTCTAGTATTATAAAGATAACAATCGTAAATACTTAGGTACCTCGACAAACGACAAACGAAAAGAATAAAATATTTCGGGATGACAGATGATGCTCAAATGCATGATGCTACGAAAATTCATGTGACTATTTTATTTAAGTCGCGATTGGCGTTTTCTATCAACGATTGTCGTCTTTTACAAAGCTCGGCTATAATGAGTAATCACCTTAACCTTAAAGGTAATTAATAAACGAAACACTTTGACATGTTTTTAACGGGTTTCTGAACGATATTCGTTGAAAAAAAAAATGTCAATTTGACAGCAGCCGTCAAACTATAATCACAATCGGCCTCGGGAACAAGACTACCCTGCACTGTTGTTCTACAAACTTGTTGGACGTAAAGCGAATTAATGACTAAATTAGTACTTCATAATTATACAAGTGATAAATGTGACTTTCAAGATGAGGCTGATATGGTGTTTGTATCTAGTAGTTTTGTGTACGCATTGTACACAAGCGTCAACACACTGGATGGTAACTGAGAGTGGTTTGATACAACCTAAGGTAAGATAATGTGTCCCTGAGTTGTTTTCCTGTGTCCCAAATCTGTGCGTATCTTATCAACCTTTGAACTATTGTGGTTCAGTGATGATATTTGAATAATAATAAGTTGTTTCGTGTGTTATTTTTAGCTAGAATCGCCGTTCGAAATGGCGCGCCCTTACGACTTGGTAGCCTTTTTAAATCAAGACACCCGGTGGGACAGTATCATAAGCTTGTATCATGATCTCGCTAAAAGGCAGCAGGCTATTAAAGTTCTGTGGGAAACATTGGAGACGGATAGTGATGTTTCCACACATCTATCTGAGGATGAGAACTGTGTGAATGCCGGGCCAGTTAATGTACTGGATTGGTATGATTCTATTCTAGAAGATGGCAAATCCAAGTTTATTCCAGAAGAGGAGTATTGGCTAAATAATCCTTACTCTGGACAAGAAAGCTTTGTTCCGGACTGCAAAAAGATATCTTCTTTGACATTCAGCATGTTTGCTTTTGAGCATTTAGAGGTACTTATGCATCATTGTAACCCTCGTAAGTAATAATACTCAGTTATAGGTACCCACATCTATTATCCTCATGGTTATGATGAATTTATCCTTATGAGGCCACCTAACATTAGTGGTTTAAATTCAAATAAGTGGATAAAATAATTAATATTTTATTTTCAAATTATTTAAAAATGTTATGATTGTAACTTGATTTTTTTCTAAACAGATAGATTACACAATAAAATGCAAATGTTTGTGGCAGATAAAATAATACAACTGCTATTGAGGAAAAAAGTAATGTATATGATTGTTAATTTGTATGTGTATCCTACATAGGGCTTCCAAATACCGGACTTCTCACAATACCGGTATTAATACCGAAACTGTCTTCATCAATACCGGGATCCCGGGATCCCGGTATTGGATATGAATCGCTTAAAAATATATAGTTTTATTAAAAAGGGGAATTACAAAGGCTCACTGGAATATCAGATATGTCCTAAAAGCTATTACAACAATAAACAATCAATGCCGCCATCTACAATAATTTTATTTCACACTCCAGGTTGGCAATAATTTTATCCAATTTGTTGACTTCACCTCACCAGTCACATTTGTAGTCCAACTTAACCAACCAGACAACATTTTTTCAAATTTCCGTCAAAATTAGTTTGCCATTATTACAGTTATCCTTGCTCTTTCGTTTTATTTTTTGATAAAATTATAAGAACTAATTATGTTAATGTTAATGTCACTATCATCATATTCATCACTCACATAACTTCAGGATTCATCAACCACCAAATATTTATCTGACGCATTAGGCAACGATCACGATGTTTCAATAATAACATGCGGGCTAGAGACCAGTTAGAGTTAGACCAAGTAAAGTCTGCAACGATTTTGATAGCATACGCAGTACGCAGTGCAAGTGTTATTTGTACGTCATAATTTCAAAGAAGTTTGACGTTTAATATAACACTTGCACTGCGCGTGCTATAAAAATCGTTGCAGACTTTTCTTGGTCTAACTCTAGATACGTCTGACGTTTATTAAGCTTTTTGATACAGCCGAATATAATGGATTTAAAGGGTTTATACTGCGCATTTCTCTCATTTTTTTAAATACCGGGATCCCGGTATTGCCTTTAAAAATACCGGTATTGAAAAATGCGTTTAAAAAGACGGGATCCCGGGATCCCGAAATACCGGGATCCCGGTATTGGAAGCCCTAATCCTACACATACACAGGATACACAATTTCTAGAAGGAATAAGTACAAAGCTGTTAAAACTTTCAAAATAATTTGTAATAATTGAAATCTAAACTTTATTAACTATGTTTTATGCATTTTTAGGGTATGATTAAAAGAGAGAATCTTAGCATTGATCCAGAGTTGACACTGCCGGAGCAGATTTCTCCAATCATGACAGTTGACCAGTTTGGCACCTGGCTGTTTAACATTCTGCAGCAGAACAGCTCCTCTTGGCTGCACTATAACATGGCTTCTCTGTACTGGAGGGTGCGGGGAATGGCCCCTAAAGCCTTGGAGTGCAGTCGGCGTGCTGTGCATTATGCACCAAGGTAGTGTGGAATAAATAGCAAGCAGTTTTTAGTATGTAATTCAACTGTTATCTGGATTTTAGCTATGAAGACTGGGTGTACCGACCATCAAAGTGCCAGATTATTGAGATTTCACTATATATTTTTTATATTTCTAAATAGTTATGTAAATGTACTAAAGTATGCTTAGTTACAAGGTAACTAGCAAAGGTTTTAAGATTCCAAATAAACGTCTGCCATGCTGAAGTAGTATGTACCTAAGTTTTCTTCAGTTGCCCTTTTTGTGACTGCAATTCTTTTACTGTCATGTTTTCCCTTCATAGTTCCCTTTTTTAAAGTATTACATAATTGTTTTAGGGAATACAAAGACATAGCCTTCTTAAGCTTGGGCACAATACTCCATCGCAGCAAAATGACTGAAGATGCAATCACACTACTCCGAGCAGCAGTGGACCATGACCCTGATTTTGCACTTCATCATTTCATGCTTGGCAATGCTTATGGAGTCAGTGGCGATTTCAACAGTTCCTTGAAACATCTGGATATGAGCTTGGAGCTGAACCCCTTGTCTGAACCGACGGTTAAACATAGATATGGCATTATGTGTTATGCTGGTTTAATTCGTTATAAGGAAAGAATTCGAGAGTAAGTTATATGCCTCATTATATTATTTATTTCTGTCCTATAATATTTATTTATTTATATTTATTTGTTTTTTATCCGTTTCGATGCGGATGGCACGACAGGCGTGTCATAAATTTTTTTAACGTGTGGCGTATGACACAATAGGCGTGCCATCCGCAACGAATACTGCCAAAAGTTTTCGAAAATGGAACACGCAACGAAATCCTTAACCACAGTATAACAAAGAGTACTAGCGTACAGTATGGACACTCCCTGCCTCCCGTTGAAAGTGCCGCCCACCCGCTCTCGGTTACCTCACAGTTATGTCTTATCTCACTCACACAAGCATGGTTCGCGTTGACCTACACGAGCTTAGGCTGTGTGCGTAGGAACGCGTTTGTTTCATACATTTGATCGCCAGTGTCCGAGGTGTGCCTTAACCATGCTGATGGCAGAATATGCTGTGGGCAACTGGATTATGGACGCTTGCATCTTGCAACTCCATATTCTAGACTTATCGCGTCCTTTTCAAGTTAGACTCGTCATTTACTTGTGCATGGTGTCAGAAATTCACGTACTTATGTCTAATTTGATCGTTAAGGACGCGGCAAAATTCAAACAAGTTTAATTTAGGACTTCAGGACCAATTTGTTTTAACTAAAAATTTGCTTGAACTTATTGATTTTCGTAAAATCATCCTGTGATCTACCTATAGTTTGTCAAAGGACTCTCATTTCAAACATAGAGAGAATCATACTATCTTTGTCTTACACTTGTACTAGCACCCAAAAGAAAAGTATGAGTATAGTTTTCCTGGTTCTTACTGACTGACAAATTGGTTTGACGATACGATTACAATACGGTATGTTATGTACTTAATTAATGGTGATGTGTGAATAATTACAGTACATTAGATAAATTACGTGAGGAGCTGGCGGAGTACAGTCAGACAGAAGCTCATTGGCTGGATTTGCAAACTTCGTTCCTAAAAACAATGAAGCTGCCAGAAGATTATGGTAATGTATATTTCACTATTTCAAACAAAACTATTAAGAAATACCTAAATAAGATTAATTAAGAATGATTAAAAAAGAGACTAAACTTATCAATGGCAGTTACTCGTAAAATAAGTTTTATGCTATCTTATTTATAATAAGACATAAGCTTAATAAATATTAAAATTTAAGTGAGTTTAAAACTTATTAATAATCAGTATGTATGTATGTATGTATAAACTCTTTATTTATTTCAGTTTTACGATACCTCCCATACAAGTTATAAATAATAATTAAAGGTTAAAAGTTACCTACTTAAGTATATTCCCCTTTGAAATAAAACTATTAAAATTAACATTTTTAACCCTTTACAGCATTCGTGGTCAGTCACCCGTAGACCACGAACGCTGTGAAGGGTTCGAAACGTCGGGATGTAGTATACATTCAATATACGCGAATAGTCCGTTTTAATATTTTTATTTCATGAGTAACTATCGCGGTAACTGAAGACAATATTATTTCCCTATGCATATAGGTACATGTATATGTATATATGCCTTGGTCAAAATTTCAGATTTACGGCACGTAGAAAACAACTATGTTAAAATGGGCGAAATGACGGGACTCGATTTTCGAGAGTTGAAAAAGTCTGGTGACATGAACTCCCTTATTAAACACTTCCTCGACGGCCCATTGTATAACGATAAGTGGTTGACCGACAAGGGTGTCCATGCTTTGGACTCTTTGTACACCCTCCAGAGACTGATAAAACATATACAGAAACACGCTAGTGTGGCTTCCGATTTTGTAATGCAAGCTGAACAAATGAAAACCCCTGATCCGAAAATAATGAAGGAGTTCGGGTTTAAATTAAGCGACATAAGAGCAACAGGTGAGATGATTGATATATATCATAATAACATACTAAAATTAACATAATTTCGACATGAGCTAATAAATTCTATGATGAATCGGCATAGGTATACACTTTTCACGGTCCCCGACATTTAAGATTCACAATCATAAATCATAATACATATTTTAATTTTTCAATTTACAGTACCTACTAAAGAGTTGCAGGTAAATTTAAATTTCTTCATAAAAAAACATACTTGATAGTATATTTCTATGGCGGTTTTATGGCTGTGGTAAAAATAATGGATTATCCTGGTATATTAACATTTCAACAATCAACCAACTAAAATTAATAAAAGATAGTTTATTCAAGCCGGCTCGAAACCTATACCTCTGCCTCGAGAAGATTTAAATCCCCCCTCAATTGCAGGAGGGTATCCCAATATGGGACCGGCAACAAACTCGGCGGGACACATTTTTTCAAAACATTACATCTTATAATTAACTTGCATTACGAGTAGGTAAATAAGAAAAAAATACTATTTAAATTACCATAGAATTCATGCAATTATACACAGAAGGTACTTTTCTTTATAGAAATTTGATTTAAAAAAAAGATTTGTTTTACTTGCTCCCCACAGAATTTGAAAATGAAGCCAAAATACTGAAAGGCGAACTTCGCACAGGCGATAAAAAGACATCTAGTCCGATAAGTCAAGTCAAAAGTCAAATTGAGGATGAAGAATTTGAATATGAAGGAGGAATATTCTTGTGAGTACCTATTATAGGTATTTTTATTGAAGACATTAAACAACACAATGGAAAGTGTTTTTTTTATTACAGTTTACAAGAAACCTTAAGAGCCCATCAACCTGCACACTAGCGCCACTACTAAATAATCGTGATTATTTAAATTTGACGAAATATATTTAAAAAAGGGGGCCGCTACGTACTGTATCTTGTATTAAAGTTCCATTTGAACACATCAAACTAGTTTCTATGTTGCTGGATTCGTCAATCTATGCGTCCAAAGTTGAAACGGCCGTTTTTGTTTTGAGTTTATAGATTGACGAATCCAGCAACATAGAAACTAGTTTGATGTTTTCATAAGGTACTTTAATACAAGACACAGTCCCTAGCGGCCCCCTTTTTTTAGATATCTTTTAAATTGAAATAATCACGATTATTTAGCAGTGGCGCTAGTGTGCACGTTGATGGGCTCTTAATGTATTCCATTAAAGTTTACTCTTGCGTGTTATATAAAAGAATCGTATCATCAAAATATTAAAGCTAATAAGTTGTTATATTTTTAGATATCCGCCGACAATGAAAGTGAGCCGTAACACGGAGGATTTCGACAGGGACTCGGACTGGCCGACGAACAAATTCTGCTCGGAATCTGCGCATAAGTTCCCAAAAAACCTGGAAACTGTATTTCCAGTTTTTTTGCCATTTGAAAATAAAGGGATTAGGTGAGGCGAATTTTCTTTCATACCTACCTACATACATTTTTAAAATCAAACCACAAGTAGGGATCTATTTTATTCAGTCATATTGTATCACAGAAATTCCTATCACACACACACACACACTACACATACAGTGTGTATTAGAACGCGAAAATGCGTTGCTACCTATGTATGTACTTATAAAATTCTATACTGCACCACTGAGTTGCATACACTAAACTATTTTGTACTACAAACGCTCATGTTCAGTGTTCACCCCTAAAACTTAATTTAATATATACCTAATACCTACAAATACTTATTAAATTATGTAAACACCTATAGTTCGTGAACTTTGACGTATTGATATAAACGGTCGCGCTCCCGTATATATTTAGTACGTTAGTGTGATTATAGTGAGTATTTCTTATCTGCTTTATCTAGCAGTTGAGGTGATCCGTGATTCATATACTAAGTAAATAATATTTTTATAAACGACTATTTCACATCACATCCATCCTCTTCACTACATAGCATAAAACAAGTCGCTTCCCGCTGTCTGTCTGTCCCTATGTATGTTTAGATCTTTAAAACTACGCAACGGATTGATGCGGTATTTTTAATAGATAGAGTGATTCAAGAGGAAGGTTTATGTATAATTTGTTAACCGATGGGAAGCCGAGGCGGGTCGCTAGTTTTTAGTTCTTATATTTTATATATACCTTTTGATTTTATGCAAAGAAAAGCTATTGTTTTTATTAATTTGCGAGCAGCCTAGGCAAGTTGCTGACGGACAAGCTGGGCGTGCCGGCCGACGCCGAGCACGAGTTGCCGTGGCACCCGCCCACGTGCCCTCACGACAGCCACGCGGCCACGTTCACGCAGAAACGGCCAGGGAAGTAAGTAACGCTACACTCGTTGACAGCTTGGCTGGCGTTTAACACTTTTAGGCCGGTTGTAGACGACGTTTTCGCCAGAAACCGGACCGTGTTACGCGACTACGTCCAGTTTTGTATGTGGCTGACGACAGCTACACCCAAGAAAACAAGACATCGTTGCCGAACCCAGACAATCGTCCGGAAAAAATACCGGACGTCTACAACCGGCTTTACCGTCCGTGCATTACATGTCATTCAGCTCTTTCACGTCTACGTGACGTCATAAATGGATGGCTCCATATATTTGTGCATTACTTACCTATAAAACTTTAAACTCTCCCGTTTTGTACACATATTTAATTACACAAACGGGTCTACCGCGATATAATTTCATTGTTTGTTATTAAAAAAAAACTGTTTATTGCACACATTAATAATAAAGTTTACAAACAAAACTCTTAATCTATTTTTATTTACATTTTAATTGAGTTGAGTCCAAATAGATCTCATGCATTAATTACATTTTCATATATTTAAATATGTTGTGTAGTAGTAGACCCGTTTGTGTAATTAAATAAATTACTTAGTACCTGTAATATACGGACGTATCGATATTTATCCACATCTGTTGTAAAAGCGTCGGAAACTCGTGTTAACATTACTTATGTATGCCGATTAAGTCCTACCTACATAACTCACAATATAATCCTTAATGAACTTTGTGACGGGCATGCGAGTTTCATTACATTGCGGGTTTTGATCGGTCGGTTGAATTGGACGTAACCAATAGTCCGCAATGTAACTAAAATCGCATGCGAGTTAGACCCATGAGATTTGTGTATGGTTACTTCATAATATGTATTTCTTTTTTTATTCACAATATTGCTGAATGTATTAATTTTATTTATAGGCAACAACTGGGCGAGGTAGTGGGCACAGGCTATCTGCGCCAGAAGCTTCTGGAGTACGTGGGCGACGGAGACTTGCACGCCGTCCAACATATGCAGGACGCGGAGATCGGCCAGCGGATCTACGCGGCTATACAAAAAGTACGGTCAGCATACGATATATTTTATAGTAGGTAACAATAACAATATCTTTATTGACAATAAAAGTTTAACAGGCACATTACAGTGAACCCCGCAGGCATGGCCTGTATCTCGGAGGCCAAGTTCATCACGAGTTACCAATAATAATATTTATAATAGGGATGTTGACATGAATCGCGAATATATAATATGTTATGTTTTTACCATAGCAGGCAATATTAGAACGCGGAAAATCATATTTTGCAAGTGTAAATATGCGTAATAAATTAATTAAAAATAATCAAAAGTATTTAAAATAATGCCCAGTATCACGTGACTGCAAACGCCAATCGGAGCGCGTGACGTAATCACAGTGGAATCACCAAAGACAAGTTATAAAACCTGCCTAAGTGTCTACAGATTATCGTACCGAAACGCGATCTTGGTGCGGTGCGGCGCACGAATCGATAGTGTGTAAGGTGGTGCGTTAAGGACGCAGCTATAAGTTAGAGCGAGAAAGAAGGTCGCTGTCCGATGCGGTAGTGTGTTAAGGCTTTAAAAAAAATTGTCAGTTGCCATATAAAGAATTAAAAAAAATTACTGACAGCAGTTTGTTTAAAACGCCGTTACGTTATCAAGGTCACGTGACAGTTTGGAGCGTTTAGGCGCGAAATTTAAACACGAAACTTATTATACATGTTTTTTTATTCCAAATTAATGAATATTTTTTTTTTATATTTTTTTCTGTAATTATTACGTGTCTATCTACAAAATAAAACCAGTTCCAAAAAATTGTCAACATCCCTATTATACTAAACATAAGCATAGGAAAGAAAGAGGAGTGTAAACATGTACGTGTGTAAGCTTGTTGTGAGGAGAGAGTGAATAATGTGTGAATGAAATAAGGTACACTCTTTGTCTCTCTCATAAATGACAGCAACTACATAAGAAACATAAGTTTTGCCTTCACTTTAAAGACAGGCGTCAAACTTCATGTTGAAGTTTGAATTTCCTGATTACAAACAAACAATACACAAAAAGCATGTGCGTTGTCATTGACAAAATGTTGATTAGTTACTCCTAGTTATATCAACAGTGCATGCTCTGTCATATATCAAAAACGTAAACAAGCTTTACAGGGCGTTACAGAGACCGTTAACCGACTGCAAGAAGGTACTTGATACATATTTTTTGAATAATTTTATGACACAAAATAACATGCGATGGTTATGGTTACTTTAAATGATACTTTAGTTATACGATTGACATTAAAAAATGTGATAGTTTAAACCAAGGGTTCCCAAACTTTTTTTTGGCACGCCCCCCTGCTGGCTAAAATGAAGTTCCCACGCCCCCTTTTCGCTTCGATGCAAGGAAACGGAGAACTATTAGGTAATCGTGTTCAAATTTCCCGAGGCCCCGCGCCCCCCTTAGAATGTGGTCGCGCCCCCACTTTGAAAATTCACTGGACCAACTACTATAGGTACATTAGGTATAGAGGTAAACAAAATTACATTGGAACGTTTCAGAAACTAGCTCCGAAATGGCTTCTGTATACGTTGGCCTCTTTATACTGGCGTGTTCGCGGCAACAACGCCAACGCGCTGCATTGCCTGGCGAGCGCGGGCCGCACCGTGCGGGCGCGGTACAAGGACCTCGTGCTCACGTCGCTCGCCTCGCTGTACCTCGAGACGGGGCACTTTGATGAGGCGTTGCTTGCGGCCGAGGAGGCATTCCGGTTGAGCCTTTACGAGGTGAGCTACACGAGACATAATAGGAAAATTGACAGTGCTATTGTATGTCAAATAGCAATAAGGAGGATGTAACGCCTTTATAACGGCAAGCACACGTGCCATTGTAAATCTTATTGGTACTGTTACTGTACGCGTTTGTGGCCGTCTTTGGCGGTCAAGGGGTTAAGATTTGCGGGGAATATCTCTCCCATCAACATCATCATCATCATCAGCCTACTCTCGTCCACTGCTGGACATAGGCCTCTCCTATTGCACGCCATTGAGCACGATTTGCCGCAACTCTGATCCAGCTCTTGCCAGCCGCCTTGATCTGATGAAACATAGCATTAACATTAAAGTCTGGTATTACAATTTCAAGCAACGGAAACTAATACTTGTCATTTTTTCCACCATATCGGTGGTAAACAAGGATACTGCCCGTCTGATTACTCCTGCAACTGAGGGTGTTAACTGCGCGTTGCTGACACTTTAAAAACCAGTACACCTTTTTTGACTCCCATACTGTAGCCCCTCGAGAAAAACCTCAAATATGTTAATTTTGTTCATGTCATATTTCATCCTGTAAAAATACCATAAAATAGGGATGCCCTCTCAGGCCTAAACATTTCTATTTTCACACCACCTATTCGGAAAAGAGCTTTTTTCCCTGCTAGGAGGGATCAAAGTGGCACTTTTCCTCCCTGCTAGGAGGGATCAACGTAACTCTTTTCTGTTCTAGCACACTATTTTTACATTTTTTTGCACATTATTTTTTTAGCTTAAATAATCTGTTTAAGCTAATTGTCTGTCCTCACTTCGGTTCGGGATTCTATTGTAGAATCCATAGCTTCATTCAGGATTCAATGTACGGCCTTGACGGAAATATATCATTTTGATCCCTTGTAACACAAACTACTATTGTATTTCCAGCCAGCAACAAACTTCATGCTGGCCTCACTGAACATGGTCAAGAAGCACCGCAACACGCACATGTTCCACTTGAAGCAGACGGTGCGCGTGGAGCCTGGCTTCATGGACGGCCTGGCCCGCGGCCTGCTCGACGCCTGGGCGTGTGTGCTCAAGGAGGCCAGGGCTCAGGCCAACAAGGTCCATGAGATAGGTACGTATCCGGCCAGCAACACACTTCATCCTGGCCTCACTGAACATGGTCAAGAAGCACCGCAACACGCACATGTTCCACTTGAAGCAGACGGTGCGCGTGGAGCCCGGCTTCATGAGCGGCCTGGCCCGCGGCCTGCTCGACGCCTGGGCGTGTGTGCTCAAGGAGGCCAGGGCTCAGGCCAACAAGGTCCATGAGATAGGTACGTATCCAGCCAGCAACACACTTCATCCTGGCCTCACTGAACATGGTCAAGAAGCACCGCAACACGCACATGTTCCACTTGAAGCAGACGGTGCGCGTGGAGCCCGGCTTCATGAGCGGCCTGGCCCGCGGCCTGCTCGACGCCTGGGCGTGTGTGCTCAAGGAGGCCAGGGCTCAGGCCAACAAGGTCCATGAGATAGGTACGTATCCGGCCAGCAACACACTTCATCCTGGCCTCACTGAACATGGTCACAGTAAATTCCAAGAAACTCATAGGCACGAGCCGGGGTTCGAACCCGTGACCTTACCACCACTAAGGCTTGGTCTACGTTATCAAAGATTGTCTATTTATTTGCAGAGTTCAGCGAGGCTGAGCTGACAGACGTGTGCCTGGTGTGCGAGAAGGGCGGCACCAACTGCCACATGAGCAACATCCACTGCTACAACAGCCGCGAACGAGGTTAACCGACGCCCAATAAACGTTTATTCTACATTTATTATTTCCTTTTTTTTATTTATCAATCGGCAACCCCTTGTTTCTGAATTTAATATCCCCATCATACATCCAAAACGCCTAAGGGCTGATTTAGACGGCGCGCGAACTCGCATGCGATTTTAGTTACATTGCGGACTATTGGTTACGTCCAATTCAACCGACCGATCAAAACCCGCAATGTAATGAAACTCGCATGCGAGTTCTCGCATCGTCTAAATGAGCCCTAAGTTAGGAAAATTTTGTTATGATGTCTGTTTCGTTAGTCCGTTCTTACAACGTGTATACAAAATCGCGTTCCTCCAATATTCAGGTTATTTGCCAGATGGCGTCACTAACGCTCAGTTCGCTCCAATTTGTTCGACGCTTAGATGGCTTAGACCTCTTGTCTAAATAAGTCAACTTCTGTTATATAGATGGCGCTGAACATTGGTAGAAGGCAGCTTTGTATAGACAAGACAGTCTTTCAATTTTATTCGTCCATTGTTGCACAAATAACCTTTGACCTAAAATTTCGCATGAACATAACACTTCATGTACGATTTCCGCTCAGGCGGCACATTTTAACCTGATTTTATGCCCCAGCTTTTCGACCCTATATACTGAGTTGAAAAAGTGGTGGGGTCTCTATTGCCTGCTGCAAGGGGTGCTTGCCTGTTTTGAGACAATGCAACAGTGGCGGGCCATCTGTTAAATTCGTTTTTTTCAGCTTGCCTGTTTTGAAATAATGTACCTACTTAATAAAAAAAAAAAAACAGTAGGCCGTCTATAAAACTGTTTCCTGTCGCTTGCTATTTGAAACAATGCGTTGAATTATTTTGAAGTCTGTGCTATACTCGGTAACTTCTGATTCCATAAATAATGATTTGACGAGTCTTCTTTAAATTTATTGTAGGTACAATAAACGATACCTTCTAGACATACAGGACATACTGCGCTCAGAGTGACTAGGTATTAAATATTACGTCAACAAACTATTAGCATTTTTATTTTACATAAAATAAATGGATTACTGCTAGCGGCGAGGTGAAAGAGGTGGAGCGGAAATTCAATAGTAGGTAGCAGGGAATAAAATATTTTTCAGGGATGGTGCGCGTTGGAGGGTCTGTTATCTTGTGGCTTAAACGTGTGACTCCGAATTCATATTATGGTACCTTTTGGATCCTCAGATATCAATTTTCATCATAATTAGAACAAGTTTTCCATCGGACGTACCTACCGTCATCGATCTAGAAGCAAAAAAACGGACAGCAAAAATGTATGTACACCTCCTGGGCTTGCGCAAATTCGAATTACTTAAACGCATTTAGGTCCAAATTAACAAATACAAATAATTTGTTGAGAAAAGTATATGGTAAATGAATGTATAAAAATGATTTTCAGCTTGCTGGGAGGATTTAATTATTTCGATTTTAAAGCTTGTTGTAAGGGTTGGTCATCTTTTGGTGCCACTATGAGTTACTTACCTACATAAAAGTAATGATTTGCTTGGCTTTTAAATTATTTACTAATTATAATAGCTCTTTTTTTCTAATCATAAAAATCTAAAATTGTTTACACTCGATTTACGTTAAAGTGCGTATTTTTGCCGGCAAATGCATCTTATATCCCCATGCTCCTTTTCTCATAAAATCCATCTGCCTTCTCCAAAATTATTTCCAGAGAGTGGTTCTCAATTTCGACCGCTGGAACCTAAGAGTGTTGACGTGCGCTCCTCGGTCGACCATGTCGACGGCAGTATATTTGAGCCATTCATGACCAACATGCCCCCTGACAGTAGAGAGAGACTGGCTCATCATCATAACTTCGAGAAGATGCTGCTAACAGTAAACAATGCATTGCAAGGATGTGGATCGAGGGGATGCAATTGTAAGTAATAAAATCATCCTTCCTGATGGTTTCGTTTTGCATTTCAAAAATGCAAAACGAAGCGATCTTAAAACCGGCCAAGAGCATGTCGGGCCATGCTGAGATTGCTGAGTGTAGGGTTCCGTAGTTAACTTGTTACCCGTCCGTCATAATGGGCTACCTTGAACGGGGGCTATTAATAAGTATCATGTACTTTATTAAACTTCACTTTTACGATTTTGAACATCTTTTTGGACCAATGGTTTAAAAATGAGAGGGGAACGATTATTGACGAAAATATTTACTTTAACAAAACATGGTTGGTGAAAACCCCTATTCGTATTGAAAAACATATCCAACGGCACCCCACACCATAGGGTTGAAGCGAAAAAAAAAAACCATCCCCATTTTAGGTAACTACGTGTAAAAGAGTCTTTAAAAAATTTTTTGATGATTGGTTCATATATCCATGCCAAATTGCAGCTTTCTGGCACTATAACGATCACGGAGCAAACAATTCTAGTTAACTACGGAACCCTATAAATGGGTCAGGCACATTTTATCGCGAGGAAAGCTAGTTAAGTGAAGCACTCTGGTTTATAAGGATGTCTGTAAATACATTTCAGAGAAACTCCATGACGCCGGGTAAAGGTCAACCGTAGGTATTAATTCACATGAAAGCCTGTTACAGAGAATATAACGCATCCTGTATCCTGCCTTTGACCGATAAAGGATGTCTTTGATCTGCCCACCTATGGCGGTGTATTCATTTAATTCTTGCCGGCTAGTCCGAGCTGACCATCGGTGAGACTTAAATGTCACCCTGTATATTACTAGCTTTTGCCCGCGACTTCGTCTGCGTGGAATTAGTAATTTAGGTAGATACTTTATCCAATCTGCGTTTTGTTGATTCTCCATATAAACTTCGACCCCCCCCCTTTTCACCCCTTAAAGGGTGATTTCTTGAATGAAAACTACCCTTTGTCCTTCCCCGGGACTCAAACTATCTCTATACCAAATTTCGTGCACCAGCGCCGGTGCTACACCGCGCGGGCGGGACAGTTCCTATCGACAAAGTTTGTTATGCAGTTGTTGTTAAGTCCCCATACAAAATTCCACCCCTTTAAGGGATGATTTCTGGTATAAAAACTACCCTATGTCCTTCCTTGGGACTCAAACAATCTCTGTGCCAAATTTCATCTATATCGGTTCAACGGTTTTAGCGAGAAGAGGTAACAGACAGACAGACTTCCTTAGGGTCGATTAGTTAGTAGATTTCGTAGCCATAACGGTAAAAATAGAATTGCTGTTATTTAGGTACTCATGAATGTTTGTATGTCGGAAAGTGTAACATATGTTATAGAAAATATTGGGATATTTACGTAGATAGGTGAAAGTGGATGATCTGATTATGATGATTACCTAATAATACAATATACATCATATACTTGGTCAAGCAGATCTTGTTAGTAGCAAAAGGCGGCAAATTTGAAAAATGTAGGTGCGAAGGGATATCGTCCCATAGAAAATTTGACTTTCGCGCCTTTTTTACTGACAAAATTTGCTTGACCAGCTATAGTAGCTATTAAAAATATTTTTTTCAGACATTCAACCTGAAGACTTGGCTTTGAAAGAGGAGGATTGCGTATACCAGCAGCTACAGCTGGCCCATTGGCTCCACATTACTAACTTCAAACCTCTCGTCAGTGATAGCAATCTCAAGTGAGCTATTTATAAAGAACTACATTGCATTCCACCAGAGGGACGCTTGCTAGAAATGTACTGAGAATGTTATTAATGCTACAAAGCAGAAGCAATCAAAATCGGCTTGATAGTATTTAAATAATATCCTATTAAAAGCGTTCGTAAGCAAAACCCTGCTGGAATTATCCATGACCGTCTGAACTACAGTTTAAACCAGTTATTGTACAGAAACAGATAAAACTGTACCTTAATAAGTATAATTATTTTGAATAAGTACCTATATATACATATTTTATTTCTTTAATCACCATTATCATAACTGCAGCAATTATTTCAAACAGATTGCCACCTGAGATTCCATCCTTAACACCATCTAGCAGAAAATTTCCCGAATGCTGCCTCTTTTCCGATCCAACTCAAGACTTCTTCCTGGAGAGACTCGGTCGGATAGACACCGGCAACTGGGAGCCTATTCTTACTCTAATGCATCAATTATCTGAGTACTTTGAATACTTCGACTATGGCAGCTTGGGAGCCAAGATAGCTAAATATGTAGATACAGTAAGTATTTTGTTCGTCGTATAAAATATTTTTTCTACTCCCGTACTTTTATTTGTCTTTTAAAGGGTCGTGCACACACCTTTAAACCCCTATCTTATAGTTGTCAAGACAAGTCTTTAGTCTATTCTCCAAAAAAGTATTTGTGCATACACGCAGTATCTTTTTGGCACTTTTACGATACTTCGTGTAATCATCACTTAAAAAATATTGTATGAAATACATTGTTGCCAACCTAATTTTAATTTCATCTTTAACAGATGATTGAACCATAGACATGTTTTTTTTATTTCATTCATTCTTTTCCCGCCCATACCCTCCATTTTTGCTACTTCTTGAATTAAAAATATTTGTTAAATTTACAATTTTATTTCAAAGTAAGTGCTTGGTCGTAGAAAAGTATTGTACGAGTATGCAACGTTGTTTAACTGAGTCAAAAAATACTCGTGGCGTCTTTATTAACAATTTTCGGCTTCGCCTCAAATTGTTACTCACGCCACTCGCCTTTTTTGACCTCGTCTTAAACAACGGTTACATAATAGTATACGGCTATAACTCATGGCGCGCTCACGTTGCAGCAACCGCGCGCTTGGCTCGGCGCACTGGCAGCGGGTTGGTGGTGCGGCGCGGGCGGGCACGGCGCGTGCGCGGCGCGCTGCCTCGCCGCCGCCACAGCGCTGGCGCCTGCGCAGTTCGCACCATATCCATTGCGCACCTTCACGCAGCTGCTGCATATGTGAGTTGCTTATCACCTACACCGGTGTGTTTGTTTGTCTCTCGTGATGCAACCAGGGAAAAAGAAATGGTTCGGTGTGTTCCGTTAGTAAGTAAAATAAAGTAGTTAAGTCTCTTACCGCATCGGGTCGCTCTTGAGTTGGCGGGTACATTAATAACGGAGGAGTAGTTGTCTCTGTTGCAGATTGGATTTGGCGTTTTCTAGAATAATTACAAAGTTTTATTCATATTTTCAGGCAATCGAAACACAAAGACGCTAAAGAAGTCGCATATCTGGCTTTCTACATGTCGCCAAAGAGTAAAGTGGAAGCTTTCCTCGTAGCCGTGTCACATTCTTACATGGTAATGTTTAGGGATACTCGTACCTACTACCTAGTTAATTGTATTGTCAAACCGCGATTACAATTGGATTGAGTACATATATGAAATTTGAATAAATGTATGAAATGATCATAGTATCCAGATAAACAATAGTACATTACATACCTAGGTGAAGTCGTGAATGCTCCAGATCGCAGGTGTTTGTGGCCCGAACCGAAGGTGAGGGCCATAAATATGCGATCTGGGGCTTTACGAATTACCGCCCGTGGTTTGTCTAAAGTTTTACTCTTGCCTTGGCCAGGAAGTGAGATTTTCTCCTCGCGTAGCGGTGACGAAAATATTATTAACAGTACCCTGATGTTACAAAACAAGGGAAAAATGTGTGTTTGTTAAAGAACATTCTTACACCTACCTAGGTAAATATTGCTACACGACACCCTAAGGCGTTTAAGACGAAAGTGGAAGACCCGCGCGAATTCGCCTTATCATACAAACCAATTTCTATCACGGAATAGAATAAAATTATCTCTATTATCAAAAATATAAACTAACAGGTGATAAGAGAGTTGTCCTAAAGAAGTCCTCAGCTAGTTGCCACGGCATCAGCCAGGTCACGTTCCTAATAGTTATTATAGTAACAGTATTTACGCAACTTATACCTCGGCCATGGAAAACTGCTCCGAGCTAATTCGCTTAACGCTGGCCATGGCGTTAAGTGAATCCGCTCGGAGCGATTTCGCGTTTGAGTAGTGTACGCCTCGATACTGTGCTAATTGTTTCCAAGCAAACAAATTATTTCACACCGTGGACGAAATAAAGCACCAAATAATTGTTAGAAAAACATAGATAGCAGTTATCTTTAAATAATATTTCTATTTAATAAATTGGATTGAAATATAAAAAGTGGATGAGTTGACTGTGACGTCACTACACACGTTTTCATATAAATTCCATATTAGAAAACCGTTTTGACAGTTCTAAAAAAGAAGCTGATTTGACTAGCAGGAAAGTAGCCAATTCTCATGAGTCGAAGCGCATCGCGACAACGATATTGCGAAAAGGGTGAAGCTCGAATCAAGCTCAGTTAGGTACCACTATGCGGACTCGGAAATCACTTAATAATGGTTAGCCTGACCACATAGTACTTACCTACAATAATATGCTGCACCGAAAATAAACGACACTTGTAATTCGTAAATAATATTGCATGGGTACCTACGTAATTGACGGCAGACAATGTTTCATTTAAAGAGGCAAGTGGATAACACGTTCTCCATACAAACGTAGTCCCCATTTTCCTCTCCGGAAACTTAGGTCGTCCACTATCGTCTTAATAGTTTTATATTATACATTTGCAACTCGATAGTGACGTTAAGCACATTCGGAACGTCTGATGTGGAGGCGTATTCTGATTGTAATAACTGATCTTTCCGAGTCAAAACTGACGTTACTGGTTAAAAAAATGTCACTGTTGACACTGACAGATATCCATAAAAAATCCAGGTCAACCATTCATAACGTTATTACGATCAGAATACGCCTCTTTTAGCTGAC
This sequence comes from Cydia amplana, assembly GCF_948474715.1. Classification (NCBI taxonomy): domain Eukaryota; kingdom Metazoa; phylum Arthropoda; class Insecta; order Lepidoptera; family Tortricidae; genus Cydia; species Cydia amplana. Next base: position 12,239,942 of record NC_086071.1, on the reverse strand, counting down.
CTGTCTTAACGCGATTTATCTATTAGCGTTGGAAAAGCCCCGAGGATCGTAATTTTTGTTTCACTTACCTTAAAGGAGGAGTACGAACAAGCAGTGTGGATGTACCGCTACACCCTGAGTTTCGATGACAAATTCCTCCCCGCCAAGGCTTGCCTCCACGCCACCATGTGCCTCATGCTCTTTGGAGAGAGCGCCAAGGCCAAACCTAAAGAAGACTAAGAAATACTCACTTTACCACACTTTAAACAGAAAGACTCACTTTACGGTAAAGTCTTTACCACACTTTAAACAGAAAGACTCACTTTACGGTAAAGTCTTTACCACACTTTAAACAGAAAGACTCACTTTACGGTAAAGTCTTTACCACACTTTAAACAGAAAGACTCACTTCACGGTAAAGTCTTTACCACAATTTAAACAGCGGCAGCATGGTTGCATTTTTATCGCCTGTCACTATGCCTGGCACTTTCGCACTTACGTACTTGTTAGAACGTGACAGGCGATAAAAATGGCTTGTGGCCGTGCTTAGCCAGCAGCTTATGATTTAGCAGTTAATACGGTGAAACCTCGATAATGCGACATATTTGTTAAAATAAAATGTTTATAATGCCGTAACCATCACCCTACCCGTCTATAACTGGATGCATTTTACCTTATTGCGCTTAAGTAACCAACGATTTCCGTCAATGTCATTACAGTTTCCTAAGAAAATAAAATAGAATTAGATGCCTATTCCATACTCGGGAGAGAATAGACATAAGCAGGTATTGTTTTGTGAGCCTTATTGGTAAGCAGAAACATCTAAGACAATAATTAAAACCTCATTATACCGGCACTCTTCTATCTTCAGTTGATTTTGTACTGTTTAATTAATGTAATTTAATAGTAGAACAAGTAGGTACATACATAAATACTTAAAGTTAGACCAAGATAAGTCTCCAACGATTTTGATAGCTCACAGTGCAAGTGTTATTTATATGTCATAATTTCATAGAAGATTGTGTGCTATCAAAATCGCTGTAGACTTATCTCGGTCTAACTCTATAACATATATAATTCATTAAATTTTTCATCTAATTACCTGATTTTATAACCGATTCCAATGTTTAATTGTTAATATATTATCTAAATACAGAATTTGGAAAATGCAAAAATGATTGAATTGTTGTATTTTATTTAAACACTGAAATATACAAAATTAATCAAGTTCGTTTTGTTCGCCCCATTTCGTGTTAAATTTTGCGATTTTGATTTTTTTTGTAAGTGCAAGTCACGAGCTGGCAGACCCTCCAACGCACACGGTCTCTTTAATCTACGTTAGATTACTATTATCGGTTCCATTTAGAGATGGGTAGGGGTGAGTAAATACTGAGTATTTACTCGGTATTTACTCAAAGCACCCGATAAATACCCGTATTTACTCATTTAGGTGGGTAAAAACGATTGCTTATAAAATATTCAAAATGTGAGATTTAAGAACAAATTTGTCTTTTATTGAAGAGTGCTAACGTATATTAACAATATCTATAAAATAAAAAGGATATAGGACAAGAAGGAAAAGAAGGTAATTATTAGTGAGAGGCAAATTGTGTTAATGCATAGTTAACAATTTTGTTTAAAATAAGAAGGTATTTACTTTAAAAATATGGTACTTAAATTCTATCGATGTTCTAGATGGGATTGCGGCCCGTGAACCTGTCACTTGCGAATTGCGGCCCGCGAGCTTCCCTGGCTATTTTGTATGTAATATTGACAAACGACAATGTCTGATAAAGTCATAAATATTAACAAAGTGCGGCCCGCGTCAACTTCGTTAACTACTATGTGGCCCTTGGCTGCTAAAAGGTTGCCGACCGCTGTTCTAAGATAACTGCATGACGCGCAAAAGTGCGTGTTTACGCGGCACTTACGACCTTTTATTAAGGTTTTTTTTAAAGAAAACTCAAAAATGGCTCAACCGATGATGTTCAAAATATTGTTTTTTGAACATCATCGGTTGTTCAAAAAACAATATTCATCATCATCTATTATACAGCTAATCTCCCGATATGTTTTCATATTTTTTCTGAACTTTGGTTCTAAAGTTATAGAGAGATAAACATTATTTTGGCCTTTCGAAACGGTTTTTTTCAAAAATATTCAATTTATCCAAAAATATTCTTAGAAACATTCCAGTTATTTTTAAAGACCCATTTAATGATATGCAACACGTTGGTGGTTTCTGAAAAAAAAATTGTGACAATTAGTTACATGTATGGAGTGCCCCTCTTAAAAATACATTACTTACAATTTTGAGTTCTTAATCCAGTAGCGGCTAACAAGCACTCTAAACAGTTTATATTGAGTAAATACTGAGTATTTACTCGGTATTTACCCGTGAGTATTTACTCAATACCCATCTCTAGTTCCATTACATCATACAATTTCCATTTCGGGAGAAAACGGTTTCCATAACTAAATCTTAACAAATCACGTTGATTTTGATGTGGATCGCTTCAGCATAATATATTCTATAAGTTTAAAAAATATATATTGTATTGCAAACTTTGAAAAAAAAAGGAAAACTTATATTTCATTGTCTTAATAACATACTAAAAAATCATGGAGAATGGAAAATATTTAGAAGAGGAAAAACGTTTTCTGGTTTTGTATGGATGAGTATTTACGTGCTACGACATGCTACGGCGTAGCACTGTCGCGAGGTGAATGAATGAATTAAATTTAAAATAAATTATTTGCTTCCAGGAGGTGAATTCTAATTGAAATACACTTGAAAATTGACAAGTCCTGTCCATATCAAATCCAGATCAAATTCATAACCTCTCGCTCGCGCCAATACATGTATGTAGGTACTCATTTATTGAGTGCGTAGGGTTGATCCTGCTCACGTTTGCTGCGAGCGAATGTGCTGCGACTAAAAACTGAAAACAAGCCAATAACAATTGCTCCTCATTGAAGAGTCTTAAGACCCCAGATGATGATTATGATGAGTTCGTCGCATTTTTATCGGCTGTCACTATCTAAGTGCTAGTGTGAGTAGTGTGACTCACGACTCGACAGGCGACAAAAGTGCAAACTAAATTTCGTACCGAAAGTGCAGCCATCATATCCGTACTGTTAGGTTTTAGTGCCTGAAGGTATGAAACAGGCCAATTTGAACGTACACCACCTACATCAAAATGATGTAATTCAGTTATCGTGCATTTCGCCTAGTTATCCTACATGTATTGGCGCGAGGGAGACACACGATGACTAAATATCACTCAGATATTATTATGATATCATTGTAGGTACGTTCGAATTGGCTTGACCAATATTCAATCTGGTATTTATGGAACACGGATCGAAAAAAAAAGCCAATAAAAACACGTGATGAAATTTTGCCGTAGTCTTCTAGCGGTGGTATTGAAGCACCCACAATAACTGTTGGAACACGCACAAGAGTATAATGTGTTACTAGTCATGTGCAGTGACCAATAGTTGTTTTGGGCTTCTGTTTTTTTTTCTACGTTGGGCTGTTTGGCTGCCGATCTGAAACAGGACATGTGTGCAAATAGTACGGGAAAAGAAAAAGACAAGATAAACGAAAAATTACTTTATTAAACAAAAATGATAATACAAGGAAGATAAATGGAGTTGTGATTAGTGATATTAATGAAACACATTGTAAAACGTTACACACAACTCGCTGTGTAACGACACTTCGTATGCTGTAATAGTATTTTTTCTACTCCCGTACTTTTAATTGTCATTTAAAGGGTCGTGTACACACCTTTAAAACCCTACTTTATAGTTGTCAAGACAAGTCTTTAGTCTATTCCCCAAAAAAGAATTTGTGCATACACGCAGTATCTTTTTGGCGATTTTACGATACTTCGTGTAATGACCAATAAAAAAATATTGAATGAAATACAGTGTTGCCAACTTTATTTTAAATGTGATCTCTGACATTTAAAATAAGGTTTGCAACAATGTATTTCATACAATATTTTTTAAGTGGTCATTACACGAAGTATGGAAAAAGTGCCAAAAAGATACTGCGTGTATGCACAAATACTTGTTTTGGTAATAGACTAAAGACTTGTCTTGACAACTATAAGGTAGGGTTTTAAAGATGTGTGCATGACCCATTAAATGATAAATAAAATTACGGGAGTAGAAAAACGTATTATATTGCATACACATACTCAACACATACAGGCCAACAATGGATGTTGATATTATTTATAACTTAACTGAATCCTATTGAACCTATTGTGTGTTATCTTTACGTATTTTAATTTAATTGTTATCGTAAGTAATTTCATAATTTAGGTAAGTTTCTCCTGATGGCGAGCATAAATAAAAATAAAAAAGCTTCTTTATTCCCTTAATTTTACAAACATGCATCATTCCATAATCATATTTTAGTGTATAATATTATAATTTGAATTTAAATGTCGGTGAAAAAAAAACATTAATTCATTATTATTATAATTTTTTTAAACTAAATTATTATTATAATGATATGAATTTAATGTAAGTGTAAGTAAGCGCTGGTGGCCTAGCGGTAAGAGCGTGCGACTTGCAATCCGGAGGTCGCGGGTTCGAACCCCGGCTCGTACCAATGAGTTTTTCGTAACTTATGTACGAAATATCATTTGATATTTACCAGTCGCTTTTCGGTGAAGGAAAACATCGTGAGGAAACCGGACTAATCCCAAACGGGCCTAGTTTACCCTCTGGGTGGAAGGTCAGATGGCAGTCGCTTTCGTAAAAACTAGTGCCCACGCCAATTACTGGGATTAGTTGCCAAGCGGACCCCAGGCTCCCATGAGCCGTGGCAAAATGCCGGGACAACGCGAGGAAGATTATTTTATGAATTTAATGTAAGTACCTATATATTTATTTATTTATTTATTCTAGTTTAATTAAGGACCTCTTAACGAGTAAAGGCCTTCTCCAATTTTTTATACCGTATATCCTGTAATTCGTCCTCATCGTTTCGTGTTGCAATACGGCCGCTTGGGCACCAAATTTTTTAAAGGAAACATTAGTTTATTATTTAAAATTAATATTGAATCTTCAATAATCATAAATTTCGAGATGTGGCTGTATTGCAGGCAGGGGACGAATATGCTTATACGGCATTGCTTTAAAACTTGTTTCCAACGACGGCATAGTTAATCTTATTAGTAAGTTGTGTAAAATCAACTAAATTTTTAGGTTTTATTTAGAACTGCACGCAAGTACTCGTATAAATATTGTGGTATGTTGTGAATTCGAGGACCTACGAGTTATTCTTATTCTAATTTTGAAAATAATATCTTAATCTGATGTTGATGATCTGTTGATCTCGCTGTTACCAATAAACAACATTAATTACAGATTAGAATGAGATTTTTTAAAGTTGAACTTGGCTTGGCTTTCCAGCGACTTGCAGCATCGCCATACCTGCCTGCTGGTATACTTATTGCATCACGCTATCATTTGAATTGAAAGGCTGAAGGTAAACAGAGGCATAATGTCCAAATTTTAATTTATTTATTTTTTCTACTGCCATACTTTTATTTGTCATTTAAAGGGTGGTGCACACACCTTTAAACCCCTATCTTATAGTTGTCAAGACAAGTCTTTTAGTCTATTCCCCAAAAAAGTATTTGTGCATACACGCAGTCTCTTTTTGGCACTTTTACGATACTTCGTGTAATCACCACTTAAAAAATATTGTATGAAATACATTTTTGCCAACCTAATTTTAATTGTCATCTCTGACAGATGAGTGAACCATAGACATGTTTTTTATTACATTCATTCTTTTCCCGCCCGTACCCTCCATTCTTTGCTACTTCTTGAATGAAGAATATTTGTTAAATTTACAATTTTATTTCAAAGTAAGTGCTTGGTCGTAGAAAAAGTATTGTATGCAACGTTGTTTAACTGAGTCGAAAAATGCTCGCCGAAAATTGTTAATACAGACGCCACGAGTATTTTTTAACTCAGTTAAACAACGTTGCATACAATACTTTTTTTACGACCAAGCACTTACTTTGAAATAAAAATGGATGAGGATTGTTTCATGTCCTAATGTGATAGGTTGTTCAGTGCGTGGGATTCTTAAGGAGAACGAAAATTTTATTATTTTTGCGCTACGACGCACGGTTTAGGAGATACAGCCCTATAAATATTTTTCTTGTTTTTTTTGTTTTTTTTTTTGTGTTTTTTAAATATTAATTAGGGGTTTCTTACAGAGGAACGAACATTTTATTATTTTTGCGCTACGACGCACGGTTTAGGAGATACAACCCTATAAACATTTTTCTTTTTTTTTCTTTTTCGTGTTTTTAAAATATTCCTTAAGCGTTTCAAAGGGGAACGAAAATTTGATTATTTTTGCGCTACGACGCACGGTTTAGGATATACAGCCCTATAAAGATTTAAAAAAAAGAAATCGTACCATTAACCAAAATATGTCTATGGTTCACTCATCTGTCAAAAATGACAATTAAAATTAGGTTGGCAACAATGTATTCCATACAATATTTTTTAAGTGGTGATTACACGAAGTATAGTAAAAGTGCCAAAAAGATACTGCGTGTATGCACAAATACTTGTTTGGGGAATAGACTAAAGACTTGTCTCGACAACTATAAGATAGGGGTTTAAAGGTGTGTGCACGACCCTTTAAATGACAAATAAAAGTACGGGAGTAGAAAAATACTATATTAGTTTTATTTGTCTAAACTTTATTTTACAAATATATATTTACACAAATAGGCATTGTATTAATAACCGGCATCTCATAATCTCAGAATTGGACTTACCGGACTGTTGTTACTAGTACGAAAATAGTATCGACCGACACAGAATACTGATTTTAGCTTTAGAGTAAGTAGGTATTTGAGGCAAGCTCTCGGACCATTTTTAGCATGAATATACTCACACAGCGCCATTTACTTTTAACTCTCTCATAAACATAATTATATTTTAAACATTAATGTCATGTAAAAGTACACAGTTAATTGAGTTTGGTTCTGCAAAATATGCTATTGATAAGACGAACTCACATTATAATATTTATAATAGATCCCACTAGATTACGTTATTCATTTTAACTTTTATAAATAAAATATCTGGGAGACCGAGCTTTGCTTGGAAAACATATAAAAACTCAAACATGCGCGTTTTCTCAGAGATAAGACCTAGCTAGATCGATTTATAGTAAATAGTAAATTTAGTAAATAATAAAATAAGTGTTTTTATAGATATATTGCCGGGCAATAATTTCAACAAATCAAAACAGAATAGTTACAAGGTAATTCCCTATTCATGAGTAATGAATATGGACAGTTAGACAGTTAGGTACGTTTATGAATAGTGGTGAGTAGGTATTGTAGGTTTTTGACATGGTTGGACTATGACTCTAAATAAAATATTCTTTGATTGTATAATCGTTCATTGTAAAGTATGGCAAGCATCTTCAGCTAAATTAAATACCTAAGTACAATCGCTGTTTCTATAGAGAAATATGTAGGATTGTAGGTAGTACCTACAGAGCGTTACAGGGATGACAAGATACTTATAGGCTTGTATTTGGGTTCATTTTAAATTCAAATAATTTACGAACGCGAAGTGCGAGAGAGACGCTAGGTTTACGTAGTTTCGTAAAAGTGAGGTTCTGATGTCAACTGCAGTTGCATTACTGTTGCCGCCGCTGTATCTGTCAATTTCTTCGTGTTTTTGAAGTGAAAACTTCTTTAGCGGCGCTGGGCACTTTTTGAGGTGGGGAACAAACGATAAACTCGAGACAGCGTAAGGCGATCACGTGACCGTAAGGGGCGTAAGGCGATCGCGTGAACGTAAGCCCTGTAAGGTGGCCAGTCATAATTTAAATGGCATTTAAATCAATAAAGAAAAACTCAATGTTATTTGACATTCATGTTGCGAACTCTTTTCAAGACTCTTTACCTATGTTCAAATAATTTGACGTTGTCATGGCAGTATGTAAATAAACATGTCAATGAAAAAGTGTGATCTTATTTGAGAATGATAATAATATATATTAAATAAATAGAATACCTACGCTAAACGTATGTATCGTGTTACCGGGCGTCGGTAACATAGTGAGGTGAGTTTTCACTTCTATCGGCACTCCCGGAGTGCAACCGTTGTTGCTTGTTTTATTCAAATTGCTGGCCAGCAGTACATGCATCGTATTACCGATTTTTACTAAGTATAAACAAAACGGGTCCGGGAGTGCCGGCAGAAGTGAAAACTCAATGACTAGTGCAAAATGTCTGCAGCACTATGTATAATTGAGGTTAACGCCATCTAGCGGTATTTCGTCGCATTACTTGAAACCCCTAAGCACATCACTGTTAGTACTCGAGTTATATTATTACCAGTTAGAGGGAAACTCACTAGATGGCATTTAAATCAATAAAGAAAACCTCAATGACATTGTAAGTTTTTCGATCAGGTCACGTGTCCGTCTTACAGTCACGTGACCGTCTTACGGTCACGTCATCTGTCGCGAGTTTAACATTTTTTTCCCCACCTCAAAAAGTACACAGCGCCGCTAAAGAAGTTTTTACTTCAAAATCAATTATACCGCAAGTCGTAAGTTTTGCATTCATTTCGGAATATATGGAAAAGGTTAGAGGAGTGCATACACAGCGAAGCCCGAAACATAAAAAATGCAATTTTCAAAAAATAAATGTGCAATCATCTTCTTTTTATAAAAATAAATAATAGTTCGTTTAAGTTCTGAAATTATAAATCTGCCGCTGGAAAGAAAGAAAATAGACACACTAAAGTCTGTGCGGAAAGAGAAGAGTCTTGGATTATATGGGAACCAATACATTCTACGACTCTTCTCTTTCCGCACAGACGATACCTACATTGAAAATTGCATTTTACGCTATTAATATGTATCATGTTTTTTTACTAATAACTTTATAGCGCAGAACTCGTAGTAGGCCATTGATAATTCAGTTCATTAATAACTCTTTCACTTATAATACTTACCGTGAGGCCATACAACTTTTAGTGCTCAATTAAGGATTTTGACTCTTGGAGACCCTATACATCTCTAAGGATAATTTGATTAACTAGGTATATATTGTAATCTCTTAGTTATGATACTTGGATACATTTACACCTCTAAATAATTATACATTATAGTTTTTGTATCTTTGTGGTTTTTTTAAATACACTTACGTATTTCTTTGAAGAAATATCACTTTTGACACTCATTTGACACTGACATATCCGATCCATACCGTTTCAATATCTTATATTTGACGTATATGGCTGCAAGGTCTGTTGCTGTGATATTACACAGATGTTTGGCGGGAAATTCAAAAAATCTTCGGCTGGTCACACTTTGTGTAGTAGGAATTATAGTTTTGATACTTAACATATTTTTGATTCTCTGTGCACACGTAAGGTACCTAAGGATATAAGTTAAATATACTTTGACTTGCACTCAAAGTCAGCTAACATAATTTCTGCCACTATGTAAAGTACAGTCAACGATAAACACATATGCTTACACTTTCTCACCATATACCATTGTAACAAGGCGAAAAATGAAATGAAGTGTAAATAAGACCCAGCTCGATAATACCGTAATATTAATCCACCACCAAAAAAATTACATAAGTACTATGCCAAATATGCTAAATGCTAAGTATCAAAATATTTATAGAGCACCAACCTTCTAATTTGTTTACATTTGTTTAGGACTTGTAAACATTGCAGTTTTTCGTTATACAACGCTACACGTCGACTTCGCACATTGTCGTAATTATTTACGAGCTTAAATAATAGTTTGCGGACCTCACTCAGTATAGACATTATTAATATTATTTAAAATAAACCCCTTATAAACCGCAAACAATTTGAATGAATTACATAAAATGACAACTGACTTTTAGCTTTTTTTTTAATCATATACAATTGGTGATACAACAACGAAATATCTGTCAACAATTTGGCTAGCCAGACTCTATATTCTAGGTACCTAACACAATATAAATTCCTAGACTCCGACTGCAAGCAGGTACACGTCCTATTTAAATGTTGCTGTCTCCTCATCTAATGTGGCGCTGCGTACGTAGTATTCGGCATTAGCTGGAGATAGGCTATACACGTATATTATGTACTCGTTGCGTAAGGGCTGTTTTCACATATAGAATAGAATAGAATAGAATAGAAATATTTTTATTCGTGAGCACAAACACAAAAAAGAAAATTACACAAGCAGAGAAACTTAAAAAAGGAGAAGGTGCCACGAAATGGTCTCACCTCAGCATGTTGCTGGCGACTTCCAGCGCTGATCTTCCGTTGAGACCATCCGGTGAAACAATCACGACAGGTAACATGAATATAACAACAAAATTAATATAATACAAACAAAAGAAAATATAATAGTGCCACCAAATTGTACCTAATCGAGCTACAGTGCAAACGGACATTGAACTTCAACTTATTCACCAAATAAAATAGAAAATATTCATTTGGCGTATAAAAATGATATTGATATTGCACTTACCTCTTCATAATTGAATATAATAAGTGGTGGATTAGGTTAGGGCGGAGCAAATAAGGATACATAAGTCATAACAATCTGTAAAAAATAATTGAGAAAAAAAATCATGACACGTACAAAGAAAAACATGAATAATGTAAAATTTAATTAGGTACCACAAGAAGTGATCGGCTAGAGGTTAAAGCTACTACATTTTTAAATGTCAAAATGATTCGAGTAACATACTTATATATGATACTTCAAATACTTGAAGGACATACTTAGGTAGTATGTCAGCGGATTCCAAGTGTCTTCTCGGTTTCAGTTTTTTATTAGTAGTTAAAAAAGCACAAGTGAAAGCACAAGTGAAGTCGCTTTTACTCTATGTAGGTGTTTTTGCGAAAATTTGTTTTAGTTTGAAATAATTTATATTTCACCACACCAGCTCTTAAATTTTTTTTTGTTCTTCAAAAACTGATAACTAAGTTGTTCGGCAAAGTTATCTGATGCAAATTTGATGATTTTGAATGACAAATATTTAATAACGTTCATTTGAATTTGATTTGTAATGTTTTATACAACTTAGTATTGTCCTCGCGTTTGTGTGGTGAAATAAATTGTGTTTCACTCGGGAGCAAAAACCCACGCAACGCTAAATATTTCACTTTTCGAATCACTGGCTACGCTCGAGGTTCAATTTTGGAATCTTTCGCTTGCTCGTATATCAATATAAGCACGAGGGGTTAAACAGCAGTTTTACGAGGGGTTTGCCCTCTTGTAAAACAAATAACAATTATTTACAGACCGATCCCCTATTATAATCATTATATGATTGTATGGAGAGACACAAAAAGAAATCATCAAGACCTTAAAGCAGCCATTCTCAACGTGTGTTTCGCGGAACCCTAGAGTTCCGCGACACCCCTGCAGGGGTTCCGCAAGAATTTAGAATAATTTAGAATAATAAAATAAGCATAATTATTATGCTTATTCACAGACAAGACATCCTCTAGACTGAGCATAGTAACGCTACCCCCTCTGCCACTCATACGGTAGTTTTACTCCATCTTCGAGTCATTCCCGTGCCGTGATTGGTCCGTGTCTTTGAACGGACCAATCACGGCACGGGATTCGCTCACCTCGTCCCCCCGCACCCCCGTATTTTTGGCAGCATCGGTTTCATGAAATAATTGCTCTAAACTCAGTCTAGAGGATTCCTAGTCTATGTGCTTATTAATAAAAAAATACACTTCTAAAACTATTGTTTTATTGTAGGGTTCCATCAAGTATTTCGCTCTCCAAAAGGGTTCCGTCAAAAAAAAAATTGAGAACCGCTGCCTTAAAGGATGACTCACGCTAGACCGATCACCGATCAGCCGTCATAGAAAATGACATGTCGGACGCCTCGACCCGGGCACGGCCCGGTCTAGCGTGAGTCATCCTTAAATAAGTACCTACCTATTAACATAACAAAAAATACACAAAATTATAAAATAATAATTCCTACAAAATTAGAAAAATAAATGATTAAGTACATAAGCAAACAAAATACCTAGATTAATGTAACTACCTAGGTTTCATTTTTAAACTAACTTAGTAGGTATAATACCTAATCAATGACTGTGTCTATAGAAATAAAGTGAAATGTTGGTGAAAAAAAAATAATGTACAAACAGTAATATAGTGGCAGCTAACATATTTAAGATGAACTTAATAAAGTTATACAAGGGATAAAAATGCTTAACTTTTTGTCCACTGTGATTTTGACAAAGCGAGATTAAGCAAATATTTACGCATGCCAATTCAATTAATGGTACAAAAAGCGTTTTTAAAAATGGCTCAGAATACTTATCCTGTGTAAAAAGTCGCTGCATGAAAAATCAATTTACTGGCCAACCAAAGCTACAACATAATTTATTTACGCGGCTACATTTTCGCCATGTGCGTAAGTTCATTCTGGTTAAAACCTTGGTAACGTAATTTAATCAGTTCTGTTAGCCAAGCACAATGATATAACCCTATAAATTTACTACTTATACCTGTATACATCCCTATTCTTAATTTATTCGAATATAGGTAGAAGAAAGAAACAAATATTAAATTATTAAATTGTACAACGGGACTTAATCGCGCATCTAGGTTTTAAGATTTACCTCCGACGTTTCGAGACCGGCGTTGTCTCCGTGGTCTCGGAGAAGATTGAGTCTTCCATGTCCGTGTAAAAATCGTGAAAGTTTAAATCAGTGATAGCAGTAAATGTAGCAGTAACCCGTCGTCAGCTGCATCGTAAGTTCTTCTCTCGCAGACCATGAACCGCCCGCAATAGCCGCTGTCACACGCACAAGAGTATAGCTGTTACTAATCTTGTGCAGTGGCCAGCAGCTGCTTTGGGCTTCATTCGGATCCTCTTCGGCTTAAAGCATGCTTCGTTAACGCTCAAACAAATAAAGCTAACACAAAAAAAAACAACGGGTTGCACTCAGGGAGTGCCGGCAGAAGTGAAAACTCAATGACTATTGCAAAATGCACTATGTATAATTGAGGTTAACGCCATAAACTCACTAGATGGCATTTAAATCAATAAAGAAAAACTCAATGACATTGTAAGTTTTTCGATCAGGTCACGTGTCCGTCTTACGGTCACGTGATCTGTCACGAGTTTTAACATTTTTTCCCCACCTCAAAAAGTGCACAGCGCCGCTAAAGAAGTTTTCACTTATAAAAAAAAACAATTATACTAGGTGCGTACGGGCAACAACTTTCACGGGTAGGGTCTACTAAGTGGTAGTAGTAAATAAGTAGTTTTATTTAAATAAATAGTTTTTATCAGTTATCACAGTAGACAGTTGCCAGTACTCGCCTATGCCTAACGTTAAACTTGTAAGCGTAAGCTATGGGTAGGTAAATAAAGTACATATTAGGTATCTATCTACCTATCTAGGTCAATATCTAACCAGTGTCATTGCTGATTTGGAATTATATCCTATAGGTCAGGCTATAAATAAAAGAGAAAAAAGCATAAATATAATTAATAACAATTCATCTCGGTACGCCAATTTGGTATTGACTTGGCAAGCTACATACCTACTGTGCAAGAGTGAATAAACGTCAAATTATTATGGAAACATCACGTTTATAGTACTAGCGAGTTCTTTTTGGAATATTCCTACTCTTAAGTAATAATGAGATATCCTATCCTATCCTGTCTGTGTTAATGACTAGATTACAAAATATCTGTTTCTGTAGTTTTTATCAGGTCAGTTTTTTTGATTGGGCGCGTATGAGTCTACTGAGTCGTTAACAGAACCTGGTGGTGTCGGGTGGCGAGCGAAGCCCCGCGCTCGGAAACCCTACTACCGGCTTAACATGATGCACGCAACACTCGATACTAATGCCATTTGGAGCGAACTAAACTCAGTAGAGGACGAATTAAAAATATCCGGTTAGAAAAACGGTATCAACCTGCCAATTAGAAAATAAGTCCCTAAATGCTGCTATTGAAAAAATGTATTCTAAACGTATTTAATTAGGTACATACTTTAGTACATACGACATGTTTTGAAAAGGGTTAAGGTTTTTTAAATTTAATTTAAGAGTGAATAAAACTTCAATTAACACTCAAGTAAACAGTAATAAATTACCTTTAGGTAACCAATTAACAATATATTCTTCACAAATAAACTTTAGCGCCTTTTTATTTATTTTTAATAATTAAAGTTACTTTTGTTTTTCGTATGTTTTAACAGCAAAAAATTGAGAAAATATTTAGAAGTCTACCAACGCTCTGCTTTAATAGATTTCGCACGTCTAGCGAATCTTACCGAAATTCGCGCAACTTCATATCTAAAATATGAAGTATGTTACGCGAATCGTGGCCAAACATGATTCGTGTGCTGGTCGGGTCAATTTTGGATAAGAACCCTTGCTGATGTTGTATAAAGTTTACGGCATAGGAATTTCTACTTACAGGTATGGTTTTTAAAAGGTATGAGGATGAGTCTGGCATACAACGGCGATGTAGGTTGTAATCATTTATAAATTAATTATTTAATACATATTTTTGAGAAATATGTGTTGCAATTAGCATCTGAATAAAAATCCAAAAACATCTTACTCTTAATCGTCTAGTATACGTTTATAAAGGAGTGCGAATAGAAAATGTACCTACTGTAACGTGAATGGGTTACTGACAAAGTCAGACATTTGTAACTTTTTTTGGTGTCATTGAAATGTTACAAATTTTTGTTTTTTATTTGGACGTCGACAAATGATGTCGTCATCAGTTGACGTCAAAGTTATGTTTACACTTTTGCACTTTACTTTTTTTAATAATGATAAAAATGAAAACATCTTTAGTCGACTGTAGTTATTTTAAACTTTATTGCACATAAAAAAGTACAACAGGCGGCTTAATGCCTCTAGGCATTCTCTATCAGTCAACCATAGGGAAAAACAGAAATTCGTCAAGGTGGGTGCAGGAAGAACACAAAAAACTATAGGTATTATGACCGAAATATACCCAATTCCTACGTAAATATGAAAAATAATACCTTATTACTATGAATTCACTAAGCATATAGACAAATATATGGATAAATGTACATACTATGTTACAATTGCACTTGCGTTAAGGGTTACCTACCGACTAAATTCTGTCTGCCCTAACAGGCGGTTATAATGCTAACGTTTGAAAGCTAACTGGTTGGAGCTTGTCTGATCGTTAGAGGGAGCAAATTCCAGAGATGGGTTGCTTTGTACGGTGAAGGAAGAATAGAGAAAACCACTACCGTAAAATGGGGTGAGTAGGGTCAAAACTGAAATTCAAACCTCGATAACATTTTGTATTTACATATGAAAACTGAATGGTGTATATAATAAGTGTTCCGGACGTTTGTATTTTAGGTTTTATTTTATCTTGGGTAGTTCCATTTCATAACTTTGACGATAAAGAGGAAAACCCACCTCACCCCGTAGTGCCTCGTATTTGGGGTGAGAGGCGTTTTCATACAAAGGTGATTTTGGAAGATTGTTGGATCGATTTTTTTTTATTATGCATTACTATAGCTCCATTTTAAATTGGAATACATTATTTTTGTAGCAGTAGCCTTAAAATCCCTTCTCACCCCCTCTCAAACCTTCTCTCCCCATTCATAACCCACCTCTCCTCGCGAAACCTACTCACCCCGTTTTAGGGTATGGCGAGGAAATACCGAATGTTTAGTTAATTATTTAGTGGACGACCAATTAAGAACTATGGCACATATTTTTGAGTTAGATGTATGCAACCATATTTTTACACTTGGCTGTACCTAGAAAACATATAATTATACTTCGCGCCTCGTCCTCGAGATTAGTAACTGAAGATATATATACATGTAGTTACGCCGGTAGGTGTCACCACTCTGCACTTAGTTTGGAGTTATTTTTTAAATTTTTATTTTTTAACAAGTGGGTATGCCTAGGCCCCACCTCCTGGCCGCCAGCGCTCCGTCCCTTCATACGCTTTCTAGTGCTCGACCACTCAAGTCACTTCTTGAATTAAATAAGTTTCTTGTTCGTGGAGTCTCGCAAAATGCCGAAACGTAAACGTGTTAAGAAATACGAAGATGACATTGATCATCTACTGCATAAAGTTCGAAAATTAAAACGTAAAATACGACATAGTGAAAGTGATTCGTCACACAGTGGTTCCAATGAGGAATTTATACCACAAGAAACAGGTAAGTCTTTTTAATTTTCGCTTGTGCAAATTTTAAAACGACCAAGGTTATTAAACCTAGGTATATGTGCACTCAGATTTATCCATTGGGGATAAATCAAAGTACAAATTGCATCCGTTGGCGTTCAGTTCATTGGGGACTGATACCTAACTATGTCTGATCTATTAAAAAATAAAGCTATTGACTGTATAAAATTACAATACGAGTTCATATTTGTACATTACATACATCAATGCACTCCGATTAGCCGTTGGGGCTAAGTCGACGCATGGTATGACGGTTGGCGTACAATTCATTGGGAATTGTTACCTAACTTTAAGAAGGGATAACATGCGTTATCTGGTTCAGTTCAGATGATTAGAATATTAATAAGTAATAATATATTTGAATTTTATGAGTAAAAAATAAAGTCATAGATTTTGTAGGTACTTACTCAATTATAGTACTTAGGCAATTTACCTTAAATGTAGTCGTGAAGATGTTCTTAATTTGCTTTTAAAGAGTTTTAAATCAAGTACCTATATAAATATGAAAGCAAACTAAGTATTGCTTTTTGTTCTCAGCATCACCGGTTTTACGACCAGATGATTGGTTTCCGGAATACCCGGATTATGAACTGAACTACGTTCCATACAGTCAGAATGACCAATATAATGGCGCTGAGTATCAGGAAGATCATATTGTGGCCAATAATAGTCCTATAGAGGAACCTCAGGATTCTGATGGAAATTTGATAAAGCCTACTGAGGCTCAGCAAAGCGCTACACAGACCAACACACAGGCCGTGACAAATACAAGCGATAATGCCGTACCCGGCACGAGCTCTAACGCCATAGCCGGCACCAGCTCCAGCGCCATAGCCGGCGAAAGCGCCATAGCCATACCAGGCACAAGCACGTCCACTATTGAGCATGCCGATGATAATAAGGTCGCTGACACAATCGATTTGGACGACGATGTATTACAAATTCTGGGAGATGACCCCTCGTCGGCCACAATATATGGCAAAGAGGTACGTGCAGAAATAGCTACCCGTTTTACACATGTAGCCATAGAAGGTATAACTAAAGAAATCCGTAAAGACCTCCTTAGTAAATACCTAATACCTGCTAATTGCGTGAAAATAGGCGCGCCAAAGTTAAACCCTGAGATCAAAGCTGCCATCACGGAAAATTTTGCTAAACGAGACAAAGGCATCGAGTCCAAGCAAAAGGAAATGGCTTGTGCAATATCTTGCCTTAGCGAAATAATTACACCGCAATTAAATTCGAAAGAGAAAAATAACGACCTGTTACAAAAACTTATAGACCTCGGTCGTATTTTGTGCGATTTACAATACGCAGACAGCGTAACCAGACGGAATTTCATACTTTTCTCATTGAAAAAAGATCTCAAAGACCATCTGGCGAATACCAAGATAGACACTTGCCTATTTGGCGAAAACTTGACGGAAACGCTTAAATCAGCAAAAGCCATGATTAAATCCGGCGGAGAGATAAAAGCTCCTGTTCCTAAGCAGCCCGTAGCGCAATACAGGAGGGTGAAATCCACTGTATCGCGGCCTTTAAACCGCCGAGGCCCAGCGCCGCGCAGGCCGCCGCCGGGCCCGCCGCCGCCGGTTCCGACTCCGAGGGGTCGCGCGCCTGCTCCCCGCGCGCCGCTCCCCCAGCTACCCCCGGCGCCGCCCGCGCGCTACTACAGGCCGTCGTACGCGCACCCGGCGCACCAGCCCCCGCCGCGCCACTACTACTAGAAACAGTTAAGTACGCCGGCCGTTTATCACTATTTTATAAACAGTGGGCGCTTATTACTAATGACCGCACCATACTTTCATGGATCGCGGGCTATAAAATCAATTTCTCAAGTACTGTTGTTCAACATTCCTTGCCCTCAGTGCCAGAATATTCTGATGTAGAGAAGTCACATTTTGCAGATGCCATTAATAATCTCTTGCAAATAGGTGCTATATCCGAGTGTAATCCTTGTGACGGCCAATTTGTGTCCAGTATTTTTCTTGTGCCGAAACCGAACGGAAAAATGCGTTTTATACTTAATCTAAAACAGTTAAATAAATTTATTAAAACTGACCATTTCAAGCTCGAGGATTTGCGAACAGCTGTTAAGCTTTTAACTCCGGATTGCTTTATGGCTACGCTTGATTTGAAAGATGCGTATTTTTTAATAAAAATTCACGCGGAATCCAGAAAATATCTACGTTTTATCTATGAAAATAAAATATACGAGTTCAACGTTTTACCGTTCGGCCTCAACACGGCGCCTTATGTTTTTACAAAAATCACAAAACCTATTGTAAAACTACTACGTTCCGCAGGCCTCCTCTCTACCCTGTATCTCGATGATTGGTTACTTTTTGGTCAAAGTTACGAACAATGTCTAGAAAACATAAAATTAACAGCACAATTGTTGACTTCATTAGGTTTTATTATCAATCAAGAGAAAAGTATGCTTACGCCTATGACGTCGTGCAAATTCCTAGGAATGATTATCGACTCGCGTCGTTTGCGACTTAGCTTACCTTCTGAAAAACGAGCGCGCATAAAATCTGAGTTAGAACTGTTTTTAAAAATTAAACGTTGTAAGATTAGACAGCTAGCAAAACTCACCGGCCTACTAGTCTCAGCATGCCCGGCTATCGAGTACGGATGGTTGTATACGAAGGAACTGGAACGGTGCAAGTTCCTTAACCTACAAGGCCACGATAATTATAATCGTACAATGAGTATACCTGAGTCAATCCTACCTGACATACATTGGTGGTTAATGAATATCGATAATTCCCATAGTTGCATTCGCACAGATAATTACCGAATTCAAATATTTTCTGACGCCTCAACTACGGGGTGGGGGGCAGCCTGTGGGGGTGATACGGCAAGCGGCCAATGGTCTATTACTGAACGAGAAAATCATAACAACTATTTAGAGCTGCTTGCCGCATTTATTGCTTTAAAAATTTACGCATGTAATTTGTACAATTGCCAGATACTCCTACGACTAGATAATACTACCGCGATAGCGTACATTAACCGAATGGGTGGTATACAATACCCTCATCTTACCCAGGTTACGAGGGAGTTCTGGCAATGGTGCGAACAAAGAAAGTTGTTCGTGTTTGCATCTTATATAAGATCCCGCGATAATATCATAGCCGATTACGAATCAAGGAGATCACATCCGGATATAGAATGGGAATTAGCCGATTGGGCTTTTAATCGGATAGTGTACAATTTCGGTTTACCGTTAATTGATTTATTCGCAAGTCGTATAAATAAGAAATGCGCAAAATACATTTCCTGGCACAAAGACCCTGATGCCTATGCGGTAGACTCGTTTACCGTAGTCTGGACAGACATGTTCTTTTACGCTTTCCCACCTTTTTCGGTTGTACTGAAAGCTCTTCGGAAGATTATTTCAGATAAAGCTACGGGTATCATGGTCGTACCTTTGTGGCCAACACAACCATGGTACCCTGTCTTTCGAAGTCTCCTTGCTAGCGAAGTCATAACTTTTCAGCCATGTAGCAATGCTTTAATTTCTCATTCCAGTTCCCAACGAATACACAACTCGATTACCCTGGCTGCAGGGATATTGTGCGGGTCGCGCTATCGAGAAGAAGCCTACCACCATCCTCATTAGACATTATGATAGCTTCCCTATCACCAAACACGATAAAACAATATGATGTTTGTCTTAAAAAGTGGTGGCACTTTTGTAATAATAATTCAGTCGACGTATATGACGCATCTATTCCGACAGTAGTCTATTTTTTGACTAATCTGTTTAATGAAGGTAGTCAATATGGTACATTAAACTCCTGTAGATCGGCCTTATCTTTAGTCTTAGGTCCGACAATATCAAATGATGACAGGCTTCAGAGATTCTTTAAAGGCGTTTTTCGTCTACGACCTCCCACGCCCAAGTACAATGCAACTTGGGATACCAATCTTGTATTAAATCATTTGAGCGATTGGTTTCCTAACGATAAACCAAACCTTGAAAGGCTCTCAAACAAAACGGTTACATTGCTGGCTCTCACTACTGCTCACAGAGTCCAAACAATCTCAAAAATTAATTTTAAAAACATTGAAATAACTTCTGAATGTATATCTATTAAAATTCCAGATATTTTAAAAACATCAAGACTTGGCTGTAAACAACCCATTATATATCTACCCTTTTTCCGCGAAGACCCTTCCATATGTCCAGCGGAAGCGCTTTCTTGCTACATTAATAAAACAAAGCCCTTACGAAAATCTGACAGCCTGTTCATCGCTACTAAAAAGCCACACAAGCCAGTAGGCTCGCAAACGCTCAGCCGATGGATCAAACGCACGCTGAGCGAGTGCGGGGTCGACACGGCGGCGTTCAGCGGGCACAGCACGCGGCACGCCGCCGTGTCGCACGCGCACGCGCGAGGCGTCAGCGTCGACGCCATTCGCAACACCGCAGGGTGGAGCGGACAGTCCAATACTTTTGCAAAGTTTTACCAAAGGCCCATTTTAAATAGCGAAGACTGTCTGTCTCTGGCGCGTTCTGTATTAAATAAATAAATTATGAAAAAGATATCCAAACTTATCCCGTATCGGTTGATTGTATAAAACTGCTAAGCTTTTAGGAATATGTTTAGCACGTGCATTCGACCACGTGGTCGAATGCTGATAGCGACCCTGCGGCACCCCATCTAAAGCGGAGTCGGCACTCGTTGGTGGTTTTAGACGGTAGTCCTCCACTGGTTAGTCCGTCATCCCCCCTGGTTCCCCCGGACCAGGTGGCATGCGTAAACGCATTTCCCCAACGTAAAAAAAAAAAAAAAAAAAGGAATATGTTTAGCAAAAAAGGATACTTAACTTTTTAGGGTTAATTACCTTAATCTTATTACCTTTTTTATTACCAAAAAATTGTAGTACCTAATAGTTACAGGATGAAAATGTTGTATAATTTAATAAACAAACTTTTATATAGTCCTACAATATGTCATGTAGGCGTTTAATGTGATAATTGTATCAATTAGTATAATGACTAATTGCGACTTCAATTTCCACTTATGTGATTTACTTATTTCTCGTTTATGTAATAAATGATTGCAATATAATGGTATTAAAAGTGTTTAAGATTGACATCCTGCCTATATAGTACCTTTTCCTAGTTATAGTAACTTATCTACAAATCTGTAGAATTTTTGGGTATCACATAAATACAATGACATTTTAAAGTATAAATTGTCTAATAATTATATAAATATGTATCGTCATTGATTGATGATTTTTCGAAAAATATTACTCTCAAAGTCTACATGTATATATATCTTCAGTTACTAATCTCGAGGACGAGGCGCGAAGTATAATTAATGATTAAACGAACTTACCTGAAGTGAAGTTCTATCATAATTATACGAAGCGCCTCGTCCGAAGAGATTAGTAACATAGCTCCCTCCCACCCATCGCTTTGCTCATCCCCTTACTATCTTATATAAAATACATCAATCAATGTACTACTAAATATGAAAAATATTTCTCTCAACTTAATGAAGGGACGGAGCGCTGGCGGCCAGGAGGTGGGGCCTAGGCATACCCACTTATTAAAAAATAAAAATTTAAAAAATAACTCCAAACTAAGTGCAGAGTGGTGACACCTACCGGCGTAACTACATGTATATATATCTTCAGTTACTAATCTCTTCGGACGAGGCGCTTCGTATAATTATGATAGAACTTCACTTCAGGTAAGTTCGTTTAATCATTAATTTATTATGCTTATGTGTTTTTATTGCAATTTGGACACGTAAGAAAGGCTTTACTAGAGAGTTTTAGGTACCTATAATCTTGAATAATTTTACGGTTTAGACTCACTTGTTTCAATGTTAGTGTGTCTCACAACAGTTTAAATTCGATTACCTATAATCTCTTAGTATTTCGGTGGCAGCGTTTAAATTAAAGGAACTGGTATCTACCATATATGATTTAGTCACTACCGAATTGTAGGCCCCTTGATGACATAAACAACAATTAAAAAGGTTTAAGCACTTAGGTACATTAAGTAGGTACCTAGTTAAGTCATTGAGATTCCAAAAAAATTTTGTCATAAAACTCATAAACGTTGTCACCTAAAAAACGTGCTTAAAAAAATAATGATTATAAAGTGATTATAAACATTTATCGATGTGGGCATCGAACGGTTGTGAATTGTTTATGTAATTATGAAAGAAAAGCGTTTTAGTGTTTTTTGATAAATATTATTTCAATAAAAATCTCAACAAGATTTATTTTTGACCAATTCGTAATGTAATTTATAATTTTTATAAATATTTCGGAAAATAGTTATTTTCATAATTTTACGAATAACCAATATTTAAATAATGATTGTTTATTTTTTTAGTTTTTCTGTTAAAACATGAAAATTGACCCTATAATTAATTATAATAACAGCGATAGCTTTACAATACTCACGTGAAATGAACACAATAATTAAAATGAAACACTAGCGGACTGTCACAACTACGTGGCACATATTTAAAAAATTTCGGACGTGTATGCACGGGGCAGGTCGGGGTGCGAGTGAGCCAGGTCGAAAGCTGAGTGGGCTACGTGTAGGTACAGCCTCGTTGCTATTATGTCCTGCAAGTGACCTATTAGTTTGGACGACAAGTTACAAGCGTGAAGCGATTAGCGAGGACCTTGCTAACTTACACATACATACACATATCTACTAGCATTTTGTCGCTTGTAGCTACGTGGTAGGTACCTACATTCGGCTACGGATCGTTAAGTATGAGATTTCGTAAAAAGTAACTAATTTGCACGCACGGTTAATGTACAAAAAAATACTTTACTTTCGACGTGGTTTTAAGTCAGTCAAACCCTGTGGTTTAAAGTTCTAGATCTACATATATCTAGACTGACATATGAACATTTCATGAGTGAGAAAGTGACAGACTACACAAATGAAAAAACTTTTCAGCTTCATAACGGCAGGCGGCTACCAAAACACGAACGTTAGCGAAATGGAAAATTTGAAAACCTGTTTTCAGAAGTTAGGGTTGGTCGATTTATGAATAACTGTTACAAAAACAAATCAATTACGCAATCACTCAACACTTCCGATTTTGGTCGCACTTTTAATATTTGTCAATCTTGTACATTTATGGATTTGTTAGTCAAACAAACCACTTCGATATTGCTTGTTTTTTCTAAACTAGCTTTTTGTTTTTGTTTTCTCACAGTTTTTTGGTGATGTACCTAATCAGTTATTTGGTGCAATTGTAGTTAGTAGAGAAAGCAAAATTTCACGGCTCCGTAGCCCGACAGCCCTTGTCGAGCTACGGTGTGCTCGGCTTATTTATTTTTTGTGTGTTATACCTAATCGCTTATGACTTGGCCTGCCGTGCAGTGTTGCGCCGTTTCCGCCCCCACACGGGCCATCCTTCTAGCTCATTATACTTCGTTAATTTAGTTACAATGAGGCTCATTTAGACCAGTTACATAATTCTCTATCGATTTCAGTAGCTGCCTGCATAGGCCCGATTATTTGAAACTTGACTACGTATTACAATGACTATATATTATGTATTGTCGTGGAGTTGCCAACTGCATAGTTGGGGGATTAGATTACCTTTACAAATTCTACTTTACTTCCACTATTCGTGGCATCTCTATTGTAAATTATTAAAATGGGGAGGGGATAGGCAGTCAATTGACTTTAGAACCTTAGATATCAATCTGTGTTAATACCTAATAATAATAACATGTTTTCGAAAATTATGTTACAATTATGTAATTACCTACTGACCGTAGGTACACATATTAAGAAAACCTTTTATTTGCGCTAGTAATTGAAATGTTTTAAGTATGTGACATGCCAATAAGCCAAATCATATAAATGTATAAAAACGTCAATACACCGTCGAACCGAATGCCGACCCTGGTGCGGTTCGATAAGATAGGAAGGAAGCTAGGTATCCATAAGGGCTCATTTAGACGGTGCGAGAACTCGCATGCGAGTTTCATCATTTGATCGGTCGGCTGAATTGATGTAACCTCAATGGCCCGCAATGTAACTAAAATCGTATACGACTTCGCGCGCTATCTAAATTAGCCCTTAGTTGTTTGGGGGTATTATTGACCATATAAGGGCCCCTTGCACCATTCACTAACCTAACCTAACTAACCGGTTAAATCTGGAGTTACCATGGTTATCAGTACAATTTGACACTGGGTTAACGGTTTTACCGGTTAACCCCGGGTTAGGGGTTGGTGCAAGTGGCGCTAATAAAGGGGATCGGTTCTCAAATGTCGGAGTTCGGCGGTACCATAAAAAATACGGTCTAATTGATAGCCTCCTCCTTTTTTAAGTCAGTTAAAAATAAAATAAAAACAACAAGTTTAATATTGGTACGGCATACTAGTAAAAAATGTGTAGATACGGAATTTTCCCTTTGCGACTTGTTTGCCGACAAACATCATACAAGAATACATAAAGATTTTTTACGTTTTTGTGAATCAAATTAGTCATCATCACTATGGCTTAATTATTTTCATCATATATATATATATATATATATATATATATATATATATATATATTATTCATCATATAATTTTATTACTTTAGTTTTACTATAACATATTCAATTTTACAGCGCATTGGCGCCCCTAGCTGTAATGCTGTAAAATTATCCCTGAATAAATATCAAATATCAAAATAGCATGCGCGAGCCCACTAGCACTTGGCTATTAGGTTATCAATAGCACTCGGCTTGTTTTATAAATTACCTATAAATCTCAAGGAACAAATACGCCAATGTGATTATTTCTTCAGTGACCAAACTTTTACCCGGCAACAGCGAAATATGTGGGTTATGATTTTAGCACGTACACAGGTAAGGCTTTATAATAGGACTTGGAATGCACGACGTTAGGAAACCTTAGTAAAGAGGTCGGCGCCTCCCCCTTACAGGATTACTGACAAGCCGGCACTATGATTTAAACCACAGAACATATTAAAGAGGTTAGAACGGCTATCGCGCGCAGTTAGTATCGGAACCGGTGTCGCCGCTCGTTCCTCTCCACATTTCCACATTTCTCGCGCAACGGTAGTAAAAACTTGTGTGCCTGGTGAATGGATACGCCTCCTTTAGACAGATTTGATGTCTGGCTTCTTAATCTGAACGTTATTGTAGCGCAAAAGGCATGTTTACGTTTTTCGGTCAGCGCGGGCGAGTACTAGTATGCGAGCGTTTGCTCATAACCGGCGGCGACACGTACCCTGCTCGCATCGCCATTCTACTTGTTCTGTGATTTAAACCTACTGCGCGTGCCCACTATTCCGCGGCAGTTATGTGAAAACCTTAAAATGCAATAAGGCAATTGAAAAGTTTAAGTTGAACCTTTAAAATTCAAGACTCATAAATATGTAAAATTATTTTTTAGGGTAACATTCCATTTCTGACCGCAGCTGCACTACTATGGTACTGAACGCGTCGCTGTTACTGTCAATTTCCATAGGAAAATGAACAGTAGTGCAGCTGCGGTTGGAAATGGACTGTCACCTTTAAGTGTTAAGGGATATATATTTCCCACATACGGGACTTCAAACATGTGTTCTATTTTCGATGAGTAAGACTGATATTCGGTTGTCATTTTTGAAATGTCAGCCTGGTCATTGGTAAAGGGTTAATGCATTCATATTTCTTATAGTTCCTCTCTGTTACTTGGTCGGTCCATAAGTTCTGTCACAAAGGTTTTGACTGATAAAATGTAATACAAACCTGTTAATAAAAAAAAATGTAGAGTCAGACCGAGATAAGTCTGCAACGAGTTTGATAGCACACGCAAAGCAAAAGTGTTATTTTAAACGTCATAAATGAAATTAAAAATGATGTATAAATAACACTTCCAGTGCATGTCTAGCCATGATTTGAAAGCTTGTTTAATACTCATTAAAAGGTAGTTATATTACCTTGGCGTTGAATTAAATTTATCAATTATCTCGTGTCGTCTTAAACAATGGACATGTTCGCAACCGATAGCAACCAGCGCTATGACTACATTTTTACAAATGTTTGCGTTAGGACTTAGACCTACAATTCAATGTCTAAATAACAAGATAAGCGTATAATATGGGCACTAAGGGCAGCTCATGCCACATAATAATACATCTGCCCATTGTCTTGACTGAATCAACAATGAGCCAAAACTACTGAAATTAGAAAGTTTGGTTACCTACCTACCTACTATCTACTAGAATGGCGTAGACTACAAGGAAATAAGAGCCATAGATACTGTATTATTAAAAAATCTTTTGAAGAAGTGAAATGAATGAATTTTTTAAACCTCAATATTAGGGGCTAGGGGGGGCATTTATGTACCTAAGCTATGACCGCTTACCGCTACCGTTACCGCTTAACGTAAGCCAGAAAAAAAATAGTTGTACATAATAAGTTTGTTTTCATTAAGTTAAAAACGTTCCGTAAGTCAGGAGCCGTAGATTAGACATCGGAGCCCGAAGCCCTGCGGATGTGGCACCCGACACCGCACCGGTCGCACGCGCTGTAGTGCACGCCAAGTCAGATTGAGACTAGCGGTCTTATAGCCATTATTATTAGCGGTTTATAGCCATTTTAAACCGCCATTTTTTGATCGACCGGTCTGGCCTAGTGGGCAGTGACCCTGCCTGTGAAGCCGCGGTCCTGGGTTCGAATCCCGGTAAGGGCATTTATTTGTGTGATGAGCACAAATATTTGTTTCTGAGTCTTTGGTGTTTTCTATGTATTTATGTATTTGTATATTATATATATCGTTGTCTGAGTACCCAAAACACAAGCCTTCTTGAGCTTACTGTGGGACTTAGTCAATCTGTTTAAGAATGTCCTATAATATTTATTTATTTATTTAAACCAGTTTGACCGTAGTAGGTAAGTAAATAATTAGTTTGAGCAGTAACAGCGTGATACGTAAGTAAAACTCGTTTTGTATGACAGCGTACAAAATAATTGAACGTTTTGTCTAAAACCACAATCAATTCAGTCTAGTAAGATATAAAATATAAATATATTTTATTTTATAAATATATTTTATATCTTACTAACAAAACTACTACTACTACTACTACTACTACTACTACTACTACTACTACTACTACTACTAGCTAGTAAAACTCGTTTTGTATGACAGTGTACAAAATAATTGAACGTTTTGTCTAAAACCACAATAAATTCAGTCTAGTAAGATATAAAATATAAATATATTTTATATCTTACTAGCTTGTCAACCCCGATCTCGCTCCCATAAAGATGAATATTGACATTACATACTTGTAACACATTATGTTTTCTACTAAACTGTCTCTGTGCCAAATGCCACAAACATCTGTTTATGCGGTTATCACACTAGCGATACCTAGCAATCATAAACATCTAAAGATTACAACTTTTATACAATTTAATTTCTAATAGCACACTTTTATAATGATATATACGAACGGAGGATTAATGCTACAAAAGGCACATGCCATTTAACATTAATAGTATTTTATGCAACCGTTGTTTAAGAGAGGTCAAAAAA
This sequence comes from Cydia amplana, assembly GCF_948474715.1. Classification (NCBI taxonomy): domain Eukaryota; kingdom Metazoa; phylum Arthropoda; class Insecta; order Lepidoptera; family Tortricidae; genus Cydia; species Cydia amplana. The sequence goes on along the minus strand of NC_086071.1, from coordinate 12,212,136 downwards.
GGCGAGTGGCGTGAGTAACAATTTGAGGCGAAGCCGAAAATTGTTAATAAAGACGCCACGAGTATTTTTTGACTCAGTTAAACAACTTTGCATACAATACTTTTTCTACGACCAAACACTTACTTTGAAATAAAATTGTAAATTTAACAAATATTTTTCATTCAAGAAGTAGCAAAGAATCCAGGAGGGTACGGGCGGGAAAAGAATGAATGACTTTAAAAAAAACAAGTCTATGGTTCACTCATCTGTCAGAGATGACAGTTAAAATTAAGTTGGCAACAATGTATTTCATACAATATTTTTTAAGTGGTGATTACACGAAGTATCGTAAAAGTGCCAAAAAGATACTGCGTGTATGTACAAATACTTTTTTGGGGTATAGACTAAAGACTTGTCTTGACAACTATAAGATAGGGGTTTAAAGGTGTGTGCATGACCCTTTAAATGACAAATAAAAGTACGGGAGTAGAAAAAAAATATATTAATACCTAATTGATAGTTATTTTCGATATTAATAGTGCGAAAAATAGGAAATTCGCAACAAGTGGCGAATTTTAAAACACGACCGAAGGGAGTACCTACATTTGGCCCTTTAAATTTTCGACGTAGTTACGTAATGTGCTTATTATAGCACCGGTATCGTAATGTAGCACCAGATATAGGTACTGTAAATATGAAACGATTTAAAATATTTTGATACTTGATTTTAACTCTGATTTTAAATATTATGTTGAAATTAATTACCTCTAGTCATCTTGTAATTATTATTATATAATTAAACATGCAATTAATTACTTGGACCATAGCGGTTACACGAGTAATTTTAAATTTAACGCGTGTTTACAGACGCCGTATATAGTGGGCCGATAGAATTAATCTGTCGCGAGAACTTGGCTCGGACACTTCGTGCACGTTTGCCTTGTGGCGCGATCGACCGGCCGGCACAGTGACAGCCGCGCGGAGCGACTCGACTATGGCAGAAGTTCCGGTCAGACATACAGCATACTCTTCCGGTAGGGCCATCACAGGACGTATTAAGTTTAACATACACTTTTAGGTTTCCGTAACATTATTTTATCATGTAAACTGAAATAATCAAAGCGCTATGATGTTCGTCAAAGTTTTCTGTAATTCAATATTTAACCCCTTAAAGTGACAGTCCATTTCCAACCGCAGCTGCACTACTGTTAATTTTACCATAGAGAAAAAAATACATAGAGTGCTCACTCCATACATCAGTTCAGACTATTAATTTCAGTATCTACATCTAGCATCGAGTAGCGGAACTATCAGTACTGCTACTTGACAATAGATGTAGCACTGACCGGAAAGTCTTATCTCAACAGCATAAGACTTTCCGGGCGGTGGCGACATCTATTGTCAAGTAGCAGTACTGATAGTTCCGCTACTCGATGCTAGATGCTAATAGTCTTTTTGGTACTAAAACTGATGTATGGAGTGAGCACTCTATGTATTTTTTTCTCTATGATTTTACTATGGAAATTGACAGTAACAGCGACGCGTTCAGTACCAGTAGTGCAGCTGCGGTCAGAAATGGAATGTTACCCAGTACAGCTCGCAAAATAAATAATTGCTGGAATATCTTTAACCATCTTTGACCACCGGTCTGGCCTAATGGGTAGTGACCCTGCCTGTGAAGCTGCGGTCCTAGGTTCGAATCCCAGTTTGGGCATTTATTTGTGTGATGAGCACAGATATTTGTTCCTGAGTCATGGTTGTTTTCTATCGTTGTCTGAGTACCCACAACACAAGCCTTCTTGAGCTTACTGTGGGGCTTAGGCCCACTTGCACCATTCCACTAACCCGTGGTTAACCGGTTAATTCTGGAGTTACCATGGTTACCAGAACAATTTGACACTGAGTTATCGGTTTAACTACTTGACCCTGGGTTAGTGGGATGGTGCAAGTGGGCCTTAGTCAATTTGTGTAAAAATGTCCTATAATATTTATTTATTTTTATCTGCGTTTAGTTTTGCGCTTTTATCCTTCGATAGCAGTATAAGATCCGATTTTTAAGTTTGAGTACCGCTATAGTCCTTTCGTAAATGTTACCATATGTGAGTGTATACGGGTTATAATAAGATTTTTTAACGTGTCTCATTGAATTCATTAATATAAAACAATGCCAAGTAACCAGAAATAATCGCAGCGACGGCAACAAACGGCCACGGGCAGACGCCTTCCTCTATAAATACACCGACCTTCAGATTAAAAATAGACGCCGAACCTCCGACCGAGGTCGGGAAACTAGGCCAGCGCCTGTCCCTTTCTTCCGCATCGGGATAAACAGGAAAGACAAGGACGCGGTAGCCTGCAGCACCCGTGACGTAGCAAGTCGTTCATTGAATTTTACAGACGCTCCCTTAGGTTGGTTGGTGCATTGAGGTTTATTTTACGATTTGCTATTTTTGGTAAGGATTAATTTTAACATTATTTGATAATACGTTTATAACTCACATTTATAGTAATATAATATTAGAATAAAAGCGTGTTGATTTCGGATTTAAAAGTAACACTCTGTATTCTGTATTTTAATTATTCCTAAAATTATTTTTAAGGAGTTTAGGGTGTTGTAGTTAAATATCGGCCTCGCTTGCAGAGATTTCACGGCTTCTGTAAACTTTAACCTACAGAATCTAGGTTTGAACGCTACTATGACGTCAAGCGGGTGTGGCATGAACGCGTGACGTCACGGGAGAGCGCTGACGTCAAGCCGGGCCCCTCCACCCTCCTTCGGCATACGAATTGTTCCCGTTCTATGGATACTGTTTCTTTGTGGTATTATCCGATTATACGATATTATCTATCAATTCAAGTGTTCATAGTTTTAGGTTAGTGTTTAGGTAAAAATGTTAATTTACTTTAGTAATCAATAACATAGAGCGCTAGAAATATAGCCATTAACTTTATCGTCCTTTTAGAGCTATAACTAGGTACCTATCACACTAGGATATTTCGAATTAACAACGTTATACTACGCTATACAGTTGTACTAACCTCAATAGATTCAAATTACTTTAAACTACAGAAGTCATACACAAGACAAAATGGTGCGATACACCCAACTTCTTGTACCCATAATGTGATAATAACTAAGAAAAAGGTACCTTGAGATAAAAAAAATAACTTAATAAGTAAAGACTGGTCCCCTTATTTTATAAGACTTGACAAGCCTTATCATTAGTTAATTTATGTTTTATCCCTTTCTTACAAATACATAAGTCGAAATGACAGATGACAAACGATTAATATCTAATTGAGTCTTGTAGCGCGTTAATTGAATAACGCCATAAGAGCATGTAGTTATGTACAGTTTACAATATTGCAAATTACTTATATTATGTTGAAATGCATAATATCTACTGGTTATTACTTAACATCTTGACAACAACTTAGGTATATCTGTGTAATCTAATCTAATCATGACAATTAAATTTCGATTATTTAAGCCTCTAAATTTGTAAACTGTATGTGTCACTTTTATTTCAAAGGCATTCTTAAGTTTTTTACCTTTCACTTTTTTTCATAAATTACTTAGCCCTATCAAGTTTAATAATGAGTAGTTATCGTTATTTCTATTCAACTAATATTATAAAACAAGAAATATAATAATTTTCTTCACTTTTTCTGTATAGTTTGGCAATATCCTAGTTATTTTACATACAGGTATGATGTATTTTGCTACTTAAGGCTCTTACGAGGAAGAAAATTGTATAATAGGTTGCTCAATGATGCTGGCTGCGTACGTGATGCGCGTCACAAGTTTGTGAACGGTGTCGTTGCGGTATTTCGCATATTTTTATAAATTTTGAGGAAGTTTTTTAAATCTTTATACACCTATTACATAAAATACTACAAATACACAGTACCATTTTAGTAAATAATATGACACAATGAAAGAAACAATGTTTTGCCATTGTTCGTGGATATTACTATTATACGGCTCCGTAGGTAGGCAAGAAACAAAAATTTTGTACACAAGTGTGTTTTGTAAGCCATTGCTTAATAGTTGAACCTGGGAACTTCTTTAAATTTGCGTGAAGATTTTTTTTAAATGAATTAGTTAAAAGTTTTGGAAATAAAAAGTAGTCTGTAAAAATAGTAGCAGGTAAATGTGTGTAAAATTATTATTATATCAACAGTTTAATGAATATTTATTGGAAACATAAAATCCATTACCATCATTGTTTTGACCTACACTAAAATCTTACAAATTAATATTAATTATTAATTTCGGATAGTTTTATAATAATAAAATAAGGCGGCACCCTAGGTTAGGTTTTTTATAATATGTTTATAAGTATTTTGTATTGTTTTTGTAAGTGTTTTTGTATTTTATTTTTATATCCATATTATAAATAACCTAATCTGAGAAATTAAATGAATAAAGGAAATAAAATAAATATTATAGGATATTTTTACACAAATTGACTAAGCCCCACAGTAAGCTTAAGAAGGCTTGTGTTGTGAGTACTCAGAGAACGATATAAATAATATACAAATACTTAAATACATAGAAAACAACCATGACTCAGGAACAAATATCTGTGCTCATCACACAAATAAATGCCCTTACCGGGATTCGAACCCGGGACCATCGGCTTCACAGGCAGGGTTACTACCCAATAGGCCAGAATAGGCTACTTTACGCTAGAAGACGTGATACAATTTGCGATTCGACTGTTTTAGTTTTAACTTGCCTTTTTTTGTTCCGAAATATTGACTCTTAATTAAAGTTTGCTTTCATTCGACAGTTAAACTATTTCTATACCTAGTTCAAGATGTAGGTATTTCATTGTTCAGCAAGTGAAACTTATTGACTACCTAGAAGATTTTGCACAGTTTGTTCAGAATTATGTACCTAATTAATACAAGAGGTAACTAACTTCAATTATATTTTGTTCAATGATGTAAAGGTGATTAAGATTCGGTGATTTAATTTACTTACTCATGCCCCTATTGTTGTCATTTATATCAGATAGAGTCTATTCTAAGCATGATCGAGTAATTAAAGAACTTATGTACATAAGTGTTGCAAAGATATGCTGAATTTCTTGTACGGTTGTATGTTTGTAGTTTTTTCGTATCCTATATATACATGTACAAAATCTTTTGTTATGCATGATCCAATAAATAGTTTTCCGTTTTCACTATTTACTACTACTGCCATGCCATTCCAGTTTCGAACATGCAGTAGATTGAAAGAAAGAATAATGTGCTTAGTTAGACCATTAAATACTACTTAATATTATATAATAATATTTTTGAAGTGAAAACTTCTTTAGCGGCGCTGTGCACTTTTTGTGATGGGGAAAAAATGTTAAACTCGCGAGAGCGTAAGACGTAAGACGTGAGATGTCGTTGAGTTTTCACTTCTGTCAGCACTCCCGGAGTGCAACCCGTTGTTTTTAATTCCAAAATCTATCTTATCACAAATTACCTAGCGCATAAACTGTTATAGAATAGTCAAGTTAAGCATAGTTCGCTTACGCAAATTTTATTACTTACTCCGAATATTATTTGTACACACATTAAGTTGATCCACCAATCGTTTTTAGGGATTGATGCATTAATGAATTGGCAGGATTTGTTTTGATTAAAACAGTATTATTTATAGGCTCTGTTATGCGAAGTAACCTAACCTAACTTACTGGACTGTTACACTCACTACTGGTTTTGAGCTGAGTTCGCAGTAACCCTGAACTAGTTATACCTACCCTTAAACAGTGAGTATTGTCTTTTTATTTTGACTTATATGATTCTTAATAATCTTCGTTCGGAGTATATGTACCCTATAGGATAATATTATGCCACATACATTTATACTAATCAAGTTTATTCACAAAGACAATAGGCCTCGGCAACAGTATGTAGATTTATTTTGAGACAAAGATTTTTGATTTTTAGCCAATTTAATTAAGGTTTTTGCTACCTTATCATTCGTTGAAAACCAAGAACCTATGCCAAGTCTGTTATGCAAGTTGTTATGGAAAATATTTTTATACAATTTATTGTACATAGCACAAATTGTGACGAGCGACGACAAATTAAGATAAAGAGTTAATTAATAAAGTATTCGGATTTCAATGAAAAATTATTGGATTTATCTTAATAATTTTAAAAATGCTATACAACCACTATTTTTTTTGCATTGTATCTGTTTGATTATCGTTCACAGTGAATAATTGGTAATTTATATGTAAGTTATAATGAGAATAAGCCACGTTTAATAGGTATTTTATTCTTAAGGAAAGTTAAACCTACATATGTACAAATTATACAAGTATACAAGTTTGACTGACCTAATTTTTACTTTGGGCAGTATGAAATAAATTGACAGTATGATAAAAAAAAGTTATATTTTTTAGCAAATAGTTAGCATTTCAGCGATCACTAAGGTAACTACATTCTCTAAATATTTTATCAAAACCTAAAATCATGTGGTTAATTTTTAGTTGTGTAATTCGTGTTTTAGTATCGTGAACTTAGCATTTATTTATAGAAATTTGGCGAGGATGGCCGCGTGGGCGAGTCTACGGAGCTACGAGCCAGACGGCGCGTAGGCGACCTACGGCGTAGCGTGGCCCGTAGCTCTCAACACGTGCTAGTTGTAGCTTTTAACTTAGTGCTTGCTTATAATGCTTATGGCTTAGCTTTTTTATGGCAGTTTGCGACATGACACTTATATAAGTAAGTACAAAAATGTCAGGAAAAATATGCTCATTTAAATTCTTAATTAAAGATTTGATTTAAGTTTAAAACTTTGTGATATGTTTGCAATGTCACAAACTGTCAAAAATAATATGGAATTGCGCTTAAGCGCTCTTGACTTACCCCTTGTCAGTCAGCTGATCCTCTATACCAACATGCCAATATCACATACGATCCAACTTACATAATTTTTGGCAACTATCTTTATACACCCTTACGATGCATCCGCGTAGGCGGGCGTTAGGCGACTGCTACATCCAGCGCAACGAATTTCCCTTCAGCAGTTAGGCTTGAATGGGTCCGCGCTACCATTGGTCGGCGCGGCGTGACGTCATTACGAAAATCACAATGGTGTGGCCTCGTTGGTACAGGCGCGGGTGTGTGCGTGCGGGGCATGAATGGGTCGCAGCCTGCCGCGCCCGCGCCGCGCCTCCCGATGACGTCACGGCTCAGCCTCTACATTATGCAACGGACATCTCGCGCCTATGATAACTTTTCTGTACCTGGCTGACTGTGTTCGCGGACGCGAATAAAGTTATGCTTCGGGTTTGCTTGTTTCAAAATATATGGTCAAGGATTTTTGATTATTGCTGTTACTCCAGGATAGTAATTTAGTGTTTATTACATCAAAATAAAATACGTTCGTTCAACAATGGAGTCCGTATTATTTTTACTCTTTTTTTACTGATATATATATAATAGATATTGTCTAAAACACACGCAGATATACCGGGTGGGGCCTACAACACGAGCAAATAAATCAAATATAGATTTTACTCCTCAAACGGTAACACTTTTGTTCAATAACTTGAAAAATTATGAACTTACTTAAATATGTTATCTTCAACGTACGCCATCTTCATTGTAATTGACGTTGCTTGTCACGATTTAAACATAACACAATTTTCAATACCTTACATTACGTCTTAGAATGAACTTAGATGTAATTATTTTTGAAAAGATGTGTCCCGCCGAGTTTGTTGCCGGTCCCATATTGGGATACCCTCCTCCAATTGAGGGGGGATTTGAATCTTCTCGGGGCAGAGGTGTAGGGTTGGAGCCGGTCTACCTAGCTTTATTTGACGTTCATAAGCGCATTGTAATTATGCCTACTTGAATAAACTATCTTTTATCTTATCTTTATCTTTAACTTTAAAGGGTGCTAAAAATCAAAATATACAAGTTTTTTTAAGTCGCTGTACAAATGTTAGTCAGATTGACGTACCTACACATACCTATGTACTAATAGGTACCTATAGCCTACACCGTTTAAGTTTTTGCTCCTGTTACAGGCCACACTGCTCTCACTTAACACTCGGGACAAATTTATACGTATTTATTATTTATAATTTTAGCAGCGATCTGGCTTACGATAGGTATTTTTAGCTTCCTCAACTTATACATGAAAAACAAAAATTAACCCCACAAATCAACCAAGTTTTAAAGAATGTGTGTAAGGATGCGAGCTCCACGCGGTATTCGTTTGCCTTTCATACTACAGATACCGATAAACATGTAATATACATACGTGTCCGGGCCGGGACACAACATGAGACTGAGGACTATCGGTGGCCATATAATGACGTAATGCCGTACCAATAATAGAAAAGTTTTGAATTAATATGTATTGTTGTAAATGTGAAACATTTGAATCTGTTACTCGGACACGTAATTAAGTACTTGTCTGAGAGTAAGACTGTCGGCCCGATTCGAACAATGCTTATAAGAAGTCACAGCGGTACGGCTTACTTCTTATAAGCATAATTCGAATTGGGCCGAAAGACCCGCCGCAAGACAAGACAAAGAGCTCTGCCTACCGTTGTTTAAAGCATTTCGTCGACCGTCATAAGTATTTTCGAACTAATAGCTTCGGTTTGTATAGGTAGGATAGATATATATTATGTTAGCTATAGCTTTTGCTCCACTACTTAGGAATTGGTCTATCAGACTAATTCGAACGAACACTGATATCAGAATGACATCTATTCAGTTATCGTGCATTTCACTCGTACTTGTTCGTACGTGTATTGGCGCGGGCGACACACGATACCTAAATAACATGATTCAAATATCATTCTGATGACATGCCCTCCCAAAGAGCAGATAAGTAAAAATAGGGTCTCTATTTTTTCCTAAATAGTTTTAAGTCATAATGTATTGTTTGCCCGCAATTACGTTAGTCTTAATTTATTTGGTTCAGAAACGCGTCACTTTTTAGGATTGCCATAAAACAAACCTAACCTAACCCATCTATAGGATAACCTGACGATAATCCTGAAAAGTTAACGGTTTCAGTTTTATGAACAATGATAATATGACAAACAATACATTATGACTTAAAAGTTTATGGGAAACAAAGGGATCCCGTAAAAATAGGATGGACAAAAGCGTCCGTCTTCAGTGTTTTAGCTTTCTACATGATGATTTTCAAACATTATAATAATAATAATAATCAGCTTGTGGCGAGCTGTTGGGGAGTAACGACCCCACGGACCCGAGTGCTCCAGAGAGTCGGTCAGGGTCTCCGTCTCCGGCGTGTCTTCGTCGGTTGGAGTGGAACCCCAAGGGGACCCGCAGGACTCTCGGCTCTGGCTTGCCTTAATTGGCCGTCCAGAGAGGAGTCGTTAGAGCTATATGCTCCAGGGGTGGAAGTGAAATTTGCGTAAGCGCGAGTTGGCACAGTGGCTGTTTACAGTCACTGGGTAGAAAGCGGTGTACACCTCTCGACACCCCTGAGCCGCTCACACCGATGTTGCTCCTGGTCGTCTTCGCGACGGCAGTTTCAGGGGCCCATCTAGTGCGCGGCAAGTCACCACCTGCCTCGATAACTTGTGTAAACCTTGTTATGGCAGGTGTCCGTACGTCTTTGCAATAGCCCAGTCTCATAGTCCACCCAAACTTCAATCCATAGACCGGTATTCTGTTCACTTTTTTTCTACAATAGTCCCAATGCCTGCTGAGACCGGTTCATGGGTGTCTATTGTTGCACCTGTAAACGGGTCCCAGCAGGCGTTCTACATGACATTAAAGCTCTCCAAAGGGCCTCTACGTGTTGGATCTATATCCCCACGCAAGCCTATCAAAAGACCGGGATTTATAGGCCCGTGATCCCAAAAAAGGAGATACAAATAATAATAAAAGACGTTTATTCAAAGAGTTTGAACATAGGTACATAATAAAAGTACACAATAATGCTTACAAACTAATTGAAAGGGAAGGTGGCTCAGCTAATGTCTGTGCCAAAAGACTACGGGGCATAGCGGCCCTAAAGACTTCCAGCAACGGACGCTGTTATTCTGCCACCGCCGTATTTATATCTAGCTAAGGACAGTAGAAACATTTACACTATTACACATAGGACAGGATAGCAAAACCGAACAATGCGCAGTGGATAAAAAAGTGCTAACTTAATTAAAATTAAATATCTATAAGGTCACTCAACCAAAAGTGTACGTTAATTCCTTTTGGAGGTCCAGTAAATAAGCCTTGCAACGTAGTTTGAAAACCGCCAGGGACTTACTGTTAGCTACTGGTGGCGGCAAATTGTTCCAGCATTTAGACGCAGCATAGCGAAAACTGCCTCTAAATGACTGAAGCCGGAGCAGTGGAAGGGAGATACGCTCTTGTTGCTCACGCAAACCTTTCAACTTTCGGTTAGGTTTCCATTCGAGTTTACGCGCGAGATAGGGTGGAATGCCAGATTGTTTAAGCGTAAATACCATTGCCGCGAGCTTTAGTATTCGTCTGTGCGACATATTAAGTTTACCCGCTTTATTAAGGTAAGGGCTAATATGTGAGCGGCGAGGGATATTTTGACAGAAACGCACGCATGAATTTTGCACTCGTTGAATCGCTCGTTCTGTTCTTTTTCTTATGCAAGGCCCATATACAATGTCTCCATAATCTAGTTGGGATAAAACTAGCGCATCTGACAAGCGTTCGCGAATGTTTTGTGTTAAGTAGGGTCTAAGCTTATACAATGATTTTAGTGCACCATAGCATTTTGGTATTTTAGAATTTATATGAGCTTCAAATCGAAGCGACTCCTCCATTACGATGCCTAAATTTTTAACTTTGCTCTCTTCTGATATAGGCAGTCCTGATATACGCAAGTCGATTTCAAGGCCACGTACTTTAGCAATCTGTTTTTTCGTTCCCAAAATAATGAAGACAGATTTTTTTGGGTTAATGATGAGACCATTGTCATTGGACCAACCTGCTACAGCTTCTAAATCGGTATTAATTTGTGATATTGCAAGTGCGACGTCAGTTTTAGTGGGTCGTATATGTTTCATTAGCTGGGTGTCATCTGCATACATGTGGTACGAACAATTTCTGATGACCTCGGGAAGGCTCGAAGTGTACAGACTGTATAAAGTCGGACCCAATATTGACCCTTGGATTACTCCTCTGTTAAGCATACGGGGTGATGAGCGAGCAATTTTACCTTCGTCGTTTGGGCATTCAACTATTTGTTTTCTATCTGAGAAATAGGAACAGAACCATCTACAAAGCGACTCAGAAAATCCGTAGGTCTTCATTCTGTTAAGGAGCACGGGAATCAATATACTATCAAATGCGCGGCTAAAGTCTAACAAGACAAGAATTGTCACAAGCCCATCATTAGAAGCCTTAAGTGTCTCATCCACCAAATGCGCAATAGCTGTTGTAGTGCTATGATGTTTGCGAAATCCTGATTGAGCTTCAGGCAATATATTGTTTTTCTCCAAGTGCGTTCGTACCTGCTCGTTCACCACTTTCTCTTGAATCTTGGCGAGGACTGACAAAATGCTAATCGGGCGAAGGTCACTGAAGGTTTGTGGAGATGTATTTTTGGGAATCGGTTTGACAATAGAAGTTTTCCAGGCCGTCGGGAATCTACCAGATAACATTGAGGTATTTATGATGGTGGTAATAGCATCAAGTGAGTACGGCAAGGTCAGCTTAATCATTATTATAGAAACACCGTCACTGCCTATAGCCCTCGAGCTGATGGAATTAATTATACGATTTACTTTATCTACAGACACGCTTTGCAAATTACATGTTTCGTAGTGTGTGTTGCCGTTCATAGAATGTGTTATAGAGTCAATCGAGTTTAGCTGCAGTGTTGGAGGCACGGAGTCTATGAAAAAGTTGTTCACTAGGTCGGGTGCACGCAAGTGATGCGGTATTTCGTCTCTCGTTTGTCTACCTAAAATGTTGTTTACCTCATTCCACATTTGTTTAGGGTTGTGAATATTCAAATTTACTTTCTTTGTCATGTATGCAGTTTTTTCTCTACGCCTTGCCGTAGTCACCAGATTGCGAAGTGATTGGTAAGTTTTCTTTTTTTCCGGGCAGTTTGATTTCCTAGCTTTCTGTTCTGCCTTGTTCCGCTCCTTCATCATAATTCTTATTACATCTGTAATCCAGGGTGAGGGCGGATCTTTGAACGTTCTTGTAGTTACCGGCGCAAAGTGGTCAAATAAGCCCAGAATAAGTGTATTAAACCGGTATACCATCATGTCGTTATGCAAATCTACGGCATGAAAACACTCATAAAACAAGTACGGCAGCTCGTTTTACTGATTAACAATTACTTAACACGTACACTAAGGTACACAGAAGTTGCAATATGTTTTAAAATTCGCTGAAGTTCTGAAATTTTGAGCGTGGTAATAAACACGACCGAAAGTTACAGTATTAACATATACTAATCTATGACCGAAAGTGGGTTTGAAAATAAAATTGTTAATAATAATAAAACGCTTAGGCGGGTTTACACCAAGCAACAATATTACCTTCCTGGGATTAGTTGCCAAGCGGACCCCAGGCTCCCATGAGCCCTGGCAAAATGCCGGGACAATGGGATGATTTGTTTGTATAAAATAACATTAAAAACCTTATTTATTCTTTGGTAAGTTTTCATACCTTTACTTCTCAGAGCAAAAGTGACAAAATATTAGTAAAAATTAGTCGTTGAATAAAAACAGAAAAGTAAGTTATACATTCAGTAATAATTGACACGGTCTTCTGTAAAATGCATAATAACGAAAAGAAACCCTGTTCGTTACTGCAAAAAAGTAATACATATAATATCTATAGGTACCTACGTCAAACGGTCTCTGAGAAAAACGCATTTAACTAATTTGCAAGACCGAAGTGATCCCATAAGTGTTCCGTGAACAAAGTTTTGTACGGAACACTAAAAATAATCGAAATCGAAACATTTCAACATTCTTTTTTCCAATACTTACTTAATTGTAAATCATCGCTCGTGAAGACAAAGAGACCTATTCTTCTAGGAATGTAATAGAAAACCTTTCATTAAATTTCTTTTAATTTTCAGGTTGCAGGGGCGCAACAAGGAACAATGAAATGTTATATCCAATAAGGACTGAAGCATTTTATATGTACTATTTATGTTTACCTATAGCTTCATTCTCTTTCATACCTATGAGGCGTGATGGCAATATTAAAAATATATATAAAATCCGAACTCGTACTAGTAAAATCTTTATTGTACAAAAAGAAACAGATAATAAAAATATTTTACAATTAGGATCAGTTAAGTAAGTACGAAGGCGAACTTATCCCTTTCAGGGATCTCTTTGAGTTAACATTACTTATGTTAAGAGCTTAATTTGTCGTATTTTTAAGACATGTTAAGAGGTACGAAGGTTGTACTCGTAAGGGCGAAAAGTAGACAAATTATTGTCTACTTTTATGTTTTTTTGTTTGTTTTTTGTTTTTTTTTTGTTATGCATTAGCATTAAATTGACCTTCGAACTTTAAGAATGCAAGTAGGAGCGCGGATGCGTCCGGTCGTTGCCCTCCCCGCGCCCCGCGCACCGCGCCATGACCCGGTCATGCCGCAACAAGTGCCGGTGTATCGACTCTGCTCGTTTGACATTTAGGCGCTGAGGCTGCGTGCGATTTTGGTTTCTTAAGGGCCCACTGATTACCAGTCCGCCGGGCGATATCGTCCTGTCAGTTGTTCGGAAATGTATTCAGTATATTTATTGCATCTTCATGTTGTTTTTTACAAGGTGTTAAGGTATTTCATTTCTGGATCAAACATGAACCCTGTTAGGGCATAGCAATCTTATAACTATATCTTATATCTAATAATTTACATGATACTACTATTCTTGAATAAAATAAAAAAATAAATTAACATATAACATTAAAATTTGGTGCAAATAATATTAATTTGATTAAAAGTTTAATAAGTAATTACAAAAATGTATAAATATAAAAGTCTAATTGTGAAATATGCGTCAAAATATTGACTTACAATATTTAATATAGTTCATGAAAAACATTCAAATTAATTAGAATTATACATTTAGATTATAGTGTTCATTAAACTAGGTATGAAAGTAAAACAAAACGAATTTTCAGTTTTCCGAGAAAAATTCTGCAGTGGAATAGATGTTCTTTTGTATTAAATATGTTTTTAACTGGGTTTTAAATTTGGGTAGACTAGTTTCATTTTTTAGGTTAGCTGGTAAATTATTATAAACTTTGACGCACATTGCAAACGGGCCGTTATGTACCATTTGTAACTTTGAGGTTGGTCTTTCCAATTTATTTCGTGGACGTAAGTTTTCTGGTCGCGAATGTTGCGGAAATAAATGCATATTTCCTTTAACAAACATGCTCGCCTCTAAGATATAAATTGATGGCAGAGTTAGAATTCCTAGTTCTATAAAACATTCCTTACAGCTATCTCCCATGCCTATATTACAAATTATTCTAACGCACCGCTTTTGTAACCTAAACAGAAATGTCACCTTTTGTGTTTCACTGACAGCCCTAAATCGTCCAGCGGACTGGTAATCAGTGGGCCCTTTAGTGTGGCTGCACCAACATCCGAAGGCTGTAAAAAAAACTTCAGGCGCCGTCCGCCACCACCAGCTTGGGATCCTGTAGTCCATCTGATAAAGGAACAAGCGAGACATCGAGTGTGAGACCTTTGTGTTGGATGATGTTGGACATTCTTAGTGTAGTAGAGTTGGTTTTCAATTCCAAATAAATTCAAATGTATTTTTAATTTAATGCATGTTAATTATAAGTAAGATGTACTGTTTTGAAAAGATGTGTCCCGCCGAGTTTCTTGCTGGACTCATATTGGGATACCCTCCTACAATTTAGGAGGGAATTAAATCTTCTCGGGTCAGAGGTGTAGGGTTAGAGCCGACGTAGCTTTATCGCGTACCTTTATCATTACTTGAAAATAGTTGTAATGTAGAACTAGCCTTATGGTGATGATGGCTAATTATTTTGTAAGTGGGTAGTTTTGCACACTGTAGTTTTGGCCTTAGTCACCCGTTGACCACGAACGCTGTAAAGGGTTCGAAACGTCGGGATTTAGTATAAATTCAATATACGCGATATAATCCGTTTTAATGGTTTTATTTCATGAGTAACTATAGCGGTAACCGAAGACAAATATTGTTTGCATTTATTTTTCTTCATATTATTGAGAGAAGCACTACCTCATGCCTCAGCCTGAGCGGAAACAGGCATTTTATAACTCGGTAAGCCTCGTCCTGGCAGCTATCTCGTCAGAAAATGCTTCAGTCCCGTGGCAATAAGTACCTAATGCTTGTTGTTTTCGGTAATGCATATTGTATTGTTTATGTTTATACTGCCTTTATTTATTTTTCGTCTTAAGTTAGGTTATTTATAATATGAATATAAAAACACTTACAAAACAATAAAAAATACATATAAACACATTATATGTATTTCATATTGTTTTGTAATTGTTTTTATATCATGTTTATACGTATTGTTATTTTATTGGCATTGCAACTTTTGTTAAGTAAATACGTATGCCTACTCGTAGAAACCTCTTTTGAATAAAATAAATTAAGTTACCACTACAAAAATCTCATTAAAGTTGGTACCCGTTGCTTGAAGCAATTTTCTAGCATAGCTCGGACCTGAGAATTTGTTTAATTTGTTTTTCTACGGAGACTGTGATTCAAAGAAAGTTATTAACCGACCTCTAAAGGAGGAGTTTTCTTGCTTTGGGTTATTACGTCTTTATGCTCTCCGATTTTAATAAAATGAGACTGATTAAAGTTTGATTGAGTTTAAATTTTATTGGAGTTTTCCCTTGTGTCCGCATCCGCAGTTTGCCCAGTCACCCGTAACATCGAGCGCAACTACCAAATATTTGGTCAGCGGGTATTTTAGGCTGCGCCCGCCCTAGGCCATTGCGCACCGGTGCTTATCGCAACTACGCGCTATAAGCTGATTATTGCCTATAGCTCTATAAACCAGCTCGTGTGATTGAACACCGAAAAAAATATTTTTCTACAATACTACCAGAACGTACAGTAGTTAAAAATATAGTTATACCTACTAAAATCCGGTACTAATAACAAAAAATGTTGTATCGTGTAAAACTTGCTTTTTAAACATCACTGTTTAGTTCTAGTTAAATGCAATTTAGTACTGCTTACAATTTCGTTGTATATGTAAAGATGCAAGTGTTGTAAATATTAAACGTATGTGTCGTTTAATATATGCATCGTAACACTAACTATTGATATGTAAAAATAAAGATACGAGTGTACACGTTACAAGTTATTTTGTTATGGTTACTATACTGCATTGTATTCTGAACGAATCAAACAGTCGCGCCAACACCACGGTGTTGCGCGGGTGGCGGGGGACGGGGAAAGGAATTGCGCAACAGCCATTGCGCCAGCGTTGTGTGTCGTGTCGGTCGATGTTTTTGTTTTTATTTACGTACGTGATCCTGTCTTTTATGGTAAACTGCTGTAACTTGCTAGTATAAGTGTGGTTATTGTCTATTTTGTACCTACTAAACATAAAATTTGTGAACATGGACGAAGACGTAAGAAATCTCCTAATAACGTGGAGCCTCGAGGAGTATACGGAAATTTTCAAAAGTAAGTAAAAAGCTGATGTTATGGCCGAAATTAAATATCGCCTGTATTCATTATTAATAAATAATTATGAATGCTTTGTATAAATAACTTAGTTTGTGTTTGATACCTACATAATTATTTCGCGTGACGACATATTTACTGTAACAAAATGGCGTCCTTTGATGGCTATGCATTTTATCCATGTCATTTATCGACGGCAGTGATATTATAACTCATGTATTCATAAAATAAGTAGCTTGAGCAGTTCTTTTGTCTTCTCTAACTAGGTTGTTTAACAATTAACCAAACAACAAGTACTTATCTCAAAAAAGTGACCTCTATAGAACATATTTACTTATTTCCGGCCGATTTCGAGCCCAATTATATGAATGAGCAACATAAAGGCTCCGTCACACAGGCGCGTTTTGCAAGCGGGGCGCGATGAGAGCGGCGCGCGCGGCGCCAGCGCCGCACCCGCGTCCCACCCGCATCGCGCCTTGAGGACGCCGGCAGGCGTGTGTGTGTGACTGCGCGGGCGTGATCAAAGCGGGGGAAGCGCGCGGCGCGCCGGCGGGGCGCTGCGCCACGCGCACGCTCGCGTCGCGCCCCGCTCACACCCCGCCAGCAAAACGCGCCTGTGTGACGGAGCCTTAAGTACGCGAATTTCTAATATCATAAAAAAATAAAATTCACGTCCTTCTACCAACAAAACTTGTTTGCGACTGTATACATAGACTGTATATATAGACTCTATGTATGTTTTATGAACGTGTTATTACTTACTCTTCTAATTTCAAAGCTTAAAATCATGTGAATAATATTGGTACATTAGGTACCTACATACTGATACATACTTACCTCGCAATTGCATCCGCAAAACCGGAGCAGTTGCACATTATATAGGGTTGACGCATATATACGTATTTACTAAGTCAAATACAAAAACTATGTTTTAAATTAATTATTAAAGATCTGTTTGCGTGTGATTAAGCTAAATAAGATATTTACATCCTTATGCTATTCCCACATCATTACGTTATAAGTTATAAGCAGGTAATCATTATTTTGAACTTAAAATTAAGAGTAAACAAATTGCGATCAAATAAACAAAAATTTAAAGAAGTCATTTAATAATTTACTTTCCAGAGACACAAATTTAACTTTAAAATTTAAAAAATAGTGGCTATGTTATCATGAGTCATGATGATGATTCATGACATATGAACGCTAACCTTTACATTCAACTGTCATTTGCTACGGTTTTGCGAACTCGATTGCGAGGTATAAATCGACAATGTCACTACTTAGGCTAGGGCTGCATTATCGAAATTGGAAGGTTCGGGGTTGCATCTCTTTTAACAGTGCGAAAACACATGTAAAACATACCTTTTTTGACTTTATGTGCAGTTACTGTTTTTATTTCAGAAAACAAAATATCTGTAGACAGTCTGAATTTACTGGATGACAGCATGATACAGGAATTGTTTCCGACTAATGGTGACAGAGCCATATTTAAAAAGAATTTTGAAAATTGGAAATCAATTGCTCTTGGACAGGTGAGCTAACTTAATACCTTTATTAAAACATAAAAAACATACTATAGTTACCTAAAATGTTAGCAATATTTTACTTTAAATTCTGCTGCCATCAACTAGAGGGTTTCTGTAGCTCAGATCACAGAGGTGCGGGTTCGAGTCTCGCCAAAGGCACAATTTTTTCTACTTGTCATTACTTCTAAAATTTTTTGTTGTAATGTACCTGTATTATTTTTAATTAGAAATGTATATTTCATCTAACTAGAAATATGGCCAACACACACATCAGTTAATCATGCTATTACTTCTTTTAAATATGATGCTGATGATGAGAGCGGTGGTGGCCGAGTGGATATGACGCCTGACTTTCAAGATGTGTTAAGGGAAAACTATATGATTGCTTGCAAAATAGAAAAAGGGAGTATCGTATTGCCGAGAGAAAAATGTCACATACAAGTACTCGAGCATCTTCTACCACTGAAACTAATGAAGAGACTGAACTACTATCAGGTAAAATCAACTTTATAAACTCAAAAATGTTTTCTTCAATAGGCTTCGAGGGCACTTTTACATGTCAGGCTTAAATATTATAATGATATGACAGAGTAACATGAAAGTATATACATACATTGTAACATTTTTAATACCTACACTGTTGTATACTTAACAGCCAATTAAAATATTAAATTACAATTATTAGTATTACAGAGATGTATATTTCAATATTGTTTACTTTTTTGTCAACTTATCTTAATCGATTTTACTCATACGCACTTCCAGTTCATGTATACTTTCAGCTTGTACTTACACTCTTATATTGACAAGAGCTATAGCATTGTATTTATAAATGTGAGCAGGTATAACTTTTTTCCTTTTCAGAAGACGTCTCGGACGACGTGGCTTGGGTTAAAGCGTCAACTGAACCGTGGAAACTACTTGAACAAAAATTGAAGACTACTACAAAACATAGACTTGAAGAAACAAAAACAAGACTGTAACAGAATATATGGCACAATATCCTGGTTTAAAGAAACCCACAGGATTTCACTTGCTGACTATAGACTCAGATACTATGTACCCTGGGACCTCAGACAATCTATACAAGTACTTCATGCTGTCAAAAAATTCTATTTTCGAGTTGGCAAGCATCAAACATAAGTTGGTTAAAGAACAATTCCAAGGTAACAATATTTAATTACTTGTTGCTGGCCTTTTCTTGTATAAATAATGGTCGTGCCTTTTCTTATATAATTAAAAATTGCCTTTACACTTAATGTTTTTTAACACGCCGTCGACGTGTTGTGTTGTATTGAAACATGTGCTTTAGACGCAGCTTGATCTTGATCTAGTGATCCAAAAGACTCGAGCCTTTGGAACTCTTTTTTTAGGGCTCGCCTCATCTCTTGACGCCTAAAAGGCTAAAAGCCTATTTATCTCTTTATCCCCCGAGCCTAGTTCTATTTAAGAGCCTAGGCTCGCCTTATCTCGATCTTTATTCCCTCCAAGAATGTATTCCCATTCTGAGAAGGCACATTACGCGGCTCGAAACAAACGCGCGCGCGCGCGCACGCTGTTTACGTGACCGACATCTGTCATAACACTCATAACAGTAGCTGGCCATAACATAACGGCCCCGCATTTTGGTTTGCTTTAGAAAACTTTTGGCAGTTTAGAATCCTTAAAGTTGCGCCTCATCTCTTGACGCCTAAAAGAGTCTAGACTCTTTTAGGCGTCAAGAGATGAGGCGAGCCCTAAAAAAAGAGCTCTAAAGGCTCGAGTCTTTTGGATCACTATCTTGATCACACTATTCACACTGCGATAGTATAGTACGCGACTCTAGTACGCCGGCGCGTGGCGGCTGTCTTGCTGCAGCCTGCGGTAACGGCTTGGGCCGTGCTTTGTCACAGAATATATAATAGTACTAGGTACAGAAGACTCACTCTCTAACAAAACGCGTCTGTTACGATCAGGACAGATATATGGCCGCTAGGTGGCGATAACGCCACGCGCGGCTTATGGCTAGCCACCAAAATTGGTGTGGAACGGATGTACTTTTAGCTATCTGTAGCAAAGCGACGAAATCGCGGAGTGAGCCACGCCTGGCTTTGTTTTCTTCACCGGCACAAATATACCTAATAGCTCCTCTACACGATGGGCCAACGCCGGCCACTCCAAGGGACGCATTTATGCGTTAGAGGGAGCAAGTGATATTGCATTCTACCGCATGGCTGCGTCCCTTGGAGTGGCCGGCGTTGGCCCATCGTGTAGAGGAGCCGTAATAATCACCAACTTTGTCTATACAATGCATTACCTTAACAAAAACTTATTTTGTTGTTTGTTTTTAGGAGCAAATGCAGAAGAAACCGATAATATTCATGCATTATTTACGCTGACGCTACTAGTTGGTCAACCTCTGCATAAGTAACCAAAAAAAAGAGCTGGAGGCCTTCAAAACAGGAGTCTAAGGATGGGTTTATTACCCATGTTACCAGACACATGGACTTAAACGAGACCATCAAACAAAGAAGAGAAAAATATCTACAATATGGTATTACTTTCCAACCTTCAATATTTATTGTAGGAGAAAATTTACAAAAAATTGAGCAGTATTTTGTTGTTGTGGATAATACATTTTACACTCTCCATACCATTATGCAAGCAGTTGATGTTTGTTTCAAAGCTTTCCAAGCACTGAATTGTACATATCCGGTTGAAAGCGAGCTTGTTTGGCTGTTTATACAGAGAGGGTTTTATAAAATAAGAACATCTTATGACAAAGAATTTGTTTCGGTTAACTCATTACAACTTACTTGCTGATTTACTTAAAAGTATAACCAAATCCCTCGTGGGGGGGGGGGGCAGTCTTAGCCTAGCCTCCTAGACCCTTTAATTCATACTGTTCTTGATATACTTAAAATAATTTGAAGATGCTTTATAATTATCATTCATTATTTAGTAAACCAATAATAAAGCGTTTGATTTTATTTCTCGTATTATTTTACTTTTAAATTGTCTACCATTTGTAAAACACGTAATTAAGTTTAAAGAGCGAAATGCTGTTCTCTTTTTAAGAATTTTTTAAGAATTTCGTGACTGAGAGATACTTTACACATGTCTATTAAATTTAATAGCCAAACCATGTATATTTTACATCTGTATAGGTAATATTAGACCACCTACTCATAATCATAAAAAAAGACAGCAGCATTTTTGGTAGTTTTAGCCTGGGTTTTTTTTTATACTGCGTGTACTAATACTAAAGACTTGTGTCCATACTCTACTCGGCGCGGCGAGTCTATTTATTGCAAAAGTTGTCACGTGATAGATACCATCAGCAACAAAGTTAATTTACCATTTGTCAATCCTATTGCATTGGCATAAGGTTGACCAATGGTCTGTTAGGGGTGTTGTTTATAGTTAATACTATTAGATGTGCCAAATTTTTGATACCGGTTACTCAAAACAACTTTTATAATATAACAGTGGCTGAGTGAAGTATGAACACAATTTTTTGTTAGGCACACGCTTATAATGATCTATATTTACATGAAGAGCAGTGTACTGGTTATATATTGTTCACGTAACCAGAACCCACTGTGCTGAAGGGACTTCTAAACGGGCCATATTTTGGCTGCAATATGTGGCCGGCAACTATTAGTGTCCCACTCTAACATGTGAGTAAGAGGACACCAATAGTTGCCGGCCACATATTGCAGTGAACATATGGCCCGTTTAGAAGCCCCATTAGCACAGTGCGTTCTGGTAACGTGAACAATATAAAACCAGTACACCGCACAAATCGTTTAGTTCCATATACTAAATGCATTGTTATAACAACACAACAGGCATGTATATGTTACTGTATTATTTAGTTACCATTACAATCCGTCTTATACCTACTACCAGTGTGGTCTGGTAACGTGAACAATATAAAACCAGTACACCGCACAAATCGTTCAGTTACATATACTAAATATCTTGTTATAACAACAGGACAGGAACGTATATGTTACTGTATTATATAGTAACCATTAACAGACCGGCTAGTTGGGTTTACTAAAAGTCTTATACCCACTACTAGGGTGGATAGGTATACATTACATTTCTGCACTTTATGAATTACTATACGCTTCATAGAATTAACAAATTTAATTTAACCAGAATGGTCTGGTTATGTTTACAAAGTGTCCTGTCGTCACATATACAACAAGACAATATAGTACAGCTAACCAGATTCTGGTTACCAGTACCAGGTTTTTTTTTCAGTGAAGGTAGCCGGATTATATTCAGTCGTCGCGTATGTAATTTAGAAGCTATTATAGAGCAGAAATCGCACGTCCATACAAACATCCAGGCCCAATTTGTTACCAATGGCGAATTTGTCGATAAATAGGTTCTCTGCATTCTAAGAAATTCTATTTAAAAAAAAAGTACGTACATACACGCACAAGATGAGCAATGGATTCCCGTAGTAACGACTATTTATTTATTTATTACAAGGAGTTAAAACAGAAGCATACAAGTGAAGAATAATGTAGACAGAATATACATAACTAGATAGATTGTTTCCTTGAGCATATCTCACCGAGAACATAAGTTGTATTTAGAATGTACCGAAACCTAGCAACATGCAAACACTTAACTATTTTTTTTGCGTATTGAGTTGAGAAACTCTTCCTTTCTTAAGTTGGTTAGCCAGAAGTCAATAATAATATTAGATATACCTTTGTAATGAAGTAGGTATGAAGACCTTGACATGTACTTATTTTAGAATCAGTATGTTAGTTTTTAATTAGGTTGCATTGTTTATGAATTGCCTAGTTAATATTTTATAAACATAAGATAGTAAATGCAAAATAGCGACAATGTTGTCATTTTGGGATCACTTCGGTCGTGCAAATCGGTTAAATGTATTTCAAATGGTGACGGAATTCTAGCCACATTGACCTTATAGCTAAAATAAATGACTTTATAATAAAATAATCAAGTTGGGATGAGCATTAAAATATCTCTTCAGCATATACCTAGAACGGGTCTGTAACGTAAGCACTCATCAATTTTTTTTTAATATAAATCTCCCATCGACAGTTAAGCCTGCTAGAGCAAAATAGCACAAGTTCTGCGTCAGACCAACGCAGGTAGAACGGTGTTCGATTAACAACACCGGCCAAGAATGAACGGTGCGCGTCAGCCTGCGTGCTTCGATTCATGAATAGAGGCTTGCAACCCGGTATGACCCAGTTTTTGACTTTATCCCTCGCTGCTCTAAACCAAACAGTCACAACCACCATTGCCTTAATACGCTGATTACATCCGTATTTCTTACTTCCACAGCGTCTCTTTGGTTTGACGGTTACTCATGGGTAGCGCTGGGATGGTTTTGGTGTGTTAGCTATGACGTCAGTTGGTGCGGGGGGGCTGCAACGGAGGAATTGGGTCAGTTTCATTCTGAAACAGGCCGGGCGAAGGGCGCGGGGTGCGGGTAAAGCCTTGCTCTATCGGATATTTATCTGATAATAATTATATAAGTAACGAACGCCCTGAACTATGAACATGCTTAAACAAGTTTCTGCTAATGTGTTTAGAAACTATATTCTACTCGGAATATTTCATAACAGGGTAGGTACCTACAAGTTAATCAAATGATGACTAAATTTTTAGTCAACATTTTTAACAAATATTGATGAAAATTAGTTGAAGGTTTGAAGGTTATGTCGGGCCGGAAATACAACGGGCGTCAGTTCAGTTGAGTTTAAGAGGAGGCGTAAAGCCAGGAAATTAGAAGGAAACAAAAGATATGGCGCGTCGTGCGAAATTTGCGACGGAATATATGGCCGTCGCGAGGAATTTTACCTTTTTCCTCAATTACTCTGAAAATATACTTCTCTTTACAATTTTGCTCGTCAGCGCCCTTGGGTATATCACTAGCTATTAAAATTATACTGCTATGGTATGCAGGGTAACGATGTCAACTTTAAACTTTAAAAGTTTTTATTTACGCCCCTAATTCAAGAAGAAGAAAAATATACAATCTGAATACATAATTATTTTAGTCGCGGGCGAATGCTAGAGATAGGAATATGAGGTTTTGCACTAATATGGTAGAATCACTCTATAGTTCATTTTTTTTTAGCATTAGAAAGAACTTGCAAGAAGGTAAGCGATCTTGACATGTCTTTTAATTAAAAAACGCTTTTTAAAAATCAAAAACTATTTTTTTTAACAAGCAGTTTCGTCTGCGAGCGATATTCCAAATTTTATATTAAAGGAAAAAAAATAAAAAGTTACGCTTCCGGCAGGACTTGAACCGCATCGTCCGCAATCCGTGCGTTGCTCTTAACCAATTGAGCTACGGAAGCCTACCGACATCGCAAATCTTTCCATCCCTTCCTTTATGCATACACGCCATAAGGGTGGCGTATAGCGACATCTACCGAAAGTCGATTACATCTTTTGACGGCACCGGAGTCTCAAGTTGCATTGAGAATTCACCAGTAACAATGTGCTCTGCCCATACCATAGAGAAAAAAATATATAGAGTGCTCACTCCATACATCAGTTTTAGTACCAAAAAAACTATTAGCATCTAGCATCGAGTAGCGGAACTATCAGTACTGCTACTTGACAATAGATGTAGCAGTACTGATAGTTCCGCTACTCGATGCTAGATGTAGACACTGAAATTAATAGTCTGAATTGATGTATGGAGTGAGCACTCTTGTCTTACTTATTTCTCTATGCCCATACTAAATCATTTTTTTTTAACAAGCTGTTTCGTCTGCGAGCGATATTTCAAATTTTATATTAAAGGAAAAAATGGAAAAAGTTACGTTTCCAACAGGACTATATATCGATCTTCATCTGGGCCTAAAAGTCCGAAGTGCCCCAGTGAGGCGAACTTTCATGCGAAGTCAAAGCCGTGCTTCATCAGGCTTCAAGATAAATAGTTGAGCACAGACACGAACCAATGTCCATTATATTAAAAAGCGAGACCGCAGGCCGAGCTTGGCGCAGCTAGGCCAAAGGCTAAGCTGAAGTAGAGGAGATGTGGAACACAAACCAATGGTAAATTGAGGTAAAAAGTGAAGCTGAAGGTCGAGTATTCCTATGAAAAACCAGGGAAACGTTCGTCTTCTTTCTTTTTCTTTGTTTTAATCAATAATAAAAAATAGTCCTCGTGATTCTGAGTCGAAATAACCCAAAAGTTGTTGGTTGTTCGAAAAAAAGTCAACCATTTCTCCTGAAAACCCCTATTATTACAATTATTATTACGCTGCACAAACTTCTTCAATGATAATTTTAACTTGTAGTACGTGCTTTATCATGTAGCCTGTTCCATGAATGTTACAGAGAGGCAAAGCCAAAATTAAAAATATGTATCTGATTTATGAACATAACTCCTACGTTGAACGATTCCCGCGCTGTCAACTGTCAATGCCATTGTGTTTATTCATGTTAGCCTAGACCATTAGGGCTTAATAAAATATAACTTTTTTAACAGGAAATAATAGTAAATATATAATAAATATGTGAAAAAATAAAATATTAGTGTACGACAGTCCGACCAATTACAAAATTGGAAGAAAATACAAGAAGACTGAAGAAGAAAATGCTACTTTCGCGACCAAGGTCAAAGGCGGCGTCGTTTCGTGGATAGCATGACTATCCACCCGGACATGTTGCATATCAAAATAAGAATCTAGCAGGGCATGGACGTAGGTACCTACTTTTTATTTTAGGTCTGCATCATCATCTCCATCTCCGCCAGCGGCGTAGAGAAAAAAGCGATTTTCGCGTGGCGTATAAAAAGCAATCTGTGCCCTCCTCGCTCGCCAGCGACCGAATGTTTAATACGTATCTAAAATTCCGAAAGGGAAATAAACGCAAAGTAGGAAATACAGTGGACCCAGTATCAAGTGCTTATTTGTTCATGATTTTCGACGTTTGTGCTACTTGTGCATTCTGGATTTTTTGGAACACTATTCTAGCTAGGTGTATATCTGTCCGCTAACTGCACATGGTGACTGAGCTGTGCACTGCATTCTGGAGCACTATTCTAGGTGCGTCTGTCTGCTAACTGCACACGGTGGTTGTGCTGTGCACTGTGCATTCTGGAGCACTATTCTAGGTGCATCTGTCTGCTAACCGCACACGGTGGTTGCGCTGTGCACTGTGCATTCTGGAGCACTATTCTAGGTGCCTCTGTCTGCTAACTGCACACGGTGGTTGTGCTGTGCACTGTGCATTCTGGGCCACTATTATAGGTGTGTCTGTCTGCTAACTGCACATGGTGACTGAGCTATGCACTGCAATCTGGAGCACTATTCTAGGTGCATCTGTTTGTAAAATGGCTATACTAAGCTTTTTGGAGTACTAACCTAGGTATCTCTGATGATATTTGAACTTGGCAATCTTTCACATACTAATACTAGGTGTGTTCAATGCCAGTATATTTGGGACATTGTGGTGTTGTCACTTATTCCTTACTAACAGCACTGAGATATGGCTCATATCCTACCTGCCAATGGCAGTGGACTTAAGGCCACAAGTCTTGCTAGAACTGGGTTTTGTGGCCCCATGAGTTAATCAATGTGGTATGCCAAATTAGGCCGTCTCTTGATATGTACTCATCTTCAAGTAGGTGAATTAAAATATTTATTCTTATTTCAGCAAGCAAGGAATTAAGCGAGTAAATCTTGACATCGTGAGACGGAGGCACCAGAAATCTGGATATGGAAAAATCCTAATAAGACAACCTCGTTGTTTGTTTTTTCAGATGTATAATTAAGAACATTACAAAACCATTATGACCCAAACAAGATTATGCAAAAATAATCTGCGCTGTAAAATTTTATTGGCAGCGACTTGAACTGCGGCTGGTGAGATGCTTGTCAGTAATGAATAAGGCTAAGTATTTGTTTGCTAACTGTGATGATTTAGCTCTCAATCAATTTTGTGCTGCAACCGGCTGTCGCTTTTAAGTGACTGACTTTCATTTGTGTGACTGTCATCACTGAGAATCTTCGCTAAGGCAGCGGTCCTTTAAATACTATTAAAGCACAATAAATGGCATTAGAGATTTCTTTAAAACATGCTGTCGACAAGTGATATTATAAGAAAATCTAACAGAAAAACTAATAGCTTACGGCCCGGTACTTCAACTTCAAGGGCTCGATTATCAATCATATTTTCCAATGTATGTTTTGCTGTTACTATTTGTTTCATATAATAAAGTGTTCATTTAACATTACAACATACAAAAAACCCTGGTCAAAAGCAGCGATAAGGAAGCGGAGCAACACTTTCCTCTCTGCAGTCACAATGTGGTCGCACTCAAGTGACATTACAACAGCCTGTGTTCATTTAGAACAAATTCTCAAAAGCTGTGGTTTATTTAAATACACTTCTTTAATTGCAGTGACATCATATTTACAAGGATTCTGTCATACAAAATTAAATTTTTGTCTGTGCTAATACCTAGAGGTATTCCGAAATATGATCAATTCTGTAAAATTGATAGTCAAATACTAGAAAACTATGTGACTGTGATATATACTGTGTGTATATGCCTATGATGTCCTTATAAAATAATGTACACTTTATACAGTTTAATATTGACTTCAATATTTTCTCTACCAAATCCTAAGAGAAATAAATACAGATACCTATAGAAGAAGTAAATTTATTGCAACTAAGCAGTTTAAGTCAACAGGGAATTGGAACTGTTATGAAACTAATGAAGTAATGACATAAGTCCTTTTATTAGACTATTAGACTAGGTGTCGATATGTGTCAGACCTTTCATGAAGTGTCTAAGATCTAGAGGTCACATAATGAGCAATTGTTTAGATTATATATCTATTGTTGAAGCTTATTATTATAAATGTTATTTATACCATGTAGGTGCATACATATACAAGATACACTTAATTAGTCTTGATACCATTACCTATATGGAGCTATAATCAAATGAAATTAGCTCCTTAGTACTTACCTCAGAAAGCTGGGTAATACTATAATTATTTCTTTAGCCGATAAGGATAAATACAAACTTAAACAACAGATAAAGTCCTTTATATATTGGTCACATTGTAATTAGTTTTAATGAACTTTGCTCATATAAATGGGTTGTTGTACCTATAACTACAAGTTATAGGTACCTATAACTACAAGTTATAGATATTTAAGTTTGGCTAATGAATATGGTTATGTGTGTATTTAAAGAGCTGAATAGATAAAAGTACCTATACTGAATTTCGTATATTTTAAAGAAATACAATGCCAATATATCACCTAGTGTGACATAATTTGGTGGCTAATTAAAATAAAGGGTTATAAATATATATTTTTTCCAGATATTTAATTACTTACGGTAATACTTACACCCGTGTGGAAATTATTAAATAAGCCTAATAGAATGAATTAGGTACATTAATTTTGTTCAGGTTATGGTGGTCTTGTTTATGTTTAAAGACCCTCTTTTCCGGTTTACCACACTGAGATACATCTGAGAGAAGACAACACAGCTATCGCAATTATTTATAAACCGGTGAAATGAAATACAGTATTTTTTATGTCTAGGAACATTAGCAGTGGTGTGAAAAGAGAAATTACAATATTCTACTTAAATGCTATATGTGCTTTAAGTGTCATAAGCTGATTGAGAGAAAATAATGTAAGATTTCAGATTTAACGCAAATTAAATTTGAAATTCTTACAACATTTTGGAAATCCATATACCTCACGAGTTATTGGTTATTATATAAATATCCTGGTGAAGTAACCCAGATGTTTTTTCTACATAAGTAGATGCTTTTGCAAAAAATATTTTATCTAAGTATGTTTTCCTTCCAACTGAAACGAAATCTAAGGTATTAAAATTTAGGAAAAGTAGAAGGCATCAAGGCACGGTCATTGTAACTACTCAGTTTACAAAATATTTACACGCATATGTACATATAATTGTATAAGATTTGCGCCCCAACTCTCATTTATAAAAACATATTTTATTAACTGGTTTCAAGTTTCAACAGCGGTTACCCCATTATCCATTATCCTGGTTACCCCAGTGTTATCCAGGAAGTGCCATCAGCCATCACTGAAGGAGAAGAGGAAGAGGAGAAAGGAGTACAGTACGGTGTAATCCCTTGCGCCCAACACCGTCAAGCACACACACACACACACAGTACACACTTGAAATACTGGTGTATGTTATGTAAAAATAATTACATTAATTATTTTATGGCATCTGTTTCAGAAGTGCTTGCCGTTTTTAATAGCATTATGTAATGAGGGTATAGATGTGTAAATAATTGTAAATCTGCTCTTGTGCTTTTATTGGGGAATAGGCTCTCCTCAAATGATAGAATTGAACACTTTATGAAGAACGTTTTTTCGATTACACCAAACTCAACCTTAAAGTGTGACCTAGTACCCTTAATCGGTCTTAAATTATTTATTAACAATGTCACCAACTAATGAAAATCATTCATTACAGGATTAAGAAAAAGTAAAAAATTACTTTATCACTTTTATTAGCTGTTGTGATTGTACCTATACAACGTGCAAACCCTGTCCTTGAAAAAATATCAAACTTTACTGTTATTCTGATTGATAAATTTCAGCAACCCTTGCTATCCATAGCATTAATTTTTTCAGGGAAAACACTAATTTCAAATTGAATGAGGTGTAAAACATTGATTACCTGTATATATAAATAACGAACAATAATATTCGTGATGGTAGTTAACTTGTTAGTGATTATTTATTGCCCTCAGAATCATGAAAAAATCACTTCCCAAACGATTTGTAGAGGGATTACATAAGTCAACTCTTAAAGATTTGTATTGATATATTTTTATTTTCATCACCTATTTAACCTGTTATGTGTTGTGTCAACCGTAAATCGTTTAGGAGTTGGTGGAAGAAAAACATCAAGGTGGAGTGATTCTTGTAATGATTTTTCTCAATTTCATAATCATGGTTCCATCCAATAATTTTGGTAAATCCTTACTATGATAAATGAGAAAATAAGTGTTACTTAAAGGTGTAACCAACAATAACACACTGCCAAGAGTTGCTTATAGTTGTTGTATTCGCCAACAGATGCATCTCATGCTATCCTTTGATTTCTTTCCTATAATAATTAAGTTGTATGTGGTATTTGGTGGTATAAATGAAAATACTTACCTATTAATAAATAAGGATCAAATTATTTTTGTTTCAACTATCTATACTATACGATAGACAGTTTGATGAAATGATATCACTAGATCTCTAAATAATGTTGTAAACTAAATATACATACCTATATTTTGAAAATAGTTAATGATAACTAAAAAGGTACCTAATTTAAAATGAAATAATAAATCATTGTTAATCAATGATTTCATTGTTGTAATACAAAGCCAAAACAAACTTTGAATACTTATCTCTAAACATCTACAAGTTAAAATTATCATTGAAGAAGTTTGTGCAGCGTAATAATAATTGGAAATTAAACGAACTTACCTGTAAGTGAAGTTCATTTCAATTATATTAGCTGCACAAACTTCGAAATGATAACCCATCCCACCCAGTACCCACGTTGTCCTGAGACAACCAGGGATTCGTGTACCTATAATCCCTGTCAAAGTTATGGCAATATTGGCTTTGCTGAATTGGGGGCCAAGTTGTTCCATCTATTGGCATATTCACTGCCAGCGTGAGCTAAAAGCATAGCGGATACCATATGTTTTTTCCGCTTTGTAGCGATAAGTACCTAAGAATAGAGAATCCTAGCGGGCTACTGGCAGTGAAAGTGTTATGTCTTGGCTTGTTACTCTAAACTAAATGACATTGACAGTTGACAGCGCGGGAATCGTTCAACGTAGGAGTTATGTTCATAAATCAGATACATATTTTTAATTTTGGCTTTGCCTCTCTGTAACATTCATGGAACAGGCTACATGATAAAGCACGTACTACAAGTTAAAATTATCATTTCGAAGTTTGTGCAGCTAATATAATTGAAATGAACTTCACTTACAGGTAAGTTCGTTTAATTTCCAAATTTACAACAGGTACACAGAATACGCCCCGTAAACTGTAACGTATTGCTTCAATTTTATTACAGTATTTCATGAATTTAAAGAATGGATCGAAAAAAAAAAAACAATAACAAAGCATACTCATTATTATAAGAATAAAAAAATTATTCATGTATTTTGACCCTATGGAACAAAACATTATTTGGTGCGCGCTGAGCCGCCGGGGCCCCCTAGCCGAGGTGGGGCCCCTAGGCAGTTGCCTACTTTGACTTAGGATTAATCCGGCCCTGATTACAGGTCGTCGAAAATGGCCTGAATCGCGTCGAGAAAAGGATGGTACGGCCGTGCCTCTTTGTTTTGCTCGACTTGTCGGGGGCACTGCTGTGCACATTCAAGAGGGGCTTTAACTAAGTTTTTTACCTAAACCTGCCCTATACTATTTAATATAATTATGTACCTACGTTAATTGTAATTTGGAAAACCTACCGCGGCAAAAAAAAACATTAGTCGTGCCATCTTTTTGAAAATCATGTAAGCAAGCATAGCATCTATTTAAAACTAGCCGCTGCATTTGCTGACTGTACAAATTAATATCGTAACGAGTCGGGAGGTGGCGCTGTACGAGTATCGTCCAAAGAAGACTTACGTAATTTTCTGAAAGCATGAGGAAAAGTTATCTATAACAATACATAGATGGCGTTAGATGTTTCAAAACTGGAATAAACTTTGTGGATATTGAATATATTAATATGAATTAGATCGGTATTAAATATTAGACTTACCAGACGAGACCACGGGGACAACGCCGTCCTCGAAACGTCGGAGGTAAATCTTAAAACTTAGATACGCGATTAAGTCCCGTTGTATAATTTAATAATGTGTAAAAATCGTGAAAGTTTAAATCAGTGTTAATAATAGACTTGTCTTCTAGTTAAGTATTTGGTAACGTCTAAGCGATACCGAGGGCGTCCTTTCACCTGGTGTTTGTAAAAAAAATATGTTGTCACTATTCCAGTACACGATAAAATCCCTCATACCTTTTTGGCTTAAGAGCGTACACGAAAATAATCATACATACATGCATGAAAATTATTCTACTAAATATCTCAATATTGTTCACTATTTAAACCACTACTAAACCTTTAGAAAATTGCTCTAAATGAAAACGACTGATGGCTCCTCTACATGATGGGCCAGCGCCGGCCACTCCAAGGGACGCAGCCATGCGGTAGAATGAGATAGCAATATCACTTGCTCCCTCTAACGCATAAATGCGTCCCTTGGAGTGGCTGGCGCTGGCCCATCGTGTAGAGGAGCCATGAAGGCTAATTGTTTTTTGCCCGATTAGTTTCCCTTTTCTCGTAGCGTCGTTATCTTTTATCGTTATGAGTATTGCTTGTACGAGTAAGGCCGTTTGTGGCTTGCGGTTCAATGCACAGGTGCTCGAGCCGTCTTGCCAACAAAACAATCCTATAGCTGAGTCAAAAACTCTAAGTGTAAGGCCTGAGTGGACGCTCGAGTTGGGCGTGCAGCGGGGCGGGGCGTGCCGCGTGCATCTTAAGGTGACAGTCCATTTCCAACCGCAGCTGCACTCCTGTTCATTTTACTATGGAATTTGACAGTAATCGCGACGAGTTCAGTACCAGTAGTGCAGCTGCGGTCAGAAATGGAATGTTACCCTTAAACAAATGTATAGGAGCGGTGAGTGCACGCTGCTCAAATCACTTGTGAGCCCGACGCTACGCTGCACGCCCCGCCGAACGCTCCGCTTCGAGCGTCCACTCAGGCCTTACACTAATTTCCTAGAGCAATAAGAGCCCGAAGTCAAGACAAAAATACTTATTTGATCAAGTGTAAAAGTACAGTCAAAGAATTTAATTTCCGACCTATTTCGTTTGTCACAGTGACAATCAATATGAAAGTCGTTAGAGACCTCATACAGGGTGCTTCCTGTAACAGGAGCAATAAATTAAACTAAAGGCTGTACTCCTCAAACTGACCAACATTTGTTCAGCAACTTTTAAAAATTATGAATCCTTCAGACTTCCTCTTTTTCATACAAAATAAATATTGCCTTCAATGTACGCTGACATCAGTGTGTTTGACGTTGCTTGTCACGCTTTAAACATAACAAAATTTGCAATACATTGCGTCTTAGAATAAACTTTAAAATGTAATAAAAATTAAAACATGAGTTATTTTCAAAAGTTGCTGAACAAATGTTGGTCAGTTTGAGGAGTACAGCCTTTAGTTTAATTTATTGCTCCTGTTACAGGAAGCACCCTGTATACTATTGTCACTGTGACAAAGTACAAAATGGGTAGGACATTAAATTCTTTGACTGTACAACCGCCTCATATTCGTGGACATAATGATGAATCGGATGTGATGGTATTTTGATGATTTCGTAGAGACCAACTTCCAGGGGATGTTATGTCAAAATAACAAATCCTAAATAAATGAGAATTTACTGCCACTTATTTAAAAAATTATGATTCAATATGTATCCACTATTAGTGTTAACCCTAACAATGCAATTAATATACATTTTACGAATAACTAAATAAGTAAAGATGTATTAACTAGTTATCAGCACAATTAACGTAGGACAACAATTAAACGGTACGAAACGGATTGAACTTAAATTTCACTTAGAGGCACTACAACATGTCAAGACCGACAATTGTAAGCACATTTTAGTGAGGGGAATCGACATCGAACTTATGGACACACGATCCAGTTTTGACATATCGCTCACTTACTGAAAGCAAAAGGTTGCCGTTATTTGTCATCTTACGAAAAAGAGAAAAAATACTTAGTTTTGTCAAACAGAACCCTATTGCCATCAAAAATAATATACCCTCTTGTTCATGTTATATCGTAAAAATTGACAATATTTCTTTTCGCGTCATATTACAGTAAAAAAGATCAAAGCAAAATATCAATACCAATATATTGGTGTAAACGAATCTCAATGCCTCATCGAATCAGCAAATGTTAACACATCTACAAATCATTTCAAGAATACGAATTTTTGAAATGAACACGCGTTCATCAGTTTAGTTAGTCTGCGGCAGAAACACTCGTAACTTTCCCGATCGCACTGAATTGAATCAGCAAAGTTCAACACAAGCCGAGCCTAACCTTAACCGCTGAAGTACAAACTCCTTTCAACTCCTAATCACTTATTAAACATTGCCAAAACTTCAGGATATTATACTGACGAACAAAGTACTGTAAGCTTGTCGAACACTGAACGTGTTAGGCGATGTACTTTAAATAGTTATTTGTGCAACAAGAGAACAATGTTCGTTTTGCTTTGAATGCTGTTGTAGAGTCCTCTGAAAGCCAAAAAATTATTATAATATTGATACATATTAGCTTAGGACTGATACTCACACAGACACACACAGACTACAGAGTATATTAGCTTGAACAAATAGATTACTCTATTGAGAGATTTATCTAATGTTAAGTCTAGTTAAAAAAATAACACTGCATATAAATACGTAGATACTAATGCCAACTTATATTTTAAACAATAAATGTATTACGCATAGAACAAATCCATATTTTGGAAAGTAGTATTCGTGTACTCGAGGTAAGGTCGACTCCAAAGAGATGTATCCACTTTTTCACTTTATTACAATGCAGTAAGGTGAAAAAGTGGATACATCTCTTTGGAGTCGACTGTACCTATATCTCGAGCAATAAATAGGTAATCACAAAAACCATTCCATTGTTCCGCACGGAATGTCCAATTTATATTTTGGGGCAAGTGCCAACGAAATTATAATGATGTGATGTGAGCCCGAGTGGAATTTTAGATGAGACGCAATGTCGTGGGATTACCTACTTCAAATACGAGATGCGCTAATGATTACTCCCGTTTCAAATTATGTAACACTTTAGTATATTTCGCCCGCTACATTGTTTGTTTAGAATGATGATTTTATCCCTAGGACTCATATTATCTTCCTAGGACTCATACAATTTGTATATCCATCTTCAGGTTCAGTTCAGCGGAAGGGTAAATTACCTACAGAGGTACAGAGCTACTTTCGCATAGGAAGTAGGGATTATCACAATAGTTAGTGCTATAGCCGCCCAGATATACACCGTGTTTTTATTGAATTCCGTTAACTTCGGGGTATGGTTAAGTACGTTTAAGAGAACTAAATGGCATTGTTAATTAAAAAAATAAATCCTTTTTTTACAAAAAAAAAAATAACTTTAAAAACTAATTAAATGTAGCATATAGCGTTGTTGTAACACGGGAATTACATTTAACTCAATCAAACAATTGAAATTCTGTGACATATCAATGTCATTTCGGACATCGATCGACCGAGATTGTACTTAAGTTTAGTAGCAAATGTATGAACTCATTCTAAACACTAATCAATATGTAAACCGGCCCTAAGGCTAGTGTACACGCTTGTAGAGGCCTTATAGGAAAAAAATAAATTATTGATTATCTCCGAAATGGAGTTAAT
This sequence comes from Cydia amplana, assembly GCF_948474715.1. Lineage (NCBI taxonomy): Eukaryota > Metazoa > Arthropoda > Insecta > Lepidoptera > Tortricidae > Cydia > Cydia amplana. The sequence goes on along the minus strand of NC_086071.1, from coordinate 12,176,455 downwards.
TAGAATATCGGTGTCTTTGAGAAAGTTACTTGATTTAAGCTCAGGAATGCACCCTTGAAATTAACGGAAATAAAAAAAACACGGTGTATATGTCCAAAACTTTTATACTTAAAAAAAAGGCGTACAGTCAACATCAAATATACAGTGACGGCCAAAGTGGCCAAATTTTATAATTTATTTCTATGGTAATAAAGGTGTGTTACTTTACTTCATATTTGGCCACTTTGACCATCACTATCTTTGACGCTGACTGTACATGGCCGTTCAGTGACATTTACTTCAGCTATCAAATTCGTGACAAATTTTTCTCACGTTTTAGTTATGAGTCATTGTAAATTACACATAAAGCATAAAATTCGTCATACCGGAGACATAGGTTGTTTAAATCTATAAATTTGGATTCGGGGCCTTGGCTATATATCATAACATGTATATATATATATATATATATAAATAGAACATATCCATAACTAAGGAACAAAATGTTCGTGATAAACACAAATACATATATAGCCTTACCAACCGGGAGTCGAACCCGGGACGGTCACTACCGACTAGGGTACGAGGTCGTTAAATCATCATCATGGAACATTTTATGTTTAGTCGACATGTTGATGACAGTTATTATTTGTATTCCTTAACTTTACATTTAACTTTATTCACTAACCCTTGTCATAAAGCGTCCGTAAATCATAGACTTATATTAAGGTGATTCTCTTTCGCGTAAAAGTTTGTCCCGAATTAATTTCCGAGTTGTCAGGTACGGTCCGCAAAAGTTTGTTGAATTACCTGCGACGAAGTGGGTGAGCTGGCTGTGTAGTGTGTATTCCCGTCGATTTCTACCGAGGCCAACGGTCAATTGAATTTATATCTCGAAATCCATTTATTTCTGGAGATCGCATTTGTCCTAGTTAGCTTGAGTGTTCGACTTGCGTTGTGCGAAATTGTTTGCGAGGGAAGTTTTAGGTGGAGTAAAACCCAATGCGCTACTACTATAATACTAAAGGACTTTACATAATGTATGTTCTTTCTTGTTCTAGATAGAACTAATTGAAGTGTCGAAGTTTATGTGCTCATCGGAGGAGTGTATAAATACTGAACTTTGATCACAGTTTTATTCACGATGGTATCCTTTGTGTTTTGTTTTGTTATTTAATATGAGTAGTTCGACATTAGAACATATCTTATATATCATACAAGACATAATATTGTCAGATCTTACCTTTTGAAATATTTTGTAAATTATACGTTATTTATACATTTTCAGTTTAGGTTTTCGGTTGGCATTTATTTAAATCCTTTTCCAACGTCATTTTACAATAGGTAATATATTTTTTGCGTTACCTGATGTTACAAAGAAAAATCCCGTCGAACCGATAGGTATACTGTCTCACGTGGCGGTATTTTTAATAATGCTGCGGGCGACATATGTGATTGTCAGCTCCCATATCTTCCAGCTGAGTAATGACGCTATCACTGTAGGAAATCTTTTCTCGGGACTCAGATATTACGAGGTGAAAAACGTATCGAAAACGCCTGTCTTACATCAATAGGATGAAGGCTGTGTGAAACATCGTGAAATTTAACTGCAGATACGATATATTTTACTGTAACATACAACTCCAACCAACGTTATGTCTTTAGTTAAAAATATTTATTAATAATGGCAATCTGAAAAGCACTTTAGTATTTGGCGAGCTTCAGCACACTTTGTGATTAAGTAACTAAGTATGTTTCAGTTTGGGGAGAACGAGCATAGCAAAGTATCTAAGGAATTAAACATAGCAAAGTCCAACTTAGCAGAAAGAGTTCAGAAATTATTATCGCAGCTGTAAAAAATCATCAAGTGAACAAGTCCGCCGTTCTCGAGCATTTAAGCAGTACTCGTAGTTTTAATGTTTAGTTGTTGTTATTTTAAGAAATTAAAACAAAAGATTTCTACAGAGGAGGTAATTTCCTTACTCTAGGAGCTCTAACTGTATTACCTACTTATTTATTATTTTAATTTAACGTGTAAAATAGCCCTCCGCGCATCATTTTCGGAATGCGCGTGCGGCGTCAAAAGCAAATACGTAACATTCAATATTTTATTAAGGTTACTCACTATCACCACAGTCGAACCAGTTTATCTGTCTTACGATTTGCACTACGCATTTCATCATTTTATAAGAGATTTTTAAATTTAAAACAAAATGTTTTGTGAATTTAGGTACCTGGTAATAACGTCTGGCAGGAAATACCGAGTCATTCCGCAAACGACAATCCATTACTGTGAACCCTGCCTACCTAAACTGCAAATCTAAATTGATGACGACTCCATTTGTGGGTTCGGATATCCAGATATTTATATAGGTATTTAGTTTTTGTCTGAAGAGATTACCCATAGGAGCTGGAGTTTCGATTTAAAATGTAGGTACAACAGTAATTAAGCCCTTGAAGCGATTATTACACATATTTTCTTATTTAAATAAAAGTATGAAAGATTTAGCTTGTTACACCTAAATGTATATTGTTTATAGGCAGAAAAGAATCGTGCTTATTCTATGGTTATATTTTGATATAAACATAGGGTCCAGAGGCTTTTCCAGAAATCTTTAACGGGGTAACTCCTTGGAGATATAAATGTATTGTTTTCTTTCAATAACCCAATTGTGACAATGCCGAGGAAATTAATCCCAAATACCTAAGAAACTTCCGATATCAGTTATGTATTAATTGACCCATTACAATGATTAAATTATTGATTTAAAAACTAAATTTCTTCTCATAAAAAAATCTCCACTCCGTCACATTTTTTGGGGGCAAAAATAAGACAACGAAAAGAATTTTGATGCAATTATTAATATTTCTCAAAACCGTTGTCCAATTTGTATAACGCAAGGTTATGAAATATATAATTTCACATACACTGAACATAGCTATTCTCCCCAAGAATGCCACTTCAATGGAATATTTAGGAGAAAAATACCAGGATAATATTTTGGTCACTCAGAAATATAAGACGACTTAGGCTTATCATCTAGCTGGCCTAATATACACATCACGGACAAGGTAATGATACATATAAATTGATATAATATAAAAAAAAAATATTTACGTGTTTTAATGCAGTTTAATAGATCTTTAGACCTTTTTAGGGTTCCGTAGCCAAATGGCAAAAAACGGAACCCTTATAGATTCGTCATGTCTGTCTGTCTGTCCGTCTGTCCGTCTGTCTGTCCGTCCGTATGTCACAGCCACTTTTCTCCGAAACTATAAGAATTATACTGTTGAAACTTGGTAAGTAGATGTATTCTGTGAACCGCATTAAGATTTTCATACAAAAATAGAAAAAAAAAAAAAAATTTTTTGGGGTTCCCCATACTTCGAACTGAAACTCAAAAATATTTTTTTCATCAAACCCATACGTGTGGGGTATCTATGGATAGGTCTTCAAAAATGATATTGAGATTTCTAATATCATTTTTTTCTAAACTGAATAGTTTGCGCGAGAGACACTTCCAAAGTGGTAAAATGTGTCCCCCCCCCTGTAACTTCTAAAATAACAGAATGATAAAACTAAAAAAAATATACGATGTACATTACCATGTAAACTTCCACCGAAAATTGGTTTGAACGAGATCTAGTAAGTAGTTTTTTTTTAATACGTCATAAATCGCCTAAATACGGAACCCTTCATGGGCGAGTCCGACTCGCACTTGGCCGCTTTTTTTGAGGCTATAATATTACATCGAAGAGGGGTAAGAACATACTGAAAGGTTAAAGATAGCTACCCTTTTAAATGATAGTGTCGTTAGTCCTGCTCGTTAAGGGTCGTTTGGAAAAAATCTCCATGTTTTATAAAAGAGTCGATAAGGTATTGATAAATTTAGGGGAAAACGGTGATATATAGTGATAAGGCGGGCGTGCAAAAGCGTGTATACCAGTTAACGGCAAGTGGAAGTGACTGGCATAGAGGAAATACATTTGCCAGTTAATTTGCATGCAATTTATCCTTGCATACAAAGATATTGTATAAGTAGAGAGGTTATACTCATACATAAAGAGCACAAAAAATACTTCCGTATTTATACAATTGAGTAAAAAACATCTTTCCCAGGAATACAAGCCAGGAATATGAGATTTCTTGAAAATATACCTTTAACGCTAACAGGAGGTCTAATTTGTTTACCTTGCTCTAAATAATAGTAAGGTCACCGAATAAGTACTACCGCCAGAAAAATAACTTCCTACAAAATCGAAGTTTGACAGCGATTCATGGACGTAACATGCTGTTCCTTTCCTATGTATGGTACTATCCCTTTCGGCTATTTAGGGGTATCAAAATTCAAGTCATTATCTTATCTCTGGCCGTACACGCAAAGGGACGTCAAGTTGTGCCAACCCTAATAATTACTCGGAGCAATGCTGAGCCGAACGGAGCCGAGAATGCCCGAAAGGATCAGTTTCGCTTCCCTAGTAAAGTGCTGTTTATTTCAACCCGATTTTAGAGTTATATAATTAATTCGATGCTTCTTTCGGCTCAAACAACACGCAATATTTCTTCCGCCCAGGGGAAATGCTTAAACCGTCTGAAGTCAATTCCGTGACGCCATTACTTACTGCAAACAATTACCATGGCGAAATTGGCTGGAAAGAGTAATGTTCGTGTTACTTATGGAGAGTGCGGGTTCGGAACGAGCTTGCTTTTTGATAAAATTTAGAAATACATATTTTAGAAGAATTTCACGTAAGATAATAAGGCACGCCCAGGGGAGATCACCCAGGATGGATCGTGCCTTATTATCTAAGGTGACGTTATCTATAGTTAAATAAGCTTATTGTAAAACAAGGTAGTAAATGTAGATAGGTAACAATGTGAGCCGTAGGGAAGAAGACGCCATGAGCATTTCTTGACTTGATAAACAATGTTGCATTGAATAAATATAAATACTTACACGCTTTTTTTATGAAACTAGTCTGTACTAGTTCAAAATTTAAAGCTTTTTGCGCGTGTTTAAATTAGACGGGTAACTGCCGTTAAAATATTCAGTGATCTGTAAATAGATGCCGACGCGGCAACGTCGGTGGATTCCGGTGTTTACGTCATTCAGTTAAATAGGTAGAGATTTTACTCAAAGACACAATACCTACACATTTTTTTACTTTAGTAAAAAGTAACTATATCGCTTTGCTTCCTCAGTACCTAATATCAATATCTACGGATGGTAAAACTTTGTGAACAATTCAAATTGTATGTAGGTATATGTTACCGTCAAAACGCGTTTTCCCTAGTTAAAACTAGTTTTCCGTATCGCCTCAGTGAAAACACGTTTTCATTAGTTAAAAATAGTTTTGCGTAAGGCCTCGGTGAAAACTAATTTTGAGTAATTGTCAAAAACTTATATCAGTAAAAACTGGTTTTGACTAAAGTATACACATACCACAATATAAACTTTATTTTCGAGAGGTCGGTTCTCGCTGTTTGGTCATGCTCGCTTCGTTCGTCATCGTACCTACTCTATCGTCTCTGGCAGAATGTAGTTTTAATTAGTAAATAAGCATCCCTAGTAGCATTTTCGTTGGGGCCTACGGTGCCAACGGTAGGAAAAACGTTGGGATGAGGTTCGTTCCGTAGCCAACATTAAAATTTGTATTGGCCCACCATCGCATTTACCAACATTAGCTGTGGCACTGATGCCCAACAATGGGCCTTTATGTATTTTGGTCAGGGCTTGTTAACGTTACCAATTCACATTATAAAGTAACGTTACTTAACGTTAAAATCATAAAAATACCTTATTACCGGTAGTAAATGGTAACGATACTTGATAACTTAACATTATTATAACGTTAGCTAGTTAACGTTAATTTTACCGGTAATTTTACTTTTTATTGCAGGGCTTGTTAACGTTACCCAATTCACATTATAAACTAACGTTACCAAACTAACGTTAACACTATCATTCTTTAAGCTGATATTTGCTTGTAATTTCATACACAATTTTAAGGCCAGTAGACCTTATTGACCATAAATACGGCAGGGCTTCTGTCAAATTGAAATAGAATCAGACAAAAATACATTAAAGATAATTATGTACGTTAGTAAAACTCAACTTTAATTCTAGTAGTTAGAGTTCATAGTCTTTTGTCATTATTCTTTATGTTTATCAAATGAAAGAGGTGGTATTCTACTTGTTTAAGATCTTTGTCCAATATGCATTGCGTCTCACTCTCTCATTAAGCAAAATGTGAGACGCAAATACACAATGGACCGAGATTGGACAGATAAAATACCACCCGGCTGTGTCGGAATATATTTGCCAAAATAAGAAGGTTGCAAAACGTCATAAATTAGTTTGTTAAATATGATGGTATAGCTAATTCGTTACTTGGTCGGTTTATATTAGGTACAGGCGTCTTTGATATAATATACGTCAAGATTATATAGGTTGGATAATGTCTTGATTTTTTTTGTGAAATATGGAGGTGTTGCTGAAATGTAATTTAGTCGGATTATATTAAATGAGACACCTATTTATTGATGTTACTGCTTGCTTGTAAAATAGTCTGGTCAGCACAGTTCATAATGTATGAGAGCTCTACATGAATTCTCACACCAGAGATTTTTTGAGATGTGATAACCTATGTTGCAAATACTATATTTAAAAAGAAATCTCCACAAAATATGTCACATTCTTTTAATAAATCCAAACTATTATTAAAATACAAAAAATATATCAAAACATGAATCCGACACTCGAGATTTTAATATCATTTTATTTTACATTTCCAATTCCCGTTTCATTTACACCCAATATTAAATCTTTTTCCGTAATAAAATGCGTATATAATTACTGTCATCATCTGTATTTATTTTATTTCTTTAACCCCTTATTCATAAACGCGCTACAAACTTCAATTAGCTAATAATAGTAATAATCGTTTGTCCTTATCTGTCACTTTAACTTATGTATTTGTAAGTAAGGGATAAACATAATTGAACTAAATCAGGCCCGTAAAGTTTATGAATAAAGTGGTTAATCTTTATTGCACAAAAGAAAAACCTTATAGTACAAGAGGCGGACTTAATGCCATAAGGCATTCTCTACCAGTTAACGATGGCTTGTCCTCCGGGCCATTTGATCGATGACCTCCTTTGATTATTTATTTTTAATGGACGCCAAAATCCAGACAGGAACATCGATTTTGACATTTACCACAGTAATGCAGTCGGTAGCAATGTGGCGCTTCAAAATTGCTGCAGTCGACTGCATTGCTGTAGAAAATGTGAAAAAGGTCATTCAAAGGGTAATAGGGTTATATACACCGCGGGGGTTATTACCCGAAAGATTTAAACCAACGATTTTAGATCCTAATTAGAGTATATAAAGTTATATAACACATAGTCCAAAAACCCTTAATTTAAGAGATATTAATTATTTAAAACAAATCACAAGTTAAAAAATCTCAATTCTAACACACCCTTATGCGTGACGTAGCCACCAACTAATTTTACACGCAGACGCACTAACTGCATGGTTATTAGCCAAATTCGAACTTCTAACGAAATTTTGTTCTGTTCTCAATCACGAGAGTGCAAACTATTTACCTTCACGATAACTGGGTGATAGTTTGACGAAAATGACGAAATTGATGTCAAAATATGCGCAAGATAAAATCTTTAAATTTGATTGACTGTAATAAATAAAATTCGCCATGCCGCATTATCCTCCGGCTCATTTAGCGGATATTCACTTTGTGTACGGATTTAGAAACCCGAAGAACTATGTGCTTCCGGCACGACGGACCCACTTCAGCCTCGTTCCCAGTTCGTAAATTGGCTAGACGAACAATACCCTGAGAGGTGGATTGGCCGTGGAAGCAACGTCCTAACCTGGCCCGCCCGGTCACCCGACTTAACGCCATTGGTTTTTTTTCTATGGGGAACTCTGAAAGATAAGGAAGGAATACTCAACACCAGTGAAGTCTGGAGAAGAATTATTAATAAACATTCGAACGGCTTCCGAAGAAATAAAGAACACTTTTGTAAACCTAAATAATGAAATCCGTTTAAAATTAAATCTTTGTGCTGAAAACGGTGGTACACACTTCGGAAACCTAATTCATTCTTCTTCTTCAACCTAGCGTTTTCCCGGTCTAGCGCCAGGGTCCGCTTTCCTGCTCAGCCTTCTCCACTTTGCCCGGTCTTCGGCATCCTCAGGTGTGAAAACCTAATTCATTAAATTAATAAAAAAGCGTAATTGTTTAACATAGTTGTTTATTTTACTTTACTCAGTATAAATCAACACATCGAGAATTTAAAATACGTACTGATAAGCATGATCGATATTTTAACAAAAGGTCATTCATTGATTTTAACAAAGTAATCATCCCTTTCCAGCTGTAGTATGAGTTAAAACAATAAGAGACATGATTTCTTTCGGATATAATCATGGTTAATGGCTTTGGTTATCTCACTCAAAGGAAAAGATTTTATCGCAAAGTTTCAACAATAATAACTGCACTGTACCTACTGTTGTAGTAATTAATAAAGTTTTGATACAATTTGTGGTATTTTGAGGTGCCAATCAATTGAAATAATTTCAACGTAAACATGATCCTAGACATAACTTGACACTTCTTGTCATGGAACACATGTCACTGCATTCGCCGTGCATCGTATGATATCGGAGTGATTCGTGAAATGTCATGCTCGCTCTCTGTTTCTCTACTTGAGATTAATTAAACTCGCTCACTCTCTGAATAAAGGTTTGTTCACAAAGAAGCGGTAAATTAATATGATTTAACTTATAAATGCATTATATCTTAATATAATAGAGGTTTTGGCCGATGCGGCCACTAGTTGTTATTCTTTGAAACGTGCCTTTAAAAAGAAGCCAGTAGTAATTGGATGGAACAAATATGTCCGTGCGGCGCATTTTGAGGCTAGGGATAAATTTAAGTTATGGGTTTGGTATGGAAAACCTAAAGCCGGACGCGTTTATGATGACATGCAAAGTAGCCGTAATGTTTTTAAACAGCGTTTGAAGTGGTGTCAAAACCATAGCGAACAAATAAAAATGGACATCTTGGCAAGTCATCATAAAAATCATGACTTTCGTAGCTTTTGGAAATCAACTAAGAGGCTGAATGGCAAACCTAGTCTGCCGGCAAGTTTTAATGGCATCAGCGACCATAACAGTATAGCCAGCATATTTAAATCTCATTTCACTATATCGTCACCTTTGGTGGCATCGACATCAAAAAGTGAGGAATGGCCGCGTGGACAGGAAATTACAGCTAGATTTAATGCGAAAGACGTTCATGCAGTAATTCAATCGATGGCGCGGGGGAAATCTCCTGGACACGACGGCATAAGCATAGAACACCTTAAGTATGCTGGCTCTCACCTGCCTAGACTACTGGCCTTATTATTTAACCTTTGCATGAGTCATTCTTACTTGCCGGATGCTCTCATGAAAACTGTGGTTGTGCCAATAGTTAAAAACAAAGGCGGTGATATAAGTGATAAAAACAACTATAGGCCGATTTCATTGGCAACTGTGACCGCTAAGGTACTTGACAGTCTGCTCAGCACCCAGCTTGATAAATACCTAAATCTACATCACAACCAATTCGGTTTCAGGCCGGGCCTATCAACAGAAACAGCTATCTTGTGCTTAAAGCAGACAGTCAAGTACTATACGGATCGAAACACGGCCGTGTATGCGTGTTTTCTTGACCTCTCTAAAGCGTTCGACCTGGTTAATTATGATATACTATGGCAGAAGCTAAAAACTATCAATATGCCTACTGAGCTTTATCACCTTTTCAAGTTCTGGTATGTTAACCAGGTCAACGTGGTGAGATGGTCAAACGCATATTCGGATCCATACAGGTTGGAGTGCGGGGTGAGGCAAGGGGGTGTCTCCTCACCCAAGCTCTTCAACCTGTATGTAAATGCATTAATAGAGGAGCTTAGCAGCACTCATGTCGGCTGCCACATCGATGACATATGTCTCAACAACTTAAGCTACGCTGACGACATGGTGCTGTTGAGTGCCTCTCCATGTGGCCTTGGGCAGCTGCTTGGCATCTGTGAGAAATATGCTACAAGTCACGGCCTACTGTACAATATAAAAAAGAGCGAATGCATGGTCTTTCAAGTCAGAGGTAAAGACCTGCCACCTGTGCCGCCTATTTGTTTATATGGTACTCCTTTGAATAGGGTAGAATCTTTTAAGTATCTTGGCCATGTGGTTACCTCTGACTTGAAAGACGATGCCGATATTGAGCGAGAGCGGAGGGCGTTGTCGGTTAGGGCAAACATGGTGGCCCGCAGGTTTGCTCGGTGCTCTGCTGAAGTTAAGGTAAGTCTCTTTAGAGCCTTTTGTACAACATTTTACACGAGCAGCCTGTGGATCTCATATACGCAGAAACAGTACAACGCCCTCCGTGTACAGTACAACAATGCCTTCAGGATGATGATGGGGCTGTCTCGCTACTGCAGCGCATCGGGGATGTTTGCTGACGCTAGGGTAGACTGTTTCTACACCACAATGCGGAAGCGGTGCACATCCCTGTCGCGTAGGGTGCGGGACAGCTCTAACATTATCCTGAGGGCATTTGCGTCAAGGTTTGACTGTCAGTACATGAACCATTGCCATATGATACATGTACTGACAGGCAAGCCAATATACTATATGTAAATTTGTAAATTTAATTTAATCTAACTTAATTTAATCTAATGTAATTTAATTTAATTTAATCTAATTTAATCTCATTTAATTTAATTTAATTTAAATGTATAATTATGGACCTGGTCTGAAATAAAGAATATTATTATTATTCTCTTTATTTACTTGAACTCTCTAGGCTAGGTGATTTATAATATGAATATAAAAGTAAAATATAAAAACACATTATTATTATTATTAATTTGTACTGAAATAGTAGTTTAATTAAAATATATAATTGGACCCATGTTGATATAACATTATTTACTCGTACTGTCGTCAAAAATACGTGGTTTAAATCTTTCGGGTTATTAAATCCCGCGGTGTATAAGATGAAATGATGCATTAATAAAACTTTTTCTACTCCAGCACTTAAATGTGTCAATTAAATGACTGACAGTGATATCTAAAGCAATGTCATTTGAATGCTTTGTCTATAGGCTCATAAGATGACTGCTAGCAGTCATCTTATGAGTATAATACAACTGCTTTATTTTTTTTAAAGATACAAGTTCCGATCATCTTGATTGAAAGAGGTATGTTTTCATTTACAATAATAACTCTTTTTTTTTTTTGAAATAATAACTCAATTTTTTTTAAATAATAACTCTTTTTTTTTAATAATAACTCTTTTTTTTTAATAATAACTCTTTTTTTTAATAATAACTCTTTTTTTAATAATAACTCTCTCTCTCTTTTTTTTTTTTTTTTTTTTTTTTTTTTTTTTTTTTTTCTTTTTTTTTTTTGCTGCAGCTGTCATAGAAAAAGTAATGTATACAACAGCTCATAATTGGTTCTTAAAATTCTCGGGTCTTTTTTTACAAAACTCGACTTTTTTTTTTTTTTTTTTTTGCTGCAGCTGTCATAGAAAAAGTAATGTATGCAACAGCTCATAATTGGTTCTTAAAATTCTCGGGTCTTTTTTTACAAAACTCGACTACGTCTCGTTTTGTAACTTCGACCCTTGAATTTTAAGAACCCTTATTATATCACTGTTGCATAAACTACTATTAGTTAACTAACAATATTATATTAAATCATTAACAACTTTGACAGCACGATCTCTTCGCAGGTAGGTGCTCTACAAGGAGTTTATATTACAACATTATTTCCAAGAAATAATCTCTCATTATTAAATTATACAACGGGACTTAATCGCGTATCGTTGTATAATTTAATAATGTGTAAAAATCGTGAAAGTTTAAATCAGTGTAATCTCTCATTGTTACGAAAATGTTGGTAGGGTGGCTTTAGGTTACTTTTCGTTCATATCGTCTTGGATATGGGTGAACATGGTGTTAATACACTCAGTATCAATCAACCTGTAAAGATATTGTAGCCTGGCCTTTTCTCGAAAAGTCTTCTAGAAAAATTTACGCTCATGTCGTCTCAGATATGAGTATATTTGGTATCAGTGCATTCAGTATAATATCCTGAACACAAATATATGAGATGACAAGCGCGAAAGTGGTGAGGGTAGTTACTGTGATGCAAAGTTTTTACCATTTTTCTTTTAAACATACCATGTGGGGTACCAAATGAAAGGGCCTTGTGAGTAGATCACAAATATATAACATACTGTAACACTTTTACTACTTAATCCAACAAATTATTTGAAAACGTTCAAAAATTTCACAATGAGTTGATTTCCAACTGCTCTAAATTGACTAAGATAACTTGATCCCAAGTTTCCTTGCAATTATACGTAATCGAGAGCCAGGCTCATACTAGTTCTCATGTCGCGATGCGCTATCGCTAACAAAAACTAAGCGTTACGAATTGCTGACATTTGCTTCTTTTAGTTTCTCTACTCAAGCATCGGATGACAGGATCGTTGAAAAGGGACAAACATATCCTTTGACGTTACGTTACTCTTCTCGTGAATTGTCAAATTTTAAAATTCGAAATTAGCTTTGGAATTTGTCCGGGTGGCTATTCGAAGTATAACTTGGTGGACGGTACTTACTAACCAAATAAGCTTGAGATCCAGTATCATAGATAGTTGTAAGACTTTAAGGGTCTATTTATATCTGACTGTGCATCCTGTATTCTAAACGTTTTGTGAATAGATATAAAAATTGACACCTATCATTTTTCACATAAACACAGACACTTTATGCATTGAATTATTAAACCTTAACGCAATGCCATAAGTCATAAGGTATATTTTCCTAATATACCTTGATGCTAATTCGAACTTTGTTATAAAAGATGTCATTTTATCATTCGCGCGTGCATTTCACTCGTACTAGATGAAATATGTATTGGTGCGAGCGAGACGGTTGGGCGAATGATAACAAAATGATATCTTTTTGACATCTTAAACAAAGTTTGACTTGGCCTCTGTGGAAGCCTGGAAATACAGCATACTTCATTGACTTTTTATGCTGGGAATTGATTTAATTATTGCGAGAAAAATAAGTATGTAGTCTTCAATAACTTGTACAGTTATGTACTGCCAAAAAACTAGAAGTGTCCATTAATTGTGTAGAACATTATTTGCTGTTTGTTTCCAAAATCATGCTGCTATTCTGCGAATATAGCAGTTCCTCGGGCAGATAAATTAAACATGATCGAAACAAATACTATTAAATTAACCACAATAGTAAACTTTTCTCTCAGTGTGGGATATTCTCGGTCATGGAAAACTTACAAAATTATTGTTTTTTTCATTAAATCTATAATTAATATTATTGTCGGGAGAAATTCTGACCGTGTAGTCGTGTAAGCTTCATAGCCCATTCTTCAAAAAAATTCTAGTTAGAAATTACTGTTTAGGTAGTATAAAATATAAAATAAAAAAAATGTTATTTCTAAAAAACGGGAACAGATATCAAGTTGTTAATTCGCAGACGGGTATTCAATATGATATATAATTCACCCGTGTAGAAACATTTTACTGTGCAATTAATGTAACTTTAACTTTATATTGACTCCACTATTAGTAATTCGGTATTGTTAGATTACAAAGTAATCTGGGAATCGGTAATCAGATTACAAAGTAATTTCGAGTAATCGTGGAACCAGGAATCAATTACGAAATGCCCATCTCCATTTAATATGTCTTTGTCTCACGGAAGTTTTGTTATTAAAATTGCCCATCTCTGCTTGAGAGTGAATGAACATTCGCTCGATTGTCAACGATGATGGCACCTATCAGTTAATCAAACGGTAAATAAGCAGCTGTTAACGTTACCTACTAACGTTAACAATGGTGTATCGATACCTTTGACTTAACGTTAGCTCAAATTGACAGCTGCTAACGTTACCATTTTGTTACCGGTAAAGAGTAGTATAACTAACGGTACCTGGTCTAACGTTAGTTACAACTTAACGTTAAATCTGTCACCTTGTGGTAACGATACCAACTTTTTAACGGTATTTAAAGCCCTGATTTTGGTACCGTTGGCTAAACAACGATAATATTCGTTGGCCCAATGATGACATATATCGCATTTACCAACATTGGCTGTGGCACTGATGCCCAACAATGGGCCTTTGTGTATTTTGCTACCGTTCGCTAAACAACGATAACATTCGTTGGCCCAATGGTGCCAAATATCGCATTTACCAACATTGGCTGTAGCACTGATGCCCAACAATGGGCCTTTGTGTATTTTGCTACCGTTCGCTAAACAACGATAACATTCGTTGGCCCAATGGTGCCAAATATCGCATTTACCAACATTGGCTGTAGCACTGATGCCCAACAATGGGCATTTGTGTATTTTGGTAACGTTGGCTAATCAACGATATCATCCAATGGCCCAATGATCACAAATATCGCATTTACCAACATTGGCTGTGGCACTGATGCCCAACAATGGGCCTTTGTGTATTTTGGTAACGTTGGCTAATCAACGATATCATCCATTGGCCCAATGGTGCCAAATATCGCATTTACCGACATTGGCTGTGGCACTGATGCCCAACAATGGTCCTTTGTGTATTTTGGTAACGTTGGCTAATCAACGATATCATCCGATGGCCCAATGATGACAAATATCGCATTTACCAACATTGGCATTACCAATAGATGGCGTTAGTAATAGCGATTTTGGAAATGTGTTATGGTTATTTTTGATAGCAATTAACACTAAAATATTTGTAAAATTATTTGAAATAACATGTATGCAATAATTTGCATTTAAAGTCACAATTTAGCTATTTGTTGTTAAAGAAAATTAATTACCAAATAAGTCAAAAGATGGCACTTTGTTACCAACGCGTACTTTCTACAACGCGGTGTTAAGATTTTTCTGGGTTTAATATAGGGTCCGAGGAACAATAGGTCGTCAGTTCAAAATTCAAATCAAGCAGTGAGTGTTATATACAGTGTGTAGTAGTAAATAGTAAATAAAGTGGTGGTTTTATACAGTGTGGTGTTATTTTTGGACCTCGTACAACGAAAAAAATGCCCTTTTTTATTTTTTTTCAGTTGGCCATACAGCAAGCCATACGGCCAAATCTAACAATTAACCAACCATGTGTATAGGCCCAACCACGGCCCAACCAAAACCACCACCGTTGAATAATTGTATGATTTATTTAAATAGGCCCAACGAAAAAATTACTCTTATGGCCCTCTGTTGGGAATCTTCGGGAGGGCCTTTGTCGAGGGCCCTCCAGCAAATCGTACGGCCAAATATAACGGTTGCCCAACTATACGTAAACAAAGGCCCAACCAAATCCCTACTAGAAAATGCTATTAGGGATATTCCTTAGTCAAAACTAGTTTTAACCGAAATTAATTTTAAATATTTACCTAAAACAAGATTTCGCCAAGACACTTTGCGAATACTAGTTATGTCTGAAAAATTCCAGTACAAAACTAGTTTTCAACAAGACATCTCGGAAAACTAGGTTTAATTAATGAAAAGGAGTTTTCACCAAGGCGTTACAGAAAACTAGTTTTAACTAGAGAAAACGCGTGTTCACATAAAACGGGTTCTGTATGGTACAGTACATGAAACCTTGTAACTTTACTTATACTTAGTTGTAATACTACGGATGTTTGAATTTTAATTACTCTGATTGAAATGAGTTGAAAAGAGGCTCACGTTTGTGATACAAATTACAAGCTTTCATGAAACAGGCCCCGGGCAACCAATTCTGATGGATTTTTTTGTCTTACACGTGTAATGACGTTGAACTCATGCGTTCCCGCTGTGCCAAGTTTAACAACAAGTATGTACAAGATTTTAATGAGATTTAGACAAACAGGCAACAAATAAAACGGAAATTAAAACCATCATTCGTCGAAACAAAATCAACGACGATTTAATTAGTAGGTAAGTTGTAATTAACAATTGACATTATTAATCTTTTTGTATGTTGAAAATTGTGCAATTTTATATTAATAATGAGAAAAATATACGTTTACGATGATAAAAGGCAGGCTATGGCTCTAAAAAAGCTTATTATGAAAGTACAAGATTAAGCGGCAGTAAATAATAGATAATAGTTTACGTACTTACCTACGTATTGGGCAAACAAGAAAAACGTTATTACCTACTATAAAATCATTAGTACTTTATTCCAGTAAGACCTCAACGAGTGATAATAGTAGTCGGCAGTAAATAATAGATAATAGTTTACGTACTTACCTACGTATTGGGCAAACAAGAAAAACGTTATTACCTACTATAAAATCATTAGTACTTTATTCCAGTAAGACCTCAACGAGTGATAATAATAGTCTAGTACTTATATGGGTTTAACTATTTCTATCCAGCTAATGTGGGTCGGAAATTTGATCACGATAACTCAAGGAAAACATATAAAACTTATTCTCTGGTCCTAAAGTTGCGTGACAAATGTTAAGTACCAACTTAGTTCCAATAATTGACGAGAACCAGTGAAAGCGCGCAAGCCAGGTTGTTGCAAGAGATCGTGAAACGGCAGACTTAAAAAAATATAAAGACTCCAGGGATGTTTACGAAGTGATCACACTTTTACGACTTTTTCGATAATGATGTTGGTATATATTTGTATCGCTTATAGGCATCGAACGGAGGAGGCCGTAAAAGAGTAGCCGGCTTTACATAACTAAACTTTGCTGGGCTTGTATACTCTGAAAATATTTCTCTAAAAATGGAAGGCAAGTTTGATTTAGCATTTAATAAAGATTTCTTTGAACTTTATAACTGGGTGTAACACCTGACTTTTACACGTGTATACATAATGCTCTCAGGAACTTTCTAATGAACCCAACCTAAATAGATAATGTTGTGCTTATTTCATCAATTTTCATTTAGACAACTTTCGACAGCCACTTTCATCAGGTTGGCTACATTATGTTACTCGTAATTCAAATCTTAGGCCAATCAGATTCAGCTCATTGGGTTCAAATTAAATTACAACCTATGAATAAAATGAACAATTAAATATTTAATTATTTTTGGAAACTAAGTCGGTAAATTTTTATAAGCTCTTTCAAAAATTCAAACTCGCCGGATACTTATATAACTAGTTATATTACTACGACAAAGTAGTAAAACAAAGTGTTTCAAGCGGATTGTATCAATTCGTCAATAGCTGAAGGTCCTTCCGCACCGACGGAGACCGTTATAAAAGAGCCTCGTAATTATTATAGAAGTGTTTTCTTTTGTCGTCCTACTTAGACGTAATTGGAAACATTGACACTGATTCAAAGAAATGTTAAAACGAAAAAAAAAACGAGACGGCAGATTTTTATTTCGCGATTTCGGGGTTGGCCTCAGCCATAGTAAAACTTGTTAAGTATTACGTATGACCTACATATGCACCCCTCAGAGTTTGGACAGGGATAACAATTTCACCCTGTATACGACGTGAGGTTACTGTTGGTTTGTGTATCAGCCGCTAAACTAGCCAACTTAGTTTGTGTTGCATATCACTAGACCGGGTACTGAATCACTCACAGTATTCTAAGTAGAACAGGCCTATATTTTGTGGAAATGGATATGTACTTACGGCTTTTTGTGTAAGAATGAACTCCCGTTAGTTCCTGGGAAGTTGTTCTGAGTTAGTTCCGCCTAGAACTAGGTCCTAACTTTAATTAAAGCTCTAATAGCTTTCATTAGAGGACAGTTGATAACGAAGCTCGGCTCGTAGCCTCGGGGTTTGTGGATGGTCGGTTATCTGTTTTAGCAGCTTGTACTTAAAAATAATTAAACTGTGCCAGCGTATATAAATAATGGACACTGCGGTAGTTACCAACCTAATGGTTTAAACACAATGCTCAGCTTTTTATGCGTAGCATTCGATTCTGTGAGACTGTTTGCTTATTGCGTATCATTCTAGTTTAGGAATTTGTTGTTTTTCTTTAATTATCTGTACAAAACGTAATTCGCGAAATTTTGACAGTAAATATCACTAAATTCGTTTAGTAGGTACCTAATAATTCTACTTTTAATCTAGAATAAGTATACTGAAACCAAAACGGAGTACTGGTGTAAACATATAACTTATGCATTTACTACCGGTCGATTTACGATTAATCTGAATAGTTACACAGCATAGATCTGGTGTTATTTCGGTGATCGTGTCAAAACGACACTGCTCTAAAAATGTCTGTAACGAAAGCCGGGTGGTGGGTAGAGAAGGGAAGGCCTCGTTGTTTCATCGCTTACAAAACCGCCAACGACTGTTAGACGAGAACTAGTAAAGTGGGATCTCCGACTTTGCACAGTCACTATGTATATCGAGGTCATGGTTAACTGGGTCCTTATGTTATCATTTGTCTTTAGCTGATACGCGATTGAAATAGCAGCCAAGGATGCGCGGGAGTTTAGAAGAAGCTGAGGAAAAGCGCGCGGGGGAGGGGCGCGCCCACGCACTGCCCGCCGCACCTTACCGCCCGCCTCGCACCAGTCAGCAACTGTGACTCGTGTTGGCTGAACCATCTGTAGGGCCATCCTCTTTTTCATACCGTAGGTGAGTCCAAGTGACGTTTAATATTTGTACTAACTACAAAATCGCGCCGGAAAATAAGTGCATTAAATCGAAGTGAAGTGATATATCAACTACGTGGTGTCGGATCTACTGATGCATCGCTACAGTGTGTGAATATGATTCGTGCGAGCTCCGAAACAAGCCAGTGTGACTGCGGAATTTAGCTCCTATAACGTGGATTGTTAAACCGTGAACACTGCTAAACTAACTTAAAATCAACTGGTTTAAGTTTTTTTAACATCTTCAGCTGTCATTCATAACTAACTAAATTTTTTATACCTAAACCCATTATATATTTTGTATTTAATTGCTACTTTAAGACAAGGTCATACCACATTAAGAATTAGGTGGTAGGATTTAGGGGAGAAAAACAAGTCGTGTTATATGAGTAGGTACGTTTTTGTATTCCTACCTTTATTCCAGTATATAATATTACTTTTAAACACATTATTATTTCAAATTTCTGTACGCCACAGAAAAAACATCCATAGATCTAATTACGTTTTGTAATGTTTGTAACCAAAGTAGCGCAGCATACCACCAAATTAGGTTTGGTGGGAATGTGAGCCAACCTATTTCCGTCGCGCGCGCACCGGCCGGCGAGCCCGCCCACCCGACCATCGGCCAGGCGCGACGATCGCCGAGCGTGCCCGAGCTCGAATCTAATAATAGAATTTTCTTTCAGCAACATTTTATTTTGAGGAAAATAGGTACTTCGGGCCGTCCTAAATAGTTTGACGTGACCTAAATACCATGATTTATTATTAATTTAGTCATGAGAATCACCTCAACAACATTAATATTTAATGGCAATGTATAATATAGTATTAATGTTTGTAAAGATATTGCAAATTATAAAAGTCAATTAGCGTGATAAAAAATCTATTTAGGGTATTTTTTTTTAATAAATTTAATTTAAATGGGTTTTACACACTTTTTATAGAAAAAATAAACTTGGAACATCGCGTATCAAGTGACAGTTTCTTCATCCGTGACACTTGGCTCGCGGCCAAATATTAGGTTTCAATTAGGAACTTTACCTATTGTTCCGCGGTGAAATTACCAAATACGAATTTTATAATGTTTATTGATTAGAACGTCCTCGCATACATCAAAAATGAACATAAATTACGAGTATTTTAGCATTTAACGCATTAGAATGGAAGAGGACAAGTGAAGGGTTTTCAAACTGACTATAGGGTTTATATATACGTATATTTTTTTACTTTATATTTACAAATAGTGGGAGCTACAAAAAATTTACAGTTATCTCTTATGCCCGTTCACATCTATTCCAGTAGCATTCCAGTCTAGTAATCGAATCCAGTAGGTACTGAACTGGATCGAAACGTTTACATTAATTCCAGTAGGTGAATTTCATCATCCAGCGAATTTATGAAGACTGTTATCAATAAGCAATACACTTTCACAATTTAACGTTTAATTTAGCACTGGATTGAAAGTCTACATTATTCCAGTGGCGCTGGATTGGGCGAGCTGGAACCAAAAGTAGACCTTACTTACTCCAGCATGATTATATTTCAATTCCGGTTCACAGTATTCCAGTAGCATTCCAGCACTGGATTCGATCACTGAAATGGAATGCCACCGGAATAGATGTGAACCGGGCATTAGGCCAATGAGAAAATCTCGTTCTGAGTAGGTATATCAACAATGATTTCATCTTTTCCCACTTAAGCACCCTTTTTCGAAACAACAGTGTTAACAACTCACTTTTTACTTGAAGATTTTAAAATTAAACTAGCGCCAATACATAATACCTATACCTAGTCGCGTACCTTTGAAAGAAAAGTGAAAAGCTTGTAAATTTAGGTTTATTTTAATTTATTGATAAAGTTCATTATTTAACTTGATTTGAATTACCTTTTTCAGGACACCTAATCCAACACATACACAATGGCGGATGATGATGTAAGGTATGTGAAAAACGTGCTCGTAATTATTAATTCACTGACTTAAATGCAGCTCTATGACGTCAAATGCTAGCGACCTACCTAGAATTAATCGGATAGCGATACAACAGGTAAGGTACATATAAAGACACAACTCACACTGTTTATATTGTTCTACATTCAAATTTATGCTATTCTACAGCATAGGAATTTTGTAAACAATGAGAAGTTTAGATTTTGTTTCACGTATTTTAAATGTAACTTAACCTTGTATGCTGCCTGTCAAATTTGATAATTGAAAAAGTGACCTTGACATTTACAACAATAGATTAAAATTCTCACGCACGGATCCGTGTCTAAGCATACGAGGGGTTAATACATAACATATTGTACACATATACACGGAGCCTTTTTATTCTTTTAAACAGAAACAATTTGAAACAGTATTATTTTATACATTAACTAATATGTCTTTTTTTTCTTTTTTTTCCATTATTTGCGGCTGCCCCGTCGATTCCATCGTGTTCCTGAACTGAATGCTACAGTATTGAATGCGAAGTCCCCTCGAGACTCAGGTACTTTTTGTTGTCATAACACAATAACACACGCTACTCTACACAAAGACACATCCGATAATAAATACATTATATTTATTTTCCTTTTAAACTGAAAATAAATACAAATTAAAAAAATTATGGGTTGTTAAATGGTATACACTCTGCCTTTAACAAAGTGATGACATTTTTAAGGGCATAATTATAAGCCTGAATTTTATATGAAGAGTTTCCAATTAATTACTGCGGAGAAATTCAAAGTTCCGAGCGACATTCCCCTATCCGCATTGTGCTAGCGTGAAGACTATATCCCAAACTCTCTTAAGAGAACGCTCAGCAGTGGAACGTACATACCTACCTATATAGGATGGCCAGTTTTTCCTACAAACCTTCTGTTTAAAAATATGTAGGTACATACTTACTACATATTTAATCATTATGTTTGAGCTATACAAAAATACAATAACTATTTAGCTCACATGTGTAAAAAATCGATACTTTAGAAAATTAAAATAATTTGCAACGCTTACGCAGGAACCAGTGTCAACAGACGATTTATTGCTCTAGTTAAGAAAAATACCACGTCAATATTTGCAAACAATAAGGTTAAAATTACACATGAATTTCTGTTACAGCATTTGTGTATTACTTTCATATTATTATGACGTTTGTAAGTCTGTGTTATTGTGAATATGGTCCTAATGGACGCTTACTTATGTACATGTCGTACCTAATATCAATCAATTCGAACAACTATGCTAACACACAGTGTCTAATTGTAAACAAAGTATTAAACATATTGTCATGGATTTGTTGAACGAGTTTTAAATTTAAGTAATCATAAGCACTACCAGAACAATTTATGTCGGTTAAAATTATATATTATTAATTTATTATATATTATATGTAGCGTGATGCTTAAGGTTTTCATAGCTATAGACATGTTGATGGACAAAAATCTGTAAAATAAAAATTGCGGCAATTCATGACATGATGTTAAATAATAACACGCACTAAGAGCCACGCCAAACTAGCGTCTTGCGAGCGTCGGAATCTAGCCAACTCTATGGCTGCTGCTCGACGCAACGTTGGCGCAACTGAGCTGCTACATTTCCCATTTCTCATAGCACTGACTAGACGCCGACGCTCAAACGACGCTAGTGTGGGGTGGTCCTTACGCACACGTTTTCACTAATACACACATGCATCACATTACCCGCACACATTGCACCGATAAATTGTTAATAAAACACTGTATTTTTTTGTCGTATGTACAAATGGCTGATTTACATATAAGTACGCCAATTTGAGATATTTCCAATTAGGTCACCTAACATTAAATTTGAAAAAAGGATACTTAGAAGTGTCTATTCTAGCAGACATTGTGTAAATGTGTTTGTTATTATTATTGGGAATCAGGCTTTGGTTCGTGTTATGATGTTTACAATTATACCTTTTTATATTACCTACATTTCAAAGTAACTACTTAATACATTTAAATTAAGTATTACATTTATCTAATCTCAATCTCAAGTTGGCGTGTTATATAACTTTTCTGTTTAAATAATTATGTCCCTTCATTGTGTATTTCAAATGTCGTTTTCGTATGCGATATAAGTAATTAATACATTTGTATTGTGAATAGGTAATGGACGGCCTATGGATGCAAATTACATACCTACGTTGTAATAACGTTAAATTTTATCACAATTATAATTTAATTTGTGTTTTCGTTACCTTCTGTGCGTTTATCCCTCTCAATGTCACCAATTGGATACCAAACTCGTTTGGTAATAATTTGTATGTACTTTTTTTGTTGTAAATCCTAATCGACTTTTTTATAGTATTATATATTTTTGTTGTAAATCAGCCATATCGAAAACAAACATAAAATGCACCATTAATAATATCTACTTATTTAAAAAATAAGCTATAATTTTCGTAGTGCATTTTATGTAGGTACCTATTTAATGTCAAAACTAACTTGTTAATTTTTGTTATTTGACCTCGTCATAAGAATTGTTTTTATTTCTTTTTCAGAGAAAGCGTCTCGAGGAGGTAATGTACAAGCAACAACGGAACACTACTTGTCCATTTACCGTCCTACCCTTTTCTTCCCAAATATTCCCACACACAGACCTGTCTAGCTGTCTACACGTAACACTAAATTCAAATATATAGATAGATAGATAGCGTTTATTGGTAAAAAGTAATATTTTACATGTCAACAGTTATACAGTTCATCAGTATTTACATAGTGCGGTAAATTTCATTTCGTTGTAATAATTTAAGTAAGTACTTTAATCAAGGAAAGTCACATATTAGTATATATTCAAACAAATTAAATTATTAAAATAATATATGTCATATTTATAGTTTAATTACTTGATTTCTTTGTTTAAATATACATACTTGATATACCTACAACTACATGAGAGTAAACATTAGTAAATTCATTAAAAATGTATATGTTTCATTCTCATGTACCAATTTGACCCTGTAGGGTATTTTTTTACCACATTAAGAGACAAATATATGTTTTTGGTGACAGATCTACTATTTTGGTAACAGAACTATTGTTTTGAGGACAGACATTGTACTCGTATTCAGGCAGTAGAAAATTGGGCTCAAAGCATTAATTAAGCTTGTGCATTAATTTGGTTATTCAAATTTGGGGACCGTTTGATTAATACAATGACAACTCTATTTGTTGGGGATATATCAATATAATATTGATTGATTTGTTAATACAAATCTACTCGTATATTTTGGCGACAGAAAGATTACACTTTTATTGGTATAAATCACGTCTCCATGAATCTTCTGTATTCTTTCTCTTATCTGTAGGAGCATGTATTTTCAGGAGACACTATTCTAGTTACAAGATTTGTGATATCCAATCAATCAATCAGTTTATTTGCAATAAAACATACTTAAATGCATGCAAATTCAATTATATGGTGCACAATAAAATCAACATAAAATATAATAAAACAATCACAACAATAATATTGCATTACAGATTAATAGAATGTCAAGAGTCAGAATTACGCGTAGGTACAATATCGATGTCAACAAAGTTTAATCTAAAGCATTTGCAAAATATTCTTTAATAGAATAAAACGGTTTATTTATAAGGTAGTTTTTTAATTTAATTTCAAATGTCCTTTGATCCTCACATGCTTTTATGCTAATGTCCAATTGTATTGTACGATTAGAAGATAACAGAGGTAGGTAACCAACCATGTTAGGTAGGTACCTACATCTAAAACCAAATTTCATATCTAAATCACATAAACACAAATTTACACTACCTACGGTTTCACATAAATACATGGTACGCCATTCCTAATTTCTCGATATTATTATAAATTTGACTTGTGCAGGCGAAGAAGGCCAAACAGGCCGAGATCGACCGCAAGCGCGCGGAGGTGCGCAAGCGCATGGAGGAAGCTTCCAAGGCCAAGAAGGCGAAGAAGGGTTTCATGACCCCCGAGAGGAAGAAGAAGCTCAGGGTGAGTATTGCGAACAGACTGAACTTGCACTTCAGTAGTGTTCAGAGGGTAATGAGCACTTTAGTAAACAATTTTTATTTAAATGTGATTTTTTTAATAGTTGCTGCTGCGTAAAAAAGCCGCTGAGGAGCTGAAGAAGGAACAGGAGCGCAAAGCGGCCGAGAGGAGGCGCATCATCGAGGAGAGGTGTGGTAAACCCAAGAACATTGAAGATGCAAACGAAGGTAAATATGCCTCTGCTTTTTGAAAGTACTATTAACTATTCTCAATTATTAAAATAGCGAATACATTTTTCCTCACATGTCTAGAATTAAGCACTCAAATCTATCTTTATTTCGTCATATGCTTCACATCGCCAATATTTTGTGTATCTGTTTCATCTGTTACCCATGTGCATACATGTATGTGTCACGTTATAGATGATCTTAGGAGGATTTGCAAAGAACATCACGAACGCATCAATCGTCTTGAAGACCAAAAGTATGACCTGGAATACATCGTTAAAAGAAAAGATATTGAGGTAGAGAGACGAGTCCAACATAAGTCTCAACTATTTTAAACGACTCACCAAACTGACATCTCTTCACTTTCTTATTTAACGTTATTTGTGATGTCGAAGTGGCGTGTTTCTCTCGTCTGGTTAACTGATTAAACGTTCTTGCTGGGCCACCGGGACCCTCCCGCGCAGGCCATCTTTTCTATCCTAACGCGTATCTATATTTCTTCTAAGCTCCATGTGAAGTACTGATTTGATTGTTGTGCGTATGCTGACTACTTTCTATTTTCCGATTTTTATATTAAAAATCTTCTTTTCATCAAAACTTAACCGATACGTTTTCGGTGTAAGCTGTCGGTGGTTAGGGTGTAAATGGGGAGATTGGCGCGGATAGCGAACACTTGGTAATACTTAAGTTATTTTATAGCGGCTCTAACGAGCATCATAACCGGGTACCATCAGCGTATCGGCAAGCTCGAGGAGGAGAAGTACGATGCGGAGATCGAAGTAGCCCGCAAACAGCTCGAGGTCTGATCTGGTTTGGGCTCTACGCAGTACACACTTAATATATGCAATTAATTCAGAGTAGTTCATGCCGACAATGTGACTAGTATTCAATTTGTTTGTTTTCGCAGTCATAATGATCACTTGCGGAGCTGAAAGTAAAAATAAAAACATCCTTAACAGTGTGGATAACAAGTATATAAGTTTAAATGCTGAAATAACATTGAACCGTTGTAGTCACCAGCTGTCTCTCGCAGACAGAGCCAAAAGTAGAGATCATCGAGAGCCTGCGCGGCGCCATGTAGCTTCGCTTTCGCTTGATCCTCCGCCGGCAGTAGTCCTAGCGTCGTGTCACACACTACACACGATTTTTATAATGTTCACCTGAAAATGTGATTGTATTTTTCTATAGCGGAACTGCAGACGATATGTCAAATGTACTGGCACAGAATATACAACCTTGAGGGGGATAAATATGAACTAGAACGAGCCATTCAAATTAGGAAAATGGAGGTAAACTGGATAATAGGATTGGGAATGCATTATGATATGAGTTGATACTGATTTAGTTGTTACGACATGACATGATAGTTGTACGGCTCAACGCACACATGCACACGTCGCTCCACGTCGACAGACGCTGGTCACTCACACCGATGCCCATGCTCATTCTGCTGGCTCAATAATCTGTCTTTCCTTTTTCTTTAGCAATGCTCAAGAGAATAATACAGGAGTATTATGACCGCATGTATGTGTGTGAGGGCCAGAAGTGGGATTTGGAACATGAAGTCAGGAAAAGAGATTATGAGGTATTGACCAATACTTTATAACCATTGTGAATATCACAGTCATTGATTATGTAACAAACGTGCGCGTGTGACAAATCGTGTACATTGTTAACGCTTTGTAAGTTTTCGGTTGTTTGTTGTTGAGTTGTAAATAATAGTCGGGGCCGTCGGTAGTGCTGTATAGAGCAGATATGTAAAGTAGAAGGTCCTCGGGCGCACAGGCGCAGCCCAGCCACGGTAAGGCGTGAGGTGCAAAATCGATCACGGCGCGTCATCCGACAGGAGCTTACACCGCTAACTACACTAACGACAGTAACCGCCCGCTCGGCGAATCGTAACAGTAACCACACTCTCACCACTCAACCACGCGGCGCCCCGGGCTCCGCTGCATGTCCGCGTATAACATCATCTCACTGGTCGCTCATGTCATCTCCATACGTCGCGTCATTTAGAATACGTACAAAAGATCGTATGAGCCAGCCGTCCTCG
Organism: Cydia amplana; assembly: GCF_948474715.1. NCBI lineage: Eukaryota > Metazoa > Arthropoda > Insecta > Lepidoptera > Tortricidae > Cydia > Cydia amplana. The sequence goes on along the minus strand of NC_086071.1, from coordinate 12,149,543 downwards.
ACGACGCAAGGTAGCTCTTAATAAGCTTCCTTTTATCTATAAGCTTTGCCTGTTGCATGACATTATCGTATAGTTAATATGTTATAACAATCGACGCATCTGAAAATCTGAATCCTTATTAACCATTCCCTAAAATAGTATGGCACTTGAATAATATCTTAAACAGTGTGAAAGCTATAATAATAACCGATCTCCGACGTTGCAGCCGCTAGTGTGACGCTTCGCGTGTGTTGCCGAGCTTAGTGGCCTTACTGAATTTTCTCTTTTTGATGATAACAATTAGAATTGACGTTAAAGTACCATTGGAACGCTGGACTGGTTCCTCCATTGGCACACGCAAGTGCATAGTGTAAGTGAAACTTCTTGTTCCAAATCTCCAACTTTTCATGTATGTGCCGACATTTCCGCGCGAAATGTTTTTGCGTGTTCGGTTGCTGATATATGCCCCATAAACCTTTTCCATACCCTTTGTTATATTTTAGACACGGGTTGTGTTTAAATAGAAAGTGCCATGCTCTGGTCGATGTTGCCCTTCCTTCCCTGATCAGTCGAGTGCCGTCCGCTCGAGCACTCGCACCGGGACACGGAGTGGTGTACCATACTATGCTCACTTGCGAGTCCAGAGACACACATACATACATATCTCAATTACTATCCACATTCGCAAGTCAGGATCGATTTTGCACCGTCACTCCATAATACACATTATACGACGTCGTACTCATACATTAAATGTCGATGTTTAGTGGTTGTTATGAAACGTTCGTTTTGGGTAGAAATACTCACAATACATACAGCGCTCAATATGATACAATTTCGACCACCGGACGTAGTCACTGGTGCCGTCCGCTATACACTAAATATTGCTAAAGACATAAAGTCGAAGAAGTACTATATTGATGGCGCTGTGTTGCCTATGTAAAATATTGCACTTGATGTTGATGTACATGAAATGTGGAGACAGGTGCTGCTGGAGACCAGCTACCGATGACGAGGCACGATAAGTAGATTTGCTGCACGAAGTAGTAAAATGTGGAATAGTTTACTTGGTATATCATGTAGTAGGACAAAGAGCACAGGTTAAAGATATAAAGGCAAACTGTATTAGGATATGGGACTGACCTGACCTATACCGATCATTCTACATACAGACAACAAAAGTAATTATCTCTGTATACAGCTCGCTAATAACACTGCCTAATCTTCGCTCAGCTATATCTTGTTCTGTGCTTTGTTGTTTCATTGACCGAGCGTAACAGCCGGCTTAACATAATGCTCTCAAACGCGTGGTTTTGATTTTTTCTGATTTCTTCTGTCAATGTGTTGCATGATTTTATATTCATGTGTAACATTTTTTACAACATTTGCACATCGTTCTACAAGTTTGATAAATTTATATAATCAACAATTATGAATTGGCTTTGACCTCTTACGTTCCTTAACATTTATTAATTTTTTGTTTAGTCTCAAACTTGTAGAATGTAGTTATGCATGTTTCTTCAAATACATTTTTAATACGAATATCTTACAGTATTTCAGTGTATTAACTTAAATTCCATTTTTTTTAAACATGCTCATCATTGATATTTGTCCTCTTAATTAATACCTACAAATCTTGTCATAATACATATAATGTATATTATTTTATAATGTCTGTTCTTCTAGTTAATAATTAAAGTTCACATATACCATTAACTATGACTTCTATTTTCTTCATTCTTTTCATTACTATCTTGAAACCGTTTATCATTTATAAACGTTATTCCGGCAGATCTCCGACCTGAACTCCCAAGTCAATGACCTCAGAGGAAAATTGTAAGTACCAAATAGTTTACAACAATTCATCAAAATCATAGAAATGTTCCGTTTTTAGACATATTCTGATTTTTAAATCTTTTAAAAAAGTCTGCACTACCGTAAAATGGTGCTACTTTGCTCCAAAATTGGCTCCACTTTAAGGAGATTATGGATATTTTTTAAACTGTTCCTCATTTAAATATTCAGACAAGTTGAATATGAAGAAGAACATCTCATGTAACATATTTCATCGGTAAATCAACTTTATGAAATGTTGTTTTATATAAAACGAAGCTTTGAATTGGGCACAACATACTCATTGTTGGGGGTATTTTTGCTCCTACCTATAGTTCACTTAGAGGTGCAAAGTCACCCCATTGTGCGCCAAATTAATAGACCCCGCCAAGAAAAGAAATTAATTTTATGACTAAAGTAGCAATTCATAAAGTATATACAATTTCGTTGATCTGAGTGTATAAATAATAATATAGAAATATCATGGTTAAATATAATAAACGTTAAATCATTTTTTTTATTTGGAGCATAGTTATCCACCAAGGAGCAAAGTAGGACCATTTTACGGTAATTATGTAATTACTAAAAACAAAACATAGACAATAAGGGCTGATTTAGACGGCGCGCGAACTCGCATGAGATTTTAGTTACGTTGCGGACCATTGAGGTTACATTAATTCAGCCGACCGATCAAATAACGCAATGTTATGAAACTCATGCGAGTTCTCGCTCCGTCTAAATGAGCCCTAGCGTACATACTCGTACCGTCGTGATGTTGGCAAGTTAGCAACATGTGCCTGTGAATACGATCCGTTGTAATGATATTCGCGTCGGGGTGTAAGGAACTCAGGGGCTCTTGTCTGCTCTTCACTCCCTTTGTTGTAGACGTCACATACGAGAGAGTGTAAATAAAGTATCTTTCGACGTACCATTCAATCAGTACCCGTAGAAAGATACCAAAGTAATCAAAGAAAGAAATTACTTTAAAGTAACTCACATATTACATATACAATTATACATATGAGTAGGTATAGCCTACGTATCTGCCATACTAAGGTGCCCTCAAAATGACAAATTAGCTTTTAATCGAATTTAAACTACCAATTCAAAATTAGCTTTTGTAGAGACATATTATAATGTATATCTATACCTATTTTTTTACATCACTTAATTTTATTCAAAATCTCGTAATCGCATAGATAGTATATAGATACACTAAAGTGTAACAGTTATTCAAAATATCGCATTTTCTTTCAGCGTCAAACCTACACTCAAGAAGGTGTCCAAATACGAGAACAAATTCGCCAAGCTCCAGAAGAAGGCCGCCGAATTCAACTTCCGTAACCAGTTGAAGGTTGTCAAAAAGAAGGAGTTTACCCTTGAAGAAGAAGACAAAGAGGTAAATTATTCCTTTATTAATCTTAAAGTTTGTATGCAGTATCGCCATTGCCCAATAAATGGCAACAAAGTCAGCCTTAAAACATTTTAAGATAATAACAGTACAGTAAGATGTAAGATAGTAACAGTACCTATGTTAATTACTTCGAATAGGTTTGTTAAAAATATCATTAAAAGTGACTTTGATCTATATTCTATAAGTAATTTCACGAATCACGGATTACATTTGCAGTGGTGTTCCAATCATTGTAGGTATGAAGTTAATATGTTCACATTGCAAGATGTTCTGAGTACAATCAAATTTAGTCGATTACAAGTACATACACGACCAATTATGCTTTTGTTTCAATATAAAGTGACTCGTTTTCGTTGCTCTTGGGTGTCATTCATGCGATGATAACCGATTCTCACTTTAGATTCTACTCCCTGAAAAATCTGTTACGTTGCGCGGGTACATTACAATATTAATTTTCCTCTTATCTTGATTAACTTTACCATGATATAATACATAATGAATTAACTCAAAACCACTTACAAACTATAAAAACTCACAGTATAACAATAATACCGATTAGTACTCTGCAAGTAACTTTTCTAATCCTACGACGCGCTCCCAGTCCCATAACGACTTTATCGACTCGAAGTAATATTATTATGTATCTTTCTAGAAATAAACTTTTCTGTACTAATATTCAACAGGCTAAGAATGCGGAGAAGGCTGATTGGGCTATCGGCAAGAAGTAAACACTGTAACATCACGTCACCAACTTAACCCATCTACATAACATCTGAAATCAAATTTGATGGATTTTATTTATTACGAATTAATATAAGAATAAATTTCTATTATTATTAAAAATACTTATTTTCAAATGTTCTTATGATACCTAACATGAATAAGGTGAGAAAAGTTTGGGTAAATTCGTTGTACTACCTAAATCATAAGCTTGCGCTTCGAGTCAACGTTCTTAAATGTTTTACTCGAGTATCACGCGAGACCCCGCTTCGCAATTCCTTAAGTTAAATTTTTACCTAATTATATTGAATTGAATCGGTGCTAATACATATTTTTTTAGCCTTTGTTACTAACTCTGTATATTATTTTTGTGGTAATGTAATTTACCAGAATCGGTAGGTTACTGCAATTATCTCAAGTAGGTAAAAAATATATCTTCAAAAATTCTTTTGTTTTTCCAACCCGCGCAAACTTCAAATGGTTACAGACTTAAATGACCGCACAAAACAGTTAAGGTAGCTAACTGCACATAGATCTAAAACACACGTACTTACACAATTCTACAGTTCTTGATTAGATTACGTTTAGCCGTGTGTTAATGTTACCATATTTCACAGGGCGGAGTTGGAGGAAAGGTAAACGCTTACATAGAACATGCCAGCACCACAGTGTAGACACGTTTTACTGAGCACAAGATACACGTGGCACGCTGTAGATAACTTTCTCACTGGCTTTATAAATGACTTAAGTCAATTTCAGAATGGCAGCTAGTAGCAGTATTAGTTATTCTCGCGTAGGCACTTAAACTTTGCCGATTATTAGATCTTGTCAGGAATTCGTTTTATGCACTTCACTATCTTGCTTTAATTTTCTTCAAGGCAGTTAGTAATTTGACAAATAGATTGGAAATAGTCGTTTACGTTTAATTCTGGAACGCAAGCGCTTCGCGGTATTGCGTATATAATTTTATAATAGGTACTGTATGTAATTTTGCCAATTAGATATCGCCATACGATTGAATAGATTGCGCTTTGTCTATTAGAAGCTTTTTAAATACTTATGTAAATAAGCTTTAATGCGTGTAAAATGCTTTATGTACGATGCTAAATGGGGAAGTGTTTTCTTTTGTAAGCATAAAAAAATCTAATCTCACAGCGTTCAAGGATGCATAAGGTAGATGCCACTGACGTGCATCACAAAATAGTAGTTTATGCAACAGTGATATAATAAGGGTTAGGGGGTTTAAACGAGACGTAGTCGAGTTTTGTAAAAAAAAGACCCGAGAATTTTAAGAACCAATTATGAGCTGTTGCATAAACTACTATTTTGCGTCACAAAAAAAATGTATTTATATTCGTTTATTTTGCTCAATTGGTACTTTTTACACACTTTTATTTAGCTTCACCGCGTATATTCTTTGTATATACATATACAAAATGTCCCAAGAAGTAGTGATATACTGAAGCTGGGAGGTAGAGGACCTAGAGGGCTATCTGAATCACCCCCATGTATGTTCCGCGATTTTTCGTATTTTCGGAGTTATGATTTTTTTTAATTTTTCACCTGCGCCGAGTACGATGAGATTTTTATTTATGGTGACGTGAATTATTGCGGTAGATGCTTGATTTTTTTTGTGTGCTAAGCTGATAGATAGGCCAATTCAGTATGGTAACATTTACTAACGTTAGATCTTTGAATGGAATTAAAAAAAAATTTAATGCCAAGAAAGATAAAATTACCCAGTATGTTCACAACTTCAAGGGCGCTTAAAAAAATAAAACATACTGGGTAATTTTATCTTTCTTGGCATTAATTTTTTTTTTTAATTCCATTCAAAGATCTAACGACAGTAAATGTTCTACCGCAATAATTCACGTCACCATAAATAAAAATCTCATCGTACTCGGCGATAGGTGAAAAAAAAAAAAAAATCATAACTCCGAAAATACGAAAAATCGCGGAACATACATGGGGGTGAATCAGATAGCCCTCTAGGTTCTCTACCTCCCAGCTTCAGTATATCACTACTTCTTGGGACACCTTGTATGTGTTTCAAATCTTATAACTTAAATTTGAACCACTTCCCGGTGTCTGATTGAGCTGAAATTTGGTATACTTCCGTTTTTCCGATGACAATGCAATATTATGCTAACATGGAGCTGATCTGATGATGCAGTCGGAATATAGCCAAAGGACCTCTTCAATGAAAAAACATAAACACATTGAGTTTAGGCTTATTAGAAAGATCTCGAGACGCACTTTTTAGATATGTAAAGGTGAGAAAGTAAAGTCAGCAATAAAAGTGTGTATCAAAAATATTTTTGATGGTCACTTGTTCTTTTATAGCAGTGGAAGGATATGACCTGATTAGTCATACGGAACTGATATTGGCACTTTTGTAAATAATACGAACGTGTTTAAGTATGTACAGGCTTCGTGTGTGAGCGTGTAGTGAATATAGCGCGGATTAGTTCTTCTTGATAATTGATTAAATGCAGTAAAGCGCTATTCATCGATGGAGTTTTGTGATTGTGTATTAATGCTTGTGTTTTTTTTTTCACAGAAAAAACCAGACTGGTCCAAGGGCAAACCCGGCGATCAGAAGGTAAAAGAGGAAGAGGTTGAGGCATGAAGTGTTGAATCACACCTACCAAAAACTATATGTGACCTTTGTCGTATTCCAGCCGACCTTATTGCCATAACTGTCTCAAATTCAATGTGATCACCCATCCTTTTATGTATCTGGCTAGTCCGACCCATTGGAAATTCCTTCCCAGTTCAGCCTATGGCAGTTCCTCCATTATTGTATGTATTGTCTATAAACCAATCATGTCTACCATTTCGAACATGTAATTTTATAATTATTTATTTATTACAATAATGTTTTTTTATAAGATATTTAATAAAAATACGATACGTTTAATAAAAATTAATATTCTGTACTATGTTATGTGTTGTCTATGTACCTTTGTTCCCTTTATCCTTTGTTCCCGCAACCAGTGAAGTAGCTAGAATTTATTTAGACCTGGTTTTTGGTCCCTGTGTTCGTATATAATATAATTATGTAAATTAGAAAACTCCTTCCTAATGAAAATATTCCTTATGTAATCGAATTCGTTCATGTGTTAACTGAATTCAAACAGGGATGGGATCGTTTTTCACCGTAGCATCGGTATCCTTAAAATAAACCAACAATGGGCCAATTCGAACTTACTTTTTGATGTCTAACTGATATAATTTTGTTATCATTCGTCTGTGTGTCTCGCTCATGTCTAATGCACGAATGCACGCGCAGATGATAACAAAATGACATCACTTTAATATCTAAATGTAAATTCGAATTGGCCTCAAAATTACTACTGCCTATTGACAGGTATATTATATTCGTTGTAGTAATCTAGGGATGGTTTTGGAGACCTTAGTAATGAATAATGATATATTTAGAGATGTGACTAATGGAAATCGATTGGCATAATAATATAGGAAGTAAGACGGAAACCAATAGAGAGAATCTATTGTATTATACTAAATTACATTTTTAATTGAAATTGAAATTAAATAATGTTTGTGGTGATAAAATACTAAAAATCAATACATCGATACATATCACTCTCTCTGTTGGATACAGAGTGGGCACGCCATAGTACGGAAATCGTTTTGGAGGCCGCTTCTGATTCAACAATTTGGTACGGTATTGATCTTATTTTCATACTAGACTTTAAAGATCGCTTACGCTGACAGGTGCTCGCAAAATGCAAAGCTATGCGTGAGCTACACCAATCACCAAAACAAGATCGAAACTATAACAATTTGATGAATCAGAATCGGCCTCTTTTAGTGCGCGCGACATTATTTCTGTATAATATACATTTAACATATTATGACACGTCAATTTATGTGTAAGTTACTCGAGGAAGTCACTATATAATATTATGGCGAAACCAGCGCAACATCAAGAATAAATATTAAAATTTACTAAAATTGACAAGCATCCATACGTTGAAGTTTCAATGGAAACTCAGTTCAACGGTTTCAGTTGCAATGGCGTTGTTAATTGAACTGAGATTCTGTCAACCTAAATTCAATCCGCCGTCACGGGGTAAGGACGGTGAGGTAATGCCATTTGAGGCGGAGTGGGACGTAGCCATCATGTATGAAATACTATTATTTGTTCTGTGCTGTTTCTCTATCTATATTAAGTTTACTGATAAATAAATGACGTCAAAAGTATTAGGTACCTATATTACGTTTCATAAATCTCTTAAATTCATAGAGACTACAAACATTAAACTTTATAAAGCACAAAGCCATTGACTCAAGTATAAAGATACTGACCCAGTTGTACGGATAAGACCACCTGGCTTTTACCCCACGTGCTACAAAATTGGCTAGCGCTAGCACCTTTACTAGCACTGTTGGTATGACGCCAAGATTTATAAATGATTAGTGTTCAGCGGCAGTTGCGCATATCTAAGAAAACTCCGTGGACACATGCCAGAGCTCCATTTTTAACCCCCGACGCAAAAAGAGGGGCTACGGGTGGACCGATTTCGATGCGGTTTTTTTTTACGTGACATCGAGTTTCCTTGCGATGGTTCTGAAGCTACATTTGATGAAAATCGATCTAGCAGTTTAAAGAGCTCTTTTCCAAAATGATATAAGGCATTATTCGCATGAAATTTGGAACATAGCGTAGAGGGTTTTTAAATTTAATAGTTATGGCAGCATAATAGTTACACTATAAAGCATTGGTTTACCTCGTGTCGATTTAAATTTAATTCCTTATTTTTCGCACTTGTATCGTAATGTACTATTACAAGCTTATAAAAGTAAATGGTGAAGACCATGAGACAGGAAATAATATAACTCAAAATATGTAAATATAATTGGATTGTTCTGAATCCCCACCAACCACCTCTTTTTTGAAAACTAGAAACTCTTTTCTGACTTAATTTGTTTGTGGATAAGTATATGTCGTCGAAACGCTGATCGATATCACAAGTAAGCCGAAGAGCTCGGCAAAAGTTCTTTTCACCTCAGCAGCTCGAACAAGGGTACTTCTCACTGAGTGTCTCTGTTCTCACTCACTGAGTGAGACAAAATGACATTCAAGTGACCTTTATAGTCAAATGTCATTTCAACATGCGGGGTCTAATACAAGTTCGAAATACTTGGGTTCTATTATCTCTGTCCCTTTCACACTGTTAGCAAAAAGAAACAGACAAAAAAAAGTTAAAACGACATTCAACGGTATATTCACGGTTTATAATAAACCCCCGAAAAACTTCAGACCGCATCGTTCCAAACCACGTACGAGTATGAATTTTTAATAATTAATTAATAAAAATAAAGTTTAAGATTTGATAAAAACTGATAAAATACTATATTTTAGGTATTTTATTGTACAATTAAAATAATGAACTCAAAAAATACACAGATCATCACGCAAAATTAATTATTTTACTTTTAAGAATTTGCACCACAGTTGACAAATAGTACATATCCGCAATTCGGACCGTATCTTACAAAGATTTTTTTTACAAAAAAAAAGTTGTCGATTGAAGTGTCAGTTGATGTTTGCTATTTCCATATTATTTTACTGAAATTTATTATTACGTTTTGTTTTTGTGTTCCATTGCGGTAATTAAACTTAATTGTTTGTATATCTTAAGAAAACATGAGTGCAGGTATTAAGTGATGAAGAAGGATTACTTACGTTTTTCAAGTTGTCTAATAGGTATGTTCTCACTGCTCAGGTGAAAAATGTTGTGTACTACACGAGATCAAAGTTATTTACATCTCGTGCGCTTATGAGTCCCTTACTACGCTCAAGATCCTAAATTAGATTCACTCGCTACGCTCGTGAATCTATTATAGAATCTTTCGTTTGCACGGGACTCAAAATAAGCACTCGAAGAAATATCAAACTTTGATCTCTTGTTGTACAAATAACTATAGTGGCACTTATCAGTGTAAACTCAACAGAGTTTGGCTAATAAAAGTTGAACCTGGAAAAACGCACTCTTTGATTACAAGGATTGCATTAGAGACTTTTTATGATTTCTAGAACGTAGAAATTATAAAAATTTTAGAGAGTATTTAATAAGTATAATAAGAACATTTCGGTAAGTTTGTATTTAGTAAATTCTTGCTATAGCCGGGTTTCTCGATTTCGTTGAGTAGCACCTGTTAACTATTGTTGTACCTATTATTACTATTAGTATAGTTACTAAACTACTTTTTTTTTCATTTGTCTCTTCTATGGAATGTAGTTTATATTCCCGATGTTTTTCAATGAAATTGAGAGATGGACCTTCCGTTGCTTTGACCTCTAGCACAGGTTTATTTTCTGTACACAAAACTAAAACGTAAATTTTATTGTTTATGGAAAAGTCCCATTGAACTAGTACCGATTTTTTTTATGGCTGAAATTTATTTAAAAATAAGATTAAATGGAAGTATGTAGATATAATATTTTACTTAAATACGAGTAACTTAGGGCAGGCTAATACATATAGAACTCATTCAGATAAACGAATTATTATGTCATTAGACAAATTTAAATTGACTCCAGAATTAGCTAAATCTGGAATCATTTTAAAATTGTCTAATGCCAGAATAATTAGTTTATCTATATTATAATAGTAAATAAAAAACATCCACAATAATACAGAATCTAATTGCCAGATTCTACAGAAATTTACATGTGCTGCATAGTGGTAAAATAATAATATTACATAGTAAATAATAGTATGCAATGCAAGCTAAGTATATTACGTAAATTGCTTTTGCAAATCTAGTATCCCACAATACATTTACAATACATTGCTTTGAGAAAGAGCATGCTAAACCAATTTAAATCACTCATTGAGCTTGGAGCGAAATTTCATCCAAAGCTTCCCAAATTGCTTGTGATTATCATAAAGTGAACGTCGTGACGTCACCGCCAGTGTCGCTCGTGCTTTATTAAATTTTATCTCACCAATTTTGGGTAAATCCATCGATATAAATAATATGTAGTCCTTTATGTGTCCTTTATGCATATAAGGCTCCATAAAAACGAAAGAGTTTATTAGGAGTAGCAAATAGTAAATTGCTAGAAAAATGTTTCATACAGCTAAGCAAATTCCAATGGAAATCCATGGATGAATTGGCTTACTTAAATTAGATGTGCGCTTTAAAGCTTGTTGCTTAAATGAGTGGGTTACTTATAATTCTTGCGTTTTATTAAACGAGACAAACTTTTTCTCAACTTAAACGTCATACTTAGGAAGGAGAAGCCGCAGCAGCTCCGGCTGAGGGCGCTCCAGCTCCAGCAGCGGAGGGTGGGCCCCCAGCTGAAGGTGCACCTCCAGCGGACGGCGCACCCGCAGCGCCAGCAGAAGGGGCCCCCCCAGCGGACGGCGCCCCCGCAGCGCCGGCGGAAGGGGCCCCGGCAGCACCTCCAGCAGAAGGTGCCCCACCTGCGGAAGGTGCCCCTCCGGCAGAGGGCGCCCCACCTGCAGAAGGCGCCCCCGCCGCGCCCCCAGCAGAAGGTGCCCCACCTGCAGAAGGAGCTCCAGCAGGTAATTCTTTAACAAATAATTCTGAAATACCAAACAGGTTTAAAACTTGAAACCAAAGCATTCATAGAAATATTATTTTAACCTATTTACACACTAAGAATGAATCTCATACCGTACTTAAATACGAATGTATCTTCGTTTCATTACGAGCCTATGCGTATGTGTAAAATTCTATATACAGTATTGGCATAGAGAACTATAGTAAGACAAGAGTGCTCATTCCATACATCAGTTTTGATACCAAAAAGACTATTAGCATCTAGCATCGAGTAGCAGAACTATCAGTAATGCTACTTGACAATAGATGTAGCAGTACTGATAGTTCCGCTACTCGATGCTAGATGTAGACACTGAAATTAATAGTCTTTTTGGTATCAAAACTGATGTATGGAGTGAGCAATCTATGTGTTTTTTTTTCTCTATGGTATTGGGTAATTATTACATTGTGTTTTAAACAGCGCCGCCAGCGGAAGGCGCACCACCGGCAGACGGCGCACCACCGGCAGAAGGCGCCCCTGCCCCACCTGCAGAAGGTAATATAGAAGGATTATTATCTCTTTTATTATAGGTTCAAAGAATCGGTGCAAGCTGCAAGGGTCAGACAAGGTTCATGTCAACATTATGGAACTAAATTGTCATTTTCCTTGTACATAATATGAAGCTTGCACTGATTCGTTTAACTGTAGGTACTACGCTGCCAACAAATGCTAAGAGAAACCCGATGTAGGTATGTATATGACGTACCTATGTAGTTATTCATGTGATAAAAATCTGTTGATAAAGAGATGCTTATTTTCTTTATCAAGCGGTATCTAAAACAGTAAAAACTAGTCAATAAAAGCGTCATTACCTACTTATTTCACTTCTCATCATTTTAACAAGAAATTATCACGCTAAGGATGACTCGTGCCTACTTGAATAAACTAATCTTTATCTTTATCTTATCACACTAGACCGGGCCGGGGCCGGGCCGGAGTTTCCGGCACTTCGTTTTTTATGAAAGCATCACGTGATCACCGTCATAGAAAATGCCGACACGTCAGCCCGGCCCGGTCTAGCGTGAGTCATCCTTTAGTCGGTCAGCACGGTATCTCCTGACTTTCTGGGCGGTTGTAGGTGGCATGAAAAGCGTGAAGTCCGCAGTTGTTTCCTCGTGTAAAACATAATATGTGACGTTATCTATGAAAAGGGGCCTTATTGTCGATGGGCGCTTACGCCATTATTAACTGTGCTCCGATATAAAAACAATGCCGCGCGACGCTGTGCGGCGTAAGCGCCATGGACAATAAGGTCCCTTTTCATAGATAATGCCCCATATATAAAATTGTTTAAAGGAGCTCCTGCGGATGCGCCAGCGCCAGAGGCTGCGCCTGCGGAAGGTACTTTATGTCGTGAACTTGTCTGTAATTGTCGTTTGTGTAGAATAGAGTACACTGTGTCGTCATAATTTGTATTTGTCCTTCAAGAACTCAGTACCTCGGCCATGCAGATTTAATGTTCACTTCACATTCATCTTTTCTGCTCCGGAAAGTTAAGAACATTGGGGATACAAATACCCGCATTCTGATACGCCCGAAAATTACGTCGGACAAATGATTGGCCGCTGCTGGAGCATTCGTCTTGCTGGAAAGATTTCCTAGCGTGAAGTATATTACTCAATAGGCTACGATTTTCCCACTAACGTTTGCCAAGCATGATTACTACCTATGTATGTTGATATAGACTATCAATTCAATGTTTCCTATTGAACTGATATTCCATATATCAATTTAGTAATCATCTAAACAGTGAATACTTAATAGAAAGGTCGTAAACTTAAAACTTAAAACCACATGTTATTCTAGCTAGGTGGAATGAAAAATATGGTTTTACCAGCGTTTTAGTGAATTATTTTGCACCTCTTCTTTAGAGGTTGTAACAAAAACAGTGAGGATCCGTTTAAGCGCATGTTCGGTATCGTGTTCCGATTAGGAAAAAGTAGAAGATTATTTTTGACGCGAATTTTTTTTGGCTATATTTGTATAAAATAAAAATAAAATAAATCCGAGTCAAAAATGTTTTCTTCTACTTTTTCCTAATCGGACCACGAAACCGAAAATGCCTTTAAACGGATCCCCACTATTTTTGTTACATTCTATATAAGCCAATAACGAGCCGCCGAACATACAATGAATCAATATAAATCAATATACTACGAGCACATAAAAATACATATTATTTCTTTCAGCTGCCCCAGAGCCCGCTCCCGCGCCGGAAGCGGCGCCGGCACCTGTCGAAGGTTAGTTTGAAGTGTCCTACAAATACGATAAGCTGGCATATACAAATGACTGGGATGTAAATGTATAATTGGTATTGCACTTTTTATCTGATCTGATGAGCACAGTTTATTGTTTTTGTTTGTTAGCTAACCATTATTTTTACGATTATCATACTTAACTAAATCGGGACTTTATCGCGTAATTAAACATAAACTTGAAAATGTCGCAACTTTCAAATAAATAAAAAGAGCCATGTTATTGGCAACTTCTGCAGGTTGGTACAGTTGCCGTTAACTTTTAGTTAAGATTTCGACACAAGATTTAGTTAGTTTAATTTTATTATTATGTAACTAACCCGATTTAGTTTTTACATAAAAGACAACTTGAAAATATTATTCGTCCACGAACTGTAAAATCGGACGAGTTAAGATAATGATTCTTGTTTATTATCGAGTTGTGTTACCTGCATCTCTTTATGACCAACAAAAGCAATCAGCTATGCAAAGCAAGAAGTTAATGAAGTAAACTAACCACTTTTGTTTACAGCATCCGCCTAAAGCAACTCAGCTAGCATCCGATGACATCAAATGCATCATACACAGTGATTTTATCAAAACACGTATTTATTACAAGATAGGATCTTTTCTACCGTACAGTCCGTACATCATTGACATTTGTAAATACATTTTCTATAATTAAATAAATAATATTATGAATTCGATTTTTTATTTTATCTTGGTGGTCATTATAACTATACAAAGTAAAATAATAGAGTTAGGTAATTAATAAAAAACTAATAATTATTCAAAACCTGATTCGTCACTAAAATAAGTTAATGATGCCAGTCGAAGGACAATCATACATTTTATTCATAGAATTTTGTACCTACCGTGCACAAAAATATGTACTATGTATATAAAATATAAGGTACTTAGGTACTTATATAAAAGTAATAATGCCTCTGAATACTGGGATTAAAATGAATACAGGTTTTCATTCCCAAAAAGTGATATTCAGTTTTTTAAAGCCAATGGTTTCCCTTTTGTTAACATTTGTGTATCGACGGTGCATTTATCATACGCTTTTTTTCTAATAGCATAATTATAAACAGAGAATCAGGCGTATTCGGATTTTAATAAAAGTTACGAATTCGATCTAAACCATAACTAATCCAGATCTAATTCACAACCTTTTACTTAAAGGGCGCCGTTTTATTTAAGCTTATAGGGGTTTGATTTAAGCTCCTTAAATTATTCAATTAATCAACCTATCAATTCCGTTCAATTATTGAAAAAAGCTTACGAGGATTATTTTGTTATTGGAGGTCAGGTCGAATGGTTTATAAATTAGACGAAACTCTAAGTAGGGCCCTTATGAGGGCGACCCTAATATCTCAGACCTTATTACAAGGATGGAATCCCAAACAGTTCCGAACTCTTAGGAACAATTTAGAACCTTTCTGGGACATTGTGAGTCGAAGGGTAATTTGAAGTTTGCGGTTTAAATTGTATGGCCATTATTACTTAATGGATGGTTAACGGAAATAGGATAGAAGGTGAGTTTGAAGGCAGGAATATTAGTGTAAGGCCTGAGTGGACGCTCGGAGCGGAGCGTTCGGCGGGGCGTGCAGCGTGGCGTCTGGCTCACAAGTAATTTGAGCAGCGTGCACTAAGGCCGCTACTATACGTTTGCATTTGTTTAACATGCACGCCGCACACCCCGCCCCGCTGCACGCCCAACTCGAGCGTCCACTCAGGCCTTACACTTAGGGCCCGATTCGGATTTTGAACTAGATAGGTATATATTAGATATCTATTAGACATCGCCAAGATATGTCAGTGTCAAACAAGTGTGACAAGTGACGTTTTTGTTTGAAGAAACGTCACTTTTGACACTTGTTTGACACTGACATATCCAATCCATATCGTTTGGATATTTATTATTTGACATATCTTAAAGTTTGAATATGGCTGTTAGAGTAAAATCTTACGATTTTTGGAACAAAAACGTAACGTTTTGGAGGATAACCTAGACAAGTTTAGGTATTACGTGTACGCGGTATTTTTGGTTAAAAATGTTAAATCGGATCCGGTCAAGATAGCTAAATCACCAGGTGGTAAATGAACAATATTTTTGGATAGGTACTTGAATTTAGAAATTAAATTATTTTTTAATTCATAAATTAAATTTATACAAACGCAAAGGATCTTGTAACATACCACTATTTAATCTTAGATATAGAGCAAATTTTTAGTGTTAAAGTTATAGTGTCTGTCTGCAAATTACTAATGTTACTGAAACAATCTCGTTCAAGCCGTTTAAACAACTCTTAATAAAAAGCAAAAGTATATTAATAGTTATTTGTACAACAAATGATCAAAGTTTGATATTTCTTCGAGTGCTTATTTTGAGTCCCGTGCAAGCGAAAGATTCTATAATAGATTCATGAGCGTAGCGAGTGAATCTAATTTAGAATCTTGAGCGTAGTAAGGGACTCAAAAGCGCACGAGATGTAAATAACTTTGATCTCGTGTAGTACACAACATTTTTCACCTGAGCAGTGAGAACATACCTATTAGACAACTTGAAAAACGTAAGTAATCCTTCTTCATCACTTAATGTTTTCTTAAGATATACAAACAATTAAGTTTAATTACCGCAATGGAACACAAAAACAAAACGTAATAATAAATTCCAGTAAAATAATATAGAAATAACAAACATTAACTGACACTTCAACCGACAACCTTTTTTTTGTAAAAAAATCTTTGTAAGATACGGTCCGAATTGCGGATACGTACTATTTGTCAACTATGGTAGAAATTCTTAAAAGTAAAATAATTAATTTTGCGTGATGATCTGTGTATTTTTGAGTTCATTATTTTAATTGTACAATAAAATACCTATAAAATATAGTATTTTATCAGTTTTTATCAAATCTTAAACTTTATTTTTATTAATTATTAAGAATTCATACTCGTACATGGTTTGGTACGATGCGGTCTGAAGTTTTTCGGGGGTCTATTATAAACCGTGAATATACCGTTGAATGTCGTTTTAACTTTTTTTTGTCTGTTTCTTTTTGCTAACAGTGTGAAAGGGACAGAGATAATAGAACCCAAGTATTTCGAACTTTTATTAGACCCCGCATGTTGAAATGACATTTGACTATAAAGGTCACTTGAATGTCATTTTGTCTCACTCAGTGAGCAAAATCGCATTTAAGAATCAAAGTACCCTTGTTCGAGCTGCTGAGGTGAAAATTAATAATTCATTATAACCACGAAACTTTGTTTACAAAGCATAGGTACCACGGTTAAAATTTCGGAATGAAATCTTCAGAGTGTAATGACCTCCACAAGTCCATAATAATCTCTTATTCACCTTATCTTAAATTTTTAACCCCATGGCGATACGGTTTATAAACGAGTCACATTCAATTTAATTAAAGGGTAGAACAATTCTCGCACCTGATTTAATTGCCTCATTCCTCCTTGCATTATAGGGGTCAGCTTTTTCGTTTGTTAATAGTATCAAAATGCTCTTGTTAAATAAATTTTTGTCTGTCATAAAAGTTGAAAAAAACTCGCATAATTTATTTGTAAATGAAGAACTATACTTATTGGTTGTTTTTTTTTGCCAAGATTTAAAAAGAAATAACGGCTGACGTAGTCGATCTTTGATGTGAACCCCCGCGCACATTGAGGGCACGTGAGGACACCAGCCACGTAGTGGTATTGAATAGGAGCAGCGGTGTACATACAAAATGTAAATAACATACTCAAGTAAATTACCCGAATTAAAAAGGGTTGGAGAGGTTGACAAGAATGAGGTAAATTGAAAGGTACCTACTTGAATACCTTCCTACACATATACGTATGGTTATATATTTTACGTCACCGTTACGCTACACGAGGAGAAAATCTCACTTCCTGGCCAAGTCAAGACGTCACTTTAGACAAACCACGGGCGGTAATTCGTAAAGCCCCAGATCGCATATTTATACAAACACCTACGCATTCACGAATTCACCTCCCTAGGTATGTACCAAATGTACTATACTTAACTCAACTGAAAATTACATAGGTAGGTACTTATATATTTATGGGCCAAGTTTTGATTTCGTATTTATTCCACCCAGAATAAGGAGCTCTTCAAATCAGGAAAACGAAAACAAATCGGCATTAAAATTTAAATCGTCCTAAGCTCGCCATTGGTTTCTTATTTATTACCGAGATGCTAAGTATATCAAAACCGCACTAATCCCTTTCGAACTCCATAGAGTTAGACCAAGCTAAGTTGGCAGCGATTTTGATAGCATAGGCTGTGCAAGTGTTATTTTAAACGTCATAATTTCATAGAACTATGCTGAGGATGGTAGCTGGACGCCTTGACTGTCCAATGTTAAAATATTGGGTCAGTATTGTGACGGGAAGGGTATAAAATGTATATTGGGTGACTCCTTTTTCTGTTTTTGTTTCTAATTCTGTTTTTGTTTTTAATTATGTATTTATATGTATGTAGGTACTAACATCTAGTTTCTAAGTTTTCGATGTAAGTAGTAGCTAACATTATGGATGTAAAAGTCTGAAATAAACATTTTTTTTTATAACACACAGCCTATGCTATCAAAATCGCTGCCAACTTAAATCGGTCTAACTCTAACCCCTAATCAATCCGCTTATGTTAGACATTAAAATATCATTATATTTATCCCAATTTTATTAAGATCCTAAAGTCGCGCGACTGGCTATCAAATTTGCAAAACAATTAAGTCGTACTCGTACTTAAATCGTCTAATGCTCACAAGCTACGCACGCCACACTCATGATGAGCCGATGTTCTTTAAGATTACGAATACGAGGTTAAGAAAATCACAGTAACGCCTTCCCTTTTTCTGCATAATAAGTCGGATTGGACATACACGATGAATACATAAGAAACGCTTCGTCGTTAGGTGGCGTGTCACGTCCCTGTGTTAATTACACATGAGCCAAAAATTAGGAGTCGGCTTTCGGCGTTCCAATTAAAGGTCTAATTCGAATAGATAAGAAGGAATCAGGAGTCTAATTCGAATATACATTTGTTATCAAAATAAATGATGTAATTTTGATATTACTCGCGCGTGCATTTTGCTCGCACTTGTTCGTAGATGTATTGGCGCGA
Source organism: Cydia amplana (assembly GCF_948474715.1). Classification (NCBI taxonomy): domain Eukaryota; kingdom Metazoa; phylum Arthropoda; class Insecta; order Lepidoptera; family Tortricidae; genus Cydia; species Cydia amplana. The sequence goes on along the minus strand of NC_086071.1, from coordinate 12,130,608 downwards.
CCGAGACGCACGAGCAAATGTTAATAAAAAGACATCATTTTTGACATTAGAATGCAAATTTGAATTGGCCTCTAGGAGTGACGAACGGATCTACCTATTGATTTTTATCATGAGTATGAAAATAATAATAATTATGTTTATATTATTTAGACATCGCTACCTTTTTTAACTTAAATCAAAATTATCTTGTCCTGTAAAAAAATTAAGAGCTTTTTTTAGCAATACACCGATTGCTTAAGCAAAGCATGAAAACACAGCATATTTGCTCCAATCAGATAGACGATAAAAATTCAAATGAAATAAGGAAATGTTTACAGAATAAATGATTCTTAATGCTGAATACACTTTATTAAGAGACTCAGAAGTCTTCTCCGAGACCACGGGGACAACGCCGTCCTCAAAACGTCGGAGGTAAATCTTAAAACTTAGATACGCGATTAAGTCCCGTTGTACAATTTAATAATGTGTAAAAATCGTGAAAGTTTAAATCACTGAATACACTTGTTCCATATTTGACAAACATTGTTTTTAATAAAGTGAACGTGTAAATCGTGTAATGAGGGTGGGCGGTTGGTGTCGCTATTTATGGAAAGTAATGATAAAACGTGTATGAAATGTTAACACGCCACGCGACGCGACGGATGCCCGTAATATGTGCAAATGTGACTTGAAATGTTATTTATTAGATAGGTAACTGAAGTAGTTATAATCTAGACACGCGGTAGCGTGTCCAGCCAAGTACAAAGAAAAAGGAACTTGCGACGCAGCAACCGTGTGTAATATTACACGAACCATTTTGAGCTACTTTTGCTAGCTCGCAGGTTTGCTCATTGCTCCAAAGATGTAAAAGTCACCCTTTTTAGGGCTTACTGTACGACCTTCTACACAAGCAACCTGTGGGCTGATTATACTCATAAACGGTGCAGCGCGCTGCGTGTTCAATATAACAACGCTTTCAGAGTGCTGATGGGGCTGCCCAAATTCTGTAGTGCATCGGGGATGTTCGCGGAGGCGCGAGTAGACTGCTTCTACACCACCATGCGCAAACGAGCTACATCCCTTGTGCGCAGAGTGAGGGCCAGCTCCAACAGCATTCTGAGAATGTTTGCAAACAGGATTGATTGCCTGTATTTGAATAACTGCTGCCTGATACACGCACGCAGTAATAAATAAACAAATTGTAGTTATAGTTATAGTGAATTTATTATTATATTGCATGCACTAGTGTCTAAGCAATTTTGTAGTTTAATTTGTATTTTAATTTTAATTTTAATTGTAATTTTAATTTAATTTTTATGTTTCACTGCCTTATGAGCCATGTTGCTTGAATAAAAATATATTATTATTATTCATTTATTTATCTTTCCTCTTACGTTAGGTTATTTATAATATGAATATAAAAGTAAAATATAAAAACACTTACAAAACAATAAAAAATACATATAAACACATTATAAAAAACCTAACCTAGAATGCCGCCGGCAGCGGGGCAGGGCCCAAGCTACCGGTGGTCAGGGCCGCAGAGAGAGGAACCGGCGGACTATCCGCGCCGTGTCCAAGATCACCGCCATATTATTATTATTATTATTATTTGACCCCTTCACAACTTGAAACCTACTTAACCTACATACATGAAATTTGGCATATGTATTCAAGTCCCTTAGCTTGTACAAAATACAAAATTTCATAAAGAGCTCAAACAGTTATTGATAAATTAACGTTTAAAAACCGGCATTTTTGTGACTGACTGACATATAGATCAAAAACCTAACCCACTTCCAGATGACCTAGAAACTTGAAATTTGGTATAAAGGTAGACTATTATGTGTATATAGAGGGAAAAATCTTAAAACTGGAAATTATTGATATTACGATGGAAAAATAATAATTAATACTTATAGACTAAAAACCTAACCCACTTCTAGATGACTTAGAAACTTGATATTTGGCATCAAGGTAGACTATTAGGTGCATATAGAGGGAAAAATCTGAAAACTACAAATTATTGATATTTCGATGAAAAAAATAATAATTGATACTTATAGACCATAAACCTAACCCACTTCTAGACGACTCAGAAACTTGATATTTGGCATGAAAGTAGACTATTAGGTGCGTATAGAGAGAAAAATCAGAAAACTGGAAATTATTGATATTTAGATGGAAAAAAAATTAATACTTATAAGACCATAAACCTAACCCACTTCTAGATCACTTACAAACTTTATATTTGGCATGAAGGTAGACTATTAGGCGTATACAAAAGAAAAAAATGTGAAAACTGAAACTTTTTGACAATTAACCGCGCGTTAGCGAGGGTCTCCTTTTCAGCTTAGGCAAACTACTTTCATGATGAATACTATAGTAATTTCTGTACAAAAAGTAATGATATCCCAACAAAAACATAAATGTGAAATGAGAGCCAAGTTCAATATTAAGAATAAGTATGTGTCGTTGTTGACTCGCCGACAAAAGAATTGAGATCTATATGGATGCCAAGTTCTGTGCTGTGTAGAAAATCCTGAAATTATAAAGGATTTGTCTTGGCTAGTTTTTACGTATAGGCATATAGGTAATATATATTTATCTATGTTACTTTTTCAAAAATTTGGTTTGTTTTTAAAAACTAGCCAAGACAAATCCTTTATAATTTCAGGATTTTCTACACAGCACAGAACTTGGCATCCATATAGATCTCAATTCTTTTGTCGGCGAGTCAACAACGACACATTCTTATTCTTAATATTGAACTTGGCTCTCATTTCACATTTATGTTTTTGTTGGGATAATATATAGCTGAAGTAGCAGCAACCGAACAACTTACGTTATTAAAATTCCATTTAAATCGAAATTCCAACAACACAATAATACTCGTAACGTAGGTATGCCACTTGAAACTTGAACGGTTAGTAAATTTAACACATGGTTTATTAAAATGCTATTTTCTTTATGGTATTTTTTGTTAAGTCTCGCCATTTCTTCAGTCTCTTAAAACTTCCGTAAATATTTTTAAACTCGAATAAAAAGCGGATGAACAAATAACTTTCGTAAGTATGAATTTGTAACGTCATTTGGATAAGTTGCATCCAGGATTCCTACAACAAAATCCTTAAATATTAAATATTAAGTTCATAATATTAAAAATTAAAGATATCTTACTGATACGGTTTTAACACCCCCAGGCACTGATTAAAATAACCGACTTGGTTTCGCATTACATCTCAGAACTTTTTTGTAGTACAAATGTTGCGAGACTTGCACTTTTTAACATGTAATGTTTGGCTGCTATTTAACTGATCACCAGATTTAATAAAATTTAATACCAAAAAAATGTATTTTACCACCCTAAAACAATAAATGATCACCAAAATTATAACTCCATTTTAATGTGAAATGATTACCAATTTTATTACATTTTACTATCCTATTAAAGGAAAAGACACCAAACTATTACATTATTAACCCAAAAATAGTAAATGATTACCAAATTTCAAATCCCATTTTAATGTGAAATGATAACCAAATTTTTACATCTTGCTATCCTATTAAAGAAAATGACACCAAAATAATCATTGTAAACCCAAAAATAGTAAATGATTACCAAATTTCAAATCCCATTTTAATGTGAAATGATAACCAAATTTTTACATCTTGCTATCCTATTACAGCAAATGACTCCAAAATAATCATTGTAAACCCAAAAATAGTAAATGACCACCAAAACTGTAACCACATTTTAATTAAAAATGTGCAAATATTTAATATATCGTTATCCTATGAAATTAATTAATCTACTTCGTCACCTTTTTCTAGTAGTAGGTCGCAGTTCAAACCTAACCTAACCCACTTTTCTAGTAGCATTTCTTTTCTGCAAGGGTCGCAGTTCAAACCTAACCTAACCAACTTTTCTAGTATCATTTCGTTTCCGTATGGGTCGCAGTTCAAACCTAACCTAACCCACTTTTCTAGTAGCATTTCTTTTCTGTAAGGGTCGCAGTTCAAACCTAACCTAACCCCCCACTTTTCTAGTAGCATTTCTTTTCTGTAAGGGTCGCAGTTCTAACCTAACCTAACCCACTTTTCTAGTAGCATTTCTTTTCTGTAAGGGTCGCAGTTCAAAACTAACCTAACCCACTTTTCTTGTAGCATTTCGTTTCCGTAAGGGTCGCAGTTCAAACCTAACCTAACCCACTTTTCTAGTAGCATTTCTTTTCTGTAAGGGTCGCAGTTCAAACCTAACCTAACCCACTTTTCTAATAGAATTTCTTTTCTGTAAGGGTCGCTGTTCAAACCTAACCTAACCCACTTTTCTAGTAGCATTTCTTTTCTGTAAGACCAAGACAGCCACACAGACAGACAGGGGCTAGTAATTTTGGCATCATTTTACTTTTTTTGGTAATACATATGTATACATTTTTTGGTAATCATAGTGGTTTAATTAGGTGAAAATATCGCATTAATTTGGTCTTCAAGATTTGGTGATCATTAATGATTTTTGGTAATCGTACAATATATTTGGTATTTGAATACAATTTGAAGTGCAGTCGCAATTAAAACGGTGGTAGTTTTGTAATTTTAGGCCTTATTTTTTGGTGTTCAGTAATTTTTTTTGGTAAGCATGATTTTTTTATTTAGGGTACCAAAGTATTTTTTGGTGGTCATTATATTTGTAGCCGTAATGTTTTTTCATGTGATTAAAATAATAATAAGTAGGTACAATTGGTCATATGAGTCATATGACTCATATGACCAATGCATGCAATGCATATGCATTATAATTTATTTCGTTCTTATCAGTGGTTCTGAAGCTGGATACTTAAATAACCTAACGGCTGGTGCACGCCATAAATTGTAGATTAAGCGCATTCTGTCATAAATCCATATTTATAGTTCCATTTAGAAACGTAAAACTTTAAGTGGAAGGGCTGTGAGAGTCGGAATATAACCGTGGATGCTATTATTACACACGCAGTTTATGATTTAAGTTCCCCAGTCGAATAGGGCTAATGTTGCCTTATCGGTAAGTTTGATATTTTGTCATTAATTTCTAAACTAGAGCGAAGAAGAAAACCGACTGTGACTCACATTTTTCTATTATGAGATGCTAAAAGAAACATAGTAGCTTGATTCGAAATAAAGGGATAGGGATCTGAAAATACCTACTAATGTAAAAAAAAAAGTTTATTGGCAACAGTAGTAATTGTATTTAAAGTAAGTTTTAATTTATTTACCTACTTATAGGAAACCGTGTATGAGACTAAACGTTACAACCACAGTAAAAATTATATGGAGCCTTTAATTTTCAGCATTCAAACAAATATTATAGCATGCCGCCGCAGCCATAATCCATGTGGTGCTTATGCGGATAATCGTTTTATCCCGAGGCACCACTTACGTCAGATATTTTCCAGGCATAAAGTTTCGAGTATTTATGTTTCAAAGCTTTGCTGAAAAACGGATTTAACTTACAACTTGGTAGCTCAGTAAAGCCATGTAGGTACTTATTGTGTAGTTATTTAATATAGTAATTTTCTGTATCTCTGCTATTCATTAACGATATTCGCTAATGAATAGCAGAGATACAGTCAGTAAAATCAATCATGAGTTGTGAGCAAATTATGCACATGAATTCACTCTAGAAAACGTTTCTAGAAACTTCCACTGCCTTATCTATCTAATACCTTTAAACGAGCAATTCTTGTTTATTTATTTATTTATTTATTTATATATATATATATATATATATATATATTTCGGGGATCGAAAAATTTGCGGGCGAAAAATCGATCTAGCTAGGTATTATCTCTGGGAAAACGCGCATTTTCGAGTTTTTATATGTTTTCCGAGCGAAGCTCGGTCACCCAGATATTGTTTATTTAAATGTGAAAAACGCAAGTGCGACAGTGAAACTTAACCAAGGTAAGGTAGGTATCTCTTATACTAGTTATCTGATTTTTGGATCTATAACTCTGTAATTAAATATGTGCCTTCGTTATTAGTATGAAAATCTTAGTTTCATCATTGCACGTTTTTTTGTCAATTTCGAGGACATAATCCACGGCGAATTACTTTTATTTTATACAAAATTAACCTTCAATAAAAAACATTAACTTTCATCGCCTGTCTATAAAACCTATTAGCCAATTATGTGCTAAAATTCACGTTACTCATTAATCAAAGTCAAAACAGTCGAGCGGAGCAAAACCATACTTAAGTAACTTTTAAGAGCTCGTAACATGCTAATTGGTTTATAGGAAACGGAACCTTTCTGTGTTTAAAATGGATTCTAAATTTCTTATCAAACAAAAACTGCGATATGCTTTTAAGTAAGCTGTAAAGTCGATTCTTGCCTGCGCTTGGCGTAGGGGACACTTTGACAACTGACAGGCTGTAACGGTTTGCTATAAAACCTCGTTTGCGCTCGGCGCTTTGTGCTGGCCGGTTGCAAAAAAACATTACATTTTAAAATTTCCTTCAGGAATCTTGTGAATCTGTCATATGAAAAATATGGTGAAGGTTGCTCTCGTATTTTCGCAAATTTTCTTTGATATATATTAAATGTAAAATACTAAACTTGATTGAATACCTTTAGATCACAAGTTGTTGTGTTCACAAGCTTTTATTATGCTGTGTACATTTCCCCGGATCGGGTAAGTGTTGTGAATCTCTAATCTAAGTTTCTTATGGGAATATTGTTACGTTGTATTCTTTTATGCTGTTACTAATCTGTTCTTTTCTGACTGCTTCATCCGTGAACACTAAAGAAATGCTAAAAGGTTAACTTTCCTGATATTTCTTTCCTTGCGGGCCGGATGACGCAGTCACCGTTGTGTGCATACTCTAATAAGACCAATATTGCTAGGGATCAAGTCTGGGGTTCACTCTGAAAACCCACTAGCCTGCACTACCCCGGGTTGCGCTATGCGCATGCTCCACAATCTGGATGGTTTCCATTCCGAGCTGAGGATCCTGGACCACAGTGCGGAGCCTTCTTAGAAAACTCTGGACCTGCGACTGCGATGCCTGCTTTGTTCAGCGGAGCCATCTACAACTGCCCGCCTGCGAAGTAGAGTCCCAGGAAAGTGCCTCCTATTAAAGACTTGTTTCATTATTTCATTCTTGCCGGCTCAGTTATAAGGACTCACGGCCCTAGCTAACTTATTGTAATTTTAAATACCTAATATTAATTAACTTTTCTAAATTAAACTTTCATTTCCTCCCTACCTTTTACCAACTTTCATTCCCTTCCTACCTGTTTCCAACTCTAAATGCGACGCTAAACGTCACATTGGCGCCCATACTAGGTTTAACTGAGCTGTGCACTACCGAAACAGGTCTTTAGCATTTTTTTTTTGTTTTCACTGATGTAGGTAGCTTCATTTGTCATTCTAATTTTTAAGTCATTTATGTACTGTCATTGTCATATTTAGTTTAAGTTTCTTTAGAGCAGTTCCTTGGTACGTGGTTCTATATTTTTGTTAATTATTGTCAAGGTTACCACTTCTAGCCTTTATCTTTCTACTGTAGCTTCTACTATTCTAATAAGTTTTAAAACCACATACTAAGAAACTAAAACTGTTTCTCATCCTACTGTGTAATCGCAACACCTACCCTATTCGTGTGAGTTAATCATGGCTCACCCTATTAAATTTTTGTCTCTGCAAAAAGCTGAGCTTGAATACGAGGTCGTTCTCAGAGGTGGATCAGCTGGCTTAGTACAAGATCTTCGAAGCCAGATTGTAAAATTAAACATACCACCTGAGGATATTTTAGAATCTCACTTAGAGCCTGCGATTGATCTAGATGGTGTCAAGGATAGTCTTGCTAAGTCTCAGACTATGCTGTCATCCTTAAAAACTAAATTCGACAAAACCGTATTCTTGCGGACAGAAAATCTACTACATCATATTTACCACAGATTAAGACGCATCTCTAATGTTGGCTCTGCGTTGGTTGACCAGCACAAAGCGCTATGCGCTTTATTTAACAACCAATCTCAAGAAATGTTAAGTCTGAAGCCTGCTTCTACTTCGGTTTCAAACATTAATACAGGGCCTACCTCTGAACCTGAGACCAAATTGGTTCATTGCGATCGTAATCTGACTTCTGACTTAGCAAAGCTAAAGTACTCTGGAAAAGCCTGTGTTTTTTCTTTCATTCAAAGAGTTGAGGAATTCGTAGAAGTTAGGAATATATCAAAAGATCGTATATTGAAGTTTGCATACGAGATTTTCTCTGACGACGCATTACATTGGTTCCGTTGCAATAAAGAAAGTTTCCAAAGTTGGGAAGATGTCGTTGTCTTGTTAAAAAAAGACTTCAGCCCTAAGAATTATGACTATCGCCTAATTAGTGAAATTAAATCTCGTACGCAAGGGGAACAAGAGAACATCTCTATATACTTGTCTATTATGCATGGCATGTTCGCGCGACTGGCTAAACCGTTGTGTGAGGATGAAAAGCTCGAAATTATTTTACATAACATCCGTCCATGTTATGCAAGCACTCTAGCGGCTTCTTCAGTTATCAAGGACCTGAAATCTCTTAAAGAACTCTGCTCAAACTATGAGGACATTCAGTCACGCATGTCCTTATTTCATGAACCGCCTAGGGTGACTGCTGAAACTTTAGCCCCTGATTTTGCCTACAATAAACATAAAAATAATAACAACTATACAAATAAAAACTACCAAAACAATAATTCCAATGATAGACAGAGGAATTATTATAACCAAAACAAATACGCTAACTACTCCGGCTCTAGTAACTACAACAAATCTAAACCTACAGAAGAAAAACCTAGTACTACTAATGCTGTACAAGCGAATTCATCTAACAATCCTAACGCTACTCAAAAGTACTGCCCGAGGTGTCGCTCTATTACACATTCTCTAAAAGAATGCAAGCAACCACATTTCCCTATATGTTTTAAGTGTGGAAAAAAAGATACTCGCTACCCAGATTGTACAACTTGTAATCCTAAAGATTCAAAAAACTAAATTTGGTGGATTGCAGTGCACATGAAGTCGACAGTAAATCTGGAAGAAATTTTAATGATGCAGATTGGAAATCTTGGCTTAATTTTATATCGAAATTTTTTTCTTGCTATTCTGTCACTTCAATCCACGCTTTACAAACTAAATCTGAAAATATTCATAGCAGACCTTATGTCTCTGTCCAAATCAACGGTAAGTTGATTAACGCTTTGTTAGATACTGGCAGCGGCTATTCAATTATAGGTAAAAACTTTCATAAAGTTTTATTGGATGCTGGTTTTGTGCTAGATAGTTCTGAAACTCTGGATTTATTTGGTGCTGGTAGGCATGCGCTAAATAATATAGGTATGATGAATTTACTTGTGACGTTCTTAGGTCAATCTCACGTCTTAAAGTTGTACGTTGTTCCTGAAATTCAAAATTGTTTGATACTAGGCATGGATTTTTGGAGAATTTTTAACTTGTTTCCTAAAAATCTGGACTCTGTAATTTTGTCTGATGATGTTGACTCATTAGAAACACTATCTATTGATCAACCTACGCACTTACGTGATTATGTTCATCTCTCTAATGAACAAAAAGTTACGGCTGATCATATGACTACACAGTTCCGAGAGATTTCTTACGAGGAACGTGGCTTAGGTCGGACTTCTCTAATTACACATTGTATAGACACTGGCGACGCTGCTCCCATTCGTCAGCGATACTATAGAATGTCCCCCGTCAAACAGAGTATACTTGTTACTCAACTTGACGAAATGCTAAAGGAAAACGTGGTAGAACCTTGTGAAAGTCCTTGGTCGTCTCCTGTTTTGCTGACGCCTAAAAAGAACGGCGAACTGAGATTTTGTTTAGATAGCCGTAAACTAAACTCTGTTACTATTAAAGATGCTTATAGTCTTCCTTATATTTCGGAGATTATAGACAACTTGCGTGATGCGAAATACCTCTCTAGCCTGGATTTGTCTAAGAGCTTTTGGCAAATTGCTATTAAAGAAGAAGATCGTTGTAAAACCGCTTTCTATATACCTTCTCGTGGAACTTTTCAATTTATATCTATGCCTTTTGGGCTCACTAACGCTCCGGCAACTCAACAAAGATTGGTAGATATGTTATTTTATGGTCCAGAATTCGAGCATAAAGTTTTTGTGTACATTGATGACATTATCATAGTTTCGCCAACCTTTGAGCAACATATCTCTTTACTAGTTCGTGTTCTCGAAAAGCTTAAAATGGCTAATCTAACTATTAACTATAAAAAATGCCAATTTTTTAGGAGTAAACTGAAATATTTAGGTTACGTGGTTGACAGTAATGGACTTCAGCCAGATCCTGAAAAAGTTGAGGCAATTATTAACTATCCTACACCTACTAATCGGAAAGAAGTTCGTCGATTCATTGGAACTGCATCGTGGTATCGTCGTTTTATTCCAAATTTTAGCTCTATAGCTTCGCCACTTAATAAATTAACCTCTCAGGCTAAAAACTCACCTCCATTCAAATGGTCTACCGATGCTGAAAATGCCTTTCGTATTTTAAAGGAAGCTTTAGTGTCTTCTCCCGTATTATCGTGCCCTGACTATTCTCAATCTTTCCAAGTGCACACTGATGCGAGTGATTACGGCGTTGGTGGTCTTCTGACCCAACTTATCAATAATGAGGAGAAAGTGATAGCTTACATGAGTAAGTCTCTTTCTAGCAAGGAGCGTAACTACAGTGCTACTGAGAGAGAGGCTCTCGCAGTTCTTACAGCTATTGAACATTGGAGGTGTTACTTAGAAAACGGTAAAAAGTTCACTGTGTATACCGATCATTCGTCACTGAAGTGGTTTTTAAATCTGAACAATCCCACAGGTCGTTTAGCTCGTTGGGGAGTTCGCATGTCGTCTTTCAATTTCGAGATTAAGCACCGTCGTGGTTCTGAAAATGTAGTTCCTGATAGTCTTTCTCGCTCTGTCCCTATTGCTGCTATTGATCAAATTCCATCGAACAGTGCAATGCTTTACACTACAAATGACCCATGGTACCTAAATGTTTACACTGGTTGTCAAAATACTCCCACCTCATTTCTAAACTACAGAGTGGCCGATGGTAAATTGTTCAGGTACAAAAAGAGTCTAAATCCTTTAACTAGAGAGTTTGAGTGGAAACAAGTCATTCCTCTTGAGTTCAGATCTGAAATTATTGACAAAAATCACTCTGAACCTACTGCCGGTCATTTTGGCATTTATAAAACTCATAAACGTCTGTCATTAAATTACTTTTGGCCTGACATGCATCGTGATGTGTCTGAATTTGTTTCAAATTGCGATACGTGTTGTGCTCAAAAACATGCTACACATGCTACTCTTGGCTTTATGGGCCGTCCTAAAGATTGCTCTCGTCCATTTCAAATGTTGAGTATGGATCTAATTGGTCCTCTACCGCCTTCGAGAAATCAGAACACTTTTATATTTGTAGTTACCTGCTGTTTCTCGAAATATTGTCTATTATTCCCTATTCGTCGCGCTACCTCCGAGATAATAGCTAAGTTACTCGAGGAGAAGGTTTTTCTTGTTCATGGTATTCCCAGTACGGTTCTTATGGATAATGGAAAACAGTTCACTAGTAATATTTTAAAGAAGCTGTTTAGGGATTATGATGCTCCTAATGTCAGATTCACACCTAAATATACGCCGCAAGTTAATACTGTTGAACGTTACAATAAAGTTGTGATGACGGCTGTGTCATCATATATTGAAAATGATCACAGATTATGGGACTGTCACCTACCTAAAATTCAATTTGCAATGAATTCATCCGTTAACGAGGTGACTAAATACAGTCCTGCATTTCTGGTCTATGGTCGGGAATTAGTTACTTCTGGCTTACATTATGTCAACTCAGAGCTCATTGATGACATAATTTTTACACCTAGGGATGATTATGTTGAAAATTTAGGCAATTTACGGAAAATTTTTGATAAAGTGCAGTCTTGTTTAATTAACGCTCATTCTAGAAATAGTATACACTATAATTTACGCCGAAAAGATTTTGACTTTAAAGTTGGTGATGTTGTTTGGAAAAAGACTTTCTATCTGAGTGACAAAAGCAATAGATTTTCTAAGAAACTAGCACCAAAGTATGTGCCATGTAAAGTTGTAACTAAAAAATCTAATTTAGTTTATGAACTTGAAGACATGCAGGGTAATAATTTAGGTGACTGGCATGTCAAAGATTTTAAGATCACGAACTATAAGTGTTAAGATCAATTTCTTCCCTCATTGCTATATCTACGTCTATTGTCTAATTTTGTAGAAAACCCTCATGAAACTCTTACTAACTAAACCGCTATCATATTCTAATTTTTTAATTATCTATTACGTAAAATATTGCTGTTAACCCCTACTGGTTAATGAGCTCTTTGCCTATTATATTTAGGTTATAAAACTTCTACAAAGTTTTCAGAAAAAGAATAGTATGCGTGAACAACTTGAATACTGAGGTTTAGAGTTAGACTAATCAACATCTATTAATAGTTATATGAGAGTATTTTATTCTAGCTTAAGTAAAATACTCAGTCTGTATGGACGCAAAAACACTTTTCTGTAGTGTTTATTGCTTGTTTGCCTGCGTGTTGTATGAATGAAGAGGTATTTTGTGTGTGAAGCCTGATTGATAACTTGTATTTCTATTAAGTAAAATAGACTTAGCAGCGGATTTTCTTAGCAAAAATCCTAACCTAAAAAGGGGGGTATGTAACGGTTTGCTATAAAACCTCGTTTGCGCTCGGCGCTTTGTGCTGGCCGGTTGCAAAAAAACATTACATTTTAAAATTTCCTTCAGGAATCTTGTGAATCTGTCATATGAAAAATATGGTGAAGGTTGCTCTCGTATTTTCGCAAATTTTCTTTGATATATATTAAATGTAAAATACTAAACTTGATTGAATACCTTTAGATCACAAGTTGTTGTGTTCACAAGCTTTTATTATGCTGTGTACATTTCCCCGGATCGGGTAAGTGTTGTGAATCTCTAATCTAAGTTTCTTATGGGAATATTGTTACGTTGTATTCTTTTATGCTGTTACTAATCTGTTCTTTTCTGACTGCTTCATCCGTGAACACTAAAGAAATGCTAAAAGGTTAACTTTCCTGATATTTCTTTCCTTGCGGGCCGGATGACGCAGTCACCGTTGTGTGCATACTCTAATAAGACCAATATTGCTAGGGATCAAGTCTGGGGTTCACTCTGAAAACCCACTAGCCTGCACTACCCCGGGTTGCGCTATGCGCATGCTCCACAATCTGGATGGTTTCCATTCCGAGCTGAGGATCCTGGACCACAGTGCGGAGCCTTCTTAGAAAACTCTGGACCTGCGACTGCGATGCCTGCTTTGTTCAGCGGAGCCATCTACAACTGCCCGCCTGCGAAGTAGAGTCCCAGGAAAGTGCCTCCTATTAAAGACTTGTTTCATTATTTCATTCTTGCCGGCTCAGTTATAAGGACTCACGGCCCTAGCTAACTTATTGTAATTTTAAATACCTAATATTAATTAACTTTTCTAAATTAAACTTTCATTTCCTTCCTACCTCTTTCCAACTTTCATTTCCTTCCACCTCCTTCCAACCCTAACTGCGACCCTAAACGTCACAAGGCATTGCAAATACATTATTTATTTATTTTTTACACAAGTAATATATATCACGATCTAAATAATGATGGCTACGCAATGTAGGTATATAAGAAGCAATATGAAATGGCTCAATAAAACCGGAGTAGGGACCTTTCATCATCATCATATCAGCCCTTTATCGCCCACTGCTGAGCATAGGCCTCTCTTCTAGTACGCCAGTTGTCCCGGTCCTGAGCTAATCTCATCCAGAAGTGACCCGCAATCTTCCGGATGTCGTCCACCCAACGAGCCAACGGACGCCAGGCGCTTCTGTCATCCGAAAACGGCCACCATTCTGTTAACATTTTAGTCCACATTTTAGTAGGGACCATTATTTGATGTTAACTTTTCCATTTAAAATAACAAAGAGTTTGAGGTTGTCTACGCAGCGCTGACTGTAAAATGTTACATTACGAAGGCGACGCAGGTGTTCTCAAAGATTTCCAAAACGACATTTAAACTTTTAAACAAAGCTACATATACTTACTTAATATAAATAGCAACCTCCTATTTATATTAAGTAAGTACCTATCAAATTCAAAGGTGTATGTGAAGTCCCCAATCCGCATTGGGCTAGCGTGGGGACTATAGCCCAAGCCCTCTCGCGCGTGAGAGGAGGCCTGTGCCCAGCAGTGGGACGTATAAAGGCTGAATTATTATTATTATTATTTTATTAGCTTTGTTACAAAATGATCCTTAATGTTTACCCTCTTAAGGCCCAGCCATACAAACGAAACATTCACTGAAATTTGAACCTTTGCTTTGAACTTGCTACAGTTTCGCAAATAGAGTTGATTTTGTGTTGTTTGAAAATTGAACGAACCAAAGCAAAAGCAACCCTGTTCCAATCGAACATGGTTTAAATTACATCGAACTGAATAGGTACTGTAGGTAGGACCTTGGGCCTTAGGTTATTCGGACAGAGTTCAAATAATGTAGTGCATGCTACGCCTAAATAATTGTCTACACTTCACGTTCAAAAGTATCTGGGGGCACGGCAGTGCCCCCGCCAAGTCGAGCAAAATAAAGAGGCACGGCCGTACCATCCTTTTCTCGAAGCGATTCAGGCCATTTTCGACGTCCTGTAATTTTGTGCTGGCTATATATTACAGTCTTAATTGTTCTACATATTGAACAATAACTTTTTGTTATGCTGCTATGTTACAGAACGGTAGACACTTTTGACGCGTTGTTTGATCTGCTATTTTTGATGCTGACTGTATAGTGTATAACTGTTGCACAATTTGCACATGTTGAATGATGAAAATTCAGGTTTTATGGGAAAAGTTTTGCCTGCATAAAAAGTAAAAATAGTATTTTATGCAACCGTTGATTAAGAGAGGTCAAAAAAGGCGAGTGGCGTGAGTAACAATTTGAGGCGAAGCCGAAAATTGTTAATAAAGACGCCACGAGTATCTTTTGACTCAGTTAAACAACGTTGCATACAATACTTTTTCTACGACCAAGCACTTACTTTGAAATAAAATTGTAAATTTAACAAATATTTTTAATTCAAGAAGTAGCAAAAATGGAGGGTACTGGCGGGAGAAGAATGAATGAATGAATGAAATTTAAAAAAAAAAACATGTCTATGGTTCACTTATTTGTCAGAGATGACATTTAAAATAAGGTTGGCAACACTGTATTTCATTCAATATTTTTTCAGTGGAGATTACACGAAGTATCGTAAAATCGACAAAAAGATACTGCGTGTATGCACAAATTCTTTTTTGGGGAATAGACTAAAGACTTGTCGTGACAACTATAAATTAGGGTTTTAAAGGTGTGTGCACGACCCTTTAAATGACAAATAAAAGTACGGGATTAGAAAAAATACTTTACCTACAACTTATCCTTAGAAAGTAGTTATAAAAAGGCACAGAAAGTAGATACCAATTTTCTGCGTATTCACGGTGATATTATACAACACTTTTCGCTAAAATTGGTGACTTTCCGACTAGGTATGTAATACAAAAAAAACAGTCATTGCTCAAATTTTATCGATTTTTTATACAGTGTCACAGGGCGGACACGCCATACATCAAAAATGATTTGCGTTTATAATTATGTGTGCGCGGCACGTCTGTACACGCGTCATTGTGTATCTGATGGACTTCTGGCATGCTCTCAGTAGAGCGACTTACGCATACATTCATGTCGCGGCCAGTCGCGGGGCGAGGAAATCCGAGTCGGGGCGGGGCGGTGCGTGTCCGTTCTGTACTCGGAGGAATAATCATATGGAGTGGTGACACGCACTAATTTCTATGTGAAAAATTCTGCCGTTTTCGGCGCGGGGGGCGAGGAACGCACACAAATAATGTAAACACTAATGCATTTTTTGCATGCGTCGCTACACACGCACACAACAAAATTATCAAACACTAGCATAAACTATATTCACACAAATACAAGAACAAACACAGACAACACTGTCCGTGAACGACATGATGTCAGTTCTAAGTAAACGTAGAAGTGCGAGGGCCTTGTCGATAATATTGTCGATATTTTATTGACTGAATTTTAACTGTCTGTTTTAGTCAATTATAACCATCAAAAACATTACATGTAAAAAGGTGCAAGTCTCGCAACGCTTCTACTACAAAAAAGTTTTGAGATGTAATGCTAATGTGAAAACAAGTCGGTTATTTTAATCAGTGCCAGGGGGTGTTAAAACCGTATCAATAAGATATCTTTAATTTGTAATACGTATAATGACTTAGCCATCGCACGGCTGCATAATGACATAAGGATCATCGACACCTATTAAAAATAATTCTAATTGAACATAACGCTAGCACTAATTGCAGTTTGAGCATTACACATATTTACGAGTACGGTACGAGTAAAGCATTATGTGCGATTGCCAAGTCATTACAAATTAAAGATATCTTATTGATACGGTTTTAACACCCCCTGGCACTGATTAAAATAACCGACTTGGTTTCACGTTACATCTCAGAACTTTTTGTAATAAAAGCGTTGCGAGACTTGCACCTTTTTACATGTAATGTTTTTGATGGGATCTCATCTCTTTTTGTAGACAGTCCTTCTTTTCGGGTACTCATACCCATACTATGTATACACATATCATAACTAAACACATCTTTATTCATACTCACATCGTACATACATAACATACATCGTGGTGTACTTACCTTTACCTACTATTTGTAGGAACTGCAACAGTAACTTTGTAATAGCATATATTTATATGGAATTACAAACTTACTTATGCAGTTCTTAGATCTTTAAAACGTGACTGATATTGCAATATTTTTAGGTTTTCGATGGCTTGATAAGCTGAAAACTACTTATGTTAAAAATTTATTGCATCTTTTGGAAATCTAAAAAAATAAATCAAAATAACAATATATTTATAATGTTCATATAGATTTTATCGATATTGGTTTTTATGGTGTCTCATCGCTAACTATGGTAGAGTGATACCAGAGTAATAAATTAAAAGTGCCTACCTATTTATGGAAAATGACGGCAGTAAATACCTTAAAATAAATAAAATACAATACAAATATTGGACATGTCAAATAAAAAATATACGATAGAAACTAAGAGAAAAATGAATTTTCAAACAGTAGTAGGGTAGGTGCGTTAGTTTTCGCCCAGCTCTAGTTTTCGTCCACTTGACGAAATTGAATATAAATGTACATTGCTGCACAAATTTGGACTTAATGCAATCCTTAATGTCGAGACAATATATCTATCTACATAAAAAATGTATTTGGCAAGTAGCAAATTAAATATCAAATATGTTATTTGCTAATCTGTCATGTGGACTAAAACTAGAGACTAGAGCATGGACGGAAACTAGCACAATGACCCTATATCGGTAATATCACGTTATTTATGATTTATACTATTTATTTCATTAAATGGATTATGTTGATATAAAAATAAGGTGTTATATAAAAATAATGTGTTATATAAATTATATAATAATAAGCAACGCAAATTAGAAGTTAGGTATACCTAATGAATATTTAGAAAGTCTTCTTTAAATATTACCCTAAATTAGATCTAGTACCATGAAGTGGTATCACTTTCAGATTGACAATGTTTTTTAGTTTTTTCCTAAATTAGTGCACTATTTGATAATATTTACATGTAATAGTACTTACATATGAAAAGAAACGTGTTCTTTAAGTACGCTAGATGTGTCCGATCGGTTTTTACAGGAGAAAACGCTACAATTCGGCATTTTCTGCTCCTAACATTCCGCTTAGACTGACGTTTGCTGAATGGCGTATGACGTATGGCAACTAGTTTTATATAACCTCCTTGACCGGCGGCCGCCGACTATTGGCAGAGGGGAACGCCTGTTAATGGCGGTTCCTATTGGTTTATTATTCCGAGGTTCTGTATGATAATACTATTACTTATTCTGTGACAATGTTCCCGTTTTCATTGCTTTCTCGACCTATCGTTGATTAACGATCCCTTTAAAATTCTAGCTAGAGCAAGTCTTAAATTCTATGAATACCTAATTACGAGCAGTGACTATTTCTAGCATAGTACTTTTCTAACAGTGCTTTAACTTCACATTATGCGCTCGTTAATGTGCCCTTTATTTGTTTGCAACTGCTGTTTCGAGATCTAAGCTAATATTACTTGATAATACCCTGTAAAGCCGTTTTAATGCCATTTGAGGCTTAGATCCTTTAACCAGAAAGCAGATTAAGCCTATAATGAACATTTTAATTAACGACAATATCACCAATATGTCAGCGAGGGCAATTCTCGTGTCACCATGATAGTACAAAGATTTTGTAAGTAAATTGAATTTCAAGAAAGAATGTTGGAGAAGGGAATTACGTTTTGGTTTCTAGTCTTTGACATTAGATAGCGTTTTCGTGCGGACTTACTTTCTATGCATATTAGTGCGATCGAGATGTAATAAATGTAAAGTAAATTACGTAGACGACAACGTATATGTCAGTTTTGACACTGTCAGTGACTCATGGTACGGGTACTGATGGCCTCGGCCCACTTTGCATTTATTAATAAGTTCATACAGTTTGGATTAATTCTGTTGATACTTAGGAATATTTTATTTATATTAAATATACCGATTTAAACCGATTCTAGTACCTATGTGCCTATTTGGTTAAGAATACCGCAAAGATCTTTAACCCAGACTACAATACATCACGATTCACGATACTTGTGACATTGTATTACTGCATCCATGAAACGACGACAGTCAACGAACAAAAAATACATTACACCAGATATCAACCCACTAATGAATCTGTCACCAAGCCCTTCGACGCCCTGGATATCTTTACCCTTTCTGACTCCTCGTCACTCAAATGACAGAAGATTTGACAGTTTTAGAGATAGAGCTGTGAAATAGAAGATTGTACATTGAAAAGATATTATGATAGCAAAGTAGACAACTGTCTCATGTTAAAATAAAATAACTATTCTTACCTAAATATAAATACGACATTTAAGACACATATCAAGGCCAGGCTAGGTTATTTTGTAAATTTTAAGGACCAGAAAATGAACAAAATGATGTAGGTATACAGTACAGCATAATCAATATAATATTATTATATTTATTATTTACTAAAACAGGTCATCATCGCGTATTTAAGTTTTAAAATTACCTCCGTTTTCGTAAATAATAATGTTAGTGATAGGCCTTAGCAAAATGAAACTGCACTTAATGCAGAAAGCAAGCCGCTTTGCTCAGTGATACTAGGGACCAATCTGAATGATTTCGTCCGAGGAAACACAAATTTCATCCACCAGAATTCAAGATGGCCTTGGCAAGCGGACCTTTTCCAAAATGGCGGCTGCAAAATTTAAAAAAATTGTAGACACAGAACGGCTGCACCGATTTTAGTTATTGATATATCAATCAATTCGTATTAACACCTGTAATTGTAAAAAAAATATACCTTTTAAGAAATTAAAGATGGCGGCCAAATATTAAGAAAATTGTGATTTTTTATTTTATTTTTTTCCTTCTAATGAAAATAACAACTAAATATTCTATGATATGGTCACATATTATTTTATTTAAGTGAAACCTGATAATATTATCTACAAAATAAAATAAAATGCTTGACAATCCGTCGAGTAGTTTTTGAACTATATTCATTACAAAAAGCGCGTAACAGCCGCCCGAAACGGCCCGCTCGCGCCAAAACTGAGAAATTTGACGATATTTCTTCATTTTAAAGGTAAAAAAACAACAGAAAACATTTTTACTTTATTTAATGGGCTATAAATAAATATTTTTTGATATTTCCGCTTGATAAATTAAAGATGGCGGCCGAATATTAAGAAAATTGTGATTTTTTTTCCTTCTAATGAAAATAACTAAATATTCTATGATATGGTCACATATTATTTTATTTAAGTGAAACCTGATAATATTATCGACAAAATAAAAAAAAATGCTTGACAATCCGTTGAGTATTTTTTGAACTATATGCATTACAAAAAACGTCCGAAACGACCCGCTCGCGCCAAAACTGACAACTTTAATAATTTTCTTTATTTTCAAAGTTAAAAAAGGACAAAATATATTTACTTACTTTAATTAATGAGCTAGAAATAAATAAAAAATATATTTCCGCTAATTATTTACTCCTTTTTATCATTTTCGTCTTTTACTAGTTCTTTTTCTTCGGTTGAACTTACAGAAAAGAGGTGACCGAAGAGCTGGCGGCTTCCTCGCACAACGTATCAGCATTGCAATACAACGAGGAAATGCCGCCAGCATCCTTGGTACAATGCCTCAAGAGCCTATTTTAGATTTAAGCTAGTTATGAATTTATTTCAGTAGTACCTCTGGATATATATTTTATGTAAATACAGTCTGTAAAAAGAAAAGAAAATTCATATGAAATCTGAACAAAATATACCTAATACATATAATTAAATTAAATATATAGAGACGAACGACGTCAAACTGTCCCGCCCAGTGTGGCGTAGATCATCTATGTTTATGCAGCTGCCTTTGCATGTGCTGCATTGAACTGTGCAGGGTAGACCCATCCTCTGACACGTGCAGCTCATTGTTTCGCAGTCACTTTTATTTACTGCGATATTTCTTTCAAAGCTGGTGTAACTTCAGGGTGTGACAACCTTGACAACCACGTTTTGAAGCAAGACAAGAAGTCCTTTTGTATGGAAATAAGAAGTAAGTAGTGTCACACCATGTAAAGGCTTGAAAGCCACGAAGAGGTCGATCTGTCAGGACTCAAAGTATTAGCTATTTTAGGAACTTCGGCATAACGGCGTTTATTTGCAGTCCCGGTCAAGAACAGGCCACTCTTGCAGGCCAGCCCGGTCAGCGGCTCGTCGAATGCCTGCCCGTCTTCCTTCTCGTTCTTGTCTAAGTCGGCTATTTGGCAGATAAAGATCCCATACAAGGTCTATTCTCTTCGCATTTACTTTTTGTACCAGTTGTAGATATGAGGCCTGAGATCTGCTGGTACTCTTGAAAAAATATGGCTGTTGATCGGGATTGCAAATAAACGCCGTTATGTTGAAGTTCATAAAATAGCTAATACTTTGGGTCCTGCTCTTCGTGGCGTTCACACCTTTACAGGTTGTGACACTACTCCTTATTTCCGTACAAAAGGAAAGATGTCTTGCTTCAAAACATGGTTATCAGACCCTGAAGTTACGCCAGCTTTGAAAGAAATATCGCAGTCATTAGAAAGTCTTCCTGAATAATTCATGGCTATACTGGAAAATGACACCTGCTATCTATCTGACACACAAACAGCACATTTGTAGGTCAACCTGGTACGCAACTATTTGCTACTTAAAATAAATTGGTAACCAGCATCCCACTAACATCGGCAGCATTACACAAACACGCGCTTTGTGTCACATCAAGTGGGCCACTTATGGGGCAATGCCCTTATTTTTGATTATGCTTCTGTGCCATTGCCATTTTCTTGGGGTTGGAAGTCAGCTAATGACAATTGGAGACCGCAATGGTCTGAAGCCAGGGATATATGGCGTAAATAATCATACCTGGACCATTGCGGCTGTAAATAAAAAAAGCTGCGAAACAATGCGCCGCGCATGTCGGAGGATGGGTCTACCCTGCACAGTGCAATGCAGCATAATTATGCAAAGGCAGCTGCAAAAACGAAACGTATAATAGATAGATAGATAGACAGAATACTCTTTATTGGCACACCTCAGTAAAAAATATATAAATCAAGTATGTATTAAGTAGATGAACTACGCCAAACTGTCCCGCCCTTCCATTACTATTTTTATACTACACACATTGAAATAGTAATGGAGGGCGGGACAGTTTGGCGTATTTCATCTCTATATTTCATATTATATATTTAATTTAATTAAGTATATATGGAATATTTTGTTCTGATTTCATACGAATTTTCTTTTCTGTAAGTTCAACAACATAGGATGAAAATGATAAAGAGGAGTAAATAATTAGCGGAAATACATTTTTATTTATCTGTCTCATCTCATTTATTAAAGTAAGTAAGTAAATAAATTTTCTGTCCTTTTTTACGTTTGAAAATGAAGAAAATGATCAAAGTTGTCAGTTTTGGCGCGAGCGGGCCGTTTCGGACGTTTTTTGTAATGCATATAGTTCAAAAACTACTCAACGGATTGTCAAGCATTTTTTTTTATTTTGTCGATAATATTATCAGGTTTCATTTAAATAAAATAATATGTGACCATATCATAGAATATTTAGTTATTTTCATTAGAAGGAAAAAAAACACAATTTTCTTAATATTCGGCCGCCATCTTTAATTTATCAAGCGGAAATATCAAAAAATATTTATTTATAGCCCATTAAATAAAGTAAATATATTTTCTGTTGTTTTTTTACCTTTAAAAATAAAGAAATATCGTCAAATTTGTCAGTTTTGGCGCGAGCGGGCCGTTTCGGGCGACTGTTACGCGCTTTTTGTAATGAATATAGTTCAAAAACTACTCGACGGATTGTCAAGCATTTTATTTTATTTTGTAGATAATATTATCAGGTTTCATTTAAATAAAATAATATGTGACCATATCATAGAATATTTAGTTGTTATTTTCATTAGAAGGAAAAAAAAATAAAATAAAAAATCACAATTTTCTTAATATTTGGCCGCCATCTTTAATTTCTTAAAAGGTATATTTTTTTACAATTACAGGTGTTAATACGAATTGATTGATATATCAATCACTAAAATCGGTGCAGCCGTTCTGAGTCTACATTTTTTTAAAATTTTGCAGCCGCCATTTTGGAAAAGGTCCGCCATCTTGAATTCTGGTGGATGAAATTTGTGTTTCCTCGGATGAAATCATTCAGATTGGTCCCTAGTGTCACTGAGCAAAGCGGCTTGCTTTCTGCATTAAGTGCAGCTTTCGACCCAAATATCGCCGTAAGCACTATCACTATGTGTAAAAATCGTGAAAGTTTTAATCAGTATAACACATTACATAACTTTATAAAATGATTAGTTAATAAGTAATCAAAGTGTAAAACATTAAAACATTTGATGAAATACTCGACATAGTTTTAGAATACTATGACGTATATATGTCGCAGGCATTTTGTAAAAATCCGCCGTTTACAAACGGCGTCGTCGTTTCGCCGTTTGCAAAGTGCCTTCGGCATTTTGTAAAATACCTTATGGCATTAACGGCGCCGTTTGTAAATTGCCGCGGCATTTTGGTCGAATTAGTTCTTAAATTTACCACGCGTGGCGCTGCTCATCAAAACTATGAAAAAACGCTGGGGTGTCCATCAAATCTAGAGTACCTACCTAATCCTAATCCTAATCTAGAGAACCTATTAACCTACCTACCTATTGATTTAGTGTGACGTCCGTGAAAACATAACACTTTGAGAAAAAAAGCGTAGGTAGGTAGGTTAGGTTCGTTAGGTAACTACAGAACAGATACCCGAAGTACAAACCACCCAGAAATATGAGCCCCGCGAAGTGGGGCCCCGTCTAGTTAAGCTGTGAAGGAAATGTTTTTGGAAAATAAATACTTAGTGCGGTGGGACCATGGTAAAAATAAAAATAAATTACCCGTAGAGGCGAGCACTATTTAGAACGGTGAGACAACGGGTAAAAAAATACCCGTGGACCCACTGTGGGTCAAACCAGTGGGACCACGATTAAAACGCACGTGAGGATGGTGGTGTAGTATAAAAGTTAATATAAATCTATAACAGCAAACCATGGTCACCCTCAGACAACCATCACGTTTGACGTTGACGGTATTGAGCACACTAACAATTTGCCTTCGGCAATTTGCAAACGGCGAAACGTTTGTAAAATGACGACGCCGTTTGTAAACGGCGGATTCTTACAAAATGCCTGCAACATATACATATGTATATTTGTAACGCCTTTAGTTGGGCTACGTTAAGTAAGAGCTTATAAATTGAGCTTGTATCAAAACATTTAAACGGTGAATTTACGAACTACTTACAATACTTACATGGCCCTTGTTACAAAAATAGAGACGGAACTACTCTCGTTCATTAATTAGTCGCTCATTCGTCAAATATTAAGTTTCGCTGAACGTAAATACTTACTAAATCAGTCACCGTCGAATGATTCTGGTTCAGTTACAGATTACAGTAGGTACAATTACGAGATACTTGAGGAAATAAATATAGTTTGTCAAAGGATTGTCTCATTTCAAACATAGACAAAGAGAATCATAATATCTTTGTCTTACACTAGTACTAGCACCCAAAAGAAAAGGATGAGTATAGTTTTCATGGTTCTTACTGACTGACAAATTGGTTTGACCAACTATAGCTATAAATTTTTTCAGCTGCTTAAGATAATTATGAAAATATTGTCACTTGTACTAACAGTGAACGATATATTTAACACTTTCTAAGACATTTACTGATTGTAAAATGCGCTTAAGAAATTCTGAAAATCGCGCCTAAAATTAGCTGGAAATCGTATTTAACGTGATCATACTTATGTAGTGTTTTTGTTAAGAGATCGTAGTTGCTCATCGAGATTAATTATTTACGCATAAATATTGATGTATATTTTTACTTGTGTCTTATTATCAAAAAATAATGCCTCTTTGTTCTGCATCTGGTCCAGTCTTAGAACTTTCAGAATTACAGTATTTTCAAATTGTTCAACCTTAGTAGGTATGTTGGGATTTGCAACCGTCCTAAAATAAATATGTATGTGAGCAATTAATAACTAAAAGATACAAATTTCAGTAGAAAAAATCCAT
Organism: Cydia amplana; assembly: GCF_948474715.1. Lineage (NCBI taxonomy): Eukaryota > Metazoa > Arthropoda > Insecta > Lepidoptera > Tortricidae > Cydia > Cydia amplana. The sequence continues at coordinate 12,105,720 of NC_086071.1, read as the reverse complement.
AGATTACTTTTATCTCGGTGTCATCAAATTTAGTTTTATCTACTTTACCTAAAAAGCTGCTTCAGGCAGTATTTTATCCGCATAAAAACTGCTCAGTCATAATTTTTTGACAAGCCTTTGAACCACTCACTGTCTACCTGATTCACTTGATCAAAAACTGTCTGTTAACGATGCGCCGCTAGTAATTTTTGAAAAGGTAACTTTTCCCTAGCGGAGATTTTTTTGTAAAAAAACCGGCCAAGTACGAGTCGAACTGGCGTTTCAAGGGTTCTGTACATTAAGTCCGACTCACGCTTGACTGCACATTTCTAATAGGTTTTCCTGTCATCTATAGGTAAAGAACTATTTTGCGTTTTATTTTTTCAAAATTATTGACTGTAGTTTCGGAGATAAAGGGGGAGGGGGAGAGTCGACAGACAGGCAGACAAAACATTGTTAGACTGTTGGTACAGGTATACAACTCAACTCAACTCAGGTCAAACTAAATACCATCTATTGCCACATTTCCGAGCAATGGTGTGCAAATGTCCTTTGAGTGAGACCAATATTAGTACCAATATGTATTTAGATAAGATTTTTTGGCACGTCATCCTACTCGTATTATTTGTAGAAAAAATGTAAATATATTTGCAAACGCTTCTTCCATATGCACAACTGTACGAGCGCGTACTGTGTAGAGCGGCCGGGACCGTCACGGATGACCGGGATGACAAATTGTCCTTCCCGAATAATCCATTCTTCTCGCACCTCAAATATTTTTCCGACCTAAGAGCAGACATTTGTCAAAAATCTTTTACGACACCTTAATCTGTAACATTCAGTTTCAAGATCAATGGACAATATCTTTTAAGGTGGCCATTGACGAGCCTTCTAACAGTCCAAATAGCGTGGCTGCAATCCAAAATCGGTCCGTGAATGTGAAAAACGTACAAAGTTTAATATTAGGATGCCATCTATTTGGATGAATCCACTGTAACGGCATCCATTTGGAAGGCTCGTCAGTGGCCTGCTTTACCATACCGGTTTTGAGAGGCTCTCTTATTTCTTCAAAAACAGATATAGCCAGGTCAAATTAAGCCGAATATGGGCAATCAGCGAAATGGGGTTGAAGCGAAAAAAATGTCTTCTCCACTTCATGCAGAGCCATCCTAAAAAAATATTTGACGAGTTTGTCAGCGTAACGACGCGAAACTGATTTATATCGGTACACGGCCGGAAGAAGTTGATAACTCGAGATATTATATTGAAGAAATTTGAACTTAAAATTAAATTGCACAAGGTTCAAACTTCATTCGTGCCAAAATGCAGCTCTCTAGCACTAACGATCAGCAAAGCCGTGGATAGACAGACAGACAGACGAACATGGCTAGATAAAACTCTATTTTTAACCGACGAAAAAAACGGAGGAGGTTCTCAAGTCGACGCGTATATATATTTTTTATGTATGACCACGCATAACTTTTTACAGAGTAGTTCGATTTTGATAATTATTTTTTTATTGGAAAGGGTATAACCCCGAAGTTGGTCCCATATAAATTTGGAAAAAAACATCCAACCTTAAGGGTAGGAAAATAGGGGGTGATTGATTTTTCACTCACCGATTGTAACGTATGACCACGCATAACTTTTTACAGAGTAGTCCGATTTTTTTCATTCATGTGTCGCGCTCTTAACACAATGCGTTAAAACTAAAAATGGAAAAATAAAAACTTTTTACAAAAAAAAAACCGACTTCAAAAAGGATGAAATAAAATATTATCCTTTTTGAAGTCTATGCGTTACCAACTGATATGTTTGAAGTCGGTGCCAAGCCAAGTAGTAACAATACCAGTCAAAAATAATCAGCTTTATAGCTATAAATCCCATTCGGCTGCCCTAAGCAGAAAACAAGTAACCCAGTTTTGACCAATTTTTGAGGAGAGCAAGAAAACGTAATTTGTCAGTTTTGTTAGGTATTTGGTCTAAAATGTAATATCTGTTTATGCCATTATGTTAAGGGCGATAAAATTAAGCTTATACAGACTTTATTTTTTGATATTCTTGTATATTAAACTTTGTACAGGCATAAAATGTTTTCTGTGTAGTTTACTGCCCGAAAATCTCAGAACCATTCTACACAAATTCAAGTATCTCGTGTTTAGCTTTGAAATAGCAAGCACTTTAACTTCTTAAATACTAAACATATTTGGCTTTCCGCTCAATAACTTTTCCAATTTTCATGCAATTCTGAAGAAAATGGTATCAAATGAAAGCTAATAAAATAAGCTACCGAAAACCCATTTTTATTTCTTTCAGGTTTGTCGACTTCAAAATCCCTGTTAGATAATAAAACGCTTGAAAGAAATCTACAATTTTTTTATGTATTTAAAACTCCTTTTCTCTTGGAAAATAGACTTTTTTTAAAATTAGTAATTGATGTTGCCATCCTCGGACCTTTTTACACATGGTTATTGGTACCTATTTCATCGATTTTATTTATTTCCAGGGATTATTTTATGATACGATGTCCCATTCCTTCAACAAACCCTCTGTCTTCGTGGTACCTACAGGATCCTGCTTCCGAACTTTTCTTTTTTAGGGTTCCATACCTCATAAGGAAAAAACGAAACCCTTATAGGATCACTTTCTTGTCCGTCCGTCCTCCGTCCATTTGTCTTTCAATATCCTTTATCTTGGAAACGCGTGGAGGTATCGAGTTGAAATCAAAACAACATACTCAGGTCTACATTCCCTTAAAGCTGTGAAAACAAATCAAACTTCTAAATTAACGTAAAAAAAAAATACGGTCGTTTATGCCTAAATACGTAAGTATATTTCGAGATTTTCAAGGGATTCAAAATTTAAAGGATACCTAAGTAGGTAGGTATTAGGTAATAGCTAGGTCAACGGGAAGTTTGGCAAGTAATATTGTATTACACTATAAGTACAGGGAATAATCTGAAAACTATAAATTTATAAACAAAAATAAGTTAAATTTGTAAGTAACGCTCGGTGGGCGAGCCCGACTGGCACTTGAATTTTTTTATAGTCCTATTTGACAGACGTGTTTGATAGGAATGAGGCTGGTGCATGGCATGGTGAGAGCTGGAGAGTTCATAAAAATCAATATTTGGGGACAATCTTACACCGGTTGACCTAGCCCCAAATTAAGCAAAGTTTGTACTATGAGTGCTAGGCGACGATATACATAGATAAATACATACTTAGGTACATAGTTACTTTATTTATTATTTAACTTTACTTGTAACAAAGTAAAAATCTAATTAAATCCTTCAAGTCAGTTTTACCTATTTCTTATAAACCCATATCGATCTGAAATTTTGCTGATATACACCTATTCATATGGTAAGTAATTGGTGGATCTCTTTAGTAGCTAGAATTTTGACAGGACACGCAGTGCAGGTATTATTTTAAACGTCAAACTTCTATGAATCATGACATATAAATAACACCGGCACTGCGTGTGCTCTCAACATCTCTGCAGACTTTTCTTGGTCTAACTCTACTAATAGACTTCTCGAGATTGACCTCAGATGATTGACTTTACCACATAATAAGTGTCTTTATAAAAATTCAAATTTTGGCATTATGTCTGGATTAAATATATCCCTTTTGGTCAATTGAATCCAGTCAGTTGTTGTTTGTTTCTAATTTTTTCCAAAACCTTTGGCACGGATACTGCATAATTATGATTTCCTCTTTCTTTGGCATATTCTAGTGTTCTATTTTCATTACTGTAGACAATACAGATAATTTTAATTGTTTTAACAACACTTTTTCTTTATACTCAAATCTCACAAACTCTTCACGTGTTAGCCTTTGACACGAATATTGCTAAGCAAATTTGTTTTCTATGTATGTCTTTAAACAAGGTACCTTCTGTATAACTATGTAACTAATTTCTAACCTAAATCGCAGATTGTGTTAGGAGATACTTGTTTTACCATTGTAATAAACTAATTCGCAGTTACGAACATCTACGCTAAACTTAAGTATCTCAGTCAACTATATGAATTACAAGTATCTCTGTTTAGTTACTTGACTTTAGCGTAGAAATGGGACATATACTTGAATTTAGCGTAGAAAAAAAGCGCTGGTGGCCTAGCGGTAAGAGCGTGCGACTTGCAATCCGGAGGTCGCGGGTTCAAACCCCGGCTCGTACCAATGAGTTTTTCGGAACTTATGTACGAAATATCATTTGATATTTACCAGTGGCTTTTCGGTGAAGGAACACATCGTGAGGAAACCGGACTAATCCCAATACGGGCCTAGTTTACCCTCTGGGTTGGAAGGTCAGATGGCAGTCGCTTTCGTAAAGACTAGTGCCCACGCCAATTCCTGGGATTAGTTGCCAAGCGGACCCCAGGCTACCATGAGCCGTGGCAAAATGCCGGGACAACGCGAGGATGATGATGACTTGAATTTAGCGTAGAATACAGGGTCAAAAAAAGATACTTGGAATTAAAAAACATGAATATTTTGAAAACTACACAATATTTTACAATTATTTTTTTGGTGAAAGATGCGCCTGAAATTGTAGATTCCGAAAATCCAAAAAAACCGTTTTTGAAAATTTTCGAGTTACTTGTTTTCTGCTTAAGGCAGCCGCATTTTTGACTGGTATTGTTACTACTTGGCTTGGCACCGACTTCAAACATATCAGTTGGTAACGCATAGACTTCAAAAAGGAGAATTTTTTATTTCATCCTTTTTGAAGTCGGTTTTGGCTTCCAGTAAACCAATGTGTTGTCTCCAAACGGCATTCTGAAAACTGCTTGATACGCTCTGCATGTGTTTTCCTTTTGTTAGTCTTTCACTGAGTTACGGGACTCTGAACGGGCCGTTAAAATATAAGTATAAATATAAATAATACAGTTTAGTTCCAGAGTAGGTATTCTGAAAGTTCAGTTCAGCCTTTCTTAGACTGAATTATTAGTATACCAAATTATCACAGGCCAAGCCAGCATTAGCAATAAGTTGACATACGAAGCATTTTCATACTGTTAACAGGAAACTCTTACTATGCTCATAGAAAACATGCTTCATTGAACGAGCATTTCCACCAACCATAAAACCATTGCGGCGTCTTTAAGTCTACGCGATTGACCCTTTGCTTTAAAAGCAGTAATGTATCGCAGTACATGTATATTTGGTTAGTTTCTGATTATAAGCGTCTGTGAAGGATTGCTGGTATCGGGGCCCGAGTGGAAATTCTGAGTCAGTACGGCAGCAACGCTGTGGTAATAGTAACGTGTTTGCGAGTCCCGAATACTTTTGTGCCGATGTTACGCGATTTTCGCGCGCAATCTAGACTGGAGATTTGAGATGCATGTGTTCAAGTGTGTTACAGTTTCTTCCAAGCACTGATACCCTGAGGAAAGTGTAAATATTAGTGATTTAAGTGAATGTGTAGTATAATATTGTACTTAATAGTGTACAGTGATTACGGACCGAGGCGTAGTATTGAAAGATTCTTCAGCTGAAAAGGTAAGCGATCTTTTGACAGCGTTAGATCCGGTAATACGCCTAGGGCGGTCTTCAAAGAATTTGGTACGTCTGAATTCTGAAATCTTGTAAAAAGAGGACGAAGCGTTGAAATATTTAAATTGGCCCGGAGCTATTTGCGTGCGAAGGCCGTAATTTATACAAGACATTTAAAAATGACACCGATAACGAGTTATTTATTTAAGTTAATAAGACTTTACTTCAGAAGAATAGACGTAGGTAAACACATTTTAAGTTGATAAGTCATTGGCAAACCCTTTTTTTATTGAGAAGTCTAGTAAGAAGAATTTTATATACTTATACAAAGTGGATGGTATAATCATGTCTTCTGCAATTCTACTTTTGTTAAATATAAGTAATAAATAATAACTAGGTACTACTAATAATAATACATAATTTGTAAAGCAATCCATTAAAAGTTATAAGTTATGTGAGATCATTTGATAGTTATTGCTATTTTCCTTATGAGAATAGGTCGTTTTCTTCCGTTAAAGTTTGTATGCGTGTATATTACTATCAAAATAAACTAGTTAACATTGATAATAATACTAAAGCGTATAAGATTTAATCGTAAAGCTAGTACTTCTCTAGTTGGACTTACGCTTATACGCTAGTTCAAGGTGCCGCTTGCATATGACGTTATATCTGTATTGTGTTGTCATTGTATGTGTGTACATGTTATGTCACTGCGATGCCAAGTGACTCACATGGCTACATATGGTCAGGTACTGTCGTGTGTGTTTGGTACAGCGTAAGTGTACCAATGCTCCAATAGACGTACGACTTTTTGTACCAGTTAATAAATATCTTAGCGGACTAGTGATGTAGGCGTTAACGACCGCGCATGCTAACCTGTATTGAGAGTGTTCAGTTTTTTTTAAATCTTAACTTAATTTGTCTCACTTCCTTAACTTGATACGACTAAGCGCGCATCAATAATGCGAGTCGTGACGTATACCTACATATGGTAGTACCTATCATATCAATTAAAAAATCAAGCCGAGTTTTTAATTTGCATAGGCCTCTAGTAGTACACCTTATTTTTTAATAAATAAGGTATATAAATAACTCTATAATACCTACTATACATATTACATTAATACTAATATATTTTATATAAAAGTCGTTACATTTATTACATACTTACTTTTAGTATGAAAAACACTAATATATGAATGTATGGTTATTTTCAATATATGCTACGATATGTTGCTAATATCTAATCCATCTATATGAGCTATTAGTTAATTCGATTGGCCATCCTATAAGCGTCCCTTATTAAGCGATCCGTCACACACTAGATGAACCCGAGTCCCATCGCTTGTAACATCCTAATCAACATGTTCACGGCCCGGCGGTTCACACATTTGCTCCAAATTACTTTCACATACTCGTATGTTTAACTGATTTCGGTTCGCAATTTAACCTTTAACTCAGAGATAACAAGAGTGATTGTCCAATGCACGATTCAGCTTGAAACGTGTTGGTGTGTCTATTATCAAAGGTCGTGATTGAACAATGTCGCGGATGTTATCAACGTACTTAATCACAAATACCTACTTCTTTGTTTGAGGATCGAGTCGCTTCGTTTACCTATATTAAAATTATGATGGATTATAATTATAGTCAGTCAGTAAATATTTGTATGATTTCTTAGGCGAGGCAACCTCTGACCCCGAAGAATACAGAACAATGGCAACATAGTAGTAGGTATAAGGAAGTGTGCCTTCTAAACCTACACTAACATTTCATACCTACTTGTTAATACGTTCCTCCGCAGTATAGTATATACTCGATACAATTATAACAGGTACGGGAACGACTGACAAAAACCACCCAAGCTAAACAATGTTCATTATTAAGTATATATCTAAATGTAGGTATGCAAATGTCATCGTATCTAGAGATTCGGGAATATTCGTATTCAAATAGCGCGATATTTTAGACAGAATTAAATTTGAATTTGTGTGCTTCAAATCGTTTCAATGTGGAAATGAAATAGTTATGAACTTAGTTCACAGCGCTGAATCCAATATGTAAATCAATTTGTTGCTATGGTTTTCTAATAGTCATGGTCAGTCTTTAATTAAAATTTTGGTTTTAAAGGATAGAAATTGACCGAACTAGTTTTTGTGGCAGCTATACCTAAGCCTATTTCAATCATTCATTGGAACGGGCTTTGAATCATCAACTTTTTTTAACAAACTGTCGAATTCGGCCTGGTGGGACTGGTGGGAGCGACCAGCGAATAACAAAAATAATAATTCAGTGACGCAGATGTCGTAGAAAAATCATTATGCCTAGTTTATGTGGCTTATATACCTAAGTAATAAGTAATAAATAAATAAAAAAATGCCTTTTATTTCTCGCAGGTACTTAATTAAGAAAATACAACTAATTAAAATAGCAATAAACTTAAAAGTAAGAGGTAACAAAAGTAGTCTATTATAGAAACTACGAAGAAAACCATAAACCTGTATAACGCTGTTCACATTGTCTTAATAAGCGATATGGTATTTAAGTAAATAGGCGTGCTGTATTTTAAAGCTGGACATGCTGAATGAATCACAGGTAATTCCAAAAGCTGGTTACCAATTTTAGCTTTACATTCGAAGTTTGTTTGTGCTCAATATCAACGAAATGGTCTAACGATGTATGTGACAGCATTTCAGAATTAGCCTGAGGCCTGATATACAGGGAACACAGAAGCGCACGCAGATTACGCCATATGTACGTACGTACGTACGTACCCCGACTAACTGCATGCACTTACATATATTTGCGAATTCATTTGATTGAATTTAATAAAACGTTATCAGTATTTTCAGCACTGAATGTTTTCATTCGCTTTTGCGACGGAACTATTCAGCTGCTACTTCTACCTACTCGCTAGTATATCTTTGTGTTGCTTCGTATTACGCTTGAATGGAAAATGAACGTGAATTCTTTGGAGAACTTTATTCCTTCCGTCTTGTTTTAGTTTCAGATTACGGACGTGGAAAGAATTCGTATATTTGGAGCAGAAATATTTTTGTTTACGCGCTATGCGATATTTTCTTGGCCTCTAGAAAAAGTTGAATTGCGAAACTTCCATAACACACACATAACGAAACCGACGATAACGTATGATATTGAAATCGTTGGATAAAAGCGAACATGCTTTGGCATTTTCATCATCTTAAATGTATCGTAACAAATATAGGTAGGACATACAATTCATAATAGCGAGATAAATATATAATATCAATATACACGATGTATATAGGTAATTCAGAGATAGTTATAATTACGACGTTTATTGTTAGGTAGTTTATAATTTTATTCTTATCAATGGTTAAATCATTTCTCAGTAAGTTACTCGGTCACGGTATCACTTATCGTGTGACCCATATTAATTTGAGACCAGCCAGCCTATTATGGATAGCTTTATCCATCTTTATCCACGTGATAAAATAACTGTCACTGTTTAACACCGTGGGAAAGAAAGTGACGGACACCGTTTTATCACGCTGTCACGTAGACAAGAACGACCATCATATCCGTACAGCAAACTGATTGTTGACGTCATCTTAGTGTTGAAATATTTATATAGGTACCTGCAAGTTCAATTCGACGAAATTCTTTCACAAACGACGGTACGATCACTACGCCGTTCGAAAGGGAATTAGGTACAACTACAGTCAACTGTAAAATCTTGTTAAATAAATGTCTCATAGTTCTTAATTCGCTGACATAAGAGCTATGAGACATATCTTTGAGTATGATGTGTGCACCCTTATTTTTACACTTGACTGTACTAAGCTATACCAGGCGTGTCTCACTCCGCGATTTCGTCGCTTTGCTACAGGTAGCTAAAAGTACATCCGTTCCTCCCCAGTTTTGGGCAAAGCCATAAGCAAGGACCGGAAAACCCCTCTTTACGCTTAATCCTATCCATTCGGTAACCCAATCAATTCGGTTACCGTATCATTCGGTAACCCTATCATACTGTTACCTGATTGTAACGGTAAGCTTATTGAAACGGTAACCTTAACCTTTAACCGAGTTAATCTCAAAACCCCATCGCGTTAGGGTTTTTGTTAGGGGTTTTTAACCGGTTTTTATTCAGTTATGGTAACCTTTATTATCGATTGCTTATTGGTTTGCTACATTCGTATTTAGTGATGTGCCGTCAGTCAAATACCTACTAAAAGAAATAGTTAATTTATTAATAGAACTAATAGTTTATTTTGTTATTTTTGTAATTTTTTTTAATTTTGCTTGTTTTAATGTTTTTGTTTATTTTAATGTTTTTGTTTATTTTACTTATTTTGTTTATTATGTTAATTTTTTATTTTGTTTATTATGTAAATTTTTTTATTTTGTTTATTTTACTTATTTAATTTATTTTATTTGTTATTAATTTTGTTAATTTTATTTATATAATTTATTTTGATTATTTTGAATGTATATAACATTTTACATATTTTATTTATATTTTATATATTTTTATATAGTTTATATATTTTATATATTTTATATATTTTATATATTTTATTTATTTTATTTATTTTATTTATTTTATTTATTTTATTTATTTTATTTATTTTATTTATTTTATTTATTTTATTTATTTTATTTATTTTATTTATTTTATTTATTTTATTTATTTTATTTATTTTATTTATTTTATTTATTTTATTTATTTTATTTATTTTATTTATTTTATTTATTTTATTTATTTTATTTATTTTATTTATTTTATTTATTTTATTTATTTTATTTATTTTATTTATTTTATTTATTTTATTTATTTTATTTATTTTATTTATTTTATTTATTTTATTTATTTTATTTATTTTATTTATTTTATTTATTTTATTTATTTTATTTATTTTATTTATTTTATTTATTTTATTTATTTTATTTATTTTATTTATTTTATTTATTTTATTTATTTTATTTATTTTATTTATTTTATTTATTTTATTTATTTTATTTATTTTATTTATTTTATTTATTTTATTTATTTTATTTATTTTATTTATTTTATTTATTTTATTTATTTTATTTATTTTATTTATTTTATTTATTTTATTTATTTTATTTATTTTATTTATTTTATTTATTTTATTTATTTTATTTATTTTATTTATTTTATTTATTTTATTTATTTTATTTATTGTATTTATTTTATTTATTTTATTTATTTTATTTATTTTATTTATTGTATTTATTTTATTTATTTTATTTATTTTATTTATTTTATTTATTTTATTTATTTTATTTATTTTATTTATTTTATTTATTTTATTTATTTTATTAGGATAAAGTTCATTTATTTGTCGGAGCGAGACACCAGAAGGACGTATTGTTGCAGCATTACAGTTCATAGCTTTAAACGCCTGTATAAAATCGATTAGCAATGTTTGGCTACATATTATTTGCTTTTAACGGAATCATAAAGTTGCGTAGAGAGTAACGCCACCATCTATTGGCGTATTGATGAACTAAGATGACAGGTAGAAGGCTTTGGAACGTCAAGAGGGGTATCTTGAGTGAACGTAGGCACGAGCAGGCATTTTTGTCGTTATGTTGGTAGACTGGTCAGGCAGGTTTACCAACTTGAATTGGAGGCGGGAGCGGTTGGCTCCGCCGCTGGAACTGGCTTCCTTCTTCTTGATCGGACCGCGCTAGAGATCGGACGTTAGCCAAGCTCGTGCCTAATTCGCTACGTTCCTGAAGGCTTACACCTGAAGGATTATTCTGAAAGCTTATAGATTCTCACGTTGTTTAACCGTTTAGCTAAGTGTTTTATTCCAAGTGTTATTTTGATTTCTTATGTGCCATTAGAAGCTTACTTTTGTAAAATAAAGAAACTATGTGTTGTTTTGAAAAGATGTGTCCCGCCGAGTTTGTTGCCGGGTTAAATCTTCTCGGGTCAGAGGTGTAGGGTTGGAACCGGTTTAGTTTGACTTAAATAAAGATTTGAACGATTTCATGTGATCTTTTTATTTGTATTGAATTCCGATTCCATCGTAAGATCGTTTAGTTATTTTTATTATTTAGTACTCAAATAATAGTAGGCACTAGTATGGTTAATGAGTCCGAATGTTTATTTCATGCGTAGGTAGCATACCTACTATTTTGGCTGTGAAGTAATACATCTAGGTACTACCCCCACGCGCCCACCGCCATCGGGACCATCCGTCGCCGACATCAGCAAGTGGGATCGATGCGGAGTTTCATGTATTGCTTACACAGCCACCTGGGAGCGTGGTGTATTTCTGGTGACCTACATTCCATAATCTGGACACGTGGTAAATGGTAAGCTCACGTGTCTAACCTTCATTGAAAGGTGAGTGCAATTCATTGTTATTTGGTGAGAATTATTGTGAAATTGTGAATTATGATTGGGGCTGTCGAACAGACTGGTCGTGACGTGACGTCATCTCTGGTATCGCCACGTTTCCTTATAATTAATTTTAGTAATCCATTTAAATCAAAGCGATCTTGAGTTATTTTGATTTGAAATCCATACTGTTAATTAAAACCAAGTATTAGCTATCACGACGTGATACTATTTCATAGCTCACTTGTGAATCTACCCTCAATAATTGATTTGAACATACAATTAATTTTTAAAATCCATTTAAATCTAAGTGATCTTAAGTTATTTTGGTATGAAATCCATATTGTTAATTAAAATCAAATATTGGCTGTCGCGACGCGATATTATTTCATCGCTCACTTGTGAATCTACCCTCAATAATTGATTTGAAAATACAATTAATTTTTAAAATCCATTTAAATCTAAGTGATCTTAAGTTATTTTGGTATGAAATCCATATTGTTAATTAAAATCAAATATTGGCTGTCGCGACGTGATATTATTTCATCGCTCACTTGTGCATCTACCCTCAAAAAATATTTTTTTTCATGGAAATACAATGCACCGTTAGAAATTGATCCTGCTGAATTGCCAATGCAAGCATTATGTAATCTTTACCCTGTAATGTTTAGTAATTAATAAAATTGCGACAAATTATTGCTCGTAATGCCGCAAATCGTGTATACTATGGAAACATGAGCTACGCATATGAAAATTAATGTTACAGTGTCCTGCAGCCGGAGCCGAGCGAGCTTGCGGACGCCATTGCGCCTGTGATACAGAGGCGGCTGTGCAGTATCTTCTGTGCTGGAGATTTGGAAATAAAAGGACAGGTTTCGTTCTAATTGTTTATTAGTGAATTTTATTTTGAGTGTAATGGCGAAGCATAACAGTCGAACGTAACTAATAAGCTGTCACTTTTCGTATTGGCCCATTTTACCGTGTTACTTATTTTTGCAACACGTTTTTGTTTGTTCATAGAATTAAATAAAACACACTCATTGAAGTTTAAATTTTATTCTGAGATTTTTGAAGTCCCGTATACATTGGAAACATGTTTTTTGTGTCTGTTACCTTGCATTTCATAACCCTTTTGAGTTTAGCCTGCATACATGATAAACCTGATACCGTGCAAATGATGATTTCAGTAACAGCCAGCTATGTTGAACCACATCGTGTCTCTCGCAACCTGCCGCAGCAACGGCAACGGCAAGCGGAAAGGATCAGCCTCCGTGCATGGGTTGGACCTCACCACCACCACCTTTGACTTGGTCGCGTGCATCATACTTTATTAAGCTGGTGAGCAGTTCCCATTTCGTTGGGATTATTTTGAGATGTTTTACTTCTGCATAGAAGTCTTGAGCGAGTTTGTTGTTAAAGCTAAAGAAGAAAGCTATCTTTAGTGATTTTGATCAGTAATGTTCAGTTTCAGTTGATCAGTTGACGCTGATAGTACCAATGGTTCTGAGTAACATGATTTAAAGACCTGTTTTTATTTTTATTTTTTTTTGGAATTCACTGTTAACATTGTTTTGCTTTCGACGGACTGAAAGCTTGTACTTTCGTAGGACTGAAATTACGCCCGATGGACTGGGCACTACTGTTTTGCTTTCGATAGACTGAAGGCACGCCCGATGGACTGGGCAATACTGTTTTGCTTTCGATGGACTGAAAGTATGCCCGATGGACTGGGTATTGTTTAGTGACCGCATCAGAAGTGCCGGAGCATGTAAGAGGTGCACGTGGTCTGCTTTTTATGTGCAGAATGCTCTTTGCGAGGAGTAGCACTTACGCAGCTGAGATGGTTACTTCTGACGAGGGTCTGGTATCTGCCGAAGGACTGGCAATGTACCGAAGGACTGGTGTTGTTTTGTTAAAAATGAATTCCCGTTTATGTACTGTGTTCATATGAGTAAAATTGGAACTATCAATTCAGAATGTTATTTATTTTAAGATGTCTTACAAAAATTTAGATCACATATGACCAATTTTTTTTATGGCAGATAATTTCCCCGTAAATTGATATTGACGACAATAGTAGTGATACTGTCGAGCAATGAATTAGAGCTGTTGTGATTTGTGTTTTTGATGTTTGGGATTGTTTTGTTTTCACATAAATTTGAGAGTATCCGCCAGATGGAGGCGATGATTATTGGAGTGTATCCGTTAGATAGCGGCGATGATTACTGATGATTATTTTTATTTAGTCGTTGCTCGATGGACTATATTTGACTTGAGAATTGAGGATTGTTAAAGTAATTTTGAACAATTATTTTTTCTGGTTTGATTGATAACAAAGTTTGATTTTAATAGTAATTTGAGTGAGCCCCAAATTGTGGGTCAGGAATGACCGAACGATGAGATACTGTGCTGTATATTTTGTTTCAGTATCAAATGCATACACCCACACACGAGGACGTGTGTAGCGCAGGACGGCCGTGTCGGAGCGAGACACCAGAAGGACGTATTGTTGCAGCATTACAGTTCATAGCTTTAAACGCCTGTATAAAATCGATTAGCAATGTTTGGCTACATATTATTTGCTTGTAACGGAATCATAAAGTTGCGTAGAGAGTAACGCCACCATCTATTGGCGTATTGATGAACTAAGATGACAGGTAGAAGGCTTTGGAACGTCAAGAGGGGTATCTTGAGTGAACGTAGGCACGAGCAGGCATTTTTGTCGTTATGTTGGTAGACTGGTCAGGCAGGTTTACCAACTTGAATTGGAGGCGGGAGCGGTTGGCTCCGCCGCTGGAACTGGCTTCCTTCTTCTTGATCGGACCGCGCTAGAGATCGGACGTTAGCCAAGCTCGTGCCTAATTCGCTACGTTCCTGAAGGCTTACACCTGAAGGATTATTCTGAAAGCTTATAGATTCTCACGTTGTTTAACCGTTTAGCTAAGTGTTTTATTCCAAGTGTTATTTTGATTTCTTATGTGCCATTAGAAGCTTACTTTTGTAAAATAAAGAAACTATGTGTTGTTTTGAAAAGATGTGTCCCGCCGAGTTTGTTGCCGGGTTAAATCTTCTCGGGTCAGAGGTGTAGGGTTGGAACCGGTTTAGTTTGACTTAAATAAAGATTTGAACGATTTCATGTGATCTTTTTATTTGTATTGAATTCCGATTCCATCGTAAGATCGTTTAGTTATTTTTATTATTTAGTACTCAAATAATAGTAGGCACTAGTATGGTTAATGAGTCCGAATGTTTATTTCATGCGTAGGTAGCATACCTACTATTTTGGCTGTGAAGTAATACATCTAGGTACTACCCCCACGCGCCCACCGCCATCGGGACCATCCGTCGCCGACATATTTAACTTAAAAGGTAATAATAAAAAAACATTACAACTAACTATGAATTAAAAATTTAAAACCTAAACTAAAATATATAAACAACATAAAGTAACCTAAATAAAATTAAAACTACCTACAAAACTAAAACTACTACTTAAAAAAGGAAAACTAAAAATCTATATCTAAAGAGGGCCCCTGGGGCATAGTACCAAAGATACTGGCAGCATTTCCTCGCTGAATTGCAACGCTTATTCGTTGAGCGAGGAAGCTGCCAGCTCTTTTGTCCCCAGTGACCTCAACCAGCCGTTTGGCCAAATATGTAAATAGATTTTGAGCTCCCGGACCCCACGGACCGAGGGTCTCAACACCGAAAGGAATAAAGTTGTAATTGGCGTCGAGACCCCCGTATTTCCGCCTCTTGAGGGTCTCGGCAGCTTCGGCAGCAGCACCCGCTTTCTTGGTAGTACCGTGAAGGTGAGACGGTGCCAGTGTGTCCACGCAGGTCGCGTCCCACACCAACACTCGTCCCATCCTCCACGGAATCAGCGACATACCATCAGGTCTCTTGCCATCGTCCCGAGCTATACCGGCCGGCTCGAGTATCGCAGGCACGTTGACGGTGACAAGAGACCGGCGGATAATGTCATTGAGCGCGGCGTGACGAGATAATCGCCCCGCGCTTCGCTGGCAAGACAGACCATGACGCCCCATCTGATCCACATCACTCCCACAGTGGCATATATGCGGCGCACAGATTGGAACCCCCAGGCGTAGACCAACTGCCACACGGAGGGTGTTTCCGTCTAGATGAGTGCCAGTATTGGGTGAGGGATATGCGTTGAGCCAGTGGCCAGCGTCCCTACAACCAACTGCGATCAAACGAGCGCGTTCAGCTCCTTCGCTGTTATCTAAACATGTGGTATACGTTAATTTCGATAAAGCATCATCCCAGCTCCTCTGTGATTTTAGATTATATGGAGGGTCAATTCCCGGGCATGCAGACAGCCAGGCATTTCTAGCATCGCCCAAGCCTGTGATCTCATAGTTTGTGGGTAAAACCCTTAGGATTTTTCCTACAAGATCAGCAGAGCTATGGACGGACGATAGAAATGCCGGCAGTGAAACGCTAGAGATTTTGCGTAAGCCCAGCCCGCCGTACCGAACGGGTAGAGACGCTTGTAACCACGATTGATCGGATAGCTTTATATTAAGAATACGCTCTAAGGTAGTCCGGACCATGAAGTCTATAGGTAGCAGCAAATTTACATGTTTCCAGAAAGGGCTGCAGCGAAGCACATACATTAACTGGGGAACAAAAAGACAAAATTTAAGAATGGTGAGGGCTGAATGGGGGCTGATTTCTAGAAGACGGTCGGCGTAATTTGGAAATTTGGAAACGGTGTTACTGATAAATGTTGGAAAATAAACGTCAAAAATTGGAGTCCCCAGGAGGCTAAGGGAATCTCTTGTAACAGTGGTAACATTAGGTGTTATAGTATTGAATTTCTCTGTAACGTCCGAGTGGTTTAGTGACGGATCGTGAATATATAGTTCACATTTATTACAGTTCAGGTCTAGACCTATGGACTCGAACTTGGACTTGAGAACGGAGAGATCCGAAAGGACTGTTTCCAAGTTGCCTCCTAATGTTCCATCGTCCAGGTACCAGACATTGAAATCAGAAGATAAATTTTGAATGATGGGGTTGATAGCTAAACAAAAGATAGCCGGCCCCAAGGGATCACCCTGCTGGCATCCTACTTCCGAAGAAATTTCATGACTGCGGTACATTAATTTGGAAGGATCAGCGTAACAATGAAGGAGGTAATTATAAAGCTCTGGGGTGTTATTCCTGATTTCCGCCAGCAGGGTGTCTCTATTCACAGAGTTAAATGCGTTTTTGATGTCAATCTTTAATAAAACTTGGCATTGGTCGTTGCTGAGGTATGTGCGAAGCGCGTGAACAGCCGCCTCGCAACCACCTTTTGTACCACAACCTAATTGTACTGGTTCGAACCTATGCTGCAATTTTGAGATAATGTGCCGAACAGAAATTTTTGATGCCAAACGCCTAAACGTCGATCCAACTGCGATCGGTCTCACGCCACCGTCCTTTTTTGTTAAAGCAATTAAATTGGCTCCGTAGAGAATAGGGACAATATCTGCATGTACACGGCCACTCAACATAAGATTTACCATGTTAGTTAAAGATATAATGAGTTTTCTGCCGGCATCACCAACACCGTGTGCTATGAGATCTTTAAGGTGTTGTGGTGAAATTCCATCAAGACCTCCAGCTGAGCCGGTTTTGAAATTATAAATTGCATCAACTATATCCTTATCTTCGACTTGGAGGCATTCTTCGATCGCAGTTGGTGGATCCAGGAAAAACGGAACAGTGGAGGCTGAGGGATGCTTTGAACGCAAGGCTGTAAGGGTTTCGGTAGAATCTGGAGATAATATGTCACTGGAAAACAAAATACGAGCAGCGCCTTTCAAGTCTCCGTCAGTAATCTTATTTTCTACCGTTTTTGCTAGGTTGAAGGCAGAAAACTTGTGACCTACTCGAGCTGTTTTGTCAAAAGGCAAATCTAAAGGCTTTATACAGTTATTTTTGATTTTTTGAGTTAAGGATAGCTTTTTGTCCTCAGAAGTGACATGTAAAGTGTTGTAAACAAAAGTAAGGAGATTGCTCCATGTATCCATGTCGTTTACCGTCACGCATTGGTCAATTAAATAGGACAGGCGAGTGGCAACGCATATCCTAGCGCCGCTAGGAATTCTTTTTGTAACTGGAAAGCTATTTTTGAGGTAACTAAGGTAGAGATGCAGACTTGGACGTGGCGGGGCTTCATTAGAGAGCGATGGACTCGAACTCGAAGCTGGAGCAGCATTTTGTGATAAACAGATTCTGTGTGTTTTGGAAAAATGGATATTGAGACCGCGGGAACTTTGAAAAGATTTGTGACATAAATGGCAAGGGAAATTTGTCGAAACGGCCGGTTGACTTAAAGTAGGCATATACAAGATGTTAGATAGACTTAGTATAAAACTTACAATAATATAAGGGATATAAAAAATGTAGTAATAAGTAAATTAGGTAATGCGACGCTCTTCCTCTGACCACCGAAAAGCTTTGGCGGTGTGGTAAGTTTATCGTTTGTTTACTTGCTGTAGGCTTCTTTGAGGCAGGGCCTGCCGGGCTTCGTGTGAAGATTAGTGGTTTTTGTGAGACAGCGGGTATAGTTTTACACAAAGCGCTGGAACTCAACTTCACGAAACAACCACCATCTAATAGTTATTTAAATGTGTCTAGTTTTTTTGTAAATATTATTCTTGCTTTATTAACTAAAATTAAAATAAACCTACTTAAAAATTAAACTAATACTTATAATATTATATAAAAACTAAAATGCAATACTAATAAAATAGATGAAAATAATATAATTTATTTTATTTGTTTTATCTATTTTATTTGTTTTATTTATTTTAGAAACTTACACAATTAAAAGTAGTAGTAACTACAAAAATTAAATTAATTCAGAATAACATTCTAATTGAATAAAACGTTATTTAGTATAATCCTACATCTGGAATAAATATTCCGTTTTGTCTTTTTCATTTAAAATAAAAGTGTCATGATTTATTCACTTTCATTTTATTCTAAAATAACGAGTGCAAGAATTATTCTTATTGAAATCGATTGGATTAAGAATGAAATTTCTGTTTTTATTCTTATTCTTATTCAAGTTATTTTTTGCCCAAGTCTGCTCTAGATTACTCTCGTGTTGTTGAAGGTGACTATTGAACAAAATCTGCAAAATATCTTTCATGTATGAAGTCAATTATTTGCACTTCCTAGTACCTAATAACATGAAGATAATAAATATACCTACACAGGCGAAGCAACATGCGTATTTAAATCAAAACGCTGCGCTCCGCTGGCACGCGCTACAACGCAAGTGCACCGAATGTTTAAAGGTCGTCGTATTTTCTATTGTATTAGGATATTTAGGATTAAGCAGAATGCGGTAAGAGTCATAGTGACAACAATAAAGCCTTATTATTGTACTACACTACAGTATTGTTATCAGTGCTCTGCCGTGTCATGACTAATTGATGTAATTGTAGATACATGAGTTAGTGGTAACAAGGTTAAATGGCATTTATTTGGTCATATTATACGTCATATTATATGTAGTACAATGTATATAGATAGTAAAATGAATTTCACCCCTCTTTTCAATGGTCGGATTGATTTGAATTTTTTTTAGCGTAAAAGATTTTATTGTGATAGATAGATACATTTTTTGAAACGGCGATGATAATTTTATAATGAAGCTACATAGAAAGTAAACTGCGAAATTATAATTATGATGGTTCAATGTATATTTCTTTGCGTATTAAGTATGTATTTTGTTTATTATTCCTATCAGCCTTGAGGTCTGACGTATGCTATATCTTTCACACCTACGGAAAGTGAATGAGATAGTAAATTACTGCAGGTAAGAAAAGAGTTCTACGCTTATCACTATAATTAAATAGATTTGCAGAAAGTTGCAGGCGTGTTTCCACTTGAGACCGTCATTTATTACTCATTGGCAATAACAATAGGATTAAGTCGTGGCGTGGTGAATTCTTTGTCAGCATTTGCTAAACACGTGCGGCAAGCGTTGTGTCAAACGATATTAATACCTGTTAATTTCCGTCTAAATAATAAATGCAAATTTTAAATATCAGAAGAGCTTTTAAAAACACCATAAGTCTTGGTAGTAACTCGGATACTGAGCGCCTACCGCGAACCACGTTCGACGTCTTGCCTCTCTGTCGTACTTGTAAATTCGTACGTAAGTGTGACAGGGAGGTAACACGTCGAACGTGGTTCGCGGTAGGCCACCTGAAACCACATACAGCGTTCATTTTTTTTTTAGCATTAGAAATAAGGTAAACAATCTTGATGTGTCTTTTAATCGAAAAGCACATTTTAAAAATAAGTTACGGTAAATATGTAACAATTATGAATCTAATACGATCTTTTATAGTCTTCTGCTTTCATAAGTAATAGTTATGGTTTTTAAAAAGTGTTTTTCAATTAAAAGACATGTCAAAATCGCTTACCTTCTTTCAAGTTCTTTCTAATGCTAAAAAAAACGAACTATAAACATAATTCGAAAACAGAAAAAAATCATGAGTATTTTCCCCATTTGTTCCTGCCCAACGTGATCGCCGCGATACATGAGGCGGGGACATATGGGAATGATTTAAATGAAGTGCCTATTCCCATCTGTGCCCAGCGGGGAGAAATAGGAATACACCATATCGAGCCATTCCTTATCCTACCTTTAAAAACATCTTTTTTAGGGTTCCGTACCCAAAGGGTATAAACGGGACCCTATTACTAAGACTCCTCTGTCCGTCTGTCTGTCACCAGGCTGTATCTCATGAACCGTGATAGCTAGGCAGTTGAAATTTTCACAAATAATGAATTTCTGTTGCTGCTATTACAACAAATACTAAAAACAGCATATAATAAATATCTAAGTGGGGCTCCCATACAACAAACGTGATTTATTTGCTGGTTTTTGCGTAATGGTGCGGAACCCTTCCTGCGCGAGTCAGACTCGCACTTGGCCGGTTTTTTATTTTTTACATTAATTTAGGCACAGTGAGCCATTGAAGAGTTTCGCTATCCACCATCCGTTCAGAGCAGCTGAATTGTACCTGATGATTTAGTTATGACATTAAAAGAAATACGGGAATCGTCCAATACCAAGACTATGCGGCAGTAAATTAAATTTGTAAGATTTTATTGCATAAAATCAGGTATAAATTAGTCAAGAAACATAGTAGTTTCTTGTCTAATTTACTTCTATCTATACGTAACGCCTATACGGCACCCAGACTACATGTTTAATCCAGGAATATTATTTAGAATATAAAATCATGATTATATTTATTTGATTAAGAATGAGATTATTCTTATTCAATTTTTTCACATACGAATTATTTCCGATCAAAATTATTTGAATAATTTTGACGGGAATAAAATCAACATGATTTTATTCTTAGAAATTCTTATTAAGTAATGATTTTATTCTTGAATGCCCAACACTGCTTACTAAGTATGTATGTATCTATTTAATTTAATCAAAACTATTTCACCTACCAATGTTATAGATACCCAATGAATGTATAATGAATTCTGGTATTAATGAAAGATTTGTAGTATTAAAATAAGTTTATAACTGCTATAGATATATATTTTCTGATCGCTGCATTAAGCGGTACAAGGTAAATTACGACTTTTAGCTCATACAACTCACCGCATCTGAAAACATTTTAAACTAAAGTCTATTTTTTATTCGGTAGACTAAAATGACATTTCATAGTATGAACATCATGTGTCATTTCATTTCATACTATGAAATGTCATTTTAGTCTACCGAATAAAAAAATAGACTTTAATTGCTTATTATAAAATAAGATCATAATAACTAGTACATATGTCATTTGTTAACTATGGTAAAATATCTACCACAATCCGCTAGCGCATGTATCTTTATCACAAAGTGACTTTTTTTAATCACTTAAGATAAATTATACCTAACTAGGTACCAGTAATATTACTAGTTAGATGAAATGTGTGTGAACCCGAAAATAAAAATAATAATCTAAGTAGCATAAAATATAACTAAATAATACCAGATATTACTAGGATATGATGTTGTTTACTTGCAACCCCTTTTCTAAAAATTTCTAAACTAGAATTGCTCCGAAATTAACAAAAACAATAGGAACACACAGGTATAAAGATAAACAAAGGAATGGCCGCGCTGCGGCTCTCGCTCGCTTCAAAATAATACTGTAATCGCTCACTTATGTTTTCAATTTTAGCGTAAGGACTCAAAGTACAATATTGTTTGAATTGTCAATAAGCGAAGTTACCGGCAAAAAAACTTGTTTGTGCTGGAGCCTTCATAGACCGCCCATGCCAACCACGGTTATTCAATAATAAGTTGTATTTAAGTCTGCGTAAAGATTACAATCGTTTGAACTGGTTCAAAACCTTATTATGAGGTAACAGAATAGACTGGGTTTTTATTTCGGTTACCGGTAACAGGGGTTAACTCAATCTGATACGGTTACCGAATCAAAGTGTTACCTTATCAGACGGTTACCGTTATGGTAGGGGTTTTTATAACCACTTCTAAAATAACCCTATGAAAAACCCCGGTTAAGGTAACCGGTTCCGGTCCCTGGCCATAAGCCTCGCGTGGCGCTGTCGCCACCTAGCGGCCATATCTGTGCTGATCGTAACAGACGCGTTTTGTTAGAGAGTAAGTCTTCTGTACTTAGTACTATTATTTATTCTGTGGCTATACTTCTATCTTAGCTCATACGGAATCGTGTGAAGTTTGATTTAGTTATTTGCGATGACTGCTGCCAAGAGGCAAATATAAAAATCTTATTTTGTTTAACATAACATAAGTTGACCTAGCCCTGGAAATAAACATACATTAGTGTGCAATATAATAGCAGTCATTATGAACAGGCATCGGAGTTTTTATCGCATGGTAAGACTAATAGCAAGCTATGGAGTCGACATTTGCCATAAATGTAAACTCTTATTCATACTCATACTCATGATTAATTTTATTTAATATGTAGTAACTATTTAGTAATCTGTTCTCGATTACATAATAGTTACTACGTATATGAGTTTAATGATGATATGACACAGATATGTTTTAAAATAAATGTATGTTTTAATTGGGTGAGTTGTACTTCACAACTCAAGCACACTATAGCAGATTTTTCATAGTCATATTGTAAATCGTTGTATGGCTCTATCCATGCCAAAATTGCAGCTATTTCTGGGTTAGGCATAATAATTAATTATGGAATATTCCACAACGTATTTACCACTTACAGATATAAATAACTACTACGTTTGCAATCACCAGTGATTGACACATGACAAATACTAATCATTTTTATCAGCGGTCAGTACCTACATGACATTAGGTCTTTCGCAGCGATGTAGTTTGTATAAGTAGTTGTATGTTAAAATAATTGAAGTTATGAATTCATAATGTAATAGAAAAATATTTTTATATATAATTCGACTAAGATAATATACACGACCGACCGCTCTAAAGGCATTTTAAGATAAATGAAATATGTAAATGAGTATGAGTATGAATAAGAGTTTACATTTATGGCAAATGTCGACTCCATAGCTTGCTATTAGTCTTACCATGCGATAAAAACTCCGATGCCTGATTATGAAAATGAAAATTAAGCAAAAACTATCATTCTAGATCAGTTATATTGTTTTTTTTTATTACTTGTTCCTCTACATTACTAGACGCTATTTTAAAATTAAATGTAGCATATATTGAATTAAATAATATAGGAAGTAAAAAAAAAATACGCGGTAATTGTTATAAAAATTAACAACCCTGTGAAAAAAATACAATTGTGTACAATTATGCGAAGCGAAATAGGCAAGACAAAATTATGCGTTCCAATATATGTAGACCCCCATTTATGCTCCGTTTATGGCGAATATTTTGACAAGTGAATCAAACCTACATACAATCATGAAATTTGGAAAGAATCAATGCATGCCATGTATTTAGCACAAGTAAAGGAATAGGTTCTAAAACCGTAAATTTGTACTCGTAGTTACATCACCTTTTTGTTTTTTTGCGATTACAAACTTATTTGCAGTTGGTAAACTAACAGCGACCTATGTCGATGTATGGGGTTGTCCGTTATAGTTAATCGCCAAAAACGGAAAAAAATCTTCGAGACTCGATTCGGGAATCGGTACTATTTATTTTACATACAGACAAGTTTGTACAGAGTTCTCGGTGCGCGAGATTTGATCGGTTTTTCGGAACTAAATACTAGTTAAAAATTAAACAACAAACGTAAATTGACTAATCTTGGAATAAAGTATTCATACATTAAGTACAGTAGGTAATCAAAGATGTAGGTATTAACTGAGTGCATACTCAAATCGGCCGAGGTCGCATCGTGATCTCATGATGTTAACAGCTGTGTAATAATTATTAGCTGTTTGATGCAGCCGCCTGCTGGCGTTTGGCTTAGTAGCAATTTGATTCAAAACGTAATATATATTTATATACTATATAATAATATATTCCACTATGTAATGCATATATTACACTCCGTACTTTTCTTGTTTTGAACATTCTTCGCTTACAGTATACCAGTAAGCGTTTAACAAATTATTCAACTTGAAGTAATAAAAACGGGAATCTGTAGTTAACATCTTAAATGTGATAGTAAATATTACGCTGACAGGAATCTAATAAAAAATTACAGTTAAGTATGTTATAAAATTGTTTCAAAAGGCTCCCATCTACTATTTTAAATTGCACTAAAAGAATCATAAAGTTCTCGGATTTACTTTATCTACCTATTATGAATTCGAATATTCTTTTGGAGCGGAAAGTTGATAATACATAAATATATTCTTGCATAGTTTTATATTGGCGTACATCTGCGACAGTAAAAATAACATAAAATCGCTATCTATTCTGCGGGGATAAGTTCACAAACTTGCAATACCTATCTAACTTTTGTAGTATCCTGTTGTTCGGGGTGTTTTTGTATATAAAAATAGAAGTGGTTAATAATATCATTTTGTGGCCAGTTATGTTATTTCAGTTAAACTTAAAAAAGTTTGATGCCCTCCTATAAGTACCGTACTTTAACTTCTTTATGTAAGTAGCGGTTTATTACATAATTTACATATAGCTAATTTTACTACTTAGCCACAATTCACCAAAGTGGCCACCTTTTTGGATATTTAATTACGGCAGAAAGGCTTTGGAGAGTAGAGGGCTTCGCTTGCTCGCTTGCTTCCTTTGAGCTTGCCTTAATCTGTATTACTTTAAGAACAACCAACGGTATGTAAGTATTTAAGTATTAAGGTAGCTGTAAAACAACTGTATTCAGTAATTAAATTTTATGATTTTGTATACATAGATTTGCAAGAAATATACCTATATTGTTAAAGACAATTGTTTATTTATGTTCGTAGTTGATTCTTGATTCGACATGCTAATACCGAATCGGCATTCGTCATGCTTATTATGCTGAACACATACCTACATATGAATTACATAAGGAGCAACGACGTTGAACGAATTATGTAATCAAAATGTTCCTTGAATCTTGATGTCTGAAGATTGTCATAATGTTGGTTGTTACTGTAATTTTAGTTGTTCATGGGGGTTGTCGATTATCCTATTTTTCCTTTGTTCCTGTGTTCGTTTTACATACAGCCCTTCCTCCTCTTTCAGGCGATCTAGCATGAGTTGGGTTCTCTCGCCCGACTCCATACATCTTGCGCGACTTCAAGTATGGAGTCGCGAGCGAGAACGCGACTCATGCTAGACCGCCTGATTTGCGCTTTTGCCGGATGCGTCCCAAAAGTGACATTTGGATGAAAAGTGCAGCAGTGACTGTGGCGACATTGAAGCGGTATTATAAAAAAAAAATATTCCACATTCAAGGCTTAGAGCCCCAATTGTTTTGGTTTTTCATGGTGTATACATACACCCGTAAGATATATAAATATATATCTACGTAAGTAATAAATTACCCACAAGTAAATAGAATTGCAAAACATGACTGACTAGTCAATGCGAGAATCTGTATTAATTGTGATAATATTTAAGCTATTTTTATCCACAAGTATTAATACATGTAGGTATGTATAATGCGAACAAAACAGAGTTATTTTTAACGCCTCGACTATAAAATACAACGTGATCGCATTTCGTTAGTTCATTGATGCGTTTAGCCCATACCATTCATAATGGGTACACATACGCATGTTTGTGCCGGCGTACGCATCTGGCAGTGGCACGTGCCCACGTGGTGCAGTAAAAATAACCGGTCCGACACGGTGAGGCCGCGCTCTTGATCGATAAGTTTATAAGACAATAGTATTTAGCCTGCTGTTGCTTATTTAATAAAGCTACAAGTTACAATTTCTAACCCAATGTGTTAGGAAAAGACTTCCGCTAGTAAAAAGTAACTTGTAGCTTTATTAAATAGGCCACTGGTGCAAGGTGGTACTCACGCAAGTTATAAATGTTGTAGTAAGTTAGGTAAGTAGTGTAGTAAGTAAGTAATTAGTGTAAGTGTATTATGACATCGGCGCTGTGCCGCTACCAATGACAAATTGCCTGCATACTTAGTGTGTCAAATGAAATTTTCTTAAACTATTCTGCCCTACTAAGCCAAAGAGCGCTATCTCCAAAAAAAAAATTCATTGCTAACTTATACTTTAGTTTCTATTACTGAGAATTCCATTTTCAAAATCATTTGTTTTTGAGATAGCGCTATTCGGCTCAGGAGGGCAATAATTGACATGTACAAAATGCCAAAAAAATAAAATCGATCACAAACACTTTGTGTTATCAAGCGGATTAAGTGCCGTAAGTACTTGATAACCTAACCCCTTAAGTGGCACTTATCGTGCCTGGCTGTCCTGACACAGACGCTCCCGAGGGACCGAACGATAGTTGCACACCGATCCGTATACCACACATTACGGCCGCAACCGACATTAAATTACTTATTTCGTCACAGAATCACGAGGACTATAAAGTTGATGATTTTCTAAATAAAGTAAATGGTACACTTTTAACTGAAAATGCCCTTTCTCGGAAAATTTTAAATTCGATGTACTTGTGAGGCAATAATCGAAGAAAGAAACTACATTCAATAAAACTGGTAAAAAATTAACTGGTAAAACTTTATAGCCTCAAAACTACCTCTTACCTGTTAGATAAGTTGTGTTAATTTATGCTATAAGTAATAATTGAATATAAATATTTGACTTCATTGAATCCTTACAATCTTCTATTCGTATATTTATTATAATAACAATCCTTAGAATGATTTAAATAATTTTAGATAGAATGATTTAAACGTGCAGTAAGAGCACGGTGAACAGCTCTTAGGCGAGATTCTTTTAAACTTATAATAGTTTTATAGTTTTGTTTGTACTGAACGTAGGAATATATTTTTTAGTTTTTGCTAGACGCATTGTTCTGGGCGATTAAATTAAAACTTAGCTGGCAGGGCTAACCGAGTTCAAACTTATGTAATTATGTTATGAAAGCTAAAAAATATTAAAATTTTGTAAAATAATTACGAGTAGTGGCGGGTTTGGGTTGTTGACGGGGTTAGCTTCAACAAAACGTTTACGTTAAAATGACGATTTTACGAAGGTGACGACCTAGATGTTAGAAAAACTAGTTAAATTTCACTAGACTTACCTATATCGACCGGGATATGAACCGTGATTATGATTAATTTCGAGCTCCCGATATTGCGACGCAGTTACGTGTATCTTGTTCACGGGTAACTGAAGATAGCAGGTGGGTGTAATATCGGGAGCTCGAAAACAATACAAAAGGTAATCACGGTTCATATCCCGGTCGATATAAGTCTAGTGAAACTAACCGTGAATCATTCAAAACTGTAACTAATTAATTTGTCAACTAGTTGATTTCGTGAACTTACCTACTTAAAGTATAGTTACTTTAAGTAGGTGCTTAGGAGTGCAAACGTTGACATGTTTATTAGTTAATTCCGTCAACTAGTTTGCCTTCAAATGCGTTTCCCACGCTCAGCACTTTTCTTCTCGTTTTCTTTTAGCAAATATTTTGATGCCGCAGAATGGACACAAGCGGCGCGCGGTGCGGCGAGCGGCAAATCAAGGTCTATCATAAACTTGATCGTGCGCAATTCCGTACACGGCGGGAAGAAGTTGATAACTCGCGGGAAAATATGGAAGAAATTTGAACCTTATGCAATTTAATTTTAAGTTCAAATTTCTTTAATAAAATATCTCGAGTTATCAACTTCTTCCCGCCGTGTACCGAATTAAACCGTTAACCCAGTGTCACATCGTACTGGTAACCATGGTAACTCCAGGTTTAACCGGTTAACCCCGGGTTAGTGGGCTAACCCTGGCTGCTGCAAGTGGCCCTTAGTGTGTTGTCATGGAAATAGAAACACCCAGAAGTAGACATATCTTTAATTAATATAAAGATGTTTATCATAGCGCCCTAGGTAACAAAAAGAAATACGCATTTTATACGAGTATAATAAAAATACATGTATAAATAAACCCATATCCGAATCATGACTGCTGTGCCAATCATGTAAATAATTAAATTAAAATCGAATTGGTGAATTAACATGACTGGTAATTAATTCTTATTACCAACATTGTGCGCGGAAATTAAGGCTTAATGACGAGTGAATAATTCTGTCATGTCTACATTATAAAATGTACAATAAATAAACAGGATGGTGTGTTAAAAGTTTTCCTGTAGTATAAGGAAAGTTAGTCATTCCGTAGACCAACTTCGTCAAGCAGAACTTGGAACTGCTTCAAATAATGCAATTAAGGATCTGCTATAGCATTGTTTAACATACGAGTATGTATGCAGTTCGTATGTTGGAAACGTAATGAACGTTTTAAGTAAATTTAATGACTAGCTTTAGTATCTACAGTTTTTTTTTAATAACTCAAATTGAATTATTCAAAAACTGTACGAGAGTTATACAATGCGTTTAACTTTAAAGTTTAACTGATGGTTTTGTACCTACATTTGATTTTCTATCTTATTTTAATAGCTAGTCAATATTACAAGTTTTTTTCATTTCAAGAAATTGGCCTAAAGGACTTGAACGCCTGTAGCGTCTATGGCACTAAGACTATTGTGAGTTCTCTGTGATAATTACTCAACACAGTATTCTTTATTTCTATATTTTTTAAGCTTATCGCGAGGTCTGCAGCTTACAGAGCCACTAGTATTTACTTATTGGCAGGATACGGCACATTTAGTGCATCTAGAATCTGTACTCAGAAAAAATCTGAATTACTGCGCCACCCGGCCAGTTTGGCATCCATCAGTTTGGCACTGACATAAACGCCATCGAGAACGTAATTTACTTTCTATACATCTCGCTCGTACTCGCATATTAGTGCGAACGAGATGTATAGAAAGTAAATTACGTGTTTATGTCAGTTTTGACACTGTCAATGACTCATTGGTACGGGCTCAGGTGAAAATGTACGTCAACGTAATTATTTGCACAATAACGATGTGAATAATTACCCTTTGGCATCGCATGCATTCGCGCTAATTGGTTGTAGGTGTAACCAGGAGGGCGATTCGAACTTTATAATCTTGTTATGAAACTCTTAGGCTCACTTGCACCATTCACTAACCCGGGGTTAGCCGGTTAAACCTGGAGTTACCATGGTTAACAGTACAATTTGACACTGGGTTACCGGTTTAACGGCTTAATCTCGGGTTAGTGGGATGGTGCAAGTGGCCCTTAGTGTAAGGCCTGAGTGGACGCACGTGTTGGGCGTGCAGCGGGGCGGGCGTGCGGCGTGCATGTTAAACAAATGCAAACGTATAGGAGCAGCCTTAGTGCACGCTGCTCAAATCACTTGTACGCCCGACGCCACGCTGCACGCCCCGCCGAACGCTCCGCTTCGAGCGTACACTCAGGCGTTACACTTATGAATATGATCTATCAGCTGTCAACATTGATATTTCTGGTTGATAAAAAATCACGCTTGACAGCTGACATAATCATAATTATAATATACGTACGAGGGGTATTCAAAATATTCTCGGTATGAGAATGAAAACAAACAAGTACGAAAAGTTTGATATTTTTATTTTTCAATGTACTCCCCCCCTATGTTCATACACTTAAAAGATCGATCAATTATTTTTTTTAATCCTGCATAAAAATATTTTTTATCTTTGGTGTAAAAATGCTCCTCCACTGCCGCCTTCAATGCTTCATCATCGGAAAATTTATTTCCACGCAGATCCTTTTTAAGATTGGGGAACAAAAAGAAGTCGCTGGGGGCTAAGTCCGGACTATACGGTGGGTGAGTAACAGTTTCAAACCCACATTCAACAATAGCTGCCTTGGCAATATGAGCAGTATGGACGGGGGCGTTGTCATGCAGAAGCATAACACCTTTGGTTAACTTTCCTCGCCTCTTTTCTTTGATTGCATCCTTTAATTGACGTAGAATGTTAGCGTAGTACTGTCCTGTGATATTTACACCTTTTTCTTTATAATCGATCAGTAATACTCCTTCACAATCCCAAAATATCGTGGCCATGACCTTGCCAGCTGAAGGGATGACCTTGAACTTCTTGGGATGAGCTGAACCCTTAATGTGCCACTGCATGGACTCTTGTTTACTCTCTGGGTCATAATGATGAACCCAGGTTTCATCTCCAGTAACTATTCTTTGCAGCACCTCATCAGGATTTTCACCGCACAGGTCAATAAAATCGGAACAACAAGCTACACGCATGTCTTTTTGAAGCCGAGTCAGCATTCGCGGAACCCATCTTGCACTTACTTTTGACATATTAAGATGGTCATGGATAATATCATGTACGGTACCAATAGAGAGATTGGTTACTTGTGCTATAGATTTTACCTTCACTCGACCATCTTCCAATATAAGTTTTTCCACTTTATCAATATTTTCTTGTGAAGTAGCTACTACAGGCCGGCCAGGTCTAGGGTCGTCTTCAACACTCTCCCTTCCACGTTTAAACTCGCTTGACCACTTTTGAATGGTAGATAAAGAAGGAGCAGACTCACGGTAAACACAATCCATTTCCTCTTTTATGGTTTTTTGATTTTTACCATGTTTTGTCAAGAATTTTATCACGCATCGATGTTCTAATTTAGTTAACATTGTCAATTCCCACATGATGTTCATGTTTGTTCAGCAATTGCAGAAAAACAAAAGAACATCTCGGTTCGAATTATACTTTTTTTAATGTCAATGAATAAACCTTAGCGGCCAGTAACGAAAGAAATTTTAGAAGAGGTTGTAAGATATCAATACCGAGAATATTTTGAACGCCCCTCGTACATAACCATTTTATAACAAGATTATAAAGTTCGAATCGCCGTCCATATTTGATAATTATCTGGTACTACTTAGCTACTTTAGTCCATATCTCATTTATGCGTGAGATAAAATGCGAACTTCGGGTGACATACCTAACTTAAAGTTGCTTTTTGAATTAGGAAATAAATGAATTGTAATAAATGGTATGCTTAGGTAGTTATTTATACACTGGATACAAATGAAAATAAGTCTTTATGTGTCGTTTTTTTGGCGCGCAATATTTCAACCATTGTTGAGAAAAATATCTGCGGTAGCGTAGGCTATTGAATTAATAATCAATTTACAACATAATTACCATAATAGTCATTTTGCCAATGAACCTAACAAAACAACAAATATTTGAGGTTTAGGTACAATGTTTTCACAAGGGATACAAACTTGGCGGCTTAAAATATGACAACAAAGTTCCATAATGGAACGCTCAACTTATAAACTGCTGGCTCCACAAAAGATTTATTTCTGTCTTTGAAATCACGGTTCGTTGGCGTTTTAACATACTGTATGCGAAGTGTGTCATAAACGACTTAGAACCATGTAGTTAAATATATATATTTTGAAGTGAAAACTTCTTTAGCGGAGCTGTGCACTTTTTGAGGTGGGGAAAAAATGTTAAACTCGAGACAGCGTAATCGTAAGGCGTAAGGCGAAAGCGGCGAAAATGTATGCCTGAGCCTGCTGTTTCGTTTTTATTCACCAAAGAACTTTAGTCATAACGTATCATAATCAGGTAAATTATTTAAATCTGGACTTTTATATTAAGTAATAAAGTTCAATGTTCTAATCTTGTACGGGCTGAAATACGAGGATCTCACAGTTACATTCTAACTTCATATCACTAAAATATAATTCAATAAAGCTACATCTTGATGAAGTCGCTAATAAAAGTGAACACTGGTGAATAAAACTCAAAATATCATGACCAAATATATTTAGATGCGAGGCCTGCAAGGTAACTTTACAATTTCTATTCGAATTTTAAATAATGAAATCGCTAATAAAAGTGAACTCTAGTACTGATGAACAAAACTCAAAATATCATGACCAAATATATTTAGACGGTAACTTTACAATTTCTATTCGAATTTTAAATAATTAACGCTACAAATTGCTCACTGACGAGCAATTCCGGAACTAAAGTTTTTCAATAGAAAGGAGGATGGGTCAATTATAGTGCTGCAGACATTTTGGACTAGTCATTGAGTTTTCACTTCTGTCGGCACTCCCGGAGTGCAACCCGTTGTTTTTTAAACTCTACCCTATGTAAAGTAGTAATAGGTATATTTAAATTAATGTAGAGTCAGCGCCAGAAATATCTATACATTATACATTTCAACACTTTATTCTAAAAGTGAATACATATTTATGATACTGACTGTATCTATTAACAGTATAATAAGTGACTTGAGATAGCTGTAAACTTATACTTGTGTATGTTTGACTCAAGAATACAGAATGAATAGAGAGTGTATGTGGTAGCTTGTTAAAATGAGGGTGGATACCTACTTGCTGGCTTTTTCATTTATTCAGACACAAATAAATACTATACTGTTTTTAGGGCTCCATAGCCAAATGGCAAAAAACGGAACCCTTATAGATTCGTCATGTCTGTCTGTCTGTCCGTCCGTATGTCACTGACACTTTTTTCCGAAACTATAAGAACTATACTGTTGAAACTTGGCAAGTAGATATAGGTATTCTGTGAACCGCATTAAGATTTTCACACAAAAAAACAATAAATTTTGGGCGTGTGGGTTATCTATGGATAGGTCTTAAAAATGATATTAAGGTTTCTAATATATTTTTTTTTCTAAACTTAATAGTTTGCGCTAGAGACACTTCCAAAGTGTGTGTGTGTGTGTGTGTGTGTGTGTGTGTGTCCTTGTAACTTCTAAAATAAGAGAATGATAAAACTAAAAAAATATATGATGTACAGTACCATGCAAACTTCCACCGAAAATTGGTTTGAACGAGATCTAGTAAGTAGTTTTTTTTAACACGTCATAAATCCCCTAAATACGGAACCCTTCATGGGCGAGTCCGACTCGCACTTGGTCGCTTTTTTTAAATAGCTTATGTTCATATCTAAAAGCATATAGTTAAGTAAAAAGTTTACTGTGGCAACATTATTACGATAAGTACCCCGAGCAATATGCCGGGGAAGTTGGGAAAACAACATTGTTATACTCCAGGCAACACGCGCGGTAACTATAAGTCCAATGTGTTTGTTTAATATGTACAAATTAAACACTTTTGTACCGCGTTTATTTAGGACAGCAAAGAAACAAACATCGCAGACAACATTTGCAGCAATAATATTCATATGATTTAACGCCTGTGAACTGTGAAAAATAAGAAGTACGCTTTCAAGGCGGGTGGTGGCGGGTCGCTCACCACCTGCTTTGACGTGTACCATATAGATATTCGAATCAAAACATTAAAGAGTTAAAAGAACCAATATAACTGTCACCTTGAGACCAGTTACCACTAT
This sequence comes from Cydia amplana, assembly GCF_948474715.1. NCBI lineage: Eukaryota > Metazoa > Arthropoda > Insecta > Lepidoptera > Tortricidae > Cydia > Cydia amplana. The sequence goes on along the minus strand of NC_086071.1, from coordinate 12,072,034 downwards.
TCTCAATTGAAGAGCGCACTTACCCTGGTTCATTTGACTAAATTCGGGAAGCAATTGAAATAGCGCCCTAGCTAGCGTGGCTCACTGAATTCTCTTTTCAAAGCTTTCGTGCATATAATATCATAAGCTCGTGACAATGGAGGCACGACTCGCTTTTTTGGCAGGTAACTGGAAACGTTCCACTGACGACGTTGCAACAGTATAATTTTTTAAGGATTGAACTTGAACTGATTATTAATTCTGTTACTGTTGTTTTGAGTTTTGATACAGATCCCTTATAGCAATCATTGCATCTCTAATATTAACTTACACATTATGTACGTTTTGTTTACGGTAAAAATTACACAGTGTAACATATACGTTTAGGATTAACAGCCATATTCGAACTTTAAGATACGTCAACTATTAGATATCTAACGATATGGATCGGATATGTCAGTGTCAAACAAGTGACGTTTATTCAAACAAAAACTTCACTTTTGACACTGACATATCCGATCCATATCGTTTAGATATCTAATATTTGACGTGTCCTAAATTACGAATATGGCTGTAAGGAATATCACATTTGCTGAAATCCAATTCAAAGCTTTAAATGCTGTTATTATACATAATTAAAGCTAAGAAGGAGAATGTAAAAAAGCTTGACTATCGACCCCAAGGAAAGGTACTTACTTCTTCAGTTTGTCAGGCTGATGGTAAATCCAATAAAAGCCAACGTGAATCAAAAACTTCTAAAGTACCTACTCGATTTAAATTGTGCGCTTCAGCAGACTTCGTTTCTTTTTGTACTGATGGCATTTTTATGCCTAAACGGGGAAGTAAAAACGATTTTACCAGTTTGATGCGAATAGGTTAGTTAAATAATAATGAATTTAAAAGGAAAAAAATCTTTAACGACGGTCATAATGCCATAAAGCACAACAAATAGTATACCTACCTATACGTATACACAATCGTTTTCGGAGTTTAGATTCAATAGTACATACCTACATTTCTTTGAAATTGCGTCGAAGGAATAGGTAGGTACTTAGTACGTACAACTTTTGGTGCATTTTTTTATTATTTAAAATAAATGCTTATGTATGCACTTGAAGATATTAAGACACAAAAGCGGCCAAGTGCGAGTCGGACTCGCCCATGAAGGGTTCCGTATTTAGGCGATTTATGACGTATAAAAAAAAAACTACTTACTAGATCTCGTTCAAACCAATTTTCGGTGGAAGTTTACATGGTAATGTACATCATATATTTTTTTTAGTATTATCATTCTCTTATTTTAGAAGTTACAGGGGGGGGGGGACACATTTTACCACTTTGGAAGTGTCTCTCGCGCAAACTATTCAGTTTAGAAAAAAATGATATTAGAAACCTCAATATCATTTTTGAAGACCTATCCATAGATACCCCACACGTATTGGTTTGATGAAAAAAAAATTTTTGAGTTTCAGTTCGAAGTATGGGGAACCCCAAAAATTTATTGTTTTTTTTTTCTATTTTTGTGTGAAAATCTTAATGCGGTTCACAGAATACATCTACTTACCAAGTTTCAACAGTATAGTTCTTATAGTTTCGGAGAAAAGTGGCTGTGACATACGGACGGACAGACAGACGGACAGACGGACAGACGGACAGACAGACAGACAGACAGACAGACATGACGAATCTATAAGGGTTCCGTTTTTTGCCATTTGGCTACGGAACCCTAAAAATCCAAATGATCTGCTAAAAACTTATCACACAGAAATACATACATAAAATGCTGTACTTATATTACATACTATATATTTGGAAATTAAACGAACTTACCTGTAAGTGAAGTTCATTTCAATTATATTAGCTGCACAAACTTCGAAATGATAATTTTAACTTGTAGTACGTGCTTTATCATGTAGCCTGTTCCATGAATGTTACAGAGAGGCAAAGCCAAAATTAAAAATATGTATCTGATTTATGAACATAACTCCTACGTTGAACAATTCCCGCGCTGTCAACTGTCAATGTCATTTAGTTTAGAGTAACAAGCCAAGACATAACACTTTCACTGCCAGTAGCCCGCTAGGATTCTCTATTCTTAGGTACTTATCGCTACAAAGCGGAAAAAACATATGGTATCCGCTATGCTTTTAGCTCACGCTGGCAGTGAATATGCCAATAGATGGAACAAATTGGCCCCCAATTCAGCAAAGCCAATATTGCCATAACTTTGACAGGGATTATAGGTACACGAATCCCTGGTTGTCTCAGGACAACGTGGGTACTGGGTGGGATGGGTTATCATTTCGAAGTTTGTGCAGCTAATATAATTGAAATGAACTTCACTTACAGGTAAGTTCGTTTAATTTCCAATTATTATTACGCTGCACAAACTTCTTCAATGATAATTTTAACTTGTAGATGTTTAGAGATAAGTATTCAAAGTTTGTTTTGGCTTTGTATTACAACAATGAAATCATTGATTAACAATGATTTATTATTTCATTTTAAATTAGGTACCTTTTTAGTTATCATTAACTATTTTCAAAATATAGGTATGTATATTTAGTTTACAACATTATTTAGAGATCTAGTGATATCATTTCATCAAACTGTCTATCGTATAGTATAGATAGTTGAAACAAAAATAATTTGATCCTTATTTATTAATAGGTAAGTATTTTCATTTATACCACCAAATACCACATACAACTTAATTATTATAGGAAAGAAATCAAAGGATAGCATGAGATGCATCTGTTGGCGAATACAACAACTATAAGCAACTCTTGGCAGTGTGTTATTGTTGGTTACACCTTTAAGTAACACTTATTTTCTCATTTATCATAGTAAGGATTTACCAAAATTATTGGATGGAACCATGATTATGAAATTGAGAAAAATCATTACAAGAATCACTCCACCTTGATGTTTTTCTTCCACCAACTCCTAAACGATTTACGGTTGACACAACACATAACAGGTTAAATAGGTGATGAAAATAAAAATATATCAATACAAATCTTTAAGAGTTGACTTATGTAATCCCTCTACAAATCGTTTGGGAAGTGATTTTTTCATGATTCTGAGGGCAATAAATAATCACTAACAAGTTAACTACCATCACGAATATTATTGTTCGTTATTTATATATACAGGTAATCAATGTTTTACACCTCATTCAATTTGAAATTAGTGTTTTCCCTGAAAAAATTAATGCTATGGATAGCAAGGGTTGCTGAAATTTATCAATCAGAATAACAGTAAAGTTTGATATTTTTTCAAGGACAGGGTTTGCACGTTGTATAGGTACAATCACAACAGCTAATAAAAGTGATAAAGTAATTTTTTAATTTTTCTTAATCCTGTAATGAATGATTTTCATTAGTTGGTGACATTGTTAATAAATAATTTAAGACCGATTAAGGGTACTAGGTCACACTTTAAGGTTGAGTTTGGTGTAATCGAAAAAACGTTCTTCATAAAGTGTTCAATTCTATCATTTGAGGAGAGCCTATTCCCCAATAAAAGCACAAGAGCAGATTTACAATTATTTACACATCTATACCCTCATTACATAATGCTATTAAAAACGGCAAGCACTTCTGAAACAGATGCCATAAAATAATTAATGTAATTATTTTTACATAACATACACCAGTATTTCAAGTGTGTACTGTGTGTGTGTGTGTGCTTGACGGTGTTGGGCGCAAGGGATTACACCGTACTGTACTCCTTTCTCCTCTTCCTCTTCTCCTTCAGTGATGGCTGATGGCACTTCCTGGATAACACTGGGGTAACCAGGATAATGGATAATGGGGTAACCGCTGTTGAAACTTGAAACCAGTTAATAAAATATGTTTTTATAAATGAGAGTTGGGGCGCAAATCTTATACAATTATATGTACATATGCGTGTAAATATTTTGTAAACTGAGTAGTTACAATGACCGTGCCTTGATGCCTTCTACTTTTCCTAAATTTTAATACCTTAGATTTCGTTTCAGTTGGAAGGAAAACATAGATAAAATATTTTTTGCAAAAGCATCTACTTATGTAGAAAAAACATCTGGGTTACTTCACCAGGATATTTATATAATAACCAATAACTCGTGAGGTATATGGATTTCCAAAATGTTGTAAGAATTTCAAATTTAATTTGCGTTAAATCTGAAATCTTACATTATTTTCTCTCAATCAGCTTATGACACTTAAAGCACATATAGCATTTAAGTAGAATATTGTAATTTCTCTTTTCACACCACTGCTAATGTTCCTAGACATAAAAAATACTGTATTTCATTTCACCGGTTTATAAATAATTGCGATAGCTGTGTTGTCTTCTCTCAGATGTATCTCAGTGTGGTAAACCGGAAAAGAGGGTCTTTAAACATAAACAAGACCACCATAACCTGAACAAAATTAATGTACCTAATTCATTCTATTAGGCTTATTTAATAATTTCCACACGGGTGTAAGTATTACCGTAAGTAATTAAATATCTGGAAAAAATATATATTTATAACCCTTTATTTTAATTAGCCACCAAATTATGTCACACTAGGTGATATATTGGCATTGTATTTCTTTAAAATATACGAAATTCAGTATAGGTACTTTTATCTATTCAGCTCTTTAAATACACACATAACCATATTCATTAGCCAAACTTAAATATCTATAACTTGTAGTTATAGGTACCTATAACTTGTAGTTATAGGTACAACAACCCATTTATATGAGCAAAGTTCATTAAAACTAATTACAATGTGACCAATATATAAAGGACTTTATCTGTTGTTTAAGTTTGTATTTATCCTTATCGGCTAAAGAAATAATTATAGTATTACCCAGCTTTCTGAGGTAAGTACTAAGGAGCTAATTTCATTTGATTATAGCTCCATATAGGTAATGGTATCAAGACTAATTAAGTGTATCTTGTATATGTATGCACCTACATGGTATAAATAACATTTATAATAATAAGCTTCAACAATAGATATATAATCTAAACAATTGCTCATTATGTGACCTCTAGATCTTAGACACTTCATGAAAGGTCTGACACATATCGACACCTAGTCTAATAGTCTAATAAAAGGACTTATGTCATTACTTCATTAGTTTCATAACAGTTCCAATTCCCTGTTGACTTAAACTGCTTAGTTGCAATAAATTTACTTCTTCTATAGGTATCTGTATTTATTTCTCTTAGGATTTGGTAGAGAAAATATTGAAGTCAATATTAAACTGTATAAAGTGTACATTATTTTATAAGGACATCATAGGCATATACACACAGTATATATCACAGTCACATAGTTTTCTAGTATTTGACTATCAATTTTACAGAATTGATCATATTTCGGAATACCTCTAGGTATTAGCACAGACAAAAATTTAATTTTGTATGACAGAATCCTTGTAAATATGATGTCACTGCAATTAAAGAAGTGTATTTAAATAAACCACAGCTTTTGAGAATTTGTTCTAAATGAACACAGGCTGTTGTAATGTCACTTGAGTGCGACCACATTGTGACTGCAGAGAGGAAAGTGTTGCTCCGCTTCCTTATCGCTGCTTTTGACCAGGGTTTTTTGTATGTTGTAATGTTAAATGAACACTTTATTATATGAAACAAATAGTAACAGCAAAACATACATTGGAAAATATGATTGATAATCGAGCCCTTGAAGTTGAAGTACCGGGCCGTAAGCTATTAGTTTTTCTGTTAGATTTTCTTATAATATCACTTGTCGACAGCATGTTTTAAAGAAATCTCTAATGCCATTTATTGTGCTTTAATAGTATTTAAAGGACCGCTGCCTTAGCGAAGATTCTCAGTGATGACAGTCACACAAATGAAAGTCAGTCACTTAAAAGCGACAGCCGGTTGCAGCACAAAATTGATTGAGAGCTAAATCATCACAGTTAGCAAACAAATACTTAGCCTTATTCATTACTGACAAGCATCTCACCAGCCGCAGTTCAAGTCGCTGCCAATAAAATTTTACAGCGCAGATTATTTTTGCATAATCTTGTTTGGGTCATACTGGTTTTGTAATGTTCTTAATTATACATCTGAAAAAACAAACAACGAGGTTGTCTTATTAGGATTTTTCCATATCCAGATTTCTGGTGCCTCCGTCTCACGATGTCAAGATTTACTCGCTTAATTCCTTGCTTGCTGAAATAAGAATAAATATTTTAATTCACCTACTTGAAGATGAGTACATATCAAGAGACGGCCTAATTTGGCATACCACATTGATTAACTCATGGGGCCACAAAACCCAGTTCTAGCAAGACTTGTGGCCTTAAGTCCACTGCCATTGGCAGGTAGGATATGAGCCATATCTCAGTGCTGTTAGTAAGGAATAAGTGACAACACCACAATGTCCCAAATATACTGGCATTGAACACACCTAGTATTAGTATGTGAAAGATTGCCAAGTTCAAATATCATCAGAGATACCTAGGTTAGTACTCCAAAAAGCTTAGTATAGCCATTTTACAAACAGATGCACCTAGAATAGTGCTCCAGATTGCAGTGCATAGCTCAGTCACCATGTGCAGTTAGCAGACAGACACACCTATAATAGTGGCCCAGAATGCACAGTGCACAGCACAACCACCGTGTGCAGTTAGCAGACAGAGGCACCTAGAATAGTGCTCCAGAATGCACAGTGCACAGCGCAACCACCGTGTGCGGTTAGCAGACAGATGCACCTAGAATAGTGCTCCAGAATGCACAGTGCACAGCACAACCACCGTGTGCAGTTAGCAGACAGACGCACCTAGAATAGTGCTCCAGAATGCAGTGCACAGCTCAGTCACCATGTGCAGTTAGCGGACAGATATACACCTAGCTAGAATAGTGTTCCAAAAAATCCAGAATGCACAAGTAGCACAAACGTCGAAAATCATGAACAAATAAGCACTTGATACTGGGTCCACTGTATTTCCTACTTTGCGTTTATTTCCCTTTCGGAATTTTAGATACGTATTAAACATTCGGTCGCTGGCGAGCGAGGAGGGCACAGATTGCTTTTTATACGCCACGCGAAAATCGCTTTTTTCTCTACGCCGCTGGCGGAGATGGAGATGATGATGCAGACCTAAAATAAAAAGTAGGTACCTACGTCCATGCCCTGCTAGATTCTTATTTTGATATGCAACATGTCCGGGTGGATAGTCATGCTATCCACGAAACGACGCCGCCTTTGACCTTGGTCGCGAAAGTAGCATTTTCTTCTTCAGTCTTCTTGTATTTTCTTCCAATTTTGTAATTGGTCGGACTGTCGTACACTAATATTTTATTTTTTCACATATTTATTATATATTTACTATTATTTCCTGTTAAAAAAGTTATATTTTATTAAGCCCTAATGGTCTAGGCTAACATGAATAAACACAATGACATTGACAGTTGACAGCGCGGGAATTGTTCAACGTAGGAGTTATGTTCATAAATCAGATACATATTTTTAATTTTGGCTTTGCCTCTCTGTAACATTCATGGAACAGGCTACATGATAAAGCACGTACTACAAGTTAAAATTATCATTGAAGAAGTTTGTGCAGCGTAATAATAATTAATATTTCGGCGTCTTGAAAAATTCGAGTTCTGAATCCACGTTTGTGTTGCTTTGAAATAACGAGCCGGGTTGTGTTTGCTCGCAAACAGTCAAACAACGTGACATCCCACGGAGCTGAAATTGCTGAAAACAAATAACGTAAGCCAGCGTCTGGGATTGCACGCTCTAGGTACCTACGTGGGTACCACGGACACATACAGGGATAGATGATGGATGTAGCACTATTTGTACCTACGCGTATGTACTTTAATCCGTGGCAGAAGAAGGGACCATCGGACCCTAATAGCTTTTCGGCCTGATTTTTTTTTCTTATGATGTGACACGTCAATACTAGGTAGGTGTAGGTGTTGTACTAAATTTCAGCATTCTTATTTTAGAATAAAAAATATATAATAGAATAAAATCATATTAATTTGTACGTTTTTTTGCGGCACAAACTTCCGTATCTTTTTTTACGTTAACTTAGAAGTCTAATTTTTTCACAACTTTAAAGGACTTACGGTTTAAATTTCAACACGATACCTCTACGCGTTCCCGAGATAAAGGCTCTTGACAGACAGACGGACAGACAGACGGACGGACGGACGGACAACAAAGTGATCCTATATAAGGGTTCCGTTTTTTCCTTTTGAGGTACAGAGCTGCTACAACTACAGTACACCGTACAGTAATATACAACTGATCTGTAGGTATAAGTTCTCAAAACTACTCTTTATTGAACAGCTGGAACCTGGAATAGACTCAATAGTTAGGTAAGTATAATAAATAAATATGGAGCCGCCCTCGTCTGATCGTTAGCATGCAAATTAGGTAGATAGTCTAACCAGATAAACGTCTGAGTTGTGTACATAATAGTTGCTAGTATCAGAGTACGCAGATTTATTCCTTGGGGTAATTTTTATGAGTTACTAGCTTTTGCCCGCAGATTCGCACGCGCAGGAGAGTTTTTTTAAATTTCACCCCTTTAGGGGATGAATTTTGAAAAATCCTTTCTTAGTGGACCCCTAGACCTTATAAGGAATCTACTTGCCAATTTTGGACTTTCTAGTCCCAGCGGTTTGGGCTGTGCGTTGATTTAAGTCAGTCAGTCAGGTCTTTCACGTTAGATGAGTACAGCAGGGAAAAAATTTTAGGAAGGAAATACCTAATTGCCAATGCAATAATAAATTTTGACTAATGAGTATGAATTCTTAATGTAAAAAAAATATATTTAGGGCTGTACAGAATAAAGAAAACGGGCAAATGCGAGTATATTTACGCACCAAGGGTTCCGTACACATTTTCAGTTATTTCTAAATCGGGAAGTGGGGCAACTTTAACTTCCAAGATTTGATCCACACTAATAAAAAAACACACATACATATATTATGTATGTATGTGTGTTACATACTAACAGGGCAAGATAAATAAAAGCTTGTAATAAAAATAGACCGCCCTTAAAAACGTAGTAAAATTTTTCTCCTACCTAATTAAATCAGCCCGGGCTACTGAATCAGACTGTATGTATCGAGTGTTTTGAGTATCTGTAGCACATCCGCTGTATACATACTTACGTATGTATCTACACAAGTACACAAACATTACACGGGTATGAAAGTTTAACTGTGACGAGTGGCACTGAATATTCCGTTTAATTAAAAGGCTTTCTGGCAAAGTCAACTTTGACACAAGCGCCTGTTCCTCGACGCAGGCAATGTCGGTATTAAACATGCTTTACAACATGTTAAGTACCTACAAAGTATTTATGCCATCATTACATATTACTGTTACACAAAGCGCCTCGTTTCTTATATCTGGTTTTGAGTTCAGCCTTAGCTCACTCAACCATTCTAGTTCTGCCAGAAGGTTGTACTAGAATGGTTGAGTAGGTATACTTAGTATAGATATTATAGATAATAACATTTCATGTTGTACTAGAATATTTTATAAAATAAAACATATTATTTCTGTTCTTTGATATAAATTCCCTTAAGTACCTATGTAGGTAGGTTGTAGGTATTGTAAAAACTGGCCAAGTGCGAGTCGGACTCGCGCACGGAGGGTTCCGCACCATCAACAAAAAATAGAGCAAAACAAGCAAAAAAACGGTCACCTATCCAAGTACTGACCCCGCCCGACGTTGCTTAACTTCGGTCAAAAATCACGTTTGTTGTATGGGAGCCCCACTTAAATCTTTATTTTATTCTGTTTTTAGTATTTGTTGTTATAGTGGCAACAGAAATACATCATCTGTGAAATTTTCAACTGTCTAGCTATCACGGTTCGTGAGATACAGCCTGGTGACAGACGGACGGACGGACGGACGGACGGACGGACGGACGGACAGCGAAGTCTTAGTAATAGGGTCCCGTTTTTTACCCTTTGGGTACGGAACCCTAAAAATGAAATCTTGCTCCATCAAAAGACCAGCCAACAATAGACGTAAGCGGGATGTTAGCCGATATTGAATTTCATTATATAGTAAAAGGTACTATAACTTCTTGTATAGTTAACTGGATATAAAATGACACAAGCATGACCTAAAGAGACAAAGATAAATACACGTACCGTTCGATTTCTTACCTAGTTACATCCCCCATAATGTGACTACTTAATTCCGAATTAATAATCTTGAATGAACTAAAAGACAAAAGCAAACTGATTCATTTTATTATTAAAACCTAGCTGTAACAGCTATACATATTTAGTTCACTTAATAGATAAGTATCACCACTTTAGATCTGTCTAATCCAACACAATAACCCCTCGCTTTAAACGAGGCTTTTGCAATCGCTTCGCTATTCCATCCATAGTCAGCGTTACTCTACATTGAATGTAGCAAAACCAATTGAAATGAAATGATATTAACACAAAAAACAGGCATTTTATCTTTGCATTTTTGATACATTCATTTTTATTATAGAACAGGAAACTCGGTAGTTTGGCCATCTTCTACGTATTCACGATCACAGATAATGTTCACGATTAAGTACAAACACCTTAGCTCACCATCATCATACCAGTTTTCCAGCAGTTTGCACTAATTTTCCTAAAAATGCACAACAGTAGGAAATTGAATATTCCTACCAGGGATGTTGCGAACATCCGCATCCGCATCCGCAACCGCGGAACTTCCGCATTATTTTCAACATCCGCATCCGCATCCGCATCCGCATAAAATCGATGCGGAGCTTATGCGGATGCGGATGTCGAACAAGTCGGTACAGGAACGTCTTAGCGGCGGCGTAAGTGCTAGGTAATTTCGTAATTACCTATAACGAAATCGTCTAGATCAGTGTTTTTCAAACTTTATGGTGTCACGGCCCTTTATGACCACTAAAATTTTTCGCGACCCCCAAACCCCGTTTCTACGTTTTTCTATCTAGTACCTATAACAAAGGAACCACTGGTCAGTGTTTGGCAAAAAAGCCCTTAAAGTTTTGATCCCATTTGCTACTTCATATTTATGCGAGCTTACGTTTTCATCAATGGTCGATATCAAAACCAAAAAAAAGGAATACATAGATTGAATTCGGAAAATGAGTTAATCGTCTGCGTGTCGCGGCAGGAACCGCGGTTTGACAAATTAAGAGTCAGAATGAAACAAGCTCATTCTTCACACTGAATACAATTAAACCTTCACTTTTAAAATACAGTTTACCAGATAGGTAATGATTTGTTTTATTAATATGTACATTAACGACCTTTAAACATTAAATTTTAAAGGATTGGATTATTTTTAAGTTTAAACAATGAAATTGCTTTCCATAAGTTTCTCTCAAAGCTGAACTTCGCGACCCCCTTGGACAAGTGCCGCGACCCCCAGGGGGGTCGCGACCCACACTTTGAAAAACACTGGTCTAGATCCAGAAAAGTCGGCCAAGTTACTGTTTAATAAATATAACGCACCTATATTCTTGTTCAAATACTAAACGTTTATTTTTTTTTAAATAAAAAAAAACTAAAAATGTAATATTTGACGTTTTCTAAGTAACTAATCTTGACATCCGCATCCGCATCCGCATCCGCGGATGTGAGCCTTTAAAAATCCGCATCCGCATCCGCATCCGCGGATGTCAAAAAATCGGCATCCGCAACATCCCTGATTCCTACTAACCTTATATTTGCATTCTAGTTTCCCCTCGTTAACAGTAATAGCACAGAATAAATAATAGTACCTACTAGGTACAGAAGACTCACTTTCTAACAAAAGGCGTCTGTTACGATCAGCACATGGCCGCTAGGTGGCGACAGCGCCACGCGCGGCTTATGCTGGCTAGCCACCAAAATTGGTGTGGAACGGATGTACTTTTAGCTACCTGTAGCAAAGCGACGAAATCGCGGAGTGAGCCACGCCTGGTAATAGCCCTAAGGTACGTGTTGTGCAAATTGTTTACATAAATACTCCACTTGAGGACACCTACAGATGGGCTAATCTACTCCCTTTTGTGATACCCTGCAAAATTATGAAAGTTCAGTCTATTACTACTAAACTTTTTCAATATATACCCTTTACGTTTGTCATTAGGACCGTGAGAAGCAGCCGCTGCTGAATGTCTCTTCGATATTCAAGCTTTATTCAGCTCACCAGTTCTTTAAGTAAATACTCTGACGATTCTTTGAAAGCAGCATTATAAGATTATTCTATTATTTAAAGGAAAAATATTTAAAATTAGAACAAAACATACTACAGTAGCAAAATTGTATGTTTAACTTTCATTACCTAATTCTTAATGTTTCACCGTTTTGAAAAAAGAAAGAGGTTATTCGACCGTAATTGTTTGAAGTCAAATTAGAGGCCCTTAAAAACGGACAGCGCCTTATTTATAAATAATATGCATATTTAATGGAGGGTTCCGTACCTACATACGATATAAAAAGCCATACTTACCAGCATCTTCCCGGCACTTACGTCATTTGAATAAGAGAAGATTTTTTCTAAACAACTCATTAATGAATGAAGCGCTGGTGGCCTAGCGGTAAGAGGGTGCGACTTGCAATCCGGAGGTCGCGGGTTCGAACCCCGGCTCGTACCAATGAGTTTTTTGGAACTTATGTACGAAATATCATTTGATATTTACCAGTCGCTTTTCGGTAAAGGAAACCATCGTGAGGAAACCGGACTAATCCCAATACGGACCTAGTTTACCCTCTGGGTTGAAAGGTCAGATGGCAGTAGCTTTCGTAAAAACTAGTGCCCACGCCAATTACTGGGATTAGTTGCCAAGCGGACCCCAGGCTCCCACGAGCCGTGGCAAAATGCCGGGACAACGCGAGGAAGATGATGAACTCATTAATGACTCAAGATCTAACTACTGCATAAAAAGAAAATTTTTAATGGTTTATAGTAAGTATATTATCATGACGGCGGTCAAAAGAGCTATACTAAACATACGTATATAAAGTAATCTAAAAGATAACAAATCCTTTTAAATTGCTATCGCTACCATGGGCTATGGTTATAAACTTATAAATATGATTCAAAGTGGCGCTTAATAGTTTATTTATTGTATATTTACAGTCTCGCATCGCAGCAAGCCGAGATAAAAGTGAGACGTGTCGACGAGGCGTGTGTGTGTAGCTAGGTACACAGCTTAGGATTTGCACTCCACAATAGGTACCTACTATACGAGCTCTTATCCTGAAGGAGTTAGCTCACTCGTCCGTGCGCGGAATAAAAGCTACGAGTAAATTCCAACATACATTGTATTCACATGTATACATGTCATGTTGTTTAATCCAATAGTAGTGATAGGAAATTTTAAATTATAAGAGATACGGAAATAGGATCAAAGAAATTCATCATCATCATTCACTTAAAATTTAGTCACTTTGTAACAAATAATAAAAAGCCTTAAAATAAAAGTTACAAACTAAAATAGTTTGTAATAAAACTAAAATTAAAAAACTAAGCATAGAAATAAACTATAGATAAAAAATTTGCCCCAAATCGCCGTCTATTGGCAGCATTCCCAGAAGGCTGGCAGCATTGCCACGTTGTATGGCATTGCTGATCCGCTATGCTAGATATGACCCAGACCTCTGGTCACGTGTCAATTCAACTAACCTGCGTGTTTTAAAACGGTAAATCAGAGCGGTAGTCATGTTCAAATTCCAAAATCTTGTTAAAAATATCAGCCTCGTGACTGAAGAAGAAAAATGTTTATGTCTTATAGTAGGTACCTTACCTTCCTACCTTCGAAACTTGCCGTCAAGTTGAGAACCTCCTCTTTTTTCTATTTTTCGTTAACAATTTATTCTAGGCTAAGGCCATTGTTGAGAATGTATTTTGTAGGTGATTTGGTTCCGTTTGATTGACTTGTTATATCATTTATTTAGGCAAAAATTAGTACAAACTAGTATTTTTAGTCCCAAATATAAAACCACTGCACAATGCCTCACTAACCATTTCAGTTAGAAGTGGCTGCAATGACTGCATATACTTAATTATTATAATTAAAAATTCAATTATATATAATGGGATTTTCACATATCTTTCTAGCTGAAAAAGTTTCTTAAATAAAATGTAATATGTAGGTAACAATGAGCTCATTCACGTAATTTAAAATATGGTGTAAAAAAGGTTTCAACGCTTAAGACAAATCAATTCAAATACATGACAAAACTCAAAATTTTATTTTCATAGATCCCATTCGAAAATTCATCGAAAACGTGCAATAAAAACGGATGTAAATCATTTGGTATGTTCATTGGCTACCGCCATGAGATAAACGAAGGCAACTAAAAGTAATTTATAGCCGAGTAAACCGAAAACAGGCAAAAACAGATCTACATCGGTTCACTGATTCGCAACGTGTAAGATAGGCATAGGTATTCGCTGCAGCAGCGGTTGAATTTGGCTGCTTGATGCCAGTTAAGACGTATTTTAGCTGAAGTGTAAAAAGCAATCAGTCAGTGTATTACGTAATACGAGTAGGTACTTATAAAATAACCTACCTATTTACTTAATATTATTTATAATGAGGCAGGCTGTATAGGGTGTTTACATTTGATAGGTATGTACCTGACGCAAATATCGCTTCCGATTATTGATACATTTACTGACACGATTATGACGAAACAGGAGCTGAGATTTAAATATTTTAGGTAAATATACCCGTCTCGCTAACGGAAGCGGCTCCTAAAACTAGTGCGATAAGGACAAGGCGAAAAATCCTGCGTAAAAATCTCAAAAATCGAGGTTTCGTACTCGACTGTTTCCTCCTCCAAAACTTAACCAATCGTAACCAAATTTGGAAATCTAAATGATTATGAAATTGTCTGTGTCGGACCGTTTCTATTTTTTGGCTAATTGATATCGGTTTTGAATACCACGCCTCTCATTGCGGCATAGTCAATTAGGTCATTTTGGCCATTTTTGAAGGGCTCCAGCGCCTTAGAAAACAAAAATATCAAATAAAGCAAAACGGTCCGACACAGATATTGACAATATTAATCTGTGTTGAAAAAATCATTGCTCTAGCTTTAGAACCCACGGAGGAAACAGTCGAGTACGTTTGTATGGAGAAATTGCCACTCCTGTTGCCTCTTAATTCTTTATTATTAAGTTCAAAGCAAAGGTTCAGACTCCAAATGACTGTCTAATTTTAATATTATTCGTATGAAATTGGTACCTACGCGTCACGTTCTATGCTGGATTAAATTTACCTACCACCTAAGTACCTACTTATATAAACCGCTTGGTTTTAAGTTTGAACGTATTTGTTACACGTCAGTGTGTGAGCCATGTTTGTCCCTGCAGGTCCCGTAACTTAAAATTAATTTGAAACAAATAAATAAATAAATAAAATACATTTTTGTAATCAAACGACATTCATTGACACACTCAACAATTCCAGAACATTAAGAAAGAGAAAACATACAAACATAAAAAACGATTGTATGCTAAAATAGGAAATTTGCTCAGCTGTTAGAAGAAACAATTAGAAGATAAACTTAATAAAACACTCACATAAAAATATATGAAGTCAATAAATAAGATAGCTTTGATCCTTGTACTCGTACTATTCAATGATTCTTCTTTGACTTTATCTATCTACTTCAACATCAAACATTAATAATCTGTTTTATATCTCTTCAATACGTTTTACTTACTTTAGGTACTCATGCATCCAAAAAAGCTGCACGGCTTTAATAATACGCGGCACCTTTACAGTCTCACGTTCAGACGGTCTGTCTTGTCGCAGACAATGCTGTTATTGAGTTGCTACAGGACGGCTTTAGAATTGGACGGCGTTATGGAATAAGCGACCAGGCGACAGTCAGTTGAAATCAAGAAAACGAGCTGGAAAAATTTGAAATTCGATTGTATTAAGTGAATTTTTAAAGTAAAAAGTTCAATTTTTGTACTGTGAACCTAAAATAAAGGTACATATTTATAAATTTTGTATAAGTATCAGCAACAACAAAAAAATACTTTTTCTACTCCAGCACTTAAATGTGTCAATTAAATGACTGACAGTGATATCTAAAGCAATGTCATTTGAATGATTTGTCTATAGGCTCATAAGATGACTGCTAGCAGTCATCTTATGAGTATAATACAACTGCTTTATTTTTTTTAAAGATACAACTTCCGATCATCTTGATTGAAAGAGGTATGTTTTCATTTACAATAATAACTTGTTTTTTTTTGGCTCTATGTTTTGCTGTGTGCATAATAATTCATACAAAGTAACCCATTTTCTTAGTCTTAACTGTTTTGTGTCGGGTGCAGCTGTCATAGAAAAAGTAATGTATGCAACAGCTCATAATTGGTTCTTAAAATTCTCGGGTCTTTTTTTACAAAACTCGACTACGTCTCGTTTTGTAACTTCGACCCTTGAATTTTAAGAACCCTTATTATATCACTGTTGCATAAACTACTATTACCTTACTACTTAAAGTTTTTAAATTATTAGCGTTTATCCGCTTAATTCTTTTTTGCACTAAACCAACGATGAGGGTAATGGGGATGAGGGTTTGTTTGAGTTGCGGAAGCGAAAGATAGTGCGATTTGAGATAATGTTATAACGAATTAAACGACATACGAGTATATTATGTGGAAGCGGTTAAGTCGATATGGCGTTTATAAATCATTGAAACTTTGAAACTAAAAGAATTAACGACAGATTTTAGGTTTTTAATTCGTTTTTACGTAACATATTTTGATGTGTCGCTTGATTCCACCCCTTATGTGTAGTAAATAAAAGGTCATTGGTAGTAAAGTAATTTTCACAGCCTTGTTTAAGTCTTAAGTTGCTACGCGTACCTATCCAGGATACTGATAGACATGAGTTGGCAGACCTTGTCCATTATTAAATTTATGAAACACAGTTCTACACTTTAGATGAATCGCTCCAGGCAATATATAGCCTGACCAGTAATATATGATAATTGTCAAGAGGGCGCTGTTATTCTCATGTATAGGGTGACAATTCAGTGTAGTATGAAAAAATTAGTTCCAGTGAAATTCCGCAACATGGCGCACCCTCAATAGATCCTGGTTCACCTATAACATCTGCAGTCTAATATTGTCGCCGAGCACACATTGCTAGTCTCAGAAGGCAATGTCAGTATTTCTTTCCGCGCTAAAACTAATTTAAAACACTTCCAGCGGATGGCCGTTGTAAAAGTCTAAATCACTCTCGACTTAAACTTTATTCCCTGTGTGAGCATGTGAGAGGGTTTCTCTGTAATAAGGATTTCAGAAACAATTCGGGCTCTAAGAGCTAGGATATTCAAGACAAAAGGAACAAGGAGGTTTTATTAGCAATTGTACTAATACGACTGTTTACTGTGAATTGTAGGTATGTATGTACTTATACTGTTATAGTGTGGGCGTAGGGCGTAAATACCCTTTATATACTTAAATACCTATAGAGGGTATTTATACCAAGTCAAGAGGAGTAAATATTGGGTTTATTTAGATGAGGTTTTGATTGAGGACATAAGATATATGTAAATATAAGTATCTCTATTTACCAACATAATTATTTAATGACTCATTTAACACTCAGTTTTTTACGAATTAAGCTCTTAATGCAAAGTTTTGGTTTTACCAATTATTTTTCGTTCAAATAAAAACGCATTCCTTTCACATTTGTTTCTTTTTAAAATAATAAAACAAAAACAATTGGGCTGGTTCTCGTCCAAAGGGCATCAGAGCCAAGCCTATCTTACATTATGCTTCAAATGGAGGTAGGCAGTAAGAAGTGCGAATGTCCCAAATGGCTCCCATCGTCTCCCATCTGACACTTGTGCAGGATATATGAGCGGCTTCCCTCTCGGTCCACCATCATAGATTAAATAACACTTCAATAGACACGTCACTCGCTAAAAATATATTTCTTAATTATAATTAAAGCCCGACCAGGAATATATGATCGGCGCCATGTTGCGGAATTTTACTGGAACTAATTTTTTCATACTACCTATACTGAACTGCCATCCTATACATGAGAATAACAGCGCCCTCTTGACAATGATCAGGTACCTATTACTGGTGAGGCTTTACCTACCTCGTATTCAACCCTATATTATTTTCAAGTAAAGTGCACGGGGACAATTTAGACTGCGGGGTAATTTAAACGAATGGAAATATCTTCCATGTTTTACACTATTAACTAGACTAGAGTGCCATATATGACCAGATAGCGAAAAATATTTGTTTTGTGTGACTTTAGTTAATAATGTAAAACATGGAAGATATTTCGATTAGTTTAAATTACCCCGCAGTCTAAATCCCCCTGCATCTTATTGAAAAAAAATCTGTCCTCTTGCATTTCAGTTGGTTGTCATGGAAATGGTACAATGGCTTATACTTATACAATAAATTTAAATTACTTATTGTGCTAAATTTCATCCAAATCCGTTCAGCTAGTTCTACGTAATGAGTAACAAACATCCAATAAAACAAACTTTCACATTTACAAAAAAGTGTTGTGTCTGCCATGTTAAATATGAATGCCTCTCGGCCCACCGTCGTGATATGTTATGTATTGACACGACACTACTCTGTAGATAGGTAGGTAGATAGGTACTCAGCTTTTATGGCGTTTGAGAACATTTTTTACAGGGAGGGGGTATCGATGTTTTTCGTGATAAGCGTGCGATTAGTAGCATTTTTTCAGCCGAAAGAGATGGGAGGAGCCTATTACATACATTTTCGAACACGTTGTCAGTAATAAATAGTCGTCGCTTATATCCGATAACATTAGGTATTTTTAACTACATGCTACCATTGATCTTAAGCAATTTTGGGTTGACGTTTAAATTATAAATTCGATATATCAATTCGAATGCACCTATCCTTAAAGTTGATGTTCGGATTAGGGTTGCCAACCGTACTATATTATATAGTATTGTACTATATTTTGGCTCTCTGTACTATATATTTTTGGAAAAATATATAGTACGCTAAAATACTATATTTCCGATTAAACGTATTCGGTGTCTCTGACCATAGGGCTTTAAATCCAGGGCTTGATTTTACTCGCTAAGCTGAGCTACTTTTACTGTGGGACAAACCCTAAAATCGGGGAAAATTTTTTGCCTTTTCCATAGAAAACGTCGACATCTGATCAGCTAAACTGTATGAAAAAGTAAAAAATTTTTTTAGAGATTTCGGGGTTGGTGCCATAATAAAAGTAGCTCAGTTTAGCGAGTAGAATCAAGCCCTGGATTTAAAGCCCCATGGTCAGAGACCCCCTGTATTACACTGATGTATAGTATTTTATCTAAAAGTACTATATTTTTTTGAAATGTACTATATTTTTGATGCCTTATTCTGGAAAATACTATATTCCACCAAAAAATAGTTGGCAACCCTAGTTCGGATGTCAACTGCGGCTGATAAAGGTTGCGGCGTCGTCGTTGAGGGACGTTCGCTGCCGCAATGCTGCCGCATTACGACGTTCAATCCGTCACTTGTTTTATGAAGGAAATTTACAGATAGGTACAGTGGCAACTGTAATGTACCTAGAGTCTGGCTACTGAAATATTACACAAATGTTTGGCGGGAAATTCAAAAAATCTACACTTTGTGTAATAGGAATTATAGTTATGATACTAGAAAATATTTTTGATTGTCTGTGCACACGTAAGGTACCTAAGGATATAACTTAAATATACGTTGACGTGCACTCAAAGTCAGCTCACATAATTTCTACCACTATGTAAAGTACAGTCAACGATAAACACATACCTATGTAATACCATATACCATTGTAACAAGGCGAAAAATGAAATGTAGTGTAAATAAGACCTAGCTAGTTAGCTCGATAATACCGTAATATTAATCCATCACCAAAACAATTACATAAGTACTATGCCAAACATACTAAATGCTAAAATATTTATAGAGCACCTACTCCTCCTCCACAACCTCCTAATTTGTTTACATTTGTATAAACATTGCAGTTTTTCGTTATATAACGCTACACGTCGACTTCGCACATTGTTGTAATTATTTACGAGCTTAAATAATCGTTTTCGGACCTCACTCAGTATAGACATTCTTAATATTATTTAAAATAAACCCCTCCTTATAAACCGCAAACAATTTGAATGAATGACATAAATTGACAACTGACTTTTAGCTTTTTTTTAATCCTGATACAACAACGAAATATCTGTCAACAATTTTTGGCTAGCCAGACTCTAGCTGCAGGTGACATTCAGTTGACATCCGAATGTCACCTGCAAAACAAACTAAATATTTTCAAAAAAATGCTTATTCTTCATTTTATTAAATCTGAGGATTCCAAATAAAAAAACGGTTTTGGGTCTCATGAGGTTAAGTACCTTGTTGTTTGTTTATTAATAGTACCTACACTCTTAATTCTGAGAAGAACTGAGCCCTTTTTTTTTTAATTTTCAAAAAAAAGACCCAATATGCATGGTAGGTACATGCAGTTGCCTACATACAAAATATAGGATTTTTCTTAAACGTCAATTTACATTACGATTTCTGTTATTCTCTTAACAAACGTACCAATGTATTTACAGGTCTAAAGCAACGGTACTGTTATAGTACGAAAATATTGTTATAGTTTAATATTGCATGAAACTCGAGTGAAATGGGAATTGTTTCTCCCATTTTGTGAACCCTTAACGCCAGAAGCGCTATTCGATTTTGCTTTTCAACAGCTCATAATATTGCCCGTTCTGTGCCACAGTGAAGACATGTGATGCAAACTAATATAGGTACCTATATTATATAAGGTCTACCACTTATCTCATGCGATTGTTAATAATGTTGTGCAGTTATTTTCTATTAGAAGAAAGCTGAGTTTTGGGCCGCAATAAGGACATAATGGTAAGGCCCCTCTTATGTATTAAAAAGGTAACGATCCAGTCTGCGTTGTGCAACGAGATGCTATTACAAATAGTTGAATACGGCTCGAGACCGTTTCCAGCCAGTTTACCACAAGCATAGTCATACAATTTTAATATAAAACTTATCTAACGTACGAAGAGCACGTAGCAGCAAACAGAGCTCATACTAGCAAACTACAGTGTATAAAATTCATACATTATGGGTGGCATTGTTTACAGTGGTTCGGGTATCGCGGCCGGGCTCACGGTGTAGTTTGCATAAAATGTAAATCCTTGTTTAGTTTGGCCTTCTTGGCTATATTTATATGCGAGGGAGTGGACTTCTTAATATTAAAATTGAAGGCTGTGCTGAATGATAAGCATTTATCTACTTTGTTTAGTTTGAACATTTAATTATATCAGTATCTTGAATGTTTTGATTGAAATCAATATCATCTGTTTCATTCTAGAGCAACTTAAGTTAATTTATTGTCGCGCAGAAAATAAGTTTCTTATTTTTAATAAGTGTACCTTCCTATGTAGCAATTCCTTTGTTGTGTTACCTAAGTTAAAATCAAAGGAAGTAAGTATATACTCTAATACTCCTCGTTCACTATACGAGTAGAAACACATTAGCTAATTAGATATTTCATCCCGTAGAGTGGGTCCTACCGTTCCGCTCCACAAGTGTTTCGCGCGCAGAGTTTGTTTACTCTTCACACACACAGCGAGGCATGCAGCAGATGTACCGCAAGAACGTTCCTGTTCCTCGGAATATTTCCCAAATCTTGAACGTGGTTGCCAAACTGAATCCTATTCATAAGGCTCTGCTGTTCCCAGTCCGTGTACCTACGTCTATCGCAGATAAGGTTAACCTAAGGTAGTCTGAATCTGCTGATATGCGACTGTTTTGTACTTTATTTTTATTGAGTATTGTTGAAAGACTTCCTTCTCACTATATAAACGAAGCTTTGAGCAAATATGTTATATTCGTGCAATTTATGACAGTGCTTGAATTGAATCTTCACATCACAACTTTTCTCGGTATTTTACGTCGCAGATTTACATACATGTTCAGTTGCATTTCATCGGAGAACCGTTCAATTTTTCGCCGCGTCAGCGATTGTTATACATCAACTGCTCTCCCCCGATACTGTTTCCAATCAGGATGTCAGCAACTGAACACCAGACTCACGGATTACGAACGGGTTTTGTTCCAAAGCTTACCTACATCTTTTTTAATTAAATTCTAACTTACATTATTTTTCAGTTTGCAAATAGTGGTAAAAATAGATATAACAGCGACTTTGCTGCTGTAATGGTTTGAAATATAAAACCGTTAAAAGCTTGTTAGAACTTTTACCCCTAGTCAGCAGCCGTTCGAGCACGCTTTTAAGGATTCTTAATCTACTTTGAATTAACATAACGTTAATATAAATTATAAGATCCAACTAAACTTTGAAACTTGCCACTAGGCAAGACAAACATTTACCGCAATCGCATCAGCAAGGCAAACGTTAATATACGCTTATCTGGGAAGCCATTAACGTGTGACACCTGTACCCCTAGTGTAAATTTCATTCGATAGCGTGACGTGACGTACGCGATTGCGTTAAGTTTCATTTTGTATGGAATTTTGAGTTTCCAAAACGTCCCGCTTGGCGTGCTGTTCAAAATTTACACTAGGGGTTCTGCTCACAGACTGGGAAAACTAATTTTACTAACCGTGGACATACATGTATACCATACACTAACGGACAACGCTTTAATAAGTAGGGTCAAATAAGTAAGACAACCCAGGGTACGAGTAAATTAGGATTTAGTAGGTATGTAAATACTTTGATGCTAACGTAAGTAATGTTAAACGCGTGGTTCGTCTTTCTAATTATTTATTGTTCCACTGACAACCTAGATCGTTTTTAACCATCTAGCCATAAAGTACCTATATACAGAGTGCTTCCTGTAACAGGAGCAATAAATTAAACTGTAGGCTGTACTCCTCAAACTGACCAACATTTGTTCAGCAACTTTTGAAAATAACTCAGGTTTTGATTTTTATTACACTTTAAAGTTTATTCTAAGACGCAATGTATTGCAAATTTTGTTATGTTTAAAGCGTGACAAGCAACGTCAAACACACTGATGTCAGCGTACATTAAAGGCAATATTTATTTTGTATGAAAAAGAGGAAGTCTAAAAATTCATAATTTTTAAAAGTTGCTGAACAAATGTTGGTCATTTTGAGGAGTACAGCCTTTAGTTTAATTTATTGCTCCTGTTACAGGAAGCACCCTGTATATGTGGCTGTTAAGGACATCACAACGGATATTTAAATACTCGACTAATTTTCTTTGAAAAAACAAAAGGTGTTTTTACTTATTTCCTGTTTTACAGTTACTCGTAATATTAAGGTGTGATGTTGATATGGGTCAGTTCATTTATATTAATGACATTGCTAATGTTCTGAAAAGGGGTTTCTGGTCCCAAAACAGTGAAGTGAAGTGAACCAGGACCGGGTGAAATCTGGCCCTTCAAATGACCCTACACCAAACCGCGTCATTAGGCACTAATAAAGCTAACATGGGTGCCGGCACAATAGTCCAGCATATTAGACGGAAGTCACTGCTATATATATATATATATATATATATGTATATATTTTTTCAATTTATACAGGGTGACATTTAAGTCGTGATCAGTAATATGTTTTTCTAACTCCATAAACAACGAGCAATTTAATGCCCCTACTCTTACTAAAATCAGACAAGATTTTTTTTATTTTTTTGTTTATTTTTTGTCATTTATTTTACTTGACTATAGGTAACTTGGAAAGTAACAAGATTAAATACTATTTTGTTAACATTACATACAGCAAGATGTTAAAATTTGTTTACTACAAATTTCACTTGATTCAGTGCGATAGGTAGATTAATTCCGATTGTCTCAATCAACGTGACAACGTGTGAGCATATATTAACGAGAAAGTCTTAGCCTGGTTAGTCAATTTTTCGAACCTAAGAAATATCTATATTTTCATAGTGAGTCGTATACCTGCAATTACATGACCTTTTTATAAACTTAGAACTTACGAGTAAATACAACAACATACTTGCGTTTATTGAGAATGTCTAACAGACCCCTTATTTCAAATGTACCTATATTCAAATCACAAAACATTATCCCTATACTTAGTCAAAAGCTTATGGACGTCCAACATAATACTTATCAAGTAGGAAATTTAAAAAGTTGTCTAAGCTGAGATTTGCAAGGTATTGATGAGGGAACTGAGAGAAAAGGCTGAACGTCCTCCATGTTCATTTGAGCTTTATCTATTAGGAACAAAAATACTTTATATATAAAATAAAAAAGTTTTAAATATAAGCTGCTTTTCGACATTGAACAATTGCCATAGACTGCACGACTGGCTCGTATTAGTTACGCACAAAGCAATTTGACACCAATGTACATTGTACCTACTGGCCCACTTCATTTCGCCCGTAGGGTCCGTCTTTACGAAGTAATAAGTCAATGAAATTGCCTCCCAGCAAGTCGAAAGGGTAAGAACAAATTGAATGTAGACTGTTACTGTCGTGTGAAAAGTGAATAAAAGTGTAGTACTTACCGTATAACTATTGAAGGATACCCCACTTAAAAACGGTTCAATGTAAGTATTTTTGTTATAAGTCGTCAACATTATTCTTGTCCAATAACACTTAACTAACAACTAGATACTTAACATTCCCCATCTTAAACCACTTAAACTCTTCAACCCACGGTGGTTAAACATTTTAAACGACTTTATTCGACTTCTTACTTTTGACGAAACAAGGGACGCCGATACAAAGCTAACAACCTATTTAACTACATCACAAACAGTTCTGAGTTCTCTACATTTACGAAAATTAGAGTAATTCTGCCTATTTTATTTTATTTATTGGGACTTATTAACGCTTGTTGATAAATCTTCATATATCAACTACACCTAGGGTTGCCAGATGGTCGGGATTTGGCGGGATTCTCCCGATTTTAGCATGTGTTCCCGATTCCCGACAAAGTGGAAATTGTCCCGAAAAACAGCTGCACGTTATGAAACAATAATTTTAATTTTCCGAACTGTCGTCGAGCGAGCGAGAGACCCGCGTCGACCGCGTCAGGCAGAGCAGCTGACGTAGTGCCAACAAATCGGTCCAGCAATGACGGAGATATGGAGTAACAAACATAAAAAAAAAATAAAAAAAAAATAAAAAAAATAAAAATAAAAATAAACATACAACCGAATTGATAACCTCCTCCTTTTAGATTTGGAAGTCGGTTAAAAATAAAGCTAATGGTCGTATAATAATTGTCTTATATTGCTAAGTCCACAGTTATAGCACGTGAAGTGAGGGACTGAGCCAGTGGAAATTACTTCGCAACACTGTGTGTATAGGTAGTAACACTAATAACATATAATCCTATGTTATTAAATTTCAAGACATGAAAATGCTTTTTCGTTCAGTTCTCCGGTTCTGTTGGGTCCACTGTGCATTCGCATCTCATTCCGGGCACGAACTACGTTGCGTGGCCTTGAGTTTTCGATAAAAGCTTCTTGTAACGTAAACGTCCAATATACTCTTACCTCCGTCGTTTTATGAACGTTCCTTTCATTCGTCTAGCATTTGCATTCAGAAAGGAGGACAAAGAGATCAGCTTAAACTGGTGATCGGTAAAGGGTTACGAGTAAGTACATAATTGTTATGAGGGAATTCATTGTGGGTTCAAGTTTCAGAGTAGGTAACCTAATGAAATCTGATAAGAATGACCCGTTGAAGTACCGTACCTATATCGCAGCAGATTTTGATAAAAAAGACTTTTACACTATGGGGCTATTCATAAATTACGTCATTTCAAATAAGGGGGGGGGGGGTCTGGACATCGGATGATGGTAGCAGGACGTAGGAGGAAACGGGGTCATTCGAAGCTTGATTTTTGGATGATTTTTTTGGAAAAATCGTCAAAAATAGATGACGTAATTTATGGACAGCCTCTATGCTGTTTTAACGGCCTATCCTAGCCTAGTCGGTACCTAGTTTATTACTAATTATTACTATGAGGCATCAGTAATCGCGTTTGATTATACATTATGTTTTTATTATAATAAACGTGTTTCTCTCCGCGATCGCCGTCACTTTATGGCCCAGTGGTTGACTGGTAGAGAATGCCTTAACTTAAGGCATTAAGTCCGCCAGTTGTACATATAATTTTATGTGCAATAAAGTTTAAATAAATAAATTACATGTATTATTTGTACGTCATAATTTCATACAAATATCTTGTTGTTCTCCAAGTGGCATATTTGGTTTGTCAGAAAGTTACCCACTATTATAATAGTACATTATTGTCGAGGTTCGGAAGTAGCTACTTGCAGGCTGAGGATTCGTTTTAAACGGACGACCT
Organism: Cydia amplana; assembly: GCF_948474715.1. Lineage (NCBI taxonomy): Eukaryota > Metazoa > Arthropoda > Insecta > Lepidoptera > Tortricidae > Cydia > Cydia amplana. The sequence continues at coordinate 12,045,729 of NC_086071.1, read as the reverse complement.
TGGGAGTCCGTTTAATTGAATCCGAAGCCAGCAAGTAGCCTTCCAGCCGAGTCATATACAGTGCTTTTCTCAAAAATGGTGCAAGAAATAGAAATATTTTACAGAAGCAACGTTCTAACTTTCACAGAAAAAAGTAAAACTTAAAAATATTTGCTTGCCGCCTTTAAAAAAAATGTATTTTTCTGCTGAAAATACGCCAACGTATTTGAGACACCTAAATAGTCGCGGTAACAACATTATAATAATAAGTGCTGATCATCTGTTTGGCTGTTTAATGGACCTATTCCTTCATTTGATATGGCCATAAAGTTTTAAAAAGTTTGGAACTCGTTAAATAATGGAATTTGTAAGCAACATTGCAGTCCCGAAATCGAGACTGCAATGTTTTTAAGTTTTTAATTTTTTGAATGACCATAAACTACGCACTTCGCGACCTATTTTTTAACCGGCAACGTCGACTTTGCCGTCCATTTTTGAGAGAAGCTTATTAACTATATTGAATTCTACTAATTTGCTTAGTACCTAGATTTTATGGCTTATATCTACCACACAAATGAATATTGAGACAATTTAAATACCATAACATCAGGGAGGTATATTTAGGTATATTTAACAGTTAGACCTAACTCTGCTGTATATTTCCCCGGAGCAAATAACCGTAGCCATGACATCATGTGGCGCTAAAAGTTGCTTCACCCATAAGCCAAAGCCAGTAAAAGTCATATTAAATCCCGGAGCACGCGTAATGCACTAATGCATCCTGGCTCCAGTTCTCTGTATAGGCTGCATATTTAGTACCTACTCGTTGGCGTTGCGTGTCCTAGGTACGTATTCGAGCGCAAAAAAAAGTGACACCATACGTTCATGACCTAGCGCGGCGATATCGGAGCTGGAGAAAAATTTCGATGAATTTGGGTTAAAAAATACTTGTCTTACTAACTATACGTATTATCCGACATCGCTGACGTTAACACAATCATTCTGGAATATCAATACATTTATATATTTTTGTTCTATCATATCATTTTGGTGCATCAGCCTCTCGCCCTAAAAATATACCGCAAATAAGTAGTTTATTCAACCATGACCGCTATCTTGGCTAGATTTGTCCAAAGCTTACGACAGAGTATCCCATCCAATACTACTTAACAAATTATACGAAATAGGTATCCGAGGCAATGCTTACAACTGGTTAAAATCATACCTTGAAAACAGACAACAATTCGTGCAAATTGACCACTACCATAATGATTCCGGGCAGCTCCAAAAAATCCAGTCAAATTGGCAAACTGTCAACAGCTCAATTCCACAAGGCAGCGTACTGGGATGTGTGCTCTTCTTAATATACATAAACGACCTCCCAAAAATTACTAACCATAAATGCGTAGTATTTGCCGACGATATCTCCCTCTTATTTAAACACGATAATGACCCAAACAATAACTTTTCACATATAAAGGAAACCTTCTTCGACATATCACAATGGCTACAAGACCATAACTTAATTATAAATACAGCAAAAACAAAGACTATACAATTTAGACCACACCAAAAACGACCGACTGACTTGACACCACTATTACAAGATTTAAACATAATAGAAGAGACTGAATGTACCCTGCTAGGACTAACTATTGATACCCACCTAGACTGGACAAAACACGTAGCCAAAGTCAAAGCAAAATTATCTTCCTTCCTATACGCGTTCAGCATTTTAAAATCAAACACACATATCCATTGCGCCCTGTCCGCTTACTACGCATATGCACAGTCTTGGCTCAGTTATGGTTTGCTATTGTGGGGCCATAGCAGCGACGCCCACGACCTATTTATAATGCAAAAAAATGCATCCGTATATTGGTAAATATTCCACAGACCGACAGTTGCAAACCCCATTTTCAGGAACTTCAATTATTGACTCTCCCCTCTCTGTATATCCTGGAAATAACTTCATTTGTCAAAAATAATTTACACCTATTTGAATTTAACAAGAGTGCGCGTCGCAAAGATAATCTCATTCTCCCAGAACCAATCTTAGATATTTATAAAAAAGGACCGTACTACCGAGCAATAAATATATATAATAAACTACCTACTGAAATAAAAAACATACAAATAAATCATTTATTTACACAAAAACTCAAGTCCGTTCTATTGCAAAAATCATACTATACCATCGAAGAATTTATGCAGGATGATCTATTATGATAATATTTGTAAACAAAGTTCCTAAACATAGAAAATAATAATATGTAGTAGCAAGTAGCAAGCAAAGTATATTTAAGTGTACTAAATATTATATTTAGTTAATGTAGTCTTAAGGATAATTGCCATACCCTACCAGGGTGCCATGTGATCTGTTTCTATTGTAACATCTATTATATTGTACCATGGTTTGCAATAAACGATACTATAGTATACTATACTATCAGAACCATTGTATGCATTAAGATAATGTATCATTGTATCAAAGATCGCGGATCAAAGTAGTTACAATCGGAATCCGAAGTGGATCTCGGTCGGCAGAGAGACAACCCGCACCTAATTCAGTTTGGCTTTTCAACCTTATAACTTTTCAACATATATATTAGAGCGTATAAGATGGCTCGCGGACACTATACACACACAGGCGCACATAGGCTACTATATAAAATTTTGTATGAGAGCGCGACCCGTCAAGTTACATCCGTCGCGAGCTTCGTAGATATTATGATAAGCATGTGCTATCATTTGTAGTACTTATTATAAATGCTACTGAGTGGTAGGGTACTATTTAAGTCGTAGGTGTATGTGTTCGCATATTTCTCATATTGGGCAGTCTGTATGAGGAAGTCTACTGAAGGACGTCTTCCTAATGTTACGTCGGACCTCATGCAGTGTAAAATTTATAAAATAGGTAATTTTCCAGGTGATGTCTTTCTTAGTTTTTACGAATATCTAGAGACTTGAACAACCTGATACTGATAAACCTATTGGAATTTTGGGTGCTCAATTTTTAGAGTTAGTGTTAGTGTCTTTGTTTGTATTTATTTGTCTTTATGTATGTATGTGTTTATTTTAGATTTTAAAATTTGTCATGTAGGTACTTTTAGTTAATAGATTATTGTACTTATATGCTAAATAAAATGATTTCTTATTTTTGAAAATGTACCAACACATTACATACAAAGAGAAGTTAATTTATAAATATCATATATTTTCACAATAAAAAAAAACTGTTTCTCGTACGAGGTAGATAGGGATCTAGATACATGGCCAAGTTTTCAGACCTAGTAAATGAATACGAAGCAGCATTTTTCCTGCAGTGGGCAAGTGTGGTGGAGCGAACAAGTGTATTGTGATGTAAAACATGGGCGCGGCGCGGCGCAGGGCGCCCCCGTGGGTTTTACGTGCGTATGTATTCACACTCCGACAAAGTGGAATATCGACTAAACACATGCGGTTACAGCTATTTCCTAACTAAGAAAAAACTACAGATATACTAATAAAATTTTGGAAATAATAAACGGTTTTGATAACAACAATACCTGTTATACAAGTATTTATTTAATGCAACATAACAATTTATCATACAAACAATTGTACATGCAATTTAAACTTGATTAACAATGCTTATGAAAAACTTTATAGATTAGTAATTAATACATAGCTGCGTGTTAATGTATTAAAATCTCTTCTCAAAGCATCTTAAAGTAAAAGTCCAAATGATGATGAATTCTAAGATTTACCGACATGTCTAAGTAAGAGCCCGAAAAATCCGAAAATGATAAATTATATCCGTTATGTTTCGACGTTTACTACTATTTAGTTGGTAAATCTTAGGTTTTGTCACTCCGATGCCAGACTGATGGTACACCCTACGATTAAACGGTAAATACTATGATTTACCCCATACCTATTTCCCTAACCCATATATGTATATTTATTGTGTGGTCTAAACCGGTATTGATTTGATGCTACCATACTGCTACCTACGTAGAATTTAAGCATATGGTATGTGAGTTTGTGGGTGTGAATGTGCATGTTACTTATGTATATTGTTTTGCTTAGATATGCATGTGCAACAAAAGAGTTTGTAAAAACATTGTTTACGTTGCTTTCAGGTACTTACCCTCGACACTTTCAGCGGATGCGGTGACAGTCGAGAAACAGAACACGGCCGTGTTAATTACTCGTAGGACCGGCAAGTCTGCATTTCAGTTAAATGATGTTAGCAAAACGAAAGTGGCATACCTACCTACAAATATCAGTCGTACTACTCTTATATATGTATTATGATAATATGATTTATTAAAATCCGTCGCCCTTTGATCTGGAGATTCAAGTTTGATTATATACTGTAAAACAAGGGCCTGCTGCCTGCTCATACAGTAAAAACGACTTACATTTTTTCCTGAAAGCTACTTAGCGAAAAACGTATAAGTACTTACCTACTCAATCAATTATGCTTCCGTATAAAGCATTGGCTATTGAATGTGGGCCACGTTTTACAAAGTCAATTAAGACAAGCCAATTTTGTGCACCTTCACATTTCCAAGCGAAATCATATTATAGACGCCTTCGTAATGGGCCCCGAAACAATTAGGTACCTTAATTAAATTAATATGTACCTATTGAGTATGTCACAGATAAAACAATGGATAAGAGGGTAAAATATTGAGCCCGTAGCTTGGCAATGTCGTACCTACCTGGGTTAGGCTAGTATCAAATTGTGGCCGTGAGGGGAAAACAGTTCCAGGAAACCCTGACGAGAGCCGCTGTCGCAACCGAACTCACGGTGGGACGCATCAACCTCCTAGGGCTTGCCGTGTCCCTCAATAAGACTGACGCCGTGGTCTTCAAAAGAAGAGGCTGGAGACTGAGGCCCAACGATGTGATCCCAGTAGGGGGTGAGGCGGTCCCCCTGAGGGCCCACATCAAATACTTGGGCCTAGTCTTGGATAGCAAGTGGGAGTTCGAGGAACATTTTACCAACCTGGTTCCTCGAGTCGTTGGTGCCGCTTCGGCGCTGAGCCGGGTATTGCCCAATGTAGGAGGCCCCCAAGCTCCATGTCGACGCCTATATGCGAACGTGGTTCGCAGCATGGCACTATACGGGGCACCTATATGGGCCGGGAGGCTTAACAGCAAAACGAGGGCCCTCCTCCGAAGGCCGCAGAGAGTGATTGCGCAACGCATCATAAGAGGGTACAAAACCATAGGGCATGCAGCCGCTTGCGCCCTCGCCGGCACCATACCGTGGGACCTTGACGCCCAATTCCTGGCTGAGAGGTACCATCGGCGGACGGAGTTACGCATCGCCGATGAGCGTCTGGCTCCCAGAGAGTTGGAGGCTCGGCTTGATGCGGAAAAGAAGAGAGCAAGAGATCGTTGGAAAAGCCAGCTGGAGGACGAGCCCTATGGTACGTATACCATAGGGGCGCTCCTCACATCTTTTGACAGCTGGCTAGACCGAAAAAGAGGTTTACGTACAGACAAGTGCAGGTAATGACTGGACACGGCTGCTTCGGTCATTACCTGTACACAATAAGGAAGGAACCTTCGCCGGTTTGTCACCATTGCGGGTACGAAGACGACACCGCCTATCACACGATGGTGGAATGCCCAACCTGGGCCCCTGAGAGATGGGAACTGGAAATGGCCCTGAACGTGGATGATCTCTCGCTGCACAATATAGTAGCAAAAATTCTAGTCAGCGAGAGATCTTGGGCGGCGTTCCATAACTTCTGTGAGAAAGTTATGAGAAGGAAAGAGGAAGCGGAGCGGGCGCGCGAGGCCAGAGCCGATACGCATCCGCTACGACAAAGACGGAGGGGAATCAGGCGGCGGCAATTCGTCAATGCCTTGATTCCCCAGTAGAGCTGCGGGCTGGGGACCCGCAAATGAGGCTCTACACGCTCGAGGAGGGGGTGTAGCGTTACACAATCCCTCCTCCTTTATTCTGAGGGTGCCTCCGGTGAACAGCCGGGGAGGCCGGGGGAGCATCGTGGTAGAATATTAGTGACCTCACGATGCTCCCCTATAACGGCAGAGAGGGTAACGCCGCAGGGGTTTTAGTGGGTATTCTCCTCCCCTGCCTCTGATTAGCAGAGGGAGTTACGGGAGGAGCGAGTTCCACATACCACCCCATGATGGGCCTCTCCAGCCCGGGATGGATGCATAAATGCATTTCCCCTGCGACAAAAAAAAAAAAGGCTAGTATCAAATTGAGAGTTATTAAATTACTTATTGTTCTATTTGCTGACATGCTTTTGTTTTGTTTATTAAAAGTCTGTGAAATATTTTTAAATGTCTAAAGATGTAGACGGCAAACTCAAAGTGATAGAGAGACATCCCAAAATGAAAAATCTTGCAGACTAACGTGAAACTTTTAATAGCTCTTTGCCAGTTTAACCCCTTTTATACTTTTGTTCTCAGTTTACGGCTTGAATAAAAATGTTTTAGTCGACACTAGCATGGTGTTGTCAAAATACTCAAGCGTCGCATTTACGATTATGGGTTTTAAGAAATATTTGTTTATATTGTTTTACATTTTTTATCTTTTATCACCAAATCGAAAAACACTAAAGTAGAAGTCACTTGTATTTACTTTTCCGTGACAAAAATGAAAAAGCTTTGTAAACCGTGTCACATATTTTTGCGGCTTTCGAAGAGTAACATTATTATTGCACATGACTGCACTATGCTATGCCCGGAAAAAGGTTAATAAAGATCATTGCCTTGGTTATTGGCATTAGATCGAGAAGTTCTTAACCCTTTTATTTATTATTAAATAACGAATCTTTTAATGTTACTGTTACTTTTTCCAGAACTCTGACCTTCACTTCACCCTTTTATAAACTTCGTCGTAACATAATTTTCAGTAACTTTCCAGGAATTCAATTTGATACATGAACGGTGTTAAACTTTTTTTTAATAAAAATAACAACAAACTTAATTTAAGGTAAAATGATTTTCGCGTCAATTTTGAAAGTAACGGGCCTGGCTCGTTATCGCTTTGAGCAATATACAGAATTCTACACTGAAAACCCATAATTTCCGGTAAACGGAACTCAACATCCCAACTTTGCGAGATCCTGTTTCATGAAAAACCTTTTTTACCCCTCATAATGACTGAGTTCCCGAAAAGATTTTCTATGGGCGCTTTTACTCCCGAAAAATTGTTTTACATGTACAAATAATAAAAAGAAATACGATGAAGGAAAAACAAATGCGTCAGACGTATAAAATTCCCCGAAAGCCGACCATTTCTTGTCAAATATTTTGAGGAAAAGGAAAATCGGAAGGTACTCAGTACACAATATTTACAGTAACAATGTTCGACTTAAAGCAGATTAAAGGTTTGAAAATGTGTTGCCCATTTGCTATATTTCTATAAACAAATATGAGCGCTGCCAGCCTATTATGGATAGCTTTATCCATCTTTATCCACGTGATAAAATAACTGTCACTGTTTAACACCGTGGGAAAGAAAGTGACGGACACCGTTTTATCACGCTGTCACGTAGACAAGAACGACCATCATATCCGTACTGGTTGTGGCTCCTTAACTACGTAGGCTCAGAGGGCCTACCGCGAACCACGTTCGAAATGCTGCATCCCTGTCACACTTACGTACGAATTTACACGTGCGACAGAGAGGCAACACGTCGAACGTGGTTCGCGGTAGGCCCTCAGAGCGCCTACCGCGAACCACGTTCGACGTGTTGCCTCTCTGTCGCACTTGTGAATTCGTACGTAAGTGTGACAGGGAGGTAACACGTCGAACGTGGTTCGCGGTAGGCCCTGGGATAACGGAGTTTTTAAGATCTTAGCGCTTTTTAGATCACAATGTAAGTTGTGACTGAATAAATGCAATGAAATGAAATACTTACTGTTACCTAAAATTGTATTAGCAATATTTGCCTTTGTCGAAGTATTTCAGCGATTTGAATCCAGAGTTTTTGACTTTCGCTCGATAAAAAAATAATCACCAACATAGGTGACACATATTTTTTAAACAAAAACTAAAATTTTGAAATTTATTTCTAATAAAAATGAGCAATATTATGTTTGAGGGAATTCAGCGATTCCTTTTTTTTATTTTAATAATAAAAAATAAAACACAATAAAATAAAATTCAAAAACTCATTATCCGCGATCCCGCGAGCATGCACAGCATACCTACAGAGGTGTAGGTGCCCTAAAAAGTAGTCTATGGACAAGGCCGCTGACAGATGAGAGTGGCTAAAAGAGGGTTCCTTGTTTCTTTCGGAACCCTGTAAACTAAATTCGTGTTCACATAATGATCAATTTATAAACATAGCTCAGAAGTAATGTGGTATTACCCTACCACCCCGTAAAGAGTCGCTGTCTACACAGTTCTGCGATAGAAACAGAACTGTAATAAAAAAGCGGCCAAGTGCGAGTCGGAAGCCCATGAAGGGTTCCGTATTTAGGGGATTTATGACGTATTAAAAAAAACTACTTACTAGATCTCGTTCAAACCAATTTTCGGTGGAAGTTTGCATGGTAATGTACATCATATATTTTTTTTAGTTATATCATTCTCTTATTTTAGAAGTTACAGGGGGGGGGGGACACACATTTTACCACTTTGGAGGTGTCTCTCGCGCAAACTATTCAGTTTAGAAAAAAAAAATATTAGAAACCTCAATATCATTTTTGAAGACCTATCCATAGATATCCCACACGTATGGGTTTGATGAAAAAAAAAATTTAGTTTCAGTTCTAAGTATGGGGAACCCCCAAAATTTATTGTGTTTTTTCTATTTTTGTGTGAAAATGTTAATGCGGTTCACAGAATACATCTACTTACCAAGTTTCAACAGTATAGTTCTTATAGTTTCGGAAAAAAGTGGCTGTGACATACGGACGGACAGACAGACGGACAGACAGACAGACAAGACGAATCTATAAGGGTTCCGTTTTTTGCCATTTGGCTACGGAACCCTAAAAAGTAGTGGAGTATAACAAATCTGTTTATAAAGTAGCAAAAGTTGGGGGATGTTGGCGGCGCGACATGGAGCCATGAGACGGCACGTGTTCACGTGGATATACTTTTTAGGTTAGTACCAGATACTATTTAAGTAGTTTTCTATTGACGGTTTATTAACGTAGGTATTTATTAAGTAGGTATGATGCTCACAACTCGTAAATATTAATTGTCAATATAAACAAACACGCAAGCGGTGGTGGCCGAGTGGATATGACGTCCGACTTTCTATCCGGAGGTCGCGGGTTCAAATCCTGGCTCGTACCAATGAGTTTTTCGGAACTTACATACGAAATATCATTTGATATTTACCACTAGCTTTTCGGTGAAGGAAAACATCGTGAGGAAACCTGCATACATCTGCGAATAAATTCAAAGTTGTATGTGAAGTCCCCAATCCGCATTGGCCTAGCGTGGGGACTATAGCCCAAGCCCTTTCGCGCATGAGAGGAGGCCTGTGCCCAGCAGTGGGACGTATATAAGCTGAAATTATTTTTATTTATAAACAAAATATCTATAACCTCACCAATTTTTGAAACAAATAATTTGTTTCAAACTAAAGGGGTGATATAATTATTATGGTATTGAAACCATTGAAATCTCGTGAAAATACGATTTTGTATGTTAAGAGCTTAGTACTTCTCGAACTAATAAGTAGGTACCTAGAATCGAGTCAAATACAGGTTATAGATATTTTGTATTAAAAAATATATAAACAAATGTAAACACAAAACGTGCTTAATACTTAAGTCGATATAGTGCTTTCAACATACATAAGTAGTCAATAAAGGTTGATGTCAATTTGCATACTGTCAGAATTGAAAATGGTTAAAATCTTGTCGAATAAAGGCTTGGTCAAACACAGAGCGCGACGCAGCGCCGCGTCCGCGCCGCGCGACCGCGGCACATGCTAACAGGTTACCGACGTCAAATCAGTCACATCAGTCGGATCGGACGTTAGGCAGCGAGCGGTGGCGCGCGGCCGCGCCGCGTTCGCGCGCGCGATGAGGGCGTGTTGAGAGCGCGGTCCGCGCGCGCTCTGTTTGAACAGTCATCGCGTCGGCATCACGCGGCGCGGACGCGGCGCTGCGTCGCGCTCTGTGTTTGGCCAAGCCTTAAGCAAACTAGTAGAAGAAGATTAAGTATTGTCTTAAGCTATGCTCTAAGAATGATAGTTGTTATCCTAAGTAGTTATCATTATCAGGTGTCAAGGTATGGCATCGACAAATGCCAGAAAAAAACTCTAAATATAAATTTTGCATTTTATTCTGTACATGAGATTTTTTTCCAAACGGTTAAATTAATAAGTACATTCTAAAGCCAAACAAGATGTTTGCCAGTGGCTCAAAAACAAGAAACGCCACCAATTTTAACCTTATATTACAAACTACAAACATCACATTTATGATTCCACTGATTACTACTTACCTAACTATTCCCAGATTTTTTATCTTAGTTACTAGTATATTAACATTTACTAGTATATTAACTGGTACCAATATGTGTCATGAATAAATCTTCTATCTAATATGTTTTAACTCGATTAGGGAGGCCTGCGTGACTGACAGCAATACACTTGCAATCTCGGGATTACGTTGTCATAAATACGTGTCGCTCATATAGTATGGCTACCACGAGAACCCGTACCATGAGTCACTGACAGTGTCAAAACTGACATTTACGCCGTACAGTTTGACACTGACATAAACGCCACCGAGAACGTAATTTACTTCGTATGCATCTCGCTCGTACTCGCATATTAGTGCAAACGAGATGTATAGAAAGTAAATTACGTTCTCGATAGCGTAAATGTCAGTTTTGACACTGTCAGTGACTCATGGTACGGGCTCAGGTATTTAAATACAAAATACATGGATATTAAATACATGGAGGTATTTAAATACAAAATCGTAAATGATTTTTTTAGGCCCATCCCCTAAACCCTTAATTTCACCATTTTCGTCTGGGTATCTTCCTCCTTCCGCGACTTATCTAGTACCTAGTTTATACATTGATCAGTAATTAGTGCGAGTGCAATAAAGTAATTTATAAGTAAAACTACATGAATTCCCTATTATACTAAAAAAAATTGTAAATTTCCGATGTCTTGATATCACAAAGGTCGAAGTCCTAATAGCACATCCCCTGTAACCTACGTTAGATATGTTATAGGGCTAAATCGTAGGGCTTATGTTGGTAGTTGTTACATTAGGTAACTATGAAAAATAAATTTCCAGTTCTGACCTCTCTAATCTTTTCCGTAAATAAAATATTGGGATGCACGTAATCCTGTAGCGTTCTCTGTGGAATTAGGGCTTATGCGTGGAAGTGGGGCGTTATTCGAGTGAATGAGTAAAAATCCCTCGACTAATAATATCCTGCAAAAAAGAACGTAAGTAACGATAGATAATCTCAGCAAAACCCTACTGAGGCGTTTTTCCGCGTTGTTTTTGAAAGCTGGTAACATCACAAACATTGGGACATGATTTTAAACTTCAAGTGATAATAGTAAGTAAGTAAGTAAGTTATATTTAATAGGTATAACAGGTAGTTTTAGTTTAGTCTTAACTAGCGACCCGCCCCGTCTTCGCACGGGTTAACAAATTATACATAAACCTTCCTCTTGAATCACTCTATCTATTTAAAAAAAACCGCATCGTTGCGTAGTTTTAGAGATCTAAGCATACCTACGGACAGACAGACAGCCGGAAGCGACTTTGTTTTATACTATGTAGTGATGATTAGTTATTTTTATTGAATTTTTATTTATGCTTTATTTACTGTATTTTACCGTTTTATGTTATCCTAATAAATACTTTATAGCAATAAAACATGACATTTGCGGTCTAAACTTCTCACAAACGCTTTTACTTAATAATAGTGGCTATGTTTTGAGCTGTCGGCTATATCACTAAACCACCGAATCGTATTTGAGTCCTGCGGCGGTAGCATTGTCGCATTTTTATCGCTTGTCACCATGCCTGTCACGTTCTAACAAGTATGTAAGTGCGAAAGTGACGGGCATAGTGACAAGCGATAAAAATGGAACCATGCTGCGCTCGCAGGACGGAAGTATACTTGCGCGGCTTATTAATAGAGACGGATATCCAAATTAGGACACATTGTGGCAGTAATTTGATGGCTAGCTCCCGATTCCCCTGTAATTGGGTTATCTCGCTAATAAGATAAATAATGCTTGTTAGTGTCCGGTCGTGGTTTAACTTAATGAAACGTGATTAAATCAGTTAATCGAGGGGTTGTAGGTACTCATTTACCGGGACGCTCTCCGTAAATATACTCCGATCTGAAGGCGAATTTAGAGAGTATTGAAAGTAGATCGTAATACAATGGTATATGACTACTTACTAAGTATACTTATTTTACTGGAGGTCCTTTCTATGTACTTATTTAAGTAAATGCATCTTTAAATACTAATATTTAAATAGCCTTATTGAACATTTACTGTACTGTATAACTTCGTCATTTGTCCCGTAGTAATTATTCATATTTATTTTTGGACATTTATTTCACTTAGGTTTATAGATATTTCTATTCAACTTATTTAACTTTCATCCACAAACTCTCGTAGTTTTCTGTAAATGGGACTTAATTATTAGTAACTTGTCAATAACTACGTAATTTATATGACGTTTACGTCCGTTTATTTACAACAATATTCTGAAGGTTTCCAAATGAATAATACCTACCTACGTACCGACCACCATGATTTATACTGATATTTATGCTGGACTACTGGTATAGAAAATACTAGTTATACTTAGATTAGTGGTATTGTGTGCAGACAACATGATAGGTACCTACCTACACGGTGACTTAGCTAAATCAGTTAACTAATACACGAAAAGTTAAAGTTAATATTTACTTAACATAAATGTTTTGTATTGTAGGCAAAACCTGTAGAAATATAAAGTAACTTATATTAAAATAGTCTGATAAAATTAAAACAGTATAATAAAAATAAACTCGTACAACTACTAGAATAAAATAAAGCCTGGAATTCAAAAATAATAATATCTAGTACAAAGTAATCATAATAATATTTTATCCTATAAGCGATATAATTTGTTAAGCCTTAGTACTAACAATAATATGGATTTTTTTATTCGAAATAAAAATATTGAATTGAATAACCAACCAATCAATTTACGACAAACGGATTTAGTTTCCAATTTCGCGAGCAGAGTGAAAGCGTAAGCTGTCCCTACGAACAGAGACGGCTTAAGGGAGCATCGCATAAACTTGAAAATGAATTTTCTAATTTCATGGAGTCCGCCTCGTCGAGTGTAACTTTCGTCGGCAGTTTTTATCGGTGTCTGATCTATAACTATAGTAACTTTTTTTGCCGGTGTATGTAGATAGCTTGGCTGCCAAGCTATCTACATACACCGGCCTTGCCATGTATATGACGGCGCAACGCCAGCGTACCTTTGTAAACAGGTGCGCCGGGTCGAACATCACGCCACCTGCACCACCTGCGCCTCCATCGCGTCATCCCCACTACCCTAATATACATTAGCTAAAGGGGCTAACTTAGTCCGGGCTAGCAAATTCCGGGCCAGTTTGAACAAACTGAAGGGATGCTGCAGGATCAATGTTGATCGGACCAGTGGTAGCAACCCTGAAGAGTCAGTCGACTGGGCCAGGCTTGCACTGGAGGGCCGAGAAGGCTGGACCAGTTACATATCTCTGCGTGAAAGTCTTCTTAGATCGATCGTTATTACATAAATAAAAAAAAAACACATATTAATAAAGTTACTGTGTCAGGATGGGCGAACGTTAACTTAAGTTATTCTTTCCCAGATGAGTAAAGGTGAACGTACGAAGACGTACGCCTGTCAGCATGGCCGTGACGGCGCAACGCCAGCGTACCTTTGTAAACAGGTGCGCCGGGTCGAACATCACGCCACCTGCACCACCTGCGCCTCCATCGCGTCATCCCCACTACCCTCCAGTAGACTTGTTTGCACAAGGTTATAAAATTTGGTACGCAGGTAAAAAAGGGTCAGTATGGCGGTGGCTTCGGCCCGACGCACTTGTACTTAGCTTGTTTGTGTTTTGTGAAATGAAATTAAGTGTAAGTGAAAGTGATCAATAAAATCGATTAATTTGTCAAAGTAATTCCTGGTTTTCTTATCGCAATGGCAACCCCTACTAAGACTCAGCCTACATATACATCAAGTTTTTTCTATGGAAATAGTTTTAGTTAATAATTTTGATGACTGAGCTGTGCTTTGTTCAAAATGTTATGTTTAATTAAAACAACAGGGAAACCATGAAAAACGGCATAATTTTATTTTAAGCAATTTTTATTTAATACACGTCCAACCCTAAACGCATTAATTCAAACTAATCAGAACATGAGCGTTGTTATTCTCATTACGTCATTTGAGGCTAGGTTTGCCTCTGGGACTGGCCAAATGAGGCACTCTCGTCTCGTGTATGCGTAAGTAGTGTCCCCGTTGCGGGCACTAGTGGGCGAAACTACCACAAAAAAATATAAATCCTTTGTAAGGGCGTAATAAATTGGTGTAACGAGCGGCGGAAATCTTGTTAGGGTCGAGGCGGGCCATAAACTGAGCGGAGCGCGACGCTACACGAGCCACTCGTCCGTCCTGTGTCCTGTGGGACCGCCTCCTCGCGGACGCCGTAAATGTTAAAGGTTGGGACACGTGCGTACCAAGACGACACTTATGTTACATATAAATCCTTATATGTATCTACGTACTACGTACCTACCGTTTTCGTACCAAATATATACGAGTGCTGAAGATATGAACGGAGACAAACGACACAGACAACATTGAGTTATGTTTCTGTGAAACTAATGATTTATTGTATGGGTACAAAAAACAAAATTGTATCAACATCTGCTTCGCAAAGTTTTAGACACGAGTTTCAAAAGTACGGGTGTTTTATCATAACTTTCCAAAGTTTTTTTGGGAAAATTTCCTATTGTCTCTTTATCGAATGAAAAAGGGCTCTCGAGTTTTTTGTCCTTAACGCTTATTCTATATATTATCATAAGTTGAAAAAAAGCGGCCAAGTGCGAGTCGGACTCGCCCATGAAGGGTTCCGTATTTAGGCGATTTATGACGTATAAAAAAAACTACTTACTAGATCTCGTTCAAACCAATTTTCGGTGGAAGTTTACATGTACATCATATATTTTTTTTAGTTTTATCATTCTCTTATTTTAGAAGTTACAGGGGGGGGGGACACACATTTTACCACTTTGGAAGTGTCTCTCGCGCAAACTATTCAGTTTAGAAAAAAATCATATTAGAAACCTTAATATCATTTTTGAAGACCTATCCATAGATACCCCACACGTATGGGTTTGATGAAAAAAAAAATTTTGAGTTTCAGTTCGAAGTATGGGGAACCCCAAAAATTTATTGTTTTTTTTCTATTTTTGTGTGAAAATCTTAATGCGGTTCACAGAATACATCTACTTACCAAGTTACAACAGTATAGTTCTTATAGTTTCAGAGAAAAGTGGCTGTGACATACGGACGGACAGACAGACGGACAGACAGACAGACAGACATGACGAATCTATAAGGGTTCCGTTTTTTGCCATTTGGCTACGGAACCCTAAAAAGGCTGGAATGAAGGAAGCTTAACATACCAGGCTAAAAAACGTTTCGATGACAGTGTGGCAACCGTTATGGTATGGCCAATGTGAGGGTTACTAACTTTCACCTGTCAAAGCGCTTCCCTATGTGTTCCTGAAAACCCGCAATTTGTAAAAGTGACCATGCTACTGGCAATCTGTAAAAGTTAGAAGTGCTTTACCTTTTTAAATTATTATTTTTAAGTTACAAGAAGTAAAAAAGGAGCGTCAAATAAGAAAGGAAAATATATTCCATAAATAAAAAACAACTTCGTGATACCATGAAAGTGTCAAGATATAATCTCAAATGCTGCCCATTTATCAAAAGTAATATAGGTAGTGGACAGTTTCTGAAGCATACACATATATTATATTGATCACAAAACTTCGATGTTGTTTTGTCCGGTCTTTATTGTTTAAGTTCCAGTGTGATAAATGAAAACAAAAGCGGCTCAAGATTGAAATATTAATGAAAACGCCCAAGTCTAAGACATACAAAGAAGCCAATTATTCTTTGAAACCACTATCAGTCCATTACAGAGATTTCGCTCACTCTCGCTCCCTACGCAGCACGTCTACGTGTTACACTCGTAACTTCCAAAATCATTATACCCTCACGCCTTCATTTGGACCAAAATACCCTATTCTATGGTGTTGTTTTGTTACAAAGTAGCTGCAACAAATAAACAGTAGGTACCTAACGGTGACCGTGCATCTCGTGCTTGCACACATCGCATTAACTGGAGCTATTAAAGACTACAGTCTTATAAGTATATGTTTGTACTTAACATTTCTGCCAAGAATTTGGCAGTCAATTCTGCTCCTATTGAGCAGCCCAGTATGAACATGGAATTGGTTCCAGTCATAACCAATGATTTAAACTAGCTGTTAAGACAAAAGATTATGTCTCTGGCAATTTAGTTTTAAATAAATATAATGAAAACTACTGCAAACATGGAAAGTATATCCACCTGGTGCATCAAAATATTCAATGTATTAGAGGTAAAGATTTACAGATTGAACTTTTTTTGAATGATTTTAATATTGATATTTTATGTATTACTGAACATTGGTTAAATAATAATGAATTAATGCCTCAATTTAATAATCACCAGGCGGGAAGTTCGTTCACCAGACTTAGTTCCATACATGGTGGGTCATTAATTATATTAAATAGTCAGTTAAAATTTAAGGAACGTAAGGACATTGTATCCATGTCTGTTGAACGGACTATAGAACTAAGTGCAGTAGAATTGGAGCAATTTATTGTTGTCTGTGTGTATAGGCCGCCATTAAGTAATTTTGAACTATTTGAAAGCATAATGGAATCTGCCCTACTTAAAATATCATCTTCTAGTAAGAAATTGCTTATATGCGGCGACTTTAATGTAAATAGGTATTTTGGAAAATTCAACAATGTCTTGTAGATTATTGAATCTTTTCAAATCTTGTAATCTCAACCACATGTTTATGGAGCCCACTAGAGTGACTGCCTCTAGTGCAACCTGTATTGATAATATTTTCACTGATATTTTTCCTATTACTAAAAAAGTTATCAGCAATTTAGAATCAGACCACTTAGGTCAATTAATGGTATTTGAGGCATTAAGGAAAAATACTATGAGAAAACAAATAACTTTTGTACCAGTAACCTCGGACCGCGTGGAAAGAATGAAGCAAAGTTTAGTTCAGGCGCTACCCTTTTTGTCTTCCGATATGAGTCCTAATAGTATGTATAATTCATTCTTTCACACTTTTATGGAACATTATAATGCGATATTCACCTCAAAATCGGTCGTAGTTAATGGTGCATCAGTTTTTAGTGAGTGGGCTACTGCGGACTTACATCAACGAAGACGTGAACTGTATGCCTTGTATGAGGAACGGCGGTTTAATCAGAGTGATGAATTTAAAGAACATGTCAAGGAATATTCGAAGAAGTTTAAAGTAGATTGTCATATAGCTAAGCGAAATTATCTAAGTCAGAAAATAAAAAGTAGTTCCGACATTATTAAAGCAACCTGGAAAGTAATAAATGTGGAGACTGGTCGCTCGAAACACACAATTAAAGAACTTAAACTAAATATTGATAACAAAATTATAGATTCCAATTTAGAAGTAGCTACAGAATTTGAAAAATTTTTCACCGAGGTACCAGTATCCACAACTAAGGATTTAAATTCATCACCCTCATCTGCTGTTACATTATTAAAACATAACGCTCCAGAGTGTTGTGGAGACCTTCATTTTGAACATGTTTCTACCTCAGATGTAATAAAGGCGTTTAAATCAATTAATGTCAAAAAAACTAATGACCTCTGGGGAGTCTCTGTCCATGCTGTCAAATCCTTAGTAGAAATTGTAGCGCCTGACTTGGTAGTTATATTTAACAACAGTGTTGATTGCGGCGAGTTTCCTGATTTAATGAAACATAGTAAAGTAACTCCTTTATTTAAATCTGGTAGCAGCTCTGACCCCACTAACTTTAGACCGATATCTGTGCTACCAACATTTAGCAAGATTTTTGAAAAATTAGTTCTTTCTCAATTAGTACGACATTTTAACGTTAATAATTTAATGCATAATAAGCAGTTTGGTTTTACGCGGGGTCGCTCAACAACCGATGCTGGTGTTGAGCTAATTAAGCATATTTTCGATGCCTGGGAGGAGTCACGAGATGCTTTAGGTATCTTCTGTGATTTGTCTAAGGCCTTCGACTGCGTTTGTCATGAAACATTAATCAGGAAACTTCATTATTATGGAGTTAGAGGATCGGCACTGAATTTACTTAAGTCCTACTTAAATGGTAGAATACAAAGGGTCGATGTGAGTGGACAGCGATCACCGGGGTCATTGGTCTCTATGGGTGTACCGCAGGGGTCAATATTGGGGCCTTTCCTGTTCCTTATCTACATAAATGACTTGCCATTCCTTGTAAAGACCCACCATGATATAGTGTTGTTTGCAGACGACACCTCACTTATTTTCAAAGTCAAACGACAGCAACAAGCTTACAATGATGTAAACGATGCTATTTCAAAAGTAGTAAATTGGTTCAATGTTAATAATTTATTGTTAAATGAGAAAAAGACTAAATGTATTAAGTTTGTCACTAGTAGTAACGTTAGGCATGTGCAAACAAGTGTCATTGTGAAGGATGAGGAATTGGAATTAGTTGATAGTACAGTTTTTCTTGGTATAACTTTAGATTCTAAACTCCAGTGGGGTCCCCATATTGCTACTCTTTCGAATAGACTGAGTTCTGCAGCTTTTGCAGTGAGCAAAATCCGTCAGTTAACTGATGTGAAAACAGCTCGATTAGTATATTTTAGTTACTTCCATAGCATTATGGCATATGGTATTTTACTATGGGGTGGTGCTTCAGAGATAAATACCATTTTTGTTCTGCAGAAGAGGGCTATTCGAGCAATATACAAAATGAACCATAGAGACTCACTTAGAGATAAATTTAAGGAAATTGACATAATGACAGTGCACTGTCAATACATTTATGAGAATATTCTGTATGTACATAAAAATATTGTAAATTTTAGAAAAAATTGTGAAATTCATAATATTAATACTAGAAATAAACATAAGCTCGCAGTGCCCTTCACTCGGCTCCATAAAATTAAAAAATCATTCATGGGTAATTGTGTGAGATTTTATAATAAACTTCCAAACCATATTACTGAATTATCTATTAATAAATTTAAGAATTATGTAAAGCGTAAACTTATATCTAAAGCGTATTATACCACACAAGACTACATGAATGATAAAACAACGTGGGATTAATTGTTATTCGAAATGATTATTTATATATTAGGTATATTTGATTAATGATGAGGAAATTGATATTCCGAATATTCCGATGTTTGTACATCTTTTGTGTTTTTTATTTATTTATTTGACATTTAGATTTTATTCTAGAAACATTCTAGACTAGTATTTTTTATACAATTTTTTTTTCATGTTTGACGATCCTTTTGTGAAATTCTTAAATTTGTGTTAAATTTGATTTGTATAATAATCCAATATTATTATGGAATAATAACATCAATAAATTGCTCTGATAATTAGCTTAAGATAATTTACAAGTATGTTACGATTCATAAGTGCTTGTTGCTAGGCCTACATCAATAAAGATATTTTTGACTTTGACTTTGACTTTGAGTATACTTGCGCGAGCAGCATGCTAATGTTTGATGCACCAGATACTTGCGTAAACCTAACATTTAGATAAATTATAGGTACACGCGAGTAACTGGC
The DNA here is from genome assembly GCF_948474715.1 of Cydia amplana. NCBI lineage: Eukaryota > Metazoa > Arthropoda > Insecta > Lepidoptera > Tortricidae > Cydia > Cydia amplana. The sequence goes on along the minus strand of NC_086071.1, from coordinate 12,025,828 downwards.
GTGACTACATCAGGGGCCCGTTTCTCAAAAGCTTGTAACTCTTAATACAAGTGGAAGTCCCTTTCTAACAATAGCTGTCTAAAAGTGACATCCGCTTGTATTACAACTTACAAGCTTTTGAGAAACGGGCCCCAGGTGTATTAGCGCACAAGTTACTTGTTTACTTGAGTTAGGTGACTAGGGTCCCTGACGCCGAACTTAATTTGTATTAATTTGTACAAATTTTGTATTTCTTCTTGCTCTTGCTTGCACACTTAAATCGATCGATGTAGGACCGCGATACCGAAATGACCGATACTATAGGTATATGCACGTATGTGTACAATTATAGCCCTTGTAAGATCGTCACAAAATACTACTGAAATGCAATACTGTGCAATATTTTGCTATCCCTGGTACCCAAACATCTATAAAAAAGAAAAAGTTCCAAAGGTTTTATTGAGCGTTTGAGTAAATATTGCGAGGAATCAAACGGGCAACGGCAAAAAAGCGCTTTAGGCTAGACCGATGTAGTTTATACCCGTTAGAACTCTGTATTTGCCAGGGTTTGTATACGACATAAGGCTTGTTCACAGAAAATAGTAGCCAATGATGCTAGAGATGGGCACGGTGATATTAAAGACACAAATGTTGAGTTTTAACATTATCTGTAGGTACATATAGGAACTTCAAACTCGGTATAATAAACAAATAATAATTATTATAAAAAAATGTAACAATAGCAAACTGATCCTTTATAAGTTTATAGTTTCATCACATCCGTCTGTCAACGTGTGGTACATTATTCGATAGGTCTTTAATACTGCGAGGTTTCTATGAAACTGGACAAAGGCATTACTTTAGTTATTTGTTTTACCAGCGGCGCAATAGTTATTTGTACAACAAGAGATCAAAGTTTGATATTTCTTCGAGTGCTTATTTTGAGTCCCGTGCAAGCGAAAGATTCTATAATAGATTCACGAGCGTAGCGAGTGAATCTAATTTAGAATCTTGAGCGTAGTAAGGGACTCAAAAGCGCACGAGATGTAAATAACTTTGATCTCGTGTAGTTCACAAAACTTTTCACCTCAGCAGTGAGAACATATTAGAGAACCCGAAAATGTATTCTTTCTTCATCCTTACCTCTATTCACTCATGTTTTCTTAAGATATACCAACAATTAAATTTTCACCTCGGCATCTCGAACAAGGGTACTTTGCTACTTAAAAACAGTGAGCAAAATCGCATTTTGCTCATTTTGTCTCACTCAGTGAGCAAAATGCGATTTTGCTCACTGTTTTTAAGTAGCAAAGTACCCATGTTCGAGCTGCTGAGGTGAAAAGTTTTTATTTAAGCTGGTGTTGTGAAGAAAAATGCTGCCAACATTATAAATCTCACTTAAATTTAACCTATAACTGTTGGCAATACTAGTGTTTCTATTGAATATTCTCTTAATATAATAATTATAATAGATCTTTTAGATTTCAATAAAAGTAAAGAACGTTTGTTGCCTACATAATTGGACTGGGCGTTGTGGTTGGATCCTTCTGTCAAAAACCCCGTCCCCGTAACCCAAAGCCTTTATAAACAACAAAGTAGTCCGTACTTGATCATGCTCAAGTGACAGCAAACCAATATAAACTTTTCCCATACATTGTTCAGATTCACCGTGTTTCGACTTTTTAAAATATATAAATTTCGGGGCGTTTGCTCCAAGTACGAGGTTATCAGTTGAAATTTAAGAGTCCCTGGGGTTCATTACAGTGATGTTGTTGCGGGGTTGTTTACTTGTAACCTTTATACCATGTTTACCTGTGTTTCAGAACATGCCTGCAGACAGTATTAAATGTAGATATATATTGTGGAACCCTCTGGCTACCATAGGAATATCAATCGTTAAGAAGTTCTAGGGGACCATAGGACATTTAAGGGAAGTAATAGGTACCTATTATATTTTGACATGCATGCTCTAAAAATTTGTATGCCATAAGGCGCCACATAGTGAAACTGACTGAACTGTAACATCCTATTACCTATGTTGGACAAATAAATAATTTTGTATTTTAATTCAAGAAGTTTTTTTTAATACACAAATATACCTATTGTATAAACCAACTCTGCTTACTGTAAAATATAAGATCAGGAGGCTTATTCTGATTGTAATAACGGGTTAAGAATTTGAACTGGAACTGTTAAAGATTGAAAGTGTCATCGGTCACTTTTGATAGGTAGGTACTGTCAAATGATATACGTAACAAATCCAGATCAAATACATAACCTGCTATTACAATTGGATTATGTCCCCAGATCTACCTATACACGCGTAATTAATCGAGTTACATAACAGCTATATTACAGGTTTAACCCGCCCGTAATTAAGCCTTCCCTAATAAAGGAAGCGCTTTGCGGGGCGGCGTCAGGAATGTCAGGATGTTCCGTGGGTAGGTACCTAAATTAGAAACTACCTTGAAATATACTAGTTATAAAGTTTCCAGTTATATTATACGTATATCTATAAGTAGTCATACGAAGCGAAGTACCTCTAGGGTGACCAAGTTGAATGTAATGACGTTTCTTTTGATTTGTTACACCTACTTTGAAATAGTATTTAATGCAACCGTTGTTTAAGAGAGGTGAAAAAAGGCGAGTGGCGTGAGTTAATAAAGACGCCATGAGTATTTTTTGACTCAGTTAAACAACGTTGCATACAATACTTTTTCTACGACCAAGCACTTACTTTGATATAAAATTGAAAATTTAACAAATCTTTTTACTTCAAGAAGTAGCAAAAATGGAGGGTACGGGCGGGAAAGGAATGAATGAATGAATGAATGAAATAAAAATAAAAATGTCTTTGGTTCACTTATTTGTCAGAGATGACATTTAAAATAAGGTTGGCAACACTGTATTTCATTCAATATTTTTTATAGCTGGTCAACCAAATCTTGTCAACTTAATAAAAGGCGCGAAATTCAAATTTTCTATGGGACGATATCCCTTCGCGCCTACGGCCAAACCTTATTGTCCTTTTAGTTTCCTTTAAGGTGACGGCATTGTTTTGCCCATATTTCGAGGAGTGCAATAATTTTACGGTTGCGGACAGTAAACGGTCTCTCGTTCACACACAACACTAAAATAGTGTCGAAAGATAATTTAACTAACACCGAAAAATAAACAAACATCAAAAACGTATTCCATCGTGCAAATTGCAGCATCTCTGCTTCTTTAGAGTCTTACTGACCCTAAAACGAATAGAGAAATAAACAATTGTGTAGCGAGTTATCACGCTGTGCACGTTTTATTGTGTTTTTATTCCTCCCCTCACCGTGCGGGGAAAATGTGCTGGATTTCCTTTACGACGAATGTGGTTGCTGTTATAAATATGGGACACACATATTTTGAACACAACTTGATTTACAACCTGGGGATTTGGAAAATCGTTATCCACCAACCATAAGTGATCTTTCTACATTTCAACAACCGTTATAAAAACTTGGCATAGCCTGTCTCCTAACCTAACCTTTAATCTCTCATTTCATACAGAAGTTTATCTACCCTATATATTGCAACGGCTTTAGAACAAAACAAGGAGTTATTAAAGGAGAAGAGGAAGACTAAACAACTGTTCTATGAGCGAAAATGTATTTGGCATTGGCAAGTTAATTAATACAGACTACCTACATGGATAAACTGAATGTTTTGTAAGACTTAAGTAAAATATAGGTGTCTCTTACTCTGTCTATTAAGAGTATTTTTATTCAACTATCACGCTTGGAACCCCAAATTAATTTAGGACCGCTATTTTCAATCAAACCGCCCGTTTTATAATTACACCCGGACGATCATAATGAATCTCCGAAAACAATGGAATTTCATTCGATCGATTCCCCTGACTCATTGTCTAACTTGGGTTTGAATTGAAAATGAGAAAAATTCCGCTTTGCAGATAAGTAGGTAGTAGTCAAGAATCGGGTTTATGAGTGCTTATGCTTACCCACGGGGAGGGGGATTTTGTCGAATTTAACCATTTTTAGGGTTCCGTAGCCAAATGGAAAAAAACGGAACCCTTATGGATTCGTCGTGTCTGTCTGTCTGTCTGTCTGCCTGCCTGTCTGTCTGTCTGTCTGTCTGTCTGTCTGTCTGTCCGTCCGTCCGTATGTCACAGCCACTTTTTTCCGAAACTATAAATACTATACTGTTGAAACTTGGTAAGTAGATGTATTTTGTGAACCGCATTAAGATTTTCACACAAAAATAGAAAAAAAAAACAATAAATTTTGGGGGATCCCCATACTTAGAACTGAAACTCAAAAAATTGTTTTCATCAAACCCATACTTGTGACTTGTGAGGATAGATACCTCACAAGTCACAAGTATGGGTTTGAAACCTCAATATCATTTTTGAAGACCTATAGATACCCCACACGTATGAGTTTGATGAAAAAAATTTTTTTGAGTTTCAGTTCTAAGTATGGGGAACCCCCAAAATTTATTGTTTTTTTTTCTATTTTTGTGTGAAAATCTTACATCACAGAATACATCTACTTACCAAGTTTCAATAGTATAGTTCTTATAGTTTCGGAAAAAAGTGGCTGTGACATACGGACGGACAGACAGACAGACGGACAGACAGACAGACATGACGAATCCATAAGGGTTCCGTTTTTTGCCATTTGGCTACGGAACCCTAAAAAACGATACGGCTGTTTATGCTGCAATAACGTATGTTTCGACACTCTCAAGGGAATCAAAATGTATAGGGTACTTTGCGTTGACCTAAAACATGAAAGTTGGCAAGTAATATCATCATGTACGAAGCCCTCGATGGGCGAGTCCGACTCGCACTTGGCCGGTTTTTTTGCATACAATTTTACTAGCCGTGAATGATTATTTTAAAGTAATTTTCATTTTAACAATTATAATAATTTCAGTACTTACATAGGTAATTCCAGAAAAGTTTTTGTAGCTACAATAAATTTAACCACACGTAATTTAAGCTAATTAATTATTCAGAAACAGCTATTGAGCAAACTTCACCAAGACTCAAATAAAGTCAACAAACTAACCGGGTCTAACTTATTCCAAGCTGTAAAGCCTAAGCTTTGTTCTCTCATCCAAATACAAAGCGTTGCTATTGCTTTGCTAAGACGCCTCACCAAGTCACCACTGTAGCTTACGAGTTAAATAGACTATGCTTGCATGTTTGTTCGCGTTGCCCCTCAACCAACTGACGTAATGCGGTCCGTAACGACTATACGCTTAAACGGACACCGCATTTACATTGGTTCGCAGGGAGTGATTCGTGTGGTATTGTTATTTGTTACTCTAGGGTTTGCACGACCGATCCGAAATGTATCGGAAGATCCGCGGATCCGGATCCAGATCCGGATAATTTCATACATTTCGGATCCGGATTGCAAACCCTATTACTAACCTTTCACAGCATCCGATTATTCTTGCAGGCACGGACAACACAACATCAGGCGGCATTAGCGAACAAAATCTACTGGCACTGGTCAAGATTGACGACACCGCAAGATCATATTGTTCTAAACCACTTCATTGGACCTGTTACTCTTCGGGTCGAAACACACACACACACACCAATATTTATTTAAAATCTCGCGGGTTTATGTAATTTACTATTCAATAAAAAATACACATAAATAACTTTACTTGACACATTTCATTTTTTTCCTGTCAGTCTAGCTCTAGACACGTTGCATTGTCCAATTATATTTCAACGCTTAAAATTCTTAACAGATTAAAAACGATGCGTATTTTAGAACAAAGAGTAGTATAATATATATATGTTTTAGAATCAACATTTGATATAGTTGGTGAAACCAATTTGTCAGTCAGTAAGGACTAGGAAAACTATACTCATCCTTTTCTTTTGGGTGCTAGTACTATGTAAGACAAAGATAGTATGATTCTCTCTGATGATTTCATTTCATTTGATTTTCAGTTGAAATTCATGTTTTTTTTTCGGTAATAACTCGAAAACCATGCAACTTAGGCTGGTTAGGTTCCTCTTGAGTTGACCTATCTGCGGCACAGAATAAATAATAGTACTAGGTACAGAAGACTCACTCTCTAACAAAACGCGTCTGTTACGATCCGCACAGATATGGCCGCTAGGTGGCGACAGCGCCACGCGCGGCTTATGGCTTTCCCCAAAATTGGGGTGGAACGGATGTACTTTTAGCTACCTGTAGCAAAGCGACGAAATCGCGGAGTGAGCCACGCCTGCCTGCGGTGTCACTGTGACGTGTTAATTCTGGGACACCCTGTAAGTTTAACTTGCTTTTATTTGATTTTTAATCGTAGAGCTCAAACACCTTTACACATAGATCCATGACCAGGAATGAAAATACCTAGTTGTTGGTTTTACAAGGGTGCAAAGTTGTTGTTTAAGCTCTTGTGCTAATATTGATACTCGAGCAAACAAAATATCCCAAAATGTATTTACGATCGTAGCGATTAGTTCAAAAAGTGCAGTCTGGAGCGTTGAGTCTTTTGGAGAGTTATCCCGGATCGACTTTAGTTTGAAAAAATCTCTCTATTAATATACTGCGTATTGTTCCTAATATAATACCACTATATGATATAATACCACTTAAAAAATACATTTCTTTGAATTATCAGGATGGAACGAAATACTAAAATCGTAGATTTTTTATATAAACTATTCTGTGTAAACACTGCAGGAAGTTACAGGGCATCTACACTTTGTTATAAATTCCTTAGTTTATCCATAGCTAGGTAGAGTTACTGCTCGCTCCATGCTGTAGTCAGAAGCACAAAGCCGCGGTAATTAAACTTAAACCACAGCCTTGGAGGTTTAACTTATTCATCAAGACATGCTTTCATCGATAAACAATCAGCTAACTCCTGGTTAACTCTAACTAAATGCATACATAACTGTCCACCGAAGCCATCAGCAACATGCTGAGATGAGACCATTTCGTGGCACTTTGTGCTTACGAATAAACAAGTAGTTCGCCCCGAACTGAGAACTCGCGTTTCGCAAAGAACTGTATTTTAATCTGTAAAAGGGTTATTTTTTATTGTCGTTTTTTCTCAGATTTTGATATAATTTTGGTAGATAGTAGAGTTCCCCAGTCTGTACAACATAAAGATAGTATGATTCTCTCTGTCTATGTTTGAAACGAGACAACCCTTTGACAAACTATAATTGCCAGGTCTGTGGAGCCTTTAACTGAGTCACCATAGAGAGATTAAAATAAACTGTATCTGTGGTATAATCCGTAATGTTTCTTGCCAAATGTCAAATACCTATATTATGTTTATTTTATTTCGTATTTATCTTGCTAATTATTTTAAAATGGTAAATTAAAATATATATAAATGTGTAAGCCGAGCACTTTCATTTGATACCAAACTCGATATACTTTCTTGCAAAAAAGATGACCAGACCCCTCGCAAATAGCTTTTTAGCCTTCTGAGCTCTTCTAGCTCAATAACCCCTTGATCAAGCCTGCTCATAATTTAATGACTAAAATATAATGCCCTCAACTACACGTTTACCCAATTTCATTTAAATTGTTGTGTATCAAACTATCCTCTGTCTGATAGTTCAGCTTAAAAACATCGAAATGCCGGGACGTGCCCCTAGCCAGCCGCGTGTCCCAAGTCAAATGTAAGAACTTCGCTTCGCTCGCTCGTTCGATTAATATTGTATTCTGCTCTATTCAAAGACTCACTCAGCAGTTGCCTCCTCAACTTAGCAATTTTCCGATTGCTTTCTTAAGGAACATTTTGGCTACCTAATGAACAATAAATAATAATATGTTGCTGTATGTTGTTGCAGGTATGTGATGTGTGCAGATCATGTGAGTATTTTTTATGTTTGTGGTTTTATTCCCATTTATCCTCATTCCCATTCATCCGTTCATTTTGCCTCACGACTTAACGAAGATATTCCAGTTAGTTTTGGACCACGGTTGGGAAATTTTCGACTAAATATGTATAGTTCGGTAGTTTTACCGTATAAACAATGCTAATCATTCTGAAAATCGGGCGTCTTTCCTGTGGACATTATAACTGTTAACGATTAGGGTACATTTGTATTACATAATGGTTTTGACATACCTATAAGAATGAAGTAAAAAGTAAATAAAGAAAGATGCATCCCATCAAAAACATTACATACAAATACTTACAGAAAATGCATTCTCTCCCAACGCACTTCTGCTGCAAAAATGTTTTGAGATGTAATATAAAACCAAGTCGGTTAGTTTCAGTACTGCCTTATCTACCGGTTTATAGAACTCAACTGGAAAATAAAATGTTATCTAATCATGATTAGTTGACCAACTATGTATTACCTATTATAATGACCGCACCAGTATTATTAGACATTTTTAAACAAATGAATAGAATGACTTAGCAATCACTTGGCTACATAAACAAATAAGAATAATCAATTATTTAAATAAAGGTCCTAAGTGAACATAGAGTGAGCACTAGCAAAAAGTGCCGCGTCACGTGTGCGATTGCCAAGTCATTCTATTTATTTATAAAAATGCCTACCGGCTGCGCCTACGTTTGTTTTGCTCCATTTGGCGGGCGACTGCCGTGCCCCCAGATTACATGACCTATATTTATACTCACTAAAAAGTTTTTGACTGATGTTTCATCGGTAAATTAATGTATCGTGTTTGTAGTAGACATTTAGATACAGTAGGTATTTGTTATATTTTTCAAATTATAATTAAACCTAAAAGAGAAACTAAATTTAAAAATATAATCAAAATCGGAAACATTTAAAAGCGTCTAACATATTAATGGTCATTTACTAGAAGGCAAAGCACCATTCATTTATCAAGAAAAAAAGCTCAACCCTCACAGTAATCGACTTAGGCACAATTTATTATAAATCCTTTTACATCATCCTCTTTGACGTCGCTATAAGAGCTTTATTTCATTGTTTCTAGAAAAGTGCAATACATTTTAAAACGCAGCTTGAATACCGGCTGTAGTGGCGGGAGCAAAATGGCACAAAGTGCAACATTACACATTACGGAGACTAATAAATGTTATAGACTGGTAAAGGATGACTCACATTCGACCGGGCCGTGTCCAGGGCCGGAGCTTCCGGCGCTTACTTTTCTATGACAGGTGACAGGTGAACACGTGATGCTTTCCATAGAAAACGAAGCGCCGGAAGCTTCGGCCCGGACACGGCCCGGTCTAACGTGAATCATCCCTAAGTCTCCATTGTAAATGTACATTATTATAGTAGCATTTCGATATTGACGCGCTGGGACCTTTACTTTACATATTATGCCATCTGTAGTATTAATTATCATAAATAGCTTATTCTGACTTTCAAATCTGATAAATGATTGGCGCGCGAGTCGCGTTAACGTTGTATCATAATGATATCAAAACCTTAATAAATTGAAACATCTTAATAACCCGCCTGTTGTCAAAGCGTTTTACTCATTATATATACTCGTAATATATTATATACATAATTGGGTCTGTGGCGAACACACCGCTCAGTGACGAGCGTTAGTGACAATTACAACACAGATGCATATTTTTTTATATAGATTATTAATATTTCAGCAGTCTCAATTTTTTTGTCTCTGGACTTATCGTAATGTGCTGCTTAAATAACTGCAGGCGAACATTTTCGTTCTAGGGTTTTAGTGGTTCTGATATTCGTGTTCCGCCGAGGCTGAATAATGTAAGAGTGCATTTACACAAAGCTGTGAAAAGCCAAGTAGGACAACATTAAGAACGGGTTCAGTCGGCTGTAAAATCTACGCTAAACCTTAACAGCTCTTAAAGATATGGTGTCAACATAGTATTTAAAAAAAAAACATTAATAATCTAAGAAGTAAGTAATCCTCGGTATTAATTAAGTGCACGCTTGACTGCACATTTCTAATAGGTTTTCATGTCATCTATAGGTAAAGAACTATTTGGTGTATTTTTTTCAAAATTTTAGACCCAGTAGTTTCGAAGATAAAGGGGGGGAGGCGGTGGTAATTTTTTGCCTATTTTCTTAAATAAGTGCTAACCTATTTATCTTAAAATTATTTTAAAAAAAATTGAGATTCTTACAATGAGCTCTTTCATTTGATATGTAACTAGGGCTTCAAATACCGGGATCCCGGGATCCAGAAATACCGGTATCCCGTCTTTTTAAACGCATTTTTCAATACCGGTATTTTTAAAGGCAATACCGGGATCCCGGTATTTTAAAAAACGAGGGAAATGCGCAGTATAAACCCTTTAAATCCATTATATTCGGCTGTATCAAAAAGCTTACTAAACGTCAGTCGCATCTAGAGTTAGACCAAGAAAAGTCTGCAACGATTTTGATAGCACGCGCAGTGCAAGTGTTATTTTAAGCGACAAACTTCTATTAAAATTATGACGTACAAATAACACTTGCACTGCGTTATGCGTATGCTATCAAAATCGTTGCAGACTACTTGGTCTAACTCTAACTGCTCTCTTATTGCTGCTGCCATTTTATTATTGAAACAAGACCGTTGCCTATGCGTCAGATAAATATTTGGTGGTTGGTGGTGGATGAATCCTGAAGTTATGTGAGTGATGAATATGATGATAGTGACATTAACATTATTAGTTCTCATAATTTTATCAAAAAATAAAACGAAAGAGCGAGGATAACTGTAATACCTAATGGCAAACCTATTTTGACGGAAATTTTAAAAAATGTTGTCTGGTTGGTTAAGTTGGACTACAAATGTGACTGGTGAGGTGAAGTCAAGAAATTGGATAAAATTATTGCCAACCTGGAGTGTGAAATAAAATTATTTCAGACGGCGGCATTGATTGTTTATTGTTGTAATAGCTTTTGGGACATATTTGGTATTCCAGTGAGCCCAGTGAGTTTTAATTCCCCTTTTAAATAAAACTATATATTTTTAAGCGATTCATATCCAATACCGGGATCCCGGGATCCCGGTATTGAGGAAGACAGTTTCGGTATTCATACCGGTATTGTGAGAAGTCCGGTATTTGGAAGCCCTATATGTAACACGATATAGTTTGAAAAACTTTATTTTTTTATTTGCTCACTGACCCCCCAAAAGTGGCCTCCATATTTAAAATTAATTTGTTTGTGTTACATGTTCGTCTTTGGGTCACAAACTTACATATGTGTGCCAAATTTAAACTTAATTGATCCAGTCGTTTCGGAGAAAATAGGCTGTGACAGACGGACAGACAGACGCACGAGTGATCCTATAAGGGTTCCGTTTTTTCCTTTTGAGGTACGGAACCCTAAAAAGGGTTTACTTGAAATACAAACGAAAAACTAGTTTCCCTGATAACTAGGGCGTGCAACCAGGGTGTTCTAAAACCGGCTTCCCGATTACCCTTCCATATTAAGAGTCCGGTAAAAACCGGGTTTAAAACTTAACTCGCTTAACTAAGATCTTAGGATCGATTGAATCTTAAATGAGTGTTTCCTTATATATATTTATTTTGCTTTTAAGTTTTAAATAAAGAATGCTGTTATCCGTACTGCTTGCTAATTCAATGCTGAAATCTCTACAGTTATAAAGTAGGCCGGACCTGTCACTTGCAGGGTTTTGCATAGACACGAAGTGCCGTAATTAATTACGAGGCCTTCCCCGTTCATTGAATGAGACCTCTACATTTAACTAAAACTTCAATTCTATAAGTGTTAAAATTTGTATCACATTAAATTAAGACACGTTTTGGCTTAAATTGTATTTATTTGTATTGTATTTGACTGCCTGTCAGTAATCAAATGTTGCAAGTTAAATTTGACCACTTCCCGGTTTTCGATGAAGCTGAAAATTTGCATACATATGTACTTCGGGTGACAAACAACAAAAAAAGGTACCGTCAAGCTGTTATAATGATGGGGACAGGAGGTGGCCATAGCAAGTCTGTGATAAAACAACGCAACCTAATTGTGTATGGGGTTGTTAGAACTGTCTGGTGAGTATTAATTGCCTATGGAGAGAAAAGTACAGTCAGATATAAGAGCTTGAACCAAAACTGAAATCTTTGCCAAAAACTTATTATGATTTTACTTCCCCGAATTTACTATTAATTTGGCTTGGCTTGATAATTGCAATGAGTCAATAGGTATTCATAAATGCATTACATTAGGAATGGTTCATATCAATTTACATGCCAAATGAACTGAATTTGATTGATGTTTTAATTGGATATTAATCAGGGGAGAAATTTACTGCCCTTTTATTGCAGTACCATTTCATTGGTTACTTCTATAACCTTGTTTAGCATCTGATACCATGACTTGATACAAAAGCAACCTAATGTTATGCGCAATAGAAGTCATATTGCGTTTACAGCTTAAGGTCAGAAATGGCAAAGGATGGATTCAGTCAACTTAGGTTTAATTGTGCCTTCTTCGTTATTAGCGTAATGGCCGCTATTAAATTGTCACATTAAGTTAAGTTACATTTATTAACACCGTAAAATAGATGAGTTTCTTTATGTTACTGTTTCGGTTTGCTTTAAAAAAATGTTTGAGGTAAATTATCTAAGATCTCTCAAATAGGAACGATGATATCCACCAACTAATACATAGTTTAGATAGACAAAATTAATCATATGGTTTTAAATGCTGAACAGTAGGTAAAACATAATTTTTATGATTTATTGTCGCGATAATTCACATGTTTTATTTAGGCAACAATTATTAATCAACAATGGAAAATCTAGATGACCTACAATTTGATTTTATTCTGTGAATAATATTCACAAAGAAATTAAGACACAACTTGAGCCTGTAAACATCACTGTTATGCAAAACAATTTCGAATAGTCAGTGAATTATTCTATTCGAGTGAGTTCATTTCGCGTTTCGCCAAACGGAAGTTTCGTCAACTTATCCATAACTATGGAGGAAGTATTTGTACCTAAAGGTCACTTCGTCCTAACGATCGTTATGACTTTTAGAACTTCCGTTGCCTACGGTGACAGAGGCCTTATTGATGAACGTGTACATATCAAATGTACATGCATCTATCCGTGTAGTTTCCCAAAGGGCAGTGGATCAATGTACACCAGACAGATTGGGTGACCGAATACCGACAGGAAAAAAATCCAAATCATCGATGTTAAGTTACATAATGCCTAACTAAAATGGCACTGGGTTGGTTATGTCTGCCTAACAACAAGCTGGAATCTCCGGGATGGGCGTGGCAAAGGCAGACCGGGAAAGGGATGGTCACTCACCTAAAGTACGTCCAGAACTAGCAAATATGCTTCGAACGAAACAGTTGCATCTATGTATAGGTAAAACCCCTGACTCTCAAATGATCATCTGTCACGAGCCGTCCTGATATGTTCATACATAAATTCTTAACTCGAAAAATATAAAAGTGAACACGCACTCAGCTAAAATTTTATGAAATACGTAAAAGTTTATTAAGGTTGCCTATCGCAGCGCTGGTCAGTCCAGCGGATTCTACTCGAATTTCACTTTTTAGAGCACGGTTTTTGACGTTTCATATATTTTACTTACACAATTTGTATGTTTATATTTTATATGTGCGTGTGTCCTTTATATTTATGTATTCAAATTCCTTCGCTCATGTAAATTAATTTATCCAATAAGTGTCAGCGTTATTAAATAATTTTATGTAATCACCTGATTACATAAAATAATCAAGAGGAGAAATTAGTCAATAGTATTTTATTAATACTATTTAATAAAAATAATAGTAAATAATAGTATTTTATTTACTTATTATTATTAAGCTACTTTACATTGACAGTTCAACCAAACATGCAAGTTATGGGTTACAAACTAGTGTCCGACCGAAGGTTCGGTTTCGGTTTCGGTTTCGGCCAGTTTCGGCCAAAAAATCATGTTTCGGCCGTAGTTTCGGTTTCGGCCAAAAAACGGCCGAACCTTTCGGCCGGGCCGAAACATACGCGATGGTACTTCGTTCTATGAAACTAAACTATGTGACTAAGACCAAAAGTTGTGGAACAAGAAGGACAACAATATTACTTAATACATACATATACTGATTTATGTATACAGAAATTAATCGTTTTATTATTAAACACAATTCCACTAATGATGGAGCCACTGAACGGTCGACGCAGTTTTAAGAGGCTGTCAATACCTAAAACGCACACACTGTCTAATTGTATCGTAGTAAATGAGATAGCATCACTGTCGCATGTTATTGGGCCTGGGCAAGGGAATAATAAGAAAACTCATCATCTTCCTCGCGTTATCCCAGCATTTTGGCCACGGCTCATGGGAACATGGGGTCCACTTGACAACTAATCCCAAGAATTGGCGTCGGCACTAGTTTTTACGAAAGCAGATGGCAGTCGCTTTCGTAAAAACTGACCGCCGACAATTCTTGGGAAGACTGACCTTCCAATCCAGAGGGTAAACTAGGCTTTATCGGGCTAGTCCGGCTTTCTCAATGGTAAATATCAACCTACCACCACCTAACTGCCAGCAGCGCTCACCGCTAGGCCACCAGCGCTCAAAGGAATAATAAGAAGACTATTGAAATAAAAATAAATGTGGATTATTTGTGTAATATTACTCGTTTAGGTATAAGTAAATGTTTTGACAAATTGATTTTAATTTCAGACACATAAGTCAAGAAATAAAGATATTAGAACTGTTTAATGGTGATTTTAAGACCAATCTTTGCAATTATTTTCTATCGAGCCGATGTCGTTCAATCATGTATCGAGTGCGGCCACAGTCTATAAATATATTTTTTGCTTTACTAAATCAAATAGTTTTTCTTTTTCATCGATTTTTGACAAGTTTTGAATCGTATCTCCTACTTTTGCACTACAGATAGATTTTTATAAGACAATTAAACGGCTATCGGTTCTTCAATCTTTATCTCCATTATTGTCTACCGGGTTTTGAAAGAAATTGATACCTACTATTTTATGTTTTTTTAAAGCATTGTCTAAAAGGATACTTACTTTTTTCATATCTAGATTGGAATTGGATCCTTCACAGGAAGGATATTACTTATACGAAATCTACATATTTGGGTTCGTCTTAGGGTAAAACCCTAATTTTTTTAAAAATATTTTAAACGAATTAACACAAAAGTTATGGCCAGAAAACCAGTTTTTTGGCCTTAAATTGTTCAACTTTGATGCCAAATATCTCGAAGACAATGAATGAACTTTGAAGTAAATATGGAATACTATATTACTTAAAGCCGTTGCTGCTAATATGATAAGCTGCAAAAACATAAGAAAACTAAGGGATTCAGATCGAAGGTCATTGGCGTGGTGGAGCCCCTTAAGTAAAATCAATTTCAAGGACATTGGGTGTTGACAGCCCCTTAATTTGAGTTTAAAAGCGGTTTTATGACATTTTTTCAACGATTTTAACAAGTCTTCAAAAGTTTCGGTTTCGGTTTCGGCCGAAACTAGAACCAAAGCCGAACATTCAGTTTCGGTTTCGGTTTCGGTAAAAAACATGTTTCGGTCTCGGCAAAAAAACATGTTTCGGTCGGACACTATTACAAACATAAGTAGCTATTTAAAACTAATTATAATAAGCCTATCACTGAAATTCATTAATATTAGTAGTTGTGGGCGTAAATAGTAAATATTGACCAGCCATTAAAATTCAAATGACCATCTATTCTATTGTTATCATAACCACGAGCTAATTGTGTAACTCGAAAAACAAAACAGGAAGGACTGAGTGAAGTTGCGTCCCATCGTCCCATTTAAGCAACTAATTTCATTACGACCAGCAACTCTGCTACTGTGGTTTTAACCCTTTAACTGAAGTAAGATTTTATACAACACCAGCCCCGCCAGTGAGGTTTGAGTGACTCGTTTCCCAGTATTGTGTATTTGCTATCGTTGTTGGTTAATTTGTAGTCGATGTTGGACGAAAATCAATGTACATAATTAAAAAAAGTACTTCAGAGCCGTTGCTCACGACCGATGCCATGTGGCAATTTATTAAAAATCATTATGAAAATAATTTATTTTTAAACTAGTCAAATGATTAATTGAAAATTAAACTCGACTTTTTTGTTAAAAACTCACTTAGATCTTAATAGAAATTTGACTGAAAGAAAAAACGTAGTTAGAATAGATGACGCTGTTGTATGTCATATAAGTCATATTCATATGTTATCTGGTTATTGAATCTTCAGACCTCAAGACAACCAAAGTCACCGCATAATTCAAAACACTAATTTGTCTTAAACTTTATACTCATTTTATACAATCAATGAATCTTTGCCGAAAGTATCCTTCCATACATATTAACCTTTTTCATCGCACGTTGCGAACGTTGTATAAACACTACGCGTATTTTCTTTGTATAAGTATATCTACTTCAAAAGACTTTCGGATTTGAATAAGGATGAAAGCAGCTCCTTTTATGCTGTGTATAATGTTGTAATAATAAAGTTACGTCGTTTGCGATGTCTATTTTCTTAACATTATTATGATTTTATTTTATGCGAATTGCTTTATTCATTTGTTTTCGTTTCATTTTTAAATAGACACCCATCCCTGTTTTTTCCACTAAACCCAGGGAGCGAATTGCGCTGCCATAAGATAAACAGGGTGATTCAGGAGACGTGAGCAGGGTCAAGCCTACGCATACAGTAAGTTATAAACAACTGTTTCGTACCAGTATTTATGAGATTAACTTTAATTTATTTTAATACTGTTTAAAAAAAAATTAATTTATTTACGACATTTATGGTCACCCTCTTTGATATAGGTATCCATAACAAGTGCCAAATTGAATGTCATCGGAGTCTGGTTACCTTTGAAAAATCGTATCT
Source organism: Cydia amplana (assembly GCF_948474715.1). Taxonomy (NCBI): domain Eukaryota; kingdom Metazoa; phylum Arthropoda; class Insecta; order Lepidoptera; family Tortricidae; genus Cydia; species Cydia amplana. The sequence goes on along the minus strand of NC_086071.1, from coordinate 12,009,026 downwards.
CACTCAAGTGTGACATTTTATTTTCTTCATATTCAAAGTGCTGCATAACGGTTAAAAAGGTTTTATCTCTGCTAATTAAATGTTGTAGGGTATCCATGATTGTAGATAATTAAATTTGTCGTTACCAAAAAGTATAACAACATAAAATAAGCGTGATTAGTTTTACTTAAATTTTGTGGTGCACGATTCTTTTACATTTACTGATTGTGTAGGCTTAGTCCTGCTCACGTCTCATGAATCACCCTGTATAACTACCAAACCTGCAAACTATTACGTCGTCCTCAACGATGAATTGGTTCGGAACCGTTCTTATTGTCAATTTAACGGATCATTGCTTGGGACGCTTTTGCTGTTACGTTACAAACTTGGTCCCAAAATTTGCATCCATTCACTTTAACATAAAAGGGATTTTTTTATGCATTTAATGGGTAATGCGTTTTAGGTAACAACCTACTAAAATTTATACAATCGACAAAAGCGTATTTTACTGACGAAGGTTTAGCTTTGCCATATGCTCGAGAGTGGCTATCAAGTGTTCACATCAAATATTCGTAAACCGCACAAAGGTATCGCAGACAAAGAGTTCGCTAGGTCCCGTATTGACACCGGGCCTTACTGCACGTCAAAGCAATTTTGCGAAGCCTTGTCTACCCTTGACACTCAATTTGCTTCGAATCTCGGTTTGAACAGACTCGGGACGCCAGGTATTTGCGATAAGGTAACTTTTAAGGGTGAAGGAAATGAGCCACCGCCCGCCCGTTTGCTGCCTATTGCCTCCGGTGTAACAAATAAAGTTAAACACAATGTTTACGTACCGTAAAACGGGGTGAGTAGGTTTCGCGGGGAGAGGTGGGTTATGAATGGGGAGAGAAGATTTGAGAGGGGGGTGAGAAGGGATTTTAAGGCTACTGCTACAAAAATAATGTATTCCAATTTAAAATGGAGCTATAGCAATACGCATAATAAAAAAAAATCGATCCAACAATCTGCCAAAATCACCTTTGTATGAAAACCCCTCTAACCCCAAATACGAGGCACTACGGGGTGAGGTGGGTTTTCCTCTTTATCGTCAAAGTTATGAAATGGAACTACCCAAAATAAAATAAAAACTAAAATACAAACATCCGGAACACTTATTATAATAGGTATACACCATTCAGTTTTCATATGTAAAATTAAAATGTTATCGAGGTTTGAATTTCAGTTTTGACCCTACTCACCCCATTTTACGGTACGTATGTTTCTAAGAATAATTAAATGAAAGTTTGTAACTTTCAATTTACAATTTGGTATTTATTACAATAAGATAAACTTGGAACTTGTCACTTAACTTAAAAATTAAATACTTATTTCTAAATATTTCATGTAACCATTAAGTTATATTAATAATGGTACTAACCATGGACCTATAATATTACGGACAGAATTTTGCTTACAACACAACTGTGATTCCAACATCCACCAGTTTCATAGTATTTACGCGTGACACACACACATTGACAGCCCACATCCACCAGTTTGCCGTCAGACGAATCGAAACGTCATTGAAGTAAACATGTCGAAGAAAAATATAAAATATGCCGGCATGCGTAGTTAAATCCTGCTAGAATTGTACCGATCGAAAGAAAAAAGTCACAGAATAACTTTTCATACTTAAGTTTATCAATCAGTACGAAAAATCACGATAATTTGTTGTTTATAAATTATCAAACTGCAAAACAGGAGTGTGACCAGTAACATGAATAGGGTAATTTCCCGAAAGTAGGGTAATTGATACCCTTCTTATTAAATCATTATGTATTAAGAGATCATTTAGGTAAATGGTTAAATTATTGATTGTGCATTTCAAACTAGGTCGGTATGGTAATTTCCCGATACTAAGGAGATTAGACGCTTACATGCATGTTTGATAGTTAACGTTTGTTTGTTATGTATTATATTTTTTTTGTTGAAAACCAGATATGTTTCAAGTTAAATTTATAAATTAAAAAAACATGACGAACTGATTTCATTACGATGCTAAGTATCATTAGGTATTGAAAATAATGTTTGCACAAAGTAATTGTGCAATATTGCGAATTTCAAGACCTATAAAATCAGATACGTACACACTTTTTTTATTGTCTAACGTAAAACTGTCCCAATTTTTTTATTCGAAAACAAGGACGATATTAAAAATAATTGTTTCACCATTAGGGGAGAATTTGTGTTACATGGTAACACTCGTCTACACGCACACATTCAAACCGTCCGCCATTGCAGTGTCACAGTTTGTCTTAGGTGACAGTCCGTCCGTAATATTCTAGGTCCATGGTACTAACTTTGAATCAGTAAACAAAATGATATACTCCGCTATCTGTTTGCGCAGGCCGACAAAGTACATAGTTGATGGTGGGATTTGTGTAAGCCGCAATAAAATAATCCATGTAATTGAGTGTAGCTAAAACTTTTCTTGTAATCGGAATATTAATTCCCCGTGAAAATGACATTCGGACATCATCTGCAGCTGCATTACAGTTGCGGCCTTGACACGGGTGCTGTGTCTGTCAATTTCCAGTCACTACCGATAGGCTTGGGCTAGAAGGCGAGGCGGTTAAACGAAGGGGTGTAGCTGTGGCATGTATTAATATACTTCAAATTGTATAAAAAAATATAGATGGTCAAGAGCAAGAGCCTTTTTCTACTGACAAGATCTGCTTGACCATATATATTTTTGTAGTTTGTAATGTTTTTAAGTTTTCTATTTCTATTTTGATATACATATATTTTAAATTAGAATTCGCATTTGGCGTCGAGAAGCTTGGTTCGTGGGGCAGAGGCGCACAGATGCTCCACAAGGCACTCGGGAAACGGCTGAGGGAGGCAACGGGCGACCCCCGCGCGGGCAGCTTTCTCGCGCAGAGAATTGCAATCGCAATCCAGCGCGGGAACGCTGCCTGCCTGCGTATTGGGCACCCTCCCAAGGGCACCAAATTTTGATAGGTATTTTCAATTTTTAGTTTTAGTTATTTTAATTGTAGTTAGTTTTAGTTTTATATTCTTGTCTATGTCTTTTAGTAATTTATATTAATAAACCTATACCTTATTTTAAATTTGCCTAGTTACCTTACTTCGAATAAAACACTCATGTCAGTAGCATCTCTTTTAACTATATTTTTACAAATACCTAATTTTTACAACATATATATAATGTTAAAAAACTGAGAATATCTGCTATCTATCACTGCGAGTCGTCAAGGTCGCATTATATAACAATAACAAATCAAGACAAGATTTGAAACTTTGAATTGACTCCAAATGGCGGAATCTCTCCGTAGGAGTTTCTCGTGTTAAGCCGATAATGCCTACGCTACGTTTGTAGTGATTGCTTGCTACGTTGTAGCGTAATAGTTATTAACGATACAAGTGCGGAAAAGAGGAAATTCGAAACGAGAAATTAAAACACAACCTAAGGGAGTGTTTTAAAGCGACACGAGTTGCGGAAACCTATTAGCACGTGTATCGTACAACGTTTTACAGTACCTACATATGGCACTTTAAGCTTTCGTGATACGCACGGAAAGTGCTATTTCCCGCACTAGTTCGGGAAAGTAGCACCATATGTACTGTAGAGTCTGTGCGGAAAGAGAAGAGTCGTGGAATGTATGGGGCCCAATACATTCCACGACTCTTCTCTTTCCGCACAGACTCTAAAAGATATTTTTCCTGTTAAGTATCTATGGGCCCGAATCGGACTTTGAAATAGATATCTATTAGACATCACCAAGATATGTAAGTGTTAAACAAGTGTCAAAAGTGACGTTTTTGTTTGAAGAAACGTCACTTTTGACACTGGTTTGACACTGACATTTGGAGATGTCTAATAGATATAGATATTAGAATATTTGACGTATCTTAAAGTTCGAATATGGCTGTATGTAGCGTAGCGTTACAATAACGCACACGCACGCACGATGTGTCGTGATTAGCACTGATTAGGGTAGGTAATGCGCTAAAAAATTAACATAAAAATGTCACGGCATCGGTGAACTGTCATATTTAAATACGCCTTATTTTGTGTGCGAGGTGTGGCGGCGACGACGCGTGAAATACCGCCGGCAGTATTTCCCGCGCCATCGCCTCCGACATCGAGCTCCGGTGTCACGAGTACAGTCCAAGGCAGTTACAAAGTGTTTTCCAAAAAAGGTGTAGGTATGTAATTTTTTTTGTAGAACAGAAATTGTAGAACTTCCCCGATCTTTATGAAACATTTAGGTTATTATATACTATAATTTGTAAGTACAATTATAACTAGAGCTCTTTTAAAAATAATGACTTAATATGCAATGGAATGGAAGGCCTTTTTTATATGGGGGAGAGGATATGTATTTTGAAAACTATTCTATTTAATTTTCTGAGTATCAAATGGAATGGAAATTTTTCAACCAGACTCAATATTAAATAAGTGCTCACTTTTAAACAGAAATTACTCTGAAGATCTAAACTCTCACAAAAAAGAACAATCTCGAAAATATCATGCACACTCATATGCCAGACAAACTGTTTAATGCAAGGAAAACTAACAGCAGAAACCGGCTTTAAAATCCGGTGAAGTGTACCTAAACCCTGCAATATCATATTACTTTTGCATCACGTCCTCAGAGAAAACACGAACGCATACTGAGAACCACTACTGCGAATTCACCATACTCGTACCTATTGCAAAAAAATCGATGTCAGTAGAAAATTTCAACCTCTTTTCTACCACCTTAGGGGATGAATTTTCAGAAACGCCTATATTGCTTTTCTTGTACTCTAATAACATGCCTTTTTATCATGTCCCCTTTGACCTCAAAAAAATGTCCACCCCAACACCAACTTTCGACCCCTTTGTAATCCTCTTTGTGGATGAATTTTTAAAAACGCTGTTGTATTCTAGTATGACGTCTTTCTAAGAATTTCAAACTATTTGTACTCGTTACAAACTTTCAATACCTTTTTAACCCTCTTAGGGAATGAGTTTACAAAAACGCTGAAATCATTTATCTTGTAATTTAGTAACATGGCGTTTTATAAAGTTTCAAGTCCCCAACTCAAAAAAAAATCGATCGATTACCTACTTAGAGGAAGACTTTCCAAAATTAGTCTACATGTATTTTAACAAAATACATTATTACGAATTTTCAAGTTCCTAGCTCAAACTAAAACTTGTACTTAAGAGGTTTAGGGTAGGATTTTTCAAAAATGCTTCTTATATCTTGTACATTACTCGTAATGTAACCTGACATCTTTTGTATTTTCGACTCTGCATTGATGAGTGATCTTTGACAATCTTGCGGATATACCTATTGTTGTTAAGGCTTTAAGGTTACACGTTGTGGGGTAATACTGCGGTACGAGAGGCATCAAGCCATGAAATTATATAAAAAAAATACTGCCGATTCCACTAACAAGAAATAACGATCAACAGAGAGCTCAATTTATTTTCATGTTTTCATTTTAAATAGGAAAAATTAATGCTCGGAATTATCCATAAATTCTTTAGTGAAAATGAACGCATTCGTGTATTTTCCGATTCACCTATTTGTTGGGGCATATCCGGATTTGTAGGTCGAATCCGGATTCCACCGGGACATTGAAATTGAATTTTTGATCATATCAAAAGCAAGCTTTTTTGGGAACGATGCGGGCGTGAAATAGCAAAGGTATGTTTGGAAACATTTCTAAAGGCTGACTAGCGCTACACCGTGCACAGAGAGCAAGCCGCTGTCGCGCATGATCGGACTTTAAACGAGTATACTATATACCTACATGTACCAGTCATATATAGCATGTGGCCTGTAACACGGGCGAAAAATTAAAAAGGAGTAGACTCCTCAAACAATAAAACTTTTGATCAACAACTTTTTGAAATTATGTAGTCTTAAGATTGTCCCTTTTTCAAACAAACTAAATAATATTTTCAATGTACTTTAAATTCCATCTAATTGACATTGCCTGTCAGTCTTGTCACCGTACAGCTTGGAGGATACAACTAAACGGAGTAGCCATTAACAGGCTTTCCCCTCTGTCGAAAATAGGCGGCCAACGGTCATACACAATGTATGGACTGACGTTTATCTGACATAGCTATTTTTACGTTACGCATACATTTGACGTTCCCCTCCCCCGCAAAAATCGGCAGACTGTTTTGTACAGAAAATTACAGACATGGCGTCTCCGTTTGATTATATCCTCCAAGCCGTACAGGCATAATCAATTTCGTAGTACATTCACTATCCAAACCACAAGTTAGGTATTTTTAAAAGTTGTTGAACAAACATTGTCTAGTTTGAGGAGTAGAATCTACGTTTTAATTTTTCGCCCGTGTTACAGGCCACATGCTGTATATCTCACAGCATAATTGGTTAACAGACGAAGAGCTAGCCCCGTTAAAAGGTATAAAAAAAGAACATATATTTATCATACAATTTATAATTTTATATCGTTCGACAAATAACCATATTCCGGATCGACTAACATCTATAGTATAATAATGTAATAGACATGAAATTGGTAACTTCATTTTAATATCTTTTTCTACTCCCGTACTTTTATTTGTCATTTAAAGGGTCGTGCACACACCTTTAAGTCAAGACAAGTCTTTAGTCTATTCCCCAAAAAAGTATTTGTGCATACACGCAGTATCTTTTTGGCACTTTTACGATACTTCGTGTAATCACCACTTAAAAAATATTGTATGAAATACATTGATGCCAACCTAATTATAATTGTCATCTCTGACAGATGAGTGAACCATAGACATGTTTTTTTTTATTTCATTCATTCTTTTTGTTTGCCTCTTCTTAATGAAAAATATTTGTAAAATGTACAATTTTATTTCAAAGTAAGTAAGTGCTTGGTCGTAGAAAAAGTATTGTATGCAACGTTGTTTAACTGAGTCAAAAAATACTCGTGGCGTCTTTAATAACAATTTTCGGCTTCGCCTCAAATTGTTACTCACGCCACTCGCCTTTTTTGACCTCTCTTAAACAACGGTTGCATAAAATACTATTATCATTGTGCGTTTGTCATTTATTTCTTATTTTTCATGTCTCTACAAATTTAAAGACGTATTTTTAAGGTCGAGTTTGACGCGCTTTTATTTAATTGACATGTTAAACGACATGTTATGTTATACTAAAATATGCACACACTTATCGCATCTGCAATGTCTCTTTTACTGGGCAAATAATACAAATTGTTTGCACCCGGTACAGCTCGCGGAGGTCTTTTTGAATACTTTATTTGTAGTTTATTGATTAATTTAGATACTTTTAACTTACTTTTTTTAAGGATTGGATATACGATCTAATCTCATATGGTGAATAAATGATTTTTATTTAGATACAGATTTGTTCATACTATATACGTATACGTTTACATATACGTTTTTGTATTTCACGTCTCTTTATATAAGTCATTTAATTTTTCCATTGACTCCAGAGGCTTGTGATAATTAAGAGGAAAAGTTTAAACAATATTGGTAATTAATGTTGAGCTAAATTAAAGTCCGCTGTCTGCTGTCAACCACCCTAACCAGCCGACAGCGGTTCCTGAAACAAGGAAATGCAATTAGGTTGTGATTAAAAAAACAAAGGATCACATTAAAGCTGTGTCATCCACTTAAAAGTTGCTTCTTGCCATGTCGAATACTGAAATAGGTGTCTATACTAAAAGCACTAGTAACTCGCAAGTCGTTATTTCATTTCAGTGGAAAATACTTCAAACATTTTATCACTGTTTTTTTTTTTCAGAAATCCGTATCCGTTGAGATATTAAAAACAATCGCATTAAAGTCGGTACAGAAAATGGGTCATAGTTCATTCGCAAAAAATCAATAACTTAAAACCACCTTAAAAATAGTCAGTGACAAAGTCCTGACTTTTAATATAACATTTTTTTTAAGCAGATCGCCTCTCATTCATTAAAAAATCATCACTTAGGTATGCCCAGGCCAAGTTTGGTCTTCAATTTATCCTAAGTTGTCTGTTTATCTCACTGTTTACAGCAAATGGTACCGTAAAATCCCCTAACTACTTATAGTGCAAAATCTTATAACTATGGTTCAAAACTAAGTTTAGGCAAATATTATTTAAATAAACCTATTTTAGGGTAAAATAGTTTCATAAATGAGATAACAAACATACTAAAAAACCGAGAACAACATTGGTATGGATCCTATTATTTAAATTATGTATTGGACTATAAATAGATGGGGTACCTATCCATTTATGTTTTTCACATGGATATGTTTATGTTTAACCGTTGTTGCGATGTAACAATTTCTATAACACACATGATGATATATTATTGTTGAGGTACATTAATGTGTTACATGAGGCTGTTGTAGCGACTTTATCAGCTCCAGTTAAACACAAGCTGTTGCTGTTAAAGTTTCGTGACGCCCCGAGCGCTTTTATAGGTCAGCTGCGAACTTGGAGTGTTCAAACTTTTATTGGCTAACCGTACAGCTGGGGAACTTCAAATCGACTACTTGCGTGCTTTACATATACCTATTTAAGTGTTTCAATGTTTATGTTTAGACAGGAAAAAAAATATTCATTCGCAACTAGCATTTTTTGTTGTTGAACATTGACACCAATCAATTAAAGGTATATAAGTTCGCAGTACAATATAATTTGTGTACTAATTTCTTAAATCATTACACCCATTATCACGTACCCCGCATAAATCAGTTAAATCGCCCACCAGGCAGCGGCAACAGGCTGCCGTAATGTGCCCGCGCTTACAAGTATTAGTACCTAACCTTGAAAATTACATTAATTCCACATGAATATCGATGACTGTGGATTCTTGAATAATTCATAAAGGCCCCTTCGTTTGTATTCAGACCGCAGTAAGCTGGAGTAACGGACAAGTCGACGAGCCGAGACCGGCTGAAGCCGTCAGACCCTATTTACATTGATTTCATTTCGCCAGGCAATACACGATTGACACACTATCGTTCGTTATTTTGCAATAAATAAGTAAACGAAGACGCGACTCTATAATACATAGGCTATTGCGCAATTATCTTTTGTAGTAAGTTACGTAATATTGCCATTACTTACAAAATATTATCCTACATACCTAGTTGTATTAATATATAATTCCATACCGTTTTATTAGGCTGGCCTCCGGCGTTGTATTCACTTTTAAATATTCCCTATTATTTTTACTCAAAATGGTTTTTTTTGTAACTGTAAAGCAGACATGTTCTAATTACTGTATAGTATAGGGTGTGGGGATGCTATGTCATAATAATAACATAGCATGATTACACTAACTAGCAACCTGTTCCGCAAAAAAGGTAATTAATAAAGGGGTCATAGGCTTGGCGGTGTTTGCAGTGAGTAATGGTTTGCCAACATGATACAATTACGAGGTGGAACCATTATGCACGCTCTCCGGCCGTGGCTAGACACATATTACCTATCTTTGTTTGAACAAACTTGATGCCCGGAATGATATTAATTCGAAACATCCGAAAAACTAAAGATAATAATATAAGAAAAGATATTTCCATACTTCAAGACGGTTTCAAGTGTTCAACTTGATCGTGACGTTACGTAAATTTCTTTATAGCTTGATTTCTTTATAGTTAAAGAATATTTTTTGAGGCGTCCTTTCTATTCCATAAATGAATACTATGATAAGTTTTTTGACCAATGTACCTGACATCTCTGTAATGCTATTCTATTAAATTAATGTTTTATTATATATTTGTAATCTGATATCTTCACTCTCTCTATTGACTTATTATTATTATTTTGGACATAGTATTCATTTTTATTTTTTATTTTTATTACTGTTAAACCTATCTGCCTTAGTTTAAGTTATGTCGTAGAAGTTGTATTTGACCATTGTACCTGACATTTGACTTAGTATTATTGTTTTGTTTTTTCTGTTTGACTTATGTATAGCTGTGTGTTTTATTATTTCTGTTTTATGTATTGTTGCGATCTCTGCATGCATTTCTGTGTTTTTTATGCAAATAAATGATGAATATGAATATGAATATGAATATGAATATGAATATGAATATGAATATGAATATGAATATGAATATGAATATGAATATGAATATGAATATGAATATGAATATGAATATGAATATGAATGCAATTGGCCTTGCTCCTCAAAGCATTGACTGATACCATTAATAATCGCGAACAAATATACATACATACATACATACGAGTCAAACTGAGAACCTCCTTTTTTTTGAAGGCGGTTAAAAAGACTTGTCATCTTGCCTATTATTGACAGCAGGGTGTCATCTATTGGGCATTAGCAAATTAGAGCACAAGGACGTTTACGTTATGATTACTTAAGATTACCCTTTCCAGCTCTTAAGAATTACTTCAAAAAGTCATTGATGTTGAAGGCTTATTACAGAGTCGAGGACTACTTAACAGACAAACATGCATGGTCCAAACCAGAAACTAATAAAAACTAGTAGCAATTAAAAACATTGTATTATGTATAGAATTATAGGTGACACAGCTCAGTTAAGAAAGCACATCAAATATTTTATGTTGGTACTTAATTCGTAAGAATCAATCAGATTTATATATGTTTTCCCATTTATTTTAATAACTATATTTTCTTTTCCTTTTGTAAGAATTTGATATGTTTTCTGAAAGAGCTACGTATTTGTATGATTCCATGTACATATGTATATATTTTTAAATCTAATTTCTATTACACCTTATGTGTATAATTGCATGAATTCTATAGTTATTTAAATTGTATTTCTTTTTCCTTATTTTCTCGTAATGCATGTTAATTATAAGATGTAATTTTTTTTTTGAAAAGATGTGTCCCGCCGAGTTTGTTGCCGGTCCCATATTGGGATACCCTCCTCCAATTGAGGGGGGATTTAAATCTTCTTGGGGCAGAGGTGTAGGGTTGGAGCCGGTCTACCTAGCTTTATTTGACGTTCATAAGCGCATTGTAATTATGCCTACTTAAATAAACTATCTTTTATCTTTATCTTTATGTCATAGTTCTGATCTCAAGACTCATGATAGAGAAAGACATTCTAATTAGGGAATGCAACCGGTAAATATTTAGTATGAGAAATACCGGTAATTTACCGGTTTGCGTTACCTAATTCTAATATTCCAACCTGATTAACGCGTTTGCAAAAAATATATATACACCGCGGGATTTAATAACCCGAAAGATTTAAACCACGTATTTTTGACGACAGTACGAGTAAATAATGTTATATCAACATGGGTCCAATTATGTGTTTTAACTAAACTACTATTTCAGTACAAATTAAATCATATTAATTTACCGCTTCTTTGTGAACAAACCTTTACTTCAGAGAGTGAGCGAGTTTAATTAATCTCAAGTAGAGAAACAGAGAGCGAGTATGACATTTCACGAATCACTCTGATATCATACGATGCACGGCGAATGCAGTGACTTGTGTTTCATGACAAGAAGTGTCAAGTTCTGTCTAGGATGATGTTTACCTACGTTGAAATTATTTCAATTTATTGGCACTTCAAAATACCACAAATTGTATCAAAACTTTATTAGTTACTACAAGTACTACAACAGTACAGTGCAGTTATTATCGTTGAAACTTTGCGATAAAATCTTTTACTTTGACTGAGGTAACCAAAACCATGATTATATCCGAAAGAAATCATGCCTCTTATTGTTTTAACTCATACTACAGCTGGAAAGGGATGATTACTTTGTTAAAATCAATGACCTTTTGTTAAAATATCGATCATGCTTATCAGTACGTATTTTAAATTCTCGATGTGTTGATTTATACTGAGTAAAGTAAAATAAACAACTATGTTAAACAATTACGCTTTTTTATTAAATTAGGTTTTCGAAGTGTGTACCACCGTTTTCAGCACAAAGATTTAATTTTAAACGGATTTCATTATTTAGGTTTACAAAAGTGTTCTTTATTTCTTCGGATGCCGTTCTAATTCTTATTAATAATTCTTCTCCAGAGTTCACTGGTGTTGAGTATTCCTTATCTTTCAGAGTTCCCCATAGAAAAAAAACCAATGGCGTTAAGTCGGGTGACCGGGCGGGCCAGGTTAGGACGTTACTTCCACGGCCAATCCACCTCTCAGGGTATTGTTCGTCTAGCCAATTTACGAACTTCTAGGCTGAAGTGGGTCCGTCGTGCCGGAACCACATAGTTCTTCGGGTTTCCAAATCCGTACACAATGTGAATATCCGCTAAACGAGCCGGAGGATAATACGGCATGGCAAATTTTATTTATTAGTATTACAGTCAATCAAATTTCAAAAAAGATTTTATCTTGCGTGACAATCAATAATAATATGAAATATGTCATTTTATTGACATCAATTTCAAACTATCAGCCAGTTATCGTGAAGGTAAATAGTTTGTATTGAGAACACAACAAAATTTCGGTAGTGAAACCTTTTTGTAGCATAGATACCAAACTTAATTAAGTGAAACTGGCTAATAACCATGCAGTTAGTGCGTCTGCGTGTAAAATTAGTTGGTGGCTACGTCACGCATAAGGGTGTGTTAGAATTGAGATTTTATAATTTGTGATTTGTTTTAAATTATTAATATCTCTTAAATTATGGGTTTTTGGACTATACGAGGGGTATTCAAAATATTCTCGGTATGAGAATGAAAACAAACAAGTACGAAAAGTTTGATATTTTTATTTTTCAATATACTCCCCCCCTATGTTCATACACTTAAAAGATCGATCAATTATTTTTTTTAATCCCTCGTAAAAATATTTTTTATCTTTCGTGTAAAAATGCTCCTCCACTGCCGCCTTCAATGCTTCATCGTCAGAAAATTTATTTCCACGCAGATCCTTTTTAAGATTGGGGAGCAAAAAGAAGTCGCTGGGGGCTAAGTCCGGACTATACGGTGGGTGAGTAACAGTTTTAAACCCACGTTCAACAATAGCTGCCTTGGCAATATGAGCAGTATGGACGGGGGCGTTGTCATGCAGAAGCAGAATACCTTTGGTTAACTTTCCTCGCCTCTTTTCTTTAATTACATCCTTTAATTGACGTAGAATGTTAGCGTAGTACTGTCCTGTGATATTTACACCTTTTTCTTTATAATCGATTAGTAATACTCCTTCACAATCCCAAAATATCGTGGCCATGACCTTGCCAGCTGAAGGGATGACCTTCAACTTCTTGGGATGAGCTGAACCCTTAATGTGCCACTGCATGGACTCTTGTTTACTCTCTGGGTCATAATGATGAACCCAGGTTTCATCTCCAGTAACTATTCTTTGCAGCACCTCATCAGGATTTTCACCGCACAGGTCAATAAAATCGGAACAACAAGCTACACGCATGTCTTTTTGAAGCCGAGTCAGCATTCGCGGAACCCATCTTGCACTTACTTTTGACATATTAAGATGGTCATGTATAATATCATGTACGGTACCAATAGAGAGATTGGTTACTTGTGCTATAGATTTTACCTTCACTCGACCATCTTCCAATATAAGTTTTTCCACTTTATCAATATTTTCTTGTGAAGTAGCTACTACAGGCCGGCCAGGTCTAGGGTCATCTTCAATACTCTCCCTTCCGCGTTTAAACTCGCTTGACCACTTTTGAATGGTAGATAAAGAAGGAGCAGACTCACGGTAAACACAATCCATTTCCTCTTTTATGGTTTTTTGATTTTTACCCTGTTTTGTCAAGAATTTTATCACGCATCGATGTTCTAATTTAGTTAACATTGTCAATTCGCACAGGATGTTCATGTTTGTTCAGCAATTGCAGAAAAACAAAAGACTATCTCGGTTCGAATTATACTTTTTTTTAATGTCAATGAATAAACCTTAGCGGCCAGTAACGAAAGAAATTTTAGAAGAGGTCGTAAGATATCAATACCGAGAATATTTTGAACGCCCCTCGTATGTTATATAACTTTTTATACTCTAATTAGGCTCTAAAATCGTTGGTTTAAATCTTTCGGGTTATTAAATCCCGCGGTGTATACATAAATATGATTTCATTAGAACATGATGGGTATCGATATAAATTAAATAGACGACTGATCTCCAGACATAGTCTGACTAAGGTAAGTAGATATTTATATTTCGAATTACTCATTGTATTAGGTAGTTAGGTAACAACAAAGTCCGAGTTTAGTAACCGCGCACATAATCTCATACTAGAGATTTTGCACACATATGTACTTTTTTAGCGAAATAAATAGATGTAATTTCTGAAGTGAAAACTTCTTTTGCGGCGCTAGGCACTTTTTGAGGTGGGGAAAAAATTATAAACTCGTGACAGCGTAAGGCGATCACGTGACCGTAAGGTCTAGCTAGATGGCCACTCATTTAGATGGCATTTAAATCAATAAAGAAAAACTCAACGACATTACATGAAAAAGGTTCTAATCTTGTACGGGCTCAAATACGAGGATCTCACAGTTACATTCTAACTTTATATCACTCAAATATAATTCAATAAAGCTACATCTTGATGAAATCGCTAATAAAAGTGAACTCTAGTACTGGTGAATAAAACTCAAGATATCATGACCAAATATATTTAGATGCGAGGTCTGCAAGGTAACTACAATTTCTATTCGAATTTTAAACAATTAACGCTACAAATTTAAGCTCACTGGCCAGCAATTTCGGAACTAAAGTTTTTCAATAGATAGGAGGATGGGTCAATTTTACATAGTGCTGTAGACATTTTGGACTAGTCACTTCTGTCGGCACTCCCGGAGTGCAACCCGTTGTTTTTTCTTACTAAGTCATGTCAAGGTGTACATTTGTGTAATGAATTATACAGTAGCACAGAATAACTAATAGTACTACCGTACAGAAAATTCACTCCTTCACAAAAGTCAGATTTAGGTATAAAATTACACCTATATCGCCGCCTGCAAGCAAAATTGAAATTTATAACCGCGCACGAACCGTGAATCTCCTTTGCGCGCCGCAGTTTTATGACCGAGCTGTGAGTGTCGGCACGGGGTTATCACTTGAAAAGTTTTTATACCTATACCCACTGATTTATTATTTTTAAGAAAAATATGTAGGAATTACAAACGTTGATTATGTAAACATACATTTTAGTATGTCTGATTCTCACGGAAGTAAGTTTCGAAGCCATTGTGTATTTTCAATTTTACGCGAGCGCCGCGTGACACGACTATCGTGCACGCCGAGCGGCAGCCCACTGCCATACGCCTGTCCGATGGGCGCGCCGGCCAAATGTACCTAAACTGCGGAGTGACACCCCCCTGACAGTAGGAAGGAGTAAGTTTTAGCGGCGGTTTACAATAAACCGCCGCGCCTCGCTTGGGCACGCCTAGGGTTTGCAATCCGGATCCGAAATGTATGAAATTATCCGGATCTAGATCCGGATCCGCGGATATTCGCATACATTTCGGATCCGTCGTGCAAACCCTAGGCTCGCCCGTGTGACGTTGACGTTTGCGCCGGTGCCTGTCGTCCGTCACTGCAAGGTCGGGATCTAGTTTACGTAGGTACATCATTACGACACTGAGGGCCTACCGCGAACCACGTTCGACGTGTTGCCTCCCTGTCACACTTACGTACGAATTTACAAGTGCGACAGGGAGGCAACACGTCGAACGTGGTTCGCGGTAGGCCCTCTGTTTCATAGTCACGTCACATTATATAATGTGTACAATGAAATGTAGATAGGTAACACTAACAGGCGGTCTAGCATGAGTTGCGTTCTCGCGCGTGTTAGATAATAAATGACAACAGAGACTTAGTCATAATTTAAACTAATAATTAGGCAATACAAATAATAATAAAAAGTACTTAAACGTATAGTGAATTAATTTTGATAACCGGAAGTACACTTTGTACATTTTAGTTGTGTGTAATGTGTTATAGAGTTGTGATGTAATAAATTATAAATAACGCTTAGATAAATCTTAAATTAATTATCTGAAATTATGAATTGTTATTACAGTAGTTTATAAGTAAATTAATTGAATATAGATAGCCGGAAGTTGTCTTAATTGTCTTGTACAAACTTCGTTCGAATGAAGGTGGGGATTTTAGCATAAAAAGGGCTGTCCACCAGTGGAGGGGCTGATTCTCGCTCTGACTCTAGCTAGCGACGGAAGTCTGGACGGCTAAACTCCACACCTTCAGTCTATTATTTTACTTTCGTGGTCGCATCGCGATACCTTGAAGAGGCTGATATTTTTAATAAGTGGTGTCCTGGATTTTTATCTTGGCGGTGTCAGAATATAATGTAAGTAATATAATAAATGTGTTTTATTCCAAGTATTGTTTTCTTTTTATTTTAAATCTATTATCATATTCTTATGTAACAGCGTAAATAAATGACCCTCATTACATTGTTTGCAATGAATATAATGAAATAGCTTACTTTTACTTCATTTGATTTAAAAGTCTTAAATATAATATACACAGATATCTCCTATTTTTCTATCACGCGCGACTCCATACATCTGGCGCGACTTCAAGTATGGAGTCGCGCGCGAGAACGCAACTCATGCTAGACCGCCAGTAGTACCTAGTAATTGAGCAAAAGTACCACCTTAACACCTGATAAATGTTTTGGAAGTGATAAAACAATTGAAATGATATTAAAACTGCATCACAAAGGTCAAGCAATGGTTTTCTCGTTAAGATTTTCGGCAATTGCTTCGAACGGTCGAGTAGCAGCGACCTGGGTCGCCTGGGTTTTTTCACACCCGCAGACCGACCTTGCAGGGATTAACGGTCATTTTGATACGATTATAAAGGTTTTCTGACAATTTTTGTATTGTTTTTAATGATATTATATGTATAACCATAGATAGGTTATACTCATACTTGAGGAGCACAAAAAATGCTTCCATATTTATTTCTGTACCTACGAATAAATCTGTTATTTTGGATTAATTTTCTCATTTCATCCATCTTTGTCACACTTGTTGTTAAACATAAGGTCGTCTCTTTCTCTTTCGGTGTGCGGGAGCTCATTAGCACGTGCACATTTCTCGCTTGTCCAGCCGCGTCTAAAGGCAACTTGTCCAATTTGTCACAAGGTAAGCGCTTCAATTTTGGAACGCCTATAACCTATCTTGTGTTATAAATCATTGTTTGATGGATATAGTCAATGGCAATGAATTTCATTTGAAATGAAACTTCATCATAAAGGCGCATCTTTGCGAAATTGGCGTTGCGTTAGGAAATGAACACACACACGCATATATATATATAAAGTCTTTCTTTCTTTAATTACAGTCATCAATTAATATATCGTTTTCAGCAGAGTTTATAGATTTTCTATGTCTATCTTTATCGTTAATATGTCTTTTATTGTGATGAAGAAACCTACCCAGCAAATATAAGGTAGGCGTGTTGTATTTTTTCCGTAATAAGTATAAACAAGTTAACATGATTAAAAAGCTTCTGTTTTCTTCATCCCTGTTTATATTACAAAGCCTATACAAACACCCGTAATATATTCATCTCATCATCTTACGTAAAAAGCAATGTTGAGATATTTGCAGTTTCTATCCGGCCCTCAAATCGAATCTGTTATTAAATCCTACTTTAGCAAGGGGAGATAAGATGTCGACTAGAGACTCATTTGTATTTATGATCCATAAAGTTCCAAAGTCTCCTTAAATTTTCCTCATACAGAGTCATATTTTAACAATGAATATTTTCCTTTTGTAGGTAAGGCAGTTCTGCTTAGGATGTTTTTTTTAATTTAAAGGTAAGGAAAATGAAATATACAATCATTCATTCAAATTACAATGTATTAATTGCTTAGAAGGCTCAGAATAACACAAGTAAATTGAAGACAAAAATGCCGTTGGGAGTATTTTTTCTTGAATGAAAATTATTCATATTTCACTCCATTATTAGGCCAAACAAGGTCCTCGCAGGCTGATTAAGGTCGACCATTTTGCCTCGGGATGTCTTCAAATAATACTTGTTTATGTATAAAAGTCAAGCCGCTGATATAAATGTTTTTGTCGTATCTGTTTTTTTTTTCTTCGTTAATAGTTTTCATGGTTGGTCTTCTGTGGTTCTATTGTTTTAGATAATTAGGTACATTTTCTTTTACTAAAAATTTATTGAACAACACCTGAGACCAAAATTGCGCACTGAGATTAAATATGCTAAGAATTGGAAAACTGACAATTTCAGCCTTTTCACAAAGTTTCAGAATAATAATTTTTGATTCCTTTACAGACGACATAACAAATATAAATTTAATTCCAAAACCAATTTACTGCCTATAAAAAGTCAGGTGGAATAATTTAGAGGAAAATACACGTAATATCGTTTCTTCGGTTATTTATATAATAAGCTTATTTTAAAGCTATTAAAGCTTTCCAGATATATAATCATGTGCGTATTATAATTGTAACTTTTAACAACTGTAATTTGATTGGTTATCGTTATTCCGCTCACCAATATTAACAACAATAAGCTGGTACAATCGAATCGGTTCGGATTTGGAATTCGGCTGATTGGCTTTTGATACGCGTCCGACGCTTTGCGGTTGCCCATGATGCCGTGATGAAGTAATATGACGAAATGAATTACCCATGAAATGAAAATGAATAAATTCCATTAACGGGTCTTTATTAACCTTACACCGATTGGCGAGGAGTGTCAATAAGAAGTGCACTATTTCGTTTAACCCCTCGTATGCTGCCTGTCAAATATCTTATCTTATCTTATACCTGTAAACGAGCAATTCTTGTTTTATTTATTTATTTATATATATATTTCGGGGATTTCGGAAACGGCTCTAACGATTTCGATGAAATTTGGTATATGGGGGTTTTCGGGGGCGAAAAATCGATCTAGCTAGATCTTATCTCTGGGAAAACGCGAATTTTTGAGTTTTTATATTTTTTCCGTGCAAAGCTCGGTCTCCCAGATATTGATCATTGAAAAAAGACCTTGACATTTGAAACAATAAATTTAAATTTCCACGCACGGATCAAAATACTTTTTTTTTGAGTAAGTTGTAGGTAATATTTATATTGCATTATAAAGAGGACATGTTCTGATTATGTTTGGAATAAATTTCCGGCAAACGCGGCCGCCACGGCTCTGATGACAGCCCATTACTCTTTTCATTAAATTTTCGATGACTTTTTGACAAAGATGTGACTGTATCTCACGGATAACGCGTTGGATCACGACCGAGCTCAGGAATTGTTCCTGGTTTATTCGCATAAGCCCGAAATTTCTGAACATTATAATATCTCTAAAATGCACCCCAGCAAACATTTTAAGTATTTTTTCCTAGGCTCGAAGAAGATTTTACCAATTTAAGTAAAAATTACGTCCTAAGTCACCAATTATTATACGGGGACCATGAAGTCAGGGACTTAATGGTTGAAAATAAGTCGAATTACTAGGTAAAATTAACTTCGAACCCTGACCAATAGGTCAAATCTACTAATAAGGCATTTTAGGTGTATTTGCGACGTAATTATTTCTTATACGGGGACCATGAAGTCAGGGACTTAATGGTTGAAAATAAGTTGAATTACTAGGTATAATTAACTTCGAACCCTGACCAATAGGTCAAATATACTAATAAGGCATTTTAGGCTGTGTATGCGACGTAATTATTTCTTATACGGGGACCATGAAGTCAGGGACTTAATGGTTAAAAATAAGTCGAAATATTAGGTAAAATTAACTTCAAACTCTCACCAATAGGTCAAATGTACTAATAAGACATTTTAGGTGTATTTGCGACGTAATTATTTCTTATACGCAGACCTTTAGGTCGTCGATTTTATGTCGATTTAGATACTAATTTTAGGTAAATGTTACTTAAAATAGATACCAAATTGCGACCATATAGTTAAAAACACTTGTAAAGTACTATCAATACCATAAGGTTGTGCCGCCATTTTCTTTCATTATAACGGGATGCAAAATATGAAATTGCATAATTTAAGTTGTTATATCTTGAATGGTGCCATCGCACGGTACTTCATATTGCTAATATTCAAAATAAAACAATATTTTTGATCGAGTCAATACACTCACACACACAAGTATTCAATTACAACACTCAATTACAAGCAAATATATGCATTTTGATTTTATAAAATATTGAAAACTTAAATATTTCAAGAGCCCATCGATAGTTTTGTATGTAAACCTAACATACTGCACGAAAAAATTTTCTGCGCACTAGATTTCATCGTTCTTCATCTGCGTGATCGGCCGAAGTAAATTATTTTACATGACTTAGTGGCCGCCATTATCATTGCAAAACTTCAAGTTGTTTTCTTGTCAGACATTTTGTTTCTGAGTGAAAAGAATATATAAGCGTAATGTTTGTGTCTCTTTTTCTCATTATCGCGTCTCATCTAAACATTGCCTCGCAGAGTAATTATATGGTAAAAAATATGTCACCACCACGTCTAAAGGTGGTAAAGATGACCAAATTAGTACATTTTAACTACGCGGCACGTCGTGGCGACGTCGAATCCACGTCGGAAACATGACCTAATGTTGACCTAATGGTTGTAATCACCAAATTTCCGTCAATAAATACGTCGCCGGCACGTGCTTTTTTTCCCCATTTATGTCGACTCGACGTCGACTCGACGTCGATTCGAGGTGCCTCATTTTGGTCACCTAAATTGTGCGACCTAAAATAGGTGCCTTTCTCGGAATATTGACCAAAAATGTTTGCTGGGACCATTGGGAAACATTTTAGGATATCAGACAGAGGGGCTCAGCAGCTCAATTTTAGTTAGAAAAAGGAAATTTCACTTGTAAGATACCTATCTGTTTCCATGTAGATTGGCAATTTCTTTCCTTTGTCGAAAAATAGTTCGTAGTAAACAGTAAAAACAATTCAAACATTATAAACCATCCTCGTTGATTGGTATACTAGGTAGGTACGCTGTAAAAGTAGTTAGCAACACAGTGACAGGTCAATCGTGGAAAACGTGCGGACAGGGAGCGGGTCGCAACGCAAACCTATTAGCTCATTACGTCCGCAACGCAGAGTGGCTTTACAGTCGTGGAGGACAATTCGAATCTGAGGGCCTACCGCGAACCACGTTCGACGTGTTGCCTCTCTGTCGCATTTGTAAATTCGTACGTAAGTGTGACAGGGAGGCAACATGTCGAACGTAGTTCGCGGTAAGCCCCCTGATGTCAGTTGACCAGTTCTCGTTCGTGTATCTCGCTTGTACTGAATTGCGATCCAATTAGTATACATATACCTAACTAATAATTTTGAATGCTACTACTAATTATTTTGCTCAAAGATGACCGGCACGGTTGACTTTGCTAAAAGAAATTAGCTGGCGAAGTGTATAAGTGGTCAGTCAAAAATTATACAGTTAAAATGTCTCGATTTAGACCCCTCCGGTCGACTTTGACCACTTCCTAATAGCGATAATAATGTTACATACAAATTCCGTGTATTTGGCGTGATCGAATCTTTAAAAAAATGGAAACGGTTTCATAATAAAAAGTAGACGTGTGTCTTATTCAGCTAAAGATATTAACCATCCGAGGATAAAGCGAAAATAAATAGAATTATGTAGGTGGTATAACTCTCACATATTGTCATTATAATTAAACGCTGACAGAACTAAATCACTGAATAATATTTTTTCAGGGAAATAAAAAGGTAAGTAATACCGATCATAAGAAACCTGTAAAAAAATTGTATTCAATAAGGATATTTTTTCGTTCGAGAACAGCGCTATACACACCTATGAAAGTCTGTATTGGGATTTACTGGATTCGTATTAAATAAAACGGACTCCCAAGGTCATCCGTCTAAAATCAATACTCAAGCCTGGAAGTTGCTACATTGTATGTATGGGCCACTAGTTGCCTGAAATAAAGATTTCATTTATTCATTCATTACCCAACTCGACAATAATGTACTATTAAGTGTTTTCATAACATAAGTTTTTAATTTAAGATTTTTACGCTAGACTGCGCTATTTCGATTTTATTATAGTTTTAATATTCATTTTATCATTTATTGCTGAAAATATAACCCTCCTGAGGCCATCTTAAAGGAATCATACCAAAGTTACTTCCAGTTAGTTTATGGTGTTTATGGTGTTAATATATTATTAATTCAATATAGTATTAAGATGAAATAATAAATTAAACATAAAACATCCATAACTCCGGAATATATATGTGTGATAATCACACAAATAAATGCCTTTACCAGGATTCGAACCCGGGACCTCCCGCTTCGTAGGCAGGGTCACTACCGAATAGGCTTGGAGGCCGTTAAACACATAACATGTAATAAACATGTAAAAAGTAACTTAAACACCTACGTCGTTTGTCGGTAGATCTTTTTGCAATATACAGACACCTGACAGACACTACCTAAATGATTTTGAATTTGATGAACGTTAACAATAAATTGTTAACTTTCATTACAGTTTAAAGGACCGTCTGAAGGAAAAGGATCAAGTAAATCAATACAGATCAGTGATAATCTTGCACAAAAATGGAACAAGGAAATCATGTGAGCGGATAACGGATATTGACACGAGTGACACGACACGCTTCGAGCAAACAAACATACTGTGTTAACGAGCTGAGCCCGTACCATGAGTCATTGACAGTGTCAAAACTGACAAACGCTTTCGAGAACGTAATGTACTTTCTATACATCTCGCTTGCACTAATACACGAGTACGAATGAGATGCATAGAAAGTAAATTACGTTCTCGAAAGCGTTTATGTCAGTGCCAAACTGGTGGTAGTGGTACTGTTGTTGACGATTTGGAGATGATTGATGGCGTGTAACGCTTTTCTAACGCTTTGCGAACCATCTTGTTATTTTGTTATCTGCTTGGTGTATTTTTTTTTGCTTAAAGCTAGGAGATGATTCCTAGTCTGCACACCGAAAGCCGTGCCTTTAGATCTTAAGTAAATAGACTTCACTGCTGCTAATTTGCAAATCTAATTATTATTATCATACTCATTCATTTAATTAATACCGAGCTTAAGCAATATTATTATTAATTTTGTTATTTTGGTAGGTATATACATGTATGTTTAACGCCAAAGTCTGTCGTTCTGTATTTGGTGTCTAACTGTGGCATGCTCTCCAACGAATAGACAGATTTCAATGCGTTTTTTTACTTGAAAGCGAGTTTCCTTGCGGTTGTTCTTAACTGTGTTTGATATCGATCCAACAGTTTGAAGAGTATTCAGCTCTTTTCCAAAATGATGTAAAGCATTTATGTGCGTAGGTGGTTTTTAAATTTTTAAATTATACCTAGGTTTTAAATGTACAATAATAATTTTAAATAATATATTCCCACTAAGCTCTATAAAAAAGCGAAGTATAGCTTAACATTTTGGTCATGTCTTGAGGTCCTGAATATTCCATTGTAATAGAGTTCTTATCTCTAGACACGCTATTTTAGACTTTACACTTCAATAATTAAATGTGGGATATTTTTATTTAGATTTTTTCAGGTCGGACTTTTCCCGTTTATTCATTTACGCAGCTTAAAGCTACGCCGTTAATGTACCATTACATTACAAATAAAAGCCGGCTTGTTGCTGCGAACTTACCAGCTCACCACCTCGTTTGTCACCGACGAATGTCGCAAAACCGCTATTTTTATGCCCCTGTTTAAGAGCACATTATGGTGCATCCGTCAATTCGATTCCACCTCCTTATTTAAAAATGACGGTCACTAAATAAATACTTCCCAGCATTACCTATTTGACATACATGTTTCAAGATGAACTGACGTTTTTACGTATTTATTATGCTTGCCTAAAGGTGACAGTCCATTTCCAACCGCAGTGCACTACTGTTCATTTTACTATCAGTCCCAGTAGTGCAGCTGCGGTCAGAAATGGAATGTTACCCTAATTCAACACAAGTTATTGAAGCAGCAGTCCGTAATCCAGCCGCCTCTCTAAATATACGTGCCTAGAAACGTGAGCAAAAGGGCAGCTCCGTTTTATTGTGCAACTTTGCGCGAACTTGGTCCGTTGTAACCCCGCACTTATACCCTGTGACCGGAATATCTTCACTCAGTGGAATGGCTTTACAACTTTTTTAAAAAACTTTTCCCATATTAGCAGTTGATAACAAAGGAGACTTTTAGACTGGTACTTTATGCATCTTTAACGTCTTGATAATAGAGGGTGATAAAGGCTTTGTTTAGATATATGTGAGCACATTATATTATTTCCGGTATGCTTGGTAAAAAACCGTTATGCAAAACAAACGTTTGTTTGTGTTTAACTAAACTAATAAACAAGTTCAGATAAGCAAACATCATCATCATGCAAACTAAAAATAAATCTAATCTGAAAAGAAGAAAAAACCTAAAACTCTTGCTGGCTAGTGACTATTTTGGCGTAACGAAATATAAGTTAAAAAAAATCCAAAGACTAAACGTAGGTAACGTAAACAAATATTTAATGACGATTACATAAAGCAGAAACTAATAAACAAGTTCAGTTAGGCAAACATCGTTCTTATGCGAAAAAAATATAATCTGAAAAGAAGAAAAAAAGTAAGTAGGTATAAAGACCTAAAACTCTTGCTGGCTATCATGACGTAACGAAATATAAAGAAAAAATATTTGCAAAGACTACACGTAACATAAAAAAATATTTAAGCAAATGACGCTTAAATATTTACTTCGAATAACTTTGCTTTTTATTCAAAGCCAATGTAGTTTCGCTAAAATAATTAAATAAGGCTTACACAAAGTATAGCCGTCTACAAACATGTCAGCCGCGATCTGATCAAAGCTACGTTTTATCTGGCTGACCCATGTCCTGAGCCTTGTCATGTAAATTGGACTATGGCCCAACACAAAGCTATGTGATTAATTTGCCGCCCACACCATGTCCTCGCAACGACTTCGATAACAATAAATCGTACCTCAATTACCATAAGATCACAACTTTGTAACCAGTTTTCAGCAAAGTTCTGGAATGACCAGGAAAATGCTTGATTTAATGAACGAACCGAGGGGCAATAATGCAGTTTCCAGCTTGACTTTGTTTTTGGCACGGTCGGATTGGAGGAGGAAATTATACTATGGAGTAGAAGTAAAATTGCACTTTACCATTTTTCAGGAAAAAAAAACATAATGATCGTAACGTAAAAGATGACAATACTTAATATTGGCAATTAGTTAATTGGCAAAAAGCTTCAGGAGGAAGCAAGGTTGGTCTTAATTTTCCCATTTCATAAATCACCATCAGCCAGATTGTTATCAAAACATTTAGCAGAATAATTAAGTACTAACAATAAAATCTTATTATTGCAAAAACTGTAATAATTATAAAAGTAAGAAACTTCAAAGTTAATACATTTCACCTCTTACACGCTTAGAGGATATAACGAAACGGAGTAAATAGGCGGCCAATGGTCATATGGAGGTCATGTATGGACTGACGTTTATCTGACATGGCTATTTTTACGTTGCGTATACATTTGACGTGCCCCTCCCCCGCAAAAGTCGGCACTGTTTTGTACATATAATTACAGACAAGGCGTGTCCGTTTGGTTATATCCTCTAAGCTTGCACGGTACAAAAAAAACAACTAACTTCAATATTTTCAAAAAAAAACAATTCAATATCTATTAAAAAACATTGAACTTTTTAAATCAAACTCACCCGCCCACAAGTTTCAATAGGGCCTTAATCTTAATAATTAGGTTTATCGCCAATATGCCAGATACACTAAAGTTAGCCGGTCCAGATCAGATATCACCTGGAACCCTCGTATTGAGTTAACTTTATGCAAATTGCAAACTCGAGCCGGCTGACTATATTGACGGATTTCAAGGCTGAGCTAGCCAAATTTTGATAACTAAAAATATAATAACCTCTTGCAAAATTTAATTTTGTTGAAATTTATCTACGAAAATTGAATTCTATTCGGTTTCAAAACGCTTTGGGCTCACTCAATTTGCATCTATTTAATACTAATTCGATGACAGATTAACGTCGACCTTTTTTGGCAAGACAAAAGACCCTTTGAATCACCTCTTTCAAAGTTGTTGTTTTTTACGGGATGCCTGTGAACGTGGGGTGAATGAAGCAACAACGAGGTTATTAATAAAATAACTAAGATTGAGTTTTATAAATTGTGTAAGGTGAATAAAATAAAACAGTTTTTATAATTTCCATAAAATATAGTTTTATTTTCCAATTCTCAAAATATATACAATTTAACTAGATCATGTTATAAAATTCATCATCCTTATCGTGAGAAAAAACACGAATTTAAACGAAATTAGGTACTTAAAAACCTGAACTTTAAGTTGCGAAATAAATTCATCCTAATTTGCAAGCTCATCTAATTACTAAATAAAAGGTTTTTATTTACAATTAAGGAGGCACTTTAGGACAAGCTATGGCGATTTGTTTTTGACAACGACGTCAGAATTGCCGGCAGACTCTAATCTCGGAGAGTTATTCCGAAACTATTCTAATTTCGATATAACTCTCTCGCATTTAGTGCACGGGTTTTACCTACTTTGCTTGTTATGCGCGATGTTGTACAATAAGTACTTTGCAGCTAAAACCATTTATACTTTTACATGAAACAGTCTACCTCAAAACAAGTACATTCGTTCTTAATGTTGTTTAAAAAAGAACTTAGTCGTGGTACTCATTTATTCATAAAGCCAATATACATGTCAAATAAAATTATAATGATACAGTTGTAACTGTATCTTAAACTTAAAATTATATATACAATCATAATCGAAAATTAAAACAAAGCTTATTTACATGTCGAATTAAAATTGGAAAACGTTTAAAATTAAAATTGAGGTCAAGAAGAAAGACTTAAAAATGTAAAATTAAGATACATTTTAAAATTACAATTAATATTAAAAACAAAGCTGATTTCCGTGTCTAAATAATATTGAGGTCAAAATTGAAAAATAATAGAAAAGCAAAAGTCAAAATTTAAATTTAAAATAGTAGGTAAATACTTGGTAAATATGATACATTTTTAAATTGAGGTAAAAATAATATCGGTAATAAAATAATAATTATTCAATGTTAGTATGTATATATGCTATAGTACATATAAACAGAAGAAGCGATAATTGGAAAACAAAGTTATCAGCAACTTGAGTGTATCTGTATTCATATGTGCGCCCAACGTGCTTATTTTTAATGTTTAATACCTACCTACGTATCAATATCAATGCAGTTGAAAATATGTTTGCGAAACCATGGCAATGTGATTTTAGAAAAAAATATCTATTGTAATTTACTGAAATTAAGAAGCCTCCGTAAAAGGCATAATACATTCTTATTAACTTTCTGTCATTACATTGGTAATGTTAACCGTGCGGAAATTCTGACACTCTCCAGGTTAAGAGGAGAGAGAGGTAATTCCATTTGGGTGGGGAGTTGCGTGGACATTCTATGGAAATATTATTACTTATTCTGTGGCTGTACTGTAAATATAATCTACACACACGCGATGGTTTTCCTCACAAAAGTCAGCGCTATATAATTCGACCCGTGTGTAGTTAAGTAGGTAGGTAAATTAATTTCACGCAAGAGTCCGCCCTCTTGCTGTTGAACTAGTTTACTATAAGCTCTCTGCATGGCTAATCGAATCAAGAGAGACAAGAGACTATAGGTCTATTACCTAGAACAATTAATAGTTAACATTTAACTTTACTTTACTGACACTTAGATTTCATAATTTCCGTCAAATTTGAGCTATTTTGCGCGTCTCAATTTCACCGACGGCAAAAAGACAATAATACCTACTTATTGGATCGCGGTTTAGTCAAAATAAACGCTTGGCCCCCCGTGTAATAATAACGTATGTAAGTACGTATACTTACGATTATGCTCTGTTTCTTAATGTAAGTAAAGTTAGTAGTAAGTAACTCGCTGTTTATTAAGTAATTCTCTCGTCCAAGTTTATTTCAACTCCGTGGTACCTAATTAATTTTAAAATACTTAACTTTGCAGGCTTTGAAGTATTAATAGTTTGTTGGTTATGTACCTGTATACTTTTCAATAAAAAGCTTTCCCAGAACTTACCAACTCCGCTCAACTGCTGCACAAACAACGTTAACTACCCACGAGCAATGAAAGGTTCATAGTATTTGTTCCCCTTTTTCATTGTTTTAGGGGGTTAGTCAGAATTCAGGACAAGTTTTATTATTAACTACGGGCGAACAATCAAAAGATTTTCAAACTCTGACTTATCTTGTTTAACAAGAGACACTCTGTGTTGAAAATACCAAAGCAAGTCTCGCTTAATTGATTGCTAATGAGCCACTTCTAATGGAATTGTAGTTAAAGAATAAGGACGGCTCAAGTTATTCACAAAATCCACCTCGAAACTTTTTATCACAGAATATTTTGGACTTGTTTCTGCATAATAAATACCTAATTAGAAGCTCGGCAAAGTAATCAACGGCTCAATTAAACAGTTTGCTAAGTAAAATTGAGATTCCGGAGTTATTTTAAATTTGCGAGCGCAATACGAAATACACAACGAGGTGCCAATACCTACCCATTTAATAAAAATTACCACTAGAGTTGGGAACAAATCGGAACCAACAGGATTATTCTGACTAGGTATATGATGACTGACTGACTGACTCACAAACCTGCCTTGCTACATCAAAAGGTCCGATATCCAAACAAGGTCAAACGTATAACGACGTATACTAACTAAGTAATATGTACTTAAAGTTATTTTTCGACAACTACTTGAACATTGATGAGACTACTCTCATCTGAGATTAACCTAACTAAGCCTTGTCTTATGATTATGGGTTTACAACATAGAGGAAGTGTAAAGAGCGAAAGTTTTTACATATTACTACATGAATGTTGTTAATAATTTTGGCCATATAGTATTTGTACATTAGATATTTGCCCTCTTATCCTACTAGGTATAAGCTTTTATTCTTTTATCAGATCTGGTGGACTTTAACTCTACAAGTCTTGGCAGAGTCAGAGGGTCTCGCGCACACTTTATATTTTTGGTGCAAGATCTGCATTGAGATAAATGTGAAATGAATATCAAAAATCAAGTTAAGATTATACATCAATGCTATCCAGAACCAGAGCTAGTTCATAAGTCAATAACGTGTTGGCTGTTCGGAGTCTGCAGCCTGTGCCCAATCTAAATCTCACAGATACGGAACGAGCCGTCTGCCGGTATTCGACAAACTGTGACGTTTCACATTCAATATTGTGAAACAATCTACATTTTGGTTTGTACCAATAGAAGTAGTACAGTAAGCTGCAGAGATAACTGACCCCCTGCATAGACTATTGTTTGTAGGAGGGTCAGTTATCTCCGCAGCTTACTGTATAAAAATTTACATCGATACATACTTAGTCAGATAATTTTCCCTGTAACTTTAATAATTAGTGTTTTATACAAAAGTTATTCTTAAATTACAAACTAAATAAACGGCTACCTACGACTCGTAAAAAAGAATTGTTGTAAACTTTTACCTCTGAGCTTCTTTAGCACTGATCGGTGCATCATCAACTTAAGCATATCAACATTAAGTTCATGTTTTTAACAGTCAAAAATTTACAGGATCTTTAGCATACGAAAGGTTAATTTGCAATACCTACGAACTGAAACTAAACACTATCCATTTAATTAATAATAACTCTCTATTCTAATAGTACTGCTATAGTAGTTTATGCAACAGTGATATAATAAGGGTTCTTAAAATTCAAGGGTCGAAGTTACAAAACGAGACGTAGTCGAGTTTTGTAAAAAAAGACCCGAGAATTTTAAGAACCAATTATGAGCTGTTGCATACATTACTTTTTCTATGACAGCTGCAGCAAAAAAAAAAAAAAAGAGTTATTATTAAAAAAAAGAGTTATTATTAAAAAAAAAGAGTCATTATTTTAAAAAAATTGAGTTATTATTTAAAAAAAAAGAGTTATTATTGTAAATGAAAACATACCTCTTTCAATCAAGATGATCGGAACTTGTATCTTTAAAAAAAATAAAGCAGTTGTATTATACTCATAAGATGACTGCTAGCAGTCATCTTATGAGCCTATAGACAAATCATTCAAATGACATTGCTTTAGATATCACTGTCAGTCATTTAATTGACACATTTAAGTGCTGGAGTAGAAAAAATAATTTAAAGTTACTTTTAGTAACTGACATTGCAATCGTCTATTCACTCTTCTTTATTTTATTTAAAACAGCCAATCAGATGTAGGTTCCAAAAACGACGAATGGGCCTGTGGATTATGTGAAAAGAATTTAAATAATTTCCCTCGACATACCGAGTCAATTTGCCAACTTCGCTGATACAATTCCATGAGATTGTAAGTGGCTTTGCATTTATATTGGCTTAAAGGGTTTATAAAGAATTATTTTGGATTCAGTGTGTTATTTTAAATCCAATATATCAATAGTATAGGATAATGGAATATTTATATTTATTCCAGTTTGATGTAAATAGGTGCGTAGCGTATTGCGTACCTACAGCTACACACCTATCATCAAACAATACTTTAGGTTCAACATATACACGCGAAATAAAT
Source organism: Cydia amplana (assembly GCF_948474715.1). Lineage (NCBI taxonomy): Eukaryota > Metazoa > Arthropoda > Insecta > Lepidoptera > Tortricidae > Cydia > Cydia amplana. Next base: position 11,978,455 of record NC_086071.1, on the reverse strand, counting down.
TTCGTCAAGAGATAGGTCTTCAGGATCGTCTCCCTAGTCGTTATCGGCCACAGCGACTGCTTTTTACCGCTGAGATGGTTGCTGATACGTTCTCGTAACAGCTGCAGGTCTAGGTAGGTTACATACATATTCCTTTTTCCGTAAACAATACAAAAGATGTATATTTTAACCAAACAAACACAAAATATATATCTGTCAACCACTTTTCATCATTGTCAAATAAGCTATACTCGCCAAATGTTTTGGGTATCGCGGAAACAAAGTAAAGTGGGTACGTACGCAGGCCATAAGAAAATTGGAGTCACCAAACAAAGGGACCCCTGGGAAGTAATCGCCCTTTTTTCTTTCGGTAAAAACCTTAACACATCGAGTGTGACTCTTGACCGATATGCCGAGCGATTCATTAGTAGGTACGGAATGCTCAAACTGTGTGGCCAATTCGAATTTACATTTCGATATCAAAATGATTTTCATTGTCATTATTCGCGCATCCATTTCCTATCACCCAATTGAAGGGAGCTTAGTAAGTATTGGTACCACAAGTTTCGTGTACACACGCAGTTTCTAAGTAATTTCAGATACAGGAACGAAGTCATCGAAATTCAACTTTTACTCATGTTTATCCTTTGAATATATTCAGGAGTTTAGCTTTAAAGTTACTTCTAGTTTATTTTGCAAGAACAATACTTAGTTAAACCTTGCAAATAGGGCTTGCAAGATATGCCATAAATAACGAGGGTCCTACACCGTAGGAGCCAGGTTACAAAGTAACTATAATTAGTGCCCAGAAGGCAATCCAGAACGTTCAGGAATGTACCACAAATACCGAAATAGAGAGTATTTAAAATAACGTTATAATAGCGTTATGGTACTTTACTTTTAGTAATAAGTACTGTTTTGGAATAGAGAGTTAATTCTTACGCTTTGCATGAATTTAAATACTTACCTAGTAGATAATTTGTGCTAGAAAATGTACCAAATTTCGATTGAATGAAATGAATAAAAAGAGTTAGTTGAGTAAAAGCTGGTTTTATCGTAGCCCCTTAACGTGGCTCTTCCTGATTTAGTCTTTTAACTTTGTCTTTCAATATCATAGATACACAAACCATTTTTCCATGATGGGCCGGTGTGATGGGCACCTTTGCACCCGGTACAGCTCGCGGAGGTCTTTCTGATTCGTTTATTTGTAGAATTAATTTAGATACTTTTAAGTTATTTTTTTAAGGACTGCATATACCTACCATTAACGAAATTTGCTGAATAAAGTATCACATTATAATTTTTCCATCCATATTGCCATAAATCCTCTTATTAGAAACGTTCGCGGAGCTCTTATGAGATCACTTCGGTCTTGCAAAACGGTTTTTCTTATATAATATCAAAACAAGGCAATCAGGCCAGTATCGTAGATGAGAAACTCGTAATAGTAAGGACCTGCCTACTCATAATAATATTGTTTTCGTCTTGGCCATAGATACTTATACTCGTATTTGAGACACGGAATAATATTACTCGTAATGTACATATTCTGTGATTGCTACCGAGTGAACCACAAAATTTTTCACCACACCAATACAGAAAATAGGTACTAACTGTAAAATATCAAACAAAATCAAACCAAACCATTCAAAATTAATGTTATTAAATATTTATCATTCAAAATAATAATTTGAAAGTCAATTCTACCAGGCCACATGACGAAAATTTGGATTTGATTACTTTGCCACACAACACATGTGGATAAAATGGAACTTTCTCATCAGTTTTTGAACAAGCTCAGCCAGCTGGTTTAGTGAGAAAGTATTTCTTGGCCCAAAAGTACTTTATCCACTTAAATTGATTGATCGTAGCAACATTAAAAGCGAACTCATGTAACGTATCATAGTAATGTATTTTCTAAATAAAGGTAACATTTGTATTGCGACGGCAGCAGCGTTGGCAGTGCGGCATTGCAGGTGTTGCAGCCACAAGAAATGGGGGAAGTCACTGAAATTTTCTTGATAAATTGAGTGACTAAATTTGAACGTTATAATTGCGACAGCAATTTAATTAAAAAAGGAAAATCCCCCACTTTCGTCTTAATGCAGGCATTTACGGGGATTGGCCATTTTCAGAAAATATGTCTACGGTCTAAATATACCGACGCTGTGGCGATAGTCCTTGTAATTCGGTTTATAATAATCAAGGAATTATTGCTAATATAATTTAATCTTAGATTATTTCTATTGACATAAAAAAATATGGATTTTCGCTTATTTCATTGTGATTGTGACATTCTTCTTTTTCAAATAATGATAATAATTTAATATTTAAGATATTTAATCTCAATGTAAATTGTAAATGTAATGTAAATTATAAACTGAAATAGATTTCATATACATATTAAAGAAAAATTGACGAAGCCCTCCAGTGGTCGGATTTAATAAAATAATTAGATTTGTTACCAAACTTGTGTAATGTACCTAGGTAATGTAAATTATGTAAAAGTAAGTGATTTTTTTAGGTTAATATGGGCATATTGCCGGCAAGATGTGCTAATACTCGTAGTAGAAAATGTTACCACATATACATATAATTTTGTACCACAGTTCACGCAAACAAATATATGTCTATTTCTATTATTAAGGCATTTCGATTATTTCTTATTCTTTCAGTTCTTACACGTGTACACGTGATATTCCTATTAGTGAGGAAATACTTGAGAGAAACCTTCGTCCAGCAGTGAACGTTTTTTGCCTAATAAGTATTATGATGTCATAACATTCTCGTTTGCAGTAATATTTTCTACTTATAATTCAAATTTTGCTTCTAGTAAAATAAATCTGGTCGTAATCAAGCTTTCAGCGGATTCATGTTAGCCTGAATATAATGAAAAGATTCTTCAATTATTTGTTAGCGGAAAATTTGCATCGAAAACAGGTCTTGTAATAAAAACAAACTAGCCACCGAAGTTGGGAACATCGGCAATTTGTTCGACTTTGTCGTTACTTTAATAGGATTTTCTCGACTACAGCAGATGACTTCGAACATGAGTTCGACGAGTTGAAAATTTCATCAACAACGCCTTTGGCTTCGTTACTAAGTTCGCTTGTTATTGCCTCTCGATTGTGTTGGCTCCACAGCAGTGTTGGCCGAACGTTAATCCCAATTACCATTAAAAATTAACCATTGAAAAGGTTAATTCGAATTAACCATTAACCATTGAAGGAAATTTAATTGTCAATTCGCATTAACATCAATTTGCATTAATATTAATTTATTTCGAACCATTAAAAATTAAAAAGAATTAATGGTTAATGCTTCACAAACCATTAAAAATTAAATCAATTTTTAATGACAATTAAAAATATTATTGATAATTATCAATTAACAAAAATATATCGTAATTTTATAAGGGCGCCCGTAATTTTTATCTAGCTAGTGGACCTCAGGTTTGGTGCAACATAGAAACACGCCGTTTGATCATCCGACTCGTCTTGATGAGCACTTGGGAGACCAGTACCCAAGATAGAGCTGATGCTGAACCCTGGGTGTACCTAGTGGAATTCAGGTTTGGTGCAACATACACACACGTCGTTTAGGCTATTCGACTCGTCACAATGAGCACTTGGGAGAGCAGTACCCAAGATGGAGCTGATGCTGAACCCTGGCTGTACCTAGTGGAACTCAGGTTTGGTGCAACATAGACACACGCCGTTTAGGCTATTCGACTCGTCACAATGAGCACTTGGGAGAGCAGTACCCAAGATGGAGCTGATGCTGAACCTTGGCTGTACCTAGTGGAACTCAGGTTTGGTGCAACATAGACAAACGCCGTTTTGGTCATCCGACTCGTCTTGGTGAGCACTTGGGAGAGCAGTACCCAAGATAGAGCTGATGCTGAACCCTGGCTGTACCTAGTGGAACTCAGGTTTGGTGCAACATAGACACACGCCGTTTAGGCTATTCGACTCGTCACAATGAGCACTTGGGAGAGCAGTACCCAAGATGGAGCTGATGCTGAACCTTGGCTGTACCTAGTGGAACTCAGGTTTGGTGCAACATAGACAAACGCCGTTTTGGTCATCCGACTCGTCTTGGTGAGCACTTGGGAGAGCAGTACCCAAGATAGAGCTGATGCTGAACCCTGGCAGTACCTAATGGAACTCAGGTTTGGTGCAACATAGACAAACGCCGTTTTGGTCATCCGACTCGTCTTGGTGAGCACTTAGGAGAGCAGTACCCAAGATAGAGCTGATGCTGAACCCTGGCTGTACCTAGTGGAACTCAGGTTTGGTGCAACATAGACACACGCCGTTTAGGCTATTCGACTCGTCACAATGAGCACTTGGGAGAGCAGTACCCAAGATGGAGCTGATGCTGAACCTTGGCTGTACCTAGTGGAACTCAGGTTTGGTGCAACATAGATAAACGCCGTTTTGGTCATCCGACTCGTCTTGGTGAGCACTTGGGAGAGCAGTACCCAAGATAGAGCTGATGCTGAACCCTGGCAGTACCTAATGGAACTCAGGTTTGGTGCAACATAGACAAACGCCGTTTTGGTCATCCGACTCGTCTTGATGAGCACTTGGGAGAGCAGTACCCAAGATAGAGCTGATGCTGAACCCTGGCAGTACCTAATGGAACTCAGGTTTGGTGCAACATAGACAAACGCCGTTTTGGTCATCCGACTCGTCTTGATGAGCACTTGGGAGAGCAGTACCCATGTTAGAGCTGATGCTGAACCCTGGCTGTACTTAGTGGAACTCAGGTTTGGTGCAACATAGACACACGCCGTTTTGGTCATCCGACTCGTCTTGATGAGCACTTGGGAGAGCAGTACCCAAGATAGAGCTGATGCTGAACCCTGGCTGTACCTAGTGGAACTCAGGTTTGGTGCAACATACACACACGCCGTTTTGGTCATCCGACTCGTCTTGATGAGCACTTGGGAGAGCAGTACCCAAGATAGAGCTGATGCTGGACCCTGGCAGTACCTAGTGGAACTCAGGTTTGGTGCAACATAGACAAACGCCGTTTTGATCATCCGACTCGACTTGATGAGCACTTGGGAGAGCAGTACCCAAGATAGAGCTGATGCTGAACCCTGGCAGTACCTAATGGAACACAGGTTCGGTGCAACAGAGACAAACGCCGTTTTGGTCATCCGACTCGTCTTGATGAGCACTTGGGAGACCAGTACCCAAGATAGAGCTGATGCTGAACCCTGGCTGTACCTAGTGGAACTCAGGTTTGGTGCAACATAGACACATGCCGTTTTGGTCATCTGACTCGTCTTGATGAGCACTTGGGAGAGCAGTACCCAAGATAGAGCTGATGCTGAACCCTGGCTGTACTTAGTGGAACTCAGGTTTGGTGCAACATAGAAACACGCCGTTTTGGTCATCCGACTCGTCTTGATGAGCACTTGGGAGACCGTACCCAAGATAGAGCTGATGCTGAACCCTGGCTATACCTAGTGGAACTCAGGTTTGGTGCAACATAGACACATGCCGTTTTAGTCATCCGACTCGTCTTGATGAGCACTTGGGAGAGCAGTACCCAAGATAGAGCTGATGCTGAACCCTGGCTGTACTTAGTGGAACTCAGGTTTGGTGCAACATAGACAAACGCCGTTATAGTCATCCGACTCGTCTTGATGAGCACTTGGGAGAGCAGTACCCAAGATAGAGCTAATGCTGAACCCTGGCTGTACCTAGTGGAACTCAGGTTTGGTGCAACATAGACACACGCCGTTTTGGTCATCCGACTTGTCTTGATGAGCACTTGGGAAAGCAGTACCCAAGATAGAGCTGATGCTGAACAGCTGGCTGTACCTAGTGGAACTCAGGTTTGGTGCAACATAGAAACACGCCGTTTTGGTCATCCGACTCGTCTTGATGAGCACTTGGGAGACCCTACCCAAGATAGAGCTGATGCTGAACCCTGGCTATACCTAGTGGAACTCAGGTTTGGTGCAACATAGACACATGCCGTTTTAGTCATCCGACTCGTCTTGATGAGCACTTGGGAGAGCAGTACCCAAGATAGAGCTGATGCTGAACCCTGGCTGTACCTAGTGGAACTCAGGTTTGGTGCAACATAGACACACGTCGTTTTGGTCATCCGACTTGTCTTGATGAGCACTTGGGAGAGCAGTACCCAAGATAGAGCTGATGCTGAACCCTGGCTATACCTAGTGGAACTCAGGTTTGGTGCAACATAAGCCCACGCTATTTAGGTCATCCGTCACATCTTGAACCTGCAGGTACTGCCAGGGTTCAGCATCAGCTCTATCTTGGGTACTGCTCTCCCAAGTGCTCGTCAAGATGTGACGGATGACCAAAACGGCGTTTGTCTATGTTGCACCAAACCTGAGTTCTATTAGGTACTGCCAGGGTTCAGCATCAGCTCTATCTTGGGTACTGCTCTCCCAAGTGCTCATCAAGACGAGTCGGATGACCAAAACGGCGTTTGTCTATGTTGCACCAAACCTGAGTTCCATTAGGTACTGCCAGGGTTCAGCATCAGCTCTATCTTGGGTACTGCTCTCCCAAGTGCTCATCAAGACGAGTAGGATGACCAATACGGCGTGTGTCTATGTTGCATCAAACCTGAGTTCCACTAGGTACTGCCAGGGTTCAGCATCAGCTCTATCTTGGGTACTGCTCTCCCAAGTGCTCATCAAGACGAGTCGGATGACCAAAACGGCGTTTGTCTATGTTGCACCAGACCTGAGTTCCATTAGGTACTGCCAGGGTTTAGCATCAGCTCTATCTTGGGCACTGCTCTCCCAAGTGCTCATCAAGACGAGTCGGATGACCAAAACGGCGTTTGTCTATGTTGCACCAAACCTGAGTTCCATTAGGTACTGCCAGGGTTCAGCATCAGCTCAATCTTGGGTACTGCTCTCCCAAGTGCTCATCAAGACGAGTCGGATGACCAAAACGGCGTGTGTCTATGTTGCACCAAACCTGAGTTCCACTAGGTACTGCCAGGGTTCAGGATCAGCTCTATCTTGGGTACTGCTCTCCCAAGTGCTCATCAAGACGAGTCGGATGACCAAAACGGCGTTTGTCTATGTTGCACCAAACCTGAGTTCCATTAGGTACTGCCAGGGTTCAGCATCAGCTCTATCTTGGGTACTGCTCTCCCAAGTGCTCATCAAGACGAGTAGGATGACCAATACGGCGTGTGTCTATGTTGCATCAAACCTGAGTTCCACTAGGTACTGCCAGGGTTCAGCATCAGCTCTATCTTGGGTACTGCTCTCCCAAGTGCTCATCAAGACGAGTCGGATGACCAAAACGGCGTTTGTCTATGTTGCACCAGACCTGAGTTCCATTAGGTACTGCCAGGGTTTAGCATCAGCTCTATCTTGGGCACTGCTCTCCCAAGTGCTCATCAAGACGAGTCGGATGACCAAAACGGCGTTTGTCTATGTTGCACAAAACCTGAGTTCCATTAGGTACTGCCAGGGTTTAGCATCAGCTCTATCTTGGGCACTGCTCTCCCAAGTGCTCATCAAGACGAGTCGGATGACCAAAACGGCGTTTGTCTATGTTGCACCAAACCTGAGTTCCATTAGGTACTGCCAGGGTTCAGCATCAGCTCAATCTTGGGTACTGCTCTCCCAAGTGCTCATCAAGACGAGTCGGATGACCAAAACGGCGTTTGTCTATGTTGCACCAAACCTGAGTTCCATTAGGTACTGCCAGGGTTCAGCATCAGCTCTATCTTGGGTACTGCTCTCCCAAGTGCTCATCAAAACGAGTCGGATGACCAAAACGGCGTGTGTCTATGTTGCACCAAACCTGAGTTCCACTAGGTACTGCCAGGGTTCAGCATCAGCTCTATCTTGGGTACTGATCTCCCAAGTGCTCATCAAGACGAGTCGGATGACCAAAACGGCGTTTGTCTATGTTGCACCAAACCTGAGTTCCATTAGGTACTGCCAGGGTTCAGCATCAGCTCTATCTTGGGTACTGCTCTCCCAAGTGCTCATCAAGACGAGTCGGATGACCAAACCGGCGTTTGTCTATGTTGCACCAAACCTGAGTTCCATTAGGTACTGCCAGGGTTCAGCATCAGCTCTATCTTGGATACTGCTCTCCCAAGTGCTCATCAAGACGAGTCGGATGACCAAAACGGCGTTTGTCTATGTTGCACCAAACCTGAGGTCCATTAGGTACTGCCAGGGTTCAGCATCAGCTCTATCTTGGGTACTGCTCTCCCAAGTGCTCATCAAGACGAGTCGGATGACCAAAACGGCGTTTGTCTATGTTGCACCAAACCTGAGTTCCATTAGGTACTGCCAGGGTTCAGCATCAGCTCTATCTTGGGTACTGCTCTCCCAAGTGCTCATCAAGACGAGTCGGATGACCAAAACGGGGTTTGTCTATGTTGCACCAAACCTGAGTTCCATTAGGTACTGCCAGGGTTCAGCATCAGCTCTATCTTGGGTACTGCTCTCCCAAGTGCTCATCAAGACGAGTCGGATGACCAAAACGGCGTTTGTCTATGTTGCACCAAACCTGAGTTCCATTAGGTACTGCCAGGGTTCAGCATCAGCTCTATCTTGGGTACTGCTCTCCCAAGTGCTCATCAAGACGAGTCGGATGACCAAAACGGCGTTTGTCTATGTTGCACCAAACCTGAGTTCCATTAGGTACTGCCAGGGTTCAGCATCAGCTCTATCTTGGGTACTGCTCTCCCAAGTGCTCATCAAGACGAGTCGGATGACTAAAACGGGGTTTGTCTATGTTGCACCAAACCTGAGTTCCATTAGGTACTGCCAGGGTTCAGCATCAGCTCTATCTTGGGTACTGCTCTCCCAAGTGCTCATCAAGACGAGTCGGATGACCAAAACGGCGTGTGTCTATGTTGCACCAAACCTGAGTTCCACTAGGTACAGCCAAGGTTCAGCATCAGCTCCATCTTGGGTACTGCTCTCCCAAGTGCTCATTGTGACGAGTCGAATAGCCTAAATGGCGTGTGTCTATGTTGCACCAAACCTGAGTTCCAGTAGGTACCTACTGCCAGGTTTCAGGGTCATTTTGTTGTCTCATTTTAAAATATCACGACCTGATAATTCACTGAAGCTTGTATTCATATGCTTATTTTTAATTTTAATACCTAGCTCCAAGTTTCTAAGCAATAGTAACATTAATTATTAGTTTATGAAAAAATTGATTTAATTGCATTAAACGTTAATTTAGATTGACAATCAATGTAATTAAACGCCTCAAAATTCAATTCTAATTAACTTAATTTAAATTGATGCGTAATGCAATTGACTAATTGCGGATTTAATGGTTAATGGAAATGATTAATTGTTAATTAGAATTACACATTACGGCCAACACTGCTCCACAGTCGTTTATTCTCAAATTATGTTTCTTGACAACTTATCGTTCATTTCTATTACAAACGATTTCTGTGGAGTATTGTGTGCAACGAATACATAAAATAAAATAAAATAAAAAAATAAAAAATAAAGGTTGTCTGGAAGAGATCGCTTTTTAGCGATAAGGCCGCCTGTTGTTTACCTCTGCTTGTATTTCTGTTTTATTTTGTATTGTCTTCTTTTAGTGAGGTGTGCAATAAAGAGTATTTGTATTGTAATATAATATTTGCTACGCGTTATTAACAAAGAGTTCCGGAATTCCGGAATTTCGAAATTCCGGAATCTCGGACAAATTTTCCGATATTACAATTCCGGAATTGAAACCACTGAATTTCGAAAATTCCGGAATTGGATTTAATTTACTTTTATTAGATTTTAATACGTTACTACTGAATATTTCCAAGAAAACTCTACGCGAAACTTTTGATTTAAAATTATTCAATATTTGGATATTTTATTCTCAATTCAGAAGAAGGTTTCCTCAATGAAAGATTTCGGATCCTGAAGCAGCTTATATTCTGCAACAAAACAACCTTAACTCGGGAACAAATAATCGTCATAAACACAATAAATGCCCTTACCGAGATCGGAACCCTAGGAACCGAAACCGTTATACATATTTAGACATTATATAAAATTAGGCATATAGCCGTGTTGCGTCTAGTGCCTAGTTCGTAGTATTTAGATGAATCCAGGAGATCTAGACTGCTGAATAAAACGATAGCGGACTGTAAACACTATTTTTAATTACTGGTAGTTACAAAGATATTCTTATTATTTATAATTAATTTGGACGCGACGCGATATGTGTGCGTTCCGCGAGCCGTTATTTCGATTCTGCCCGTCCCCCCGCGGACCGGTCCCCGGGCCCGTCGCCGGCTAACCGGTCCGGTGACGTGACGTCATCGCTGTTGCTGTGGAGTCAATTTGATGCGGCGGCGGTATTGTTACCAACATATACTCCCGGCATTGAAGAGCTTGGGTCTTCAAGATCTTGGATGGGTAGAGGACAAATTGTGTTGAAGGCCCGACGAATGACTCCCTTTTTCGTCTTTATGTCGGCTACTCTTGCGATGCCATCTCTGCCAGGCAGTACTTGGACGATGCGGCCGAGCAGCCACATAAGCGGCGGTAGATTCTTGTCCTTGATTACTACCATGGTTCCGACGTCGAGTTTGCCCCTTGAGCTCTGCCATTTGGTTCTCTGTTGCAGGCCAGAAATATACTCAGTGGAGAACCTGTTCCAGAAGTGCTGTTTAAGGAACTCGATGCGCTGGTACCTTTGAAGTGAGGTAATCTTTAGGTTGGTGAGCTGAGGGTAAGGCAAAAACGTGAGAGGCCTTCCAATTAAGAAGTGAGATGGACTTAAAAAGGATAGATCAGATGGATCATTAGAAAGTGGCGTAAGAGGACGTGAGTTTAAAATCGCTTCGATCTTTACTAAGCACGTAGCCAATAATTCATAGGTGAGATGTGTAAGACCTAGGGTTCGTCGCAGGTGGTACTTTACGGACTTCACGGCAGACTCCCAGATTCCTCCAAAGTGAGGTGTGTATGCTGGGATGAAAGAGAAATTGATTTGCGCGTCGGCCATATCTGCCGCAAAGTCTTGTTTTAAGAGATTTGAGAGCTCATTGAAGGTACCAACAAAGGTCGTGCCATTATCTGAGAAGATTACCCTTGGCTTGCCACGACGACCAATAAATCGGTTAAGAGCTGCCATAAAGGCTTCCTTGGTCAAATCCGAAACAAGCTCCAAATGAAGTGCCTTGGATGCTAAACACACAAATATGCAAATATAGGCCTTTACATGCCTACACCCTCTACCTTTGCGGTCAGCTATAAGAATTGGACCGGCGTAATCGGTGCCTGTTTCAAGGAACGGATATTCAAGGTGCAACCTTTCTTTCGGCAAGTTACCCATTATTGGTTGCACTGTTTCACCTTTCAATCGAACACATTTGAGACAAGTATGGACAACCTGTTTTGCTAAGTTTCTTCCTCCGAGCGGCCAGTAGTTAAGTTTTATAGTCGCTAGAAGTAATTGAGGAGGCGCGTGAAGTAGACGTAAGTGGAACATTTTAAAAAGCAACCTTGCGAGATGATGCTTACTACAGATGACTATAGGATGCTTTGTGCCATAGTCATAATATGGGTTAACCAGTCGACCCCCGACTCTAATAAGCCCTGAATCAAAAAATGGCGATAGCGAACTAAGCCGGCTTTTCTTTGGCAATGGTTTTCCTGTTTTAAGAAGCTCATACTCGTCAGGAAATGAGTCTTGTTGGGACCTGCGAAGAAGTAGAACTGAAGCCGATTCTAGCTCAACTAAGTTAAGACCACCGGTTGTCTTAGTATTTTCTTTTTTACAATTGTGTATGAATCTATGAATATACGCTATTACCCGTTGCAATTTTGAATAAGATGATTTGTTTTTAATTAAATGTTCTATTTGGTTATCAGCGTTATTAGGGGCGGGACATGCGACAAATGCCTTGGCCGGTAACATCTCTGGCAGTGGAGACTGGTTACCAGACTTTGGTGCAGTCGGCCAATAGGCCATGTCCTGTTTCAAGAAGGATGGTCCCGACCACCACAAGGAAGAGTTCATTATGAGGTCGGCACCTAAACCTCGAGACACCAGATCTGCAGGATTCTCCTTTGAAGGCACGTAGCGCCAAGAAGCGGCTCTGGAGCTTTCCTGGATCTCTGATATCCGGTTTTTGACAAAAGGACGTAATGAACAAGGAGAAGATGATAGCCAACCCATGACTATCATCGAGTCACACCATAATACGCAATGGTCTGGTTTCCGGGTAAGTGACTCAAGAACCTTTGTACACAATCTTACGCCTAATAAGGCCCCGCAAAGCTCGAGACGCGGAATAGTTGTGACTTTAATCGGCGCGACTTTACTTTTAGATGCCAGTAGGTGAACACTCACTGAGCCATCCCCGGCCACGGAGCGGACGTACAGGCAAGCTCCGTATGCTTTCTCCGACGCATCAGTGAAGACGTGGAAATCAACAACCGTAGGAGTATTGCACAAGACCCAGCGAGGTATATGGATATTATTAAGATAAGGCAGAGTTTTTACAAAGTCTTCCCAGGATGTAAGTATGTCTCCTGTAAGCGGATCATCCCAAGAACACTGGTTTACCCAAAGTTTCTGCATGATTATTTTCGCCTGCACGATACAAGGCGTTACTAATCCTAAAGGGTCAAAAATTTGGGCTATGACTGAAAGAATGTGTCTTTTAGTGACTACCTTTGGTAACGAGATGTCTATGCGAAATGTGAGACTGTCTTGAGCGCATCTCCAATTAAGGCCTAATGTTTTAGACAGCTCGTTCTCGCTGAGATCCACACATTCTGTCAGACAAGAATCCTCACCAACGGCTTTAAGAATCTCTTTATTATTAGACTGCCACTTACGCAAGTGGAATTGAGCATTTTCCAGCGTATCTATTACATTACGACATAGTGCCACAGTATCATCTATAGAATGAGAGCCAGATAGGAAGTCGTCTACATAAAAATCCCTGGCGATCGCTTCCTTCGTTTGCTTGTCACTGGACTCTTGTGATAGCTGTAAGAGGCACCGTGTACTCAGAAACGGAGCTGATGACGTCCCGTAAGTCACGGTATTAAGGGAATAAATTTTAAGCGGCTTTGAAGGGTCTGCCCTCCATAAGATCAACTGAAGTTGACGTTGTTCGTCGTCCACAAGAATTTGCCGATACATTTTCTCGATGTCAGCTGACACTACATATTTATGTTGACGAAACCGTAGTAAAATGGAAAATAAGTCGTCCTGAACCCTGGGTCCTATTAACTGGATGTCGTTAAAAGATTGTCCTGATGTAGTGGCAGCTGAAGCGTCGAATACCACACGCAGCTTAGTAGTCGTGCTAGACTCTCTTAACACGGCGTGGTGGGGCAAATAATACGACGGTAATGAACTGCAAGGCAAAGTTTCACTCATGTGACCCAAAGCCTCATATTCCTCCATGAAATTTACATAGCGCTCCTTTAATAAGGAGTCCCTATCTAACCTGCGTTCGAGAGATAAAAACCTACGCTTGGCCATCCCGTACGAGTCTCTTAAAGCATCGGGAGATTCCTTAAGAGGAACGGTAACCACAAAACGTCCGTTTTTATCTCTCTTAGTAGTTTTATTAAAAAGTTCTTCACATGTGTTTTCGTCCGATGTGAAGTCATGTTTCGGGGATATGGTATCAAGTTCCCAAAATTTCGTAAGAGTCGTGTCAGTTTGTTTGTCAGTCAAGAACAAGCAAACTGGTTTGACAGAGGCTGGTTGATCTATGGCGCCTACTAAGAGCCAACCTAGCCTTGTCTCAACGAGGAAGGGATCATCATCTTTGCCTAAGATAATGCGATTGGTGCCGAGAACTCTCCAAAAGATTTTAGCCCCAAGAAGAATCTCAATGTCAGCGGGTTCAGTGTATGAAGGATCGGCGAGGCAAATTCCCGAAGGTATGGGTACGTCCGTTGCGTCAATGTATGTATAAGGTATTGGTGACGTAATGTCGGACAATATGCTGCACTTTATGTCAGTGCTATAACCCCCATCATATGACTCCAATTTAAGAGAGCATGATTGGGTGATATTTGATTCATGCTTCTCAAGCATGGACACTGTAGTGTTGACATTTTTAACCGGCAGATTCAGTTTCTTAGATAAGTCCCTAGTTATGTAATTAGATGTACTGGCATTATCTAATAAGACCCTGGCGCTGTGCAATTTTCCCTCACTATCGCGCACCTTGACTAGGGCTGTTGAAAGCAAGACATGCTCGGATTCATCAACATTGTGGGCACTCGCGGAAAAGGCTAAGTGTTCTGACGCGGTCTTAGGTTCCGTATGGACGTGAAGAAGTGTGTTATGCTTGGTCTTGCAATACTTGCAGTGACTAAGTTTGCACTTACTGTCGTTATGACCGGGACGTAAGCAATTTAGGCATACCTTAAATTCCTTTGCCTTAACCACGCGTTGTTCTACTGGCAAAGCCCTGAAATTTTCGCAATTGAAGACGTAATGAGCTTTATTACATAAAGGGCAAGTTACGTTATATGTTTTAGGTTTACTAACGTTACTTGCTAAAGCCAGAAGGCTTTTTGGTTTATTGTTGACAGACGTGTCCGTCCTAACCCTGTTATGCTTGGCTTCTTCTAAAGTTTCCAAAAGATTGCACCTATTGGTAAGAAATGTTATAAAATCGCTAAGTGCAGGAGGGTTTGTCAACTGATTCCTATGTTCTTCCCATTCCCTACTTGTAATTCCGTCTAATTTGGCTGCCATTATGTGGATAATTAATGTATCCCAATGCTGTACGGGCTGGTCTAAAGTTGCTAAGGCATTTAAATTCTTTTTTGTGTTGTCAACAATCTGGCGCAAGGCTACACTTGACTCTTTATGCACCTGTTCAATATTAAAAAGTGCCTGCACGTGATTATTGACAAGCAACTGTTTGTTGTCGTATCGTTCACAAAGGAGTTTCCAAGCGGCATCGTAGTTATCCCCCTTAAAGTCCAAGCTCCTAATTACCAAAGCCGCGCTTCCATGAAGAAAGGCGCGTAGGTAGTGAAACTTGTTAATATTGTCGATACTTGTCTCAGAATGAATTAAGGAAACATAAATGTCTTTAAACTCCAGCCAATTCTGATAACCACCGCTGAAGTGCGGCAAATTAATTTTTGGCAACCTTACATTGTTGTGCTTATAAGACACTACTGTTGGGCATTCATTGGAGCCTACCTCGGATTGAACCTCCTTGGCGCGATGGCTGCGGTGCCTGTCCACCAGCTCCCGAGCGGCGGCAATCTCTTTGTAGTAAGACCGCTCGAACAGCTCGCGTTCACCATATTGCTCGGCAGGATCCTCAGCCAGCATCTCCAATTCGCTCTGGTAAGTATCAAAAGAGTTGTATGAATCATCAAGTTTTTTAATACGCATGTCTAATTCCACTAACTGCGAATCACTGAGTTGATCACAAGTTTTCGCAGTATTTAAGTAAGCGATAAACTGTGCAAGCTTAGCCTTAATTGAAGCGCGCTTCTTTATTAATTCTTTGCATCTAGCCTCGGTAGTCATTATGCAGTTATAAGAATTAAATGAAGCAACTGCTAATTATTATAAGCGCTAAGCACTACCCTGTTAAAAACTAATAGCAACAATTTTCAATTTTTAATTTACGGCGAAAATTTAGAACCCTGATGATAATCTATTAGCAACGTAAAAATAACAATGTAACTTTTGCCTGTGCACTTTTTGCAGGCGCTGATACTTTCCTATGTCCGACACAACTTATGCTATTGCTAAAAAATTTGATCAGGCATTCAACTTTTACTATACAATAATTATTATAGGTATACCCACCTATGAAAATAGATATGGAATATTTTATGGAATGTTCAATGACTTAGCAATATGAATGTTAACTATGATTATAATATGTGAATGTAATGGATTCGTAAGCGAATTGGATTACTGTTATGCTGATTTTACTTATGGCCGAATACAATGAAATATTCGTTATCTTATTGTTTACTGTATATAATTTAAGACTTTACTTAAACGTGTATTTTACGACTAAAACTAATAATTGTAAACAATAAGATTTCGTTGAATATGTATATGATTTTATGTATATATAAAATATTATGTTTAATTATATGTATAAATTATGAACGTAAAGCGATTTTAATGTACCTATTGATTTTATTTACTTCAAATTATGATTGAAGCGAAATTGTTACTTATTTATGAATTGACAATGAATGAAATAATAAAAATGCTATTTATGTCGTAATGTTATTGAGATCGAAGCAATGTTAAGCAACACAATTACGCTGACGTTATTTTGAAAATGATCTTGTGATTATGAAATGTGTATTTAAATGAAAACAACCGAGTGTAATTAATGAATAAGAATTGGAAAGACCTCACAGTTATGCTCTCCTGATTACTGTCCAGTAGATTGCGGGCTCCTGTTCCTATTGCACTTTGGTTTCACTTTAGATGATTTTCTGCACTAGGTCCGTAATTGATTGCTTCTTGGCTCGTAGGGAGTTCGCTCGGTGTCCTTCGCGATACCTAAGTCCGTCGCAGATGTGATAGGTTTGCCGTTGCTTGACGATGCGATTTTCTAGCTTAAGCGGCTAGCCCGAAGACACTGAAGATGGACGGATGGTGATGCTGATGATCGAAGAACTGCGCTCTCGTCGTCGGTCGACTTCCAAAAAAAAATCTTAGTAACTTTTTGAAATGAACTGGGTCGCTTCTCTTCTTCGGCGAGTTTAGGACCATATGTTGCGTCTAGTGCCTAGTTCGTAGTATTTAGATGAATCCAGGAGATCTAGACTGCTGAATAAAACGATAGCGGACTGTAAACACTATTTTTAATTACTGGTAGTTACAAAGATATTCTTATTATTTATAATTAATTTGGACGCGACGCTCTGCCCGATTCTGCCCGTCCCCCCGCGGACCGGTCCCCGGGCCCGTCGCCGGCTAACCGGTCCGGTGACGTGACGTCATCGCTGTTGCTGTGGAGTCAATTTGATGCGGCGGCGGTATTGTTACCAACAAGCCGTTTGCTAGCATCTGTTGTTTCCCTTAATTAATACGTCGTATCATTTAAGTAAATACAAGTGACCATAGTAAGTTGCTAAAATAAGAGGTCCAAAGACAGCACTACTCAATTTATTGATATTTCTCGATTAAATAATACTTCAAATTAAATTCCTCTAAAACAATACTTTCTTTTATAAATGTAAAGTATCAGAATTTCATAGTTTATGTAGGTTTAATCAAAAAATCTAATAAAAATATGATGAACCCTAATTCCGGAACCAGTTCCGGAATTCCGGGATTGAGACCCAATATCGAAAATCAGTTCCGGAATTGGAAACCGTCCGATATTGCAAGCCCTAACGAAATGTAACAGTTATTTGTCAAATCGTTACTGTTAGGTCCCTTGCAGCGTTTGGTTGCCCGCACAATATTGGAGTGATCAAAAAGCGGAATACAAAGGCGTCACAGCGCCGGTGGCGGCATAAAGTCTGCTTGCTCGGCTTTTTCCCTATTGTCAGTAAACAACGAAAACTGTTATGTCAACCAACAAAATGTTCCTGTTTCCTAAACTAAACGCTGTGTGGTTTAGTGTACCGAGATAAAAGAGGGCGGTATTTTCTCTTTTATTTTTTCTAAAAACTATTTTATCGGCAGCTTGATTGATCTCTTCCGGTTCAGTGGTTCAGTATAGTACTTCAAAAATCCATACCAATATATGTTATGAACGCGAAAGTAATTATATTTTCCGTCGATCCGTTATATGCATATACAGTACTGTTAAAATAGTTCTAGGCATGTCTATGTAAGTTCTTTAGTTTTTAGGGTTCCGTAATTGAAGGGTTGACAATTGGAACTAAGCTTATATAAGCTGTCCGTCTGTCTGTCAGCGGACTCCATCTAAGGAACAGTTATAAATAGGTAGACAGTTGAAATTCTGAGAATGTGTTTTTCTTTTTCCGCTTTTGTCAAGCATGAGTTGGCTTAAGGTAAAAATAAACTTTATATAAAGTCTGACTAGTCCAATTCCGACTCGCATTTTGCCGGTGTTTTTTTTATCTACACCTACGCAATGACAGACCGAATACCACGTGGGGAGAGCCGGGGGCTCGTATTATACGTATTTATATAAGTACTCTTATATTTATATACACGCAAGTATAGTTGATGTACACTTAGGGCATCAGACGGTGCAAGAACTAGCATGCGAGTTTCATTACATTGTGTTATTTATTTTGATCGGTCGGCTGAATTGTGGTTAAGTAACTAAAATAGCATGCGAGTTCGCGCGCCGTCTAAATGAGCCCTTTACTATACAAATACAAAGTAACATATTATTTCTTAATATTTTTTTTATTATATATGAATGAAATGAAAATGAAAAATGATTTATTTAGGCATCAAAAATGCAGCTTATTACATAGTAGAAGGGTATATGGGCTTATACTCATGGCCACAGACTAGCCGAGGCGAAGACGTGGCCTACGATGGAGCGAGCCTGCCCAGAAGGTGCCTGTTCACCCTTGATTTATATGAAACTTTTTTTTAGTTTATGGAGTACCTACGAATATTTTATCCAAATAAGTAGATATTATCAAATTTTAAACACGTCTGTCTACTATAATATGGGCGTGTATAAATATTATTTAGATGTTTTCCTTTGAACTCGGCTCGAAGGAATGTTTGGTTTACGTGTAAAGGGCCGAGAGGACAGCCATGTGGCTTATATTTATGAACTCCATAACTGGCTTTGGTTATTTCATTATTTAGAAACGGGTTAAATGCCCAAATGTTGTTAGGAGCTGAAATACTTATATTGTTGAATGATGCTATGCAGATCGTGAAACGTGAATAACTTGCAGTCAGGGAATAATATATAAGTCAAATATGTAGGTATAAATTTAACAGCCATGCAAGAATATTTACTTACAGTATAGAAGAGCATAATTTTTAGGGTTCCGTACCCAAAGGGTAAAAACGGGACCCTATTACTAAGACTCCGCTGTCCGTCCGCCCGTCCGTCCGTCTGTCACCAGGCTGTATCTCACGAACCGTGATAGCTAGACAGTTGAATAAATCTCGGAGTGAGCCACGCCTGCTAATATGAAGAATATTTGTACGAGTATGCATTACAGTTGGATTGTGTTAAAATCAGGGATGTTGCGAATATCCGCATCCGCATCCGCAACCGCGGAACTTCCGCATTATTTTCAACATCCGCATCCGCATCCGCATAAAATCGATGCGGATTTAATGCGGATGCGGATGTGGAACAGGTCGGTACAGGAACGTCTTAACATCGGCATAAGTGCTAGACTGCTAGGTAATTTAGTCATTAACCAAAAACCTATTAGAAATGAGCAGTCAAGCGTGAGTAGGAGTTAATGTACGGAACCCTTGGAACGCGAGTCCGACTCGCACTTGGCCGGTTTTTTGAAATAAAAATTACTAAAATGTAATATTTGACGTTTTTTTATGGTACTATCTTGACACCCGCATCCGCGGATGTGAGCCTTTAAAAATCCGCATCCGCATCCGCATCCGCGGATGTCAAAAAATCGGCATCCGCAACATCCCTGGTTAAAATGTCCAAATGTTACTTTAGAGCTATTCCTACAATTCGGACATAGTACATAGGTTATTATACAAAGTTAAAAACAAACTATAATCACACCAAACACAAACCAAGCCTTTAAATGTATAGTAATTTACAAAATGTAGGTACCTAAAATAATGTATGATGAATAATTATAATGTTTTGTTAGTTTTAGCGTGCGCCGAAATAGGCTCACGGATAAATAAGCTCAAGCTCGTTAACTAGCGCTAATGAAACAAAACAAACGCATAGGAATGAGTAGATAAACCCGGTTCGTTTAATCCGCACTGATCCAACTGACCGATTAGGGTGCTATCTAGGGCTTGCAATTCGAATATTCAAATATTCGAATTTGTCGAATATTTGACCTGTTTTGATATTCGAATATTCGGCCGCTCAGGTTTCGAATATTCGAATATTTTTTATTACTATAAAAAATCTATGTCATCCGCTGTAGTTACAGTTTCTGTGTGTTTTACGGGTATTTACAGTGAATGAGGAACGGTAGGTACCCAAATACGAAGGATATAATATTTTTACTGTATTCCTCTCGATAGACTTCGTGAATACAGTGAAACCTAACTCAATTTAAAAGAAAACGAAATCAAAAAGTATGTAATTTTTTACGGTGCGTAAGTTTTAAGTTAAAGGGTCATTCTGTTTATTCAGTACAAGCGTACGTTAAGCGAATTTTTGAAGTCTAAACCTTGCCATTTATCGCAATTCTCAAAATTAATCATACCAAACCTGCCCAACTTGGTAATCTAACCATGCACCTTTAGCTGACGAATAATCCACCCAGTACTCAACTAACTTTTTCCCTTAAATATTCCAATATTATATAATTAGCCGACCATTAGGAATAATAACTTGCCAAAACAAATAAAGTCAATAAAGATTCAAAATACAATCAAATTAAAGGCCTTTTTACAGGCCTCTGAGTGATTACAAGTTAATTTA
Source organism: Cydia amplana (assembly GCF_948474715.1). Lineage (NCBI taxonomy): Eukaryota > Metazoa > Arthropoda > Insecta > Lepidoptera > Tortricidae > Cydia > Cydia amplana. The sequence goes on along the minus strand of NC_086071.1, from coordinate 11,957,920 downwards.
AATCGGAAAATAATTACCTACCAAAAAAAATATCTTACATACCCAGGTGTTTGGATGGTTAAAGTTATATTATTTCACACAACGACGCATTTATAATAAGTTTTATCTAGAAATATTAAATACGTTTAATTTTGGCGTTTTACTTGTTTTTATAAATGTGGGCATCTTATAAATAGTAGGATGATAAAATCTAGTCAATTAAGTGGATTTCTGCCAAATATCCTTAGTTTTAGCAATATGTGAAAAAAGCTTTTGAATAAAACGATAATAAACCGATTAATTAAACCGAATAAAGCGAGTTTTCTGAAGAAAAAAACCGGCCAAGTGCGAGTCGGACTCGCGCACGGAGGGTTCCGCACCATCAACAAAAAATAGAGCAAAACAAGCAAAACAGACAAGCAAAAAAACGGTCACCCATCCAAGTACTGACTCCGCCCGACGTTGCTTAACTTCGGTCAAAAATCACGATTGTTGTATGGGAGCCCCACTTAAATCTTTATTTTATTCTGTTTTTAGTATTTGTTGTTATAGCGGCAACAGAAATACATCATCTGTGAAAATTTCAACTGTCTAGCTATCAAGGTTCGTGAGATACAGCCTGGCGACAGACGGACGGACGGACGGACAGCGGAGTCTTAGTAATAGGGTCCCGTTTTTACCCTTTGGGTACGGAACCCTAAAAAGAGAGGTACCTACGTACCTGCTTATAAAACGCATTCTCGAATTTTGGTAAAGGCATAATATCTGCGTGTTGTTCTTATTTCATGAAAATGCATGGTTGTATAAATACGAGTAAATTAACATGTTTCATCTACAAAGTTGCATCGTCAACAAAATTCCAGTTTCTAGTACCTTATTCTCAAAAGTGCTTTTGAATTATTAGTATTTATTGATAATGTACTGGTTCTGTGCGCGTCCTCACTCTAGTTTGCTGCAACGTAGGTTCGAGCAGGACAGATAGAAATTCATAATCCTATTCGTATTAAGTATATAAGTTATGTCATTATGTGTTCGTTTCCCTTATTATTACGTAGTATTTACGTAGCAATTTGTATTAAGCTCGTAGCTTACAAGTAGATGAGTACATTGTATATTGAAGCACGCATTCACGGATCAAGGCGAGCTGTTTATTAAATTCAGGATATAATAATGACGTAGATAGTTTCTGACTCACAATGCTAATAAATAAGTAGGTATGTTACACTCGTATAATAATTATACCAATCGTATTAATTGCACCACATTTTTTTTATGAATGCTTCGTTTTGGTATACATGACATACCTATTACTCCTATTAGCATTGATTATTTTAACAATACAAATCAAACTAAATAACAGTACTCCAGAGAATCCCTACATTTTAACTATTTACATGCATTTGCAAACCCAGTTGTAACATTTGCAAACCTAAAATTTTGTCATAGGTTACGACTTATATAGTATGGCTCTTCTGAGGTGAACTTTTCGCTTCGAAACTTAATCTTTCAAACAAAGGCCATTGTCTCTATTATCGCAAAGCCGCTTGCTCGAGCGTTAGCACGTGCCAGCACAACATTCATATTGAAAAACAACCGGTATCGTCATAGTATTAAGGTTCAAATTTAATGTCACTGATATTCTAGATATTACGTTTTGGTAGTGTAGGACGATAGACCGCCCCGAAGCGATACGGCACTCATATTATTTTGATACTTAGTGTGGTGTTAAAAATGAAACGTGGTTACATATTTATTATATTGTTTTATTTAAATTATTAGCTTGCGGTGGTAAATGTAATAATTTACAAAGATGCAGCTGCAAGCATTGTTATTTTTTCTTATCTTTAAAATAACGATACCTACTGTGATACTGGCTTTGCGATAATAGAGACAATGGCCTTTGTTTGAAAGATTAAGGTTCGAAGCGAAAAGTTCACCTCAGAAGAGCCATACTATACAAGGTAAGGAAATCTACTAGTTCGGCAGCTGTCAAAAAAAATCTTCGAGGTCACCGGGGACCGTAGGGCTGGCTCGTTCCTCGCCCAACAGATCGGCATTGCCATCCAAAGGGGGAACGCAGCCAGCCTTATGGGAACCCTCCCACAGGGATCGGACCTGGGTGATCTAGCCTAATATATACATATTGGGCTAGGTCACCCACATTATCTTTATTTCTTTTTTAGGTATTAGTTTTAGTTTTGCTGGTAGTTTTAATTTTAGGTTACTTTTTATTTTTAAGTTTGTTATTAATTATGTTTATGGTTTTAATAAATAAAAACTAGGAAATCAATATATATATATATATATATATATATGACAAAAATTACTACTTGTACGCCCAAGTATACTTAGATGAAGATATTGCAGATATACGCAATACTTATGCAACGCAGGTGTCAAGCGGGCCTGCATGCTGGCTCTGCGCACTCGTAGTTATAAAATATGTATGTACTCACCTACTATTTTAGCAAAATTAATACAACAGTTCTTCTTCTTTAGTTTGTCCATCATCATGTTTATAAGTAATTATTGTATTATATTTATCAAGGTTTCCTTAATACCAGAGAATAATAAGCTTAGATACCTGCCACAAACCATTCACAATTTAAAACAATTTAGATCTCTCACACTGTAACTCCCACAGTGTAAACACAAAATAATGTCCTAGGTACAAATGGCGCACTTAATGCCTAATGGCATTCTCTACCAGTCAACCATCGGGCCAAACAAAGACATTTAAAAATGGTGCAAGGTGAAAAGTAAAAAGGCATTTATTAGAACTATTCTAAACCACTGGGAAACTTATAATTCTGATAAACCAAATATAGACTACACAGATTTAAATACTTTGTACACACATACTCATAATACATAATACATATTTCATACATACCTACTCATAATTATAGACGCTACTCGAACTCTTGTTTCAGCTGACACTTATGTCTTATGTAGCAACCGCCTATACCTTCTTATCGAAATAATATTATTCAGTGCGAGCGCCGATGAGCATCCATCGTGCGTCGCCAATCATGCAAGAATTGGGAGCACCGGCTGAGGAATTTTTCGATTAAGCCAGCTTCCACGGAGCACCATTGTATTAGAAAGGACCCACACCTACCGAATCCCTGGGTGTGAGTAAATTAAAATGTAGGATGGAACTTGAACGGGCAATCGTTGGCCAGCAGCGGTTGGCACCCCAACAAGTTTACTTACATATAAGTACACAGTGAAAAGCTAAGTAGAGAAAAAAAGAATAAGCATACCTATATATGTAGATAAATAAATATAAAAGTAAAAGTCGACAGGCCTGACTGACTGGCGCCCATCCCAGCCAGTGTCAACTTGAAAGCTAATTTTTTCTAAACTTTCAGACTATTTATATAACGTTAGCAACTACTAAGAAGGGATTTACAAAAATTATAACCCTAAGGGGGTTAAAAAGTGGATGAAAATTTGTAATTGATATACTTAAAGTTAGTTTTCGTAGAAAGACACAATAAATATTAAAAAAACAATAAAAGTGCTTTCAAAAGTTTTGAGAATGAAATTTGAGAGTTTTTATCGGGATAGAATTATTTTTGAGTAGGGAACTTGCCGCTTTTAATTGATGCTGCCTATGTTCATGAAAAATAATAGGAACCATCAACCAACATAAAAATACGCGCGAACGAATTCAACGCAATGTTACGAGTACTTGATAATATGGGTTTTTACGTGGTTCTCACGATTTAGTTATTTATTTACATATTACATGGGCACTGTATATCTATTGTGGCAAACCTTGTCTTGAAAACTAATTTTCTACGATATTCTGGAAAGGTGAAAGTTACCTCTGTATTTTCCAACTGTTATTGATTGTATGAATAACATTTATTTTTCCTTATATGAGATGAGTCGCGTCGCGATAGATATATGGGGTTATTTGTAACAAACACTTCATAGAAAGGGCATTTCGCTCGAAAAGTCAGAGGGCAAGAATTATTACTATTTTCAGCGCGGTCCGATGGAAAAGCTCGGCAGTGGTTTTCCGGTATGTTTATTCATAAAACGTTCCATTTCAACTGTGAGCTTCCGGCGTATATTTTGATGCCCGAGTTCGTTACGACTATGCACAATCGGTAGTCAGACTTATACTGGTCTGGCTGTGGTAAAATGGTCAGCTTTGCGAATGAAGGTTGGAAGAGAGCCAAATGAGACCTCGCACCGAAATTAAATAGCTAAATAAATCTATTGCGGTCGGATGTTTTACAACCCTATTAGGAGAAACAAATAACACAATTAAACCTATTCATAATAGTACATTATTGTCGAGGTTCGGAAGTAGCTACTTGCAGGCTGAGGATTCGTTTTAAACGGACGACCTTGGGAGTCCGTTTAATTGAATCCGAAGCCAGCAAGTAGCCTTCCAGCTGAGTCATATATAGTGCTTTTCTCAAAAATGGTGCAAGAAATAGAAATATTTTACAGAAGCAACGTTCTAATTTTTACAGAAAAAAGTAAAACCATTTTTAAAAAGATTTGCTTGCCGCCTTTAAAAAAAAAGTGTATTTTTCTGCTGAAAATACGCCAACGTATTTGAGACACCTAAATAGTCGCGGTACCAACATTATAATAATAAGAGCTGATCGTCTGTTTGGCTGTTTAATGGACCTATGCCTTCATTTGATATGGCCATTTAAAGTTTTAAAAAGTTTGAAACTCGCTAAATAATGTAATTTGTATGCAACATTGCAGTCCCGAAATCGAGACTGCAATGTTTTTAACTTTTTAATTTTTTGAATGACCATAAACTACGCACTTCGCGACCTATTTTTTAACCGGCAACGTCGACTTTGCCGTTCATTTTTGAGAAAAAGTATATTTGTAACACAATTTATTTAAACGTTATCTTTTAGGTACCTAATTAGTCTGTGCGGAAAGAGAAGAGTTGTGGAACGAAATAAAACATTATATGACTCCTCTCTGTCCTCACAGACTCTAACCCCTTGTGTAAACCTTGGCGTTCTACCTATGAACTTGGCTACTGAAACCGGTATGAACCAGCTCATAAAGCACAACAAGTTAAACTACTGAACGGATTTTCATGCGGTTTTCACCTATCTATAGAGTGATTCTTGAGGAAGGTTAAGGTGTATAAATAAATAAATATTATAGGACATTATTACACAAATTGACTAAGCCCAACGGTAAGCTCAAGAAAGCTTGTGTAGTGGGTACTCAGACAACGATATATATAATATACAAATACTTAAATACATAGAAAACAACCATGACTCAGAAACAAATATCTGGTGCTTATGACACAAATAAATGCCCTTACTGGGATTCGATCACAGGACCGCGGCTTCACAGGCAGGGTCACTACCCACTAGGCCAGACCGGTCGTCTGTGTTAACTCGTGCGAAGCCGAGGCGGATCGCTAGTGTACCTATAATAGTTATCGTTTAGTAGCCATATTTTCGAATCTAGGCCAGAGGGCCTACCGCCAATATATAAAAATCTCTATTGCTCGATTATACAAGAGCAATAGAGAGACAGAGAGCGATTTACGATTGGCAGGCTCAACTCTTGTGACTTGTAACATATCAATAATAATATAAGAATTCTATCATACCAACATTATATTTATTTATCAAGATCCCTAGTCACGTGTTTGTTACCCGGGGTTAGCTAGGCTGTGGCTTTTTTGTGTGGATCATATACAGGGTGCTTCCTGTAACAGGAGCAATAAATTAAACTGTAGGCTGTACTCCTCAAACTGACCAACATTTGTTCAGCAACTTTTGAAAATAACTCATGTTTTGATTTTTATTACACTATAAAGTTTATTCTAAGACGCAATGTATTGCAAATTTTGTTATGTTTAAAGTGTGACAAGCAACGTCAAACACACTGATGTCAGCGTACACTGAAGGCAATATTTATTTTGTATGAAAAAGAGGAAGTCTAAAGGATTCATATTTTTTAAAAGTTGCTGAACAAATGTTGGTCAGTTTGAGGAGTACAGCCTTTAGTTTAATTTATTGCTCCTATTACAGGAAGCACCCTGTATTATGTGTCATAAGTGGACTTTTTATTCACTAGCGGGAACGCTTTGAGTAGGGTCGGGTTATTCCCACTAGTTACCACCAAGTTGTTACCAGTGGTAACTACTGGGAATTATTTTTCCCAGTAGTTACCAGTGGTAAGAGGCGGGAAAAAAATCCCAGTAGTTACCACTGGTAACAACTTGGTGGTAACTAGTGGGAATAACCCGTAGGGTCTAGTGCTGCTGTAGTTTTCCAGGAGGCGGAGGTAGTGTAATACTTTTATTTTAAACTAAGGGTCCTGAAGGGGATAAAACAAACAACCCGATAGTGGACAGGTACAATTTAATTGCCAGCCTGGTTAAGTTTACACTTTTGAGCTTAAACACTACTTAACGACTTATTGGTAGTAAACTAAATTTATATTTATCTAACCGGGTTTTAATTATTGTTGGTGATACTTGGTCGATTGCGCTATTGGATAGTTAATACTAAAAGGTGAATAGTCCAAAATCGCAGTTTAGGAAAAAGTAGTGAAAGGCTTAGCTGCACTGTAGCGACAGTCGACGGCTCTCTCTCGACCAGATGGCCGGAGGTTCCAATAGCTCCGACTCTGGCGGGGCCAGCTGCACAGGTCGACTCGCACAGAATCTGGCCTACCAAAGGCCGCGCCCCTAGTAGACACCTCCTGTCGGAGGAAAATCGTCTTGCCGGGGTTAATGAGTGATCGAATATCAACTCCGAAGTGCCCAGGACGCTCCTGGTTCGCCCTTTCGGGAAACGGTTAACCTCAAGGCACACCTGAGGGCAGGCAAAGATGAGAACGTTGTCCCAATTATTTAATATAAAGCCGACCCCGGCTAGGTCGGGGAAGAAATCAAGTCCCAAAATGGCGGAATCACTCCCTCGGGGCCTCCTCTTCGATGTTGCCAGGGTTACAATCCCAAGGCATTTAACAAAACTGACGTGAAATTCTAAATACGGAAATTAGACAAGAGCGTGGTAAACGCTGCTGGACAAGCACGGTATGATATTTTTTAAGAAAGGGAAAGGAAGACTCGACAATCTATACATTCCTACCCGTTCATCGAGAATGATAATAATTATTTTGGTAAGAACTAGTTGTCGACCGAACTGGTGTCGAAGGGATTCAGACCTATCTCCCTGGCAACACGGAATCGCTGCCAACTTGACAGTCCATCGACACTATTCGAGACACAGATTTAATCGCCCGTCCGGCTTCATAGAAGTATTTTGTTATCTAAATATTTTTCCATTACACACCCCCCTAACCAGGCTGGCAATTAAATTGTACCTGTCCACTATCGGGTTGTTTGTTTTATCCCCTTCAGGACCCTTAGTTTAAAATAAAAGTATTACAGTGGCGCCCGAACAGGGACGTTCAGAAGTTGTTCGCCAACTACAATATCCCACAACTACACTACACCCCCGTTTACTGTCCCCAGGTCAACACCGTAGAGCGTTACAACAAGACCCTAGTAACAGCAATATCAACGTTCGTTGAATCGGATCATCGCTCGTGGGACGTGAATATTTCCTCCGGCTCTCTCTCGACCAGATGGACCAGATGGCCGGAGGTTCCAATAGCTCCGACTCTGGCGGGGCCAGCTGCACAGGTCGACTCGCACAGAATCTGGCCTACCAAAGGCCGCGCCCCTAGTAGACACCTCCTGTCGGAGGAAAATCGTCTTGCCGGGGTTAATGAGTGATCGAATATCAACTCCGAAGTGCCCAGGACGCTCCTGGTTCGCCCTTTCGGGAAACGGTTAACCTCAAGGCACACCTGAGGGCAGGCAAAGATGAGAACGTTGTCCCAATTATTTAATATAAAGCCGACCCCGGCTAGGTCGGGGAAGAAATCAAGTCCCAAAATGGCGGAATCACTCCCTCGGGGCCTCCTCTTCGATGTTGCCAGGGTTACAATCCCAAGGCATTTAACAAAACTGACGTGAAATTCTAAATACGGAAATTAGACAAGAGCGTGGTAAACGCTGCTGGACAAGCACGGTATGATATTTTTTAAGAAAGGGAAAGGAAGACTCGACAATCTATACATTCCTACCCGTTCATCGAGAATGATAATAATTATTTTGGTAAGAACTAGTTGTCGACCGAACTGGTGTCGAAGGGATTCAGACCTATCTCCCTGGCAACACGGAATCGCTGCCAACTTGACAGTCCATCGACACTATTCGAGACACAGATTTAATCGCCCGTCCGGCTTCATAGAAGTATTTTGTTATCTAAATATTTTTCCATTACAGTAGGTATTTCCTCAGTTGGGCTCTGCTCCAGATTTGAGTGAGCTATTCGGAGTGCATTATGTCTCATGCTGCTGCTCCTCTCCCTCCCCTTAATCATTATTTTATTTAAACAAAACACACTGAGATTATTACAACTGTCTGTCTATTACGGTTTTTGACATACAGCCCAAAGACGCACACAGACGACCAGAAGGTTAGTAATATTAGGGTTACCCTAAAAAAGAATTTAAATGGACTGATAACATATTAATCGTTTAAGGTGTTATGGGTTTAAAGATTTTTATTACTCATAAAGAACAAAAGTTCACTTACAATGAGCTTAAACTATAAAGAATTTCATGCATGGTTTACAATTACAGACATCCAGATATCGATGATAATAATTAATATACATTATCACTGATATATTTTTTCAGTTTGGTTTTAAACATTTTTAATGATTTACAATCTTTCACTTCACTGGGTAAGTATACTTCACTGGGTACTGGGTATTTCAATTACTTGTATATTAAATTCACAGGTGTACCTGAAAGTGCGTAGAGTTAAAGCAGCAATAAAATGAAAAAAAATAGCGCTGTTGAAATATTAAACCGAGGAACAAAAGAATGGGTACGTGGATTTAATAAAACGGTATATCTAATCTACTTCTACGAAACTAGACATAAATAAATTTACTTTAGAACAAAGCCTTAGAAGGCTCTCATCCGTTCCTGTGGGAATTTGCAAAGTAAGTAAGTTATAGCGTTCCTTTATCATTATCTCAGCTGGAACCCTAGGCCGGGTTCGGAGATAGCGTGATGCATGATCTTCTGAACGCTCGCGTCAGGTACACACGTTAACTAATAAAAAATGTTACATTATATTTAATACGACAGACGATTTTATTTTTTTACCCAGTTTGTAGAAAAATCCTTAGGTTTTACATTCGTAATAATAGAATGTGAGCATTTAGTAAGACGTAGAAAAGCTATTTAATTCATATGCATACGTATGCTAACTCGTAGCTCGAATAGGCACTAAAGTGACGTTAATTATAAAAATGTATTAATTAATTGAGTCATCACAGTAATAGAGGTTTTTCAATGAGCAAATGTGTTTTATATATCTACATTAATACATTTTTATAATTAACGTCACAATATGAAGTTCGATATCATATCTAATATCGAGACTCTTAAAGTCAATTAACTTTAATAATTATTATACACATAATCCTTTACATTAATAGAGGTTTTTCAATGAGCTAATGTAATTTATATTGATATACCTACATACATACATTAATAAACTTTAATAATAATCATCGCTATACCTAGAACCTATTCGTGACCCGAGTTAGCGCACGTATGTTTATAATGATTTTTCTTCTCGGTAGCCAAGTTTGAGGATTTTAGTTTTCGTAGTATATATTTGGAACTAGTTAAGCTTTAATATCTTAACAGCCTGTGCATGGGAAATAGCTATTCTTCTAGCGCTTTTCTACCGATTGTTTGAATACCGACCTACATTTGCGCAGTCACTGTGTATTTTAGGGGTGGGACCAGACGGAGCGGTACAAAACAGATTGGGGCCTGAGTCGTGACGCGATTGTCATTTCTCACTGTCGCATACAGAGCTACATAAATATCATTCTAAGAACAATACGTAATATTTTAAGAGCAAGTCGTACTCGTTGACAAACGAGGCGGGCACTAACGGGCTCGCTCGTTCGCGACACGATAGTACCTACTCGTTGCAGAAACAATGAACAAAAGGGAATAGAATGGAATTTGGTGCCACTATGACAGATCCGATTTCAAATTGGGACGGATTTTATATAGACCACTTTGTAGGAATACTCTACAGCTTCTGGCGACTAAAAATAGCGATGGCTTCAAACGAAGAACTGCCGTATTCGAACTTCAAGATATTCACAAGAGACGACACGTACTAGATCCATTCTAGATACGTTAGTTTAGATTTCAACTAGTTCTCTTTTGCAGCGCCATTCGGACAACCAATGTCACTTTTACGATAGATCGTGTTAGATATCTATTAGATGTGAATTAGATCTCTAAGTAAATCTTGTGGAAATCGTTCAAGAGTATCTCCAGAATCGCGGAAATGTCAAATTTGACAGGTTAGATCTTAAACATATCGTTATCGTATCTTGGCGATGTCTAAAAGATATCTAATAGATGTCTATTACAAAATCCGAATCGGGCCCGAAAGCAGTGTAATGTTTTGCGAGAGTACGTTTTTTTACCTCTATACTTATCAAATCAAATCAAATCAAATATCATTTATTATCAGGCAACTAAGGCCCATAGATACATACCTTACAAACTAACATAAGTACATACAATAATAAAAATCTTACAAGCTAAAAAATATTTTATTTCGGCGACACGGTACTTATATATGTATATATACTTATAATAACGTATAATATATCTATTTTAATTTAGTACGGGTGGGGTATTGCATTGTTACTGACGGTTGCAATTAAATTGGAGACGTCAAGACAGACTGTTACAGAATATGTCGCAGCATGTCGCTAGGGCCCCGATTCTGATTTTGAAATAGACATCTATTAGATATCTTTTAGACATCACCAAGATACGATAACGATATGTTTAAGATCTAACCTGTCTTTGACATTTGCGCGATTCTGGAGATACTCTTGAACGATTTCCACAAGATATGACTTAGAGATCTAATTCACATCTAATAGATATCTAACGTAAAAGTGAGATTGGTTGCCCGAATTGCGCTGTAAAAGAGAACTAGTTGAAACCTAAGCTATAACGTATCTAGAATGGATCTAGTACGAGTCGTCTCTTGTGAATATCTTGAAGTTCGAATACGGCAGTAGGTTTCCGTAAGGCGTGTAATGAGGGTCTGTAACACTACAGAGTAATAGACTAAGTGTAAAAATGTTCCTTTTTAGTGCAACGAAACCCCTTTAGGTAGACTTTGTGCGGAAAGAGAAGAGTCGTGGAATGTATTGGGCCTCATACATTCTACCTGTATTTTGCACAAAAGCTACAGTACTACAATAAAATAAAAAAATAAAATAATTATTTTTATTGACAAAAACAAGTACAGATAGCTGTAAGATGAGCTTGGTAAAGACCTGTGTTACAGAAGTCAGTGTCCTCTCCCAGACAATAGAAACTGTATAGAAAACGGAAATAATATATTATTGCTTATTAACTACATTTACATTTTTTTTATATTTAAAACAAACAATAAATAAATGTTGTATTGTGGCGTTGTCTAAGTACCAGGAAATGTATTTTCGTGTACAACGGTACAGTCACCAGCAAAAATATATGACTGTGGGCAGCCGTGCAAAAATATCTGATGCTCCATTGGAGGCATAAGTATATGACGACACTACCTCGGTAAAAATATATGATGCTTTGTGGCCGGCAAAAACATCGTTACTCTGTATCCGCATAAATATCGGATCGGATCGCTTAAAAATATTTGATTACTCATAAAAATCAAAATTATGTGATTATTCTCATCTGGCATAAATATCTCTCCAATGTGAATGCAAATACATCGGATGGCAGACGGACCGCCTATATATCTGACACGAAATTATGAAATATGTCATCAATCGGCAAAAACGAACCATACCTGGATAGCATAGAGCCTTACATTGTTTGAAGTGATTTGACAATTCACGAAAAGAGTGCAGACTTGTCATTGCATATGTCTGTCTCACATATTTCTTTGCAATTTTAAATTGTGACATAATTCAGGTAGACTTTTAATAGACAATGTGTAATAAACCTCCTTCTTACATAAAAAAGAATGATGAAGAGGCAGTGGCGGATTTCCCATAAGGCACAGTAGGCACGAGCCTAGGGCGGCGAGATATTAGGGGCGGCAAATTGTGACAAAAAAATCGCTGATGATAACAAGAAATAACTTAAAATTAGGTCAGGCAACGAATTCTCAAAAAAAAGTATAGAGGGAAATGCTTGAGACACAATTTTTGACTTCGTAACTTGGTTTGAACTAGTTAGGAGGTGAACATATCAAAAGTCCCCGGCCGTAGCCCTTGAGCCGGGGGAAGAGGGAGGTTTGAAGGTCCTATTTTTCGGTATTTCGCTTATATCTCGGAAACTATGCGTTCTAACGACTGATCATTGTACAAAATGAAATGAAAGCAAGTTTTATTTAGTACAGTTTTTCGATATCTTAAGGGCCCTCCACAGTTGTGCGCGAATCGCGGCGCGAAGCCGCGAACGCGAGTGTGGCGTCGATTTCACAGATTGTTCACGCCTTCGCGCCTTGTTCCCCGTTTTTTGTCGGTTTTTCGGCCAGCGTCAAAGGAGGCGCGAAGCGCGAACTTGCAAGACTCCACAATACAACTATTTGGCTCATCAGTTGCAAGATAAATATTATTTCTATTATATATAGCGGCTATATTTTAAGGTTTTACAACAAAACAAAATGAAAAAATAGCTACAGCAAGTATGATGCCTTAAGTAGATAAATGACAGTTAAACTCGATCAGCTGATGCTTTTCAGCCATCTTGGCCCGAACTAAACTGCGAAGTTCACCGAGAAGTTTGCGAGTGTGGAGTCATACGTCAACGTCGCAATATGTTCGCTCCGCGAAGTCGCGTCGCGATTCACGCACAATAGTCTGGAGGGGGGCTTGTATAGGGCCCTCCACACTCGTGCGCGAATCGCAGCGTGAAGCCGCGAACGCGAGTGTGGAGTCGATTTCGCAGATCTGCTACACTGTTAAAATCTTTCGGGTTCCTTTCCTCGTGAGCACCGTGAATATTATTGATGGAAATTTAATGCAAAATTATAGACATTCAAGAGCGGCTATCTCAAAAACTAAACAAGATACCTATCGAAAAACTCGACTGTATAACACTTGTAGCAAATTTAATCAACTTTCATTTTGTATAACGATTATGTCACAACGACGCATAGTTTCTAAGATATTATAAGCGAAAAACCGAAAAATGGAACCTTCAAATCAAACACCCCTACCCCCGCTCAAGGGCTACGGCCGGGGACTTTTGATATTTTCACCTCCTAACGAGTCCAAACAAAGTTACTAAGCTAAAAGTGTGTCCCAAGCATTTCCCTCTATTCCTTTTCGTTGCCTGACCTAAATGTAGTCAATATGATGGGTGCTGATGCTGAAGGGGCGGCTACAGGGTCTGAGCCTAGGGCGGCAAAGACTGCAAATCCGCCACTGTGAAGAGGTCAACCTGTGAGACTGACAAGGACAAACAATAATAGCGCTTTCGCTGCTACTCCTACTGAAAGATACATAAGACTATCCCGTTTTGTCATTTTCCCCACCCCTCATGCCAGATCCAGTTATATACTAGATTCATGATTGCAATACGTTACAATTCAAAATTATATCCAGTTTATTCCGTCAAATCGATGATAGAATATAATGTGAGACAGACATATACAATGACAAGTCGGCACTCTTTTCGTGAATTGTCAAATCACTTTATACAATTTACGGCTCTATACCAAACATGTATGGTTCGTTTTTAAAGTTCGATAACATATTTGTAATTTTCCAACGTGTCAGATAAATAGGCGGTCTGTAGTCCATCCGATGTATTTGCTTTTACAGTGGAGAGATATTTATTCCAGATGAGAGTAATCACATAATTTTGAATTTTATGAGTAATCAAATATTTTTAAGCGACCCGATCCGATATTTATGCGGATACGGACTAACGATATTTTTGCTGGTCACAAAAGATCACATATTTTTACCGAGGTAGTGTCGTCATATACTTATGCCTCCAAAGGAGCATCAGATATTTTTGCACGGCTGCCCATAGTCATTTATTCATGCTGGTGACTGTACCTACATAAACATAACTATAGGTCTTAAATTTTAAGGGCACGTTGTTACAAAATTAGACGTAGCTTAAAACTTCTTCTTTTTGACTAAAAGAGATTCCTTAAAGGGATAAGTTCGCCTTTGTACATTGTATACTTTTTGTTGAATTGTATCTTAACCTGTCTTATGTACGATAAAGTATATATAACTACATACATACCTATATACATACATACATACATACTTCGCCCCTTGAACTTTAAAAACACTTATTATGTACCTGTTGCACATATTATATACCTACATAATTAACATATTGACCTTATTTTTACGGCAATTGGCTACTTTCCTGTGCACGGTGTGAAATAATTTATTATACGTAAGTAGAGGAAAGTACCCAATTGCCTAAAAACAAAAGAGATAAAGTACGGGTGTGCAAAGGGACAGCGGACGGCATACGGCAATCCCGTCAAGCTCACCTACACCGCTCGTTTACAAGCGGCTGCAAATAAATCGACTCCCTTAATTCGTTTTCCATCTGGGGGCCGATTTTTGAATTTCGATCGCTCGATTTCGACACTCGAAAATCGGTGGAAAACGGTGAAATGCTAACTTTTGAAATACGAGTGATAGAAATTTTGAATCGAGTGGTATCGACCACTCGTTTTCAATTCTATTAGTCGAATTTATATGCCTAGTATTACTCAACGAAATACACGAAATCGAGTGGTCGAAATTCAAAAATCGGCCCCCTGGTCACCGGAAACAAAGCAATGTGATTACATTAGCACAACAATGAGGTTTGTCGGAAAATAATCGGCGGTTACTGGGAATCTTTGTGGCCCTTTTCCATTTGTTTCCGGGCAACTTCTTTGTCCGAGGTCACTTCTTAATAGAGATCTCATTATATGAATAGGTACATAAACACCAGAGGTATATGAGGGATAGTGTGTCTAACCTAACCTAACCTAATAAGGGATCATCCATTAATTACGTCACACGAATTTCTAGGTTTTTTTACCCCTCCCCCCCCCCCCTCCTTGTCACACTTGGTCACATTTTGCAAACCCCTCCCCCCCTGGTGTGACGTCACATTTTAGGCAATTTTGTTTTCAACGAAATCGACAATATTAACTCGGCATTATTTTTTTAATAAAAAAATATTTTTGATATATAAATATTAGTAATTTTATAACACAACGAAAGTTACATCCAAAATCTCATTATTTAACTGTACAGCGAATAAAAAAATATAAATTAATTTTCGGTTACTAATGAAGTTAAAGTGACATCACAATGTTTGTGACTCCCCCCTCCCCCATGTCACAACATGTCACATTTTCTTGACCCCCTCCCTCCCCCTAAACGTGTGACGTAATTAATGGATGACCCCTAATGACTAAGTCAAATATTAGTGTCTGCAATTCCGAACGCATCCTAAAAAGTTTTTTTAAGTTCTCAATTGAACAGTCAATAATTGATATTCGTTATTTCTATAGGTATTAGGTATGTATCTACTTAAATTTAATTGGTTTTATTTTATAGCGATAATTAAAGTATATTGTTAGAATACCTTAACAAAACATGGAAAACGTGATGAAGAAGGATAAACATTTTTCAGGTTGTATTTTTCCTTCTAATATGTTCTCACGGCTGAGGTGAAAAGTCGTCGTACCTATGTATGTCGTATACGAGATCAAAGATACATAATATTTACATTTAATCCGCTTTTGAGTCCCTTACTACGATCAAGATTGTAAATTGGGTAGTCATCACAAAAGCATTATATCATATTAAAATTTATATACGTATGAGCATGCGCGTTTGTGAGTCATGACTAGAAAAGAAAGGAAGGAATACATTTGAAGGCAAACCAGTAATGTAAATGTAAATGAAAAAAAAAATATCTATATCTATTTATTAAGAAATATAAGCCAGTCCTTTGTATCTATCTATGTTTGTATTTATCTGAAGAAGATAAATGACCGGCATAGTTCCGCTGGGGATGCGTTGCGATATCGGAGGACAAGAAAAAAGGTCGGCCGCGACTGGTAGAACTAGATTAAGGACAACTTGCATTTCGGAGAAGACGATAAACAAAATAAAAAACAATTGGTTATTAATTTAATCCTATTCATTTTGTTTATCAAGACACAACATTGTTCTTAAATTGGGCAGAAGAGCCGTCCGATGAAGACATTGAAGACGTACATCTTAGGTACTCAAGAGAACTACTAATTTTCGATCGTTACTACGGTTGTTACACGTGGTGCGGCAGAGGTGGTGTTCGTACCTATATCGGCCAATAACCCACTCGGCTACTTCTATTATAAATGGTGATGTCACTACCGAACTGTCAAATTTTGCACCTCAACAAGTGCCAGTAATGTCTGTCGCCTTGCTATGCGTCGGTATGCTTATATTCACGTCACCCTTTTGCCATTCCTGACATCATGTCACAAAGAGAAATAAATTACATACTTACTTCCATGTAAATACATTTTCAAGACTACTACTTCTAAGTAGGTTCTTATATCTTGTAAAAATAAATAAACCCATTTGTTACACTGGCTTATCAGTGAACGGTCTTGCAGTTTTAAAAAGCTGTATATTTATCCAACGTAGCACTTGCCTTTTCTGTGCGAGTTAAAAAACCGGAAATGTTTATTTTTATTCTCCACTCTTAGACATCTACAGTCGGCAATATGAAATACTGTTGAAATCTGCCAGACTTGGACGATCCGATTTGAAAAGACAGTAACTACTTCAGAAATTTCTGTTACGTAGTTAAGTATAGTAAAACTGAACTTAAGGAAGGCAAAAGCCAGAGACCCGATTATCGATTGAAATCGAGATAAAAACAATCTTTGAACGAGTGTAAAGCAATGATTTATAACTCAAGATAGGTTCCAAAATTTAAGCGCTTACCTTGTGACAAATTGGACAAGTTGCCTTTAGTCACGGCTGGACAAGCGAGTAATGTACATGTGCTAACGAGCTCCCGCACACCGAAAGAGAATGAGACGAGCTTATGTTTAACAACGAGTGTGACAAAGATGGATGAAATGAGAAAATTAATCAAAAATAACAGATTTCCTCGTAGGCACAGAAATAAATATGGAAGTATTTTTTGTGTTTCTCAAGTATGAGTATAACCTATCTATGGTTATATAATATCATTGGTGTAAAGAGTTTCTTGGATCACAGCTAGTTGTTTTGCTAACAAAAATTATACCTATCAGTCTAATAGCTTGTGATTTACGATGCCGCAAGTTGCAAAAAAGGCTTTTGAAACTATGCACTAGAAGACGGTGCCCGGTGTATAAGTACATACTTCCTATTTCTTTGAAGAGCAAAGGGGACGATCTCGGGACGATCTATTGTCCATACAAACGTAGTCCTCATTGTCCTCCCTGGATTATGGAAAATATTTTAGCATAGGTATGACTAAAATACATCAAATTGTGTAAAAATAATATCCAGAGAGGAAAATGGGGACTACGTTTGTATTGATTGGTGGTTTCGGGGCGGTCCCCTTTCGTCTTAAGCACGTCCTTTTTAAATAACAGATAAAACTTGTCTTATTAAGTCCGACGGGTCACCCGTACACAAGTGTTCGAGACTGAAGTGATCGGTGCCTACATGTCGTTCTCCGGGGCGCCATAAATTGCCTTAACGAGAGGATCCAGTGGCAGCCTGCGCGAGCTATAAAAGCGACGGACTAAACGCACCATAACGCAGCAGTCTAGAGATTTATTAAATAAGGAAGAGGGTAATATTTTGTACCTAAAGAAGGTAGTTATAACTTTTTAAGATGCAAAATTTTCAATTAAATATCTACATATTTAATTGAAAATATGTATATGTATAAATAAATGTATAAATGTATATTTTTGTGGCAAATGAGCATAATGACTATTGAGCACTAGGCTTAGGAAAAAAGCTTCAGTTAAAAAAAAACAGTTAAATAAAAGGATTCCCCTAACTTTTATTTAACTGTTTTTTTTAACTGAAGCTTTTTTCCTAAGCCTAGTGCTCAATAG
Source organism: Cydia amplana (assembly GCF_948474715.1). NCBI lineage: Eukaryota > Metazoa > Arthropoda > Insecta > Lepidoptera > Tortricidae > Cydia > Cydia amplana. The sequence goes on along the minus strand of NC_086071.1, from coordinate 11,939,757 downwards.
TCATTATGCTCATTTGCCACAAAAATATACTTTTGCCAGAAAAGCAAATAGGGTTAGGCTAGAACTGCGATCATCACAGTTCTAGCTTAACCTTATTTGCTTATTTGCATCACAAAAGCGAATGACCAAAAAAGCATGTTAGGTTAGGTTACAATTGCGACTCCCACAAAGGCGAACTGTTGCTAGAAATGCTTTTCTAGGAAATGGGTAGGTTAGGTTAGGACTGGGATGATTTTTTTATGATTTTGGGTGAGTCAGGAAATTATTATTTGACAAATTGCTAGGGATATGAAAATCTGACAATAAAAACTTTTGACTATACATTAGTAACCCGTTTTTAAGACAAGACAAATGATCACAATAATTCTACTAGGGCTAGTCTCTGTAGGTCCCTACGAATTGTAAGCAAACGAAACTTTAATTAAACCAGCTTGGGGCATTTGAGAGACTCCGCCTAGGCAAATTTCAAGGAGTTTTACTGACTTAAGTTTTCCACGCCAACAACCTCTTCAACAAAATAGAGGTCATAAAAGTTTCGAGACAGATCCAGAAACACTAGGTAAGGTACTTTGAGTTGTGGGTTGGTGGGGTTGGGCTTAGATAATTTACTTCAGAAGTTCTGAGATGAAATAATTCAATGTACCTACTTATTTAATAAATATTTACAAAGTTTTAATAATTTAATATTGAAAACTTTGACGACCAGTCTGGCCTAGTCGGCTGTGACCCCTGCCTATAAAGCCGATGGTTCTGGGCTGAAATCCCGGAGAGTGTATTAATTTGTGTGATGAACTCTGATATTTGTTCCTGAGTCATGACTTTTCTATGTATAATCTATATATATAAATGCAAGTGTCCTGACTGACTGACTGACTGACTGACTGACTGACTGATTCATCAACGCAGAGCCGAAACTACAAAAGATAGAAAGTTGAAATTTGCACACTAGGTTGCATTTATAAAGTGTACAAGAGATAAGAAGCGATTTTGAAAAATTCAACCCCTAAGGGGGTTAAAAAGGGGATGAAAGGTTGTATGGGGAACAAGTTTTATTTTAAGCTAAGAATTTGAAACTTTGTACAAATGTATTATATTAAAAAACAAGAAAACTAATTTCAGCGTTTTTGAAAATTCATCCCCCAAGGTGGTGAAAAAGGGGTTAAAAGTTTGTATGGTGATCAAATATTTTTGTGAGTGTGGGACTTGAAACTTTGCATATGGGGATATTATTATAAGACAGGAAAAGTAATTTCAGCGTTTTTGAAAATTCATCCCCTAACAGGGTTAAAAAGGGGTTGAAAGTTTGAATCCATTACAAATGCTTTGAAACTTCTTAGAAAGGCATAATAGCCGATTACAAAAAAAAATTAATTGCAACGTTTTTGGAAACTCAACCCCTAAGGGGGTTAAAAAGGGGATGAAAGTTCGTCTTGGGGTGCAAATTTTATTTTGATCTAGAAACTTGAAACTTTGCAAAAAGGTATTAAATTAAAATACAAGAAAACAAATTTCATCGTTTTTGAAAATTCATCCCCCAAGGTGGTGAAAAAGGGGTTGAAAATTTGTATGGATATCAAATATTTTTTCGAGCGCGGGACTTGAATCTTTGCATTTGGGGATATTATTAGAAGACAGGAAAAGCAATTTCAGCGTTTTGTAAAATTCATCCCCTAACAGGGTTAAAAAGGGGTTGAAAGTTTGTACGGGTTTCAAATTTTATTTTAAGCTAGGAACTTGAAACTTCGTAAAAAGGTATTAAATTAAAATACAAGAAAACTAATTTCAGCGTTTTTGAAAATTCATCCTGTAAGGTGGTGAAAAAGGGGTTGAAATTTTGTATTGATACCAAACAGTTTTTCGAGCACGGGACTTGAATCTTTGGATTTGGGGATATTATTAGAAGACAGGAAAAGTAATTTCAGCGTTTTGTAAAATTCATCCCCTAATAGGGTTTAAAAGGGGTTGAAGTTCGTATAGCGTTCAAATTTTATTTTAAGCTAGGAACTTGAAACTTTGTTAAAAGTTATTAAATTAAAATACAAGAAAACTAATTTCAGCGTTTTTGAAAATTCATACTCTAAGGTGGTGAAAAAGGGGTTAAAAGTTTGTATGGATATCAAATATTTTTTCGAGCGCGGGACTTGAGTCTTTGTATTTGGGGATATTATTAGAAGACAGGAAAAGTAATTTCAGTGTTTTGTAAAATTCATCCCCTAACAGGGTTAAAAAAGGGTTGAAAATTCGTATAGGGTTCAAATTTTATTTTAAGCTAAGAACTTGAAACTTTGTAAAAAGATATATTTTTAATATGCAAGAAAACTGATTTCAGCGTTTTTGAAAATTCATCCCCTAAGGTGGTGAAAAAGGGGTTGAAAGTTTGTATGGATATCAAATATTTTTTCGAGCGCGGGACTTGAATCTTTGCATTTGGGGATATTATTAGAAGACAGGAAAAGTAATTTCAGCGTTTTGTAAAATTCATCCCCTAACAGGGTTAAAAAAGGGTTGAAAATTCGTATAGGGTTCAAATTTTATTTTAATCTAAGAACTTGAAACTTCGTAAAAAGATATATTTTTAATATGCAAGAAAACTAATTTCAGCGTTTTTGAAAATTCATCCCCTAAGGTGGTGAAAAAGGGGTTGAAAGTTTGTATGGATATCAAATATTTTTTCGAGCGCGGGACTTGAATCTTTGTATTTAGGGATATTATTAGAAGACAGGAAAAGTAATTTCAGCGTTTTGTAAAATTCATCCCCTAACAGGGTTAAAAAGGGGTTGAAAGTTTGTACGCGTTTCAAATTTTATTTTAAGCTAGGAACTTGAAACTTTGTAAAAAGGTATTAAATTAAAATACAAGAAAACTAATTTCAGCGTTTTTGAAAATTCATCCTGTAAGGTGGTGAAAAAGGGGTTGAAAGTTTGTATTGATATCAAACATTTTTTCGAGCGCGGGACTTGAATCTTTGGATTTGGGGATATTATTAGAAGAAAGGAAAAGTAATTTCAGCGTTTTGTAAAATTCATCCCCTAATAGGGTTTAAAAGGGGTTGAAGTTCGTATAGCGTTCAAATTTTATTTTAAGCTAGGAACTTGAAACTTTGTTAAAAGTTATTAAATTAAAATACAAGAAAACTAATTTCAGCGTTTTTGAAAATTTATCCTGTAAGGTGGTGAAAAAGGGGTTGAAAGTTTGTATTGATATCAAACATTTTTTCGAGCGCGGGACTTGAATCTTTGGATTTGGGGATATTATTAGAAGACAGGAAAAGTAATTTTAGCGTTTTGTAAAATTCATCCCCTAACAGGGTTAAAAAGGGGTTGAAAGTTTGTACGGGTTTCAAATTTTATTTTAAGCTAGGAACTTGAAGCTTCGTAAAAAGGTATTAAATTAAAACTGCAAAAAATTTGTATTGATATCAAACATTTTTTCGAGCGCGGGACTTGAATCTTTGGATTTGGGGATATTATTAGAAGACAGGAAATAGTTATTTTCGATACAAGTGCGAAAAAGAGGAAATTCGAAACGAGTGGCGATAAATTAAAACACGACCGAAGGGAGTGTTTTAAATTGACACGAGTTGCGAATTACCTATTCGCACGTGTATCGAACAACGTTTTACAGTACATATGGCACTTTAAAGTTTCGACATACGCACGAAAAGTGCTATTTTACGCACTAGTGCGGAAAAGTAGCCCCATATGTACTGTAAAGTAATTTTAGCGTTTTGTAAAATTCATCCCCTAACAGGGTTAAAAAGGGGTTGAAAGTTTGTACGGGTTTCAAATTTTATTTTAAGCTAGGAACTTGAAACTTCGTAAAAAGGTATTAAATTAAAACTGCAAAAAATTTATTTCAGCGTTTTTGAAAATTCATATTTCAAGGTGGTGAAAAAGGGGTTGAAAGTTTGTATGGAGATCAGATATTTTTGTGAGTGCGGGGCTTGAATTTTTGTACAGAGGCATTTATTAGAATACAAGAAAAGTAATTTCAACGTTTTTAAAAGTACATCCCTTAAAAGGGTTAAAAAGGGGTTGAAAGTTTTTATGGGGTTCAAATTTTATTTTAAGCTAGGAACTCGAGACTTCTTAAAAGGGTATTTTATTAAAAGAGAAGAAAACTTATTTCAGCGTTTTTGAAAATTCATCTCTCAAAGTGGTGAAAAAGGGTAAAAAGTTTGTATGGAGATCAAACATTTTTGTGAGTCTTTGTAAAATGGCATTTTATTAAAATACGCGAAAAGTAAATTCAGCGTTTTTAAAATTCATCTCTTAAAGGGTCGAAAGGGGGTTGAAAGTTTGTAAAGTTGCAAACAAACTTGAAACTTCGTAAAAAGGTATTTCATCAAAAGAGAAGAAAACAAATTTCAGAGTTTTTGATAATTCATCCCCATGGTGGTGAAAAAGGGGTTGAAGATTTGTATAGAGGTCAAACATTCATTTGAGTGCGGGACTTTAATCGTTGTAAACTTTGTATATGGGCATATTATTAAAATACAAGAAAAGTAATTTTAGCGTTTGTAAAAATTCATCCCCTAAAATGGTTAAAAAGGGGTTGAAAGTTTGTATAGGGTTCAAATTTTATTTAAAGCTAGGAACTTCAAACTTCGTAAATAGGTAGTTAAGTAGTAGGTTTTATTAAATAGAGGACATGAAAATCTTCTGGTTGAGAGGGATTATATCGAGAACAATTTTATTCAGTTAGGGGCTTGAAGCTTCGTAGGTTGTGAAAGACAAGTATCATGCGTTGTAATATTAATAATTAACAAATGATTAACCGTCTTACTGCGATCTTTTGCTGCATAATGTTCTAAGCTAATGTAGAATATATAACCACCAATATACAAATCCACGCGTACGAAGTCGCGGGCAACAGCTAGTATGTAATATGTTCATCTTAGTCGATATTGTGATGATTAAAAAAATGATATAAAGGTGGGTACACTCAAACTAGTTAAACTCAAGAACAAAATAAACTTAATAATGAGTAGCTGCGGATATATAATTTTAATTTGTTAAAAATACATTTAATAAAATTACATCTCTACATTCCGTCCTCTCAATTAAGTCTTCAGACACCTCTACAGAATAATTGAGTATTTTTATTTGAAGCGTTTACGTAACCGTTAAAACTAATTTAATTTAGTCCCAGGCAAAGTTAAACAAAGAAGCGGATGCTGTCGGGACGGATTTCCCGAGCTGTGACCGGACCGTAATAGCCCCTAGCAATTGTAGGTTACTAGCAAGATTAAATACTGGATGGCTATCCCTTATAGCTTTGTTGGTCGTCGCAAGTAAAAAAAAAATACCTTAACCTTTTCCACGCCGTGTCAAACACAAACTCAGACGCCACATCATTAAAGTGTCAAAACTGAAGTTGAACTTTATATATATATGCACGTAGGTCGATGTTGCTCTATGGTCTGTGATCGGTTAATCGATCTTTGGCGTTGAACCTACGGTGCGGATATATCGGTTATTGGCGTTCAAAAGGTTAAATAAAACAGGTTATATAAAGTCGAAAAAGTGACTGGGGTCAGTCCTATGTCAGCAAAACAAATCCGGCCTCAGGCATTGGAAGCTGTGTAGCTAGGTACTCTAACTATTTTTATCGTAGTCGGTAATTAATACTAATAGACCGCAGGCCAGGAGCATATATCGTCAATCGTAAAAATAACCTTAATTATTAATACTTTCTGTGGTTTATCTTTATTTCTGGTAAACAATTTGATTAAGCTGCGTCAGCCACTATATAGACACTTTATAAATATTTTCCCAACGCTTTTGAAAACGTTTTGTGGTCACAAATCTCTGCTTACAGCGAGCGCTGTTAGCGGTTGGACGACTAACTTAGCACCGAATCCAAATTTAGAACAGACTAATCGGCTTAAGAGATGCATGCAGATTCCACTCACAGCTCGCCAGGAAATATTAATGTGGGGCGACTCGTGTGAATGCAGTGGTGTGGTGAGTGAAATTTTTCTATTTGTATCGTGCCTTCATTATGTATTTTGTTACCTATCCTATTTCAAAATCGGTTGTCCCAAAGCAACCGTTAGTAGTTGAATATTTTTTGTCGCAATTACAAAAATACCTTATTCGTTCTGTTTCTTTTTTGCACTAATTATTTTCGTTAGAAACTGATTCAAGTTGAAAATAGAGGTAAAATAAAAAGTCATCCGTATTAACTAAGTCCCACAGTAAGATCAACAAGGCTTATGTTGTGGGAATATAGACAACGTTATATATATGTCGCAGTAAGATAGATAAAGCCGTTATATAGTTATAACCCTAGGGATATAATTATATGTCGTAACATAGTTATACGAAAGCGATTCATTACTATCTTACTAGGAATATAACTATAATACGTCTTTAGTTTAGTGATATAGTTATATTACTGGATTCAGTTTAGTGAAATAATTGTAGGTAGGAGTGCGGGGGTGCGGCGGAGGTATAGTTATATCCCTAGGGATATAGTTATATGCCGTATAGTACGTATTATAATCATATTCCTAGTAAGATAGTAATAAGTAATTGTAGCAGTGTAGTGCGGGAGTGCGGCGGAGTCGGCGGCGGGGGCTACCCCGCACGTCGCTCGCTAGTCGCTGCCACAAGCAGTCAGTCGGCATCAGCTGTTGTTAAAAAATATTGTGGAATACTGTTCATTTATTCAATAGATTTTATGTATCTTGGATTGGATTTGATGTATCTTAATATTATATTTTCAGGCTGCTATTTTTAAGGGTTTATGAGTCATTGCGATCGATTCACGAAAGCTGGCGCGAGATTTGAATTAACAACTAAAATTATGGTCTATAAGGCCATAGTCATACCAACTCTTCTTTATGCCGCAGAAACCTGGTGCTGTTACAAAGCAGATATTAAAAGGCTGGACTCATTCCATCTACGCTGTCTTCGTTCAATTCTGCGCATAAAGTGGCAAGACAAAATACCGAACACGGAAGATCTGCGTCGTGTTAAGATGCCTGGTATAGAGGCACTCATCATCAAACACCAGCTGAGGTGGGGTGGCCACGTCGTGCGCATGGGAAACAACAGATTACCCAAAGCTGTGTTCTATTCGGAACTCTCCGGCGGAAAAAGGAAATAGGGGGGTCAGTACCTGCGCCATAAAGACGTCCTCAAGCGTCACCTAACCACTTGCGGTATACCAAGTGATTCCTGGGAGGAAGTTGCGATGCGTAGAACGGAATGGCGTGCAACTGTTCATAAAAGAGTAGACCAGTACGAGCAGCGGCGTTTAGAAGACCTGGATGCTAAGCGCCATCTCCGTAAGACGCGACCGAAGCCCTCGTATACCTACACCTACAACTCAGCTGGCCAGCTCCATTGCGCACCGTGTAATCGGGTTTTCAAAACCAAGTTTGGCTTCGCAAGTCATGTCAGAGCATTCCATATATATATATATTACGTAATATTGCTAAAAATATTACAACTAATTGCAACCAACAAAGTTGATTTTGTAATAAAAATAAAAACGAATATACTTACTGTTTTCATTGATTCCCTGGCAGATTTATAACTATTTAACCACATTAGTTTAGTCAAATACCGTTACGTACTATACGGCATATAACTATATCCCTAGGGATATAACTATACCTCCGCCGCACCGCCACACTCCAACCTACAATTATTTCACTAAACTGAATCCAGTAATATAACTATATCACTAAACTAAAGACGTATAGTTATATTCCTAGTAAGATAGTAATGAATGGCTTTCGTATAACTATGTTACGACATATAATTATATCCCTAGGGTTATAACTATATAACGGCTTTATCTATCTTACTGCGACATATACATTCATTGGTATTTTAGCACAACATGTCAAAAAGCAGAATCTCATTCAGCTATCCCATGCTATTTAGGGTTTCACAGTCATGTTGGTATTGCGAAAAATGCTTGCAATAAAACAGTAATCTAAAAAATAAGATTTCCAGCGAAGATTTTCCAATTACATCCCTTACCCCTTCTTTATACTAGTAAAGCCTGAAACTAGAGCCGAAGCAATTGACTGTCGGCCTCTGACCGCACGCTAATTATAGGCTCGGGCCGGCAACGCTCGCAGACAATATTAGGGGACATTCATTAGCGACAATTCTAGCCGGACCAGAGATTTTGTCTGAAACCGGTATCGGCATCAATATCTTGACCTCGACTAGGAAATCGAACAGTTTGTATACCAGTTATGTCACGCTTAAACAGGGTGGATAATTTATTAGATTTTTACAAATTCAGAATTTAAATGCATCACCAAAAAAGTGATGCCTTTTGATTTTATTTCTATCAAACGGTATTTATATCAAGGATACGGAGGATGTATTTATGTATATCCTCCGTTTGTATGCAAGCTTAGAATTATATCTATTTCCAGAAATGAAAACACAAACAGAACAATCAGGCGTGGTAAGCCATGTGTAAATTGTGTTATCATTAACTCAGAATTATAATTATTGTCTTGGAATTCATGAAACGAATAAACCAAATGATTAATATGCGAAACCGTGACACTGGGTTATTATAAATGTTTAAGAGTAGGGGAACCCGGATAGCTGTGATTGTTGTGAGATACCTAACCTTTTCGTATTGGCGGTAGCTACCGTATCGATTTTCAGCAAAACATCGTAGAACCGAACTTAATCCCAATAATTAAAGCTTAGTTCCCCTCTGGGTTTAAATTGAAGACTAGTTGGCAGTTGCTTTTGTAAAAAATAGTGCCTTATATTGGGAATAGGATGGCCGAAAGCGGACGCAGGGCTCCTTTAGATTCAACATACATATTATATTTATTTTTATGAAACTGTAATGGATAATTATGATATAAGTACCTATAATATATTTTCCTCCATAATATAATATCCGCTGTGCCCGTAGCGTAAAACTAATTATCTTATTACTAGCATCTGCCCGCGACTTCGTCTGCGTGCATGGAATGATGATGATAATTGGTAAAAACTATCCTATTTCCAATTTTCCATCCCCGGGCCTCCTACTGTGAAAAAAAGATCACTTATTAAGGTACCTACACTGATAAGCAAGTTAATAATTTAATAGATTCCTAGTAAAATCTACTTAAACTCTATGGAAAAGTAAGCTAGGACAGTCAGCAGCAGAAGTTGCTAAGCGGGCCAGGTGTTCAAAATGATCGTGACGCGACTTTATTGTTAAGATAATAAAAACGTGTCAAGGTAATTTTGAACACCTCGTCCGCTTAGCAATTTCTGCTGCTGATTGTACAAAAAAAATCTCAGGTTAAACCCTCAGCATTAATAAATAAGACAACTGCCGGGTAGACACGGGTCCGATAACCACAGCCGAGCCGCAACGTGGCTTCACCCCGATATAGGACCTACGAGTATAATATACTAAGTCAGAAATCTTGTCACGATTCCGAATATTATCACGATTCGGGAATTATTTATAAAACTACGTACCTACCTGTACCAAGGTAAAACAAAAATACTAAAATATCCTTTTAGGGACATATTTAGATACAGACCTATATTTTTCGCACCACTTTTTTCCCTTCCCTGCAAATCAGAATAGGAAGACTATTTTTTTACCGAATTGAAAATGTTGAAGGATGTTCTCAATTCGTCGGATCTTTGTTTTTTAAAAGTAAATAAGTAAAATAAATAAATATTATAGGGTCATTCTTACAAAAATTCAATAAATACATAAATTAAAAAAAATAAGACGCGCTGAACCCGCCGCGAGACGCTCTGCGAACCACGGTAAGCTCAAGAAGGCTTGTGTTGTGGGTGTTTAAGCTACATAATATATATTAAAATTAAAATAACAGCGAAAATAGGTTAAGTGTGACTGCTGATGAACATCATAAAATCGTCATCCCGATAGATCTTTACTTTTCGATTAGCGTTTGTCAATAAACGACAACAATGGCGACACATTGGCGACGCCCCCTGTAGGCCTAGCACATGATTGGCACGACAGTATCTCGCGGCGAGTTAGACTACCCGTCTTTTACTAACTTTGTTCATTAAAGAGGGACGGGTAGTCTATCTCGCCGCGTGATACTGTCGTGCCAATCATGTGCTAGCCCGGCTGGCGGCTGGCGCTACGCGGCCTACGCATACCGTAGCTTATCGCTACGCAAAACCCTTCTTCAACCAGTGGGCTTAGCACGGTAGCAGTTATCACGCAATATGGTATAAAATATGTGAATAAAACGTTAGTTACCGACGATTTTATCATGCATACTATGGTAGCAGACGATATATGGAGTTATCCACATTTGACAGCGGTAGATGACAGAAGACAATTTGCATAACATGGGGGTTGGATAATTTGACATATTATCCCATTTTGACAGTTCAACTTAGTTAATTTTATCTAAGTGCTTCTTAGGTGACGATAAGCCTTGTCGTGAAAGCAAAACTAGTGAATAAACCTATTACAAATACAAATTACAGGTAAATATCCGTTTTTCTATGATTATATTGAGAGTTATTAGTTACAATGTTCCGCTTTATATAATATAGTCAATATTTTATTTGCAGGGAAGTCAAATTTTATTATTCCTACTCGCGGCTGCTGTTGAAGAAACAAAGCGTCGAAAAATCTCGTGCATAGCTTTAAGAAACGCTTGCAACCCGTTTGATATGCCAGACAAAGAGTTTCGGCATATTTACAGAGTGTAAGGAGTGTGCAGTGCATTTATGTGCCGAACTTAACGCAGAGTCTCAAAACGGTGATGGATTACCAAAACACCTTAAAGGTAAAGCTTAATAAAATTGTAGTGTTTCTTTAAAGTTAATATGTATTCCATGTAAGACAGGCGTCTCAATGACAATGCTACTAAACTCTTAAATACTATCTCATATTATAATTGTAAAAATTAGTATGTTAAGATATTCTGTTGCACAATCTTATACTTACTAACAGAGGTTACTTATTTAAGCCACTTTTTACCTCAACATTCATATCCTAACCTAAAGGGGAAAGTCTACTTACCTAGGTACAAATATTACATCTATGTTCTTATTTGTTTTAGGTTTTAACAGTATTAGCTGTAATACTGGTAGCTGATGGCAACTACCAACGCGGGACTAGTCAAGATGATGGCTTGTCCATTGGCCAGACTACTGTAAGTCAATACCTTTCTCGAGCAACTTGCACACAGAAGGTAAGTTCTCTTGAGCACTGAATTAAGTACTTACTAGACATAAAAAACTGTGACGTTCCACTAGGCGTGTCTTAGTAACTTTTTTGAATAAGTATGAGTGTGGCTGTATTGTGCAATGAGATAGGTAACTATTGTTTGATAGTTATGTTAAGTAGGTAGTTACTGGGTCTAGGATACATACTGTCATTCTTCATATTCAATTATTCATTATGTGAAAAAAACTGACAATCACAATATAAATTCCTGAAAATCTACCATGTGTAATTTTAAGTGAAATTGTATATTGTGAGATAAATAAATCATATCATATCATATCATAATCTGGGAATGCATTTAAGGTTTAACTAAGGCATCCAGTTCTAGTTCTAATGTGCTGCATTGTTGACAAACATACTTAGTCATATTTTTATTCAAAAAAAAGAATACAGGCCTATTGCTTGATGACTAGCGGAATGCGCAGCAAGCAGCGACCTCGAGTCTAGGACAAAACTTAACTTTCATATTTTTGGTGTGCATCAGTAAGCGTTCATATTGCTCTTCACGAGACTCCAATGGATAATACATATATATAAAAACTAGCGGATAATATATATAAAAACCAATGGATATTATTCCCCGAAATGGTCGTTCCCGTCGATTAGTTACTAGTAGCTATATTTTGGGTGCAAATAGCCTGCACTCATGTGAAAATATTTCATTCATAGCTGCCACATGAACCTGCTGTTACTTATTTCCTTATTTTTCTTCCAGAAAACTTCTCGTGGATACAGGGGGAAATTAAGGAAGGCGCTCCCCGAGGACTTCCTAAGCATCATGCACAAAACCGGCTGTTGTTAAGAGCCCATCAACCTGCACACTAGCGCCACTGCTAAGTAATCGTGATTATTTCAATTTAACGAAATATATTTAAAAAAGGGGGCCGCTACGCATTGTATCTTGTATTAAAGTACCTTTTGAATACTCGTACATCAAACGAGTTTCTATGTTGCTGGATTCGTCAATCTATGCGTCCAAGTTAAAACGGCCGTTTTTGTTTTGAGTTTATAGATTGACGAATTCAGCAACATAGAAACTAGTTTGATATATTCACAAGGTAATTTAATACAAGATACAGTACGTAGTGGCCCCCCTTTTTTAAATATCTTTCGTTAAATTGAAATAATCATGATTATTTAGCAGTGGCGCTAGTGTGCACGTTGATGGGCTCTTGAGAATGTGCGCGTGCGAGCCAGCTTAATAAATACTTATTTCGCCTATAACCAACTATGTTTTACTATCACACAAATACCTACCTAATCTATTTACCTATTTTTCTATGGTCAATCTTCATACAAAACAGCATTCCCCGCATGTAGGTGTCGCTTATTCTTATTTTTCATTTTAGCGTACAAAATCTGTCACTGTTACTACTTATAGCTTCTAAACGTATTTAATCCGACTTTCATATATATATACTATAGTATAATTAAAGCATTTTAAGCACCTTCTTATTTAAAGACGCATCTAGTTAGTCTGTGGCGGTCAAAAGGTTAAATAGGAATATTCCTAAATGCTCTATTATGCTATAAGTCTACCTACTTTAGTAACTATAATAGTATACATAGTATTAAAGTAACTTTTGAATACATCAAACTAGTTTTATGTTGCTGGATTCGCCGATCTATGAACTTAAAACAAAAACGGCCGTTTTAACTTTGGACGCATAGATTGAAGAATCCAGCAACATAAAAACTAGTTTGATGTATTCAAGAGGTACTTAAATGTGACGGAATCTATGAAAAGGGACCTTATTGTCGATGGCGCTTACGTCAAGATGCTCCGATATAAATATAATGCCGCGCGATGTAAGCGCCATCGACAATAAGGTCCCTTTTCATAGATAATGCCCCAAATACAAAATACAGTACGTAGCGGCCCCCTTTTTTAAATACCTGACGTTAATTTGAAATAATCACGATTATTTAGCAGTGGCGCTAGTGTGCACGTTGATGGGCTCTTAACAATATCGGCTCTGTGCTGCTGGAGAGAATATTATAAATGGGTAAATAACACAACTATTGCCAAAAAGATAAACCAAGTTTATTTTCACATTAAATTATGGTATACAAACAAATCATTAATTGTCGTCCCCGGTGCGAAAGTGCCCATGATGCTAGCAACTTTTTAACGCTGGATTACTATGGGCAGCTTTTGCACCAGGAACGGCTCGGAGCGAGGGCCGTAATGTATAGGTATACATAGTAATGACCTGAAAAGGGAAAAAGTGTTTTGGTCTCAGACACACTCAGAGTACTCAGACAACGATATAACCGGAGAGTTAGCCACGGAAATAGGTACTTATGCAATTTATAGAGCAACGTAATCCCTCTAGTTAGTGTGCCATACTAACATTATTAATTAATCCGGTCGCCTGGCAGCAGTTCAGCGGTGGGTGTGAGAGTGGTTGGGCAACAAAGTGGTTGTAAAATCAATTGAAGGTGTGCAATTTATAGAGCTCTGTGTTTGGTGTGATATTATAGCTAATTATGTATTTAATTCAAATATAACAATGCCAGGCGTTTTTGCTTTACGTATATAATCCACTCGTACTTTTCGCAATCGTACTTTTTGTACTCTGTCACAGAATAAATAATAGTACTACTCTGTTCGATTACGCCTAGGTATGTGTTAAGGAAAAGTAGAAGACATATACAACTATGCGTGAAGCAATTGTGAGTCAGGTGGAATTTGCTCATGGTCTTCCTGCAGGCGCTCAAGTGGTTTGTGTACTTTCATCACCTGACACTACTATTCCCCCAAATAAAACGCCTGGCATTGTTATATTTGAATTAAATATATAATTAGCTATGATATCATTTTACAACCCCTTTGTTGCCCATCCACTCACACACCCACCGCTGAACTGCTGCCATGCTGGATTAATTAATAATGATAGTATGGCCCACTAACTAGAGGGATTTCGTTGCTCTATAAATTGCATAAGTACCTATTTCCGTGGCTAGCTCTTAGACTAATATATATAATATACAAATACTTAAATACATAGAAAACATCCATGACTCGGGAACAAATATCTGTGCTCATCACACAAATTAATGCCCTTACCGGGATTCGAACCAGGACCGCGGCTTCACAGGCATAGGGTGACTACCCATTAGACCAGACCGGTCGTCAAAACATATATATGTACTTACATAAGAGAATTTGGGACGTTAGCCGCGTACCCTGCCTCGTTTCCAGCCTTGGCCACCGGTGGACTTGATCACTTTATCTTTAGTGTATGACATATATTTCAATTTATAAGAACTGAAACAAACTACTAATGATGTCGCGGGGTAAACTATAAAAATACTAACGCGTTGGCCACATTGCGCGACTGGCTCCGGCTAAGGCAGGGAAGGCTAGATGGGAACGAAAGGTCCGATCGCTGTGTCTCGCTACAACCTATGGTTGTCGCCTTAGCCGAAGCCAGTCGAGCAATGTCATGGCCAAGCCGTAAGGCTAAAGGCTTCGTCACACAGGCGCGTTTTCCGGGCGGGGCGTTAGCGGGGCGCGCCGCTTTTACATATAAAACGCTCACGCCCCGCCCGGGAAACGCGCCTGTGTGACGGAAACTTAAGCGTATGCTGAGACGCAGGCGACGTAGGTCACGCAGCGCAGCACAGAGCGATTTTTGTAAAGTATAGAACGTCCTTTAGGTACGCACACTCCAGAGTAAGGACGTTCCATACTTTACAAAATCTGCTCTGTGCTGCGCTGCATGAACTGCGTCGCCTGCGTCTCATAATACGCTTAGCCTAGTGGCATTATTCATAAAAGTGTTACTGCCCTGAATTAGCTATGAATCGTTTGTCTTTATCTGTCATTTTGACTTAGATAAAGATAAGATAAAAGATAGTTTATTCAAGTAGGCATAATTACAATGCGCTTATGAACGTCAAATAAAGCTAGGTAGACCGGCTCCCTTCGGATTTGAAAGAAAGGGATAAAAAATTATTTAACTAAATCAGGTCCGTAAAGTTTTATGAATAAGGTGGTAAGTACATATCTTGTCAAATAAAAATGATATTTTTGATAAAAAAATTTATTGCCGACTATAAAGGCCCCTGTACACAATGGGCCATCGCCGGCCAAACCAAGGGACGCAGCCATGCGGTAGAATGAGATAGCAATATCACTTGCTCCCTCTAACGCATAAATGCGTCCCCCAGAATGGCGCATTGTGTACTGGGGCCTTAACAGGCAATTAATACCTACTCATAAAAACAATTTCTAAGAAACCCAAACACAAATTAGGTTGCTTTATATATATCAAAGAGTTTCTTTGCCCGCATCCTGCGTCCATCATCAGATATTCGGTGGTACCATAATATTGCGTTATCAGTTATCACCCAACTTAAATAATGTATATTAAGTTTTAGCTCAATCGAATAAAGAGACGTGGGGTCTAATTTATCTTGTAATATGTACTTGATACATACATTGCAACTTAAAGGTTTGTTAGAATAGTAGTTTATGCAACAGTGATATAATAAGGGTTCTTAAAATTCAAGGGTCGAAGTTACAAAACGAGACGTAGTCGAGTTTTGTAAAAAAAGACCCGAGAATTTTAAGAACCAATTATGAGCTGTTGCATACATTACTTTTTCTATGACAGCAAAAAAAAAAAAAAAAAAAAAAAAAAAAAAAAAAAAAAAAAAGAGTTATAAAAAAAAAGAGATTATTAAAAAAAAAGAGTTATTATTAAAAAAAAAGAGTTATTATTAAAAAAAAAGAGTTATTATTTCAAAAAAATTGAGTTATTATTTAAAAAAAAAAGAGTTATTATTGTAAATGAAAACATACCTCTTTCAATCAAGATGATCGGAACTTGTATCTTTAAAAAAAATAAAGCAGTTGTATTATACTCATAAGATGACTGCTAGCAGTCATCTTATGAGCCTATAGACAAAGCATTCAAATGACATTGCTTTAGATATCACTGTCAGTCATTTAATTGACACATTTAAGTGCTGGAGTAGAAAAAAAACCTTTTAAATACCACTGTAATAGTTTCACCTACATATGCTTAACAAATAAACACTTTTACTATTGACTTCGAAATGCATGGACGTGCCTGCTGAGAAGTGTGTTCCAGGCAGAAAGTCAGAACTTTTTTTTGGCGCACTCTCTCGTTCTATAGCTAAATATTATGACTATCCCTTTTCTAAATAAGTCATTAAATAATTGAGGCTGCAGATTTTAGTTAATTTCTATCGTGTCCTCGATAACTTGAGTGTCCTCCAATATGTTATGACTGAAACAGAAACAAATAGATTAGATGAGGTCATGATTCTATAGTGGCGCAGGCTAGTACAGAGGTTCATTTGCAAATTATAAGAAATTAATGTCATTTTTAGAAA
Organism: Cydia amplana; assembly: GCF_948474715.1. Taxonomy (NCBI): domain Eukaryota; kingdom Metazoa; phylum Arthropoda; class Insecta; order Lepidoptera; family Tortricidae; genus Cydia; species Cydia amplana. The sequence goes on along the minus strand of NC_086071.1, from coordinate 11,923,179 downwards.
GCTGTCGTTTTTAAGTCAGGGGGATTTTATAGTTTCATTGGTCCGATTTCGTTTCGACTGAAAATAAATTAAATTTTGTTCCAGTAACTATTAATCCGTTATTTAAAGCATTTTTGTTATTATTATTTTATTAAAGAGTACCTATTATGTATTAAAGTGTAGTCTATGCCACCTGCGGCATAAAAACATACCAATGAACATCTTATTCAACAATATTTGTCTCAGTAGTTAAGCTTTTATGCTCGGGTAATACACGACACAAACATACCCACACACATACATACATACCTACATACATAGGCTGCTAAAATCATAATTCTTCCCATTGTCACGTATACAATCAAACCACTTAGGGTATTGCAAATGAAAACATTTAAAATAAGAGTACCTACTTAAATCTTTCAATTAAACTGCTGGCAATACACACTAGGCTATGCCTGCGCAGTTTAGCATGTACACTGTACAGTTCAACTGCACAGGTAAAGCCGGTTTGGAAACTGCAGTCGAATGCCTTTTTACCTGTGCAGTTAGACTGTACATAAAAATTAAATATTAATAATATTTTATCCTTATGTCTTAGATTCATGGCACAAAGTGTGGTGGTGTTTTTCTTTTGTCAATACACTTGAATTCTTACATACAAAACCAGCTTCTACAATATTCAGACAGGGTAAAAAAACAATTTTGAAAGTGAGGTCTACGGGTTCCAAAGTTTTTAATTGTTGTTACAATCATTATGACCTTTTTCTGCAGTGTGAAAAAAATGTCAATTGGTAGTTTAGTAGTGTATCTTTCAATGTTGTTAACTCTAGTTTACCAAAAACAAGTATAACAAACTAGAACTTTCTAGTTAGGTAATTAATCTACAGTTGGATCAACTTTTACAACATCCATTGTTGCCATGACAACTTCATGCAATTATAGTAGTCATAGAACAGTTTTTAACAAACTTTTGTCACTTAGTAGAACATAGTCATAGTAGAAGATCAGTGTCAATAGTTTTAAATGGCACAATAAACTCTTCATGATTTTAGTTTAAGAAAGGTGTACTTACATCTCCAATCCTTGATTCTTCTGGATCCATTTTAGACAAGCCAGTTCTCCCGGTAATTGGTTGAGTTACCGCTCACTGCTAGCGGAGCCTGGGTTGCTGCCACATTGATTTTTCTAACTTTGCAGCTCAATTAACGACAAGTCTGACAATAAAAATAGAATTTATAGATAATTGACACATTTAACAGCTAAATTGTATTCAGTGATGACTTGATGACCCTACCTGCAACGGTAGTTAGAAACTGGATTTGGGCTAATATCAACAAGATAAACAACAAACATTAACACATTAACTGCCAGCGACTCACTAGGGGAGTTCACTGTTCGTAGGCGCTTTTTGCTACATACGGTTTTTCCCGTGTTATCGGCTACACTCGTAGCGCGTAGCTCGCGCTGGCACTGAATGTTTTAAGTAATGCTAAGTTATGGATGTTTCTTGTGTCCATACTACAAACTTTGCTTAGTTTGAGATGAGGTTGATCTGTATTAATTATTAGCATAGTACTTACCGACTTCCATGCCTGCTGCCACTGATGCCACTGATCTGTACGGATCGTGCTCTCATAGAACTTGTATGCAGCACTGCACTTATCTCTGGCTTCCGAGAGGCTCATGGTCCTCCCTGTACTCCCTGTAGGCGAACAGGGGATGCTGAGTTATATATTTTGCTAGCATTTTCTTCTGCGTCAAAGAATCGACTGAAAAACATATTCATGACAAAATCAGTTATGATCAAACGAATTATAACTTTTTCTGTAAATAAATTATTGGTTTTTAGAGAAACTTACATTATGCGTGGCATTTTCTTTAGATTTCACAGCAAATCAGTATTTTTCTTCAACTTGGTTTGTATTCTGATATTTTCACTGATCACGCGCGTACGCGATGCTTGTCAATGTCAAATTATTGTCAATTGACTCAATTGTCAAACACGATTATCCGTGCATGTTATAATGTAGGTCAATTTGTATAAAGCTGTCACTCATTTAAACACTTTTCAATTTGGAAGTGTAGTAATAAAATTGACTATTCATGTTCAAACTATGTCCGACACACGTCCGACATATGAATAAGGGCAGCCATTGAATAGATTTTTCATAAGCTCTACGCATAGACAGTCGTGGTCACTATCGTATGATAGTCGATAACTTTATTCAATATCGACGTGGTAGGCTTATCGTAGCTCGGGGCCATGCTCAGCGATATGACAAATTTACCAATAACGTTAGAAGACAACGTATCATACCACGTGCAATATGATACGCCCGTGCTAAGCCCGCAGAAGTATCACTGTTGACAGCTGACAAATAATCGGCCTGATTCTAATCTCTAATTTTAATAAACGTCAAAAATCTGTTCCCGATACGATATTGATCAGATCTTGATAAAGCAACAAGATATATGCTCCTGAAATAGACAATTAATTTTCCTTTGGATTGTAACTACGGTAGTTAATTTAGTGCACGGCACTGTAGTTAAAAATCCCACTATATTATTCAGATACAAAAATAAAAAAAATGGTTTTGATACAAATATTATTTTCTGACAACCCTTTTTACTACACTCTAACTATACACTTAAAAGAAGACACTGACAAATGGACATATATATTTAATCACATCAACTTATGTTTTATTTACAGTACCTACATATATTATGATGACTAAACTGTATATGTAAACTTTTTAATCCTAAGGCTCTCATTAAATTCGAATCGAGGTCGTAGCGTTGCGATGTAGGTAGGGTGTAATATCGAATTCCTACTCCCTAAAGCCCCACATGAAAGGGTTTTTAACTATGCGTAGGTATATTTTCTGTGAAATTTTATCGATTGACTGTAAACTATCTTTAGGGCGTACGAGAAATGGCGCGCTTTAATGACTATTTGCTGGTTTACGGCAGAAAAGGGTACCTAGTATTGAATTTTATTACTTTTGAACCGCTTTATTAACTGCCGGTCAACATTTGACGACAGCGGGCGGTATCTTAAAATATTTTAAGCTAACGGCACTTTAAACTAACAATCGAAAATACTAACGGCCGAGTCGAACAATGATTATGAGATGTCAGTCTCAAAAGTGTCATTGAGGTGAAAAATAGTATTGGTTTACAAATTAAAGGGCTTAAATTTCTTTTTACATACATACCTACTAGTCTTAATCATAAACTACCCTTTTCTTAGTCATAGTACGAGATTAGTTAGGTTCTATACTTACCTAATCCTATTAAGTTAGTATAATATTTTGATCCTGTATGGCTATTTATTTATGATCATTATCATTATGGCTTACCTACAAATATAAGGCATTTCTACAACTCAGAAACATTGAACCCTGAATCCCTTAAGTAAAGCAAATATGTATTTTCTTAAATAACTTAAGGGCATTTGTTATATCCATCGAAACCTTTTTATTTCCCCAAAGGAGTTCTGGGAAACCGATACAAAATCTACGTGTCTAAATATACGAATATGTATTATTTTATGATAAAGGAGGCAAAAGACCAGACGAATCGCCTGATGGTAAGCGATTACCGTCGCCCATGGACACCCGCAACACCAGAGGGGTTGTGTTGTAAGTGCGTTGCCTTTAAGATGAGAGTACGCATTTTCCTTGAAGGTTTGAAGGTCGTATCGGTCCAGAAATATCGCAAGCAACAGTTCATTCCACATTTCACACACACAGGAGACAGAAAGACGGGAAGTTTCTGGAGAAACGCACAAAGGTCTGCCAACCATCTAATCTATCATAATTCATAGCATTATACATAGCAGTAGGTATAGCTTCTTAGATTACGATTACACAATGAAAAGGATTATTTAGTAGAAGTATTTGCATAGGGAGCGTCACCACCACAAGTTTACGCCCCACTGCAAGTCATAGACCTTTTGTTGTTCAAGAGGGCTTGGGTTATAGTTCCAATTGTTTAACTACGGACTAATACACACAGAACTTTGAATTCCTTCGCAGATATACGGTTTTCTTGCACTATTTTCCTTTACTGAAGAGCTACTGGTTACTAACAAAAGATATTTAGTGGGTACAAGTTTCGAGAAACTCACTGCTAGGTACCGTTTGGGGTACAAATCCGAGGTATGAAAGCCAGGCACCTACCATTCAATTCTAGTCATATTTTTGTGTTTTTTAAGGCATGAAACATTTGTTACATTTTTTCTAGTTATAAATATGGTAATTAGATAATTAAATTGACCAAAATAATCTTCATCTGATCATTTGTGTTTATACGAAATAACTATTTATTTTTCCTAAAACATTGCGTTTTCTTTTCAGATTTACCACGCCTAACCCCTGCATCAGGTCAGTACAAATCCTTTCAAGAAATTAAGAATTAGGCTATAGCTACTTTATTAGCTAGACCGGCAAGACCCTTTGAATCTATTTAAAGGGGAAAAGTGGATACTCATATTTTGTGTACGAGAAGGTAGACAAGTCTCCGCTGCTCCGGAGCCGTATAAATACACTTTGTAATCTTATTCTCGCTGAGCTTCGCTGAAACTACTTTAAAACATAGATGACTGAGTTAATTGCCTTATCACAGGTCATATAACCGGCACATTTCTTTAGTTAGTGTAAAAAAAATGAGCGGCGACTTCCTCTTTTAACTAGTGATTATTACGCTAAAATGAACAGGATTCATTATTATAGCGGCCCACTATTCGCTTGGTTCTCTGTATAAATAGGTCGAAGTTTAGATATAGTATTCAGACTGGTTCAGGCGGAGTATGTCACTTTCTTAGGACGTCACATTCTGAGTTTGTCACTTTCTGACTTTGTCACTTTCTGAGATCGTCACATTCTGAGTTCGTCACTTTCTGACTTTGTCACTTTCTGAGATCGTCACTTTCTGAGTACGACACTTTCTGAGGACGTCACTTTCTGAGTACGTCACTTTCTGAGAACGCCACTTTCTGAGGACGTCACTTTGAGTTCGTCACTTTCTGAGTTCGTCACTTTTTTAGCATAGGTACGATTTAACAGTATAATATACCTGCACGAAAGATGTATACTGCCAGCAACCAGATTAGCTGTTCGACATACGGTCGCTTTTATATCCTACATACCAACACCAATCTTTGTTTGCCTTACGCCTGACTGGTAGAGAATTCCATTTGGCCAAACGTCCTATGTGTCGTGCAATAAAGTGAAAATAGAGAAATAAATAATAATAAAAAACAATCTAATTATGTTTCAATCAGAGTATTTAATTCAGAATAAGTACTTAGAAACTACAAGCACCAAAACATTTAGCCACAGATTGGAGTTAGGCCGGCAACAGCTTCGATTCAATACACATAAATGTTTCGCACAGTAGGAACCATGATTTTATCATTCGCCGCTGTGATTAGCTCGTGAAGGTATCACGGCAAGCTCGCTGACACCAGTAGAAGGTCATTCCAACATATTTACATTTAAACGGACTGCCGCTCCTTCCGTGATAACATATTCTTCAGCATACCGCGTCTTCTGTATGTCTAGACCCCGGACTTTTGTCGCAATGACGTCACAATAGGGTAGTCTGGGGAGTAAATGGAGCGGTGTTAATTAATACGCTTATGTTAATCAGGCATCTACGGTATAATTATTACCTATAAGTTAATTGTCAATTGATTAATATACCGATATGGACGTTGTTCTTTCGGTAACTGACTCTCCGTAACAAATCAAAAGTTTGCGGTGAGCCTACGTCTTCTATCAGAATATTATCCTTTTCAAAAAGGAAAATCTTTCCACCTCGATAGATGTTATTGGTAGGTTGGTACATATTTGAAAAGTTTGCTTTTATCAAAGCAGGAGTTGTAACGGTTCCTTGGATTTATTTGTATTAACTTATAGATGATTTATATCGTGATTATTAAATTTTTATTAATACAGCCGTATTAATTAACACCGTTTCATTTACTCCCCAAACTACCCTATTGTGACGTCATTGCGTCAAAAGTCCGGGGTCTGGCATGTCTCCATAAACTCAAACGTCTTTTTTTCTGATGATAGTGTAAATTTTGGATACCTATCTGCGTATAAAATCAGCATTGCAGTTTTGTTTCAGACAATATTTCTTCTCGTGTCATCTGTGGAGAATAGGCGTCAATGGATTTTTTCTTCAAAGCGTTGCCGAATTTCAGAATATATGTTCAGCCATCAATCACTTCTGCGTATGGAGTGATCCATACTCTCATAGTTCTCATGTTCTTTATTTGTTTGTTTTCTTCCTATATAGGTTACACGATGAATTTTTAAATTATTATTACATTATACTTTTAGCCTGACAATAAAAATCTAGCATGTCGCCGATTTGACATCGCTGATTTTTTTTCTATTTAAAATGCGAAACTACAAAAAGGTTATATATAAGTAGTTTGTCAAAGGACTGTCTCATTTCAAACATAGACAGAGATAATCATACTATCTTTGTCTTACTCTAGTACTAGCACCCAATAGAAAAGGATGAGTATATTTTGTATTGTTCTTATTTAATGACAAATTGGTTTGACCAACTATACTTACAGTCCGTTAACTCTCAGAATCTTGGAGGATATAATCAAACGGAGACGCCATATCTGTAATTTTCTGTACAAAACAGTCTGCCGATTTTTGCGGGGGAGGGGAACGTCAAATGTATGCGTAACGTAAAAATAGCCATGTCGGATAAACGTCAGTCCATACATTGTGTATGACCGTTGGCCACCTATTTTCGACAGAGGGGAAAGCCTGTTAATGGCTACTCCGTTTAGTTGTATCCTCCAAGCTCAGAATGAACTTCGTTTTTCGGGTAAAATCGGACGTAATCGCGTAATAGAAAATAGAAAATATATTTTTTAATGTTGATCCTAGCGAAAAAAAGTAGCATTTATTTTATAAGAAATCTCAAATAGATTATTTACGTAAAAGATAATTTTTTGCTGTGGGCTACCGTTTACGAGTTATTTACGAATAACTAAAAAATAACAACCTTAGAATAAATTATACGTGACTTTCCCACTTTAATATATTTTAAAACATTGATCCTAGCGAAAAAGTGTACTGAATCTTTTTAGGACATCGTGGTTTGTACCACCTTGTATAGAGTAGTTAATACCACCATAACTAGTAGGTAACTATATTATTATAACTAGGTAGTAGGTTACCATATTTACAAATTATTGTTTTAATTTATTCTTTTATTTTAAAGTAAATCTGGGGGCACGGCAGTGCCCCCGCCAAGTCGAGCGCGAAGCAAACACTGCCGTACCATCCTTTACTGGAACCATTTCGCCGCATTTTCAAGCCCCTATTTGAGAACCTCTGGATAAGACCAGAACGCAGAAATTTTCGTCATCCAGTAAGCTATACACATACTTAAAATCCAAAATTTCAAGTCTGTAGGTCATTCAGTTCCGAAGTTAAGCGAAAGCAAAGTTTCGCATTTATGACACTCATTCATTCACTCATGATCATCAGAATAGAATTAGTACTTCCCATAAACTCAGAGAGCTGAAATTTGGTACAGAGTTAGGGTTTAATGGCCACATAAAGGGTAAACCTAAAAATATTGCAATATCAGTCACGTTTTAAAGATCTAAGAACTGCATATGTAAGTTTGTAATCCCATATAAATATATGATATTACAAAGTTACTGTTGCAGTTTCTACAAATAGTAGGTAAAGTAAGGTACACTACGATGCACGATGTGAGTATGAATGAAGATATGTTTAGTTATGATATGTGTATACATAGTATGGGTATGAGTACCCGAAAAGAAGGACTGCCTACAAAAAGAGATGAGATCCCATCAAAAACATAACATGTAAAAAGGTGCAAGTCTCGCAACACTTTTACTACAAAAAAGTTTTGAGATGTAATGTGAAACCAAGTCGATTATTTTAATCAGTACCGTACTCGTAAATATGTGTAATGCTCAAACTGCAATTAGCGCTAGCGTTATGTTCAATTAGAATTATTTTTAATAGGTGACGATGATCCTTTTGTCATTATGCAGCCGTGCGATGGCCAAGTCATTATACGTATTACAAATTAAAGATATCTTATTGATACGGTTTTAACACCCCCTGGCACTGATTAAAATAACCGACTTGGTTTCACATTACATCTCAAAACTTTTTTGTAGTAAAAGTGTTGCGAGACTTGCACCTTTTTACATGTTATGTTTTTGATGTGTTTGAATTAAAACTAGAGATAAAATAAAAAACACAAACTATAAAATATACTTACTTACCTACAAAAAAAATGTGACTGTTATTACCACTCTATATAATTTCAGCCAGAAGTAGTAAATGATGGTGTGACGTTCTGCTTTCAAATTCTGATTCTATTTTATATAGAATATGACAAAAACTCAAATAGCAATATAGTCATCAACCAAATATTAAGCATAACGTCATTAAATTAGGGCTTATTTTACGTTGAGACAATAGGTATCCCTAACTTTTTGCGGTAAGTTTAAAGTGAGTGAGTAAGAAAGCAGAACAGCAGTATCACCTTCGCGTGTTACCGCCGATATCCGATGTAAGTATCTTTCTAAAATCCGAAGGTCATTAGAGTTAACGAACTATAGATAATATGTTGCGCTAGCTTCGACCCGCGACTTCATCTGCGTGGAAATATAATGATGATGATGATGATTTATAAACAATAATTAGGTCCTTCCCCGGGCCTCAAATCACATCCATACATAATTTTATGTAAATATAAATAGTGAGTTACTGAAATGTTCTGCCGCCAGAGTACAGCACAAAGAGTAGTATAATATACAGCTCAAACCATAGCGTAACTTATATAGACTCTGTACGGAAAGAGAAGAGTCGTGGAATGTATATTGACTATATTGTATAGGGCCCAATACATTCACGACTCTTCTCTTTCCGAACAGTACGGTTACCATCAGACTTATCTTGGTCTAACTCTAAAGTCTCTACGGAAAGAGAAGAGTCGTGAAACGTTGATTGATATTTGATATTTGATAATTGAAAGTTTTAGTAAAAAATGCTACCTACTGTGTGAAGTATGTAGAAGTAATGAAAGAACTAAGCAAAATGGTGTTCTGTATGTTTTGGAATAGAGAAGTGAATAAAACTATATTTTATTCAAACAATGATTTTTTTTTAATTCTCTTATGAATGACACCTTTCGACACCGGTATTTGGTCGATCGACTTAAACGAGTGCACTTACTTTTAAATAATATTTGGCGTGACGTGACGTAACGTTCAAGGTCACAAGCAGACTCGAAACGTCAGGCCAAAATATTAAAAGTTACTGCAATGTCTCAATTATGCATATTATCGATAGAAACAGAAACATAATAATTGACACTACTGCGAATACTTATTTATTGAATCAACCACTTCCTCCCAAAATTCTTCGATGTCCTCTTCTGCGACGCCATTTATTAAATGTCTAGAAACAATATAGCTTTATTATTATGAACACAAGAACAATTTGGCAGGACTAATAGTCATATTTTAGTTCTTTATTTTCCGTAGACACAGCACCACCACTTTTTACACCTGAAAAACCAATTACTTTTAGGGATAGCTCGGGTGAATTATCGCTTAATTTTTTACACAAACTTTTCCTGGTAATTGAGCGCAGTTTTACCTTTTGTTTTATTAGATCAATCACGTAAGCTAATTGTAAATTGGTGCTCTTCTAGACTTCATACAATACCATCTAATAAATATGTACTTAATAATTAATATGGAAACATAATCCATAGCGACTCTATTCATTCCATATTCGTTCGCTATTCACTTTTGACGTAAGTCATTTGGGTATGTTACAATTAGAGTCATTGGAATAAAAAGTTTTTACTGTATCGCAGTTCTTTTTGCAATTTTGATACTTAGTGTTTAAAACAGTATGTCGTTAGTGGTTTGAATGTTTTTTTTTTGAAGTGAGCGTTATTACCATCAACAGGAGCATCGTGGAAAAGTATTTTGCTGCCATACTTTTTTGTTTGGCTCTAGACGTCCATTTATAAAATGTCATTCATTCTATGTAATGGCGTGGGATGTGTTGATTTGGTTTAATTACTCTTTAACTTATTCTCGTTACTAAAAAGTGTCCCTTGGAATCGAATATATGTATGACATTCTAAGAAATATGATTAAATTTATCGTATAGGTATATAGCATGCTTATCGAATGGTAGGCCAAATTCGGCATGAATATGATTTGAGGCCCGGGGAAGGACATAATTATTATCATCATCATATTTCCACGCAGATGAAGTCGCGGGTCGAAGCTAGCGCACCATATTATCTAATTATATTTGGAACTATACTCATCCTTTTCTTTTGGGTGCTAGTACTAGAGTAAGACAAAGATAGTATGATTATCTCTGTCTATGTTTGAAATGAGAGTGTCCTTTGACAAACTACTTATATATAACCTTTTTGTAGTTTCGCATTTTAAATAGAAAATAATCAGCGATGTCAAATCGGCGACATGCTAGATTTTTATTGTCAGGCTAAAAGTATAATGTAATAATAATTTAAAAATTCATCGTGTAACCTATATAGGAAGAAAACAAACAAATAAAGAACATGAGAACTATGAGAGTGTGGATCACTCCATACGCAGAAGTGATTGATGGCTGAACATATATTCTGAAATTCGGCAACGCTTTGAAGAAAAAATCCATTGACGCCTATTCTCCACAGATGACACGAGAAGAAATATTGTCTGAAACAAAACTGCAATGCTGATTTTATACGCAGATAGGTATCCAAAATTTACACTATCATCAGAAAAAAAGACGTTTGAGTTTATGGAGACATGACAGAAGACGCGGTATGCTGAAGAATATGTTATCACGAAAGGAGCGGCAGTCCGTTTAAATGTAAATATGTTGGAATTACCTTCTACTGGTGTCAGCGAGCTTGCCGTGATACCTTCACGAGCTAATCACAGCGGCGAATGATAAAATCATGGTTCCTACTGTGCGAAACATTTATGTGTATTGAATCGAAGCTGTTGCCGGCCTAACTCCAATCTGTGGCTAAATGTTTTGGTGCTTGTAGTTTCTAAGTACTTATTCTGAATTAAATACTCTGATTGAAACATAATTAGATTGTTTTTTATTATTATTTATTTCTCTATTTTCACTTTATTGCACGACACATAGGACGTTTTGCCAAATGGAATTCTCTACCAGTCAGGCGTAAGGCAAACAGAGATTGGTATTGGTATGTAGGATATCAAAGCGACCGTATGTCGAACAGCTAATCTGGTTGCTGGCAGTATACATCTTTCGTGCAGGTATATTATACTGTTAAATCGTACCTATGCTAAAAAAGTGACGAACTCAGAAAGTGACGAACTCAGAAAGTGACGTCCTCAGAAAGTGGCGTTCTGAGAAAGTGACGTACTCAGAAAGTGACGTCCACAGAAAGTGTCGTACTCAGAAAGTGACGATCTCAGAAAGTGACAAAGTCAGAAAGTGACGAACTCAGAATGTGACGATCTCAGAAAGTGACAAAGTCAGAAAGTGACAAACTCAGAATGTGACGTCCTAAGAAAGTGACATACTCCGCCTGAACCGACTTACATGGAAAGTTTCTAAAAGTCATGCTTTAAATGAATACGACCCGGCCAGATAAGCCTTCACAGCCGTACCGCTCTCAATGATTTGCCTTTTACTATAGGTATCTTTTGTACCTCCAGTCGTAGTAGGTATTCAATTCATTTCTAACGACGTTTCGCCTCTTCGTCGATAAAACCCTTTTATCTTTTGTTGCCTTTGTTTGAGTTAAAAACCGAAAAGAAAACTTTATCACACAATTCAGTTTACTTTTTAAATTGACTCTTATTTAAAGACCTTGATGCATACCTATGTATTGAGTATATTTGTAAGACAAGCATTGAATTACTACATTACATATATAAAAACTGGTATTTATAGTAAGAACACGCATCTTAATGTGGTTAATTTAAAACGAGTCGTAAGATAAAACCAAACAAAATAGGTTGACACAACATAATTTTAGTACCTAATAGGTCGTTTTGTAGGAACTGAAATATAAAGCAACGTCGTTTGACCTTATTTTACGACAACAACATTTAAAATATAGTTATATACAGTCAGACAAACTTTTATGTTAGCAGAGCACCCTACGCGTAATAGTTTTGCCTTTTGCTGACTTAAATCTTTACATATTTAATTAAGTCGCTTTAACTTCACGCGTCCTTTCTGAGGACTACGCTTCCCGACAAGGCGTTGGATATAGAAAGTACTTCATGTAAACTACCCGTCGTGCAGGGACGATGTTGTAACACTGTTCTCGAATCACAGCCAAACTCGTGATCCGGATGGGATTACATGTCAAGTCCGCAACCCACGGCTTGCGCGGGGCAGAACACAATACAATATGTTAAATGGGTTGCATTGCAATCTAAATAACCGTGCCAAGTTGATGTTGTTTCTATGGATTTCATTTTGACGACGAAACAGTTTAAAATAACTAAAACCGTGGCTCGCGTATGCACGTACCTACATAAATTATATTGTAACATTGTGCAATTAAGTACGTGCATTCTAAGACTAGTAGTGATTACACTGATTACAGAAGTAAAAATGCTTTCAAAACTAGAAATGTTCAATTACTTTTAGTACCTACTCGTAGTAGTAAACGAGAGATATGTCTATCTGTAAATTGTTATTCCATCCGCTACAATTGTAGATAATGTTGATTACTGTACCATAGTTATTTACTACTATTGACATTTTGAAAAAAAACCTTATAGAATCTCTAGCTTAACTTGTCAAGTTTTTCTGAAACCACTTAAAAACTGGAGGTTTCAATAACCGTCCATAAATTACGCCAAATTCAGTTTGAAGGCTCTCAGCGATTAGGTATTATAAAATCAATTAGCAGAGCTTCATCAAACTCCGCATTATTAGTTATAAGACAATCACGAAATGATTATTTTTCTCATCAATCTCCGTCCGAGAATCCGAGGCCTGAGTGCCCGAATATAAGAGCTCGTAGAATGCTCGAGCCTGCCGAGTGATTTTTTTAAGGGATTTATTTATTGAACGTTCGTTCCCCGTTCCCTTAACAATGCCCGGAGATTTCGCCTCTTGACGCTTCAATTTAAATAACAGATTATTAATGGAAACTTTTTTACTAATTGAATTAAGATTACATAATCTGCTTAAACCATGACTCTTCTGTTCCGTCGTCACGAAAAAACTAGGTGCCGTACTCCATTTAGATTGAATGCCATTGCCTTGGAAACTCGTCCGAGATAAATTAAATCGACACAAAAGAAATATCTAGCTTTGACAGCGACAGATGCAAATTGTAGCATTTTCTTTACAATTTTATAGCAATTTACCGCTTTTAAACTTGTCACGAAGCCAGGCTTGTAAAATAAACTTGGAAAGCTGTTTTTTGATCTGAAGTTAGAAATGATAGTAAAATTTTCGTTATCTTCATAGCTCTGAAAGTCTTCTCGAGGTTCATAAAAACTGATGAATTTTCATAAAACAGCTTCTGGTACATGAGTTGCAGGCGTATGGTACATATGTACAAACCATAGCGCGCGTCACGTGTTTTTACTATCGCTGGCTAAAAGTGAGATATTGCGATACCAGTAACAATAATACACCTGCTGGCTAAATTTTTTTTTTCAAAAACAATGTATGGAGTAGTGTCCGACCGAAGGTTCGGTTTCGGTTTCGGTTTCGGCCAGTTTCGGCCAAAAAATCATGTTTCGGCCGTAGTTTCGGTTTCGGCCAAAAAACGGCCGAACCTTTCGGCCGGGCCGAAACATACGCAATGGTACTTCGTTCTATGAAACTAAACTATGTGACAAAGACCAAAAGTTGTGGAACAAGTAGGACTGTTGTCCTACTTGTTCCAAAGACCAAAAGACCAAAGACTAAAAGTTGTGGAACAAGTAGGACAACAATATTAATACATATACTGATTTATGTATACAGAAATTAATCGGTTTATTATTAAACACAATTCCACTAATGATGGGGCCACTGAACGGTCGACGCAGTCTTAAGAGGCTGTCAATACCTAAAACGCGCACACTGTCTAATTGTATCGTAGTAAATGAGATAGCACTGTCGCATGTTACTGGGCTGGGCCTGGGCAAGGGTAATAAGAAAACTCATCATCTTCCTCGCGTTATCCCAGCATTTTGGCCACGGCTCATGGGAGCATGGGGTCCACTTGACAACTAATCCCAAGAAATGGCGTCGGCACTAGTTTTTACGAAAGCGACTGCCATCAGACTGACCTTCCAATCTAGAGGGTAAACTAGGCTTTATCGGGCTAGTCCGGCTTCCTCAATGGTTAATATCAAATGATATTTCGTACATAAGTTCCGAAAAACTCATTGGTACGAGCCGGGGTTTGTAGTGTTTGTACCTGCGACATTTGGATTGAAAGTCGCACGCTCTTACTCACCGCTAGGCCACCAGCGCTCAAGGGAATAATAAGAAAACTATTGAAATAAAAATAAATGTGGATTATTTGTGTAATATTACTCGTTAGCGGTTTAGGTATAAGTAAATGTTTTGACAAATTGATTTTAATTTCAGACATATGTGTCTGAAATAAAGACATTAGAACCGTTTAATGGTGATTTTAAGACCAATCTTTGCAATTATTTTCTATCGAGCCGATGTCGTTCAATCATGTATCGAGTGCGGCCACGGTCTTAAAATATAATAAATATTAACATAGGTATAAATATATTTTTTGCTTTACTAAATCAAATCGTTTTTCTTAAAAGGGGCTACCTGCGGTTTTCATCGATTTTTGACAAGTTTTGAATCGTACATATCTCCTACTTTTGCACTACAGATAGATTTTTATAAGACAAACGGCTATCGGTTCTTCAATCTCTTTATCTCCATTATTGTCTACCGGATTTTGAAAGAAATTGATACCATTTTATGATTTTTTTTAAACATTGTCTAAAAGAACACTGTTTTTCGTATCTAGATTGCTGTGAAGGATATTATAGGTACTTATACGAAATCTACATATTTGGGTTCATCTCTGACGTGTCGTAAAACGTGTCTAGTTTTATTTTAAACGAATTAACACAAAAGTTATGGCCAGAAACCAGTTTTTTGGCCTTAATGTTCAACTTTGATGCCAAATATCTCGAAGACAATGAACTTTGACGTAAATATGGAATACTATATTGCTTAAAGCCGTTGCTGTTAATATGACAAGCTACAAAAAACATAAGAAAACTAAGGGATTCAGATCGAAGGTCATTGGCGTGGCGGAGCCCCTTTAAGTAACATCCATTTCAAGGACATTGGGTGTTGACAGCCCCTTAATATGAGTTTAAAAGCGGTTTTATGACATTATTTCAACAATTTTAACAAGTCTTCAAAAGTTTCGGTTTCGGTTTCGGCCGAAACTAGACCCAAAGCCGAACATTCGGTTTCGGTTTCGGTTTCGGCAAAAAAACATGTTTCGGTCGGACTAGTATGGAGCAGGAACAAAAAATCAATCATAAAAGATCATAACTCGACTTTTTTCAAGCCAAATCCTTTGAATTTCATAGTTTAGCAACTTTAGCATAACAAATGATGAGTAAAACCCATTTCAATGAAAAACTTTAAAATGTTAATTTCTGTTTTTACCACTTTTTCATAGAAACAATTACCGAATTAAAAAAAAACCGCACCCGTGACAGAAATATGTAGTACGCCAAAAATCACATATAAATCGTTGTATAACCATCTGCGAGGATATTACGGTTTGTTTTGTGGTTTACGAAATAAATTGATTTTTTGTCCCAGCTCCATAATTAAAAAAAAAACATAACTCGAGACTATGCCAAATCGTCCCAAATTCGAAAGTTACCATAAATTGCTGGACAAAACCTATTTACAATCAAAAAAATTGAAAATAACCACTTTGGTTTCTATGTCTTATTGTCTGTCTACGAGAGCCGAATTTCAGCACACAGTGCGGCGCTGCGGCTCGGCTGTAAACTTGCACCCACGCTCAACTTGTAAGCTTCAGTTCGGAGTGCACTCAATTAAGCTGCGACTCAGCGTAGCGCTGCTCAATGCAACTTTGGAAACTTAATGTTGCAATGTTTGAAAGACGTGTTATGCATGCGGATTAAAAAAGTAAAGGCGATTTGGTCGACGGAGTGTATAGTTTGTTTGCCTCTAAATAAATGCATGGCAATTCTCTTAATTTTGTTCGTGGCGCGGGTGCGTATGCATAATTAGCTGATCCTGACCGGCTAGGCGCTTCGTTAGGGCTCATTTACACGGTGCGAGAACTCGCATGCGAGTTACATTACATTGCGTCATGTGATCGGTCGGCCTAATTGATGTAACCTCAATGGTCCGCAATGTAACTATTAAAATCGTAAACGAGTTCGCGCGCCGTCTAAACAAGCCCTAGTCTACCACAGCATTACCACTTTGTACTTTTAAGGTGAAATAAAAAACATTAAAGATAAACTGTCTACACGGTTATGCAGATGCAGATTGAGCCAATTGTCCGTAGATCGTCGTTCCTACACAAGATTCCGCTTCACTTGATGAAAGGGCAATGGTGGACTGCTTCTTACTCAAGTCTCGTGTAATCTTTCGTCAGTATTTTTCTGTTTCAATTGCCCATACCATCTATTACGTAATTTTGCTATCTGAAGTTTTGTCTTATTTGGTTTCATGAAGTTCACTTAAACCGCATTAAATTTTGCAAGCTCCAATAAATCTAATTGGTTTTCCCAGTGATTGAAAAAACACAAAACTCAGATAGGTAGGTACCTACGTACCTTTAAACTCGATCGAAAGAATCTAAAGGGATAATAAAATTGTGTTTGGTCGGGCTTCGAGGAAACTCTATTGTTACTAGACTACTAGAGTAATAAAAACAGGTGGATTGATATTGCATGCGTATAAATTGCAATGGCACCGCGCCGGGTTCGAAAAACATACCTACCTATAGAAATATTGTAAAGCGGCCGGTTACTCAGCATGATAGCTTTTACGTCATGAAAAACTGATCCATTTTTACAAAACGTACCTTCATATTTTAAATCACAAAAAATATCACAGCCAGTGCAAAAAGCTCCACGGAGTCAAATACCATGGTAATAATCTGAGGGGCTACCGCGAAAACCGAATTTCGCATATTGCGGGGATCTTTCTCTTTTACTCCAATGAAGGCGTAATTAGAGTGACAGAAAAAATGCCCGCAATTTGCGAATTTCGGTTTTCGCGGTAGCCCCTCTGAACGTTAAAAAATCTCTTTCATTTGTCAAATTGGAATATGAGAAAAAACTCGTTGAAAAGTAAACGAGTAAATTAATGAGCGGGATGGAATTCGTTATTGAATAATTCATAAAATCCTTTCGCTTAGCATTCGGACTCAAGCTGTCAAAAACAAAATGGAAATCAACGTCACTTTGTATTTAAATCCTCGGCTGGATTACAAAACCGATAATAATCCCAATACGCCGATGGCGCCAAGTCTGCTGTGCAAACGACAAGCTACTGGACCTATATATAATGTCTCAATAATGAACAAATTTAGTTAATTAAGTTAGATTATTGTCTTTTTGCGATTGTTAGAAGAAAAATAATACCTACCATAATATCATACAATCAGCAAGAAAGTTAACATACGTAACACACGTGTTTAACCTGTGATGCCGGGGCCACACTAATGGGAAAGGCCGTTGATTATAGCGATAATGGACGGTTTTTATACGGCCACACTGGGATTTTCCCGATAATCAACGGCTTTTCCCGTTAGTGTGGCCTCGGCATTACAGATAGTTTTAGCTAGTGACTATCCGAATATTAGTCGAAAGTCAAATGAAGATCGATTACCTAGAGTTTAGTATTTAACTATAGTTTTACAACTATGTATGAACGTATACTGGATACTGTGTTGTGTCAATTTTGTGAATTAATATTTCATAGGTATTTTCCACCTGAAGTTAAAACCCAACCACATTATTTTAACATAAGCCCGAGAACAAAATACATATTAAGTAATAGAAACTTTATAAAGACTTGCGAGTTGATGGATGACAGGCTGACCACGTCCAGCACTTATGTTTATGTAATGTCACCTACATTTATTGTCTTGTTACATGTTTCATGTGTTTGTATACTGCGTATTTTGCAATGTTTAATTTCTCGGTGTATGGCTTGTCTGTAATGCCGTGTAGGTAATTGTTAAATAAATAAAAAATAAATAAATAAAAAAACCACAGAGGGTTATTCTGATTGTAATAACTGGTTATGAATTTGATCGGAATTTGTAATTGATGTGATCTGATGACTGTCAATAGTGTCGTTTCTTCAACCAAAAACAGTTGTTGACAGCTGACAGAACGTATCTAAAACAAATGCGGATCATATTCATAACCAGTTTATTATATGTATATGTACAATCAGAATAAATCTCCCGCGAACCCCGCACCAAATAAGAAATCAATGAGAATGCCATCATCCAAACCGGAATCGTGGGCGCGGCAACATTTACCATAAATTGTCTTTTGTTGATTGCTACTTATGCAAATTAAACCTCTCGAAGGAAAATCTTGCCCTTTCTTTTCGAGAAATTTCACTTCGGCCAATTCGCCATTAGGCGAGACGAAAAATGGTTGATGATTTAATCCCTATGTTAGATTATTTTGTAAATTATATCTTGAAGTTCGTTATTGCGTTGCGTGCAGAAGAGGATGAATCGCGTTTAAGACAATTATAGTGTAAAGCCTGACCAGAAATATATGATCACGCGCCATGTTGCGGAATTCCACTGGAACTATTTTCATACTGTACTGAACTGTCGTCACCCTATACATGAGAATAACAGCGCCCTCTTGACAATGATCATATATTATATTCGTGGTCAGGCTTTAGGTACCTACTGTGCCATCTGTCAAAGTCACCAGGGCCCCTATTCGACATGTGCAACTGTCAGATTTCGCGTCATTTGAAATTCAACTGCTGAAGTTCATTTGAAGTTCATCAAGTGCTGAAGTTCATTTGGTACAAACAATAATTTAACAAAAAACAACTGTGTTTTATTATTACTTTAAGGTTTATAATGGTTTGGTTTGGTTGTCACCTAACTGTGGATTGCTAATGTCAAATTTTGACAAGTAATGATTCCAAAGGTAGACTTGGTTCTCTATGACCTTCGGCACCATCTTGGAGTTTTTGACGTGCGAAAGGGTAATTTATAGCAAAGAGTAAAACTTTTTTTTTTCAGTACGTAAGTTTACATGAATTAATGACATCTTGTGAGCGATAGACCAACGAATGCGCTGTAGGCGATGCGGCGGCGAGTAGTGGAACTTACGTGACAATTTCCATCAATCAAAAAGGGACTACATTGCTGATGGTCGATAAAGGCTATTAATAATTGAATTTTAACAGCAAGAATGCCTTATTGACAAGCGATCTTTTTGTTGACCCCACACCTACACGTCAAATAATGCTTGCTCCACACATTCTCCTATAAACGCTCAAAATTGTAAAAAAATGAAACAATTTACTCATCACCTCTCTCAACTCAAGCTGCCTATTTCTAAACCACGTTAATAAACCACAAGTTGTACCTTAAGAGCCTCCTGTTGGAGCTGAGATTTAAATATTTTAGGTAAATATACCCGTCTCGCTAACGGAAGCGGCACCTAAAACTAATGCGATAAGGACAAGGTGAAAAATCCTGCGTAAAAATCTCAAATATCGAGGTCGAGTACGAAACCTCCTGTTTCCTGTTTACTTTTAACTGTTTCCTCCTCCAAAACTTAACCAATCGTAACCAAATTTGGAAATCTAAATGATTATGAAATTATCTGTGTCGGACCGTTTTGCTTTTTTGGCTAATTGATATCAGTTTTGAATACCACGCCTCTCATTGCGGCATAGTCAATTAGGCCATTTTGGCCATTTTTGAAGGGCTCTAGCGCCTTAAAAAACAAAAATATCAAAAAAAGCAAAACGGTCCGACACCGTTATTGACAATATTAATCTGTGTTAAAAAAATCATTGCTCTAGCTTCAAAACCCACGGAGGAAACAGTCGAGTACGTTTGTATGGAGAAATGACCACTCCTGTTGGCTCTTAACACATTTCGTAAACCACATATTCAGAAAAGTCCGTATTTTATTACTAAGTGGAACATGAATAGCTTGTATTACTTTTTTGGCATAAAAGTAATCTAAATTAGTCAAAATATTTTGACTAAATATTGCGCTACTGCTACCTACTATATAGGTACCTACTACCTTAGTAACTTGGTAACTTTGTCAGTCACCAACTATTTTGATGCTACCTACAAAGAGCATCAAAATAGTTGGTGACTGACAGGTCAGGCTTCGGTCTTGGTAAGTAATATAGTCAAATACAGTAGGTCATAAGACCTAACATTACTACCAAGACCTAAAAGTACCTATTGTTTAATATGTATCTACTCAGAGATGATTTTTAATTAAAGGAGATTAAATACATATATGTTATTCAACTACAAATAAAAAAATTAGATCTATTTCAGTTTACACATTTTTTTTCGTTTTGTTTAATAAAACATTAAAGTTTTTAAGCATTTAACTTTATTTAATTTTCTTCACTTTATTATTTTCTGATATTTAAGTAGGTATGGTGTTTCAGGTTGGTAACAGGAAATAAGAAAACCACACCTCTCCAAAAACTCTGCTGGTGATTCACATCTGTAAGTTTAAATATGAAACATGATAAAAACACTTAAATTAAAAACTTAATGTCTGGGAGACCGAGTTTTGCTCGGGAAACATATAATAACCCAAAAATGCGTTTTCCCAGAGATAAAACCTAGCTAGATCGATTTTGCGCCCCCGTAAACCTCCATATAGCAAATTTCATCTAAATCCGTTTAGAGCCGTTCCCGAGATCCCCGAAATATATATACATATAAATAAATAAATAAATTTACAAGAATTGCTCGTTTAAAGGTATTAAAAACTTATAAATAAATTATTAGCCCTAAATCCTGGTAGTGAGTGTAGTGACCTACCAAGTGCGGTAGGGTGCCCTTCTGCAGGCTGCCCGCTTGCCCCGCTGGATAAGAATGCTGATCCGCATCATCAAAAGCATACAGATATAAAGCGCTTTGACAGCTCCTCTTAGAGGCAACGCGCGCTAGGCCGCACGCCATAAATCTAACCTAAAGTCTTAAATTCGAGATCATGAACATGAAATATTGTTCGCTATAATATTAAAATCATAGGTATTAGACCTATGATTTTACTATTATAGCGAAAAGTTAGCAGGAGACGGCCGTGCCGTGGTCGTGATAGGTACAGCATGCGTGGACCAGACAAGCAAACCCTGAATTATGTCCCTACCTATTTGACTATACCTTTGTTCACCATTATGTTCACCTATGTATATTTACTCTTCTTTCCAAGATAATCATCTTTTTCAAGATGTAACCCGTATAATCGGGCTGTATAATTGCCTCAATTTTTTTTACACAAAGTTGTATGTAATCTTAATTCGATAATTAATGATGTTTTACATATTTATCATATACTATTTTGCAAATTTTTCTTGGATATTTGTACGTTGTTTATTTCGATTGACGATTACTATGACAGCGTTTTTTTTTTCTTTTTTGGCATTTACTACAGTAGCCAGTGTCATGT
Source organism: Cydia amplana (assembly GCF_948474715.1). NCBI lineage: Eukaryota > Metazoa > Arthropoda > Insecta > Lepidoptera > Tortricidae > Cydia > Cydia amplana. The sequence goes on along the minus strand of NC_086071.1, from coordinate 11,901,467 downwards.
CGATATAAAAACACTTTAAAAATGGAAAGGTTGAGTCCTCAATACAGTGACATTATAACTCAAACAAGAACCATCCAAAGGGGGGTGGGGGGAAATTTCGTTATCTGCCTCTCTATCACTCTTGCATATACGAGCGAAATTTAATGGTGGCAGATAACGAAATTGGTATCGCGGCAGGCCCTCTTTAAACAAACCGCCTTGATTCATCAATGTTATATTTATTAGGAACAAACGTTGACTGCCGACTGTTCTATATATTATACTACTCTTTGCTGCCCACTTCTAGCGCTGGCGGTACACCGCGAAAATCAGTAAAATGCTGCAAATGGTGTTAAAGGTCTGAAAATCGGTACGATTGATCTTTAGGACATTTGAAACAATTTGACCCGAAGCGCCAACAAATAAAAAAAACGAGAGGAGTTATGACGTCATGTTTTTTTGTATGAAATAAAAAAAATGTTTAGAAACCTATCGTGTATGGTATTAAACGAAAGGGCTTTCTGAGCCAATGCTAAAAATATATCACATAGTTACATTTCAGTCATTTTGTTTAAATTATAATAAAAATAGTTTTCAAAACATACCAAGTTTGGGCTTCTCCAGATACAATACCATAATTTTTTTTTGTAAAATATACCTCAAATTATCCCTAATATCCTCATATCTAACCCTAATAAAGCAATTTTGAAATTATTTACATTTAGGTTTTTTTTTTAATTTTTCAATTTTACAAAGTGTAATAATAGCCCTGCCGAATTACTCAATACGAGTAATAATGTCATTCGGGTAAAATAAGAGTATTGAAACTTGCTTTTTCTACTCCCGTACTTTTATTTGTCATTTAAAGGGTCGTGCACACACCTTTAAACCCCTAACTTATAGTTATCAACACAAGTCTTTAGTCTATTCCCCAAAAAAATATTTGTGCATACACGCAGTATCTTTTTGGCACTTTTACGATACTTCGTGTAATCACCATTTAAAAAATATTGTATGGAATACATTGTTTCCAACCTAATTTTGTCATTTCTGACAGATGAGTAAACCATAGACATGTTTTGGTTAATGGTACGATTATTTTCATCTTTATAGGGCTGTATCTCCTAAACCGTGCGTCGTAGCACAAAAATAATCAAATTTTCGTTCCCCTTTGAAACTCCTAAGTAATATTTAGAAAACACGAAAAACAAAAAAAAAAGAATTTTTTTTTATAGGGTTGTATCTCCTAAACCGTGCGTCGTAGCGCAAAAATATTAAAATTTTCATTCCTCTGTAAGAAACCCTAATTAATATTTAAAAAAAAAACACAAAAAAGAGATTAAAAAAAAACAAAAAAAACTTTATAATGCTGTATCTCCTAAACCGTGCGTCGTAGCGCAAAAATAATCAAATTTTCGTTCCCCTTTAAGGAACCCCTAAGTAAGATTTAAAAAACACAAAAAAAGAAAAAAAAAAGAAAAAAAAAGAAAAAGAGGAAGAAAAATATTTATAGGGCTGTATCACCTAAACCGTGCGTCGTAGCGCAAAAATAATAAAATTTTCGTTCCCCTTAAGAATCCCACGCACTGAACAACCTATCACATTAGGACATGAAACAATCATCATCATCCATTTTTATTATTATTTCATTGCATTTCAAAGTAAGTGCTTGGTCGTAGAAAAAGTATTGTATGCAACGTTGTTTAACTGAGTCAAAAAATACTAGTGGCGTCTTTATTAACAATTTTCGGTTGTTGTTTGTTGTTATTGTTACTCACGCCACTCGCCTTTTTTGACCTCTCTTAAACAACAGTTGCATAAAATACTATTACATGTTCCTTTGGTAATATCTAAGCTTTAAGTAAGAAAAAGTTCTGATGAGTGGGGGGCGGAGAACTCGGGAAAGGGGGGACGTTAAAGGTGAGTTTTTTCGGTTAATTCTTTCTTAATTATTACATAGACAATTTTTACTACGACTTATAGATTCCGAGATATAAGCGACTTTCTGAAAAAAACCGTTTTATATTAATTTTATGCTTTCTTTTTAAATATTTAATTGAGAGATTCATAGATCACACTATGTAAAATTGAAAAATAAAAAAAAAACCTAAATGTATATAATTTCAAAATTGCTTTATTAGGGTTAGATATGAGGATATTAGGTATAAGATTAGAGGTATATTTTACAAAAAAAAATTTGCCGTATTGTATCTGGAGAAACCCAAACTTAATTGGTATGTTTTGAAAATTATTTATATTATAATAAAAAAAAAATACTGAAATGTAATGATGTGATATATGTTTGGAATCGGCTCCTAAAGCCCTTTCGTTTAATACCAAACACGATAGGTTTTTAAACAATATTTTTTTATTCCTTACAAAAAAAGATGACGTCATAACTCCTCTCGTTTTCTTTTTATTTGTTGGTGCTTCGGGTCAAATTGTTTCAAATGTTCTACAGATCAATCGTACCGATTTTCATACCTTTAACATCATTTGCAGCATTTTACTGAATTTCTCGGTGTACCGCCAGCGCTATATAGGTATACTTGGTCAACCAGATCTTGACAGTAGACAAAGGCGGCAATTTTGAAAAATGTAGGCGCGAAGGGATATCGTCCCATGGAAGATTTGAATTTCGTGCCTTTTTTTACTGACAAGATTTGGTTGACCAGCTATATACATATTATACTACTCTTTGCCTACGCCTTTGTTTTAAACTTTTTTTTAACAAGTTTTCACAGACAATTAAAAATTTGACATAGACACATCAAGGCGGTTTGTTTACAAAGGGGCCTATCGGGAAGTGCGAAAATCGAAACTCAGCTATTTGCCTCTTTATCGCTCGAATATGCAAGAGTGATAGAGAGGTTAGATAACAAAATTTCTAATTTCTGACTGTATTTTTCTTTAAATATTTTCAAATATAATTAAGTTGCGTTGTTTTATCACAAAGTTAAAAAGACTTAAAAGACCACTGTTTGTATCATCACCATCAGATCAGCTCGATGGTAACCATAAAAATATTGTATTGTCACCCATATTACATATTATGTACTTATGTAAATTTTCAGCTTCATGAACACCCGAGAAGTGGGTCAAATCTAGACACGCGGTAGCGTGTCCAGCCAAGTTCAAAGAAAAAGGAACTGGCGACGCAGCAACCGTGTGTAATATTACACGAACCATTTCGAGCTACTTTTGACCCCTTCACAACTTGAAACCTACTTAACCTACACACATGAAAGGACCCCGTACCATAAGTATGGAAAATGTGGTTTCAGTTAAATATTCTGAGATTTTGATATAATATAGATTTTAACGTCCTGAACAAAAGTCTCTATGGGGGCTACCACTGTTGCCGAGTCCCTTTCAGAGTTACGACTGATTTTGTATCAGATAGTAAATCATTAATTAGATGCAATTACCAACTATATATTTAAACAATTGACATTAGATTGAACCTATATTGCGATTTCGCGATAAACTGGCCATTTGACGAAAGATAAAGTGACTGCAATGTCAACTTCAAACGTGCGTCATGTGCACTTCGTAGATTATTAATAAATAACATAATATTTATTGATAATAATGTGAATATATACCGAATAAGATTATTTATGTAAGGTTTAGATGTAAGATTTACAAAGCTGACGTTAATCTTACTAGACGTAATGCTAATTGGAACCTTCTTAATGAAAATCATTTTCCGCAGTTTCCTAGGCTTGACATGGCGTATTTGAAGCGACTGACTATTGGTATTTACCAAATTAATTTAAGCCCTGCTTACATACAGGATAAAATGGATATGGATAATAACGATGTATTTGAGTTTGATGAACTAAATGAACACGGCCTGATACGTATGAGAATACGCTCGCGTTTTCGAAATGCAGTTAAACATCAATTATGGATAGCGTTCCAAAACGAAATTCCGGAGGAAGAGCCTATCTTGGCCTATTACTGTAAATGTAAAACCGGTGCCAGGACTATTGGTTGTTGTGCTCATGTTGCCAGTGTGGTATGGTACCTTGGTTATGCACGTCATCAAGAAAACGTGAAATACCCAAGTACTGCATTATTAAACCACATACTTGATTGTGCGAACAGAAATCCTTGATAAACCGAGTTTTAAAGTGTACATGTGTATCTATCAAAGTATGTAAATATATGTAGATAAGATTGAACGAGTAACACTATTTTCTTTCATTTTATCCGTTAGGTAGTTTGTTTTGTCTGGTACAATCTACTGTAAAAAATATGGGTGCATTAAAATGCACAAAAAAATGTTCCAATGATTTGTATGTCGTTGTAATAAGAACTTCTCAAAACATTTATCAAACGATTTATTTTTCACTAGAAAAAGACGCTGGAAGTGTCATATTACATTACTGATATTACTGTCACTGTGACAAGGTGCGAATTAGTAGTTAGTACTAGTCTATTTCCTTGAGGGTACAAAATAAGTCGTAACTCTGAAAGGGACTCGGCAACAGTGGTAGCCCCCATAGAGACTTTTGTTCAGGACGATAAAATCTATATTATATCAAAATCTCAGAATATTTAACTGAAACCACATTTTCCATACTTATGGTACGGGGTCCTTTGGCACATGTATTCAAGTCCCTTAGCTAGTTCAAAATACACTATTTCATAAACATAGCTCAAACAGTTATTGATAAATTAACCTTTAAAAACCGGCATTTTTGTGACTGACTGACATATAGATCAAAAACCTAACCCACTTCCAGGTGACCTAGAAACTTGAAATTTGGCATCAAGGTAGACTATTAGGTGTATATAGAAGGAAAAATGTGAAAATTGGAAATGATTGATATTTTGATGGAAAAAAAAATAATTAATACTTATAGACCAAAAACCTAACCCACTTCTAGATCACTTAGAAACTTGATATTTGGCATCAAAGTCGACTATTAGGTGCATATAGAAGGAAAAATGTGAAAACTGGAAATTATTGATATTTCGATGGAAAAAAAATAATTAATACTTATAGACCAAAAACCTAACCCACTTCTAGATGACTTAGAAACTTGATATTTGGCATCAAGGTAGACTATTAGGTGCATATAGAGGGAAAAATCTGAAAACTGGAAATTATTGATATATCGATGGAAAAAAAAAATACTTATAGACCAAAAACCTAACCCACTTCTAAATTACTTAGAAACTTGATATTTGGAATGAAAGTAGACTATAAGGCGTATACAAAAGAAAAAATGTGAAACTGAAACTTTTTGACAATTAACCGCGCGTTAGCGAGGGTCTCCTTTTCAGCTTAGGCAAACTGCTTTCATGATGAATACTATAGTAATTTCTGTACAAAAAGTAATGATATCCCAACAAAAACATAAATGTGAAATGAGAGCCAAGTTCAATATTGAGAATATGTGTCGTTGTTAAGTCGCCGACAAAAGAATTGATATCTATATGGGTGCCAAGTTCTATGCTGTGTAGAAAATCCTGAGATTATAAAGGATTTGTCTTGGCTAGTTTTTACGTATAGGCATATAGTGTAACGATGCACGTTACTATAGGCATCTAAATCAAAAGTATTATTTAAAATAATGTGAAATTAAGAAATTAACATAACATTTCTGTGCGCGACTGTACTTTCCGCCGAACGGCGATGTCAGCAGTTTTACCCTTCTTATACCACCGGCCATCACTCCGCGCCCCACTCTTCGTTCGATCGTCTCTAAGGACGGACGCTGCTGGCCGCGTTCACGAGCCGTGAGCCGTGTCCTCTCACGCGCCGGCGCAAATTAAAATAATATTTTTTAAATCGGCAATGCTAGCCAAGTGTAGCTAAATCTTTAAAATTTTCTATAAGCAAATGATTTTAAGTACTAGTTAGTTCTACCCGTCCTGCACCCCGTTTGGGTAAGTGTTGAACGTTACTTAGTTTTAAGAATCTAGTGTGCTAAATTCTATTGTGCTAAAACGCTTATAATTGTGCCTTGCCGGTATCATGTATTTTAAAATAATTCCTATCTAGTAAGTGTTGTTAGCCGCCGCGTCGCGGCGTAACGGTAAAAGTACCGTTATAACATGGCGTCTCATACATTTTGCCCAGCGTGTTATTTAACTTCAGATTATTAATAGCCTTAGCTCACAAGCTTAGTTTATTGCATTTTTATCATTTTAGTTGATCCCCATTATTGTAATTTAATTTCATAATCTTGCACTCTGCTTTTGGTACCTACTTGCCATATCACTTAACCGCTGTAACTCCGTTCTGGTTATGAACACCCACCATCTACTTTTTGCTACTCCCTTGCTTGCTTAGCGTCATCGTTGGGGTTCATACCGAGCGGCCAATTAATACGTGGACATAAAGCTGGACGATGTACATTCCAGGGTGCAATTAGACGGCTTAAAAACTACGGCGGCAGGGGGGACCTGCTGATCCGACCGCAGAGTAGGAGGCCCTCCAGAGGCTTCCCGGCTTCACGCACCAGCTGACCTCGGCGCTTCCCGAGACATCCCGGCGTCCGAACACAGGGCTCGCACGACCACCTTGCCACGTCAGGGGAGTACCCACCTACGTCAGTGAAATCAGACAGGCTAATTTAAAATTTAACGGACCACTACCACGACCACCGCTCGGGTTATTTTTTTAATAAATTTATTTGTTATAAAGCGTTTGGGACTTTAATTTAAACCTCCCAACCTTAATAATATTTTCCACCGTAATATATATGTTTTTTTCAACCGTAATATATATTTTTCTGTTAGTTTTTCAAAAACTTGGTTTGTTGTTAAAAACTAGCCAAGACAAATCCTTTATAATTTCAGGATTTTCTACACAGCACAGAACTTGGCACCCATATAGATCTCAATTCTTTTGTCGGCGAGTCAACAACGACACGTATTCTCAATATTGAACTTGGCTCTCATTTCACATTTATGTTTTTGTTGGGATTTAATTTGCATGATTTGATTGGAACCACATTGGAACAGACAGACAACCAACGGGACAGATGAAACTAAGTAAAAGCTTGAAAAAATGTGGCTTTTTCAATTTCTATTGCAACTTCAGATGAAAACGGGGTTTCTATTGTTTCCCAGATAGTTTTAAGCCATAATGTATTGTTTGCTCGAATTTTCGTTAGTCATAATTCATTTGGTTCAGAAACGCGTCACTTTTCAGGATTGCCATAAAACAAATCTAACCTAACCTAACCTATCTATAGGATAACCTAAAATCTTGAAATGTTAACGGTTTCAGTTTTATGAGTAATGATAATATGACAAACAATACATTATGACTTAAAACTTTATGGGAAACAACGGGACCCCATGAAAACGTCCTTATTGAAGCATAAGGACCCTTAATTTATGGAAAGCCACATATAACAACCAATTCGAGGCTACTAGGTGGCAAAATACGACTCAATACGAGTAGGTAGGTCAAATACACGAGAGTAAGGATTTATATTTGGCCAAATATTCTTGTGACAAAGTTATTCTTCCTCGCGTTATCTCGATTTTGCCACGGATCATGAGAACCTATTGTTCGCTTGACAATTAATCTCAAGGATTGGCGTAGGCACTAGTTTTTCCGAAAGCAACTGCCATCTGACCTTCCAACCCAGAGGGTAAACTAGGCCTTATTGGGATCTGTTAGGCTGTTAAAGTTTAAAGTTACCTACTCGTAAGTCTCGTAACACAACATATAAGTTTCACATAACAAAATTACTTACATATATATATTATGTACCTAAACATATTACTTTTCTAAAAAAAGGACTGAAATCTAGTGCTGCGAAGAAACGGTATTTTTGTTCGGCTTTTTTGTTGCTATTTTGGCATATGGATACATGGTAGAAGAAGTAAGTATGGAATCCTCCTCCGTTTTGCGTGGTCCGACGCTCCTGGCCGGGTTTTCGCGATTTTCCGTCAATGTCTGTCAATACCTTATTTCTTACGAACACCTAAAATAATAAGTTTAAAATTAATCTCAATGTCTCCAGTTTGCTGTTCATTCAAACTGACAAAATTCAAATTTCTGAGGCAATATACGACCGCTGTCTTATATAAGCCATTAAAATTCATCATGAATAATCACGTTGCGTTGTTATAAATTTAATTAAATAAATAATTATTGTATTTAATTTATAACAACTAATTAGGCATAGCGTCCAATTTAGAATATGACACAGGCACTAGTTCTTACGAATTTTACCTTAATTTATTAATCAAAGGACCTGAGGTAAAAGTGAGAAGAGGTTAATAAGCAGATGCACCAGCTAGTCGCCGACGCTCCGCTTCCCCCGGGATTAGCCCTTAAGCCTGCACCTAACAGACTGGCTCATAGGGGGCTATGAGCTTGCTGTTGCGTCAATTTTCATTTTTAGAAAAAAAAACTAGTCTACTAACTACTAACAACACAATAAATGCTTATTTTGCCGCATTCTTCACTATCTCTCCCTATTTCACTGCCATCTAACCCAGAGGACAAAAATATAGCTTATTGTGGCTACTGGCTACTCCGTCTTCCTCATGACTCATGATATTTTACTTCACCATAAAGTAATTGGTGTAATATCAAATGATATTTTTCACACAAGTTACAAGAAGTTCATTGCTAAGAGCCGGGGTTAGGACCCACGACGATTGGTTTAAAATTTAAACTTTATATATAATTTGTTACCTAGTAATTATACTAAATCTGTTTTCTTTTTGACATTTAGTGGTATATGTATTGCTGTATGTTTATTGTCAAGTTTTTTTTAATTCTGGACAATTGTCATATATTCGTTTTCATGATAGATCTACACCAACGCAACTGCATGTCATGTTCTTGCGGTTTATTTTTATAACGCCAAGATCGAAATTTGACTGTTAACTCCATCTTGCGTCGAGTAGGGGAATCAAAAAACTATAGAAAATAGAAATGCAGTTTACTCTATGCCATAGAATCCCCTTTTAAATGTCATAAATCCAAACATGGCGGCCATACCAATAGACAACCAAGTCTAGCGATGAAATGATTTGTTTACATGAGATTCACTGACAGGTGACACACTTTACCTATTCGACAACCCATGATTGTTCAGATTCAAATGAACTTCAACATGCGACGTCAAAAGTGGCATGTCGAATAAGGCCCCAGCATCATTCATTAATCATTTCGATAACTGCAGAGCGGAAAAGGGTCAAATCGTTTATATGCTACCTACACAATTCAGCGAACTATTAATATGTTAGAAAATTTGTTTTCTTTCTCTGCTTGCCAATATAAACGCTTTGAATGCACAACGCTGAACTTAGAACAACAGAACCGTCAAAAGGATTTCGTAAATGCGCTCTAAAGTCTCTCTGCTGCAGACATTTTGAAGTTTATCTTTTGCCGAGTGTGGCATTAATGGCATTATTAAGACGAAATGGGACGACCGCTTCTCCATACAAACGTTACCCGTTTGTAACGCAGTCTCCATTTTCCTCTCAGGATGTTAACAGTACCTATATAACATTATTACGCGATTTGATATAATATATGGGAGACCGAGCTTTGCTCGGAAAACATATAAAAACTCGAAAATGCGCATTTAGATCTATTTTTCGCTCCCAAAAACCCCCATATAGCAAATTTTATCGAAATCGTTAGAGCCGTTCCAGAGATCCCCGAAATATATATACATAATTATAAATAAATAAATATATAAATAAATAAATATGCAAGAATTGCTCGTTTAAAGGTATTAGACTATATATTGTAGTATAACTTTCATTTCATTTGTTTTATATTATTAATAAAAGAGAGCTTTTAAAAAAATGTATGGAGTTTGTTTTTAGCTCCTAACTTTTACAATACATAATCAAAAATCGAAAGAAGTCAAAAGAAGGGGCATGGCTATGGTGAATATACAATAAATTGTCTAGAAATATCTAAAACGCACCTTAAAAATGTTGTACTATATATTTACACAAAAATTGAAATCTTATTTAATTTATCTTATAAAAAATTCTAAAACATGATATCAGTGATCCCAGGCACGCACAGCCATCTTGCTCACGCTTATACTCAGTGAAAGGGAGAGAAGAACCTGATCCCACGGGGCCTTAAATAAATAAAAAGAGGTATTTTTTTGCAATCTTTCTCAGTAAAGCTATGTTTTACTCTTAACAATAATGTACAGCTGGAAAAGCAACTAAATTCTGTGTGAGCTTTTGTTAGTTCAAAGTATTTTCCTCATTTGCCTAATTTTTAAAGCGCTAACGAACGAATGTCTAATGAGGGATGAGGGACCGCCTAATGAGAAGATGAATAATTTATTATCTGTGTAGAAACATCCAAATGACTTGCAAAAAGTATTACGAATCGAGTGAGGGAATATAATAAAGTACTTACGGGTACATTAATACCTTCAACTACATACATGCGACAAGTTTATATTAAAATAATTATACAGATAATAATTTGAGCCTATATAAGTCCCACTGCTGGGCACAGGCCTCCTCTCATGCGCGAGAAGGCTTGGGCTATAGTCCCCACGCTAGCCCAATGCGGATTGGGGACTTCACATACACCTTTGAATTTCTTCGCAGATGTATGCAGGTTTCCTCACGATGTGTTCCTTCACCGACAAGCTAGTGGTAAATATCAAATGATATTTCGTACATAAGTTCCGAAAAACTCATTGGTACGAGCCAGGATTTGAACCGGCGACCTCCGGATTGAAAGTCGGACGTCATATCCACTCGGCCACCACCGCTTCTTAATTATACAGGGATGTAAAATATAAACAAACGGCTTGACGGAACTCGGTAAATGACAAGTAAATTATACGGAGTTTTCGGCGCCCCAGGTAAAATTAACCCTCCCGAGAATCAGGCGAGATCCACTTTAATTCCTGACATCGTATACACTGTTCGGTGACCATAAAGAAGTGGAATTTCAAAGCCGCAGAGAACCCTTAGAGAAGCCGTTATACGCGCCGAGCACAAGGCTCGGTCGAGAGCCCCGAGCGACGCGTCGAATAACTCTCGCGGCCAAGATTTACGCGGCACACTAAACCCTCTGCTCATTTAAAATTCACACAAAGGCCAGACTTTAATTAGTTTCCTTTATAAGCAGAACTGAAATTAGATTCTGACCAACTTTATATTTATTATCTCAGCTTAACAAAAGAGTTTTTAAAAGCGGAACTGCAAACGCATCGGCGCAAATTTAATCCCCGATGGAAATTGAGATTTTCATTCAACGTTTTCCTTTATGCCGGAGATATGCGGCGAAATCTCCTTTAGCGGTCATAAATAATTTCACAAGAGATTTGTGGATGTCGCCGCTGAAATTTCTAACACCAGCTGAATGCGTTTGATCTAAATTGAAGTGGTGTAATGGACCATTAGGGTGGAGCGTCCGCATTTGGTAACCGCTGTCTCTTGAATGTAGTTCGACGGGATTTGTGACATTGCTGCATTAAGCATTATCTTTAGATACTGCTTAAGATGGCAATGTTTCCTTAACTACAACAGCATTCTAATTTTAAAAGTACTTATAATCGTATTTTTATTGATAGTACAGTCACCACACGGAATTGTTACGCCATTTAGGGTCCTAGCTAAATTGGTTGTTCCATACTTACGTTATGGAATGTCCAATTTAGCCTAAATGGCGTAATAATCACGGAGCGTGACTGTACAAAGATGTAATGCAAGTTTGATTGAAAAAACCTAAAAGTAAGTTTAAATAGGTACCCCTAATCTGCACCGATCTTTCGAACAACTTTTGTATGGCGAATCGGCACAAATTATGTACCTATTATCTCGTCCAACTTCTCATCATCTTTCTCCGATCAATAAAAAAAGTTCAAAGAATTTGTTTATTTATTGATACAATTATAATATTCACGAAACGGTGACAAGAAAATCCCGGATTTATCGCTTCTATCCTGACCACGAGCACCCACGAGGAAAGTAACATTGACTTTAATTATGCTTTAATTAGTATTTTATTTTGAGTTCAAATTATTGCCAACAGGGCTACCTTATCTGCAAATTTCACCGAACTCCGTTTGGCAATGAGAATGACATTATAAGCCAAGTAAAAATTTATCACTTGCGAAGAGATATGGCGGGATTAGATTCTTTGAACTTTCAGTTCACTCTTATATTCTCTCACTTCCGGGAGACGAGGTAATAATTCCGATATTTTAGCTGAAGAAGCAAAGATATAATAGGTAGATATCTCAGTAGCTACTGTGGTGATCTATGGCTTGTTTAGTTCTTTTGAAATAAGTATTTAGGGGTTTTTAAATCATTTCATATAAAATTAAATTCTTCGATCTTTTCTCGCTTTGCGTGTCATTTTTTAGGGTTCCGTAAATCAAAAACAAAAGTGCTATATATACCGAAGACGAAAGTGGACGACCGCGCGAAAGCGCCTTTTCATACCATCGTAGTCCTCGTTTTCCTCTCTGGGTATTAACATTATTGAAAATACTTTGACACAATTTAATGTATGTCAACTGGAGAATAGATATACGCATTTATTTGATTTTTTTTATAAGAGTTAGGAGCATTCTAAAATTTGTATTGTATAAATTGTTTTTCGCTCCTAATTCTTATAGGTAGGTAATAGCAATTTATCAACGCTTTATGCGAATACGTAGGTAAAATAAAAACAATCCAATGAAACGAAAACAGCATTAAACAGGTGCAGCGAAAAAAACTTAATTTGCAAACTTGCATCCAGGATCAAAATGTTCTATTCACGCAGGCCAAAATCCAATGGGTGTGTTGTTTTATCTATCACAATATACTCGTACAACCTACCAACAGACTAAAGTAGTCCTTACCGTGTTTACCTATTATCAGACCAACTCACCTTGCATACTCTGCGAAGTTGGCTAAATTTAGTAGCTTAACTCGAGTAGTCGAATGTCAGCAATGTGCTTGCAAATTTTGATACAGACAACTTTAATTCATACAGTGCAAGTTAAATATTTAAAATCCAAATTAACCATTGTGTAGCGTCCTATCCAAGAGCCACAGAGCACTGCTGTATCCATGATACTTAGTTCAATTTACCGGTAGAATTTTGATCGAGCTATTATAAACTGAACTAGATGTGAGCAAACCACCCGGCGGACGAGGCCGGAATCGAACCGGCGTCTTCAGCTTGCCTACGCGGCTTACGTCCGGACCGCTATACCACCCGGCCAAGGTCCCAAGTTCTCTAATATACCGATGAAGTATTTTAAATGCTAGGCGCCTTTAACCAACTCCAAGTGGCGAGCAGTGTAGATTCGTGCTTGCACTTCCTATACCCTTACGGGATTACGGTATAACGAGAGAGATAGTGCTGCCATCTATACAACTAGCAACTATATAGGTAGGTATTGTTCGTTCTTTGATGTTGTTGCAATCACGATTCGATTAATATTCGCTTGGTCGCGCGCCCGGCTCAGAGGCTTTCGTGTTAAGTGCCCGTCTATCGTCTGTGTGATTGGCAAGAACCAATCTGGGATTAAAGTGGAACCTTCTGCACCTAGATGATATTATAATATCACTAATTGTCTAACTAGCCCTGGCCGCGGCTGAACCAGCGTGGGTTTCAGTCCGCTTCATCAATCATCATCCCATTGCCAACAGAGAATGTACCTATTTCAATTTCAAATTCAGCTGCATGTCCACTTTTGATTATTTCTTAGACATTGCACGTCTTCTGCAATCAATACTCTTTGCTAACAAGCATACCTATAATAATATAATTTGCCCGCAGTGATATCAAATATTGCTAAGTAGGTTTATGACGGATTTCTATAATTTGGCAACTCTACGTACGCGAGTAATCCCATACAAAGCCGCCCTTAGACCCGCCTGGCCAGCTTAGATACCAATACGTACAACTTACCCATGAAAAAATTGTCAAGTGAAGCCCTCAGGCTCCTAAGCCCCCTAAGGGCCCCAGCAACCACCCCAGCGGGCTCAGCACGGATCCATTTTTATCCACTATCACTAAGCCCGTCACTTTCGCACTTACATACTTGTTAGAACGTGACAGGCATGGTGATAAATGATAAAAATGCGACCGTGCTACTAGGGCAGATCAACTACGGCCTAACTTACCTACAAACATGGAAAAGTTTGAGCTTTAGGTACCTACACCGATGTATAGGTACAAAGAAGCTTGGTTGGTAAAAAACCATGGCGCCAACTGGCGTAGGTATCTTTATACCTATTTACCACTATTTACTAACTTTAAAATTAGGACAAACTGTTAAATATTTACCACAAGATGCTCGGGTCTCCGTTTGTGCCTAAGTTCAGGTAGATAAGGTACTTCTTTGAATAACTTCAATGTACGAAACATTTGAACGCCAATTGAGACTCTTTTTATTGGATAATCCATTATATTCTGTAAATGAATATATGGAAATGACATGTAATAATCCAAATTGAATGTAATTTATTTTTCTATTGACCTGTTTATCATTTTAGTTTTATATTGACCTATTTTTCATTTTATTTTATTTTAATTTGACGATCATTATGAGATATCCGTGCTTAGCTTAGCCATATTGACATTGTTGTTTTTTTATATTTTTTATTTTATATTATTTGACATTGTTAATAATTTAGTTAATTAATCGATTGCTTATAATGGTTTTTAAATTGTGTATTGCTTGACATTTGTATAATTATAATCAATTGTTATTTTTCTACTTGACGATCATAATATAAATTCGTATAGATTAGTGTAAAATAATTTATATTGTAATTTCATATTATGAAATAAATAAATCTAAATCTAAATCTAAATCTGTAATATTTAGAAGCAACAAAAATATATATATAATTATGTTATGAATTATGAAATTTGTTAGTGTTCCTATTCTTTCACGAATTTCAGCGACAAAGCAGAACCATCTACAAAGTCTATAAATGTAACTAAAGTCGATTGAATAAAGCGCCATCTCACGGTTATGTTTTGAACCCCAACGTAACTAAGTAGGTTCTCAATGCTCATAATAGGTACGTGATTCTAATTTGCTTTTGTAATTTATTAAATCAAGTTAAACGTAACTATTATTCGTTTTATTAAATTATCTATATATGTGTATTAAACTATTTCGTATTCTAAATTCTAATAAATATGGCAGTTATTACAAAACGTGGCTTCCTATTGGTGTTTGAAATTATAGCAAATTATCCACCAATAGGAACCTGTTTACTTTAATCTAACCTGCCACATAATCGAGAATCGAGAACGCCCTACGTCAAAAAACAAGTTCTTCGGAATCTGTCAATCCGATGACTGTACATGTACGTTTAGTGTATCCGCCTTGAAATTAATCAGTATAAAGTGAATAAAAGTAAGTAAATGAGTTTATTATTGGTGCAAATATGTGTGTGAATCAGAATATGTGTATCGTTTGTATTATGAGAAACTATTGATTTCATTTTGTACTGCTCTTTAGTTACACATTCACGTCATTGATTTTCATTACAAAAATACGTTATCTTGCTTTGTTCTATTTCTTTTCTTAAGATATTACAATAATAGGTGATATATAAGCGCACTGACTTCCTTCGGCGCAGTGGCGTAGTTGGTAGCTACGATGAATGTTACGCATTGACAATCACAATAAGGTTGAAGTCAACGCTATTATTTGGTAGTTTCCTCTGTTATTGTGATTATGCATAAAAGAAAGCGTTTTAGAATGTGATTAGCCCACTTCTCTAAGTCATAGTGTTTTTATTGGGTGTAGTAATTTTGGTCAATTGCTATTATGTGACCTGCTTAATTGGGATAGTTATGAAAATGTGTCAGGCCGCCCCGCCGCCGCGCGCACAGCGACGCCCTAATTTATATTTCCAACTCGCTCCCACATCCACCATATCCATGCTAAGATATGTTTATCACAATATGTGCACACTTCCTACTTTTCTAGATAACACTGATAAGATAGTGTACATACATGTGTCTGACTAAGCATGTGAGTCTCAACTGTTTGATGTACTTAGGATTTGATGCAATAATCTCTTTCAAAATTGTTGTAGGTAAGGCAGCTTCAACATGGCCCAAGTACAAGCATTGTACGACTTCACTGGTGAACCAGGCACCACTGAGATGTCCATCACCGCAGGAGAAGTGCTGACACTGCTGAACACTGAAATCGGTGAAGGCTGGTGGGAAGGCCAAAATGCTCATGGTCAGACAGGCCTCTTTCCTGCCGCTTATGTGAAAAAGCTGGATGAGCCAGTATCCACACAAACTAAAACGGCTCCAGCTGCACCAAGGTATGACCAAGCAAATGATGACTGGAGTGACCCTAACTACCAACGCAACCCTTCACAAGAAGACGGTTGGGATGATGACTGGGATGACGATACATACTCTGAAATTGGTCCTAGTGCACAGCAACAGAAACAGTATAGCCATCAGACGCCCCTGGCGCCGCTTCCTGGCATGCCCATTAATGAGTACAATCAGAATATTGATGACACTGCATCTACCTTCAGCTCAACAGTAGGAACCGTAAGAAAAAATAAATTTGCTCCATCATCAAAAGTTAGTGGTGAAAGCTACCTCCTGGCCACCCTTAATGTGGAAGTGCCTGACTCAGAAAAGGTATACATAGTACAAAACGAAGAAGGATATGTGTGGTCTCCTATCACTCAACCGTACTATGTCACTGTGGCTTCTCCAAAAAAGGAGTCAAAATTCAAAGGAATAAAAAGTTTCATTGCATACCAATTAACTCCTTCATTTAACAATATTCAAGTGTCGAGAAGGTACAAACACTTTGACTGGCTTCATGAAAGATTGCAGGAGAAGTTCACACTCATCCCTATCCCCCCTCTGCCTGACAAGCAGATCTCTGGCAGGTACGATGAGCAGCTAATTGAGCGTAGAAGAGTACAGCTACAAGAGTTTGTAGACTGGATGTGCAAGCATCCTGTGCTCTCAAAATGTGAAGTCTGGCAACACTTCCTCACATGCACCGATGAGAAGCGCTGGAAGGCTGGCAAAAGACAGGCAGAGAAAGATATTTTGATAGGCCTTAATTATTGCATATCACTAGTCGTCCCAGAAAAAGCTTTGTTGCAGTCCCAAGTAGACCAGATAACAGAACAGTCCCACACTTTTTTCGCTAGTATGGATTCCTCTGTCAAATTTCTTACAAATATGAGTGTTGCACAAAGCAAAAAATTCCAGACGCAGTATAAGATTGACTGTCAGAAAGTGGGAGAAGCATTTTACAATTTGGGCAATGCGCTTAGTTTGGATGAAGGATCAGTAGTTTCCACCTCCAAACTGACATCTGCTATAAAATTGACAGGCGGAGCTTATATAGAGATTGGTAGAATGTACGATGAGCAACCTAAATATGATTGGGACCCATTAGGTGATAAATTCCACCTGTACAAAGGTATCGTCGGCAGCTTTCCCGATGCGTTAGCCAATCACAAGGGAGCGGTCGCAAAGAAACGTGAATGCGAAAAACTTACTGCAGAACACAAAATGGAAGTTGCGCAGCTTAATGAAGTATTAAGAAGGACTGATGTTATTTCATATGCGCTTCTTGCAGAGGTCAATCATTTTAAAGCGGAAAGGACAATAGACTTGAAGGCAACAATGCAAAAATTCTTAACACAACAAATCACATTTTACAAAAAGATTGTTGACAAGTTAGAGAACACTTTGCATCAGTTTGATGATTAGGATCATTCATTGGGTTGAACGTAAAAAACAATTGCATACATAAAGTTCTAAGAACTCTGTAATTCTGTTAATAATATAGAATACAAACTACAAGTATTAAATGTTTGTAGAAATGCATTTGTTATGGATAATGGATAATCCAAAGGAATGGTGCGAGATTAATATTAAGCGAATTAATGAATTTATTATGTATTGAATGTGATGCAATTGTGGACTGAACTAATTATATGTATGGTAAATCAATTGAGTTCTTTGTATATATAACTATTAAAATTAATTATTTTACATCAATAATTTGTGATATGATATTTTTTATCAATTTATGGACTATACCAATTTCATACTGTACTGAATTGCCACGAATCAATTATTTTGAGACATATTTTGTATCTTATTTAGAATAAGTATTGTATTATATCCCATTCCATTTGTAAGATAATAATTATAGGGTTCTAATAAAAATGTAATTTGTTCACTCGTGTTTAAATGTCTCGTCCAATGCTACCTTTACGGAGGCCATAGAAATTCTTGTACTTACCTCGTACCACTTAATACTATTAAGCCACGGCATAAGATCGCCGAAACACATTCTAGTAAGTATGTTAATTAAATGAACAAAAATTAAATACATATTTGGTTACTGATATATAATAAATAATAATATGTCTCCTTTTTTCAGGCGAACAGACGAGACCATGAGCAGTGGAAGGTGAGGGCGCCGTAACGGACCAGTAACCATGGCAGAAGAGAAGAAGAAAGACGGAACTGAACTCTTGAGCAAAAAGAAAAAAGTCAAACCACGAAAATCCAGGGACGCAGACTGCTGTAGTGTAAATTTTCTAAAATGTGTTCTGCACATATTCAATGTGGTGTTTTTGGTAAGTTGACTTGTAATTTTTTATCTATATTGTATGCATGATATGGATTAGCAATCTTACGTTTAGGTGTGACACTCACAATAATTGTAATAATTAGGTACATAGGGGAGAAGTGGCATGGCGGAGTCTCGTTTAGAAAGAGCCACTTGCATTAGTATTTCGGTAGTTTCAGACCGAATTCCCACACCAGCAGTGAAAACCCCATCCACTGTTATCTCACGCAGAAATTACATATTAATTGCCCAACAGCAACAGCTTACCACATTATTGTAAAGTTACTTATCTTAATGACGTCTTTCATTTCCTATCGTAAGGAACACTTGCCTAATATTGTCACACACACACACACACACAATCTGATAATTGTAAACGCGATCAAAAATGCAATGCTTAGGGTGGTCTCTGTCCAATATGTTTGTCCAATCTCATGGCGTCTCACTCTCTCTCTCAAGCAACATGTGAGACAAAACACACATTGGACAAAGAAATTGGTCAGGTGGAATACCACCCTTACATAAAGGATGAAGTATGATTAAATATGATTGGTAATCCGGCGGTTAAACGTTTCTAATAATTTTGGCGCGTGATAACTCGTGGGTTTCTCTTTGTACATGAAATCATTATACCTGTAATGAAAGTGCCATGCGACATAGTAGGTGTCTTGAGTCAAACAGACTGACAAAAGGAAAATATTGTTTTCACCTCAGCAGTTCGAACAAGGGTACTTTGCTACTTAAAAACAGTGAGGAAAATCGCGTTTTGCTCACTGAGTGAGACAAAATGAGCAAAATGCGATTTTGCTCACTGTTTTTAAGTAGCAAAGTACCCTTGTTCGTGCTGCTGAGGTGAAAACTTAATTGTTGATATATCTTAAGAAAACATGAGTGAATAGGTAAGTGATGAAGAAGGAATACATTTTTCGGGTTCTCTAATATGTTCTCACTGTTGAGGTGAAAAGTTTTGTAAACTACACGAGATCAAAGTTATTTACATCTCGTGCGCTTTTGAGTCCCTTACTACGCTCAAGATTCTAAATTAGATAGTATAGAATCTTTCGCTTGCACGGGACTCAAAATAAGCACTCGAAGAAATATCAAACTTTGATCTCTTGTTGTACAAATAACTATTCATTACCATTAGATAAATATGATTGACCGATGTGGCGACCTGAGTAACTAAAAAGATGTAGGAAGCAAACACTGTGCTTTAATCGGATACAGGCGCGCGCTGTAAGTACAAAACAAAATCAAAGAGTAACATCCTCATGTACAGTTTGCAGGCGTAGGCGTGCTATGTGTCGGCGCGTGGACGGTGTCGTCGCGACACCGCTACGTGCCGCTGCTGCCGTCGCCGACGTATCCCGCCATAGCGTATCTGCTGATCGCGGCCGGGGCCGCCGGCCTGCCGCTGGCCGCGCTCGGCTGCTGCGGCCTCAAGACTGAGAACAGAACCAGTTTACTCTGTGTAAGTACAAAAAAACACAACGGGTTGCACTCTGCACGCTTGCAAAATGTCTGCAGCACTATGTATAATTGACCCATCCTCCTTTCTATTGAAAAACTTTAGTTCCGAAATTGCTGGTCAGTGAGCTAAAATTCGAAATTCTAATTTGTAGCGTTAATTGTTTAAAATTAGAATAGAAATTGTAAAGTTACCTTGCAGACCTCGCATCTAAATATATTTGGTCATGATATTTTGAGTTTTATTCACCAGTACTAGAGTTCACTTTTATTAGCGATTTCATCAAGATGTAGCTTTATAGAATTATATTTGAGTGATATATAGTAGTTTATGCAACAGTGATATAATAAGGGTTCTTAAAATTCAAGGGTCGAAGTTACAAAACGAGACGTAGTCGAGTTTTGTAAAAAAAGACCCGAGAATTTTAAGAACCAATTATGAGCTGTTGCATACATTACTTTTTCTATGACAGCTGCAGCAAAAAAAAAAAAAAAAAGTTATTATTAAAAAAAAGAAAAAAAAAGTTATTATTAAAAAAAAAGAGTTATTATTAAAAAAAAGAGTTATTATTTAAAAAAATTGAGTTATTATTTAAAAAAAAAAAGAGTTATTATTGTAAATGAAAACATACCTCTTTCAATCAAGATGATCGGAACTTGTGTCTTTAAAAAAAAATAAAGCAGTTGTATTATACTCATAAGATGACTGCTAGCAGTCATCTTATGAGCCTATAGACAAATCATTCAAATGACATTGCTTTAGATATCACTGTCAGTCATTTAATTGACACATTTAAGTGCTGGAGTAGAAAAAAGTTAGAATGTAACTGTAAGATCCTCGTATTTCAGCCCGTACAAGATTAGAACATTGAGCTTTATTGCTTAATATAAAAGTCCAGTTTTAAATAATTGACCTGATTATGATACGTTATGACTAAAGTTCTTTGGTGAATAAAAACGAAACAGCAGGCTCAGGCATACATTTTCGCGCGGTAGAAAGAGAGGGTTACGCCTTACGCTGTCTCGAGTTTATAATTTTTTCCCCACCTCAAAAAGTGCACAGCGCCGCTAAAGACGTTTTCACTTCAAAAATTGCCTACAGGGACGCAGTGGGAAAACTTACGAGAGTAGCCGTAATATTTAATAGTTACAAATTATTGCACATGTTTGCGTACACGCTTTTAATGCTACAAATATTTTGGCACTTAAACTTGCAACTTAACTAAAATGTAATTCAATGGAACTTGCAAAAAAATGTACTAATCAGCCTTACAACGTTAAAAGTAAGAGATAGTTTTAATCCATATCATACCTTATGTCAGACAAGATAAATTCGATATTAAAACACGCCGCCCTACGTAAGATGCTTGTAATTTATTATGACTTAATGATTTTGTAATCATAAAAAATAAAATTTATTGAAAATCTATCTGTCAATAACCAACTAAAGATGACACACTTCTCTCATTACTATGAGTCAAATCATACGTAATTCATTTAACATAATTCATTTCACAACCTTAGCGGTTGTGAACCTCTGACTCACTGCTCACTTGATAATCAATTGACCTTCGAGTTCATCCTTTGTTTTTGGGCGGTGATATGTTAACAAACGCCTTGTAAACATCAACTAAACAGTGATGTAATTTGGACTCGTGCCAAATCGTGGTAAAATTAACTATTTGCTTTACTGTCCTACTTATATACCTACACATGGTTGTAGTGTACCTAAAATCGTTATGATCGTATAGAAAAATATAATCGCAAGGATTTATATTTTACGGGTCACGGATACTTCGACAAACATAACATTTGTTCAGTTTTGGTTTTGATTACGAGTAAGTGTACCGTTTAACTGTACGTAGCTTACATACTGTACTGTACGTAATATGTATTATACGGTTGTGTATTATTCTAAGTAAAAATAAATATAAAATAAGTAGCTCGGATCCCAAAACTGGTTTACCGCGCAACTTGTTTACTAACCGCCTGAGATAATAATAGACCTATATACCCTTGTTTGTTACGATACTTACGATTCCAGTACACATACTTCCTGCTCATAACGTTCTTCCTGGAGGCGGGCGCGGGCGCGCTGGCGTACTACTACGAGGTGGAGGTGGAGCCCGAGCTGCAGGCGGGGCTCAACAGCACCTTCGTCAGCAACTACGCGCTCGACACGGTCGTCACGGACGCGGTGGATCGCATGCAGACTGAGGTAAGCTTTTAGCTCACATCAGCGTTAAGATCGGGTTTCCTAGGATAGTGGTGCCGTCATATAGCCGATAGCGGCCGTCTCCATACTAAATAATACGGCTAAATATGGATGTCGTAGTATTTGTATGGAGACGGCCGCTATATGACGGCACCGCTTTCGGAGGAAACCAAAGCTTTAGGGCTCATTTAGACGGTGCGAGAACTCGTATGCTAGTTTCATTACATTGCGTTATTTGATCGGTCGGCTGAATTTTTGTAAGCTCAATGGTCCGCAATGTAACTAAAATCGCATGCGAGTTCGCGCGCCGTCTAAATCAGCCTTAGGGTCGGTTGCACAAAATCGTCACCGTTACAACATTCGCAAATGTTTCTTGTGTGGGAAACTTTGTAGTTCACGCTGATTGCTGTTGATCAATTGCGGCCCTTACTGTTGCAACGTTTCAGCTGTAGCGTTGACGTTGATGACGTCACTGGAAATGTTGTATGAAAAGCGTGATGGAATGGCATTTATTTAAGTGATTCCTATTACTACATCACTATCATATCACTACATTATAAGCATTTATTCTGTAGGTTTTCGTTGTTTCACTATTATCTATGCTTATATATGTACGCGATACACGGCCGTCGTGAACGCTGCTCGCTCTGTTAGTGCTTGAGAAAGGAGACCTAGGCTCTCCGAAACATGTCGCGCGAGTGACTTAAAACCAATGAGTTAAAACCGTAAAATGATTCAATCTATGCTTGTACTGCACTGTTACAATTGTAATAACATAACTTCCGTGAGAAATGGGTCACTCACGTATTTCAAGTCGAAAACGCTCGACATGTTTCACTCCACACGACTTCGACTTAATAGTCGATTATCAACAATATGCACCTACTATACACATCACATATATCCTCTATCCGACAAAGAGCAACCGGCCGCCCGTATTTCTAGCGAGGACCGATTGACTCGCACAAGTGATACAAAAAAAAACCTTGTACCTAAGTCGTTATTCCCGCTTACAGTTTAAATGCTGCGGCGCAGTGGACTACAAAGACTGGCGGCGAAGCATATGGCACGAATATGACCCGGAGCTCCTAGTGCCGGACTCGTGCTGTAAGACGGTCACGCCGCGCTGCGGAGCCCGCGACCATCCCTCCAACATATACTACACGGTGAGCTGTGACCATGAATCTAGTATTTTAACGACCGACGATTTTGACGACCGGTCTGGCCTAGTGGGTAGTGACCCTGCCTGTAAAGCCGCGGTCCTGGGTTCGAATCCCAGTAAGGGCATATATTTGTGTGATGAGCACAGATATTTGTTCCCGAGTCATGGTTGTTTTCTATGTATTTAAGTATTTGTATATTATATATATCGTTGTCTGAGTACCCACAACACAAGCTTTCTTGAGCTTACCGTGGGGCTTAGTCAATTTGTGTAATAATGTCCTATAATATTTATTTATTTATTTAACTGGATCCGGCATGAGGGGTGGGGGGAAATGACCGAACGGGATAGCCTCAGGGCCGGATCTAGGGTTGAGCGAGTGGAGCGGCCGCTCTAGGCGCCGGATGGCAAGGGGGCGCCAAAATGGCAAATGAGAAAAAAAAGTTTTAAAAGACGCGAGTTTGGGGGGGGGGGTGGCAAATACGCTTGGAAACTTCAACGAAGGGCGCCAAAACCCGACTTCGCTCTACCCTGATCAAGGGCTCGGGCCGGCACTGGATAGCCTTATGCATCTTTCAGTAGGAGTAGCAGCAAAAGCGCTATTATTGTTTGTCCTTGTCACAGTCTCACTTTTTTTTTATTCCTTACCATAAATTAGTATGTATTATGGTGGGTAACAAATAAATTCGACCAATCATAGGTAGTGTCGCATTGCCTATGTTTTGTCCCTCACGGAGGCACGCGTATACCACTTCTATAGGATCCTACCTTCTATGGCTGTAGCCCATACCGGGACGAATCAATTGTTTCTTGTCACTCGTTGCCATGGTTACGGTCGCTTGGGTCACTCTTGAAACCATGATTTTATGGTATTTGAAATAACCAAACATACGTTTTTATGGCAAGCTCTTCCCATATTGGGTCATCTACTTAGCATATTTATTACTGTAACGTAGTACCTAACCTTTCTTCTAACAAAATACGCGTATACTATTATTGTCGCCTGGCTGACTGGACAGAATAATAAAAAAAAGTTGATCCACCCACCTACAACCCAATACCAGTGGTATCACTTCATTTTTCGGGCGCGCTCGCCTCATGACTGCTCCGATCATTAAGGTACTTACAGTCTAATGATCATTATAGTTGTAAATGTAAAAATGTGTAAATATTAGTATTTTAATCTCATTATGTAAATATGTAGAAATCTTGACTTGTAAAACAACAAATTTTACCAATAAATAAATCAATCAATCAATAGTCGATTGCCTTTCATACGGTTTTGTAGTAGGTACCTACAATCACCTGCAATATGTTATACACCGAAGGCCGCAAAAAATATCTGACACGATCTTATCCGTAGCGCAATAATTTGTCACTTAAGTTTGAAATATGTGGAGTATCGCCATTATCCCAAGGTCCAACAGCGACTTGCCAGGCCATAAATTAAAAATATCGCGATTGCTCGTTAATTACCAACTTATATATGTAATTTATTTACTTATATGTGTACGAAATATCATTTGATATTTACCAGTCGCTTTTCGGTGAAGGAAAACATCGTGAGGAAACCGGACTAATCCCAAAACGGGGCCTAGTTTACCCTCTGTGTTGGAAGGTCAGACGGCAGTCGCTTTCGTAAAAACTAGTGCCCACGCCAATTACTGGGATTAGTTGCCAAGCGGACCCCAGGCTCCCATGAGCCGTGGCAAAATGCCGGGACAACGCGAGGAAGATGATGATGTGTAATTTATTTGTATGTAAGCATATGAAATATGTTATGTTGGTAATTCATAACAATCAATCAGATTTATATATGATCTTTATTTTCTTTTCCTTTTGTAAGAATTTGATATGTTTTCTGAAAGAGCTACGTATTTGTATGATTCCATGTACCTATATATATATTTTTTAAATCAAATTTCTATTACACCTTATGTGTATAATTGCATGAATTCTATAGTAGTAATTTAAATTAATATTAATAAAAAGCTTTATTTGACGTTCATAAGCGCATTGTAATTATGCCTACTTGAATAAACTATCTTTTATCTTTATCTTATCTTTGCAGGGCTGCGTCCGGCACTTCATAATCCACATCCGCGAGCACCTGATCATCCTGGCGGCGGTGGGCGTGGGCATGTCCGTGATCCCCATGTTCGGGTTCGTGTTCGCGTGCGTGCTGTACGTCAAGATCAAGCACGTGGTCGACTGACCGAGGCCTAAGCCCTCGTCGGCCAACACTCGCAAGGTGAGATTGATAGATAAAACGTTTATTTGGATGCTGCAACAACAGACAATTCACAAATAGGTACATTACAAACAGAACGAAACTAAAATATACAAAATTTAACTAAAAAATAATATACTTAAACACGAAAAATGGGTTTACTTGCTGTACTCTGTGTGCATTGCAGCAACAAAAGGGTTCCTACTCAGCTATACGTTTCACTCTATTGAGCAAAACACTGAATACTGCCGGAGATCACGTTACAGTTCTGTTGGGTAAATATTATGGTTAAAAGTACGGTGAGCTTCTACTGTACGTTAGAGCCCGTTTCCTGAAAAGGTCCAGTTACTGAATCCCGCAGAAAATATATAGACTGGCACGTTCACACGCGGTAGTTAGCATCCAGAATTTTTCCGCGACGGCACCACAATAAAACGGTGTGTTGGAAACTAATGGGAACACTGCCATCAGTATCACATGTAATATAATAAACTGGATCCTGTTTTTTCTGGACAGTGTCATTCACCGAACACCAAAATTCGATCGGGTCGTATGTATTATTTTTAACTATTAAATTTAAAAACACGTTACCCCACACTGTAAGCATGCCAAAAAAGCCTTACGTAATTTTGGAAAAGAGATGATATTATTCAAACTGCTGGATCGATTTCTATCAAACATAGCTAAGAACCATCGCAAGGAAACTCACTTTCACGAAAAAAAACGCAATGAAATCGGCCACAGACCGGCAGACAGACATCGGATCCAAACATATAACATCCCTCTTTTGTCGTCGGGGGTTAAAAAGAAATGATGAATTTAGTCACCGTCGAGTTCGGGGACGGAGCCCTTAACACATTCAGTGCCAGAGCGAGCTACGCGCTACGAGCGTAGCCGATAACACGGGAAAAACCGTATGTAGCGAAAAGCGCCTACGAACAGTGAACTCCCCTAGCGAGTCGGTGGCAGTTAATGTGTTAAAGGTCTCTGCCCACTACACCGTATCATACCATGACCGTAGTAGGAACGTGTCAGGCAAAAAAATATGAGACTATGCCCACTAGCCCGTTCCGTCACCGACCACATCCGTAGCGTGCCATGCACGGACCGTCAAAAATTGTCGGCGAGGATATTTTGCCGGTGCCGAAACGTTACGTGCATGGCACGAAACGTTGCCAGAACGATGCGTGCAGGCGGCGAAACGGTGAGCATACGGGTTAATACGAGGGGCGTTCAAAATATTCTCGGTATTGATATCTTACGGCCTCTTCTAAAATTTCTTTCGTTACTGGCCGCTAAGGTTTATTCATTGACATTAAAAAAAAGTATAATTCGAACCGAGATGGTCTTTTGTTTTTCTGCAATTGCTGAACAAACATGAACATCATGTGCGAATTGACAATGTTAACTAAATTAGAACATCGATGCGTGATAAAATTCTTGACAAAACAGGGTAAAAATCAAAAAACCATAAAAGAGGAAATGGATTGTGTTTACCGTGAGTCTGCTCCTTCTTTATCTACCATTCAAAAGTGGTCAAGCGAGTTTAAACGCGGAAGGGAGAGTATTGAAGATGACCCTAGACCTGGCCGGCCTGTAGTAGCTACTTCACAAGAAAATATTGATAAAGTGGAAAAACTTATATTGGAAGATGGTCGAGTGAAGGTAAAATCTATAGCACAAGTAACCAATCTCTCTATTGGTACCGTACATGATATTATACATGACCATCTTAATATGTCAAAAGTAAGTGCAAGATGGGTTCCGCGAATGCTGACTCGGCTTCAAAAAGACATGCGTGTAGCATGTTGTTCCGATTTTATTGACCTGTGCGGTGAAAATCCTGATGAGGTGCTGCAAAGAATAGTTACTGGAGATGAAACCTGGGTTCATCATTATGACCCAGAGAGTAAACAAGAGTCCATGCAGTGGCACATTAAGGGTTCAGCTCATCCCAAGAAGTTCAAGGTCATCCCTTCAGCTGGCAAGGTCATGGCCACGATATTTTGGGATTGTGAAGGAGTATTACTAATCGATTATAAAGAAAAAGGTGTAAATATCACAGGACAGTACTACGCTAACATTCTACGTCAATTAAAGGATGTAATTAAAGAAAAGAGGCGAGGAAAGTTAACCAAAGGTATTCTGCTTCTGCATGACAACGCCCCCGTCCATACTGCTCATATTGCCAAGGCAGCTATTGTTGAATGTGGGTTTAAAACTGTTACTCACCCACCGTATAGTCCGGACTTAGCCCTCAGCGACTTCTTTTTGCTCCCCAATCTTAAAAAGGATCTGCGTGGAAATAAATTTTCTGACGATGAAGCATTGAAGGCGGCAGTGGAGGAGCATTTTTACACGAAAGATAAAAAATATTTTTACGAGGGATTAAAAAAAATAATTGATCGATCTTTTAAGTGTATGAACATAGGGGGGGAGTATATTGAAAAATAAAAATATCAAACTTTTCGTACTTGTTTGTTTTCATTCTCATACCGAGAATATTTTGAACACCCCTCGTATAACCGCGTATGGTGACCGTTCTAAGCCCGTTATAAACGCGTTGCCGTATCTATTGCTCGCTCTTGCCAGTATGACAACCATTCGCTCGCTCTTTCTGACGAGTCTGGCTCTCGCGAATAAAACGCGGGTACTAAGGGGATGAAACGCGGATGCTACGGAGATTATAGGCGGATGCTATGGGGATGATACGCAGTTACTAGGGGCACTAAACCCGTTATGTACGAATATGAAACAATGTGGACACGGTGTAGTGGGCATAGTAGTCCGTGTCGCGTTAAATTCCGTGCTCGATACGTTCATGGCACGGTCATGGTATGATACGATGTAGTGGGTGACCTTTAAGTATATTTTTGTAATTGAGACGTTTCTGCCACTCCGTCAGGCTCATTTATTCACTTGACAGGTGTTCGACAAGTCCGCCTCCGTCGGCGACCTGTCCCGGGCCGGCCGAGGCTGCGCCGCGCGGCCGCGGCCGCTGCCGCGCCCGCCGCCGCGCACGCGCACGCCGCCGCCGCGCACGCGCAGCCCGCGCCGCGCGCCCTGCCCGCTGCACCCCAACCGCCGGGCGCGGGCGCGGGGGGAGCCGCCCGCCGCGCCTATAGCCACTATAAGCGACAACGTCAGTATATAAACGCGAAGATAATTGATTGCAATAGAGAGGTAAAGTCTAAAAATAACGGGCCCCTTAGTTTTTGACATCCGGAACGGGTGGCGCCGTCCCGCGGCATATGTTTTGCGATCCCTGAATTGTCAGACGTCGACTTGTGACGGTCGAAGTTCCCGAAAAATGTATGGAGCGGTCCGACGCCATCTTGTTTGCCTGTCAATTTTCTTAGATTTTAAGCGTCTCCCTCGATCAATGTATCTTTAACACGTTCGCTACCAGACGAAAAACGGCGCCCTACCCCAGAAACCGGTCGTCTATAGCTGCGTATGAAACGACCCGCCCGGCGGGTTGTCCGGCATCTGAGCGAAGTTTACGAGCGCCCACCGGGTGGGTTCCTGGTGGTGAAAGTGTTAATATGTATTCGCCGCTTGATGGTCGTCGATCTCGGACCTGTCGGCGGCCGCGGGTGGCGCCCCCGCCATATATTTCCCATGTATTGTCCATATTTATAGAAACCACTCTTTTAATTTAAGCGTTAATGGCATAGACGGCATTTCGCGCGCGAGTACCTACGAGGCTCGCGAGCGGATCTAATAAAATTTCTATTAATTCGTAACTTCCATATTTATTAAATCATCGATTATTGTGAAAGTCGCCATAAAGTTCGTGCGTTACCAACTACCATCAATAATCACCATTTAAACTGTCTTTAATGATTAGGTCCTCACAAAATTATTAGTTTTTATGACCGTGCAATGAATTTCATACCTACTTATTTTACATAACTTCTATATCTTACTATTGAAGCAAAATTAAAATTTAATTTATTATTTATAAATTTTAATAAAGATGCATATTATCACGTCACAGCTCATAACACCCTAGAGTTGTAGGTAGATACCTACATTTTATTTAATGTAAAGCCATAATAAAATCTTTATTGAACAACAACATAAGTATAAAGTAAGTAACAATAAAATAATTATGTTACTTACCTCTATTTTTAAAATAATTTATTATTATTACTAGACGTAGTGCGAGTAAACGTCCTAACTTACCTACGCTTTGTATGTTATGTTTTTTTTTATTATATAAGAAAATACATAGAAGGAATACGGGGTTTATTTTTTCTATTTGATTTATAAATTAACAGATCTGAATAATAAATTAAGTAATGTTAGTACATATATTTTATTTTTTATTTTGTTTAGATTTAAGGCGTTTTCACGATGATGCTTACACCATCGGAATTCGGCGCCAGTGTGATAACCACCTAAGGCTAGCACCACACTTGAGCGCATAAGCCGCAAGTCTTAATTATACTTGGTCAACCAGATCTTGACAGAAGAAAAAGGCGGCAGATTTGAAAAATGTAGGCGCGAGGGGATGTCGTCCATTAGAAAATTTGAATTTCGCGCCTTTTTTACTGTCAAGATTTGGTTGACCAGCTATATATTTACAAAGGAACACAAATTAATATGTGTCTGTGTCTCCAATGTGTAACGGTAACTGACGGCACGGCCACGACGACATTGTGCGACCGGCGGGGCGGCAACCATAGGTGGGAACGATAGGTCCGATCCCTTTGTCTCGCTCCAACCTATGGTTGCCGCCGGTCGCGCAATGTTGTGGCGGAGCACTCAATATGTGGCCCACTTTTCGTCTTAAGCTTTAGCTTAGCCGCAAATGCCTGTGAGAAGACAAAGTGTGAATAAAAATCACACTTCTTCGCTTTTAGTTAAGGTAGAACATTACCATTTAAGTGTTAAAACTTCGGCGGTTCAGGGTCAAAGCTGAAGTGCTCGAAGTGATAAAATTCAACGACCACATAATGAAAAACCATAATGTTCATTATTGTTCAATAGTGTAGTGTATGTAGAATACATCGATGTCTTAAAGCGAAAATATTGCACTGCAACGATATACCTATGTAGGAAATGTTATATTACTAGTCAAATGAGGTCAGTTGCGGCCACAACGTCTATAGACTTTATAAAGGGGCCCTCAAACGCAATATCAGCCTTTCAGTTAAACGCAAAAGGTGACAGTTCCGAACAACTGACAGGCTGATATCGTCCGGCGAACTGGTAATCTCCCTCTAAATATTAGACAAGCTACTACTTTCAAGCGGGTGTTACGTAAGCATTTGCTAAAGCAAGAGTTCAAATATCTATATTATATTAATAAATATTATTACATATATATTTTATAAATATGTGGTAGTTTATATATATATTATTTAGTTATGTAATTATAAGTACAGTTTGCTTTTTTTTAACTCACTCAATATATTTTCTCTCTGTACCAATTGAAGGTATCTCTGTTTGGCCCTATGGTTGACTGGTAGAGAATGCCATTTGGTATTAAGTCCGCCATTTGTACATTGTTGTATATATTTTGTGCAATAAAGTTTAAATAAAATAAAATAATCTGTGGGCCCCTTAAGGAGCATACCTACGAATATGCTGGCATAGGGGTGAAAGGCTCATTCATCGTGACCGCACTTTTCCTTTCTGGGAGTGAGTCATAATCATAAGGCACTTGTTCCAACTGACCTTACGTCATCATTTCAAAACGCAACATGCTATATTTTTGCTTGAAGCGATCGAGTTGACCGAATTTATATGTCCGTGTATCGAAATTCTAAGAAATAATGTTAAGGTAAGGGAATTATCCCTTAATAATTATATTAATAATGTTTGATATTTGTAAAATGGTGCTATATTTTTGTTATCAGTGATAATACCTAGGCATCAACAATGATAAACTGTATATGTTTCAAGTAAATGGATGCCCAGTGTTGTTCTATTGTTGGAAGCAAGATGGGTTAATGCTAGAAAATAGGAACAACAGGTAGAGATTCGAGTAAGGCGAGTAATGACCATTTTAAAATAAACTCAAACACACCAATGCACACAGAATTATTTTAAATTCTTGCAGGGACTAGTAAATATTAAAGACGAACAACATCCATGCAACTCCGGGTTCCTCGCGTGCCTATTCACTATTTTTCCGTTTTAGCTTTTTAGTTTTAAAATCTATCATTAACTATTCTCGCGGGGCAGTAATTTTTCTTTATTTACTAGACTCTGGTTCATGTTAAATGATAAGTTTTATATAATGGCATTATAGACTATTTCCACTTGCTTGCTAATTACTTATATTGATAAGTTATCAATGATAACGAATAGCTGTCAATCTTATTGACTGGCATAAATTTATTAAGTAATCAGTAATTCAGTAGGTAGCCATAAAATTGGCCTTGCCTACACTAAACTGTTAATTTTATACCTGTCACGAAATAATTAACCCATTATAAATAACGCAAAGTTTTATGTCTATTGTGAAAAATCCAGCACAGCATCAACACACATAAGTACATATGTACTTATATACCTACATCACTTATGTCTATCGATTGTAATCTACACCTAAGAGAACAGTGCCTTACTAAAATAAGATTATACCTAAATGTTGTTTAGATTGTATTATATAGCATCGGTTTGTGGACATTGTATGCCATGTTTAGTTTATTTATATAATAGGTACCTCTCTAATTTACCAATACATGAAACCAAAAAATTAACCAGTCACTAAGTTAAGTATGTAATGTTAAGTTTCTTCAGGCGTTTGACAACATTGCATTCTCCAATCTAATTTTGGTACGACAGGAAGTTGGGGGCACCCCCTTTTAAGGACCATCGACAGCGATTTTTGAATTTACAACTTTTTCAGTAGTCTCAGTACGAGATCCATCCTATATCTGCTTATATTGTATGAGCCTCTTTTTTCCGCATTATAAAAACCAAGGGGATCGTTTGATTTAGTAATTTTCCGGTAGTCCGGACAAATACACATAAATTAAATAGCCTATTTAGGTACGTAACAACAGCGACGAGCCGTCCTTAGAACTCGATTCCCACCGGCTTACCTTGCAATGTTGTCAAATGTAGCCATTATACGTTTATTTATTGTTCTAACAATGCACACTGTACAATTTTGACTTTTAATATTGATCACTTTAAATTTCTCACTTTCAAAGTTTATGTTGTGTTAATACAATATTAACAAATGTTTACCGACTTTTATTTGTTAACCGTTTTTAATTTCCTCCCCTTCCCTAATTTTAAGTTCTAAACAAAGAATTATAGATGAGAATAGTGTACAATCTGAGAAAAAAATCGTGCCTCGAATTTGAGCGATGCAGTAGATGTCGCTTTATGGCCACGTACATATTGCTGTAGTTCCCGCTAGAAAATTTCGGCGTTTTGTCAATTCGGTTAACACAAAACATGTGGTAGGTAGCTATAGCGCCATCTGCTTCAGCTGTTAAACTGGGCGAAAATAGGTACAGATGTAGTAAAAAAAATTAATATAATTATTTTCTGTCGTATTTTCTCGGAAACGTCTTTTTCGAAAGGGCAAAATCTAATGGGATGGGATATAAAATGGAATAAAAGTGGCACTTATACAGTCTGGGCTATCAAAATCGCTGCCAACTTAGCTTGGTCTACTTAACTCTATACCAATCTATCGTTTATTTGGTAATAACATTATAACCTACTTTACTAATCGATCGTTAACTAATAGGTATGCTTAATATGAAATATTTAGTATCAATTAGTTTTAGTATCTCCCAATATTAGCTCGTAACCAGACCTTTCTAATGCAATAATAATGTCGTTTAAAGTAAAGAGTATTGTGTTGTTATGTGTACTGTTCCGTCAGTTTTGTAGTTCACAAAGACCGGTTATAGAGTCTGCTAATGCTAACATTCCACATCAGCGCCCGGCCGCGCAGCTGCGAACTTTCCTACCCGAAACAATGAATAGCGTTTTTAACAACGAGTTGAAAAATCTCATAACAGGACTAACTGGATTCTACGGGCCGTTAAGTTTCGGTCCGCAGTGGGCCCCGGCGAACTCCGGGCAACCATTAGGTAACATTAACCTCCCTAACTTCAGTAATTTTCAACCTAATTTAAACAACTTCCCATATTTAAACTTCTTTCCACTGGGAATGGGCAACCTTTTAAACCCAGCGAATCAAGTTATGAATTGGCCGAGACGACCTCTCGAGACGGCGGCGGCACGACCTTCAACAATCCAAGGTGATTTCCCCCACAATTGGCCATTGCATCAATCAACGCAGATTCCCGATAAGGCACCGAACACTGGAAATGCGAATGGACAAACAACAAAACAACCTGTGAACGGAGATCAGTGGCATGATGCCGATGACTATGATATCGATGTGCGAACCGCTTCTGAACAATCCTAGCTGTCTTTGGAGCCTTTTATAATTACGCACACAAACTACTAAGAAGATACTACGTATATTACGCACTTCGACGCAATTTGAACGCAATTAGGATTTTAAAAATAATGTTCGATGAAATCAGGGGCGGTACCTAATATATACCTATTTGGTGAAATATCGAAATTAATTAGAATTAAAGTTTGCTCCAAGATACGTAAGAATTAAGAACCAAAGAGGTGCTTCTATATTTTTGACTAACCTACCCATAGGATAACAAATGACGGCGTACAATTAGGTACAATTATAGGTACCTACCTAATTTGTGTTACTTTAATCATAAGTATTGGTGTTGGTACATTGATCGATATGGTACCTACCTACTAATGTGCGTTAGCAATAAGTGTTTCACTGTAGGTAATCGACATAATAAGTAAACATAGTTATAATTAAGAATAGAAAAAAACAATCTTCCATGAACTACCGATTCAAAACAGGTTTTCGCAAGAGGATGAACATTATGAAGCTCCATCGCGCCAGTGAATAGCGGAATGTGGTAGTAGTGATACCTTTATGTGTATTTATTTTAAATCATCTTTTAAAAATGATAAAGTATTTAATTGTCGTTTTGATAATATCATTAAGTTCGTGTAATGGTGGGAGACTGGGTGATTTGCTTATAGGAGCGCATCGGCAACTCCACAACAAGGTACACGACGTCGCCGACGCGGTGATCGGCGGGTTTGGCCTCACCCACGGCCACCATCAACCAGCCCCGCGTCCCCCTAACCAAGGAGGCGAGACCATCGTAGTCATTGTCGAAGAGAACACTCAAGGGGGCCAGGGGAATCCAGCTAGGCCTTATGGAACACCGCAAGAAGGCCACTACCCTGCTCCCAATGCGCATAATCCCTACCAGGGCCATAACCCGCCGAACAATGGCTACAATGAAGGAAATCAGAACAATGGACATAATCATAATCAAGGTCGTCCTAACTATGGTTCCAGTCATGGATATGATCCTCAACTCAATTATCCAGCAAACCCCGGACATGATCCGTATCAAAACGGTAACAAATATGGCAACAATGGACAACAACAAAACATACCCAGTTATCCCAACCAACAAGGACAATATCATAATGATCAAGACCACAATCTAGTTAACCAAAACAACAACGTACTAAATAATAATGCGGTTCTTCATCCGACTAATGACATAAATAATCCGTACCCAACTGCAAATGAAGTCAAAAACCCGGATTCTACTAACAAAAATAATGAGTCGAACAAAAAACCTAAGGACGATGAGCCGCTGTTGGTGCCCCTCAACGGCTACACGTACGAAGGTGACAAGATCGTCATCAACGCGCCCAAACGTGAAACCGGCGACGGCGACAAGAAAAACGAAGAGAGTGAGGAGGATTTTCCAATAGACATAAGGTTTAAAGACGAATGAATGTGTACTTAATTAATTACGTACCTAAATAAAATTGTATGTATAAATGACAAAATTTTAACGTTTGTAAAAATATTTTCTTGATTAAAAACCCAAAGTCTTCTTGTGACAAACTGGCCTAGCAGTACTTTTTAACTGAAGGTCGCTGGTTCTGGTGAACCCCAGCTCGTACCAATAAGGTCCTTTTTAGTGTGCCTTAGCCAAAATGGCAAAAGCGGAACCCTTATCCACTCATGTATAAACTGAAATAAGTTTTTGGCAAAAATTTCATTTTTGTTACAAATTTTTACCGCTCACTACTTTTCGTACCACTGGCAACAGTGGCAACTAATACCCATCGAGACAATACTAAAAACCCACAATTAAGTTGAGTGGTGCCATCACAGAGTTCCAAGGGCAAGCGGACGGAAGGTTGCCAAGCGGACCCAGGCTCCAAAAGTGAGTCGTGGCAAAATGACGCTAAGAGGATGATGATGATGATGATAAAATATATATGTGTTCATAGGTTGTTACTTTTTACATTTTTTAAAGCTAATTGTTTCATCACAATTTTAATAATTAGGTGCCTAAAGGTACTTGTATTTGTTTAGGTTACCGCTTATCTTATGGGCTAGCTAGGGTAAGTAGGTAATTATTTATACCTATTTATAAACCGTGTACGCAATGTTCTGTCAAGGTTATTATGTTTAATGTTATTATGGTTAATTATGTATAAACATAATTGCAAACCGTAATAAAACAAAATGTGACGTTCCTCGAATAAAGGTACCTTATGGCGGTCGGGGGCTTACGCCGCTAGCACCGCATTAATTAGTACTGGAACGTCGTTAATAATAGCGTAAGCGCCAACCACTATAAGGGTATATTTACCTACCCGTGGAAATTAACTCACAAATGATTGGCGGCGTATTATCATAAAATTACCGTTTCGTAACAAAGTAGATCTCTAACAGACAGATAATATGTATTTATAAATAAATTATGTAGCTATAATGTTGAGAAAATGATGGCGCATCGCATCTGAACCAATTAAATAGTATTCCATTGACAGCCAATGATGGGATTTCTATCTATTCCCTTAACCGGTTTAACTTGGAGCTACCATGGTTACCAGTACAATTTGACACTGCGTTAACGGTTTAACCGCTTAACCCCGGGTTAGTGGGATGGCGGCAAATAGGCCGTTGCATACATTTTAAGTTTGTCGTAAAAGTTAAGTACCTAATTGAATACTTTAACTTTTTTACGAGTTAGCATGAAATCCTCACATTTTTACAGGCTTTTGGTATAGCTTCATTTGACTCTTTCTGCTTAGGTATACATAAGTGTGTTTGGGTACATACATAAGTATGTACCCAAACCCAAATCCCATGACCAACCCATGTCCCCCATGAATAGTCCGCGCTTAGATACGTTTAGGTACCGCTTCTCCAACATATACCTACCTACCACTCGTATACAGTCAGCTGCAGACCTTCACCTCACCTCTCTCTGCACCTTGAATTAAATTCGGACAATATATGTACCTACATAAGCCGGTTAGCAACCGTCACAAAACTGACGGTCATCGAACCCCATCTGAATCAGTGAACCAGCTAACCTATATCTAACGTTACTAATTGCCTTAATTTATATATTAGGTACGTAGATATAGATACTAGGTTTCATATTAAATTTCATAAGTTCATAACATTACACATTTACCTATATGTCTTACCACAACGACCACAAGGTGACTTAAGTTACTTAATAAAAGAGACCCAGAAAATTTGATATCAATCTAGAGTCAGGCCAAAATAACTCTCCAGCTATTTTGATAGCACAGACTGTGCAACATAGCCTATGTTACCCGAGATGACGTAAGGATTGTAATGATATACTTATCATACATCTAAATCGGTTCAGGCATTTAGCTGCTAGGGTGGAACAAAGAAACTTACATACCCAGCCACATACAAACATTAACGCTGAAAACAATACACTCCTTTTTTTGGGGCAGTCGTGTAAAAATAGGTAAATTTTAATTGTATAGTGGTCTCTTAGTCTGGTAAGTTAAGTAGGTTAGGTACGCGGAAAATTTTGCCTCGCTTCGGTCCACGGCGCCGACACGCAGTCGGCGAATAAAGATGCGAATAAAAACTGCTAGTACGTGACGTTTTTGTGGAAACCCGCAATCTTAGCGGACATCAACTAGCCATTCATTTCATTGTTTACGGAGCATCGTTAACTTGTCTTGACCTTAAACGTTAAAAGCGAGATCGCGTCCAGTCGTCGGTCCCTTATTACACGGCCAGCTGTTTCTCCGCGAACAATTTCCGTGTCTAAAGTTGTAGTGAAACAGATAATTAAACAGGAAAAGTAAATTCCGTAGAGAAGGAAACAATTGTCATGTTTGTATTACTCACTGCTCCATTTATACTGGCATTAGGGAAAATAGTCTGCCAAGTACAGTTGAGTCAAGAGGTCAAATACTCGCCGTCGCCTTTTCTGCCTGGACGTACCGCTCCCCCTGGAAACTTGCATGGGACTGCGACACAGACAATTCAACCACTTAAAGCAACTGAAAAGTTTTTCGTCAGTAAAAATAACAGCAGTACTACAGCGCAACAGACAACAAGGAATCAACAGAATCTAAAACTATTCATATCCGGATCTCAATCAAGAAGAATGGATCAAAAGCGACCTTTTGTGAATACAGTGACTAAAAATAACATCACAAATTCAACCAGTGCTCAAAATAATACCTGCAATTCAACACAAATCAGCACCAACAACTCGACCAGTGATTATTATGACAAAGTAGTTTTCGAGGACCAAGGAGGAGCTTTTGTGGAAAACTCTTTAAAGACCGTTGACCCGATAGCCCGTAATGAATCCACGTCAAATAATTCGAGACCGCCGGGTTCAGTGACTGAAGTACCGCTTCCGGTAAACGTGACTCTGGAAGACCGAGGAGCGTTCGATGGGGACGCGTGCCCCACTGGATACGTCAGAGTGAACGGACTATGTGTGATGCCGGACTAGATGAAAAAAAAACACAGTACCTACAGTAGGTAATTAGGTATACGTGTGTCACCGGTAACATTCATAAATGCCTAAACAG
Source organism: Cydia amplana (assembly GCF_948474715.1). Lineage (NCBI taxonomy): Eukaryota > Metazoa > Arthropoda > Insecta > Lepidoptera > Tortricidae > Cydia > Cydia amplana. The sequence goes on along the minus strand of NC_086071.1, from coordinate 11,862,897 downwards.
CGGAAGCCGAAAATAATAGTAATAAATTAATAATACTATCACAAACTGTGTCCAAGCGTACCTAACTACAGGCTGAATTTTTTTTACCAACCATACTCGGCATAGCATAGTGAATTTATAGGTTTGGCTGTTTCATACATTCTCGCTGGTGTGATAAAAAAAAATTCGCGATTCGTCATGGTCCGATAGTAAAAGTTGTTCAGTATTACCTATACATTCTCTACGCAGAGTACCTATGGCTGATCAAAAAATTCCATTCTGTATAGCTACTAACTGCAGGCTACAGAGGCCACACACTGTAGAAAAACCCATCATTGTTAATCTTGTCACTTAACAATGTTGGGTTGGGCCACTTGCACCATTCACCTAAAACCTGGAGTTACCATGGTTACCCGTACCTACAATTTGACACTGGGTTAACGGTTTTACCGCTTAATCCCGGGTTCGTGGGGTGTGGTGCAAGTGGCGCTAAGGCTATTTGAATTAACAAAATACTTATTCTCGAAACTTTATTTTCTAATGATTTTATATAAATTTCGCGATATATCTATTAAACGTGAGTTAAAATATTCTCGGTATAAAAAATATCGTGACTTGTTTTTATTTCACAGTTGTGCTACTACAATACCTACCAACCGTAATAGTTATCGTGGCGTGGCTAGTAATAATGAAATACTTGGCATTATTTCCTTTGGAATGCGCTAGATTTTTTTTAATAAACTAGCTTGTGTCTTAGTAGACCTAATAGAAGTTCGTGATCACACTCCCATACAAACTTCCAACCCCTACCGCCTACCGGTGACCTACTTAATAACTATGAGTAGGTACTCAGTTACTACTTTTTGCCGCACGAAGGTACGGAACCAATACCTCAATACCAACCCTCTGTTATGTGTGGCCGGGCACATATAATTGACCGGTTTTTGTAATTTTTCTTTTTTACTTGCAAGTTCATAACTTATTATTGCATATTAATTGAAAATTAATCAATTTCACAGGTCTTCATTAAAACATTTGAGCGGTCGTAAACAACGGACACTTATTAACCAAACCTAATACCTACTTAAGCCAAGTATATTTTTAGTGTAGGTTCCTGCCCATACATGCTTTGCCACCTACGTTATAACAAAGCGAAGCTATGACTAAAATGATTATATTTCTGCTATGTGCTGTGACGGCGCTAGGTCTTGCGTTAGCTTCCCTAAAGAATATCAACGAGAAGCAGAGTTCCACCACGCAGAAGACATCTAGACCAATTCGAGCCTGGTTTAATTGGTACCAGTGGTAAGCAGTTACTAAGTATATTTCTACCCTAATATCCTATCAGGATAATGCTGCAGCGAAATATTAAAGTACCTAAACAAAAGTTTATTGTTTTATTTTTCGTGCCTGTATTTATTTACTTATAAACAGTCATTTTCGTGCAACATTTACATCTTTATGTAGGTACTTAAGTCTGGCTCAAAGAGTAGCGCTTTGCTAGCGCTACGCAACGATTCCTTTGAAATAGCAAAAAAACCGACTAAGTATAGTTTGTAGCTTTCTAATAGAATAGAGCCCGACGCGACGGCTAATCATATTGTCTATTGTTAAGTAAAACCGCTCGTGCCACAACCACCTGCATAAAAAATCGCTCGTTCACTTTACCCAGGTAATTGAATTACAACTCCTATGGAAATTGCAATAAGATTCAAAATGAACTAATGGATAAATATTTTGTTACGATGTGTGTGGTCAGTACTTCGGTTAAGGTGAGTTCGGGTAAGTTTCGGACGTTTTTAGGTGGGTTGTGTGGAGATGTTGGATTTTTTTTTCTCAGCTTGTGGATAGGGTATGGACATGATTCAATTACAGAATTGATAATAATGAAATGCTCTATATAATAGAATTTTATTATCTTTCTAGACGTCATAATGAGCGTGTAATGAGTGTTTAAATATAGGAAACAAAATAAATTGACATGCATTCTTTTTATACCTGGTGGTGTAAGAACGGACGGACCTATAAGTTCGGTCCTATTGCCGGTATCATAGAGTTTACTATTGCAAAATAACCGGTATTACCCACTGATTAATATATAGAAGAATTAGCCTAGGAGTAATTCGGGCTATCATATCCGACCCAATTTTTATTTTTTTGCATTTTTTCTGTTCGATCTTACACCATGCGCTAAATTTTCAAGAAATTATGGTTGCCAAACTTTAGATGTGGAGTCAATGAACCCGTGTAGGGTCAATGAACCACGTGGGTTCATTGACACCATACGCGCGTTAGGTTGAAAAAAGGTGATGAAAGAGGATTTAAGGATAAAATAATATGAAATTGGAGGAATGAATACGACCATTTTTAAACAGTCTGCGTTTTTATTTGTTTAAGAATAAGAGATCAATTAAGTATGTGGCGTTACTTAGTTAAGTGTAGCGATCAATACAGAATGATTTGGGAGCTTTATTGTGATTTAATATCTTTATTAATCATATTTACCTAATACCTAATTTAATCAGATATAATGGTGACACGAATAGTTTGAGCATCCGATCTTTTACCACTTCGGATAAGACCGGATCTCGGCCTACAGGCATCGTATCAAAATTCCAAATATACAGATTTGTCACAAATTTAATAAAAATAACATGAAATCTGTAAAAGAAACAAATAACGCTTCAACTTGCCACTTATTCAAGAAAAACAGGCGAAGGGTAATTCCGGACACAAAAAAAAATCTCATTTTTTGGACGTTTGCACTTAACCGTATATATCTTGGCACTTGTTAGTCGGAGCGACAAGTGCGTCCTGAAGGGGGGTGCGGCCGGTGCGGGACAAAACAGCGCATTGCATCACCTTGCCAGCATTAAAAAAAAGCCCCGCAACAGGCAGAAATTTGAATCATACGATCTTATCCGGTGTCCGATCTTAGTCGAACTCACCTTACTGAGTGCCGGCGAGTCGAACGCTACAGAACCAGTCTAAAATGTGTCATCGAGATGCGTAACAAAGGCGCGTTATCGGAGAGCGCACCTACACTGGTTTTTTGAGCGTTGGACTAGCCCGCGCTCAGGTGCTAAATAGAATAATTAAGACCCTTTTTTGCAGGTAAGTAGCACGTGCGATTTTACTGAACAATAGACAATAGGATAAGCCTTCGGGCTCTACTAGAAAGCTACAAACTATACTTTCCGGTTGCGCACCACGATAAGCCTCCACACTGTCTAGTGTCTGTGCACGACTTGCTATAAACCGATAGGCGCACCGTGACCTTGGTGCGGTGCGGTAGTCTGTTAGCACCGTGCGGTGCGATTGTGTGTTTATCATATACCGTTTACCATATCATCATCCCGTCTGGATTTGCTTTAAAGTTTAAAGCAAATCCAGACGGGATGATGAAATCGACCGGTTTGATCTGTAAAGAAATTGCCGCCAATTTTCACCAATCACCAATTTTAGATTTAAGTGGAATCCAGACGAGACAATTTTTCGCCAATCTGATGAAATTGTCCGATTGAATCAGTGCGTGCGGACGCAAACGCCAATTTGATTCCCCGATCAAATCAGCAGGTGCGGACACAAAAATGGCAATTTTCGTAGTTAGAAGCCGGGGTTTTAAAATTGATGATTAAATTGTGTACGTGTGGACGCTAGATGCGATTGGCGCCAATTATTATCCTGATCAAATCGGTCGATTTGCCCAGCTCGTCTGGATATGGCTATGGTAATATTTTAACACTATAAATTATAAAAAATGTCCCCAAACGCGAATACTAGATAGTCTGTTGTTGTATTGCTATTATTGCTAAATCGCAGTAGCCTGCCTGTGAAGCCCAAGAGTATCGACATATACTGGATCAACCAAATCTTGTCAGTAGTAAAAGGCGGCAAATTTGAAAAATCGCGGGTTAGCAACACTGTGTTCGAATAATTCCAAAATCGCGTGTCATCCGAGGGCATGGCATGAGTGGTGGGGATAACTGACAGAACGATATACGAACAATAAAATTGAACTGTGTTTAAATTAGAATGTAAATTATATTTATTTAAGCATTACGGATTCTTTCTAACGTTATAGGGGGTTTTGCCACGACTCAGAGAATCTAATTATATGATATGCTGCAGGTACTAATTCTTAATTTTGCAATAAGAGTGACAGATTACAAAATGAATATTTCGTTTATTACCTCCAGATTTCCACAAGATGCAGGCACGCGTGCTAAATGGATTTTAGCAACCGGAAGGAGAAACTGGGCACCGACGCAAAACTGCCGGATATGCTCAAAGCATATTACGAAAACCTACCTTTTCTATTTCTTCCTGTGGCACACAGTATGCTAAAAATTCTTTCTTTAGGCGTACTTGTATGATGTATAATGAATCGCTTAATGATATAGACATTTTTGTTCATAGTTTGTCCGTTTTCAAGAACAAAGTTCGGCATATTTTGTTTACTAGTAATTGAAAAATTGTTTCAAGTAAATATTTTGCATTGTTTTCTTACTTTATTTGCGTGTTGTACTAACAACTATACCTACGGGTAATTTATAATTAAGTAACCTATTTACTTTTCATTGTAATAGTCAACTTAGTAACGTATGAAACTTTAGGCCTATTTTTAGTCATAGGCGCGTGTAGAGTGGCGAGCCGAGCAGGCCGCCACAACTTATTTGTAAAAGGCTGTTTGTTTTCTAAATAAATTAAAAAAAAAAAGAAAATTGGCCCATTTATATACTTGGTCAACCATATCTTGACAGTAGAAAAAGGCGGCAAATTTGAAAAATGTAGGCGCGAAGTGATATCGTCCCATAGAAAACTTTTGAATTTCGCACCTTTTTTTACTGACAAGATTTGGTTGACCATCTATATTTTATTTATCGCTGCGTCTTACGTAGGCGAACAACTCGCGAACGTGATTAAAATTACCCCAATATTTGATAATATTGGGGTAATTTTTACCTATATGGTATCCCCGGGTTTGTGACGTCATCTATGTCTATCCCTTACGGGGGCACGCGGTAGGCCACATCTATAGAAATACTACCATCTATGGGAAAAATAAACATGTTTTGGTTCGTTGTACATTGCTGCTTTTCTTAGCGCAATTCTGCTCTTTGAGTGTTACATGGTGTTACCCTACTTTAATTTGCAGTACATTGCTACTGACAAGATTTGCTTGACGCACTATAGCTACACTCGGGGCCATCTGTGGGATAACTAGCAACATTGCTTCCTTTGATATCTATCATTTTGTCAAAGAAGCCGGCTGGGAAAGTCGTGCTGCTTTAGAAATTAACAATTGTTCTAAGAATACATTTTTACTAGACAAAGTTTTATCAATCGTGTACTTCCAGAACTACTAAATGAAGTACAAATAATTTATCCCCACCAGCAAGTGTCAAAACCATACTGTGCATACCACGTGTACATATATTCGTCCCATTGTTTTTAATCGAAAACACATTATAACCTTAAAATTAGTGATAAGTTTTTTGACCTAATTTTACCGTGGTTCAAGATCAGCAACAAACATGGCTACAAAGGCAGAAGGTGATCTTCGTGATGGGTTATCAGCGCGTGAAATGTTCATCAACAGCGAAGGGCTTACCTATAACGACTTCTTGCTGCTCCCCGGCTACATAGACTTTACGGCCGAGGAGGTCGACCTGACGTCTCCTCTCACCAAGAAAATCAACCTCAAGGCACCGCTCGTGTCCACTCCTATGGACACCGTAACAGAAGCCGACATGGCGATCGCGATGGCGCTGTGCGGCGGCATCGGCATCATCCATCACAACTGCACGCCCGAATACCAAGCTAACGAAGTGCACAAAGTCAAGAAGTACAAACATGGCTTTATTAGGGATCCAGTCTGTATGGGCCCTCAACATACTGTTGCTGATGTCATAAATGCTAAAAAGCTAAATGGTTTCACAGGCTACCCTATAACAGAGAACGGTAAACTTGGAGGCCGTCTGATTGGAATAGTTACTTCAAGAGATGTGGATTTCAGGGAGGGAGACCCACACCTGAGCCTTAAGGAGGTCATGACTCCAATAGAAGACATGATAACGGCACAGTCCGGTGTCACATTGCAAGACGCCAATTACATATTGGAAAAGAGTAAGAAAGGAAAACTACCAATAATAAATGGGGCAGGTGAGTTAGTGGCATTAATTGCTAGAACCGATTTAAAGAAAGCACGCAGCTATCCCAATGCATCTAAAGATTCCAACAAACAGCTATTAGTAGGAGCCGCTATAGGTACTCGTGAAGCTGAAAGGGAGCGTCTTAAATTAGTAGTCAGTAACGGAGTAGACGTCATTGTGTTAGACTCATCACAGGGAAACTCTATCTATCAGATAGAAATGGTTAAATTCATTAAAAATACTTACCCTGACATTCAGGTCATTGGAGGTAATGTTGTCACACGAATGCAGGCAAAGAATCTCATAGATGCCGGTGTTGATGCCCTGAGGGTTGGCATGGGCAGCGGCTCCATCTGTATCACCCAAGAAGTCATGGCATGCGGCTGTCCTCAGGCTACTGCAGTCTACCAAGTCGCATCTTATGCCAGTCAATTTAATGTGCCAGTAATTGCTGATGGAGGTATACAATCAGTAGGTCATATTGTCAAATCTCTAGCTTTAGGAGCCTCAACAGTAATGATGGGATCCCTGCTAGCTGGCACCTCCGAAGCCCCTGGAGAGTACTTCTTTTCTGATGGGGTCAGGCTCAAAAAGTACAGGGGGATGGGAAGCTTGGAAGCTATGGAAAACAAGGATGGTAAAGGAGCTGCCATGAGCCGATATTTCCACAAGGAGTCTGATAAGCACCGAGTAGCTCAGGGTGTGAGTGGAAGTATAGTGGATAAAGGTTCAGTGTTGCGCTTCCTGCCATACTTACAGGCTGGCATGCAGCACAGCTGCCAGGACATTGGCGCGCGCTCTGTGTCCCGACTGCGCGAGATGAGTGTCTCAGGAGATCTGAGATTTATGAAAAGAACATACTCTGCCCAACTGGAAGGCAATGTACATGGCTTGTTCTCTTATGAAAAGAGATTGTTCTAGGATGGGTTCCACTATTTTATACCTTTGTGATATGATATACTATTTCCTGCAAGTCAATAGAGATCTAAGAAAAATGAAACAAAGTATTGTACTAATTTAAGCCAGAAGCCAATAAAATATTTTTTATTTTGTATATTATGAAATGTTATAAAAACAAGTTAAAGACTATTCCATTTACAGAAAATTACTTTAACAAATTATTGCATTTTGGAGATGTTCTGTTTTATGTTCATACTCTATTGTTAAGTGCTATACCTAATTATCACGTTGGTGTAATCTTCGTGTTGAATAATGTAAAGGACCAGATGCTATGGAATATTTACAATTAAAGTGTGAATTCAATTATACAGTGTTTTATTGTCCTGATTCTATTGGATGCTTAACATTATGAAAGTTTAACCTGTCGAATCCCACGATATGACGTCACCATAAGCGTTCTGGCTCAAATATTTAACCTTGTAACCTTTCCCGTAACCATTTAAAATAAATTGCAGTATAGTTAAGAAGAATGTTAAGATTCACATTTAGTTGACTCAACTGTGTTATGTAAATAACCCATATTTATATAAATTATACACAGTATGCATGTAAAATTTAAACGAAAACTAATCTTCGTAACACAATCGAATCAATTAAATTAAGAATTTTTAAATTAATGTTTTCCACTTCACTCACATTTTGATTAGTCTCAAATAATTTGTGGAATAAAAAGTTAATTACTTTTACATTCATTTTCACTTCTACTCTTCAAATTCGAAAGGTGGAATGCATTATTTTTCTTGTACTTGGGTTGGGAAAGATTCGAGCCCTACACCCCAGCAGGGGGTAACAGGATGGAAAGAAGAGAGTACTTGGAGTTAATTGTCATTAGCAAATTCCTAAACCATTTGGCGTGAGGGCGAAGACGGCGGGTGTAGGTACTTAGGAAGAGGAAGTAGCATTAAAACAACAGTCAAGTACTATGAATCACAATTTATTTGAATTATAAATGCACAAGCAGCGAAGGCATATGGCATATGGTTATGCTCGTTAGACAATAAATATAGATTAAACGTGCTTTTTATTTAAAAATAATCAATGATCTATTTTTAAGACTGGTGCGTTCAAAATGTTAACTGTTAACATTTCAGAACTGCCTAGTCCTTATAATTATAACTACGATAATTGCACGGTTTAACCTCACAACAGTACCTCACTTACTTAAACTTTAAATTCTGATATCAATTTAAATCTAAAATTCCAGTTTGATACGGAACATAAATAGGAAGTAAAAATTCAAAACATGCATAAGTGTTAACGAATGGTCAAAACTATGTCATCGATGGTAGGTGCTATGAATATTGATAAGACTAAACTATAAATAAACACTTTTGCAGTAGGTATTTAGAATAAATAACGCTTAAAAATAATATCTTAAAATAATATTTGATTATTCCGTTAGCATACAGTCAGCATCAAAAGCAGCTAGCGGGCGAGACAGTCAAACCTTTTTTTTTTTAATTACTAATTCAATTATTTTGAGTATCTTACCCGTTTAGCGACTTCTGATGCTGAGAAGCTACCGCGAAAACCGATTTTCTCAAATTGCGGGCATCTTTCTCTTTTACTCCAATGAAGGCGTAATTAGAGTGACAGAGAAAAATGCCCGCAATTTGCGAAATTCGGTTGTCGCGGTAGCCGCTCTGACTATACTCAAGTTCATGTTAAGCCCCGTCTCCATATTGCGCGGCAAGCTATCGAACATTGGCTCGCGAGGCAGCCGCGCGCAATCGATACCGGACTGGCTCGCGAGCCAACTCGATCATTCGCTCGCTCGAACGCGGCTCGCGACGAACCATTCATTGTCGGTGTTTCGGCGCCCGGCAAAGGAATGTTCGCGCGCTGTTGGGACGGATGTGTACATAGTTGGCTCGCGAGCGCGGCGGCAGACATGAATAATGAAAAGTGTCGTACTTTAATTAAATTATACGGAACTAAACAGTTTCTATGGAATACTAAATGTAGTGATTATCGCAACAGATCATTAAGAAGTGATGCATGGAATGATAAGCGGCAGCTGCACGACGACGTACGTCCATGGTTCCCGAATACAAACTGGTCGGATTCGTCGGATCGCCTGCCGCGCGAGGCCGCCGCGCTATAGTTCAAGATGGCGCCGAACTTGGCTCGCGAGCCAAAATACAGGTTTGCCGCGGTCGAACATTGCTCGCGCGGCCGCCGCGCGATATCGAGACGCGGCTTACGACTGCAATTCGACATTATAAATACTTTTAGATGCTACATGTTCATCTTGCTATTTAGTATCAAGATAACTTAGCTAGCTTCCCGCTTGACCCTGCGTCACCACTTTAAATACTACGTTTCATAAACCAGGTCACCGTAAACAAAAAGTGAAGCCTCCGCCAAACCTACCGCTCAATAGAGGCGGCGAATCGTGGAGCCCCTCGGGCCGGGCGTACGTCACACTGACAATCCTCTTCTCCGCATGTAACGCCAACTCGCTGGCTCGCGAGCCAACCCGGTATCCATTGCGCGCGGCTGCCGCGCGAGCCAATGTTCGATGGTTTGCCGCGCGATATGGAGACAGGGCTTAACTCGCCAATCAGCGTTTCATTGACGCAATGGGTCTAGGGGAGTCTTAACATTTTCCTAATGCGATAAAAAGCCGATAACATATCAAGCGTCGCAACCAAATGTTATCTCTGTTTTTTTTCGCAATACATTTGGTAAATCAAACTACAATCATTCTATCAAGTATCAACGCGGCGCGCAACTCACTATTTTGCCAAATATTCGTGTTGCCGTAATACGACTTATACGACTCTGCATCTCTTTTGTTTTTCTATACCTACCTACTGAAGAAAGAGATGCAACAAGAATGTTTGTGAAAATTTTGACAAAAACAAAGTAAGCGCTTTGTGTGTAGGTAAGTAATGGTAGAAATCAGGGATGTTGCGGTGGCCGATTTTTTGCCATCCGCGGATGCGGATGTCAAGATAGGTACATAAAAAACGTCAAATATTACATTTTAGTAATTTTTATTTAAAAAAACCGGCCAAGTGCGAGTCGGAATCGCGTTCCAAGGGTTCCGTACATTAAGTCCCACTCACGCTTGACCACAGAATAACTAATAGTACTACCGTACAGAAAATTCACTCCTTCACAAAAGTCAGATTTAGGTATAAAATTATACCTTTGTCGCCGCCTGCAAGCAAAATTGAAACTTATAACCGCGCACGAACCGTGAATCTTCTTTGCGCGCCGCAGTTTTATGACCGAGCTGTGAGTGTCGGCACGGGGTTGTCACTTGACAAGTTTTTGTACCTATACCCACTGATTTATTATTTTTAAGATAAGTATGTAGGAATTACAAACGTTGATTATCTAAACATACATTTTTTATCCGGAGATAGTATGTCTGATTCTCACGGAAGTAAGTTTCGAAGCCATTGTGTATTTTCAATTTTGCGCGAGCGCCACGTGATGGCTCCTCTACACGATGGGCCAACACCGGCCACTCCAAGGGACGCATTTATGCGTTAGAGGGAGCAAGTGATATTGCTATCTCATTCTACCGCATGGCTGCGTCCCTTGGAGTGGCCGACGTTGGCCCATCATATAGAGGAACCATGACACGACTATATATACCGAGCGGCAGCCCAATGCCATTCGCCTGTCCGCTGGGCGCGCCGGCCAAATGTACCTAAACTGCGGAGTGACACCCCCCTGGCTTGACTGCTCATTTCTAATAAGTTTTTTTGGCTAATGACTAAATTACCTAGCAGTCTAGCACTTACGCCGATGCTAAGACGTTCTTGTACCGACCTGTTACGCATCCGCATTAAACTCCGCATCGATTTTATGCGGATGTTGAAAATAATGCGGATGCGGAAGTTCCGCGGTTGCGGATGCGGATATTCGCAACATCCCTGGTAGAAATAGCTACCGAAATAAGTACCTAATTCAAGCTATTACAAGTATTAATGTTGTTCAACCCAGCATGCCTTGCGCGTCGCCGTCGACCTAACGCACCAGTCGGAATGCATCAAGAAAAGCGTTGAAAGCCTCAAATCTTACCGAGATTATTTATACCTTAATTATAGTCAGCACCCTTGAGCGTATCAATGTATTAAAAATACTAAAATTGGAATCGAACTGGGTTACGCTCAAACGTACTGCGCGCCCGCTGTTGTGTTTGTGTTTTACAATTAACACTTTTGATATGAATATTTCTTAGGACACAACCAATAACTAACTTAAATATGCGAATCGCGGCAAATACAATTTTATAGTCGATTTGTTGATATTCCAAAATATCTGGTATGTGAGAGCTGTTCGCCGAGCCGTAATTCCCAAAGTCAAGTTCGTATAAAATCAAGTTTTTGCTTAAAATAATAATAAAACAACCAATTGATATTAAATTATAAATAAATAGACATGTCCTCCATGGAAAAAAACTTAAAAATTGTTAATACAATACTTAATAACTTGTAAGATATAAATAATATGCTGAATTTGGAATACCTTCCCTTTTTCGGAGCACATGCTTTAGCCTCATTTTGTTTGTTTAACAATAAAGTAATAAAACCACTGGTCAAATTTAATGAACTATGAAAATTAGTAATAGAGATCTTTTTTTTTTCATAATTGAGGAAATTAACATTTCTTAGTCCTACCAAATAATAATTACACGTCAAAATTAAAATTAAGCTACCTATAATGTCGGACAGTACTTCGGTTGAGAATTGGTTAAGAACAGAGTCCCATTTCTCTAGTATCTTTTATGTCACGTCACAGAACTAGCATTTCGTAGAAAACTTGTGTGAGTAAATCATTCATATTTTTTATGAAGGTTTATGTACCTATAAAAGATCTTAGGTAAGATCTATAAAATAATGCGCAGGTTTTCTACGACATAAAAATCCTACGAGATCTAACATTCCACAAATCGAGATGCTATCTAACACGAATACACGGGAGATGGGTCAGATCGGGCACTGAAAAATCCGAAGGTACTAACTTGTAAATCTCACAGGGCGACACAAACACGCCAGCGGGATTAGAGTCGGGCCGTTCTCGAGAACGTTCTCCGTTTACCATGAGAAATATTTATGAGAACGGACGAGAACTTCTTGAAAACAAAACGGAGAACGTCGTCGAGAACGTACTACAGTCGGCCAAAAATGTGGGCTACCACCCTACGGTTGAAGTTCGTTTGAACGTCATGAGACAACAAGGTCGATTTAATATTATGTCAGTGACAATAGGCTACATGACTATTTTTTTTATGGTATCAATCGATCGGGTTTGTTTTTAGGATCAAATGTCTATATGGGACCCATTGCATTAAAGTAAGACAAAAGTCAGAAATTGTAGTCAAAGTCCGACAGTCGCACTTCACTCGCGAAACGCCCTATACAAAACGGCCAGAGGCCGTGACGTCATCGCCCATCTTGTAGTATGGACAAAACAAGAAAATTGCGTTTTTGTCGGTGAAATATTGCGTTTATGTATATAGTTGCTATACAATATTTTTTTGGATGAAATGTAAGGAATCGAATGGTACCCTTACTTTTATCGTTTTTGGAAGTTAAAAAAAACTGAAATTTTGAAACTTTCAGGTCCTGTAATTTTGTAATTTTTCAATATTTTATTTTAATATCCACATTATTGTGATAAATTGCTCGTTTGCTATCTATTTTACTAGATTTTGTTATAAAATTCAACATGTGTCATCATCCCTATTGTCAACCTTAGCGATCGTTAGATCTTGTAGAAACTTTTGTCAAATCTGGTAGACCACTTTCTTGGCCCACTGTACAACCGGCAGCGGGTCCGGCCTCGTCCTCGTGTCCGGCCCCGGCCCCGGCCCCGGCCTCGTCCCCGGCCCCGGCCCCGGCCCCGGCCCCGGCCCCGGCGGGCTGGCTACTGCTTGTCGTCCTTGTCCCCGCGCTCGAACTCGGGCCCGGGCGCGGCGCCGTCCTCGAACACGATCTCCTCGGGGTCGGGCGCGCGCGGCAGGAACTCCGAGCCCGGGCAGATCTGCTTGAAGATCTGCTCCGCCTGGGGACGTACCGGTACAGTTAGCCGAGGGTTTCCTAACCCAACCGCCAAGGAACTGACGCTCCGAGCTAGACCGCTATACATCGGTTAAAACAAGTATATGGCGGTCGGCGGCAGTGTCGAGCGTGCACGCTCGGAGCGTGCGTCCCGTGGCCCTCGGGTCGGGTAATATGCATACGTGATCGACATGCGGCTCTTTCGAGCGACTGCGGCAGTTAATGAAAAATCATGTTCCCAATTTTAAAGTTTACGAGAGGTTATAATCGGCTTCATCTGATTCTGAATATTAAATGGGTAGGTAACTGACGAAACCGTTTCGAGCGATCACTAAAACTGAAAGCGGTCAGCCAGTCTAATATAGCGACGGATTCGAGACTTATAGCGGGCACATTTCACTAAACAGAAAAATCAAACTTTAAATAATATCCGATTTTTTCGTCCGCAGATGATATCAGCACCCCTAACACATAATTGGCGCGACAGTATCTCGCGACGAGATAACCCAACCGTCTTTTTAACCGACTTCCAAATCTCAAAGAAGGAGGTTATCAATTCGTTTGTATGTTTTTTTTTATTTTTTTATTTTTTTCTAACTATGTTAATAAAAGAGGGGCGGGTAGTCTATCTCGCCACGAGATACTGTCGCGCCAATCATGTGCTAGCCCAGCTGATAACGATATACAGGGCCCACAAACATTTGACTGTTAGCAGTAAGGCTGAATTAGACGGGGCGCGAACTCGCATGCGATTTTAGTTATATTGCGGACTGTTGGTTACGCCCAATTCAACCGACCAACCAAAACCCGCAATATAATGAAACTCGCATGCGAGTTCTCGCATCGTCTAAGTGTAAGGCCTGAGTGCACGCTCGGAGCGGAGAGTTCGGCGGGGCGGGCGAGCGTGAGATAGAGCGTCCAGATACAGAGGGCCTACCGCGAACCACGTTCGACGTGTTACCTCCCTGTCACACTTACGTACGAATTTACAAGTGCGACAGAGAGGCAACACGTCGAACGTGGTTCGCGGTAGGCGCTCTGGCCTCAGTGCACGCTCACCGCTCGTGTGAATCGGACGCAGCCACTTTCTTCCCTAGCCTCAAGACGTGTGCGTGAACAGTTTTCTGACTATTCTTGGAGCAACAACATTGATTTTTAAAATTAATTGTAAGATATTATAAGTATAGGTAATATAATAAAACTGAAAATAAATACTTTTATTTACATTCCATATCCAGTTTTGTTGCTAATTCTTTCCATATTTTGTTTTTATATATTCTATTTTTGTATAGAGTATGAGATGATAGCCAAAGTACTGGTTTATTTTGTATTTCAATAATTATTTGTTCGCTCGACATGACTGCACGCTCTTATCACCGCTGCAAATCTCAAACGGGTTTGAACCTGTCAGCGACGCCCCGCTCGACGCTGCATTGCCCGCAAACTTGCCCGCTCGACATTCACCATATGCAGCGTCGACTCAGGACACTAGTATGAGCTTCCTTTGTTTGACATGCACGCCGCACGCCCCGCCCCGCTGCACGCCCAACTCGAGCGTGCACTCAGGCCTTACACTAAATGAGCCCGTAGGCAGGAGGCACTGACCTGGTGCACGGCGCGGTCGAAGTCGAGGCCGGCGTCGGGCCCGGCGCACACGTGCACGCCGGCCGCGCCGCTCGCCGCGCCCAAGCTGGTGTCCGCCACGTTGTACACCAGCGACCACAGGCACTGGAAACGTTACAACAATATACACTGTCAAATCTATCAAGGGACGAAACATTTTTATTATTTTCCATGTCTCGAGACCATGAGGTCCCGGACCTTTGGGTGACGTGGGGCCGAAGCCAACCGCGCAGAGGCCCTTTAAAACAATAGGGAGTATTCAATCAATCAATAATCATTTATTTCAAATAACAAAGATTCATAATACATGGTTAGTAACATAATAAATAGCTCTCTAACTTATTCTCTACGTTAGTATTCTTATATCTAAGGTATTTGTACATTAATAACTAAATAAATACTTCATTGCAACAGTGCGCACATCACTCGACTACTTGAGCATACTTGTGCAAACTGCAGCAATGCCGTATAAGAGGACAATCAATCCTATCCGCTATCATGGCCAGGATGCTGTTGCTATCCCGCACCCTCCGCACCAGGGACGCGCACTTCTTTCTAATTGTTGCATAAAAGCAGTCAACTCTCGCCTCCGCAAACATCCCTGATGCGCTGCAGAAGCGGGGCAGCCGCATCAACACCCTGAACACATTATTATATTGTACGCGTAGGGCTGAGTACGTTTTTCGAATGTAGTTTACCCACAGGCTGCTCGTGGAAAAAGATGTGCAATAAGCTTTAAAAAGCGTTTTTTTAACTTCGTTGGAGCAACGAGCAAACATATTGGCTCTCACTGACAGCGCCCTACGCTCCCTTTCTAGATCACTATCGTCTTTAAGACTCGGAGTAAGTATATGCCCCAAGTATTTAAATTGCTGCACTCTGTTTAGTGGAGAACCATACAATTTAACCTCCGGCACACTACTAGGCACTTGGGTATTACTGCAATGTTTTGCCGCCAGAGTGCAGTACTTGCGCCTTTAGTAAATCATAAAGTAACTTATACATACTGTTTATTATACTGTTTTTAACAAGTTTTCACAGACAATAAAATATGACATTGATACATCAAGGCGGTTTGTTTACAAAGGGCCTACCGGGAAACGCGAAATCGTAACTCAGCTATCTGCCTCTTTATCGCTCGAAAATTTAGACTCTCTCGTTTGCGGTAGACCCTTAGATTGTAACTGATTGTGGGAGTGGCGCCCCCTACGCAGAGTTTCGCGTAATATTCCCTATTTAATCTAAATGCAAGGGATATACGTGGGGGATACCATCCCTGAGCGCACAATATGATACCTCCGGAGATGGTCCCCGCCAGAATATGCTGATGCATTTTTACAAGCTTTTGTTTCACCTGTCCCGTTGTCTGTAATCAAATCTTGCAAGTTAAATTTTATCCAATTCCCGGTTTCCGATTGAGCTGAAATTTTGCATACACATGTAAGTCGGGTGACAATGCAATATTATGGTACTATTGAGCTGATCTGAGGATGGAGACAGGAGGTGGCCGTAGGAACTCTGAGATGAAACAACGCAACCTAATTGTGTTAGGGTTTTTTAGAATTTTCTCGATGAGTATTAGTTGTCTGTCGTAAGAAAAGTACAGTCAGCGATAAAAGCTTGTACCAAAAATGAAATTTTTGCCAAAAACTTATTACTTTTTGACAGTCATTTGTCGATAAGTGATTGTCATCTTGGCTAGTCATGTCGCGTTGCTGTTACCTTGGGTCTGTCGTCGGGTGACTCGCCGGGGCCCATGTGGAAGATCTTCTCGGCATACGGCATGAGGTCGCTCTCCGCGTCCTTCACCTTGTTCGTGATGAAGTACACCACGACTGGAATGAGACGGATAAATACGATTATAAAGACGGAAATTAAACGTAAGCTCCGTGGGCTGATTCACGAACATTGTTCGAGTGTCATGTTATGTGTCAGACAATCATCACAAAATATAAGCCTTCAAGGCCCAATTTGCACCATCCCACTAACCCGTTAAGCGGTTAAACCGTTAACCCAGTGTCAAATTGTACTGGTAACCGTGGCAACTCCAGGTTTAACCGGTTAACCCTGGGTTAGTGATTGGTGCAGGTGGCCCTAAAAGGCAGAGGAATATACTTCCCACCTAATTCTGAACTTTATAACAAAGTGATAGGGTTCAATTTTGCTTAATTTTTGACACCCTTATGCCTTATAAAGGGTTTTAGGACAGCGATTCGAATTCCAATTGAGGTTAAAATTGGAATTTATAGAAAGACTGATAAAACTCAACAAACGCACTCAACTAGCCGTCTAGCTCTGGTCATTGATAAATTTAACATTAAACCATTGTAAAAGAAAAATAGTTCACTTATTTTCATAAACTACACTCATGGACAAATTTAGAGGAACGCAAAAAAATGTTTAATTACTAATTATGAAATTACTGTAGGTAGGTCCTGTGATCCAGTAATTAAACCTTTGTTTATGGGTTCCCTTGAATTTGTCAATGAGCTATATTTCGTTTCTGTGCGCGGCAATATGCCAAAATTAACATAATTTAAGAAAAGGACCGTGTATCATGCGAAAGAGGAATTTTAAATCACCGTTAGTTAAAGGCAATAAAAACCTCGTGCCGGACGGGCGTAAGTACCTACAGTTTACCTATTTAGCTGGACAATGTCGGTGAGTCATGCGAGGAGCAAAAACAGGGCACGTCAACATCGGTAGCTAGCAAAAAACGTCGTAAAAAGCGGCTAATAGCGAGCGCCCGACGCAGTCCCTAATACAAGTCTACACTGAATAGCGATTTTAATCATTTGGGTATAGAAAACTGTTTAACTGTACAGTCACATCAGATATATCGAAGTGGCCAAGGCGCTCAAAAATATCTGAACATGCACTATGTCTTGATAATACCTAGATGCCTTGTTAAGATATTTGTGAACACCTTTGCCGCTCCTACTGTAGGCGACTAGTAGGGGTACCTACAAGTCAGGTAGATTTATTACTATCAATATTTAAATGTTCTCATAGATCACGGCTTTTGAAGACATTCTTATTACTCACAAAAGCAGTGATTCTTAAGCTTTCAGTGATAATTAAGGGGCCACTCAACAATTTTATTAATGCCAGGGACGACCAACTGTTTGGAGGTTAAACACCTATGACGAATACAGTGAAAAAAAGCGGCCAAGTGCGAGTCGGACTCGCCCATGAAAGGTTCCGTATTTAGGCGATTTATGACGTATAAAAAAAACTACTTACTAGATCTCGTTCAAACCAATTTTCGGTGGAAGTTTACATGGTAATGTACATCATATATTTTTTTTAGTTTTATCATTCTCTTATTTTAGAAGTTACAGGGGGGGGGGGGACACACATTTTACCACTTTGGAAGTGTCTCTCGCGCAAACTATTCAGTTTAGAAAAAAATGATATTAGAAACCTCAATATCATTTTTGAAGACCTATCCATAGATACCCCACACGTATGGGTTTGATGAAAAAAAAAATTTTGAGTTTCAGTTCGAAGTATGGGGAACCCCAAAAATTTATTGTTTTTTTTCTATTTTTGTGTGAAAATCTTAATGCGGTTCACAGAATACATCTACTTACCAAGTTTCAACAGTATAGTTCTTATAGTTTCGGAGAAAAGTGGCTGTGACATACGGACGGACAGACAGACGGACAGACAGACAGACAGACAGACATGACGAATCTATAAGGGTTCCGTTTTTTGCCATTTGGCTACGGAACCCTAAAAAGGCTTGCGCTGTTGATAAGTTCGCGGACTTCAAGTGCTTCCAACCAGTTAAGAACCACTGAGATGGGTTGGGCAATTTTATTGAGTTGTTCACAATTTTTTTATGTTAATTTCTAATCAGGATCACCAACTATTTCGATCGTAATAGGAGAAAAAATGTGCCATTTTTTTCCATTCCGTTACCATTCTTCTTCTAAAAACTAGTGCCTACGCCAATTTTCGGGATTAGTCATCAAGCCGACCCCAGGCTCCCAAGAGCCGTGGCAATAAAAGCCGGGATAACGCGAGGAAGATGATTGTTACCATTCTTCATGAACTTTGTATGACTGTAATGGAATAGAAGGAACGAAAAATGTATGGAAATTCAGGGACACATTATTCTCCATTAAGTATGTCATTAGGATCTAAATTAAGAGAGAGTTTCTTTTATTTTTTTGCCATTTTTATATATTGTTACCTTTTTTGCCACTTTTGTGTTATTTCTAGTCAGGATCGCGAGCCCTTTTCATCCTTGTAGAAGAAAAAAAAAGTGTCCTAAAATTTCCATACATTTTTCAAACTAACCTTTTTGTTACAGCCATACACAGTATATGGGGAAATGGCAACACAATAGGAAAAAACTCTGGGACATTTTTTATCCCATTAAGATCGAAAGAGCTCGTGATTCTGAGTAGAAATAACACAAAAGTGGCAAAAAAGGTCACAATATATAACAATAACAAAAAATAAAAGAAACGCTAAATCCGGAGTAGAAATAACACAAAAATGTAAATACAATGAATGACCTTGTTCAAAAGGGGCATGCATATTTGATAAAGTAAGTACTCACACAACGGATTTTGATGCGGTTTTTTTTAATAGATAGTGATTCAAGAGGAAGGTTTATGTATAATTTGCGAACCCGTGCGAAGCCGGGGGGGTTCGCTAGTGTTTTTTTTTTTTTTATAAGGCACACTATACAGACGACATTCAATACATGATTACAATAATTAAGTGGTAGGCTTTGTATAGAAATGCCACCCAAAATAAGTGAGCACAGCAAGAACAATAAATAATAACGAGCAAAAACTATCCTAAAATAATATCCTAGTAATAGTGTTTTTTTTTTATAGTGTTTTTAACTACTACTGTTATTCTTTTTGAGAAATAAAAATATCTTTAAACCGACTTAAATATAAAATTACATAAATGATCTTAACATGTTAAATTGCTTACTATTGTTGTTGTGTAGTATGGTGGCCAAGAACCTTAAGACGAAACAGGAGCTGAGATTTAAATATTTCAGGTAAACATACCCGTCTCGCTAACGGAAGCGGCTCCTAAAACTAGTGCGATAAGGACAAGGCGAAAAATCCTGCGTAAAAATCTCAAAAATCGAGGTTTCGTACTCGACTGTTTCCTCCTCCAAAACTTAACCAATCGTAACCAGATTTGGAAATCTAAATGATTATGAAATTATCTGTGTCGGACCGTTTTGCTTTTTTGGCTAATTGATATCAGTTTTGAATACCACGCCTCTCATTGCGGCATAGTCAATTAGGCCATTTTGGCCATTTTTGAAGGGCTCTATAGCGCCTTAAAAACAAAAATGTCAAAAAAAGCAAAACGGTCCGACACAGATATTGACAATATTAATCTGTGTTGAAAAAATCATTGCTCTAGCTTCAAAACCCACGGAGGAAACAGTCGAGTACGTTTGTATGGAGAAATAACCACTCCTGTTGCCTCTTAACGACTTGCGTCTTGAAAACCGCTAGCCGTGAGTTGTTTGATAAAGTACTCACATAGTCCCTTGGGGCAGGAGCCGGTGGCGGGCCCCACCTCGAGCACGGTGACGGCGTGCTCCGAGTCGCCGAGCGGCGGGAAGCGCAGCAGCGTCAGCGGTTCCTTCTCGCTCGCCAGCATCGAAGCGTTCGTGATGAACACGCCCTATACACGACAACACACATTACTATTCAATGTCACAAGCCTTTTTGAGCTTCCTGTCGGAGTGGGCCTTAGTGGATGCTCATGTTGGGCGTGCAGCGGGGCGGGGCGTGCGGCGTGCATGTCAAACAAATGCAAACGTATAGGAGCTGCTTAGTGCACGCTGCTCAAATAACTTGTGAGCCCGACGCCACGCTGCACGCCCCGCCGAACGCTCCGCTCCGAGCGTCCACTTAGGCCTTACACTTAGTCAATTTGTGTAGTAATGTCCTATATTATTTATTTCTTTTATTTATTTAATGTGTCAAGACTTGCAATTGGAACTCACAGAAACTATTATAAGATAGCCGTGAAAATCTAAAGATCGAATCAATGGAAGTGACATGGCCATAGAGAAAAAATACATAGAGTGCTCACTCCATACATCAGTTCAGACTATTAATTTCTCTCTCTCGTCTCGAGTAGCGGAACTATCAGTACTGCTACTTGACAATAGATGTAGCACTGACCGGAAAGTCTTATCTCAACAACATAAGACTTTCCGGTCGGTGGCGACATCTATTGTCAAGTAGCAGTACTGATAGTTCCGCTACTCGATGCTAGATGCTAATAGTCTTTTTGGTATAGTTTGTAGCTTTCTAGTAGACCCCGAAGGCTTATCCTATTGTCTATTGTTCAGTAAAACCGCACGTGCTACTTACCTGCAAAAAAGGGTCCCAATTATTATATTTGGCACCTGAGCGCGGGCTAGTCCAACGCTCAAAAAACCAGTGTAGGTGCGCTCTCCGATAACGCGCCTTTGTTACGCATCTCGATGACACATTTTAGACTGGTTCTGTAGCGTTCGACTCGCCGGCACTCAGTAACCGAAGTACCGATTTTTTATGCAGGTGGTTGTGGCACGTGGCACGAGCGGTTTTTCTTAACAATAGACAATAGGATTAGCCTTCGGGGTCTATTAGAAAGCTACAAACTATACTAAAACTGATGTATGGAGTGAGCACTCTATGTATTTTTTTCTCTATGGACATGGCTATAATTAAGGTCACCTTGAAAAGTGTTTGAGAGCAATCGTGGATGCTGGGGTGGTCGCAGCAGAGCGTGTTAGAATAAAAACTCGAATATATTAAAATCCTCCTCAAAATTAAAAACATAGCTACATATTTTAAAGGTAGAAAATCCTCGAAACATGTCGAGCGATTATTCGACTAAAATTACGTAAGTAACTCGTTATTTTAATAATAGGTCGATAAGGTTTTAAAAATATAGTCGTGTAGGACTTCAATTCCACGGCAGTATGTTTATGGATAAACAAACTAACCTTTGAGATGTCGCAGCTCTCTGCCTGTTCATCAGAGAGATGTTCCTTGGGGCAGTTGTTGATACCAATAACCAGGTCGCAGTTCAGCGACTTATATAGACTTGCTAGAGATAGTGACCTGTATTACCCACGTCCACTGTCTTCAACCCCACTTCGATAAATTGTTAAGGCAGTATGTTTATGGATAAACAAACTAACCTTTGAGATGTCGCAGCTCTTTGCCTGTTCATCAGAGAGATGTTCCTTGGTGCAGTTGTTGATACCAATAACCAGGTGGTCGCAGTTAAGCGACTTATATAGACTTGCTAGCGATAGTGACATAGTAGTATTGCCCACCTCCACTGTCTTCAACTCCAACTGGTCGATAAACGGCGTTATTCATAAACGTCTGCTAAATTAATCAGCTGATGACCATAGTTTGTCCCTCTCTATGGCTTAACAACAGATAGGGACAAAGGACGATCATCAACTGATTGTTAGCAGCCGTTTATGAATAAAAGTAGATAAACAATGCTTGGCTTGCAATGTGGGTGTGTTGGCAATGTGGGCTTGTAGATAAACAAACCTTAGAGATGTCGCAGCGCTCTCCCGGTTCGTCGGAGAGCAGTTCCTTGGGGCAGTCGTTGATGCCGATGACGAGGTCGTCACAGTTCAGCGACTTTAAGACTTGCTAGCGATAGTGACCTGTATTGCCCAACTCCACTGTCTTCAACTCCAACTTGTCCATAAAGTGATTAAGGCGGCATGCTTGTAGATAAACAAACCTTAGAGATGTCGCAGCGCTCTCCCGGTTCGTCGGAGAGCAGTTCCTTGGGGCAGTCGATGATGCCGATGACGAGGTGGTCGCAGTTCAGCGACTTTAAGACTTGCTAGCGATAGTGACCTGTATTGCCCAACTCCACTGTCTTCAACTCCAACTTGTCCATAAAGTGATTAAGGCGGCATGCTTGTATTGTAGATAAACAAACCTTAGAGATGTCGCAGCGCTCCCCCGGTTCGTCGGAGAGGAGTTCCTTGGGGCAGTCGTTGATGCCGATGACGAGGTGGTCGCAGTTCAGCGACTTTAAGACTTGCTAGCGATAGTGACCTGTATTGCCCAACTCCACTGTCTTCAACTCCAACTTGTCCATAAAGTGATTAAGGCGGCATGCTTGTAGATAGACCAACCTTAGAGATGTCGCAGCGCTCTCCCGATTCGTCGGAGAGGAGTTCCTTGGGGCAGTCGTTGATGCCGATGACGAGGTGGTCGCAGTTGAGCGTCTTGGACTTGCTGGCGATGGTGACTTGCGTCTTGCCTTCCTCTACCGTCTTCGACTCCACCTTGTCGATGGGCCGGTTCAGGCAGTACACGCCGCCAAATACCGCGCACAATCTGTGTTTAAACACAGTAAAAAAAATTGTCAGGCAACAAAGGCCCATACATACATAATACCTTACAGACTAACATATGTACATACAATAATTATATACTTTAAAACTAAGAATTATTTTGGTGACACAACAGTTTTATGCTGCGTCACCGGTTTTGGTGAAGGGGTAGATTTACCCCTCTTCTCTGGCCTTCAAATTGGTGTGACGTCATAGCCATTTTAAATCTAAAATTATAGGTAAATAATAAAACAGCACTTTTCTAAAATAAAACCATTTTTATTTTTATAGTTTCTAATGGTTTGATATTGATTTCGTTAATACTGAGTTACCGTTCGGTAACATCAAAAAGCCGGATGCTATTTAGGATTCTTAAATTCTATATCAAAGATCTATTCTATTCCTGGCCATAACTTTAATGTTTTGTCCATTTTGCAGTAGAGATCGTGAAAAATAATCAGCTCACTCTTTATACATTTGTTTCAGTCACTAGATATCAATATCATACTTAATTTGATTTTAAAATTTTCATTGAAAGTCAAGTAGTAATTCGTCCATCCAAATGTTTGCTATGACGTCATCGCGCGGCATGCAATATTAGAAAGTCGCCTCAATTTCTTGCGACTTGGTGCACATTTGGGTCATTGAACCGCAGGAACATTTGCGTCCATAAATATCTATACATTGGTTTCAACTTACTTCGAAGAAATATGGTATAGAATTGTATACATATTTAATATCGTAACACTCATAATTTTCATGACGCATTTTTTGCAATTCGTGAGTAGGTACTCTAATTGCTTTTTTAAATCTTAAATAGGTATTGACTTACCCTTGATTGTAACAATAGCAATATTTACTGTCCTAGGTATAGAATAGATGGGTCTCCAAACTTTTTCACCTGAGGGCCTCCCGTGTCTTTTTCCATTTTCAACAGCAGTGGCGGCCAGATCGATGATAACGCCAATTCAACGGCGTAATTATCCAGATACCGCCATGGCGCTTTTTATAGTATTTTATGCAACCGTTGTTTAAGAGGGGTCAAAAGGGGAGTGGCGTGAGTAACAATTTGAGGCGAAGCCGAAAATTGTTAATAAAGACGCCACGAGTATTTTTTGACTCAGTTAAACAACGTTGCATACAATACTTTTTCTACGACCAAGCACTTACTTTGAAAAAAAAAATTGTAAATTTAACAAATATTTTCCATTCAACAAAAATAATACTTTAAACAAATGGAATCATATAGGACATATATGTAGGTAAACAAACCAAAAGTATACAGCTAAGATTTGCGACCCGGCCACCGCGCCCCGCGCCTCACGGCCGGTTGGTCAGCGTCACCTTCTTGTAACTCATGAGGCCCTGGTACTTGCTCTTAGTTAAATTACAATTTTGGACAGTTTTTTCTCGATTTTAACCACAGTAGCCTATGGAGTCTAACAAGCAACGCTAAGCGGTGTTCGTAGTCTATGGATCTTGCTATATTACGGGTGTCACATGCGCGTTTCTGACTTCTGAAGCAATTTTATTGTTTCTACTAGTTAGTACTCATCTGTCAGAGATGACAATTAAAATTAGGTTGGCAACAATGTATTTCATACAATATTTTTTAAGTGATTACACGAAGTATCGTAAAAGTACCAAAAAGATACTGCGTGTATACACAAATACTTTTTTGGGGAATAGATTAAAGACTTGTCTTGACAACTATAACATAGGGGTTTAAAGGTGTGTGTACGACCTTTTAAATGACAAATAAAAGTACGGGAGTAGAAAAAGTAAATAATTAAACATAAACTAATGTTCACCTGCAGAAGCACTGGGGCAGCTCGCCGCTGCCGTACATGGGCCAGAGGAAGGGTGTGTTCCCGTAACGGCCCAGGCTCATCAGCAACTTCTTGCACTCGCGCACGCCCTCGAGGCACGGCATGTGGTTGTCGCCGCCCGCGATCGCAAACAACACGTAGTGGATCAGAGTTTACCTGCAGAAGCACTGAGGCAGCTCGCCGCTGCCGTACATGGGCCAAAGGAAGGGTGTGTTCCCGTAACGGCCCAGGCTCATCAGGAACTTCTTGCACTCGCGCACGCCCTCGAGGCACGGCATGTGGTTGTCGCCGCCCGCGATCGCAAACAACACGTAGTGGATCAGAGTTTACCTGCAGAAGCACTGAGGCAGCTCGCCGCTGCCGTACATGGGCCAAAGGAAGGGTGTGTTCCCGTAACGGCCCAGGCTCATCAGGAACTTCTTGCACTCGCGCACGCCCTCGAGGCACGGCATGTGGTTGTCGCCGCCCGCGATCGCAAACAACACGTAGTGGATCAGAGTTTACCTGCAGAAGCACTGAGGCAGCTCGCCGCTGCCGTACATGGGCCAAAGGAAGGGTGTGTTCCCGTAACGGCCCAGGCTCATCAGGAACTTCTTGCACTCGCGCACGCCCTCGAGGCACGGCATGTGGTTGTCGCCGCCCGCGATCGCGAACAACACGTAGTGGACCAGGGTCGGCGTCAGACCCTTGTGGGTCAGGTACTCCTTGAACGTCTTGTCGTTCCAGTCTGTAAGCCGTCATGTGTTAAAACCTCTAAATAAGTTTAGATTTTGGAAAGTGCCCTTGTGGCCTATTTGTTGAATAAATATTGTAGTTGAAGTTATAAGGTGGTTCTCTATTTCTATTCATATTATTTTACGTTCTAAAGCTTAATACAATAACGCTACGATCTTACGATACTATACAGTTATTCTACCTCCATAAAATAGAAAAGGACGTTAGCCAACTGGTTAAAGTGGAGTCAAATATTTTGAATTCGTAGTTTGTATGGTTACATTGAACCACATCGTTGTCTAGAATGTCTTATCTTATTAGACTATATCCAGTTTTATAGAAATATAATAAATGTGGGTCATTCGTCGCCTTTTATAGACAATACAGACAGATACATAATATGTACATCCTTGAAGATAGTCAGCTAAGTCGAACGCAATGTTTAGAATGTCTAGGCCAAAAAAATTACGCAGCGTGACTAATCTACCCCAGAATTATGCTCAGTCTAATGCAATAGCTTCAAGGCCGTTTTAGCTATTACAATGCTACAATTGCATTCGATTGCATAGCTGTCAGCAGTTAAAAGAAATGTTTCGTAATTCACTTAGAATTTTTTTCGTAAAAAGTTTATTAAAGGGCTTTGTCAATATCATCATGAACAAACTAATCGTATTTGTTCCGACTTTTGAAAAGTCTCACGCCTTACTATTTAGGCTACTCTAACGCTGATTTCTATAATGACGAAATAAATTCAGATGTAAGAATATTGTCTACAATGGTCTCTTGATTTTTCTAAACAGTAATAGAGATTCTTAAATGAAGATCACGTTATGTTATGTGCTTGCCATCAAACGCTACCACAGAATAAATAATAGTACTAGGTACAAAAGATTCACTCGCTAACAAAACGCGTCTATTACGACAAATATGACCGCTAGGTGGCGCAAGCGCGAGCAGGTGTCCATTCCGTAGCGGTGCGGTGCGCGGCAACTACTATGGCTAGACACCAAAATTGGTATGGGCCGCATGTATAATATATATACTTGTAGGTACTTGTAGTGACGCGACGAAATCGCGGATTGAGCCACGCCTGGCGCTACATTAGTTTTAGTTGAACAGGGTAAACTCACCTTTAAACTCGTTGTTCATCTCCTCCTCATTGTACCCGACGATGGAGGTGAGCATCTTCATGAGCTGCCGCTTCTCAACGATGCCGACCGCCTCGGTGGCGAACACGTCGGCGCGCGAGCACGGCACGGGCGCCAGCCTGCCGTCCAGCCACGTGAGCACGCGCGTCACGCACCGGAACTCCGCGTAGCGCGCGATGTTGGACGAGATGAGCAGCTCTACCAACGGCCCGCGGGAGAACAGCAGCTGCGGGGTGCGGGGGGGTGCTGAGGGGCTACCGCCAAAACCGACGATTGCGGGGATCTTTCTCTTTTAGTCCAATGAAGGCCTAATTAGAGTGACAGAGAAAAATGCCCGAGCGAACTTTGATTTTCGCGGTTATAGCCCTGGTTCAGCGTCTACGCAGTTATCACACCGATGCGGATCCGTACGCCACACTGGTGTATGAGCAAGATAGCGCTATGCATGTATATAGCGATGTCGCGGCGTGCGGATCTGCATCCAACCCGACTTGACCGCCTTACACAAAAATAAATTATCTGATCAACTGTGCTCTACTAATGCATGATTATTGTCATACAATTAATAGAATCAATTTGAAACATTAATAAAAAAATTGTTTCACTTGTTTCCAATTAAAAAAAAACGATTCATTAATTAGAGGAGTGGAAGGACTTTCTTTAAACTTTCAGATTTCCAAAAAAACATGCTTGACAATTATTTTTTCACACCTGCCAGTGTAACCATTGAGTTTGAAAAACACTATAAATTGTTTTCCCTTTGCGTTGAACGGTAAGACGCCAGCTACATTAATTTGCGGCCAGAAAATAACTAAGAAGTAAGAGAGTTCAGTATACCTTGGGAGTCATGTCAATGTTGAACTTCCTGTACTCGGCCGCAAAGCTGGCTTGGCTCCAAACTTTCCTG
Organism: Cydia amplana; assembly: GCF_948474715.1. NCBI lineage: Eukaryota > Metazoa > Arthropoda > Insecta > Lepidoptera > Tortricidae > Cydia > Cydia amplana. The sequence continues at coordinate 11,835,206 of NC_086071.1, read as the reverse complement.
GCTGGCTCTTTGGATTCTTCCCCATCCTCTTTTTTTTCTTCTTCTTGTGGTGCATCCCTTAGCATAATAAAAACCTTGCACTGAATGATATACTACTTCATAAGATTCAATTTGCTAACAATTTAACAATAAAGAGAATACTTTTTTTAATGAAATTTACATATTTAAGTATATGTTCATCATAGTGTGAAAAGCTAATTGTAATTTGAAAAATTGTGTTCAATCATGATTGAATTGAATTGATTATCATAATCAATCAATGCTTACACTTTTAGAGAGTTAAGTAGAATATGTAGGTATATTTTTTACATTCTAGAGTAGTACAAAACATAAACAAACTTTCTTATATTCAACTTCAGGAGGTTTTATTTCCATATCTATTTTTATGCATGATCAGATCTAGTTTTAGTTTAGAAATGTGTATACTTTTATAATTTGTAATTAACAAAGCAACAGTTGCAACAGATGAATGAACATCAAAATGTAAGTGAGTGACATTAATCATGTGCTGTTATCAGGCTAACTCGCAACAGTCCCAACTCGCAACGGTGTATACCCAACTTACTTTTCAATATACCAGTTCTCAGATACATTGTAGACCTGTTGCTGACGCTTAGGATCAGCATTGACTTCTTTGATGAATTTTTGCAGCCCATCGAAATTGTAGGATGCCCAGAGCCCACCATAGTGGTCGCTAGAGTCTAAGTGTAGAACATTCTTCCCTATTCTGCTGCAGGCTGCTGCTACTATCGACTCCACCATACCTAGGTAAATACAATAACATGTAAAGCCTCGTCTCCATATCGCGCGGCAAACCATCGAACATTGGCTCGCGCGGCAGTCGCGCGCAATGGATACCGGGCTGCCGCGCTAGCCATCGAGTTGGCTCGCGAGCCTGCCCGGTATCCATTGCGCGCGGCTGCCGCGCGAGCCAATGTTCGATGGTTTGCCGCGCGATATGGAGCCGGGGCTTTAGCCTAACATTCAGGCATACATTGATGAAAATGTGATGCATATGTCAGCTACCATATATAGAATTTGAAGTTAGGTTACCAAATTATTACCAAATATTGGCTTCTTAGCTTTATGAGAAGTATTAAAAAAATTATGTGACATATCTGACACTTTCAGTGTAACACTCCCATTACAATGTGTATTTATTCCACTATGCAGCCAAATAAAACTGAGACAAGACTGAGATTTTTGTGCTGGGTTCACGTAGAACTTCAAAATAAGAATAGTTTGTGTCCTAGAAACAGTTTTCCTTTATGTTTACTCATTAAGTACATATAATCATAGAGAAAAAAATACATAGAGTGCTCACTCCATACATCAGTTTTAGTACCAAAAAGACTATTAGCATCTAGCATCGAGTAGCGGAACTATCAGTACTGCTACTTGACAATAGATGTAGCCACCGACCTGAAAGTCTTATGCTGTTGAGATAAGACTTTCCGGTCGGTGCTACATCTATTGTCAAGTAGTAGTACTGATAGTTCCGCTACTCGATGCTAGATGTAGACACTGAAATTAAGTCTGAACTGATGTATGGAGTGAGCACTCTATGTATTTTTTTCTCTATGGTATAATATAATTTATTGATAATGTATGCAATAAATACAAATGCACTTATGTACAAGAACAATTTTCATTGAGCTAGTTATGCATATTTATTTTAATTCCATTAAAAATAATGTTCACGTAAAACGTGCATTTTGATTTGATTTGGATGTAGTTGCATTGGCATACGTAGACAATGACTGTCGACCTAAGCCAACTCTCGAAATATTAAATTAATTTGCGTCTGACAAATATTTCTACTCTTTGTATGATTATTAAAGTAATTATTGAACAAAATAAAACGTTGCCAATTAAACAAGTTAAACTTAAAATAAACTTCGATGTCACTGAAAAAACTCAGATCGATAAGTAGGCTGCTGTTACTGCCGTCACGCCCGGTATCGTTTTATAAAAAATATAGAGCATACCAGTTCCAACGACGATGACCTGGAAGTCGGTAGGTAAATCGTCGTCCATTTTTACTAATGTTTGTTCACTAAAGGGATTTAAATAATAAAACTTTAAAGCAAAGATAAAGACAACTGTTCAGAAAATGACTCGTTCTACAACACAGTACACTATATTATTTTATAGTAACTACTAAATCGTCTTGACAGCAAATCTGAAAGATTGACAAGCAGTCCAGATTATTCGAGCGACTGTTTAAAACGCTGACCGCATCCTGAACAGTGAGATGCCTTTTTAATGGCAACCCTGCTTTTCCGTATCAATAAAAAAGGAAACGGAAACTATCGATAAGAACCCGCGAATCAAAATTAAAATCTTTATAATAAAGGGTTGATAATGATTTAATGATATTAATGTATACGTTATACTGGTATCTTATCTTATACCTTTAAACGAGCAATTCTTGTTTATTTATTTACTATAGTCCGTCAACCAAATCTTGTCAGTAGTAATGTAAAGCAAACTAAAGTAGGGCAACACTCAAAGAGCAGTATTGCGCTAAGAATAGCAGCAATGTACATCGAACCAAAAGATTTTTTTTTTCCGCTGAGCGCGCCCTGCGTACGTTCCATAGAGTAACTTATATATACTTAGTACGTTCATTCATATTGTCACTCGCGGTTTATTGAAAAAATTTTAAACATGGACGGACAATTTAAAAGCGATGTTAAAACAATGTTAATCAAAATGATGAACAAATTTGAAGATATCAAAAACAACTGCCTATCGTAGTGCTTATATTCTCTTTGTTCCCTATCTAAGTATGTCTTCTATGTTTACTAAAATAAAATCATATCAAAATGCAGATAATTAGATAGTGCATATATTTGTTATTTACAATATAATATGCCACTTGTTAATGTAAATTAGTGTACTCTTCTGGATGAATATGACATACCTGTGTAATTTTTTTGATTGGTATATATTGTACAATAGGATTACATATTAAAAATAAAACAACTGATATTTGGGTGTTTATTTAATTTAAAGGTAAATAAGATAAGGGTCACTTTAGCTTACACTATAATTCAGGTCATTAATTGAAAAAATATAATGAAGTTACCAATGTTACCGGGTCACTTCAACCAAGCATAATACTCTGTAGTATTATTGCATCTTTGTAAATAGTCACAACTGATTGCTGAAAATATTAGACATGTGGGCCTATGGACGGTTTCCAGGACACAATTTATGGTCTTGTTGGATAGATTTAGGCATACGTTTTAATTTTATTTATGCCTTTTAACCCTAAAACAAAAAAACTTAACATAATCTTAAAAGTTCGAAAGAGTTCTTCCAGTATGTACTTGTCATAACCTCAATTTTTAGTAATGTTTACCATCAACGAGCATGATTGTACATTGTAGGCCCCTTAGCTTTGCTTATTCTTATTTAATGTATTGGTATTTAATGGTGACAGCAGAAATATCTCTTGAAACAGAAACGATTCAGAATGAAAACCAAATGAAAACAAATAAGGTGACGGCTGTCGTTCACGATCCACATTCCACAGATAAAACACAGATGACACGCATTTTGGAATTATTCGAACACAGTGTTGCTAACCCGCGATTTTTCAAATTTGCCGCCTTTTACTACTGACAAGATTTGGTTGACGGACTTTATTACTACAACTACGCAACGGATTTTGATGCGTTTTTTTTAAATAGATAGAGTGATTCAAGAGGATGGTTTATGTATAATTTGTTAACCCGTGCGAAGCCGAGGCGGGTCGCTAGTTTATATATATATATTTTGGGGATCTCGGAAACGGCTCTAACGATTTCGATGAAATTTGGTATATGGGGGTTTTCGGGGGCGAAAAACTGATCTAGCTCGGTGTTATCTCTGGGAAAACGCTCATTGTTGAGTTTTTATATATTATACGAGCAAAGCTCGGTCTCCCAGATATTAAGTTATCTAAATTACGAAATTTTTTATACCACCAAGTTGTTATTATTACGACGCGCAGCGCAGTGCGAAATTTGCGACGAAAGATTTGGTGATTGTGCTCCAAACGTGGTTTAACGTTTTACCTGCAATAATTCTGAAAGTATACTTCTGATTAAAAATTTGCTAGTCAAATATCACTAGCTATTTTATACTAAAATTATAACAAGTAGGCACTTAGCAGGGGCAAAATTAGACTTGTATTCATTTTTTTTCCTTACCAACTTTAATATTCTACAGTTTTGCTTAGTCTGCCCACGCAAATGTAATCTAGTTACCGCGTCAATTTTTTCATGGCATTTGTCCTAGAATCAAACGTTTAAAAATTCAATTTAAAAACTTCAATTTGCGTTAGCCTACTCTTAACGCTGATGGTGATGCAAATTGTATAAAGAATATGCAATTAGGGATGCTAAATCCAAAGAAACATAATCCTCAAGACTAATTTTGGGTTCTTGACATGGTAACTTCTGAGAAAAAAAAACCAGTTTTATAGTTACCACCAATTTACTTTGGTTGTACTGGTAGCTACTAGGAATTTTTTATTTTCACGCGTTCCCAGTGATAACATGAGAAAATGAAATCCTGTTGCTATCAGTTGTAACGATTTAATGGCCGCTAGGAATAACCCGAAAATAGTACCAACTACGTGAAACTTGCAGCTTCTGCAACTATAATTACGTACATGTCAGAGCTGCCTGTTAATCTGTAGTTTAGTTTTATGAGGCATTAATAAACCGGCCAATGTTTACTTGGGTAACCAACAATGTGATCATGAAAATGAAACAACAGATTACTTGTGTTTTATATTTACATTTTTTTACATACATTTCAACATTTTACAGGCTACTGGGAGCTCTTTTTAATTCGAGCAACGAACAGTTACATATAAACTAACACGTAAATCTAAATTGTAATAAAAACGACTTAGTGTGTAGGTAATCTACCTCAAATCGAACCGCGCGTGGCGACTGGCGATGTCAGCGGTAAACTGGACTGGAGTCAATAAAACTCCAGTGTCCGTTAACATTTGATAAGCGGTTATTAGATCCACAGTCCATACGGTCGCTGGGCACTTAAAAACGGGAGCTGATCAACGGATGCTACTACCCTAGAACAACAGTTTTCCATTCCACGTGATACCAGGACACCGTTACCAATATAATTAAAAATAAATCTACGTCCACGATCGCCATTTCTAGTCCGTGACTTTTTACATTTCAAATATTTGTTAACGATGGTCTTAGAGCCCATGAAACGGACTGGATAGGCCCCGACCGCCCGGTCCGGCAACCGTGTAGGTAGATCTAATAACTGCTTTACTAAACAAGAATAGTGGCAGTTTATCTGGAAATGTGAGATTGGTTCGAGCAAATGTTAGGCCGCTTCTAGCGTTTTTATTGTTCAAAGGACGAATTGGTCTTATGAGCCCTTTAAATTTTAAGGGTAGTTACGAACAATACTAAATATATAATACAATTACACATTTTCAAATTGACTTTTTACTGACAATTATCCTAACAAGTTAGTAGGTATCTATCTACATTTTATTACAGACATGTTCGATCAAAAATGCGCCACATACGGCCATATGTCACTGCCTGACACGCCTATTTTTATAATACGATAGAACTATTACTGCTGGTTAGCGATTAGTATGTTAATATTTTTATAATAATTACAAGTTAATTTCGCCTGTATATACTTATTTCAGCAAAACTAGATTTGTCTAGATTAAATTATTTTTTCTAACGCATTTGGGCCTAACTTTGGCCTAGAATATGATAAAGTAATTTCACACGAAATCGAGTTTGGCAGGTAGCGGACATACTAAACGAATGTTCTCGATTTCTCCAAAACGTATTGTCGACTTGATTGCATGTTGAATGTAATTTTAGGTCTTGTATTTATTTAATCGATTTGGTGTATTAAGTACTGCATAAGATAGTGCTCATTTTCTAACCATTTAAGTAGTTGTCATTGTCGTAAAATGAAACCTCCATCACTAACCTCATTAATTTGTATATTTAACTACCTTCCGCAAAGACGGACGGGTCGCAGCAGTGACATTTGACGACGACACGTCTACACGGCACACAGTAGCGATGCAGAATTAGTAAAGATAAAACAGTCGTTCTGAGTAATGTCAGAATCGCAGTCAGCGATTATAGCCCGACGAAGAATTGAAAATATTGTAAATAGATTGGCCAAATACCAGACAAATCTTCGAAAACTATTTAGCAACTAGTCATGGTAAATTAATAAGTATCATACATAAAAGTGCCTATAAACGACTAATTCGGCAGATCTTTACCTAATCAGTATGTACGTATCATAAACTTACAAAGAACACTAAATGGTGACTAAGTCAGCTTCGTTACTCGTATAATGTTTATGCAGGCAGGTCAACTAGCAGCTGGCACAGATACCGACAAACGGTTAGCGCAAAAATATATTTGGTCACCTACTTGTAATTAATGAAAATTCGTAACTGTATCATGGTCGGAAAACATCAACAGGAAACATCAATAATTAATAACAAAAACAAACTATTTACATTCTATTTTACATATTAAAATATCGACACTTTCTTAGTGGAGTTTTTGTACGTGTGCATTTCTTAAGCGACTTTCACGAATCTAACGAAATAAATATATAATATTTTATAGTTCCAATCATGACAGACCCGTTAGGTTCATATAAAACATATACACCCATACTAATAGAAACCTTTTCCATATTATATATATTTATTGAGACAACTTTGTCCCCATTTGGTCAATTTAAAATGATATGTCAAAATTTACAAGATCTGCGTGATATGTTTAAAAAACCACATTATACTAAACCTTTTTTGAAAAGTCGATATTTTAATGTGAGAGTAACATCAACGGCCAACGAGTTACGACGGCGACTAAAACAACGTTTCCCGCGACTGTGACACCCGGTCAATGCGAAGCGGCGGCGCAGGTCGGCATGAGAGCTCCGTGCTCTCGCCGCCTACCGCGCCTACGCCGTGCTCACCTCCACCGCTGTCAGTCGAAAACTGTTCCACCTCATCATCGGTGGAGTCATCGTCCTCAGCGAATACGGAGTCCGCACCAACTGACACTAATTCACATTCCACAGCGTAGGACGTTCCTACGCTACCGACTGACGCCAACGGGGCTAGGCGCTCGCTTGGGCAAGGCGACAAACGCCTTTCCGGCAATGCACAGACCACTGAAGAACCCCGTCGTTCTAGATATGAACTTCCGGAGCTGGAGCAAGTGACCGAACTAAGCCGACGGTCGCGTGGCCCTCCAGATGCGCGACGCTCTGCGAATCGTAACGCGGATCCAGGCAGAGACTCGCCACGGGCTGTAGAAAGCCGTCGTGGGGGTGTCAATAAACTACCATAGCCACCGCCATACGATGCAAAACGTGCGGTCCGTGGCCAAGGTGGCTCTTCGCCAATGGAAGGACGGGACCGCGCTCGCTCTGATAGTGCTTCTTCGAGAGCAGCTGTAAGTTGTCTTTCTTCTTCAACTGCTTGTTCTTCAGCAACAACGGCTTCAGCAAGCTCGACGAGTTTTGGATCATTTAAAGCCTTCACCGATTTACTTCGGCTTTTGTAGACGATCAAAAAAACCATTAATGCGAAAAAGCCGCCAAGTGTAGCGGCTATGCGCACACCCGTCATGACGTCGTAGGTGGCGTAAAACTCCTTCCGTACTCGATCGTGATCCACCTGTGAATCATCCGTAACATTTCCAGCAGCACCTGATACGCCATGACTCCATCCACCACGATTCTCCATGGTTTGGTCAGGTGTTCATCGCCTGCGAACAAAATAGGTACCACTGTGTTTAAAATTACATTATTCGTACAAATAGTAAATGCTAGGATTTGAGTAAGTACTTAGTTTTAGAAGTGCCGGGTCGAATCCCGGTTAGGGCATTTATTTGTATCACAAATAATTGTTCCTGATGAGTTATGGATGTATCTAAGTAGGGAGCCCTCTTTTTCGCATAACAATGGTTGTCATATTTTTACATGACATAACACAGTTGGCATAACGCTACTTCGCATAAAAGTCATTAATGTCATTATAATAAAAATAATAAAAGTTTCTACAAATCCTAACATTAAAATGATTAAAATACTAATGGCAACCCTTACAGTACCAAAATGCCTTCAGAAAAGTAGTTTATGGTTCCTCTACACGATGGCCCAACATATTGGTCCAATATATTCGACGCTGCCGCGCTTCAATTAAAGCAGTATTAGGGCATGTGATATATCATTTTCGGATAAATTAAGGACGAGGAATCTATTTTTAGAACAAAAACAATGCACTTTCTAACAAAAAAATGAATAAAGTAGAAAAGACTAAAAAAAGTATATATTTTTTTTTTATAATTACCATTTTTTTTAAAGTATAACAGAAATCTCAAAACAAAAAATATAGTCGTAAAGCTACACTTATCTAGTTTACAAAAATATATAGTTTTTTTTATATAAATCTCTTGAAACATGGGAGATAAAAAATAATATTCAGTGTGGGTTAGGGTGATCTCAATGCATGTAGAAATAGTAGAAATACATATCTAACTATATATAGTAAGTACCTACATTGTACAATTTGCACAGCTATGTTGGTAAGCTAGTAACAAAATTAATTAAAAATTATAATTATGCACTAAAATAATTTAAGCAAATTATAAGGTACCATGAAATTAAAAAAAGATATTTAATTTAATTTATTATTTGAAAAAATCTAACATTCTATTTTTTTCGGGAAGTAGGTATCTTCAAAAAACTCTTGCAGCTTCTACGCCATTTTTTTTAAATTACTTGATGATAATATTGGTACGTGGCGTATAGATAAATTGCTGCAACGGCTAATGCTTCCACGTCCATCTTGGAAACCGGTCAGATCACAACTGAATGTCGCCATCGTGTAGTTGCGTTCCAACCACCACAAGGTCATCTCGCTGGCGCAGCGCTGGGCCATCGTGTAGAGGAGCCATTAGGTTAGAATTGCGATCCTCACAGATCATAGATATGAACTGATACTAGAGAAGTGGGTTAGGTTGGAACTGTGAATAAATTGAACTGCTACCAGAAAAATGGGTTAGGTTAGATTAGAACCGTGACCTTTATAGAACCGGACTGTTACCAGAAAAGTGGATTAGAACTGCGACCCTTTCAGAACTAAACTGTTACCAGAAAAGTGGGTTCAGTTCGGTTAGAACTGTAACCCCTACAGAACCGAATTGGTACCAGAAAAGTGGGTAAGGTTAGAACTGCGACCTTTACAGAACCGAATTGCTACCACAAAAGTAGGTTAGGTTAGAACTGCGACCTTTACAGAACCGAATTGCTACCACAAAAGTAGGTTAGGTTAGAACTGCGACCTTTACAGAACCGAATTGCTACCACAAAAGTAGGTTAGGTTAGAAGCGTGACCCATACAAAACCGATCTGCAAACAGAAAAGTGGGTTAGGTTAGAAGTTAGAACTGTGATCTTCACAGAACCGAACTGCTAGGAGAATAGTGGGTTGGTTACGTTGTAACTGCGACCATTACAGAACCAAATTGCTACCAAAGAAGTGGGTTAGGTTCGAACTGTGACCCCTTACAAAACCAACCCGCTACCAGAAAAGTAAATATTTATATGAAAACTAAATTTTAGGTAATTTACAAATATTTGTACGGATTATGTGTATATAGAAAGATTTGACACAATGATATTATAACATTTAACCCGTAGGACGGATATAACTCTTAGGCGACACAAGCTTATACGCATAAATTTTTTATTGTAATATTTGCAATGATACTCCCCACAAAGAAGTACGTAGGTATGTTAAATACACAAAAGTGGCAAAAAAGGTCAAAATATATAAAAAATGGCAAAAAATAAAAGAAACGCTCTTGTACGGATTATGCGTATAGAAAGATTCGACATAATGATATTATTTAACATTTAACCCGTAGGAAGGATAACTCTTAGGCGACACAAGCTTATACGCATAAAACTTGAATTGCAATGATACTCCCCACAAACAAGTACGTATGTTAAATATAGATAGACGTTTGCATACACATCAACAGAATATTCAACTAAAATGAAAAAAGTTTACAAATAGTTGTCCGAGTCTGACCCTCCCAGTCTCACAACCTTATACTCGTAGCGGCGATGGAGGAGTTGACTGACACTATTCCAATTCCAATAGATTCAAATGAGTGTTTACGTTGTCACTATTGTGTCCAACAACTGCCAATGCTTTTAAGATAACCAAATTGGGAATCTGACATGTCAAAAAGCTTTTAAGCGGCTTCATTTTTATCATATTGACGTAGGGTGGATGGATACTCTACCGAACACCGTCTATACATCACCGACGATCTTTATCATACTGGCCGTGTGTTAGTTATCCAACCTCGACACTCGCGGAATCATCAAACCCTGATGGAGCCATAATACACAAAAATTGATTGATTGATCATATCCTATTGACGTATTCAACGTTGCATTTCCATATAAAGTGCAATAAAAGCGAGGGTTTCTAGAATAGATACCTTAGCGAAAGATCGAACAACAATGTTGTCGCTAGGCCATTTCCGTTTAACAGAGAGCGCAGCTCGACGTAACTGGGACGCGGCCACGTATCGTACTAGTCTGTGGCTTAGTCATATATTATACCCTACCCTACCCATGCCAGGATTAAATTCCCTTTTCAATCTACTAGACTTCTCAAAATTCTTATCAATCCTGTCCCTCAGACAGATCAGGATGAAGTGAAATACGAAATAAGTAAACGACATTTATTACAAAATAGACACCCTCGCAAATGTAAGGTACTGAAGAAGGCAACATAATGTTTTTATTCCTATTAAACATTAATAACATTTATTTAATTTACAAAAAACGAAGCAATAATATTAAATCTCAATAAGGCCTGCTGGAAGCTGGTAGTCGCTTTCGTAAAAACTAGAGCCTATGTAAATATTTGGGATTAGTTGCCAAGCGGACTCTAGGCTCACATGAGCCGTGGCAAAAAGCTGGGAAAACTGCGAGGAAAATGACGATGAAGTAATTATAATAAATAAAAACTATGGTATCCGTCGACATACTTGTATATATGTTGTCCAATTGAATTTTTCTGTATAAAAAATCAGAATTGCTATAATACTAATTAAGGTATGTACTATAATTTAAGAGTTGCGTGCCAAAAATGTCCCCGGACAGAGAACAGATATTTCATTTACTATCATTTTCTTCCGTTATTACACGTCCATTTCTCAGTAAATACCTATAAACCTTTACTTTAATGGTACCTAATTTTACTGTTGTCCTTAATGATAGGTACTTAAAGATTCTTTAATATTTAGTTACAGCCGACAAATAAATTTATTTAATGTTTACCAAAGCATAAACTATTTTTTATGTGGGACCAGTCAGACAAGTGCTTCCTAAAATAACCGTGCTGGTTCTACTTTTGTGTATGGATAGTTGAATATGTACTTCAAAAATATTTCAAGATTATTATATCTCGATTCAAAGCGCATTCGCCTTCATGCTGTTTTGTTTTACCATTTAAGACAGGTGGTTGGTATGGTAATTGCATTACGACATTGATGACTTTTAGAAAGGAATAGGCGAGTCTGCTTTGGAAGGAAATCCTTTGGTAATTAATTATTTAACTCAATAAAATACAAATTAGTTGTACACTGCTAAACCTACAACCAAAACATAAAATCAACCACAATCCCTCCTTACCAACCGTCTACTTTAAGCGCTAGACCTATAAGAGCATTGTTTAAGCTGAGGTATGCAAAAAGTCTAATTAGTTATATGTAGTTTAATTATAACACCACCGTGCCTCCGCTCAGCGTGGCATGCGGGTTTAAAGTTGATTGATATTTATCGCATAACACACAATGAGTCTAAATATAGGGGCGCAGGTGAAGTACTCGATCTTTAATAAAGGAATAACATGATAGCAGCTACGTACTTATTTCAATACATTTACCGAGCGCTTAACAAATTTGTATTATACAGCGTGGAATTTGACGACGGACCTTTCCGGAAATGGGAGATAGTTTAGCCTTAGCTCTATATTTTCTCCATAGAAACTAGGTTAATATGGGCAACCGTTTCTAAATTATGGCCTTTTAAACATTCATGCCAAAAACTACTTTGTTCTAACCCTAACAGGTGATAGGGTCAATGAACTTACTTGTAAACAATCGTTAGACGACAGAATATTATGTTAATTTGTTTTTCCATTCCTGCGCCTGCCTGCAATGCCGGTAAGAATCGTTTCAGGATTTGTCGAGACGATTATCTTTGTGGCTTTATTTGTTAAATTTTTGGATGGAGATCTTGTGTTATTCCCTAATATTAATATGTAATACTAACCACAACATACAGATCGAGTAGTGACATCTGACAACCACTGACAACCACCCAAAAGAAAGTCAATCGGGCATAAACAATTCAAGATGATATCGTAACCTCTTTCATCATAAAAAAAATCTGTTTCCCTTAAGCTGGCCACACACACTAGGTTTTGCGTGTCGGTTTTGCTTGTGCAAGCAAAACCAACAGGCACGACCGAGTTCCATAGGGCACACACACGTAACGACAAACCTGCACAAACTCTCAGTTCAAACCATCATGGCACCGGTAGCGGTGGTTGTCGTAGACGCAATAGCGCTATTAGGTTTATATTTCGTCAGCCATACACGCATACAAACCATGAATCCACTCCACACTTAAAAAATAATAACACTGGCCATGTGCGAGTGGGACTCGCGCACGAAGGGTACCGTACCATTATCTATAAAAACGGAAAAAAAAACATGGGAGCCCCACTCCGACTCGCACTTGGCCGGTTTTTTAGTATTTGTTGTACTAGAGGCAACAGAAATAGATCATCTGAGAACATTTCAACAGTCTAACTAGCATAGTTCATGAGATACAGCCTAGTGACAGACGGACGGACGGACAGTGGAGTCTTAGTAATAGAGTCCCGTTTTACCCTTTGGTTACGGAACCCTAAAAATCTACTAAAAATCCTCTACAATTGCATTTCGTTTGCGAGACGACATTGTTGCACAGTGACTTGCGACCTATCCCCTCGGCAATCACTGGATAACTGAAGCCTATCAAGCCTGCCAGCCACACACGTTCAGTTATGCCTGCGCAAGCGAAGTGCGCAAGCACAACCGACAGGCAAAAAATATAAATTTTGATATTTTCAATTTTGCTTGCGCAGGCAAGGAGTTTGCTTGCGCAGGCAAGGAGTCATGTCATACACACGTTCAGTTATGCCTGCACAAGTAAACTGTGCAGGCATAACCATCGGTTATAACCTAGTGTGTGTGGCCGGCTTTACTTAGCCCGATAAAAAGGTTTTATAGCTAAATTTCACACAGTTATTTCCTAGTGTATTGAAACTGTGCCCTGGTTGAGAAGGAATAATTTCATGCAATAGCTTGTCCTTGGTTTTTATTTGGTTTAAAACGTGCTTGCGAATTATTAAATACGTTGAAATAACTACATTTTTGATGACTAACGAACCTCTTTGCGTGGTTGGAAATCGACAAGAAGTTTTACACTTGAATGAAATTGTCATTTTACCTAATGTCATATTCTTCAACTAAAAATGCTTTTGTTAGAAGCTCGTGATTATTTAAATTTGCTGTTATTATACGCGACATGCAACTATGATTCTTATAAATACACAAACATATCTGGGCGTAGGACGCATCAGACTGGGCGTAGGACGATTTTACGTGCTTTTGGTCGACATTTCGATTGCTTATAATCAGCCCATTGTAGCACGAACAAGCTCGGAATGACCAACGAACGTGAATGATGTGTTGATCAACTGGCGGCTAGACTAAGAAAGAAGAACGAATGCGGTATTTCGAACGGAATCCAAAGGTTAATGCCTACACTACCTCTTACTCGGGCACGGGCTGTATCATGCATTGTAAGAGGTGGAGGAACATTTGAACGCCGTATGTTAATGTGAAGATAGTGTTAGATATGGTTAAAACTAATAAAGATCTTAATTGATATTAATATTTTCGCACTTATATCATGAATTTAAGTGCATTCAGTGCATTAGTGTGATTACGTCAACGCTCGGAAATAAACGTTGATAATCGCCGAGTTTTCCCAACAACGATTCCTTAATCTAACCACACTATGGTATAGGGTTATCACCACAGTTAAAAAGTAGTGAATTTGTTGTTTTTCATTTTTATTTAATTCATGATTCTGGCCCTTACTAATCTATTCTATATCACTTAAACTACGCTATATTTCCGGGAAGGTCTTTCGTGACGTTCCACCCTGTATGTATACGTAAACCTTTTTATACTGGCAATGAAATGAAAAATATATTTTGAACTTAGCTACTCTTTATTTTCAAGTTTTATGATAACGTATTCAACGCATCAATTGCGGATTCAATATTGGTTATGTTATGGTCTATGGATAAAGTTCATGTTCAAAAAGTGATGACATTGCTAGCAGTGAAAACAATGTAAATTATCGTGGGACTACATTTTTATACAATTTCAACAGTTTGACAGATGTCAATAGTTAAATAAGTAATGATTTTCAAAGCCACCAGAGCGGCGCCACTTTCATGCACTCAGTAGAAGCGGTACGAGACGAGGCCCTTTTGTTCCCGAGGCCAAGGTCCTTGTATTACTACATGTAGAGTGGAGGCCAGCCTGAGTTCCCGATTTATTCTAGATCGTAACTATCGTAAGTACTGCGGGCTCAGCACGGATCCATTTTTTATCCACTATCACTAAGCCCGTCACTTTCGCACTTACATACTTGTTAGAACGTGACAGGCATGGTGATAAATGATAAAAATGCGACCGTGCTACTAGGGCTGGGATTGACTCTTTTTAATACCGAGCTCTTTTCAATAAAGAGGTATGATTGTGGCAATCCAGTAATGATCCTGTAAATTTCTCTCTTTAAACTGTTATACGAACAAAATATGCTTAACTTAAAGATACCTACAATACATAAAGCCAATAAAATATGTCCACATGAATACATTAAATACCGTACCTACTAGGTGGTAATATTAAATGTAATAGTTATATATATATATAATTCCTCTAACATCAAATGAGCAGAGCTACGAAACAAAGAAAACACAAAATTCCAAATAGCGATACTAACAAACGTTTCGTGACGTCATCAAATGTACTACGGGGAATATTATAGAAGGGTTAAGTCGCGTGTTAAGCCATTGACTACGAATGAATAAGAAGATACTTTTCTGAGTTGACTTATGTATTAGTGTTCTAGTATCAAAACCGAGCGAGAGATTTTTTTGAGCGTTGTAATTATTCTTTGCAAACAATTCCATGAACGGATTTGAGCATGATATGTACGTCATTTCTATACACCGTGTTTTTTTATTTCCGTTACTTTCAAGGGTCCATTCCGGAGCTTAATAATATAGATAAACTAGTAATGTCTACGTTGTATACGACATTAAATAAGTGAACCGCTCTCACTCGTAACGTAAAGCGCCGTGAAACAAAGGAAACTTAGGTATCTTACACACACGCAGTGCAAAAGAGAACAAATCAGCATAGTTTTCATCGTACTTAAATACCTATTTTTATAAGATTCACTTCACGTCAGATTTAACATGATATGAACATAATCTAAGGCTTAGATTATGTTTATATTAGATTCTAAGCTATATAATACGATAAATAAGGAAAAATACGGTGGTAACTCTAAAGCAAATAAGAAAAACCAATAAGAATTATTTATAATTAGAATATAATATATACTCGTAAATAGGGTCTGCAATTCGGATATCCGTTAAATTTTGAACCCGGATTCGTCGATATTTTTATTACATTTTTGAAACGTGATGCTTATGTATTTGTTATCAAAATTTTAATGTGCATTTGTTTTAATTAAATGTATTATTATTAAAGATACATAATAGCGTACCACGTGAAAACGTTATAAAATTAACTAAAATAATGCACGTAACATAGGTAGTTATTTTTTCGCTTAAGATTTTCTACTGTTAATGTAGAAACAAATCAAACAAACATCTTACATGCAAAATAACATCGGTAGAAGACATACATTTTTGAACTATTTCGTTATTAGAATAGAAAATTCCTTTTTTTTGTGAGATTAACACCCCAAGCTTTAGAACTTAAGCTACTGGAATCATTGATATATAGGTAGATATTTTTAGTTAATTTAGTAGGTATTATTTCTGTTTTATAAACATATAGTTTATCATTGATTATTATACATGGAATAAGATATATGTGTTATATATCTTGTTATTTGTCTTCTATTCAATATAATAATTAATTTTAGCGATTATAAGCAAATATTGCATGCAGTAGAGTGGTAAGTGGGTAGGATAATAATTGCAATTATAATTAAAAATCATGCGAAGTTGAACATGCACGAACATATAAACAAGCATTTAGTCATAAGCAAAACATATTATTAAAATATTTACCAGCAGGAGAGCATGTTCTGGAGCTCGCAGATATTGACGAATGGCGTGAGTGACGATGATTTATTATGTACATGTCCTTGGTAAAATGTAATAAAAGTCAACCACCCATCCAGTAAAAACTTCTAGGGTTTAACTACATTATGCACAGTTTCCTTTGACAATTCGCATTACTTTAATCGTGAAAACGAAAATACTTGACAGGTTTACATGAGTGGAAATATTTACATATTGTAACCATTTCAAGATCAAAATAAACTATCTCGAATGAATAATCTTACACCAACGGGGCATTAGAAAATTCAAACACATAAAACTGATTTCTTCAAGGCTACCTCGCCAAATCTTTAGAAGAAATTGCGAGCCTTAAATGACACTGACAAAATCTGAGCACTGAAAATTCATGAACCAAATGTCTGTCAAGTCAATAGTGAGGTGACGAGAACGGAAAATATTTTTTCGCTGAAATATTTAGGTCTATGGTGCATATAGTACGTAAATATACTGGCAACACTAGGTTTGGACCGTTTGAGATCCTGATAAACACGTTCTTAATTTTGTTTCCCACAATCTGTCATTCTGTCACTGTCAACAGCTGACTCAATGTTGCGCGGCGGCGGGGTCGGCGCCTTCGGAATCAAAACGAACGAAACCAATGGGGACCAACTGAGCGCCTACCGCGAACCACGTTCGACGTGTTGCCTCCCTGTCGCACTTGTAAATTCGTACGTAAGTGTGACAGGGAGGTAACACGTCGAACGTGGTTCGCGGTAGGCCCTCTGATACATAAAAGACAGATTTTTTTTTAATTTACTAGTGGAAACATGTCTGACGAGTGGCAAGCTTATGTTCAAGACCCTAGATCAATTTGTAGGTATGGGGAAACATGTTATCAGAAAAATCCAGACCATCACATCAAATATAAGCATCCGCCTGCTAATCCGAAGTACAAAGTGGACACTCATAGAGGTGGCAACAAGCGCTTCTCGCCTTATACCAGGGAAACTATGAAAGCTGAGTCTGGCGAAGACCCTCCACAAAATGCTGAGAAACACAGCAAACGCCATAAAGCATCTGAGGACGAGACAAGTAGTATACCTAATAAGAACGATCCTGGTAAGTCAGAGGTACCAATTCCTTGTGAAAATGAAACTACACAATGCCATGTTGAAGAGAGCTTTACAGATATTATCAACCAAATTCCAAAAGACCTAACCTATCATGAAAGTACAACGGAACAAAGTAAATACAAGGAGCTTTTCTTGGTTGAGATGCCAGACGACTTCTTCAAATTCTTTGAGTGCTTGAAAGAAGAGAATGATATGGAGAAATTATTATCTAGTGTTAATTTACAACTGATTGGGCCATATGAGTTGTTGTTAGGAAAGTTACCAGTCGTGGAGAATAAAGACTTATACTTGATACATTGGAGATTCTTTTACGATCCACCAGAATTTCAGGTAACTATGTCAATCTTTTTTACTGTTTGTTGTTGTGTTAGTGTACTGGTTGTGTTGTGTTTTTTACCTTTTTTAATGTTTTTGATTTTTGAATTTCATGTAGAATAATAACAGCAAGTGTCCTATTATCCGGCATTATGTTACAGGCTGTCTTAAAGTCTAAGGACAAGAGTGAGTTTCACATAGGTTACTTCCGGGACGACCCATCAGCCGAACCAGTGTTTCTCGCTCACAATGACTCTTCTAAGGGTTGTCATATTACACCCTATGCCAGCAATATCTTTGGGGCAGTTTAGTAAGTAGCACTTTATAATAATCATTGTTTCCAACTTCCTATAGAAAATCTTAGGAAAAAAGCATTGACCCTAAAAGTCGCTTGGCCTTTTCCATAAAAAAAAACAATAAGTATAATAAAATTCAGAATGACAATAAGAAGAAAACAAATTATATGTAATATTTTAGATTTATTTATTACACTACACAACTTATGTTGTGTAAGGATACAGTCAATTTTATAAGAACCCATATTGTTAGTTGTTACTGTTTAAATTACATCATAAAAAATAATATTAAATATATATATTTCAATAAATTACTGTCTATGCAGAACAAAAAGTAGTTGGTCTATCCAATTTCTCCTCCCTCCATACAAATAGTAAAAAAAAAGGTAACCAAAAGTACAGAGAGACAGTTTCTTTTGAATATATAATAACAATTATTTAATATAGAATCTACATATACTTACTATACATAGATTAATTGCACTTGCAGTCTATACCTTGAACATCAAAAGAAGTCTCCCTTCACTGCCATGACGTACAAGAAGATGATGGATAAGGTTAAATCCTGGGCAGAGAAGCATAACTATTCAATAGAAGAATACAATGCCAAAAGAAGAACCAACCTGAGCGTAGCCAAGACACTGCATGGTGCGGGCATCATGGTGCCATATGAAAAGAAGACGCAGTTAGGCTACAGGCGGTTGGCGGAATCAGATGGTAAGACATTCTCACACCTCCAATGGCCGGAGCAGAATGCGCTGTCTCACTTTCTGTCCCGCTTCAACAGCTGCGTAAATAGGCGCGCGGTGCCCTCGCCCGCCCGCCTCACTACTCTCCAGCTGCCGATGTGAACACTGAGTGTTCAACACTCATAGTATCACCGCGTATTCGCCGCGATAGGTAGGGAGCATGAACTATACAGGGTGGATTTTCTTTTTGGGTCAGTGAGGGCAGCTACCAGATCCCGTGCTGCTACGAGAAAACGGTCTAAGAAGACCTTCCCTCGATTTCAAATTAATGAAGATTGGCTTTTACAGATTTTGGCAAAAACATACAGGGTGCGAGAAAAAGGTCATTTTTGTCAAACTTTTTTTTTGATGCCAATCGATCCCTTTCCTATTAAGGATCAAAAGCTTGTATGGAACCAAAAAAAAAATTCCGGCTAGAAAAGCCACAAATCGAGGAAAACTTTTCCCATACAATTTGTATTCAAATCATCATCTTTCTCGCGTTATCCCGGCATTTTGCCACGGCTCATGGGAGCCTGGGGTCCGCTTGGCAACTAATCCCAGTAATTGACAATTTGTATTCAAATAAAAAACTTTTATTTTTCATATGCTATTTTTGTATGCCAATCAATTCCATTCCTATCCAGTATCAATAGTTTCTTTGGGGTCAACTTACGGTAATGTACTAAAAAGCAACAAATTAAAGAAAACTTTTTCCATACATTTACTATGGAGAAAACATGAAATTTAATTCACATTTTTCTATCTGGCCAATCAGTCCTGTTACATTTAAGGACCATAATACTGTATGAAGACATTGCTGTAGGATCTGGTAGCTGCCCTCACTGACCCAAAAAGAAAATCCACCCTGTGTAGAGGGCAACACAGGAGCCGTCAGATTTTTGATATAGTGTGACTATGACTAAGTTAACTACGTTTCATCATCATCAACTCGTCCTCATCCACTGAGTAGTAACATTTATGTATGAGAAAAGTTTTGAATTTTTGTGAAACAGTTTGTCATTTCATTTGGTTCTGGCATATTTTTTCCTAGTTTCATATTTATTTCAAATTGTTCTCCAATTGTTTTAATTAATAAGTAAAATAACATGCTGCAAATATAAATATATTTACTTCAATTTATTACAGCAAATCTCAAGAAACTTTTTTCAAAACTGGCAGAAGCTAAATCTCAAGACGACAAGGATAAGATACTGTCAGAGTTGCAGCCAGTTATAACATACGCCAACATCGCTGTGGACGAGTGCGACTTTGGCACGGGTCTTGAAGTCGGGATTGACATGTTCTGTTCAGGACTGAAGGAGCTGGAGGCAAGTGCGCTGAACAGCCTCTGCTCTGTTTACTCTTTGCTCAACCGGGCGAAGTTTGGGACGATAATCCAGGTAGGTTACGTCACGGCCTGACAAATAGTGTCATTGTTTTTTATAGATGGCGCCACGGCAGCATAGGTTTTTCGACCATATCATCCAAATCATAAAATTTAAAGACAAAGGTGAATTTGAGACTATTGGTAGCATTGTCAGGGAAACCTGTACTACTAAACTGGCCAACCCCTTTCTTAGTACAATAATTTTTAGAGATGCCCCGAATAGTGGTTTTGGCCGAATACCGAATATTCGGCAAAGTGGCCGAATACCGAATAGTTGCCGAATATTCGTGGAATCTCTAATAATTTTATGTAATCAGCAAAGACTACTCCAAAGAAAAATACTTCGTCCAAAATAGTAGGTAGCAAAAGAAGCAGACTGCCTGTCTACAGGAAGCAGCTGTGATAGTGGTAGATCAAGATTGAAAGTACACATTGAAATAAAGAGTTGCATTCTTTACAGTACATAAACACTTTCCGTTTAAAGGGCCATATGCACTGTAAAACATTGTACGATACACGTGCGAATAGGTAATTCTTTTTTAAATTATCGCTACTCGGTTCGAATTTTCTCTTTTCCGCACTTGTATCGTAAATAAATATTAAATATCTGGGTGACCGAGCTTCGCTCGGAAAACATATAAAAACTCGAAAATGCGCGTTTTCCCAGAGATAAGACCTAGCTAGATCGATATAGCAAATTTCATCGAAATCGTTAGAGCCGTTTCCGAGATCCCTGAAAAAAAAATATATATATATAAATAAATATATAAATAAACAAGAATTGCTCGTTTAAAGGTATTAGATAGATATGCACTTATGCAACGTTTTATACTACGATATTTTATTTGCCTCTTTTTAAGTATATACTAATTCCTATATCCAAACGTGTGTTATGGAAACATTACTCATCTTAATAACCTTGGTTACAGGCTCACCTAAAATGTCGTCGCAAAGGATCAGATATGTCTATTCTCAGTATTGGTAAATCATAGCAACACATTTGTGAAATTTTGATAACTCAGGTAATGTTATTTTATTAAATTAAGTGATTTTTTTAGAGTGTAACTGTTCTATTTTTTAAGGAGTAAAAAAATTTTTTTAAATTGAAACATTTTATTTCGTCGAAACATCCTTTAGTTTAGGTATACAACAAAAAAACAACCAAAAATTAAACAAAAATGTCAAAAAATATAATAAATGTTGCTGTTTGCACTTAGGTGAATCAGCTTTTTCTAGTCATTCGTTATGGCCACTTTAAAACCCCTGGTTTCGTGGTATTTAAAATAACTAAACATATTTTTATGGCAGTCCGTGAACGACGGAGCGATAATACACCAAAAGATACAGCGAGATAAGAGTTAGCGAGAAATTTGTATGAAACCTGTTTATCGCTCTAAAGTTTTATAATAATTAAAAAATCAAACGGTCGGGCATTTATGACAAAAATACATAAAATTCTGTAAAAATATTTCCCATAATGCCAATATCCAGGGAGGAAAAAGAGGATTACGTTTGTATGGAGAATCGATCGTCCCCTTTCCTCGTAAGTATATTTAGCATCTTAGTAGAACGTATTTCATCCAGCAAAGTATGCTACTATTTTTGTCTGGCTGACGGGACAGAATAACAACAATAAGGCTGGTTTTAGTGTCACGCGGACCGTCCGTGCGGATCGCTCCGCACCGGACCAATATGTATTAAGTTCAGGGAGCGTATTAGAGTAAAGCTGACGGGTCCGCGCGGACGACCGTCCGCGTGGACAGCTTTCTCATACAATTTGACGGTGCGGAGCGATCCGCACGGACGGTCCACGTGACACTAAAACCAGCCTAAAAGTTGATCCACCCACTTATATTGGAAGTAAATTTATTCCTTAGGTTTGTCAGCACTGGTCATGTGCAAGAAGAGAGTGATGGGGCAGTGGTCGCTGCCATACACTTCGCTCCGTATGACGTTGTCGCACAGGGATGGTAGTAACCTTTCCGACAGCAAGAAGTAGTCCAGTCGCCTGAAACAAAATTCATTTACCTACTTTAGAGTCTATAGCTGCTTTTAACCTGGCTAACCTGCAATAAACTCCACCAATGATGAAATTGAATATAAGTAGTTATCAGATGCTCAAAAACGGCAAGACTCGACGAGTCTACTTCGACCGTCGTGAAGTGTGCATTTGATGATACCACACTTGAATAGCAGTTGGCTTGCTGACGAGTAAATCATTACCTAATGATCCCCTTATTACCGTGCCAAAAAGTATCCCCTGAGAGTGTAAAAAACTGGGGGCACGATTTCGACTTCATACAAGGTCAAAAAATGATAAATCCGGATTTGCATTTGAAGCTGGATACCAAGTTCATAAATAATGCGTGAATCAAGTCAACACCTTGCGTAAATCCTTTTGGTCCTTTTGGGGATAGATGGAGTGAATTCATTTTGTTTGAAATACATGTTACTGTCTGTTACCTATGTGACTTATGAGTTATTGGTATACCGAGCTTAATTTATCGATTTTTTTTAATACACTCAAGAAAATCTTCAATATTGAGTTCCGGGAAACTAAAATCGAACTTCAATCAACTAAAATATTAAGTGCCAAAAATAGAATGAGATATACATATTGTTGTTGTCGGATACATTGAGAAGATTGAGTGAGCTCGAGTGCAAGACCGATCGGAATGGCGACGCTCTATCGCCCATCTATTTGTCCTACGAAATTGACCTGAGGAACCCCGTGCACCAGTTAGCACCCTTTTTTAAAAGATAATATAGTAGAGTCTGTTCGGAAAGAGAAGAGTCGTGGAATGTATTGGGCCCTATACACATTTAACGCATCTTAGTTTAAACTAGTTTAAAGTAATCAACATCAGTTATAGTTTGTAGCTTTCTAGTAGACCCCGAAGGCTTATCCTATTGTCTATTGTTCAGTAAAACCGCACGTGCTACTTACCTGCAAAAAAGGGTCCTAATTATTCTATTTGGCACCTGAGCGCGGGCTAGTCCAACGCTCAAAAAACCAGTGTAGGTGCGCTCTCCGATAACGCGCCTTTGTTACGCATCTCGATGACACATTTTAGACTGGTTCTGTAGCGTTCGACTCGCCGGCACTCAGTAACCGAAGTACCGATTTTTATGCAGGTGGTTGTGGCACGTGGCACGAGCGGGTTTTCTTAACAATAGACAATAGGATTAGCCTTCGGGGTCTATTAGAAAGCTACAAACTATACCATCCAACATTCTTCGCCCTGGCGTTCGACATATAGGTCCAAAAGGTGTAGGCGCCCGTGTCGTCAGGCCGGAGATGCCGGTACGAGTCGACGAACCCGTCGCCGAGCAGGTCGGTCATGCCGGCGCGCTCCTCCGGCGTGAAGCCGGCATTCCTCTTATTTGCCTTGGGATTCGCGAGATCTGAAACCGGTCACTAAATAGTTAAGTTTGAACGTGCAGGGCTCAACCAGATTTTGGAGGACCAGAGGACAGGAGATTTTGAGATATAATTCCAGGTTTTAAATAAATATATGGAGTTAAAAACTCGAAGCTCCTGGCAAAGATTTACTGAGAGCCTTTTAACCTTTTGGACGCCAATGACCGATATATCCGAACCGTAGGTTCACCGCCAAAGACCGATTAATCGGTCACAGACCACAGAACAACATAGACCTACGTGCATATGCATAAAGTTCAATTTCAGTTTCGACACTTCGGTGACGTGGCGTCAGCGTGACAGCTTTTGTGTTTGACACGGCGTCGAAAAGGTTAAATAACTATAGCACTAGTCTCCTTTTAACTTTATCAGCAGACCATGCATGCATCCGCGCGACTCCATACTTGAAGTCGCGCGCGAGAACGCAACTCATGCTAAACCGCCAGAGGGTCATTTTAAAGTCTAAAATCTACATTTGATGTAAGTTACTCACCAATTTCATTGTGTGCAACGTTCATGTCACCGCAAATTATGACAGGTTTTTTCTCGTTAAGCGCTTTAACATACTTGCGGAACTCGTCGTTCCACTGCAGTCTCTTGGGTAACGTGACAAGTTTCCGGCCCGCGTTGGGCACGTACGTGCAGATGAGGTAGAACTGTTCGTACTCGGCTGTGATCATGCGCCCATCGGCGTCCAATTCTTCGTTACCCAGCCCGTACTGGACGCTTATAGCCAGCTTCGTCGTGTAGATCCCAACCCCCGCGTAGCCTTCCGTGTCACTCCCTTGCCAATAGGCGTGGTATCCTGGCAAATTAGCTATCTCATCTGGGAGCTTGTCTTTAGCACACTTAGTCTCTTGTAGACACAGTATATCGGGCTTCTCGTATTTTATGTAGTCGAGACCCCCTTTATTCAACCAAGCTCGTATTCCGTCGACGTTCCAGCTGGATATTTTTAGATTCCACTCTTTACCTTGCACGGTCTTTGATGAATTCGAAAAATCTATATCCTCATAATTAGTTGAGGATTTGTTTTTGAGTGGGGCTTTACTTTTTTTGTCTTCGGACGATACTGGAAAATGAATATGAAATCTAGGTAAAGTGTTACTCAGCAAAAAATATTCTGTTTGTCAATTGGTTGGCAGTCAAGTTATAAATAGCTCCTAATCCTCACAATGGTCTGCGGGTTCTAATTATATTCCATCCCATATTGTCTTTTGTTAAATTTGGGTACCTAAATATTGTTGCTTATTTAATGAGCTGTTTATATCAATGAATCTTAATCCTTTGAACGCCACACCTATTGTGCGCGACGTCTCGTGAACCTCGTCGGAATGCACATCAGTGTTGGCCGAACGTTAATTGCAATTAACCAGTAAAAAAATGAACCGTAAACCGTAACGGACAAACGTTTAAACGGATAAACGTTTCGGCCAACACGGATGCACATAATGGGCTGGGCTGTAGCCGACGTCTACAACTTGTGGCGGTCAAAGGGTAGACGTTAGCTTATTAAGTTACTGATGCTGGTTCTTTGATTATTTGTGGCGCTAAACTGTTAAGCAATGTATCGTGTCGTTTAGCCGCTTACTGTATGAGTAGTAATAAGTGTTATCTAAGTAAACCAAATATACCAAGTTTAATACTTGCCAAACATAAACCATATTTATACAAGATGTATATTCTTAAGAAGTAGCCCCCAGAAACCGCTCCTTTGGTTAGTAATTAACTACAGGCCTTAATTATTGTAAGTTATTATGAAACTATATATAGCTAGAAAAGCTTTCCTTGTGTTATTCTCGTTTGGCAGCGTTCAATCCAATAATTATTTTTAAAGGGGATGATAGATAAATAAAAGCATTCAAAATAATAATATTTGAAAAACCATTTATTAATAAAACATGTTCCAGAGTAATATTAAACACAAAATAATTAAATCGGGCATAATTAACAACATAACGGTATTTAGTTACCCTTTTCGTCAGCGGCCTTGCGGCGTCGTTTGTTGGCCGTGTCGCCGGCCTCGGCGGGTTCCTCGGCCTCGACGGGGGCGTCCTTCTTCTGGCCTCGTTTGCCCTTTGCAGGTTTTGGCTCGGCGGTAACTTCTTCAGCCACCTCATCTTTCACGTCATCTGACATAAAAATGTTAATTTATTTATTTATTTATTGATAGAATAAGTAACACAGCATTACAGTATAAAACCAAGGCACTGTGAAACTACAAAATATAAAAGAAAAGACACAAAGAAAAACAATATACATAAAAATGAAATTAACTAAATATTAGATTTGGGCGACTACAGCGTGGCTCCGTAGCGTCGTCTGACTCGGCGTAGGGTTAATGTTGAACGCAAATAATTTTCAGACAACTTTTCAATGATCTATGATAAAAAGGCTATAGAAATGTCCAATTAGAATATAATGTGAATGAAAATGTCATTTATGTGGCAATGTTTGACTTTTGCAAACATAGACAAAGCATTTCATTGTGTAATATTGCCTGAGTTTGTCCAGCTCTATGCCTATCAAATCTATTTTAATGAAAATGCTGTGAAATGAAATAGAAGTACATGTCTTTCTCAAGTTTGTTGGCTCTGGGTTCTATTTAGCTGCGATTACGAAGAAGTTATAAAAAAATAGTGCTTTGTATGCCAATAACTATGGCTATATTTATGATGGCATCACTTTGGTGCTAAATAAAACGTAGCAATAAATAAAAAAAATACCTTTTCCATCTTTTTTTGCAACTTTTCTTTTTTTAGAAGCAGGTTCTGGTTTAGTCTCCTCTTCTTCATCTTCTGTTTTTGCTGTCTTTTTTGCATTATTTTTTCTGCCTTTAGGTTCTTTTTTCTTAGGTTCCTCAGCAGGTATGTCTTCAACATCCTGCTCACCTTGCTCATTTTCCGGAGTGTTTTCTTTAGTAGGTTTTGTCTGTCCTCTCTTTCTTCCTTCTTTTTTGGGGGACTCCTTGATCTCATCATCTGGTTCCCCCTTTTCCTGTGGTACAGATTCCTTGTTCGTTTTTTGTGCAGCTTTGCGGCCTCTGCTCTTGGCTGCGGGCTTGACTAGATCTTCACTTCCTTCTTCTTTATCTTCACTTTCAGTCTCTTGCTTTGTGTCTTTTTTACCTCTTGCTGACTTTGGTTCCGTTTTGGGTTTGCTAGCCGCCTCTTTTTTTGCTGGCTTCTTTTTACCCCTTCCTCCAGATGCAGGCACTTCTTCTGCTGGCCCATTACTCTCTGATTGTGCTTCAGATTCATTGTTAGAGTGAGTTTTATCCTCATCAGCATCCACACCATTACTTTCTTCTGGGGTGTCAGTCTTCTTCTTTCTACCCTTTTTGGCCTGAGGGGCTTTTTCCTCTGTAACTCCATTTGTTTCCTCTTGTCCATTGGCTTCAACCTCACCCTTTTTGGCGCGTTTGGTTTTCTTATCTATGACAGGAAGATCACCCACCACCTCAGTTTCTACAACATCTGTCTCTGGCTCTTCCACAGTTTTTGTTTTTCCTCTGCCTTTTTTAGGTACTTCATTTTCTGCAATTTTTGTGTTTGATGTTTTCTGCAAAATTTTTAATTTATTTTTATCAGTTTAGCTATAATTATTATTGTTTAATGTACTGTTATTTTGTATAAGGTAATATACGAGTGACATACTGAATGCTATACCCACTCAATTAAAATGTTATTCATTAGTTAGAATATAAAAAATATCTAGAGTAACATAATAATTATATATTTTATTCTAAAAACAAGCAGATGTTAAATTGAAGATATGCTGATTCAAGGGGACATTTATGACCATACAAAGGGATGAAAGAAAACTTTTACTGTTAATATAAATTAAAAATATGTATGGGGTACATTTTACACAAATGTACCATATAATTTATTATTGTGAATGCCTCAACATACATTTGGCTGGTTTTTATTTGTCATTTAATTAACAGTACAAAAAAGTGTATATTCACTAAAATGTCACAGTGCAAAAATATACTAAAAGACTCAAACATGAACTAAAAAATGCATATGTATATGGATTTGTAAGATGAAAGCTAGTGCCACACCTAGAACATGTGCTCGTATAATAATTTGAAGTTAATGGTTATGTTTGTAATACTAAATTCACGAGAGATTTTGAAACCACTGTTTAATTTATGAACTTAAATTAGAGATGGTCCAAATATTCCGTATTCGGCATATTTTTCAATGTTCGTATTCAGCCAAATAGTTTGGTTCAAACTGCTGAATATTTACAGAATAAACAATTTTTTTAAGGGTGTCCTTTAATTAGCGCGGATGTACTTCGCGATCAGGTCTGAGACGTTTCCATTTCTTTTCATAAACATTCCTGGTTGGTTGGGTTGAGAGGAAAAGGTTCAGCCGAATATTCATATTCGGCAAAGTCCATATTGCCGAATACGAATTGCTAGTTTGAATTAAGGGAATGAGATACAGGCAGCACAAACATTTCTATATAGATAGAGCATGGGATCATAGTGGTTTGTATAACAAACTAACTTTTTTTTTCAACATTTCCTTCCTTAACCCTTAAATGCATGATTTTTTCTTTTTGCCCGAAATTAATATAGTATGTATCACATAGTTGTTTGCCGTTTCTAGGAAAAATAGTAAAAAAAAATATATCATCGATTTTCACTGCGAAATCAGTGTTAAAAGTTGCATAGGCTAAATCATATTTTTGGAAATATATAGCTATTAGTAAAGGGTATAGGAAAAATCTTAACTGCCATCAGAAAGGTAACACTATTTATGATGTTCCTATGATAAAGTTTGTAAATATAAAATAATTACAAACCCCGAAAAATCTGCCCAAAATCACATACTAAAAATCATCAACTTCCAGGTTTTTCCAAGTTTTCCGGCATTTCGACATAAACAAATGTAATTTTTATAAATTAAAATACTGCGTAAATTTATGTAATAATTCGGAAAATTTATTAGTTTTACTATTGAAATAATATACAGGAACAAATAGAATTTGTCTAACCCTTAATCTGTGAGCTGTCTAATGCTTTGTAGACATTTGGCAACACTATGCATTTAAGGGTTAATGTTTTAAATAAAAATCATAATGTGTATAACCATTCAGTTCTGATTCTAACTAAACGCACAACATGAAATACCTACTGCGAATTTAACATTAGAACAAAAAGAACGCCCATAAAACCATTTGTGAGACTCATACGATTTAAGAACAATGAAAACGAGTCGAGGATGACTCACTCAATGCATCTCTTGTCAGTTGAGAGCAAAAGTTAAAATTTGTATAAATTTTTATGCATGCTTTGTCGTAAAAAGAGGCGCTAAGGGTGTTTACACCAACACGCGGCAAAGTCGTTATCAGTTAATAAATAAATTACAACAACAAATTGAGTGGATCGGTAGACAAGAATGAATCAAAAAACTTCATCCTGCCATTAGGTTAAAAACCGGCACTTAAAACACTGAAACTTTCAGAAAACGAGCATTTCAATGATGGTCACTAACAAAGCTAACCAGTTTATAAAAGTGGAATCCGTCTAATCTACAGAATAAAAATCACTGCTATTACTGTACCTTGGCTTTTGCAGTTCTAGGTGCCATTATATTCTTAATTTATAATCAAGAAGCACTTAATTTAACTGTTAGCCTTGTTGTAAAAAGAAAACGGCGGGACTTGTGCGTCTTTCCGAAAGATGGATTTGGATGGCGGCCGGCGGGTGAAATTTCCGGTAAAAATGACAGAAGGGTGATTACACCTAGTGATGTACTGGTGTGTGTTTAGAGTTATCGATTCGAATTGATTTAGAATTGATTGCACTTGGAACATGAACTGGAGTGCGTGTAAGTAAACTTGGTAGAGTCAAACCAAAGAAAGTCTGCAGCGCAATAATTTGACAGCGAATTAAAAACTACATATGGCAATGTTTTTTAGCAGTCAGTAAACGTCATGCACTATGGTATGTGTTTGTCAAAATCGTTTAAATATTCGTTGTGTTTTGTGATGAACGGAATAAACATGGTGAAACCTTACAAAACCGGCATGCGGGAGTTACTTTTCCACATGACGAATAATTTTACACTTGTAAAAAGTCAGCACGAGGCGATGCAAGATGAAAAACGACAATGTTTACAAAATTTGGAGTTGATGACGGGTAAGTGGAATGAAACATCTTAATACTTCACCATATGTACCTACTTAGATAATTTAATATTGGTTTAGACTAAGGTTTCACAGGAAATTGAACACACCTAATAGGTATAGGCATACTTATGAACTTCCTCTAAAGCTTTGGTTTCCTCCGATAGCGGTGCCGTCATATAGCGGCCGTCTCCATACAAATACTACGACATCCATATTTAGCCGTATTATTTAGTATGGAGACGGCCGCTATATGACGGCATCGCTATCCTAGGAAAACCGATCTTAACATTTCGAAAAACTCATTGGTACTAGCCGGGTTTTGAGCTCGAACCCACAACCTCCATGCTCACGACATGGGTACCTACTAGTTAAAGCTAAAATTTATTTTTAATATATGTTTATTGTTTTAATGGTTTATTTCGTTTTTCCGAAAACTTTAGTTCGCAAATTGCGGGCAATTTCTCTGTCAATCTAATTACGCCTTAATGGGAGTAAAAGAGAAAGATGCCCGTATATTGAGAACTTCGGTGTTCGCGGTAGGCCCTCTGCCTACCTATTTACCGCCGCCGTCGCGGATATTACAAAAGCTTATTAATTTTGATGAAGCCAAATGTCACATTCTCCCAATATTATTTATCAATATTAGTATATGTCTACATATTAATAGTGACATCTATTGTTGGAATGAAATTTATTTTACCATAAAAATTAAGCTGTGCATACAGCTTAATTTTTTCATAGACGGTAAATATGGTAGAAATTTCACAAGTATCAAGACTATTTAATCCATTTTCTGTGGTGTTGTCGCATACTGATTTTTAAAAACTACTTTTAATCTAGCGCTGCAGACTTTCTTTGGTCTTACTCTAGAGTCCGTGCGGAAAGAGAAGAGTCGTAGAATGTATTGGATTGGATCGCCCCATTCGCAGCACGAGAGCTTATAAAGCGTTGCGTTAAAACCCGACGTGGACGATAGTATAAAAGCTACTGCATACAGTCTCAAACATTTTGATTTACCGTGTCGTTACCGTCGACCCAAATAAATGTGTCCAATAGGTTAACATGGAATTAAACTATCGAAAATAGTGAGTCTTGTATAATTTAGCCCCCTCCAGACTATGTGCGAAGCCGCGATTCGCGCACGAATGTGGAGGGGGCTTTTTAGTTAGATGCGCCGTACGCAAATATAACATTTTCAATTTTGAGCGGTTTTGCGTGGTGTTGAGAGTGACCCAAAGAGTAGTATAATATATTCAATTCAATCTTTGGGTAATATGGCTCCATCGATACTGTCGATGATTTCGCCAACGTCGAAGTGGATCCCTCGTGGGATCGAATTAATATTATTTGTAATAAATAAACTTCAGCCAGTGTACGGTATATAAAATTATAAAATTATGGCCTCTAGGGCTCTAGCCAGCCACGGTTAGAGGTAGAAATACCAAATGCTCGTAGAGCACGACGTTGTTCGGTTGTATTATGAGCTCTTGTAAGGCGATAGCTGGACTTTACAAGGGCCACGTGGGGCTACCTGGCGTTGACGCCAGAATGGCGATTAAACTCGTATCAAGATTAATTCTTCATTATCCGCACACTTCCATATTAGTTTACTGTATAATAAGCTATCAGTATTACACTTTAAACAACATTAATGGGCAAAAACAAAGAAATTAATCACGACCCGATGTGACCAAGATGGCGGTCGACAAGAAGCCCCGTTAGCCCCGTATAATATATATATGTGACCCGAACACTGCGTATGTCAAGAAGACGTTGACGGTTGACGTTTGACCAATGACGTATAAAAGAGTGGACTCGGCATATTGTTCTATACATGCAATCAGTTATACAAATACCAAGCATTTCAATGCAGAATAAGTAAAAATTATGTTGTCACTTTCTAACCAATATATTTTCCCTTATGTGGAAAAGGATAACAATACTTCAGTGCGTTCTGCTATGGCAACATTTTTCATTTGATGGTCACGTGACATGCCTACTGTGGCCGGTCCGCCATATTCAGTTCACGTTTCCCAAGGTACATGAAGCGTCAAAGTGTTCTGTTATTAAAATAAAATATTGGATATTCGGAAATTTTGCGAATATTTCTGTTTAATAATGTGGTGTAGTGGTTAAGGACAAGAAAGGACATAATCCCAAGTGCAGTTTTGTTGGATGTGGCTCAAGAAAAAAAGAAAACCGGAAAAGTTTGTCGTTGCACCGGTATGTTTACATTTTAACTGAAATATTTGTTATTTCATAGATGACTGCCTTCTTATGGTGTGTATTTAGTTAATAACTAGCCAATAAATACTATTTGCGATATATTGGAATAAATTAAGGATTTATTTTCGATATTTTCGTACTATAGAAATCAGTACATTTCACAGTTAGTGATGTGCTTTTATATCGAATTTAAGAAAAGTTTGGGGAAGAATCTTAACATGTATTTGAAAGATTTTGTATGTAAATTTATATTTTCAATTAATTAGCAAAAATTGGACCAATCTCATTTTACGACGGACGATATCCCTTCGCGCCTACATTTTTCAAATTTGCCGCCTTTTTCTACTGAAAAGATCTGGTTGACCAACTATATATGTATATACTTAAAACCTGTATCCTGAAAACGGTTGTACTGAGGGAAAGTAAGTAATCATATATTATATAATATTTTTGTTTTTTTCAGGTTACCGAAATCTGAACTGAATGTACGAGAAAAAAAATGGTTAGAAACTAGGGCTCCCGGTATCCGTGTTACACGCCGAAACGAATACCCGTGTTCTTAAGCCCGGCGGTGCTAAGAATACGGTTTACACGGAACCGCCGGGATCCGGATACGTATCCAATAAACGTTCCCAAGACACGTTTCTCAGACACGTATCTCCGTTTACACGGGTACTTAACACCGGCCCGAACGGATCCGAAACAGGTTGACCCAATCAATGCTCTAGGTCTGGTTATGTAAGGTCTAATATTGAATGTTGACTTCAGATGAACTCGTTTGGCGTACGATTTTTTTTTTAATTATTTATAACTGTGTTGATATAACATATTTAGTCAACTATACAATATATTAAACGAAGTAGGTGTCCCTATCCTATATTGTTTTTATTTACTATTTTTAATTTTAAACCTACTCGTCCCTAGTTTAAATTAAAACCTTCATTTTTTTACTATTATTGCTTTTAAGCTAACATATTTATTATTAATTACATAATTAATTATATTTCAATCAAAGAAATACATTTTATACATGTATAATAGGGATGATGACACATGTTGAATTTTATAACAAAATCTAGTAAAATAGATAGCAAACGAGCAATTTATCACAATAATGTGGATATTAAAATAAAATATTGAAAAATTACAAAAATACAGGACCTGAAAGTTTCAAAATTTAAGTTTTTTTTAACGTCCAAAAACGATAAAAGTAAGGGTACCATTCGATTCCTTACATTTCATCCAAAAAAATATTGTGTAGCGACTATATACATAAACGCAATATTTCACCGACAAAAACGCAATTTTCTTGTTTTGTCCATACTACAAGATGGGCGATGACGTCACGGCCCTTGGCCGTTTTGTATAGGGCGTTTCGCGAGTGAAGTGCGACTGTCGGCCTTTGACTACAATTTCTGACTTTTGTGTTACTTTAATGCAATGGGTCCCATATAGACATTTTGATCCTAAAAACAAACCCGATCGATTGATACCATAAATGAAAATTAGTCATGTAGCCTATTGTGTAAGTAATATAGTTTCGTGAAGAATAGATGTGCAGACAAATACTACCTATATTAGTTAAAAATAACAGTTAAGAAAATAAGTATGAATTACTTCGTGGTTATTTCTTCTTGCAACGGGCGACCCCCGCGCGGGTAGCTTTCTCGCGCAGAGAATAATTGCAATCACAATCCAGCGCGGGAACGCTGCCTGCGTATTGGGCACCCTCCCGAGGGCACCAAATCTTATTATTATCAATTTACTGCTGAGCGAAAACAGCAAATCTGCCAACGACGCAAAAAAAAGTACACACAAGCGGCATTCGAAACGCAAGATTTCACGCGAGAACCTTAAAAAGAAACCCATGCTACCTTGGTTACCTAGCGATTATATTGTTAAGAACATTAAGATAGATCTCAAAATTGGTAATCATTCATGTTCACTTGGGTCACTTTCACACGAGTGTTCAGGTAATAAATGCCGGCCGCTGGTGTTCCATTCATTAGAACGTGTTGTTTTCCAATACCCTTTTGTCTGATATCGCCGAAAACAAGTAGGTTCCCAAACCATTATCAGAACTGCCACAACCAATTATAAGCTTTATGTCGGTGTAATAAGGTGAACACGTTTACACAAGAAATTGTAACAAATGCAGCGGCAGACACACATGATTAGTTATCATGGTTTACTATAATACTTAATACCTAGATTGGCTGGCTTACGTAAGTTAAAAAATAATACGATTAAAAAATATACATTTCTTATTTATTCGATAAAATATACCTATTCGAGAAAACTCACACATACATTGTAGGTAATATCAGTAATATGATTGACAATTGATTGAATTTTAATTATAATTATACATACTTATAGGACTTATATCTACAGATTATTAAAAATGTAAGAACTGTTTAATAATGTGCAATTGGTAAGAATATTGTATGTATTACCAGATCATGCATGGCCAGTTTTTATCGTACAGTCTTCTCTTTATACTCTTTATTGCTTTTATTTTTTATTACTAGCACTTTATATTTATTGCTATCAAGTTATATAATAAAGCATAAAGTATTAGTATTTGAAGTCTTATATAAAATACTATTTTGATAGTAGCATGTAGGTATACCTACTGTATTTCTAATTTTCTACTCGTATTGCAACATTGCAAGCAAAAACTACCTGCTCAGAAAAGGGTTTTGTAAATCGTTTATTGAATTTCGACTCTATGAACCACGAAATAAGGTTAAATATGACAGAAACTCCTCATGAATCTTTTGTCTATTCATTTGTAGCTCTTAAGTACCTACGCCGGTTCGTTCCTTCGCTACTCGTCAAGGACGTCTCCGGAGCCACGGGTAAATAAGATCCGTTTCTTCGAATACCCGTTTATCCGTGGGAACGGATCTTAATTACACGTTTCTTAATTACACGTGCGGAACGGGCCAGAAAACCGTGTACGTGTTATTCGGAAACGGGTATTCGAAACGTGTAAACGAAACACGGACTCGACCGCGAGCCCTATTAGAAACCATCGGAACAGAAAATATAAGGCAAAACACAAACTCTTGCTGATGAAAAGTGTAATTCAAACTTACCTTGATGTACGTTTCCAATATTATAGAAAAAACAAACGGAAAAAGAATCTTTCTGGAACTACCTGAACAAAGTCGTATTATTCCGAATCAGAAATGAATAAAGAATATTTTTGTGTATGAATGTTGTTTTATTCTACATAGGAAGAATAATCTTCTTATGTTATATTTAACTAATAACGGTACCCTAGTTCACAATAGCGCTAATTATAAATGGTCAAGCAGATCTTGTCAGTAAAAAACGGCGGCAAATTTCAAAAATGTAGGCGCGAAGGGATATCGTCCCATAGAAAATTTGAATTTTGCGCCTTTTTCTACCGACAAGACTTGCCTGACCATCTATGCATTTATATTATTAATTAAATTGCAACTTTGTGATATCTGCACTATCGTCTTAATTAATCGTAATTAGTACGATTATGAACTAGAGTAGGTATCGATAATGCAAACGGCCGTCATAAAGACTCATAAGCCAACAAATAGCGTTCTCTCAATTATATGTTATCTTAAGTTACACGCCAACATCAACATTTTTTCTGCTTTGCCTTAAGGCTGGCTTAGGGCTTAAGGTGGACTGGTAGAGAATGTCATAAGACGTATAAAGTCCGCCTTTTGTACACTATGTTTTTCTTCTCTTTAAGTGGATCTAATAGGTTTATGTGTTTAAAATGATGACAACTTAGTTTATCGATATCCTTGTCAAATATCAACTTGTCTTCGCAGCACTACAGACCGCCATGTTCAGTTCTCGGCAATATGGCGTCGGCCACACTTTTTTTGTAGGTATGTCGCTTCCATATGATTCTTTTTTCATTGCGTTTGACGTTGCCAACGTTGGTGATGACAGTTCGTTCGAAGAAAAGCGCAACGTGTGTTCTGTGAAATATATATGGAAACTTAGTTTTGTCTACCTAAAATCTACGGTAAAAATGGTATGAATTACACAATTCACATCTTTGCTTCACTATTTTATACTTTATGTATACATTTTGGTCTAATAACAGAGGTTATGTTAACATATATTTTTGTACCATATTTAGTTTGAAACTTGACAGAAAACTGTATTAAATATGTTTTTCATTGTGTTTGTTTCAATAAAAGCTTATTATTATCTGTTATCTGTTCAAATTATACAATTAATTGTAGATGTAATAATAAATTAATAACGCCAATTAAAAGGGCTATTTTCTCTAGCCGCCCAGAGTCCTACAAAAAGGTTTCTCATTCCAGTCCATTTGAAATCTTTACTTTGACAAATTAAAATTAAATTTGTCTTGGCAAGTTTGGATGTGTGAGCAGCTAGAGGATATCTAAAATTCTGCTTATTGGTTTAGATTAGATCTAAAAGTCTGATGTAAGAGCAAGTAAATGTTATGTATGTCAAGCAAATCTTGTCAGTTAAAAATGGTGCCAAATGCAAATTTTCTATGGGACCATATCCCTTCGCGCCTACATTTTTCAAATTTGCCGCCTTTTTCTACTGACAAGATCTGCTTGAACAGCTTATAAAACATCAGCTCTACCATAAAAAAATCCCATGGTGCTTTTTATTAAATGTTTATTATATTTTTTAAGGGATTTTGTCACACAGTGACTATGTACTGAGATCAAGTATGGTCAAGCTATAATAATTAATGTAGTAGTGTAGCATTAGGTACTTACTATTTTCATTAAGTTACCTTGAACAGTTTTTGTAATGCTAATGGTTGAAAAATATGAATATTCAAATGTGAATGTGATCATTTTCAGACAACACTGGACCGAAAAGGGACTTTTAAGGTTGAATACCTGCAGGAAATAGAGAAGCAGGTCCAAGCAAGATGGGAAGCTGAGAAGATCTTTGAGGTGGAGGCGCCCACAGATGGCCGCCCTCATGAGAAGTTCATGTGCACCTTCCCCTTCCCATACATGAATGGCCGACTGCATTTAGGGCACACCTTTTCACTTTCCAAATGTGAGGTAAAATATTTTTTTTTTTTTACATTTAAGTAGTGTGTTGTAATTACTACTATGGGGCTATTCATAAATTACGTCATTTCAAATGGGGAGGGGGGGGGGTCTGGACATCGGAAGATGGTAGCATGACGTAATTTATGAACAGCCCCTATGTCGTATTTATATGTATACTCGTGAAAACGGAAAAAAGCATTTTCTTAAAATAACAAATAGGTATTAAAATTATGTATGTTTTTGTATAACATTGAAAATAAAAAACTTAAATTCCATAGTATTATTTAATGTTATATAGTATTTTGCAAATAGTCCTAGAGTTAGTAAAATACGTTTTTAAGGCAGTGTTATATATGTATGCTGGCTTGCAATTGGAACCAAACTGGAGGTACTCACAGGTTGTCATATCCACAGCCACATGCCACATGTTAAAATATAACATGCCTTTTCCACAGGATAGATGACACTTTAATTTACTTTGAATTCAATATTTACAGTCAATTAACACTGCATAGTTCATGTACTAAAATTGTTGATTAATCTTATAACCTACTTTCAGTAACTATTGGCTATTTCAATTTCAATTATAATTTTAACCATAACACATACTTTTTTTATTAAACAGTTTGCAACAAGATATTACAGGCTGAAAGGAAAAATGGTGTTATTCCCCTTTGGCTTCCACTGCACTGGCATGCCAATTAAAGCTTGTGCCGACAAGCTGAAGAGAGAGATGGAACAATTTGGCTGTCCTCCCGTTTTCCCAGAAGAGGAGGAAGTCACTGTTAAAAAGGAGACTGACTTAGTACCAAAGGACAAGAGTAAAGGGAAGAAAAGTAAGGCTGTAGCTAAAACGGGCTCTGCCAAGTATCAGTGGCAAATCATGAGGAGTCTAGGGGTGCCGGAAAAAGAGATCAAGCTGTTTGCTGATGAGCATTACTGGCTGGAGTACTTTCCGCCGCGGGCCGTGAATGATCTGAAGAGGATGGGCATACATGTAATCATTGTTTTGTTTGCCCATAATTTTCTTTGGTACATATCTTAAAAATATAGATTGTTGTGATTTCAAATAACTGTATGTTTAAAGATAATCTATGAGTGAAATTTAATCATTTTAGTAGTTCGATCATTTCCCACAGTAATGCTACATACTTTTTGAGTTCTCAAATATTTAATGATTTAATTATTATTTTACACGTTACAATTTGTCGTGTGACAGGTTGACTGGCGCCGGAAGTTCATCACGACGGACGCCAACCCGTTCTTCGACTCGTTCGTGCAGTGGCAGTTCCACCACCTGCGCGAGCGCAACAAGATCAAGTACGGCAAGCGGCACACGATCTTCTCCCCGCTCGACAAGCAGCCCTGCATGGACCACGACCGCAGCGCGGGCGAGGGCGCAGGCCCGCAGGAGTACACACTCGTTAAGATGGAACTTGTTGAACCACTGCCGGAGGCTTTCAAGTAAGCACTCAAGTTTTCTAGGGCATGGAGTCCTTACAGTTTTTGCGTCAAGGCTATGGCTTTTATGTATGTATGTATAATTCTTGCTCCCTTTACTTTTTATTTCAAAAATACTTTTTCTTCCATGCAAATATCGCATATGTTATATATCTCTATAACCCTCTTTGTTCTAGGAGCTTTTACCTGTTGATAATATCAATAATGTCTTTCCCATTTGGAACTTAAGAGAATGTAAACAAAAAAATAAAGACGTGATGCGGTCATTCGCGCATTCTTGAGATATGCCGTATTATATTTTTGAAATTGTATCATTCGACAAGCTACTGGCTCTACTGGGCCCCGCGTTTTTTTGCATTCTTATAAGAAATGTATGAGAATGTAAAAAAAGAGTCTAGAAGAAATTTATTTTTAGGTCTTTCAAAGGCAAGAAAGTTAGCTTAGTAGCGGCAACTCTAAGGCCAGAGACCATGTACGGCCAGACAAACTGCTGGGTTCATCCCGACATCAAATACATAGCGTTCGAGACCGTCAACGATGGGATATTCGTGTGCACACGGCGCGCCGCGAGAAACATGGCGTACCAGGGCTTCACGAAGAAGGACGGAGAGTTCCAGGTTCTTAAGGAGATCGTCGGTCAGGAGATATTTGGTGCAGCCCTCAAATCGCCTTTGACGAGTTATCCAAAGATCTACGCTCTGCCGATGTTGACGATCAAAGAGGAAAAAGGTACCGGCATCGTCACGAGCGTGCCTTCAGACTCTCCTGACGACTACGCTGCTTTGGTGGACCTGCAGAAAAAACCCGCCTTCCGGGAAAAATACGGCATCGCAGACGACATGGTCCTTCCCTTCAAGCCGGTGCCGATCCTAGAAATTCCGGAAATCGGGAACCTAGCAGCCGTGACCATGTATGAGAAGCTCAAGATCCAAAGTCAAAACGACAAAGACAAGCTTGCCGAGGCAAAAGAGTTGGTTTACCTGAAAGGTTTCTATGATGGTGTTTTGCTTGTTGGAGAGTACGCTGGGCAAAAAATCCAGGATGTGAAGAAACTTCTACAGAACAAGCTTGTAGAGGAGAATGGTGCTGTAGTCTATTTCGAACCTGAGAAAACTATAATGTCTCGGTCAGGGGACGAGTGTGTAGTGGCTCTGTGCGACCAGTGGTACTTGGACTACGGGAATGAGGAGTGGAAGGCGCAGGCGGAGCGCGCGCTGGCCGGTGTCAACACCTATCATGATGAAGTGCGCAAGAACTTCCAGGCCACGCTGAGGTGGCTGCACGAGTATGCCTGCTCAAGGACGTATGGGCTTGGTATGTACCTAATTTCTATCCGTCCACAGTAACTCAAGCTAAATTCTAGATCAGGTCACCCATTAGTTTATTCAGGGGTCCGGTTTAAAAAAATACCATCGCGGTCCGTTTCTACCCGACTATACTAAATAAACAAATGTAATGTACAGCATAAAATTGGTCGGCGGTTCGGATCCGGACCGCGGTCCGCCATTAGATGACCCCAATGCCAAGTCTTTTTTTTATGATGACCCCGGATCGACCGTTTAAGCTTAGCAATTTTCGTTGTTTCATAGTTTATAAACTTCAATAACCACATGCTTGTTATTTCGCTAGGTACAAAACTGCCTTGGGACCAACAATGGCTGATCGAGTCGCTATCGGACTCGACGATATACAACGCCTACTACACGGTGGCGCACTACCTGCAGGGCGGCTCGTTCCGCGGCGACGCGCCCAACGCGCTGCAGATCACGCCGGAACAGATGACCATCGAGGTCTGGAACTACATCTTCTTTAAGGATGCTCCGTTCCCCAAGCACACTAAAATACCCAAAAAGTCATTGGATCTGATGAAGCAGTCTTTCAACTTTTGGTAAGTTTTATGTTTAAGGAAAAAATGGAAAAAGTTACGCTTCCGGCAGGACTTGAACCCGCATCCTTCGCGTGCGTGCAATTTGGAGTTTCGCTCGCAGACGTATCTGCTTGTTAAAAAATTGGTTTTGGTAAGTTATCGAAAGTATTTTTTAAGTAATATTGCTGAGAACTTACTGGAATTTAATTTCATTTCGTCAATTTCATTAGAATTGAATAAATTGAATTTTGAATAAAACTTGTCGGGCGGCGATTCTATCTCTTCTCCTGTGTTTTTTGGAGGCTTTATTTATTAAATATAGAAATAAAATAGTTATTTACGACACAAGTGCGGAAAAGAGGAAATTCGACACGAGTTGCGAATTCCCTATTCGCACGTGTATCGTACAACGTTTTACAGTACATATGCCCCTTTAAATATTTGACATAGCAACGAAAAGTGCTTATTTACGCACTAGTGCGGGAAAGTAGCACCATATGTACTGTAAATAGATTTTACATCACATATATGGAGCTGCACGGCCATAATTTTGTTTCTAGTTTACAATAATTACTTTTATTTCAGGTATCCGGTCGACGTAAGAGTATCGGGCAAAGACTTGATCCAAAACCACTTAACATACTACATCTACAACCACTGCGCGATCTGGCCGAGCGAGGAGGACAAGTGGCCTAAAGGCATCCGAGCCAACGGTCACCTGATGCTCAACTCCGCCAAGATGTCCAAGAGCGACGGGAACTTCCTCACTCTGCAGGAGAGCATAGACAAGTTCAGTGCGGACGGGATGAGGCTGACCCTGGCGGATTCTGGGGACTCCGTGGAGGATGCAAACTTTGTGGAGAGCACGGCGGATGCGGCCATTTTGAGACTGTACACGTTCATAGAGTGGGTCAAGGAAATGATGGCCACGAAATCGACATTGAGAACAGGTATATATTTAAGTCACTAGCGACCCGCCCCGGCTTCGCACGGGTTAACAAATTATACATAAACCTGCCTCTTGAATCACTCTATCTATCTATCTATTTAAAAAACCGCATCAAAATCCGTTGCGTAGTTTTAAAGATCTAAGCATACATAGGGACAGACAGACAGCAGGAAGCGACTTTATGTTATACTATAGCTCGTCAACCAAATCTTGTCAGTAAAAAAAGGCGCGAAATTCAAATTTTCTATGAGACGATATCCCTTCGCGCCTACATTTTTCAAATTTGCCGCCTTTTTCTACTGTCAAGATCTGGTTGACCCAGTATATGTAGTGATTAAAGAAACTTGTTTAAACAATTTTTTCATTCTTCCGCTAAATTAATGTGTAAATAACTTATTTAGATGTTAAATTGTTTCAGGGGAATATAATTTCCACGACAAAGTGTTTATAAGCGAGATGAACACTAAAATTAAGCAGACCGATGAAAGCTACGACAAGATGTTGTTCAAGGTCAGTCACCACGTTTTGTTCGATGATACCTTGTCCATCCATACCTAGAGAATTAGAAATGCCTGCTTTTTTGTATAGTATAATAAAAGACCATAGACACAATGTGGATCTTGTTGTGTAACCATAGACATTCCGGTTCCTAATTTGAGACCGTATATAATAAAAATATTAATTTGTATTCTTCTTTCTTGCACATTTCTAGAATATTTTTGTTGTATGGGTCACAGGAAGCGCTGAAATCGGGCGTGTTCGAGCTGCAGGCGGCGCGCGACAAGTACCGCGAGCTGTGCGCGGACTGCGGCCTGCACGCAGAGCTGGTGACGCGCTACATCGACACGCAGGCGCGCCTGCTCGCGCCCGTGTGTCCGCACGTGGCCGAGCACGTGTGGCGGCTGCTGGGGCACGTGAGTACACGTACCGCGAGCTGTGCGCGGACTGCGGCCTGCACGCAGAGCTGGTGACGCGCTACATCGACACGCAGGCGCGCCTGCTCGCGCCCGTGTGTCCGCACGTGGCCGAGCACGTGTGGCGGCTGCTGGGGCACGTGAGTACACGTACCGCGAGCTGTGCGCGGACTGCGGCCTGCACGCAGAGCTGGTGACGCGCTACATCGACACGCAGGCGCGCCTGCTCGCGCCCGTGTGTCCGCACGTGGCCGAGCACGTGTGGCGGCTGCTGGGGCACGTGAGTACACGTACCGCGAGCTGTGCGCGGACTGCGGCCTGCACGCAGAGCTGGTGACGCGCTACATCGACACGCAGGCGCGCCTGCTCGCGCCCGTGTGTCCGCACGTGGCCGAGCACGTGTGGCGGCTGCTGGGGCACGTGAGTACACGTACCGCGAGCTGTGCGCGGACTGCGGCCTGCACGCAGAGCTGGTGACGCGCTACATCGACACGCAGGCGCGCCTGCTCGCGCCCGTGTGTCCGCACGTGGCCGAGCACGTGTGGCGGCTGCTGGGGCACGTGAGTACACGTACCGCGAGCTGTGCGCGGACTGCGGCCTGCACGCAGAGCTGGTGACGCGCTACATCGACACGCAGGCGCGCCTGCTCGCGCCCGTGTGTCCGCACGTGGCCGAGCACGTGTGGCGGCTGCTGGGGCACGTGAGTACACGTACCGCGAGCTGTGCGCGGACTGCGGCCTGCACGCAGAGCTGGTGACGCGCTACATCGACACGCAGGCGCGCCTGCTCGCGCCCGTGTGTCCGCACGTGGCCGAGCACGTGTGGCGGCTGCTGGGGCACGTGAGTACACGTACCGCGAGCTGTGCGCGGACTGCGGCCTGCACGCAGAGCTGGTGACGCGCTACATCGACACGCAGGCGCGCCTGCTCGCGCCCGTGTGTCCGCACGTGGCCGAGCACGTGTGGCGGCTGCTGGGGCACGTGAGTACACGTACCGCGAGCTGTGCGCGGACTGCGGCCTGCACGCAGAGCTGGTGACGCGCTACATCGACACGCAGGCGCGCCTGCTCGCGCCCGTGTGTCCGCACGTGGCCGAGCACGTGTGGCGGCTGCTGGGGCACGTGAGTACACGTACCGCGAGCTGTGCGCGGACTGCGGCCTGCACGCAGAGCTGGTCACGCGCTACATCGACACGCAGGCGCGCCTGCTCGCGCCCGTGTGTCCGCACGTGGCCGAGCACGTGTGGCGGCTGCTGGGACACGTGAGTACACGTACCGCGAGTTGTGCACGCGGAGCTGGTCGCGCACTGCATCCACACACAGGCTATATCCCAACGGGAAGGATCCATAAGATCCATTCTCATCTGTGGCCAACGGACACAAATGGGAATGGATCCTTCCCATCTGTGACCGCCTCGGTTTCTTTCTGTCTTTGTTATTATACAATACTAACT
The DNA here is from genome assembly GCF_948474715.1 of Cydia amplana. NCBI lineage: Eukaryota > Metazoa > Arthropoda > Insecta > Lepidoptera > Tortricidae > Cydia > Cydia amplana. The sequence continues at coordinate 11,791,356 of NC_086071.1, read as the reverse complement.
TACTTTCAACCTTTATTCATCCTAAGGGCTTAGTTTCGGTATCCAAAATTTTCTTCTTTTTCAGGTTATAAACTATATGATACCAAATTTTGATTTGGTGTATTTGGACATGTTTGCGACTAATATGATTTGTCATATTGCGTGATAGAGCAATAAACATCCAAATATCCAACGTTGCACATTAACAATAAGTATTCATAGGAACATAACGAAGTTATGTTTTGAGTTATCGTTATATAAAAAACACAATATTTTAACAGAACACCAGCATCCTGCACGCCCGCTGGCCGGTCGCCGGCGACGTGGACGAGGCGGCCGTGAAGGCGAGCAACTACCTCATGGAGGCGACGCACTCGTTCCGCGTCTACCTGAAGAACCACTGCGCTGCCAAGAAGCCGAGGAAAGGCGAGGCGGCCAAGCCTGAGCGGCAACCGGACACCGCCGTCATCTGGGTCGCCAAGGAGTACCCGCGGTGGCAGCACATCATTCTCACCACGCTTAAGGAGCTGTATGGGGTGAGCTCTCAATTTTGTAATGACACCAGGGGCCCGTTTCTCAAAAGCTTGTAAATTGTAATACAATTGGAAGTCCCTATCTAACAAAAGCTATCAAACAGAGACATCCGCTTGTATTACCAGTTACACGCTTTTGAGAAACGGGCCCCAGGTGCGTTATCGTTGCGATGCATTTGTACACCTTAAGTATCCACGTCGCCATAATAGTTATTCAGGGATGTTGCGGATGCAGATTTTTTGACATCCGCGGACGCGGATGCGGATATTTAAAGGCTCACATACGCGGATGCGGATGTCAAGATTAGGTACTTAGAAAACGTCAAATATTACATTTTTAGTATTTTTTTTATTTAAAAAAAAACGAAGCGTTTAGTATTTGAGCAGGAATATAGGTGCGTTATATTTAATAAACAGTAACTTGGCCGACTTTTCTGGATCTAGACGATTTCGTTATAGGTAACGACGAAATTACCTAGCACTTACGCCGCCGCTAAAACGTTCTTGTACCAACTTGTTCGACATCCGCATCCGCATAAGCTCCGCATCGATTTTATGCGGATGCGGATGTTGAAAATAATGCGGAAGTTCCGCGGTTGTGGATGAGGATGTTCGCAACATCCCTGTTATATAGGAAAGTGGATACTTATGTTAGGGCACAAATTGTAACATCCTTAGTTTGTGAGAAAACTATCTGATTAGTGGCATTAGAGCCCTTTCCTACAGCATCGTCCCGCTTTCTGCAGGATCCCGTTTAGTGGTGTAGGTACGTGTTTATATACTGACGTTCACACGAGCATCCAATGTGCACGATGGGATCAAGCCAAAATCGATCCGTTCGAATTTTGCTGTTCAGATTTGCCACAGGATACAATATGTATGGTCTAATGGAAGTGTTTCCATTAGCTTCCTGCATACCTACCATCTTTTACTGAATGTAGTGCTGGTAGGGGAGTTGCTCTACCGCAAAAAACAGGTTCCAAAGTAGTATATGTGAAACACGAATGATTCTTGCAGGATTTAGTAAAAATCCGCTTCCGCTGAACTGTATCCCCGTGGGAAATGGCTCTTAATAGGCCCCATTATTAGTGAAACATCGCTACCAACAACCTGACCGTATGTCTCACATCGAAAACACTTCCCCTTAGCCCTCAGGCCTCCCCGACAACAAGGTGATCTCGAGCAAGCTCGGCGCTCTCCCGGAGCTGACCAAGTACATGAAGCGCGTGATGCCGTTCGTGCAGATGGCCCGCGAGCGCGTGGAGCGCGTCGGGCTTGACGCGCTGTCCGTCGGGATGCCCTTCGACGAGGCGGCCGTGCTTAAGGACAACCGGCAGTATCTGCTCAACACTTTAGACGTAAGTCTCTTAACGACTTTACTAGGTTGGCCCTAGCTATGTATACATATACATTAAAATTTCTTTTTATTATGACATTGTTTTATTTGTAAATTTTATATTCTTCTATTATTTTTTTCTTTCTGTTTTTAATGTTAAATTGACGATCTTTTAATGAAAGCCTTTGTTTTATCCTGTTGTGTAATTACTGTGTCTTTTTCTTTAAGAAATAAACATATCTAATATAATCTACTTACACTGGCGAAAGTGTTAAATACAGTCAGCATCAATAGTAGTAGTAGTATGGAAACGCGCAAAAAGTATAGTCTGCCATCGTCGAATACTTTTCCAAATATTTCCAAACACGCTCTTATTCTCCTAACAATAAACTTGCGTCAAGATCATTTTAAACACCTGGCCCGCTTAGCAACTGCTGCTGACTGTACATAATAAGGATTCCTTTCGAGAATTTTAAGACCTAATTATGTACCGTTGTACACAATATTTTAATATTCTAAGACAGTACCAAACACTAAAAATACGCGCATAGCGTTGTCGCCCTCAACCATCTGGGCGACGCGACGTGCGAATCGGATCCTGTGTACTAGGCGTCTTAACTAGTCTCGTAAAAATATAACAGAGTACAACTAACTGTTGTATGAATATTCGCAATAATACTGCTATTATGATCCCGTAGGGCCCGTAGGCAGTTGATTTAGATAGACCCATAAATCCGTATCTCAGCGTTATGACATGGTTTTTCCAGCTGGATAGTCTAGAAGTAAAGTACACAGAGGACCCCGACGCGCCCCTGAAGACGCGCGAGGAGTGTGCGCCGGGCCTGCCGCACATCTCGTTCAGCGCCGCGCCCGCCGTGCGCGCGGCCGTGCTCAACCCCGAGCCCATGAGCGGCCTGTTCACCGTGCACGTGGCGCTCGCCGACCGGGACACTGTCGACAAGGTCAAGGCGAAGATCGTCAAGGAAGTCAAGGCTATCAAAGGTTAGAGACGAGGACTTTTGCCATTTCTCATACTTATAGGTATGCGAATATACCATTCACCAGTTCACCACACACACACAAATTTTTCTTTCCTCGAATTGCTTAATTTCTCTATTACATTACTTACCTATTAGATTAGCCTTCAGCTTACGAATTACGAATCTGGCTACCACGTGACAGGCATAGCCTAGTGTGGGGCCACAGGACATTATAAATTTGTTAATAAGGTTTTTTCTTTTAAATAAATATTATTCTTATTCTTACCACGACACTGTTGACAAGGAGCAGGCGTAGCTTGCGAAGGGAGTCGAAGGTTGTCGTATCGGCAGTATCGGTTAGTTCGCAATCCGTTCACATGTAAAATCATCCTTGTGGGCTATTTAGTGAATGATTTTGATTGCTGGCAAACCAAGATAATGTTCAGAAAATCACGACAAAAACGGTAAGGAAGCCTCAATAAACCTCGGTAGGTTCACTGTTTGTAGTCGCTTTCCTCTACGCGGGAAAACGCTGGGATCGGCTACGAGCGTAGCACTACGAAAACGTTGGCAGTGAATGTGTTATACGCGGATTAGACTCTCGCGCGAGCCACGAGACGAGCCGCGAGCCGCGCCACGAGACGCGAGTCCACCGCTTACACTCGCGTTCGGCTTGTCATTCGGTTATAAACCTTATGCCGTGCCGTTAGTGTTTAAATTATATTAGCTCGACGAGCTTGCGAGCCGCGAGCCCACCGCTTACACTCGCGTCTCGTGGCGCGGCTCGCGGCTCGTCTCGTGGCTCGCGCGAGAGTCTAATCCCCCTTTTATACTCGCCCTAAAGACGACTGAGGCCATAAAACCCGAGGCAGGGGTAATAAAGCTCGGCGGTCGTAGTGATGGCAAAGTGTCGATTACGAAGTGTTTTAAACGTCGATGTAATTCTATTTTATTTTGGTTTCACTGTAATTGCCCAATTATTTTATGATTTTTGTCCGTGTAAATAAGGTAATTGTTTACTAATTTAATAAACTAATCAGGTTATAATACACGAAATATCACGAACGAACGAATATCTTATGTACGAAATATCATTTGATATTTACCAGTCGCTTTTCGGTGAAGGAAAACATCGTGAGGAAACCGGACTAATCCCAATACGGGCCTAGTTTACCCTCTGGGTTGGAAGGTCAGATGGCAGTCGCTTTCGTAAAAACTAGTGCCTACGCCAATAACTGGGATTAGTTGCCAAGCGGACCCCAGGCTCCTATGAGCCGTGGCAAAAATGCCGGGACAACGCGAGGAAAATGATGAATCAGGTTATAATACACAATGTGCTAGGGCTGTGACGCAGTTGAATGCACACCGCGATCCCGCGTCGCTCCGTTATAGGCGGAGTTGGCACTCGTTGGGTTTTTAGACGGTAGTAGGTCTCGCCCTTTAGTCCGTCATACCCGTCTTGCTCCCCTCGAGACGGGATGCATAAAAGCATTTTCCCAACGTAAAAAAAAAAAAGGGCTGTGAAACTACAGAGTATAAAAGCAGTATGAATGTTCCGCAGACGCGAGCTCTCTGAAGCTGTGGCGCTACTGTGAGCCGGTGCTGGGGCCGCGGCGGCTGCCGGCGCCCGGCGACTGGCGGGAACGCTGCGCCGCGCTCGACGCCGGCGTGCTGCGCGTGCAGCCGGCCGCCGGACAAGTGCAGCTCGCGCTCAACGGCTCCAGCCTGGACATAGGCACCACCCTGCTTTATACTTACGATAAATAGCTATAAATAAATTATTTATTTATTACCGTTCCGAGTTTGTTTTGCTCATGGTGCAATTAGAATAGTAAATCATTTCCTAAAGGATTGTTCTGGATTATTTAAATTTCGCGTGTGTGATCCATCGCAAAGAGTGATTTATCCATTATTTTATTACAAATGTCTGTCGACTCGGGAGCATCTGGATGGAGCAACGTGGCTAATTCCGTCCACGAGTGTATATTTCTTTGATTTTCAATCGTAGGAAAAAAAAAACATTTGCTTTTGATTGCCGAAATTAAAAGCAATCGCTGCTTTGTCGATGAAATTATCAATGTTATTCGTTGTTCGAGAAAAACGCTAATGGACGGAATTAGCCACGTTTACCTTAGTTCTGAAGTGTAGTAAAACTTCTGTGCAGTCGACGTCAAAGAAGTTTATTATTCTGCATCTTACATCTTTGTAACAAGGCGCAAGGTGAATTTCCATTCGTTCCCGCCTCGCGGGGACAAATGGGAATACACTCTAAAAAATGTACGTGACGTGTACACAACACAGTCAGAAATGAAGATGACTGATTTTCGTCATTTGCATATGAAGACTTTCTGTATACGCGTCTTCGAAACGGAAACCTGGACTTGCCAGGCCACTGTTTTAGGTACAATTTCTTAGTTTTATTACGTTGCTTTGCAGTTAGAAATAAAAAGAAATGAATCACTTCATAACATAATTTAATTATTAACATATAAATGGTTATTCACATTAGAATGTTTAACATTGCGAGTACAAGTAGGAGCTGAGTACGAGTACGATATGGCTAATATTCACAGCCGGCTACACGATGCAATCGAAAACGTATCAAAATTTAAATTATACATCCATTTCAACAGTCTTTTGTCGCAGGCAGAAGAACCACATTCTGACACCTATCATTACAATATAACCTAAATGTAGGTATTTATATTATGGGACATACGTTCGCATCGACGGCCGGACGCAACTGAGGCGCGCGCAGGCGGCGCGCACGTATTTTCGCAACGGTTGGAGCGAGATGGAAGACAGGGCGTGCTACTCTCGAAAGCAACATTCTCTGCGGTAGTTCTGAATTGCTGCATTTTCTACTACCCACTTCATGCAACCGGCGATTGTGAGCGGGATAGAAGATATGCCATCGCACTCGTGAGAGGCGCGATTTACGTCAAAGGGTAGATTATATTCTGCAGTTCTAAGATACCTATCTTTCTGTTTTTCGTAGGTTTAAGAATAGTATATAAGACGACGATGCATTTCAATAAATGTTCATTATTTAACTGATTATACCGCTGTTTGCACTGCTCCTCCTGCCTGGACTCCCATAATATGAATCGAAGAAACTTCAGAGCATTATATTTAGCTATACTGATACTGATATTTAGAATTAGGAAGACTGAAGTGACAGTATTCTTTTTATTTAAAAATAAGACACGTAAAGAAAAGGCATTTTTAGTCATACAAATCAATAATTTCATAATCTCATGAAAGACACTGTCAATTCACGCTTTCTAAATCTGGATACGAGTTTAGGTTTCATTCTTTGAACATTTTATTTTCTCCGATTTTTTAGTCACCTATTTTAACCCCCTAAAGATATTTTAACCCGCTATATGACGGCACCGCTATCCTAGGAAAACCGATCTTTAGACTCACGGTCCTAGCTATAGTACTTATTCAGTTCAGTGAAATTCAATTTTCAATTGGGTATTTGACTGTATTTAAAATAAATTATTTTACACCATGCATGAAATTTGCACCAGAAGATTAATATAGAAACGTACACAGCAGTTATTTTTAGACACAATTTACATATTAAAATCCGTATAAAACTATAAATAGTAGGTTACTTGATTGTGACGTCTCATGCTAGTGTTATATAAATTCCATAGTAAGAAAATCGTTTTCACAGTTCGAAAAAATAAACCGATTTGACTAGTAGTCAAATACCCTAATGTATTGTTCCATTTTCAAACAACAAAATAAACAAATTTTGGGTTTTTCATTTTATACTTAGAGGTCCCTCTATACACTGCCCCGGCCCATGGCATTTGTACATTGGTTACAGTACAGTTCATTAATCGACTTGGAAACAGTTTATTGAGCACTCTAAGTCTGCCTCATAGTCTAAGTTACATTTAAATAATTGATTCCTTTATTACTGATTGAAATTCATAGTTATATTTATTTACATCAATAATCATCAGAAATTAAAATTACAAACAGGTGACCCTTTTATCACACGTCTAATGCATACATACTTCTGTCTTTTGATTTTACACATAATCAGTATGTTACAATACAGTCATACGTTCAAATGAAGTAAATATGACAAAAAACTGATAAAAGCAACAACAAAAAACATATAAGGGATTTGGACTGTATCGCGGTTTTATATTTTAACGTCATGCATATGTGTCTCCAATCTTTCGCCCGCAGGAAAAGTAAGGATGAACGTTTGACACTTTTGTGCAAAACGATTGGCAAGTGGCATTAAAAATCACAATACACCTTACGTGATCACGATCAGTCACTGTTTAGGAACATCTCTTTTTAGGGTTCCGTACCTCAAAAGTAAAAAACGGAACCCTTATAGAATCACGTGTGCGTCTGTCTGTCTGTCTGTCCGACCATTCCCCCCTTTATCTCCGAAACTACTGTGTCTAAAATATTGAAAAAAAAAATACACAAAATAGTTCTTTACCTATAGATAACACGAAAACCAATTATAAACGTGCAGTCAAGCGTGAGTCGGACTTAATTACTTAGTTTTTGATCCGACCCCTACGGGTTTTTAAGGACATTTCATTCAAGTTCCACATAAAAAAATACATTATTAAAAATTGGGTAATGTACGGAACCCTTGGAACGCGAGTCCGACTCGCACTTGACCGGCTTTTTTTTACAATCAGTCAGTTTACAAGTCCTATGGGCCAACACGGCAACTCACGCGTTATATACTCTTTGTCTTTCATTATACATATTATTATCTCGTCTCATTTTGTGTTACTTAATCTTTATCTTAAGAAGGCCTAACACTAACGGGACGTGATTCGTAATAACTATGTAAAACTGCCTTGTTTTCTACGTGCAATCGTTGCCAACAATCGTTATTTACTATGGCACATAAGCGACGCGACATAATTCGGGGAAATAATTCTATCCTCAAACGTAGGTTCTGTTAAATTTGTATATCACAATCAAAGTATAATAAAATTCATACAATGTGCTCCCATCGTATAGCCGGATTTTTCTAATCAACACCTACCTGCAATTTCAAAATAACTACCGTCCGCTAGCCAGTGAAGTCCTCGGAGATGTACAAACCGTCGGGCCGGCCAACAGTGTTATCACAACGATTTCCGATAGCGTTTCACTCATCTCTTCATAACGCGTCGACGATCACTACAGAAAAAGCTACGAGTATAACATAAGATCCATATCGCGCGGCAAAACCCCGAAAATCGAAATAAACTATGCCGCTCCGGGATACCTATATTATCCGCAAATCAAACTGACGACCAGGGTCGGAGAACCTCTCATTCACACTCACAGTGACGGGTCTCGCGATAGAGATAGCGATACGACCCCGGCCTTCAGTTTGGTTGGCGGAACAGACAAGACATCCTCCAGACTGAGCATAGTAGCGCTACCCCCTCTGTCACTTTATGGGTTATTCCCACTAGTTACCACCAAGTTGTTACCAGTGGTAACTACTGGGAATTTTTTTACCACTGGTAACTACTGGGAAAAAATATTCCCAGTAGTTACCACTAACTCAGTTTAATGGTAACTACTGGGAATTTTTATTCCCAGTAGTTACCACCAAAATTTTGTTTGAGTTAAATTCTAATAAAAACAGTATAAATAGTATATAGTATAAATATAGGGTGATGTTAAATTACCTAATAAAATCACTTGAAAAATAATCTAAATGGATTTTTACATTTATCCTTACATATATTCAAGTTTTTGTACTAGTACCGGTTAAACTGTTCCAATATTTTTGGTCACTTTTAAGGCAGTTTACTAAAACACTAATCGACTTATAATCATTTATTAAATCACTCTATATTTATACTATACTATTTATACCCTTTTTTCATTAGTATTTAACTCTAACAAAATTTTGGTGGTAACTACTGGGAATAAAAATTCCCAGTAGTTACCACTGATAACAACTTGGTGGTAACTAGTGGGAATAACCCCAAATATACGGTAGTTTTACTCCATTTTCGATTCAAAGTGTCTTTGTGTGACGTCCGTGTCTTTGAACGGACCAATCACGGCACGGGACTCGCTCACCTCGTCCCCCGCACCCCAGTATTTTTGGCAGCATCGGTTTCATGAAATAATTGGTCTAAACTCCGTCTAGAGGATTCCTAGTCTATGGCGGCAACTATAAGGCACAGTACAAGAACAGTAGTGAATCTTCATAGAAATGTGCCGCTGACAGCTTGAATGTGTGCGTGCGCGCCGGGCGCCGTGTACGCACGCGCTGCCACGCACACATTCGCATAATATACGGGGGAATACGGTGGCGGCAGTGTGGGCCGTACCGCGACTGTGATCGCGCGCATTCGAGTACGCCCGCATTTGCCTGCTCTTACCGGCCTTAATTTATACCTCATTTATGAATTGATAGAACATTTCATTATATTATATAAATAGAAGCCTAGTGCTACTCATAATACGCAAATAATATTTAACTAAAAATAAAAGTGACAACCCTAAGCGCTAACGCAAGAGTAGGTAAATAACTTGCCGGGCGGCCTTAGATTCACTACTGTTCTTAGTGTACTGTGTATAAGGTTCCCGGACGGGTGCGACACGGCGCACGGCACGGCTAGGTGGGCTCGGGCTGCGGCGCGAACAGGCCGGGCAGGCCGGCGCCGCCCGGCGCGTCCAGCGCGCTGCGCGGCGGCTCGCGGCGCGCGCTGCTCATGTGCGGCAGGTCCAGGATGTACACCTCCTTCTTGAACAGCTGCCCCACGTTGCGACCGATCAGCTGCGACCACAGAATACCACCATTTATTTATACCACTCCACTTGAAGGTGAAACGAACTAGATCCATCACTTATTACTTTTATTAATAGTACATTACTGCAGACGCCGGGAAAGGGCTTGCCGGGTGAGCAGGTATAGACGGCCGACCGTAGGGAGGCCGGATAGTGATACGAAGTCGGCAAGACCTTTTCACGGCTAGGCAGTATAGTGCTTTTCTCAAACATATGCAATGAAATAAAAAAAAATCACCACTCAAAAAAACAAATTATAAATATCAACCACAAATAGCTACACGACAAAAGTTTTTTAATTTTCCTTCCAACCCTGCCATAATGACTTTTTTTTACGGAAGTCGTCCGTATTTCGCGTGTGTAGTGTTCGAATAGACCCTATTAGGGCCATTATACACAACCTGATAATAAGAATCTCAATTTCAATAAATAAAATTAATGCGGATTTTAAATATTGTCTCTGGTCTGGTAAAGTATACAGATTCGTATTCTTAATATCAGTACGTTCGTGTATAACAGGCGTTAACAAGGATATTTTGGTCCGATAACCATTCATTCACTAAAAATACGAGGGGTATTCAAAATATTCTCGGTATGAGAATGAAAACAAACAAGTACGAAAAGTTTGATATTTTTATTTTTCAATATACTCCCCCCCTATGTTCATGCACTTAAAAGATCGATCAATTATTTTTTTTAATCCTGCATAAAAATATTTTTTATCTTTGGTGTAAAAATGCTCCTCCACTGCCGCCTTCAATGCTTTATCATCGGAAAATTTATTTCCACGCAGATCCTTTTTAAGATTGGGGAACAAAAAGAAGTCGCTGGGGGCTAAGTCCGGACTATACGGTGGGTGAGTAACAGTTTCAAACCCACATTCAACAATAGCTGCCTTGGCAATATGAGCAGTATGGACGGGGGCGTTGTCATGCAGAAGCATAACACCTTTGGTTAACTTTCCTCGCCTCTTTTCTTTGATTACATCCTTTAATTGACGTAGAATGTTAGCGTAGTACTGTCCTGTGATATTTACACCTTTTTCTTTATAATCGATCAGTAATACTCCTTCACAATCCCAAAATATCGTGGCCATGACCTTGCCAGCTGAAGGGATGACCTTGAACTTCTTGGGATGAGCTGAACCCTTAATGTGCCACTGCATGGACTCTTGTTTACTCTCTGGGTCATAATGATGAACCCAGGTTTCATCTCCAGTAACTATTCTTTGCAGCACCTCATCAGGATTTTCACCGCACAGGTCAATAAAATCGGAACAACAAGCTACACGCATGTCTTTTTGAAGCCGAGTCAGCATTCGCGGAACCCATCTTGCACTTACTTTTGACATATTAAGATGGTCATGGATAATATCATGTACGGTACCAATAGAGAGATTGGTTACTTGTGCTATAGATTTTACCTTCACTCGACCATCTTCCAATATAAGTTTTTCCACTTTATCAATATTTTCTTGTGAAGTAGCTACTACAGGCCGGCCAGGTCTAGGGTCGTCTTCAACACTCTCCCTTCCACGTTTAAACTCGCTTGACCACTTTTGAATGGTAGATAAAGAAGGAGCAGACTCACGGTAAACACAATCCATTTCCTCTTTTATGGTTTTTTGATTTTTACCCTGTTTTGTCAAGAATTTTATCACGCATCGATGTTCTAATTTAGTTAACATTGTCAATTCCCACATGATGTTCATGTTTGTTCAGCAATTGCAGAAAAACAAAAGAACATCTCGGTTCGAATTATACTTTTTTTTAATGTCAATGAATAAACCTTAGCGGCCAGTAACGAAAGAAATTTTAGAAGAGGTTGTAAGATATCAATACCGAGAATATTTTGAACGCCCCTCGTATAATTCGGCTGTTTAGCCTGTTCATTGACACAGACCCCATTAGAATTAAAAAAAAAAAATTACTTCCCGGCCTAGGCCTTCAATTTCATATGAAATTCCTTTACAGTTCTCTGGAGTTGCTCCGCCCTAAACGTGATACTTCGAAGCCTGATATAACGCCCGGAGCGACGACATTTCATTGCATGTTTGAGAAAAGATCATTTCGCTCCCGACCCTCTGGATCATGTCATGCATGACCCGAGCGGTAGTACTTTTGACAGTAGAAGTGAATTCGAATTCCGAGATGGTGACTGCGATCATTTTCGTCTGTTTTCTTCGAACTTAGGGGGCCGCAGCTCCCTACTATACTTCGTTTTTTTAGCATTAGAAAGAACTTGAAAGAAGGTAAGCGATTTTGACATGTCTTTTAATTGAAAAACACTTTTGAAAAATCAATAACTGTTAATTATGAAAGCAGATGACTATAAAAGATCGTATCAGATTCATAATTGTTACATATTTACCGTAACTTATTTTTAAAATGTGTTTTTCAATTAAAATACACATCAAAACTGTTTACCTTATTTCTAATGCTAAAAAAAACGAACTATATTCAAGCACGCTCCCTATGTGCAGCCGCCATTTTGGAATATAAAGAACATAAATTTAGAAAGGCAGCGATTATTCTGGGCACGGGTTCCTCGAACGACATCGACACTCACCCTAGCCGTGATCTTCTTGAAGAGGTCTCGCTTGGTCTTGTCGATCTTGTTCTGCTTGGCGGTGCCGGGCGCGAGTTTCTCGTCTAGGCGGCGCAGGTCGTGCGCGTCCACGTCGGGGATGGCGCGCAGCACGCCCGCCACGTGCGGGAACCGCGGCCGCAGCGTCTCGTACGCCTGCAGCACACAGATTTTAGGCTGGCGTTTTGGACTGTTGCAGAGTACCGGGTACAAACTGACGGCCTCACTCATTGGGTTTTTGGATGTCATGTGGAAAGTGAAGCTACGACTTGTAAATGACGGAAAAACGCCTACTTTAACAATATTGTCGAATTGTACACCTGTAAAGTTTCGTGGTATAGGCCCCAGCACAGGTTTTCACAGTTTATTTGTTACGAATAAATATGACAGACATTAAGGAAAGTTTTAAAGGAAAAATCTATCTGTAAATTTAAAAAAATCTTTACTTTTTTGTTGTACCTTTTTTCGCAAAAATGTAAAACATAATGTGTAAAAATGCTCCTTATGACCTCAGAAATGCGTGTTTATAATATGTCGGGTTACTCGTTCCCACCCTGTATCTTGTGATATACTGTTATAACGGCAGTCGGAGACGTAGTGCCGGGTGGTGTATGGTGCGGTGCGTGCTTGGTGTACCTGCACGGCGAGCGCCAGCAGCGCGGCCTGGTTGGCGTCGTGCTGGCCGTGCGCGCGCAGCGCCTGCAGCACGGCGGCCAGCGCGCCGCCGGCCTCGGCGTCGCCCACCAGCCCCGCGTCCAGCGCCGCGCGCAGCGCCGGCCACGCCAGCGCCGTGGCGCGCAGCGACGACGTCGAGTCCGGCCAAGTCAGCGCGCGGAGCACCTGGCGTGGTCATAAAACTGATGGTTCATTACATTCCGCAATAAAGCAGAAACAATCTACTTTTTCTCAAAAATGGACGGCAAAGTCGACGTTGCCGGTTAAAAAATAGGTCACGAAGTGCGTAGTTTATGGTCATTCAAAAAATTAAAAAGTTAAAAACATTGCAGTCTCGATTTCGGGACTGCAATGTCGCATACAAATTCCATTATTTAACGAGTTCCAAACTTTTTAAAACTTTAAATGGCCATATCAAATGAAGGCATAGGTCCCTTAAACAGCCAAACAGATGATCAGCACTTATTATTATAAAGCCTATAACAGACTATCGCACCGCACCGCGACCTTGGAGCGTCGCACCCATAAGTGAGAGCGAGAAACAGATATCTCTTTCTCCCTCTCAATTATGGGTGAAACAGATATCTCTTTCTCGCTCTCACTTATGGGTGCGACGCTCCAAGGTCGCGGTGCGGTGCGATAGTCTGTTACAGGCTTAATGTTGGTACCGCGACTATTTAGGTGTCTCAAATAGGTTGGCGTATTTTCAGCAGAAAAATACACTTCTTTTTTTTTAAAGGCAGCAAGCAAATTTTTTTAATGGTTGTATTTTTTTCTGTGAAAATTAGAACGTTGCTTCTGTAAGTTCTGTAAAATATTTCTATTTCTTGCACCATTTTTGAGAAAAGCACTATATATGACTCGGCTGGAAGGCTACTTGCTGGCTTCGGATTCAATTAAACGGACTCCCAAGGTCGTCCGTTTAAAACGAATCCTCAGCCTGCAAGTAGCTACTTCCGAACCTCGACAATAATGTACTATTAAAGCTAAGAAAATGCTCAAGCTTAGTATTGTGCTCCGGTTCGGCACATACAGGCCACAGTACGTACCGTGTGCAGCACGGCGGGCCCGGCGCGGGGGGAGGCCAGCACCATGGCGCCGAGCTCGGACACCTGCTCGGGCGCGCGCTGCGTGCTGGCGGGCGGCGGGCTGTCGTCCTCCATGTCCACTAGTGACACCTGTGCTGTAGTACAGGAGGAGCCACAGTACGTACCGTGTGCAGCACGGCGGGCCCGGCGCGGGGGGAGGCCAGCACCATGGCGCCGAGCTCGGACACCTGCTCGGGCGCGCGCTGCGTGCTGGCGGGCGGCGGGCTGTCGTCCTCCATGTCCACTAGTGACACCTGTGCTGTAGTACAGGAGGAGCCACAGTACGTACCGTGTGCAGCACGGCGGGCCCGGCGCGGGGGGAGGCCAGCACCATGGCGCCGAGCTCGGACACCTGCTCGGGCGCGCGCTGCGTGCTGGCGGGCGGCGGGCTGTCGTCCTCCATGTCCACTAGTGACACCTGTGCTGTAGTACAGGAGGAGCCACAGTACGTACCGTGTGCAGCACGGCGGGCCCGGCGCGGGGGGAGGCCAGCACCATGGCGCCGAGCTCGGACACCTGCTCGGGCGCGCGCTGCGTGCTGGCGGGCGGCGGGCTGTCGTCCTCCATGTCCACTAGTGACACCTGTGCTGTAGTACAGGAGGAGCCACAGTACGTACCGTGTGCAGCACGGCGGGCCCGGCGCGGGGGGAGGCCAGCACCATGGCGCCGAGCTCGGACACCTGCTCGGGCGCGCGCTGCGTGCTGGCGGGCGGCGGGCTGTCGTCCTCCATGTCCACTAGTGACACCTGTGCTGTAGTACAGGAGGAGCCACAGTACGTACCGTGTGCAGCACGGCGGGCCCGGCGCGGGGGGAGGCCAGCACCATGGCGCCGAGCTCGGACACCTGCTCGGGCGCGCGCTGCGTGCTGGCGGGCGGCGGGCTGTCGTCCTCCATGTCCACTAGTGACACCTGTGCTGTAGTACAGGAGGAGCCACAGTACGTACCGTGTGCAGCACGGCGGGCCCGGCGCGGGGGGAGGCCAGCACCATGGCGCCGAGCTCGGACACCTGCTCGGGCGCGCGCTGCGTGCTGGCGGGCGGCGGGCTGTCGTCCTCCATGTCCACTAGTGACACCTGTGCTGTAGTACAGGAGGAGCCACAGTACGTACCGTGTGCAGCACGGCGGGCCCGGCGCGGGGGGAGGCCAGCACCATGGCGCCGAGCTCGGACACCTGCTCGGGCGCGCGCTGCGTGCTGGCGGGCGGCGGGCTGTCGTCCTCCATGTCCACTAGTGACACCTGTGCTGTAGTACAGGAGGAGCCACAGTACGTACCGTGTGCAGCACGGCGGGCCCGGCGCGGGGGGAGGCCAGCACCATGGCGCCGAGCTCGGACACCTGCTCGGGCGCGCGCTGCGTGCTGGCGGGCGGCGGGCTGTCGTCCTCCATGTCCACTAGTGACACCTGTGCTGTAGTACAGGAGGAGCCACAGTACGTACCGTGTGCAGCACGGCGGGCCCGGCGCGGGGGGAGGCCAGCACCATGGCGCCGAGCTCGGACACCTGCTCGGGCGCGCGCTGCGTGCTGGCGGGCGGCGGGCTGTCGTCCTCCATGTCCACTAGTGACACCTGTGCTGTAGTACAGGAGGAGCCACAGTACGTACCGTGTGCAGCACGGCGGGCCCGGCGCGGGGGGAGGCCAGCACCATGGCGCCGAGCTCGGACACCTGCTCGGGCGCGCGCTGCGTGCTGGCGGGCGGCGGGCTGTCGTCCTCCATGTCCACTAGTGACACCTGTGCTGTAGTACAGGAGGAGCCACAGTACGTACCGTGTGCAGCACGGCGGGCCCGGCGCGGGGGGAGGCCAGCACCATGGCGCCGAGCTCGGACACCTGCTCGGGCGCGCGCTGCGTGCTGGCGGGCGGCGGGCTGTCGTCCTCCATGTCCACTAGTGACACCTGTGCTGTAGTACAGGAGGAGCCACAGTACGTACCGTGTGCAGCACGGCGGGCCCGGCGCGGGGGGAGGCCAGCACCATGGCGCCGAGCTCGGACACCTGCTCGGGCGCGCGCTGCGTGCTGGCGGGCGGCGGGCTGTCGTCCTCCATGTCCACTAGTGACACCTGTGCTGTAGTACAGGAGGAGCCACAGTACGTACCGTGTGCAGCACGGCGGGCCCGGCGCGGGGGGAGGCCAGCACCATGGCGCCGAGCTCGGACACCTGCTCGGGCGCGCGCTGCGTGCTGGCGGGCGGCGGGCTGTCGTCCTCCATGTCCACTAGTGACACCTGTGCTGTAGTACAGGAGGAGCCACAGTACGTACCGTGTGCAGCACGGCGGGCCCGGCGCGGGGGGAGGCCAGCACCATGGCGCCGAGCTCGGACACCTGCTCGGGCGCGCGCTGCGTGCTGGCGGGCGGCGGGCTGTCGTCCTCCATGTCCACTAGTGACACCTGTGCTGTAGTACAGGAGGAGCCACAGTACGTACCGTGTGCAGCACGGCGGGCCCGGCGCGGGGGGAGGCCAGCACCATGGCGCCGAGCTCGGACACCTGCTCGGGCGCGCGCTGCGTGCTGGCGGGCGGCGGGCTGTCGTCCTCCATGTCCACTAGTGACACCTGTGCTGTAGTACAGGAGGAGCCACAGTACGTACCGTGTGCAGCACGGCGGGCCCGGCGCGGGGGGAGGCCAGCACCATGGCGCCGAGCTCGGACACCTGCTCGGGCGCGCGCTGCGTGCTGGCGGGCGGCGGGCTGTCGTCCTCCATGTCCACTAGTGACACCTGTGCTGTAGTACAGGAGGAGCCACAGTACGTACCGTGTGCAGCACGGCGGGCCCGGCGCGGGGGGAGGCCAGCACCATGGCGCCGAGCTCGGACACCTGCTCGGGCGCGCGCTGCGTGCTGGCGGGCGGCGGGCTGTCGTCCTCCATGTCCACTAGTGACACCTGTGCTGTAGTACAGGAGGAGCCACAGTACGTACCGTGTGCAGCACGGCGGGCCCGGCGCGGGGGGAGGCCAGCACCATGGCGCCGAGCTCGGACACCTGCTCGGGCGCGCGCTGCGTGCTGGCGGGCGGCGGGCTGTCGTCCTCCATGTCCACTAGTGACACCTGTGCTGTAGTACAGGAGGAGCCACAGTACGTACCGTGTGCAGCACGGCGGGCCCGGCGCGGGGGGAGGCCAGCACCATGGCGCCGAGCTCGGACACCTGCTCGGGCGCGCGCTGCGTGCTGGCGGGCGGCGGGCTGTCGTCCTCCATGTCGCCCGCACCAGACACGGCTTCCGGGCTCACTCCGCCATCCACTAGTGACACCTGTATTACAATGTATTCCACATGTTACGAGGGGGCGTCCACATATTAAGTTAGAAAATTAGAAATTAGATTAGAAATCGTGGACAATTTGCCGCCACCTCTTTCTGTCTGTCGCCGAATGTAGGGCACCGCGGAGCGTTACATCAAAGACTGAGCGAATTTGGTCTTTCCAAGTTTCCACCGCGTTGGGCTCCTGCGTCTTGGCTTATCGCCATCGATTTACCAGTGATTACCAGCTTTTCCCGGTTATCACTGTCTTTCCTAGCAATGTGGCCAAAATACACAAGCACTTTGCCTAAGCAGATAGTAGACAGCCTGGTTGTGATGTCCAGTCTATCAAGGATCGATGCATTAGTGCGTCGCGCTAATACATAATACTAACATATTTGAGTACTGACCTTGAGCACCTCCAGGTGTTCCCTCGTGAGATGCCTGACTAGCATATCCTCTAAGACTTCCTGCGACTCGTTGCTGCCCTCTTCCTCCAGTTTGCCGGACTCGTATAGGGAAGCGATGTATTCCCATCGTTGTGATAAATGTACTAACACTGGAAATATTACAAGTGTATTCCAAAGTTGTTCTTCACAAACTTTCTAGTTTTAGCACAGGGGCTCTAATTGCTGAACTGGTATGTAAATTGTGAGGTTATTTTGATATTTTGGTACTTTCATAGTAAAACCACAGTTAAGCTTTGGATTCCTCCGAAAACGGTGCTGTCATATGACGGCCGTCATATAGCGGCCGCAAAAGACGGCCGTCTTTACGGTGGCGACATGTGGAAAGTACCACGGCGTCATAACACACCGTCATCCACCAAGGTCAAAGCGGCAAATTTGAAAAATGTAGGCGCGATGGGATAACGTCCCATAGAAAATTTGAATTTCGCGCCTTTTCCTACTGACAAGATTTGCTTCATCATCTATAATTTACTTGGAGGATGAAATATCATCAGAAGAGGAAAATAATCGTAGTACAGAATCATTTATTCAAATCTCGTGTCATTTATTCAAAATAGCGTCACCGCTATCTAATAAAACGTTCATGAAACTATCGACACCGTCATGACGGCCGTCATCTTACGTTACGTTGACAATCAACGTAACGTAACGCCGTCTAGGAAACCGCGCCATCTTGTTTACATAGACAACGTTCTAGTGACGTCAGTCAACGCTATATAGCGGCCGTAATATGACGGCACCGTTTTCGAAGGAATCCAAAGCTTTAGACTAGTAACTGTTTAGAAATATTATTTATAAAATGTATTGTAAAAAAAACAAGTTATACGAGTCTAAATACACTATAAGGCGCTATGAAATGAAACGTCGATGATCCTATATCTGAGGGGGCTAAAGAAAGGGCTAAAAAAATTAGAAGCTTCTATTGAAGGGCGGATTTTTTATTTGCCGTCTGTCGTATTTTTCGCTGAGTTTTCAGTTTTCGTAACCCAGAGGTAGATTTTGTAGGACATGTATTCACCGAATTGAAACGAAATCTGTCGAAAACAAAAAGTCGACAACAAATAGCCCTGCTATGATAACGGTTGTTATGATGAACCACTAGTATTATAGTTTGGTGTACGTACTGAACGGGGCGAGGTGGTCGAGCAGCGGCAGCGCCAGCTCGGCGTAGTGCGCGGGCGGGCAGTGCAGCAGCAGCGGCTTGAGCGCGTGCCGCACGATGGGCCGCAGCCAGTGCTCGGGCAGGTGCTGCACGGCCAGCACCGAGCCCAGCAGCGCGCGCGCCAGCCCCGGCGCGCAGAACAGCTCGCGGCCCAGCGTCGTCGCCGCCGCGCCCACCAGGTGGCACACCTGCCGCACACCGTACACGTCATGCCGGAACCACACTTCGCTATGCGTTATTTGTTATGGGCGTTATTCGGCCGCATACGACGAAGTGTGGAGGGTTCATTCGTCTATATTTGCTATATTTGCCCGCATAACGCATAAGCGCGAATAGCAAATACGCCTATCCGTCCACCTGTCGGTTTTTTGACACACTTCAAAGGACACGAATAAGCCGAATATGCGTCTCGACTGCCCACACTTCGTTCACTCATTCACTCGTTTACGCTTTTCAAAGTCAAAACGCACCACATATGTTTGGCACACCGGCACGAAGTGTGGATGCCGTGTTTGTTGTTCGCTCACATAACAAATATTTGAGCGAATATCGCATAACAAATAACGCATAGCGAAGTGTGGTTCCGGCATCACGAATCATCACGAGGAATGGATGAATGGAAAACCACTGGGGTTACCCTTCGGTTGACAGCGCATGCTAGGGGTTTAGGTTAGGCCAATTGTTCACTATGGCGCGAGCTATATAGTTTTTTTTTCAAACCTGAATTCCCAACCACTGGAAGTTGCATGGGACCTAAAAGATTGTTTCTGAATAATATGAATACATTTTACGAAAATGTCACTTACGAAATGACCTTCTTCTAATACTTCTGAAAATGCCGAGAGAGTAATATTTGGCTTGGTAATATTAATATTTCACGACTCTGCTAAAAATTGACAGTATACTCTCGAGCTTTCCGCATTTGATGGAGGTAGTAGTGATGCGTGGGAAAGGCGTTCTCGCGGAATGCTTTGGTTGGGGGTCTCCTGGCGACTCACGTTGTCGTGCAGCGTGTGCACGTAGACCTGCATGCGGTCGTGCGGCTGCGGCGGCGGCGCGTCGCCCTCGGCCAGCCCCAGCAGGTTGCGGCGCTCGGCGGGCGGCGGCTGCAGCGCGCGCGCGTGCGCCGCGTGCAGCGCGCGCGCACCCGGCGCGTGCAGCTCGTGCAGCGCGCACGCCAGCGCCAGCGCGTGCGGGAACAGCGGCAGCACGTGCGCGCCGCACGGGTTGCGCCAGATCGGGTTGCCGCTCGGCGTCGTGCCCGCGCTGAACCCGCCGCGGGACGCTCTGCCAAACCAAACAACCGTTTAATAAGCAATGATGTTATATAATCATACATAGGTTTTACTTGAGGAGCACATAAAATACTTCCATATTTATTTCTGTACCTACGAAGAAATCTGTTATTTTCGATTAATTTTCTCATTCCATGCATCTTTGTCACACTAGTTGTTAAACATAAGGTCGTCTCTTTCTCCTTCGGTGTGCGGGAGCTCGTTAGCACGTGCACACATCTCGCTTGCCCAGGTGCGACTAAAGACAACTTGTACAATTTGTCACATGGTAAGCGCTTCAATTTTCGAACGCCTATAACCTATCTTGAGTTATAAATCATTGTTAATAAGATCATCAGATTTGAGCGTGAATCACATATACGCACTAACATTATATGAACTGAAAAAATAATGGCAGGAGAAAATAGAAAAAAAGTTTTTGTTTTTGGCAAACCCGCAAATTTTTCAGTAATTTCTTACACGACTGCCCAAAAAAAGGAGGGTATTGTTTTGAATATCACTAGTCCAAAGTAATCGGCCGACAATTTAGTGTAAGTTGCAGGAATAAACTGAATGAGAGCAGGAAGGAACCGAATAGTGTAGAAATTATCGTAAGAGACCCATGTTGGGAACATCAGTTGGCGGATATGATGATTACTAGCGACCCGCCCCGGCTTCGCATGGGTAGTTCAACCAATTTAAACAAAACCTTTACAAATTATACACCTAAACCTTCCTCAAGAATCACTCTATTTATAGGTGAACACCGCATGAAAATCCGTTCAGTAGTTTTTGAGTTTATCGCGAACATACAGACAGACAGACGCGGCAGCGGGGCTTTTATAATATGTATTGATATTGATTTATGATATAAAAAAAGCGCTGGTGGCCTAGCGGTAAGAGCGTGCGACTTGCAATCCGGAGGTCGCGGGTTCGAACCCCGGCTCGTACCAATGAGTTTTTCGGAACTTATGTACGAAATATCATTTGATATTTACCAGTCGCTTTTCGGTGAAGGAAAACATCGTGAGGAAACCGGACTAATATGGGCCTAGTTCACCCTCTGGGTTGGAAGGTCAGATGGCAGTCGCTTTCGTAAAAACTAGTCCATGCCAATTACTGCGATTAGTTGCCAAGCGGACCCCAGGCTCCCATGAGCCGGGGCAAAATGCCGGGACAACGCGAGGAAGATGATGATTGATTTATGATATAAAATGATTCACTTGTCGGGGTCGGCGGGCACGGTGGTGCGCTTGACGACGCCGAGCAGCAGCGTGAGCGCGTGCAGCAGCGTGCGGCGCGCGTCGCCGCGCTCGTCGTCGGCGGCCGGCGGCGCGTCCAGCCCGACGAGCCGCGCCAGCGACGCCGCCGACGACAGGTGCGGCGCCAGCGCCGCCCAGCGCGAGCTCACGTCGCCCAGCACCTGCACACCCGAACGAAACGTTCAACACGGGAAGGGAAGAAAGGAAATTACAAGTGAACAAATCATATGGCGCGCCCCGCGAAACTTGCGACCATCTATGCAGTTTGATTGCAGAACATTCACCGTTCGAATATTCTATGTACCCTACGCTACGCATGAATACGCAACGATTTATGTTTGTGTAATGTGCAGGTATATTAAATAACGGTGCTACAGAATGAGTAATAAAAAAATCATACAACAAGACCAGGTTTTATCCCGCCCCGACTGAAATTACCTAACGGAAAGTCAGCAGATGCCAGTGTATTGCATGCATGGGTGCTTGTCAATTTAATAAAAAAAAATTTTCTTCTACTACGCTGTCATGATGACGCCAAATATTTTAAGCTGAATGCTCTAATTATCTTACACATGATTCATTATTTAATGCTGACGCGAGAAATGTGCGATGCTTGCATTGTACACACATCAATGCGTATACAGACATGTCGTGCGCACATAAGACTCTAAAACGACTTTCGAGAAAGCTAGGAGCAAATGTTAGTGGTTGTAGCAAGGTTACCTGCGCCACCAGCGCGCTCTGGCGCTCGTAGCAGCAGAAGTGGTTGGAGACGAGCAGCAGCGCCTCCTGTATGGTGACGCTCTCGACGGCGCTGAGCCCGGGCCGCGCCAGCGCCGCCTGGCACATCTCGTGCAGCCGCCCGAACACCGGCAGCAGCAGCAGCGGGTACTGCCGACAAATACCGCACATCAAACCTATGTAATTCAACATAGTTCACGCTAAAAATACATGCACGAGTAAGTAATAGTACATTATTGTCGAGGTTCGGAAGTAGCTACTTGCTGGCTGAGGATTCGTTTTAAACGGACGACCTTGGGAGTCCGTTTAATTGAATCCGAAGCCAGCAAGTAGCCTTCCAGCCGAGTCATATATAGTGCTTTTCTCAAAAATGGTGCAAGAAATAGAAATATTTTACAGAACTTACTGAAGCAACGTTCTAATTTTCCATTAATTTTCACAGAAAAAAATACAACCATTAAAAAAATTAGCTTGCCGCCTTTAAAAAAAAAAGAAGTGTATTTTCTGCTGAAACTACGCTAACCTATTTGAGACACCTAAATAGTCGCGGTACCAACATTAAGCCTGTAACAGACTATCGCACCGCACCGCGACCTTGGAGCGTTGCACCCATAAGTGAGAGCGAGAAAGAGATATCTGTTTCTCGCTCTCACTTATGGGTGCGACGCTCCAAGGTCGCGGTGCGTTGCGATAGTCTGTTATAGGCTTTATAATAATAAGTGCTGATCATCTGTTTGGCTGTTTAAGGGACCTATGCCTTCATTTGATATGGCCATTTGAAGTTTTAAAAAGTTTGGAACTCGTTAAATAATGGAATTTGTATGCGACATTGCAGTCCCGAAATCGAGACTGCAATGTTTTTAACTTTTTAATTTTTTGAATGACCATAAACTACGCACTTCGCGACCTATTTTTTAACCGGTAACGTCGACTTTGCCGTCCATTTTTGAGAAAAATACATGCATGTATGGTAAGTTACATATCTATCTGAACGAATGCGTTTCAGCTTCGATAAAAAAAGAAATGCTTTCGTAAATCTCGGCTCTTCTCTACAGATCGCATTTCTCGACCGATTTTCGAGGTGTTTTGAGGAGGTTCAATAATTATACGATTTTTTTATTGGAAAAAGGAGAAGCCAGACAAGCAGGCTGGCGACGTCGGTGAGCGGCGCCGACATCGACCTTATTACCCTGCAATAAGGTTGTGTTCACCTTGGAGCCGAGCTTGACGAGCAGGCTGGCGGCGTGGCGGCGCACGTTCTTGACGGCTCGGGAGCGGCGCGCAGGCGGCGTGTGGTTGTCGGTGAGCGGCGCCGACATCGACCTTGTTACCCTGCAATAAGGTTGTGTTCACCTTGGAGCCGAGCTTGACGAGCAGGCTGGCGGCGTGGCGGCGCACGTTCTTGACGGCTCGGGAGCGGCGCGCAGGCGGCGTGTGGTTGTCGGTGAGCGGCGCCGACATCGACCTTGTTACCCTGCAATAAGGTTGTGTTCACCTTGGAGCCGAGCTTGACGAGCAGGCTGGCGGCGTGGCGGCGCACGTTCTTGACGGCTCGGGAGCGGCGCGCAGGCGGCGTGTGGTTGTCGGTGAGCGGCGCCGACATCGACCTTGTTACCCTGCAATAAGGTTGTGTTCACCTTGGAGCCGAGCTTGACGAGCAGGCTGGCGGCGTGGCGGCGCACGTTCTTGACGGCTCGGGAGCGGCGCGCAGGCGGCGTGTGGTTGTCGGTGAGCGGCGCCGACATCGACCTTGTTACCCTGCAATAAGGTTGTGTTCACCTTGGAGCCGAGCTTGACGAGCAGGCTGGCGGCGTGGCGGCGCACGTTCTTGACGGCTCGGGAGCGGCGCGCAGGCGGCGTGTGGTTGTCGGTGAGCGGCGCCGACATCGACCTTGTTACCCTGCAATAAGGTTGTGTTCACCTTGGAGCCGAGCTTGACGAGCAGGCTGGCGGCGTGGCGGCGCACGTTCTTGACGGCTCGGGAGCGGCGCGCAGGCGGCGTGTGGTTGTCGGTGAGCGGCGCCGACATCGACCTTGTTACCCTGCAATAAGGTTGTGTTCACCTTGGAGCCGAGCTTGACGAGCAGGCTGGCGGCGTGGCGGCGCACGTTCTTGACGGCTCGGGAGCGGCGCGCAGGCGGCGTGTGGTTGTCGGTGAGCAGCGCCGCGAAGATCTTGTCCAGCACGCGCGGCAGCAGCTCCGCGCCGGCCACGCCCACGCCTGGACCTGCACCAAACATTCGTTTCATTCATTTAAGGCCTGTGCACACCGGCTGCGTGTGCACGTCACGCACGCAGCGTTGTAGTATACAGATCCTTATGAGAGACGGCACACCGCTTGCGTGACGTGTGCGTGTGCGGCTCCAACATTTTAGCGCACGCGCACGTACAAGTCAGGCACACGCAAGCCGGTATGCACAGGCCTTTAAGGCCTTTAAGGCCTGTGCACACCGGCTGCGTGTACGTGACGTGCACGTCACGCACGCAGCGTTGTAGTATACAGATCCTTATGAGAGACGGCACACCGCTTGCGTGACGTGTGCGTGTGCGGCTCCAACAATTTAGCGCACGCGCACGTGCACGTCACGCACACGCAAGCCGGTGTGCACAGGCCTCTATTCTGAACTGAACCGATTCGCTATGAAGGCTTACCACGAAAGCGCCGCGACAGTATATCGCCCGACGTCCCTCTTTAATGAGTACAGTTAGAAAAAGACGGGTAGTCTATTCGCGAGATGTTTCCGGACGGATATGGTCATTGATCATGTACCTGCGATCTGGCTGCAGGCGCAGCTGAGGAACACGAAGAGCGCGGACACTAGCGACAGCAGCAGCGACAGGACGAGCGGCGCGGGCGGCGTGCACGCCACGCAGCGCTGCAGCAGCTGCAGACCCTCCACCACGTTAGGCCGCGGCTCGCAGTGCAGCAGCCGCGATAGCACCACGTCTAACACCTGGAAAATTGAGTTATAGGTAAAATCTTCAAATTCTAATGCTTAGGTAATATAGAACTTATTTTATGGCAACAAGCATTTTAGAATCATATCATCTTAAGCTCCACCACCACCAGCACTGCGAAATGCTAATTTCTCTCTGCTTCGAACATGACTGATCGATAATGTTAGCGCAGTAACGCCCCTCTTGCGGTGATGATACACTATGTAATATAGCATGCAGTGCTGCGGTGAATGGAGCAACCCAGCAACTGAATATATAATTAATATAACTATAGACTAAGCTCTCCACTCGCTCTTCCGAAAACAGTCCAACCATTATTCTGATAGTTAATAGTACCCTTATCCATAAATATACCCAGCCCAAAGATTTGAATATTACCCAACCCAATACACAATTTCCCGCTATACAAAAAAAATTGTGATCGGTCAGTACAAGTTTTTATTGGTTTAAATAAAATTCAAGCCTCTTCGCATTTGACGTTGTCAAACTGCGCATGTACAGTTTAGCCGCTCGCGGCACAATAACACATGGGGTTATTTTGTTTCTAGTCAGCTTGTATATATCTCCGGGCCAGCCAGCCGAACAGAAGCAAGACTAGGGGCTAGCAGGCAGAGTGACCTGCGACAGGGCCTCCCACTCGACGTGGAGCGGGTGCGTGTGGTCCAGCTCGGCGGGGCACGACGCCACCTTGTCCAGCGCGGCGCGCGTCCACTGCTCCACGTACGCCCAAGTCACCAGCGGCGCCGCGCACATGCAATGTCTGGAGACAATATTCACTATATTAACCTTTTAACCGCCATAGACTATGTCATCGAGCGTGCTTGAGCATAGAGAAATAAGTAAGACAAGAGTGCTCACTCCATACATCAGTTCAGACTATTAATTTCAGTGTCTACATCTAGCATCGAGTAGCGGAACTATCAGTACTGCTACTTGACAATAGATGTCGCACCGACTGGAAAGTCTTATCTCAACAGCATAAGACTTTCCGGTCGGTGCTACATCTATTGTCAAGTAGCAGTACTGATAGTTCCGCTACTCGATACTAGATGCTAATAGTCTTTTTGGTACTAAAACTGATGTATGGAGTGAGCACTCTATGTATTTTTTTCTCTATGGCTTAGTCTTAGTCACCGAGGGGTACGAAATTACACGAAATGTTGCCTTATTTACTAGACAGCGGCGAAATGAGCCCGATTTTGTATGTCTTATACATCAGTCTACGGCGGTTAAAAGGTTAATGTCACTTCTTGTTATTCTGCGGCACTATAATTGTGCTTCACGGTGCATATGACTGCATTAGTAAAAGATAAAACGGAGACCCCTTATTTTTTACCGCCTTAAAAAAGAGGTTCTCGATTTATCAATTTTTTTATGTATTTACCAATCTCTCGGAGACTAGCTATCCCGAATTCGGATTCGGAAATTCTTTGGAAAGAGTATGCTTTCGACTTGGTGTCATATTATAACTACGTCAGGATCTGATGACGGCGACATAAAAGGCACACTTATAATAGTTATAATAATTTTAATATTTTTTATAGTACCTAACTTGTGCATTTGCTTTCGGCAAGCATCATTTTGTAAAGTGGAACTGTTGTTGAAGACTGGAATAATGGAAATGAAAACTATAAAATATGTAACACAGGTCACCTAAAGCAGTCTAGTATCTCTGTGCGGCAGCGGTTGAAGAAGACCGCGAACTCCTGTTCGCTGTCGTAGTCGATGCAGGCGTACGTGGCCGCGTCGTGCGCGCCGCTCGCGCGCGTGGCGGGGTACGTCACCTAAGAACACATTATAAAAAAAAAAAAAAAAAAAAAAAATAAGATACGCAACAGATTTTGATGCGGTTTTTTTAATAGATAGAGTGATTCAAGAGGAAGGTTAGAGGTAGGTGCGTAATAAAATAAAATAATATTCGCTGTTAAGATAAGAGCGCTTTTATGCCCGTCATCCACTGCGAGCGGAACTGGCTCCTTTCTCTCGCAATGGTGAAATGCATACAAGTGCTTTAAATGAATAAGGGTCAGTTGTACCAAACCGTCTATCTCCGTTAAAGCGTTCGCTAAATGTTATCGTAGGGGAAGTTTCATACTACACTGCAGATTGACGTTGATCAGTTCGTTAAATGGGGTTGGTGCAACTGGCCCTAAGAGTGACATATCATTTTGCTCTGGTCCGCACAGTCCGTTTCTGCCCATTATACCCTTTCGTACGATGTGTACCTAAAAATGTACAGTTTCCACCGACCGGTTGGCATTTCACAATAAGCATTATGTATGGCAGACGCGATGGAGTCCGTCCGGCTTGCGGCCGTACAAATGTGAAATGCGCTCCGAAGCCGCCTGGTCGGTGAAAGTCGACAGGTGCGACAATTCGACAAATGCCACTGTTGCTGACGTCAGAGGCATCCATGGGCTACGGTTACCGCTTACCATCGGGCGGGCCGTATTCCTGTTTGCCACCATCATTGTATTATTTAAAAAAACTTTATTATATCGGCAAAAAACAGGTATTTCTCTTTCGAAGTTCATGATGATGATGATGACAATTGTCACACGATTTAATAAAACTTGCGGTAATTCTTGACACGAAATGAGTTCTGTGTCGGAATTTCGTGACAATTGTCGTGTTTCTTGTGACAATTGTCATTAGCTTCGCAACATAAGTACTTATTTATTGGCGATATAATGGAGTTTTTTTTTAATTAATATGTTGGTGGCAAACAAGCGCACCGCCCCTCCGATGGTAAGCGGTTACCGTAGTCTATGGAGGCCTGTGACGTCAGTAACAGTGATGTCGACAATTTTCGCACCTGTCACCGTGGTGAAATAGGGGCCTGGTCGTCTGCCAATGAGGGTGTCTCGTGGCTACCTTGAGCAGCTTGGGCGCGGCGGCGTGCAGCCAGCGCGGCACGACGGCGGCCACGGCGGGCAGCCTGCTGGCGTGCTCGTGCCGGAACACGCACAGCCACACGCTGCTGACGGCGTGCGTCAGCGTCAGCGACGGGTGCGACGTCAGCAGCAGCATGCTCTCCAGCAGCACCGGCATCCAGAACTCCACGCCCGTGGCGAAGCTCCAGAGAGAGGTTAGCTGCTGGCCTAAGCCCGCCACCACCTGCACAATTAGGTTTACAAATAAGACTAGCTGTTGCCCGCGACTTCGTACGCGTGGATTTGTATATTGGTGGTTACATATTCTACATTAGCTTAGAACATTATGCAGCAAAAGATAGCAGTAGGGACTGTTAATCATTTGTTAATTATTATACACAACCTGGCTACGAAGTTTCAAGCCCCTTAAGCTTTGGTTTCCTCCGATAGCGGTGCCGTCATATAGCGGCCGTCTCCATACTAAATAATACGGCTAAATATGGATGTCGTAGTATTTGTATGGAGACGGCCGCTATATGACGGCACCGCTATCGGAGGAAACCAAAGCTTAACTGAATAAAATTGTTCTCGATATAATCCAAGTCCACTATTTAGTAAAACCTACTACCTATTTACGAAGTTTGGTATCTCCATACAAACTTTCTACCCCTTTTTCACCACCTTAGGGGATGAATTTTCAAAAACGCTGAAATTAGTTTCCTTGTAATTTTATAATATATCTTTTAACGAAGTTTCAATTTCCTAGCTCAAAATAAAACTTGAACCCCATACAAACTTTGGACCCCCATTTCACCCCTTTAGGGGATGAATTTTGAAAAATCTTTTCTTAGTGGACCCCTAGACCTTATAAGGAACCTACTTGCCAAATTTTGACTTTCTAGTCCCAGCGGTTTGGGCTGTGCGTTG
This sequence comes from Cydia amplana, assembly GCF_948474715.1. Lineage (NCBI taxonomy): Eukaryota > Metazoa > Arthropoda > Insecta > Lepidoptera > Tortricidae > Cydia > Cydia amplana. Next base: position 11,762,487 of record NC_086071.1, on the reverse strand, counting down.
ATTTAAGTCAGTCAGTCAGTCAGGTCTTTCGCGTTTATATATATAAATAACAAGTTTAGGTAGTGAATTTATATTTTATTTGGAAGTACATACCTGTGACAATACAGTCAAGGGTTGTTATATTATGTACTAGCGACCCGCCTCGGCTTCGCACGGGTTAACAAATTATACATAAACCTTCCTCTTGAATCACTCTATCTATTTAAAAAAACCGCATCAAAATCCGTTGCGTAGTTTTAAAGTTCTAAGCATACATAGGGACAGACAGATAGCGGGAAGCGACTGTTTTATACTATGTAGTGATGTATGTTTCCAGGAATCGCCAGTTCTCCACAGGTTACGAACTACAAAAGCTAACAATATTTCTTTGTATATGACACCGTAAGATTGTGAACCCGTCAGTTTACAATCTAACGTAGGTTAGGTTAGTTTATAATCTCCCTACCGTCAGTTTATAATTTAACTAGCGAGATTATAAACTGACGGGTGTTTACAATTTTACAGTGACATATACATAATTCCTCAAAAGGCTAAAAGTGAATGTTAAAGTCCACCAACCTGAGAGAGCTTCTTTAGGAACAAGTAGTTTTTCTCGTCAGCGACGTTGATGCTGGCCACCGCGGCGCGATGTATGCATGAGATCGCGTCTTCGCTGAACAGAATCATCAGCGGCTTGCGCTCCTTGGTCTGCAATTGACACACTATACTTGGTCAACCAGATCTTGACAGTAGAAAAAGGCGGCAAATTTGAAAAATGTAGGCGCAAAGGGATATCGTCCCATAGAAAATTTTAATTTCGCGCCTTTTTTTTACTATGCTATATATATAATGCTAAAAAAACGAACTATAATAAGGAATAACATAGGGCTGGTTGTACCAAACAGGCACAATTTGTGCAGAAAAATATGTTCATCATTGTTAATATAGTTAAATTTAATTAATCGTGAGCAAAGAGGTATGTAGTTTAGTTTAGTTATTTATTACACAAAAGTTACAACTTTTTTGTTAAGGACAAAGCTCCACTAAACTACATTTGCACACCTTCACAGATTGACGCGCTTTTGGGCATAATATAACGCAAAGAGGAGTACACTGAGGCCCAGGAGCCTGACAATCCTGACATAGCCCCTAACAAAGAAAAAAGCGGCCAAGTGCGAGTCGGACTCGCCCATGAAGGGTTCCGTATTTAGGCGATTTATGACGTATAAAAAAAAAACTACTTACTAGATCTCGTTCAAACCAATTTTCGGTGGAAGTTTACATGGTAATGTACATCATATATTTTTTTTAGTTTTATCATTCTCTTATTTTAGAAGTTACAGGGGGGGGGACACACATTTTACCACTTTGGAAGTGTCTCTCGCGCAAACTATTCAGTTTAGAAAAAAATGATATTAGAAACCTCAATATCATTTTTGAAGACCTATCCATAGATACCCCACACGTATGGGTTTGATGAAAAAAAAAATTTTGAGTTTCAGTTCGAAGTATGGGGAACCCCAAAAATTTATTGTTTTTTTTCTATTTTTGTGTGAAAATCTTAATGCGGTTCACAGAATACATCTACTTACCAAGTTTCAACAGTATAGTTCTTATAGTTTCGGAGAAAAGTGGCTGTGACATACGGACGGACAGACGGACAGACGGACAGACAGACAGACATGACGAATCTATAAGGGTTCCGTTTTTTGCCATTTGGCTACGGAACCCTAAAAAGAAGAACAGTAGCACACTCACCGATCCTTTCCTGTTCACCACCTGCAGCAGGCACTCGGCCGCAGGCAGCTGGAAGGCCTCGTCCTGCTAGTCATGCTTGTTATGAAAAAAAAGCTGCACTTTTGGAGGAAAGCAAGCCGCTTTGCACGATGATAGTGGAGGCCCATTAAAACATTTTTTTCGAGGAACCCGTAATTTCGTCCCTTAGAGGCCGAGGTGAAGCGAGGTCTGTTAAAAACAGAAAAAAAATCCTACAAGTTTCACGGATCATCCAATTTCATTAAATTGGGTGTCAATTGAAAGAAAATTACATTCTTAATTATAAAAAAAATAAAAACAAAATATTATTAAAGAAAAATAGTGTGAAAAGATAGAAAACCTACTTTTTCCTTTTAAGGTTTATTTGTGCAAATAGTGTCTTCCACATTGAATAATGTTTAGAAAAAAGTACTGTACCATAAAATTAAACACATTTTTCATCATATACTGAAAACTGCATCAAAATCGGTTAAGCAGTTTATGAGATCCATGTTTCAGAAGTTGGCTTAGTATTATTTATTTATTTTATAGACCAAGAAGCATGTAAATCATAGTACATTTTAAGTATTTTGTGGGTATTTACTTTATCTATTTTTAAAATATGTGTATATATTCACAAAAAACTGGACAAGTGCGAGTCGGACTCGCGCACGAAAGGTTCCGTACCATTACGCAAAAAACGGCAAAAAAATTACGTTTGTTGTATGGGAGCCCCACTTAAATATTTATTTTATTCTATTTTTAGTATTTGTTGTTATAGCGGCAACAGAAATACATCATCTGTGAAAATTTCAACTGTCTAGCTATCACGGTTCGTGAGATACAGTCGGATGTTTACCAGTTCTGTTCCGTTTGGATAGACGGACGGACAGACGGACAGACAGACAGCGGAGTCTTAGTAATAGGGTCCCGTTTTTACCCTTTGAGTACGGAACCCTGAAAAGGTCTATTCGCCTTCATTCGTACTTAGCTCACATGGTACGCTGCACGCAACGTATGTTTGTGAAGTGCAGCTTGAGTTGAGGGAAGGTTAGTTACAAGTTTGTTCTTTAAGTACTGTAAAAAACCGTTCTGTGCTCTGCATGTGCATAATACAATTTAATAAAATGGTTTCTAGGGAACGAAATAAGCTTACTTAGGTATAAAGGCAGGAGGTACTTCAGAATGCTACTGGACGCTGGACGTGTTGGAGTCTCAGGGCCTAAATAGGGCTGACGGAAAAAGGCCAGATTGTTTGACACTGCTGAAAACGCAGCCCCGTTTGGGATGCGACGTGTGTAAGCACACTTGCCCCTTCACACCTACCACAGGGCGCGTCGGAGCAGCCGCCGAAAATACAGCAAAACTTAAACGAGCGAAATATTCTAATTTGGAGCCTGCCTACGAATTTGTACATAGGTACAGTCGACGTCAAAGATATGTTTACACTTTTGTACCTTATGCCTTTGTAATAAGGCGAAAATTGTAAACATATTTTTGACGTCGACTGTACCAGTAGCCGTAGAGACAAGCGGCTCTTAGTGTGCTGAGGCAAAAAAAACTATCAATAAGTTAGGACAATGATGCCTACGTGAAAAAAGGGGCGACCCCAGGTCCGGCGCATATTTAGTGTAAGACACGTCGTTAGCCACACAGCGAAGCAACGCGAGCAGCGTTATAGGCACAAGCTCATCGGAACCATCTACCGCAAAAGTACTGCAAGTTCCCGGCCCTAATTCTGCATCCAAAAAGGAGTCGAACAGGATGATCGACCCACTATCTCCAAAGCTGTTTACCTCTTGCCTACAGGAAATCGTCCAGAAGCTGGTGGCTAAATGGGAAACAATGGGCATTGACGTCGGCGAAATAAGGTTAAAAAACCTGCGTTCTTCCGACGGCATAGTCTTGTTTTCCCACACTGCACCTCATTTAGAGAAAATGTTAGACCTTAGACCAGCAAGTCTTGAAGTCGGATTCGAAATGAACAGGACAAAAACCCAGTTAATGGTCAATGAAGTGAAACGTAGGGTCACGGTAGATGGGCAGGATATACAATTTTGTTGACGAATACACCTGCATGGGCCAGATAGAATCATTCGATAATATGCAGTCCAAGGAAATCGATCGACGCATCGAAAACGCCTGGAAGACCTTCTGGTCCACGAAGGGCCATCTTCCACTGGCATCAAAACACAAACACTTCAACATGTGTATCCTTGCTTATCCTAACAACCCACAGCACATAAACTTGGTCATTAACAGAAGCCCAATAATAGTCCCAACTCAAGAATATGACAGTACTAAAAATCGCCATGTAAATAAAACTTAGCCAAATTTGAAAACTTGAATCTCATAAACGGCTTAACCGATTTTGATGCGGTTTTC